>NC_059108.1:129492475-130742475 GCF_020740685.1 Jaculus jaculus | reverse complement strand
CTGGCATTCCCTCTGCAGTCCTAGCCTGTCCTTGAACTCACAGCAATCATCCTACCTCTCCTCCCGAGAGCTGGGTTAATCCCAGGCATGAGCAACTATGCCTGGCTAATGTGTTTATCATCATTATTTTCTTATTGGGAATGGGCAGTTGGCTAAATATATAATTTCACAAATGAAGAAGCTCGTATGAATGGGCAAATAAAGTGCTAGAAGTATATGAAGGTGGGAGTTTCTTCTGGAAACTGCTCTTTGCATGCCCCAAATCTTCCACAAAAGTTTGACAATGCTGGTCATTTTTTCAAAAACACATGCTCAAAATTTGTAATTTTCTTTCTTAAAATAATTTATACCCACTTTAATAAAAAAGAAAAAGTTCAGCTGGGCATGGTGGTGCACGCCTTTAGTCCCAGCACTCAGGAAGCAGAGGTAGGAGGATTGCTGTGAGTTTGAGGCCACCCTGAGACTACACAGTGAATTCAAGGTCAGCCTGGGCTAGAGCAACACACTACCTCAAAAAAAAAAAAAAAAAAAAAGTCCACATAGTTTTTTATTGAACAAAAATATTTTAAAAGCTTGGCCAGTCAGGGTATTAAAGAAAAGAGATGTCATTAGAAACCACAGGCCCAGATTCTAATACTTCCCTGAATTCGACATTGGCCCAGATATTTCCAACTTTATGATAAGATGACCGAAAAACCAACAAAATCCTAAACCCAGATCTGATCTTAAACCACTTGAAAAATCATGATTCCTTAGTTATCTTTCTTTAACTGGAACAAAAGTTTTAGTATGAGAAAGTCCTGTGATGGAAGTTTAGGCTGCTTAGGGTGACAATTACATGACCGGTGAAGCCTTGGGAAACAGCAATGCCCCACGGATGCCAATAGTTTATAATAAATTTCTGTCAATTTATTTCCCATCCCCTAATTTCTGAAGGCATCAGAATTCTGAAAGATGAGATAAATGCCTGACCACAAGCTGTAGTGATTAGCAGACTTCATATCAATATGAATGTTGTTTATGGAGCTAAGGTAAGAAGTCATCAAGTACTTAAGATTACACCATCACATAGCATGTTAAGGAGACATACTGCACCAAATGCAACTGCGAGCATGGTCTGCCTCCGAGCATCTTCCAGTGTGCTCAGCAGTCCTTTTCTGCTAAGAAGAGCCCTTCCTGCCAGGGTCCAGAACTTCACGTGCTTTATTCCCACCGAGACAAACTGGGCATCGGAATCTGGTCGGAATTCTGCTACAAAGATACGTTGATTGTGTCCAGCTCTGCTGGCAATTTTGGCCCCTGGTACAGAAGATGACACAAGATGACTCAGGTTAGCGTAAGGCCCAAGTTCACCAACAGCATTTCAGTTACTCAAAATGCACAAACACCTCACATGCTCAGCAGAGAGGGCTGTGATCCTTGCTCACTACCCCTCAGCTACATGACCTATAATATAATGAGGAGTCCTTTCCACATATCTTTATAAGTAATATAGGTATGTATGGGATGCTTCATTACCATTTAAGGGCCATTTTAGGGACCAAGACTTATTTTACTCTGTTGGTCTTCTATTGTCATTTAAAATAAACTGCATGGGCTAGGATGTGGCCCGATCGTAGATCACCTGCCTATCATGTGTGAGGCTCAGGGTGTGAGCCACAGCATCACTATGTAGTCTAGGCTTGCCTTGAACTTGCTGTGCAGCACATGCCTCAAACGCATGGCAACCCACCTGCCTCAGCTTTCTGAGTGATGAAATTATAGGCATGCATCAGCAGGCATGACAATTTTCATTGTTTATTTAAATCCTCTAGAGACAGTCAAATCATTAATAATTAGTAAAGAAAGGCACATACATAGTTTCATATGGAAAAGAAATTGGTGAGCAGCTTTTCTTTTTTTTTTTTTTTTTTTTCTGGGTTTTCGAGTTGGGTCTTATTCTAGCCCAAGCCGACCTGGAATTTACTATGTAGTCCCAGGGTGGCCTCAAACTCCCAGTGATCCTCCTATCTCCGCCTCCCAAGTGCTGGGATTAAAGGCGTGCGTCACCATGCCCAGCTTGGTGAGCCACTCTCAATACTAATTATAGTTTGTTTGTGAGCTTATGGTTTCCTTGAGATTTTTAAAAATATATTTTATTTATTTGAGAGAGAAAGAGCAGAGAGTGAGAGAGAATGGGTGCACCAGGGCCTCCAGCCACTGCAAACAAACTCCAGATGCATGCGTCCCCTTGTGCATCTGGCTTACATGGGTCCTGGAGAATCGAACCAGGATCCTTTGGCTTTGGAGGCAAATGCCTTAACTGCTAAGCCATCCCTCCACCCCTCCTTGAGATTTTTAAAAATGTTTTTACTTATTTATTTACAAACAGAGAGAGACAGAGATATATATAGAGAGACAGAGAAGAGAGCCAGCACTTCTAGCAGCTGCAGAAGAACTCTGGATACATGTACCACTTTGTGCATCTAGCTTTACATGGGTACTGGGGAATCGAACTCAGGTTGTCAGCCTTTACAATAACAACTGAACCATCTCTTCATCCCTCCTTGGGATTTTTATTTTTTAAATTTTTTTGGTTTATTTTTATTTATTTATTTGAAAGTGACAGACAGAGAAAGAGGGAGAGAGAGAGAGAGAGAGAGAGAGAGAGAGAGAGAGAGGGAGAGAGAATGGATGCGCCAGGGCTTCCAGCCACTGCAGATGAATTCCAGATGTGTGCACCCCCTTATACATCTGGCTAACGTGGGTTCTGGGGAATTGAGCCTCGAACTGGGCTTCCTAGGCTTCACAGGCAAGCGCTTAACCGCTAAGCCATCTCTCCAGCCCGGGATTTTTATTTTTAAAGGGAAGCACATCTAATGTATCATCAGCTATGTGCCATATATTTTGTAAAATGAAAAACAGTTTCAGTCACCAATTTAAGGTAAATATTAATACAAAATCTTTATTGCTCTAGTATACTTTTTTTGTTGTTTTGTTTTTTGAAGTAGGGTCTCATTCTGGCCCAGGCTGACCTGGAATTCACTATGTAGTCTCAGGGTGGCCTCGAACTCATGGTGATCCTCCTACCTCTGCCTCCCCAATGCTGGGATTAAAGGCATGTGCCACCATGCCTGGCTTTAGTATACTTAATTTTTTAAAAGCTCACAAATGAAGAGAATCCTACCTTCTTGCCACCTCCAAATAGTGACAGTATGTTCTGGGTCTAGTCCCACAGACAGCAGTAGTTTTCCGGTAGCACTGAAGCTGACTGAACACACACCCCTTGAATGGTAGCACCTCAGTATAGATAAGGTCTGCTTGGTCATTGCATTCCAGATGTGGATAGAAGGGGCTGCAGCTAAGCCAAGATAACAAAAGTTAAAACTAACCATTTCCATTTCAAACTTTCTTTTTTCATATATTTATTTATCTTGAGAGAGAAAGAGGCAGAAAGAGAGGGAAAGAACGGGCACACCAGGGCATCCAGCCACTGCATATGAATTCCAGATGCATATGCACCCTGGTGCATCTGGATAATGTGGGTCCTGGGGAATCCAACCTGGGTCCTTGGGCTTTGTATACAAGTGCCTTAATGGCCAAGCCATCCCTCCAGCCTCCATTTCATAGTTTTATACAGACCCACTTCTGAAACAAGGATACACCATGCACTAAAGAACTGCAGGTTACAAAGAATAGATCAAGTTTTTTAAAGAGCAAAGAGAAAAATGGAGAACAGCTTCAGGCATTTTTGAGAAAATAGCATTTGACAAGCAAATCAAACAATCAAAACATTAAATAAGTAAACTGTGTTTGAGGACAGGGGGCACATCCTCAGCTCAGTGACAGAGGACCTGCTTAGCATGTGCAAAGATATAAGTTTAAGTCTTTGCACTAGATTGGAAAAACAAAAATATATACTTTAAAAATCTTTATATGATTATATGGAGACCAACCCACATTTAACATAATACATAGTGTTAAATATATAAACATATACTTTAGTATTTATACTATCTAAGAGAAAAAGGAAACACAGATGCAACTGAGAAAGGCAGTAAATGGGAACCCACCTGAATTGCTCTCAAAATTTTATTTTAAATATTTTTATTGATTTACTTGCAAGTTGAGAGAGACAGAGTGTGAGCGTGAGTGCACCAGGGCCTTTGGCTACTGCAAACGAACTCCAGATGCACGTGCCACTCCGTGCACCTAGCTTTACATGTGTATTGAGGAATCAGAGCCAGGCCATCAGGCTTTGCAAGCAAGTACCTTCAGCCACTACTGAGTCATCTCCCCTGCCTAGCTATCACAGTATTTTAATTGTATGGCTAGATACTGAGAAAAGGCTACATATCACTTTATAAGACTTTAAGAGCAGTATTTTATGGGAAAAATGAAACTTAAAAAATATTAATCTTCTATAGCTTGTTTATGCTGCTCACATTTTTCCTTTCCCTTCCTTCTTCCCTTCCCTCTCAGACTCTCAGCTGAGAAATAAACCAAGGGCTTCATGCATACTGAGCAAGTGTTTTACCACTGAACTACATCTCCAGGCTGGTTCTCTGAATTTTCTAAACAAGACTATCACAATTATTAAAATGCAATAGATTTGTACTATCTTTTCCTAAACTACACTCTCTAAAAACAGCATTGCCTTTTTTTTTTTTCCCCCCGAGGTAGGGTCTCATTCTGGCTCAAGCTGACCTGAAATTCACTATGTAGTCTCAGGGTGACCTCGAACTCATGGTGATCCTCCTATCTCTGCCTCCCGAGTGCTGGGATTAAAGGTGTGCGCCACCATGCCTGGCTATACTATTAATTTAAAAGCTTTTCTAAGTTTATAAAAATAACATCAAATTAGTAATAAAAAAGTTACTTTGGGGTTGGGAAGATGGCTTATCAGTTAAAGGCACTTGTTTAAGATAAGCTATTTTTAAATATCTAAATTGTTTGGTGATGTAAAATACTCAATAATTTAAAAAGCATGTAAAACAGTAAACTTCCAAAAGATTTTATTCCTAGGAAAGACAATCTATTGACTTACATTTAAGATTAAGTTTTAATTCCACATCTACTTTTTCTTTTGGGGGCTAGGGATCCTATTTTGGGCCCTGCATATGCTAAAACACTGAACGATACCCCCGGACTCTCTCACCTATACTTTTACCAGGTATATGATGTTAGCAAGTTAGTAAGTGCCATGAAGAATTATTTTTTAACTTTATTTATTTGAGAGTGACAGAGAGAGAGACAGAGGCAGAGAGGGAGCCAGAATGGGTGCTCCAGGCTCTCCAACCACTGCAAACGAACACCAAATGCATGTGCCCCTTGTGCATCTGGCTTACATGGGTCCTGGGGAATCGAGCCTCAAACCGGGGTCCTTAGGCTTCACAAGCAAACGCTTAACTGCTAAGCCATCTCTCCAGCCCTTTTCAACTTTTTATTGACAATTTCTATTCATATAGACAATATACCATGTCCAAAGTTCCCTCCCACCACCTTTCCTTTTCCATCCTGAATCCCTCATGCGCTGAATCCCTTCTTTCCAACTACTCTCTTCTGTTTTGATGGCATCCTTTTCCCCATTAAGAATTCTTGTGATGATTAAATAAAATATATAAAAAAGATTATCAAAGCTCAACTAGTGTTATTGCTGATTAAAATGATATTTGTCATTGATATTCCACAAGCCTTTTTCTTTTTTTTGGTTTTTCGAGGTAGGGTCTCACTCTGGTCCAGGCTGACCTGGAAGTAACTATGTAGTCTCAGGGTGGCCTTGAACTCATGGCGATCCTCCTACCTCTGCCTCCCGAGTGCTGGGATTAAAGGCGTGTGCCACCACGCCTGGCTGTTTTTATGTTTTTTGAGGTAGGGTTTCATTCTAGCTCAGGCTGACCTGGAATTCACTTTGAAGTCTCAGGGTGGCCTTGAAATCATGGCAATCCTCCTACATCTATCTCCCAAGTGCTGGGATTAACAGCATGCACCACCATGCCTGGCACTCCACAAGCCTTTTATAGAGTAAAAAGATAATTATACATACCTTACTACTTACATTTGGGCCATTATTACTAAATAATATAATTGAAACAAAAAATATTCAATTTTCCTTACCTGACATGTCTGCTGAATCACCTACAATGGAAAAGTAACAGAAAAATACTTATTGGTAAATAATATAAGTAATAAAAGTAAAGTTTCTAAATCTCAATTGTCGTTATGTAATTTTTAAATAGTTCCAAAATAGTTTACTACATTACACTGTGCAGACTGAGAGGAAACACTCTCTTCTATTAACCTTTTACGTGTGTGTGTGTGTGTGTGTGTGTGTGTATGCTTTCAATCTTTCTTTGGATAAAAGCCTTTTGATTTCATAGTATTTAATGTGAACTATAAGATTTTAATTATAACAATTTGACCAAAAATACTGATAGGAGTCTGTTTTAGTTTATGAAGTATACTGCTAATTATCCTTTTAGAGGTTTACTGCCTCTGTCTGCAAGGAAGACTCAGATTTAAACTTCTGAGGAACACGACAGCAAGGGTTACTGTGAAAGTCAATAAACTTTACTCAAGATGTTCCATATGAGTAAAAGCTGGCCTAGAAATAACTGTAGAAGCCTATGTTCATGACATTTGGTGGGAAGGGCCTCCAACAAAGTCATCAAGGAAGGGAACAGTCACAATTTAGGAACCCACTAAAAATAGATGCTAGCAGTCTTCTACGTGCACACAATAAGGGCTGCCGAGAGACACTGGGGCATAAAGCATTTGCATGTTTGGGCTGACCAGGATGCAAGGGGTAGACAGCAAGTACCAGTTTTCATTCTGGACATACTCTGAGGACCACCCAATGGTCAAAAGGATTTGAAACTATGCCACGTGAAAAACAGTGAAAGACTGGAAGAGCTTGTCTCAGAGATTCAGCTTGCCCCAGTGAACAAGAGGCTACAAGGTCTGGGATGAGACAGCACATTACAGAAGAAGGCCAAGACATCACAGGTGTTTCAATTATCAACCAATTAAAAATTTATCAAATGAAGTATGTCCCAGTCTTCACCTTGATGAGTACATTCCCATAATGATCAGTAAGGGCTGGTACAAATTAGAACTTCTTCGAGTTTGCAGCTCCAAACATCCTTCCCCACAAGGAGCCATGGAAGTGCCTATGTACTGCTGCTATGGAATGAGTGTTCATGTTCCTCCAAAGCTCATGAAGTGACATGACTCAAATGTGATCATGTTAGGAGGTGTGACCCCTGGGAGTGAACAGTTCATGAGAATAGAGCCTTCACAACAATTACCAGCAGCCTTATAAAGAGAGAGAGGAGGAGATAAGGCCTTTCTCTGCCATGGGAGGATACGGCAATGCTGGGGAGCACATTCATCTGAACTGGAATATTCAAGACAGGAAGGAGGCTCTGAGGATTTAGGAAGTCAAGCCTGAGAGACCTGGAACTTAAAAAGTCATGACCTCCTCGAGGTTATAGAAATGATTAAGGGCACACTTTGACCAGTGTTAATTAGAAATTGAAACCTTCCCTCCTGAAGGAAGGAGGAAACAGGAAATCAAGTCTGGGAAAAGAATACAAGACCCCTCCCTAAAACTATACAAAGGAAAACCACCAGCACTTGGGAGGCAGAGATAAGGTCACCCTGAGATGACATGGCAAATTCCAGGTCTGCTTGAACTAGAGTGCAACCCTACTTGAAAAACCAAAAAAATAAAATAAAAATAAGGAAAGATCGGCCGCAAGTGGTGTAGTGTGGTCCAGACTTCGCCAGCAGCCCGGCTGCCTGCGTTTTGCAGTGAGCCCCAGAGATGCAGCTCTGTGAGGTGTCACCCATACTGAGGAGGGCTTTCCAGTGATGCAGATGCCTTTGTGTCATCTACTGCTCTTGTAAACAAATCCTCACCCTGCATTGTTAAGCAACCCCAAATAAACTCATGAATTCACCAAAGCTGGTTTTGGTGCATTTGTGCTTTGTTATGTTGCCTTTGTCCTAGCTGAGGTGAAGACATGTGTTCAAGTGTCTCCAGGAGGAAAGTTTTCCTGTGACAAGCAACAAAGCTATCTGTAGACTAGGAAAAATGGCCTCACCACACCAACCATGTTGGCACCTTTGTTTTCAGTTTCCCTCTCCAGGGCTGTGAGAAGTGGTCTTGTAAAGCCACCCAGCCATGGTACTTGCTATGGCCACTTGCAATCCAGCATCAACCAAGACACAGCCCCCTTGCCCAGCCCTCTGGAAAGCACAATTTGTTCCTGGGAGGACAAACTCTGAGAAAAGGCTCAGGTAGCCGCAAAGTAGGTTCAGGACCATTTGGTAGAGAATGTTTGGATTTCAAAACTCAAAACTTGGTCCAGTGAGGGAAAGGTTCTCCCATGAAGAGCAATTCCACTGAATCATGTATACTTTGTTCCATGGATTAGAGTTGGAACATATGCAAAGTGGGTTTTCTAGAAGAAAAGTACTAATTAAGACTCTCCCAATCTGGAAAGTAAAATCATAGGGATAAGCGATTAGATGCTGTAAGTAAGCCAAGAACAAGGGCCAGCAAGCAGAGCAACCACAGAGAAAGAGCACTTTATTAGGGAGCTTCTGAGAGAGGTTAGTTTACTTCCTTTAGGTATGAAATAGTGTGGTTAAGTATATAACGATGGGCTGGATAAAATATGTTTGGTGCTAAGAGCCAAGAGTTTAGCCAACATAAAGGGAGTATGAATATAATTGGCTAAAGTACCACAAAATCAAATATTTCAATTTCTCTATAATGTCTATGAGTTTTACCAAAACAACAGCAAACAATCTAAACAGCATTTTGTGTCTTTTGGGTAATAAACTTTGCAGCAACGATAAGTAAATTTCCTTTATGCTAAGAAGAAAAAATGTCATTTCTTCAGTCTTCCTGAGTCTATCATACACTTAATTAGTCACCAGTTCTCCTACCATTTGGGAAGTTGAAGCAAGAAAAATTCTGAAAGTTCGATGCCAATCTAGGCTATAGAAGGAAACAAAGACACTTGCTTAGAAATCCTGGTGGCCCAGGTTCAGTTCCCCAGTACCCATATAAAGCCAGAAGCACAAAGTGACTCATGTGTCTAGAGACTATTTGAAGTGGCCAGAGGCCCTAGTGCACCCATACTCTCTCTCTCCCTCTCTCTCATAAACAAACAGATAAATATCTTTAAAAATAACTATTTCTCTTTTTCCCTTTTTTTCTTTTTCTTTTCCAAGGCAGGGTCTCACTTTAGCTCAGGCTGACCTGGAATTCACTATGTAATCTCAGGGTGGCCTCGAACTCATGGTGAGCCTCCTACCTCTGCCTCCTGAGAGCTGGGATCAAAGGTGTGCGCCACCACGACCAACTAGCTATTTCTTAGAAAGACACAAGTGGGGCAACACATAGGATCACATACGCGACCTGAAAACTCCCTAACCTGCTGCTGGGTTTGACTTGGAAGATGGGTAGCTGATCCATATTCAGTAGCGTGTTGCCTTCCACAACCGAGAGAAAGAGTGGAAAAAGGTGTAACTTCTAAAAGAGTAATTGGGACCAGGACAAAAAATTGTTTAATTTGTGTGTGTGTGTGTGTGTGTGTGTGTGTATGGATGTGCCAGGGCCTCTTGCTGCTGCAAACAAGCACCCATCAAACCTTATGTGGGAGAATGGGGAACTGAACCCTTGCTGTTAGGCTTTGCAAACAAGTGCCTTTAGCTACTGAGCCGACTCCCCAGCCCCTACCATAACACTAAAAAGGAAAACTACATGAATTCAATAAGCCAAAGTACAGATTTCTAAAAATAAATAAGAGGAAAACTTTGACACTAATATAAGTAGAGTTGTTTCAAAAAGAAAGAGAGAAATTAAAGGAGAAGAAACAAAGTCGGGAAATGAAAAAAAGCATACCTTCTAACATCTACTCACAGACTGTATATTCCTTTACACAGGGGTTTTGTCTTTGTATAAACTGCTTCCATTCCCAGCACTTAAAGTAGCATGTGGCACATGGCAGGTACAGAGAAAGTTTGCAGAATAAATGAACTTACTCAGTAAAAATTAATACAACAGTAACCATGTGGCCAGAGGCTCTGAGTAAGTGTTTAGGTAACATGGTTTTTACTCTGCCAGGAAAGAGGCCGTATCTGCTATGTAGATGGAAAACAAGATTTCAGTTTCAAAAAAAAAAGAGGCTAGACATAAGCATTCATAAACAAAGATTACACTCTTCTGCACCCAACGGGTAATGATGGTCAATGTTCTTTTAGTAGTAGAGACTCAAGGAAAGACTACCTGGGGAAAGGAAAAGGACCAGCAAGAGGGGAGAGGGAGGGGGGAAGAAAAAATATGACATATGCGCATGAAAATGTCAGATGACACCCATCTAAAAGAAAGAGAAAACTCTACAGAAGGGAAAGTTTGAGACGTCCATGTGGCAGTTATAGAATGAGGCACCCAGAGAACACATTCCTGACTGACAAATTTAGTATTTGCCTGGAAGATGAAGCTATTAAAAGCACAACTATTCTATGAAAGAAAACAAGATATCTAAAAAACTACAGTAGCAGCCATGGCTCACTGAGATCAGTAATGAATTCAGTAATTTTTGCACACACTGCCAGTTGTAGGATCTGAGCAAATCTATGACACAGTGCTCCCAGACATCACCAAAATGTGGAGACAGACATGCGGTCCCCGCGGCAGACTCAGGGACTTAAAGTTTTCACAGAAATTAAAGCTAATATAGATATGTTTCAAAACAGTTGGCGAATCAGAAGAATCATAATGCAAAACAACAATAAAAAACTACAGAAAGGATTTGCTAGCATAGTTCTAAGAAGCCTAATACTTGTTAGGTAAAGGTCTGTCCCTCTTGCTTTGGTTAATTTCTTGGCTCCCTTCTTACCCTTCCTTTTTGTGTTATATATTGTTAGGTGAAACTTTCTGCTGACCAGAAATTCCTGCTAAGAGACTAAATTTAATATTGCTATTATATAATAGTTTACTTCAATCTTTCAATTATCTGAACTTATTCAGATGGTAAGAGGAGACAACCTTTAGGGAAATAAATCACAAGGTGTCACTGAGTCAGCTGCCTTATGTATACATACAGATTTTAACCAAAGCACAACTGTAATACATTTTAATTTTCCTAGGACATTGAATTAATTTTACCAAAACAAATGTCTCAAATTGTTTCTTTTCAAAATACAGAAACATACCTACTTGTCCAGTTGCCACTATGTTGATAAATTTGGGGTGCTGGTTCACAGTGAGACACAGAATATCATCATTATGCTCCTGATAAAAACTCTGGGTCCCTATAAGGAAAAAATTGTTTGAAAACTTTCAGCTGTAACAGTTAAATGTATTTATTTAGCTCAATAAAATAACATTTCTTTATCCAAAATATATTTCTGAGCTCTTAACACGTCAGTGCTGATTAGCAAGAGGAAAGCAAAGCTGGAGAAACTGTAAAGGAACAGGGCCTAACGGGGTAACCTGCAAAGTAGGAAGTACACAAGCCACATCACAACAGAGCCATGGGTAAACATGTCGCCACAGGCTGAGGAAGTGCTTTGAATGCATAAAAGCATAGGCTTGATCCCCAGCATTACTTTTTTTAAACATTTATAAAAATATTTATTTTATTTACTTGAGAGACAAATAGGCAGAGATTGAGAGAGAGAGAGAGAGAGAGAGAGAGAGAGAGAGAGAGAGAGAGAGAGAGAGAGAGAGAGAGAGGGAGAGAAATGGAGGGAGAGAAAGGGTGCAATAGGACCTCCAGCTGTGGTAAATAAACTCCAGATGCCTAAGCACCCCCTTGTGCATCTGACTTACCCAGGCCCTAAGAAACCGAACCTGGGTCCTTTGATTTTGCAGGCAAGTGCCTTAACCACTAAGCCAGCTGTGGTGGTTTATTCAGCTGTGCCCCATAAGCTCAGGCATTCTGAATGCTAGGTTTCCAGCTGATAGGAGATTTGGGGATTAATGCCTCCTAGAGGGAGTGTGTTGTTGGTGGCAGGCTGATGGGTGTTGTGGTGGTTTGATGCAGGTGTCCCCCATAAATGTGGGTGTTCTGAATGCCAGGTTCCCAGCTGATGGAGATTTGGAAATTAACGCCTCCTGGAGGCACTGTGTTATTGGTGGCAGGTTTATGGGTGTTATAGCTACTGTCTCTTTGCCAGTGTTTGGCAACCTCTCCTGTTCCTGTTGTCCACCTTATGTGGGCCAGGGGGTGATGTCCACCCTCTCTGCTCATGTCATCATTTTCCCCTGCCATAGTGGAGCTTCCCCTCAAGCCTGTAAACCAAAATAAACCTCTTTTTCCTACAAGCTTCTCTTCGTTGGGTGATTTCTACCAGCAATGTGAATCTGACTGCAACCCCATCTCCCCATACCCTAAAATTTTTTAGGGAATTCCATAGCAACAAAGTATATTCTCAGCCGGGCATGGTGGCTCACTCTTTTAATCCCAGCACTTGGAAGGCTGAGTTAGGAGGATTACTGTGAGTTCATGGCCACCGTAAGACTACATAGTAAATTCCAAGTCAGCCTGGGCTAGAATGAGATCCTACCTTGAAAAGCCAATAAAAAAAAATTTTAGTCATAGCTGGGCATGGTGGCACATGCTTTAATCCCAGCACTCAGGAGGCAGACATAGGAAGATCACCTGTGAGTTAGAGGCCACCTGAAACTCCATGGTAAATTCTAGGTCAGCCTGGGCTAGAAGGAGACCCTATCATAAAACAAAAAAGTGTGCATTGCACTGCTCTTCTAACCGAGGGAGGGTCTGTGGACATGAAGGTGGGCAGAAAAGGGCACTCTAGACAGGACAGAGCTCCACACAGAGACACAAAGGGAGGAAAGACGTGGTATATGCAGCTGAAGTGGAGAGCATAAAGGAAGGCCAGTACATTTCCATATGACCTAGTTACATCCTCTTGGATTTTGATTAGCCCTTCCTCCACCTTTCTTTTACTCAATCTCTTCCCCTGACCTCACTTAGGCCTTTTCACCTCCATTAATCTGTTCTTCTACTTACATATATACAATAGTGCTCAGCACTGAAATATCTCTATCACACCTTCCAGGGCTCAGGGTCCATTGCAGAAGGGGTGGCAGAAAGAATCTAAGAGCCCAAGGAAGGGTAGAACTCCTTACAATGACTCCAGACACAAAATGGACTGGATATTCATGACCTTGCAGTGCCTGACACTACCTACACAAAAGATGATGACATCAAAATAAAAGACTGACTGAGAGGGAGAGGGGATATGATGGAGAGTGGAGTTTTAAAGGGTAAAGGGGGAGGGAGGGAGGGAATTACCATGGGATATTATTTACAATTATGGAAGTTGTCAATAAAAAAAGGCCAGTAAACTATTGTTCCAAGTCACCCTGTGCTAGAGTGAGACCCTGTCTCAAAAACCAACCAATCAACAACAAAACAATCCAAGACAAGCTGGGCATGGTAGTGCACGCCTTTAATCCCAGCTCTCGGGAGGCAGAGGCAGGAGGATCGCTGTGACTTTGAGGCTACCCTGAGATTGCATAGTGAATTCCCAATCAGCATGGACTAGAGTGAGACCTTACCTTGAAAACCAAAAACAAACAAAAAAAAAAGCAATCCAAGACTTAAATACTTCTGGATGTGATGGCCTATGATCCCAGTACTCAGGATGCTGTGGCAGGATTGCTAGTTCAAGACCAGCTTGGGCTACATAACAAGACCCTATCTCTAACAAAACAGAAATGACAGAAATACCCACAAATGACTGGAGTACTGCACACAGTACTACAATATGATTTTTTTTTCTGGTCTGCTTCCCTAATATACCTAAACTATTGCTTGTAATTTTAACGAAGAAATTTTAAGTTGCTAGATAAAAGCTTGCAAACCAAAAGCAACGTGTGGGTGAGTGTGCATAACGAATTCAAACTCCTTACCTGTAGCAACATTATGCAGAATTCCAATGGATGCAGTATGATAAATTATATCATCACCATCATTCAAATAGTGTACATTATTCCTGCAGTCTCTGCCTCGATAACCAAAAACTAGCTCCAATACAAGGTCCTAAAACAAAATAGTACAATTATCTTCTTCCTCATGTGCTAAAATATTCAATGATATAGACAACACCAATATTTTCTTTCAATTGGAGGATGTTTTTGGTGTTTTATAAATTTCAAACACAAAATTAAGCTAGACATATTTTTCTAATATTCTGCTTTCAATAATGGAAACATGTTTCACATTCCATATTTTCCCTACAAAATCATAAAAGAGTGTATCCCAAGGTAATCCAATTCTGAGAGTTTTAGATTTGTGTCCATGTGCTAAACACAGGCAGCACTTCTTATATGCAAAAGACTACTTTAATTTGTATTCATTCTTTTTTAAATTTTTATTAGCATTTTCCATGATTATAAAAAAAATCCCATGTTAATTCCCTCCCCCACTTTCTCCTTTGAAATTCCATTCTCCATCATATTACCTCCCCATCACAATCATTGTACTTACATATATACAATATCAACCTATTAAGTACCCTCCTCCCTTCCTTTCTCTTCCCTTTATGTCTCCTTGTATTCATTCTTAGTGAAAGTTTTTGCTCTATATGCTTAACTCAGGGTAAATTATGTGCAAGTTAAGTTCTTTGAATACACAGTTATGCCAGGTGTGGTGGTGCATGCCAATGATCCCAGCACTCTGGAAGCTGAGGTAGAAGGATTGCCGTAAGTTTGTGGTCAGCCTGGGCTCCAGTGAGACCCTGCCTCAAAAGAAAAAGTTATTTTTTAAAAATATTTTATTTATTTATTTGACCGAGAGAGAGGGGTGGGGTGGGGGAGAGAGAATGGGCATACCAGGGCCTGTAGCCATTGCAAATGAACTCCTGACACATGTGCCACCAAGTGCATTCTGGCTCATGTGGGTTCTGGAGAATTGAACTGAAGTCCTTTGGCTTTGTAGGCAAGTGCCTTAACTGCTAAGCCATCTCTCAAGCCTATATTTCTGACAACTCGTGGTAAAGTTCCAGCAGAGAATCCTACAACTGAAAATACCCACTTTCACTGACTCATGGGTGTGTGTGCATGCAAGCACACAAGTTCAAGTGTGTAAGGGAGGCTACAATAATCGCCCTCCTACAGCCTTTCACGTTTTGTATACTGGCTGTAGCATAATTTGCTTGTTTGTTGCTGATGCTGGCATTATGAAATGCCTACGAGAAGGCTTCTTGGTTGAAGGAAAGAGGAGAACCAATCTCCAGTCCACGTGCCCTATGTAGCAAACTCACCTTGGTGTAAATGTTCCTGCTACAGTGTTAAATATTTAATCTTTTTGTTTTAGGTTTTTTGAGGTAGGGTCTCACTCTAGTCCAGGGTGAACTGGAAGTCACTATGTACTCTCGGGGTGGCCTCAAACTCACAGCAATCCTCTACCTCTGCCTCCTGAGTGCTGGGATTAGTTGTGTGCCACCACGTGCAGCTTATCTTTTAACTTATAAAACCAGCCCACAAGTGTAAAACACCAAAAGGTTTCAAATGTATTTATATTTAGAAAATCATTCACACTTTGCATTCACTTGCAAAGCCTGCTGGCCTGGGCTGGAGTTCCCAGTGCCCATACGAAGCCAGATACACAAAGTGGAACATGAATCTGGAGTTCATCTTCAGTGGCAAGAGGCCCTGGTGTGACCATTCTCTCTCCTCCTCTCCCTTGCACATATAAATAATTACAAAAAAAGATCATTCACATATATTTATATTTGAATTTAGATTAATTCAAGGTACTACTTATGGAAAATTAAGAGAAAAAAGAGTATGAATCTCAAACCGAGATTTGTGTAAGAGTCAAGCAATCAATTTCCACAACCCAACATATAAGACAACTCAGTATACTATATAAAATAAGAATTAGGGCTGGAGAGATGGCTTAGTGGTTAAGCGCTTGCCTGTGAAGCCTAAGGACCCCGGTTCGAGGCTCGATTCCCCAGGACCCACATTAGCCAGATGTACAAGGGGGCACATGCATCTGGAATTCATCTGCAGTGGCTGGAAGCCCTGGTGCGCCCATTCTCTCTCTCTCTCTCTGCCTGTTTCTCTGTCTGTTGCTCTCAAACAAATAAATAAAAATAAACCAAAAATATTTTGAAAAAACATAAGAATTGATACAAGGAAATGTCTTCCCCTTACCTCTATAGGTCTCTTTTTCTTGCCAACATTGTTGGTCTGAAGTTTCTCTGGATGTGGCGGGGCTCTGCTAACAGGGGGCCTGAAACAGAGGTGTGGGAGCCAAGCAGTCACCGGCCTCCTTCCCTGGCTCTCCCACCATGCCCTCCCTCCGGAGCACTAACACCTTCCTGCAAGGGAAGCCGGGGCTCCCTGACTGCGCTCTTTACAGCTTAACCACATCCAGTGCAGAAAGGTGGAAGGAAATATCATTTTATTAATTTTTAACTTTTAATGTCTTCCACATGTCTCATAATGTAAATAATATAGTCCAGGAGAAGTTCGTTTATAGCCAAACATAAGAATGTTAGTGTGACACACTGGAGGGTTTCCTTTTTTCTTTCTTTCCTTTTTTTTTTTTTGAGGGAGGGTCCCACTGTAGCCCAGTTATTCAAGGGCGATATTCTTTAATCACAAAACACAGCAAACCACACAACACCCAGGAAAAAGTAGTTATTCTTGTCTCCAATAGTCCTCTTTCCTAGTCCATATGTAAAAATAGAACTGAATTTATAATATTTAGCATAATCCAGTAACTTCAAAGAATGGCAGAAAGTTTGATGGTTCTTCCAAATTAAATGTATTGATGAACTTTATTCAATACTACTGTCTGACAGTTTTATTTGTAACACAAACAACAAACTGGAAAATTTTAGCTGCACAACCTGATTGGACTATTAAGTATTTTTATAAAGAGCATTTACAAAAGGCATAGTACTTCTTAAATGAAAATTAGGTAATCTCTAAAATTATACAAGTTAAATGCATAAAGTTTTATTAAAGACTCAGTATGTCCAATAATGAAAATACTACTCATTTCAGGATTACTAAGTCTGTGAATAGAAATAAAGAACACCAAGTAATATAATTCATTATGGCAAATATGAAAGATGACAAAAACACAAACAGGTCATGGAAGGATAGCAACCAGAGGATTACCTGGAGCCTCTTTTCAGCAGCAGTCAAGGAAAAAGATTACAATGTAAATTTGAATTTAAAACAGCATTATAGGATCTTTTATAATGAGATTTTTTATGTTTGGCATAGAGAAGTTACATTTCATATATTCAAGGCCTGTTGTTTTAGGTTACTGCTGTACTTAAAAGCCTGAAAACCTGGGTTCAATTCCCTAGCCACCAGGTAAGCCAGACACAAGTAGCAGCACTTGTGTCTGGTGGCAAGAGACCCTGGCGTGTCTACACACAGGCACATGTGTGTGTTCACACACAGCTAGGTACACAAAGTGGCATGTGCATCTGGAGCTTGTGTGCAGTGGCAGCAGGCTGATATGCCCATCCTCTCTCATTCTGATTATAAACAAAGAAGGGCAGGGAAGGGAAATGAAAATCCAAAAGATTCTATACTACTAATTTTAGAGTGTCATTCTTATTTTTTGTTAAGACTGTATAATCTGAATTTCAAACAAAATATTCATCTTTGTTCTTTTTTAAAAAATTTTTATTAGCATTTTCCATGATTATAAAAAATATCCCATGTTAATTCCCTCCCTCCCCCCTCCAATCTTTGTTCTTAAGAAAGGGAAAGAGAAACATAACCAGTATAAAAGTCCAGTAGCATGGAGCTGCTTTTAATAACCTGCCCTAGTGGACCCTTACCACGGCTAAGAAGTTCCTGAGACAGCTCATCTATGCAGGCAAAACAAGCATTCAGTATCGTGGTGGATTTGGGATTTGGCTATTAAAGCAAAAGTAAAGAGAAAAATAGGGGATGGAGAGATATCTCAGTGGTTAAAGGCACTTGCTTGCAAAGCATGCTGGCCCAGGCTTGTTTCACCAGTAACCACGTAAAGCCGGAAGCACAAGTGGTGTACTCATCTGGAGTTCCTTTGCAATGGCAGGAGGGCCCAGGGCATGTATTCATCCATTTATTTCTCTCTCTCTCTAATGAATAAAAATATTTCTAAAAAAGAGAAATGGTGGTGCTTGCACACGCAATCTCAGCACTTGGGAGGCCAAGCAGGAGGAATGCTGTGAGTTGAAGACGAGCCTGAACTACCCAGTGAGCATCAGGGCAGCCGGAGCTATACTGCATGCAACATGCCGTCTCAAAGACAGACAAAATCATCACTTCCCCCCAAGAAAGACTTCTTTAATAGCATAGTGGGGTCAGGTGTGTAGCAGATGCCTGTGATCCCAGCAGTAGGTGGATGAGGCAACAGAATCTCAAACCTCAAATAAATAAATAAAAAAACAAGGGTTTGAGGATGTCGCTCATCATTACAATACTTGCCTATCATGTGAGCCCTGGATTTGATTCTGGGAGCAAGAGGACATGGATGATAACACAGTGACTAACAGAGCCGGAAGGGATCACAGATGCCACTTCATACCACTTCCCACTAAAGCCAGAACCTTCTTTACCTGTCCAGAGCATCTTTTATAGAGTGCATGACAAATGGTCATCGAAAATGCATGAGTACTGTTTGTGACGGAAGTCACTTCTTAAAAACCTGTTTATATCCAAGATGGCCATGTTATCTTTACCTAGTTTTCTTATTTTAAAATCAACTATTCCTAGGACAATTGGCTATTATTCATATGAAGTGGCCTTCCAATGTTCCTTCAATCTGTATTTTCTTCTACAGCCCTGTCGACAGTCAGGTGTTCCCTGGATCACTTCCGTTCAAGCAGGTGAGACTGCGCCCCTTCAGAGGTGAGACATACCCTGTCCTCATCTGTGCACATACAATTCTGTTACAATATGTAACCAATTTCACAGGTAATTCCTGCTATCATATAAATTACTCAAAAGTGCCTAACATTTGTGTTTCTGAGCAATCTGATCTGAAGTGTACGTTTTTCATCCTAATCTCTCGGCATTTTCATGGTGTTTGCCTTTTTACCTTAAAAAGGACTGTTCACATTGTTCTGCTTCAGAAGCTATCTGAAGCCATTTGCATCTCATTAAAGACAGCTTTAAAAGTACCCAAGAATCTTTCTTTATTATTAGTATAATAAATATTTGTGGGTTTTTTGAGGCAGGGTCTCACTCTAGCTCAGGCTGACCTGGAATTCGCTATTTGCCCAGGTTGGCTTTGAACTCGGGGGGGATCCTCCTACTTCTGCCTCCCAAGTGCTGGGATTAAAGCCATGTGCTACCATACCCCAAGGAATCTTTCTTATCCATATTAATTTCATTAACATAAAATACCACACTTGCTCAGTTTTAACATTTTTAAATGAATGTATAGGTTAAATAGCATTAAATGAAACTAACATTTATAATCTGAGGAATATCTAATTGATAAATATGTATAGCTAAAATTACTTTTGCGAGCTGCTAAAACCCAATAGTAAAATTGTCTAGAGTGCAGTTAGTCGTTCATGAAGTCACTTGTAAAACCAAATTATCATAATGAAGGCCTACCTTCATAATACCAACCACATATTTTGTCTAAAAATGCAACTCCTGTACCATCTGTCCTGCTGCACTTTCCAATTCTTGGTCAAGTGTAACTAGAGGTGTTACATAATTCCTTGAAATACTATAAAGATCAAAATAGAACAATGAATAAATATTTGAATAAAATATGTTTTTGACATGACACTTACCTTACTACTCCCTGCCTTTGAAAGGAATAGGAGAAAAATATAGAAACACATATGAAAATTAATGATGAATACAGCAGCTTAAATAAGCAGAATAAAGGTAACATATCAAAGGAATCCTAAGAAAATATAAAATCCCTAATTATGTCACATTGTTTTGAATATTTATGAACTATTTTCAATACAAAAGACTTACTACAAAACTGCTTATATCATTTAGAACAAACCTACAAAGTACTAACCAAATAGAATAGTAATTTACTATATTCTTCTTTGAAGTAGGTAGTTGACAAGTGTTTAATAGTATGAAGTATTAACTTCACCTCTGATATTAACATATTTAAAATACAAACTATATCTTGAGCAACCTGCTCAAAATGGCAAAGAGAAATATCTTAGAAATATCTCCCTGGATACTATCACTTTGTGAAAATGAACTCTCTTATCAGCCAAGTTAGTGACTTCTGTCTCCGAATTTTCAAAAGAACTTGTTAGAAATGACACTTAAAAAATTGAGAACAGGGCTGGAGATAAAGTTCAGTGGTTAAGACGTTTGCCTGCAAAGCCTAAGGACCTGGGTTCGATTCCTCAGTACCCACATAAAGCTAAATGCACAAAGTGGTATGTGAGTCTGGAGTTTATTTGCACACCCATTTTTTTTCTCTCTCTGCTTGCAATAAATCAAATATTTAAAATTTTAAAAATATTTTTTAAACATTAAAAATTTGGGCTGGCTTAGCAGTTAAGATGCTTGCCTGTGAAGCCTAAGAATTCATGTTCGAATCTCCAGGTCCCACATAAACCAGTCACACAGTGACACAAATGTGCAATGTCACACAAGGTGGTGCACACATCTGCAGTTCGTCTGCAGTGGCTGAAGGCTCTGGTGCACCACTCTTTCCTCTTGCAAATAAAAAATTAAAAAAATTAAAAACCTAAAAAACAACAAAGATTACAATCATGATAGTAGTAATCCATCCATCATAGTAGGAAAAATATTCATTGTTTTCTTTTTTTTTTTAATTTTTCAAGGTAGAGTCTCATTCTAGCTCAGGCTGACCTGGAACTCACTATATAGTCTCAGGTTGACCTTGAACTCTCAGTGATCCTCCTAGCTCTGCTTCTTTTTTCTTTTTCTTTCTTTCTTTTTTCTTTTTTTTTTTTTTTTTCTTTTTTGGAGGTAAGGTTTCACTCTAGCCCACCCTGACCTGGAATTCACTGTATAGTCTGAGGGTGGCCTTGAACTCATGGTAAGCCTCCTACCTCTGCCTCCTGAGTGCTGGGATTAAAGGCGTGCGCCATCATGACCAGTTAGGAAAAGTATTTCTACTGCCATAATATGGGTTACTTTAGCAATGGAGGAAATTTAGATTTAAGTGTTTTTACCATGAATAATGGTTTATGGATTGAAATCACATCATATATCCAATTGATTTGACATTTGACTATGGTGGCACACACCTATAATCCCAACACTCAGGGGCAAAGGCAGAAGAATAGTCCACAAGTGTAAGGCCAGCCTGGTTTACACAGTGAGTTCTAGGCCAATCAATGCTACACAGTGAGACTATGACCCTGTCTCCAAAACAAATTAAGCATATCTGTTAAATGGTAAGATTTGCATTTTTAAAAACTCACTTTTGGGCTGGAGAAATGGCTTAGTGGTTAAGGTGATTGCCTGTGAAGCCTAAGGACCCAGGCTTGATTCCCCAGTACTCACATAAACCAGATGCACAAGGGGGCTCAGGCATCTGGAATGTGTTTGCTGTGGCTGGAGGCCCTAGTGTACCTATTCTTTCTACCTGCTCCATTCTTCCTCCCCCCCCTTCTCTCTCCAGTAAAATAAATAAATAAATAAGAAGTCATTTTACTATTCATTACATGGAAAATATAACTACCCCTAAGTAATGTTAAGAATAATTTTTCAAATAGTTTATTTAAAATATCCACATTTGGATATCTACATGTGTTCCTGTAATTAATAAATATGGAGATAGTACATTGTGAACATTTAATTTCAAAGGGTGGTTTTGTATTTTCCTAGATTTGTATTATATTCCAAGGGAGGGGTGTCACTGATAAAAATTTAGGGTTTTTTGGTGTTTTGAGGCAGGGTCTCACTCTAGCGCAGGCTGACCTGGAATTCACTATGTAGTCTCAGGGTGGCCTCGAACTCACAGTGATCCTCCTACCTCTGCCTCCCAAGTGCTGGGATTAAAGGTGTGCTCCACCACGCCTGGCTGAAGTTAGTCCTGATGGTGAATGTTTTACTTTGGGTCTAAGACCTCTCTGTGCACTAGATGCTGCTACCTTCCTGCATGCTGCTTTCAAGTGGAACTGCCCAGTGTTTGGACTACTGTATGACTAGCACTCCTATAAATTTTTAAAAAATTTGTCTTCTTCATATAGAATTCATGATTGCTCTCTATCCTCTTTTTAAAATTAATTTAATCATGGGGGGAGGGTGATAGATATATATTGAGTGCACCAGGGCCTCTTGCCACTGCAAATGAATTCCAGATAGATCATGACTTGTGCATCTGGCTTTACATGGGTACTAGGGAACTGGATTTGAATCCAGGCTGGCAGGCTTTGCCAGTGTACTCTCCCCAGCTCAGATTTTTAGGTAGCTTCCTGGTGCAGATATCTGAGGTGTCCTGTGGACAACTGAGCACTTGAAACAGGAATCTGCTAAGGGGGTATCCTCAAAATCCCACCTACATTTCCCTGTGACACTGGGTCAGCAAGTTCTTCAGAACATCCAGTTCTGTTTCCTTCCCCACCATCAGGAACATCTTACTCCTCTAACTTTATGCCTTTCCCTGAGCTAATATATTAACACCATGGGTTTCATTTTTTAGCTTTTACATCAAACACTAACTTTTTTTTTTAAATTTTTTATTTATTTATTTGAGAGCGACAGACACAGAGAGAAAGACAGATAGAGGGAGAGAGAGAATGGGCACGCCAGGGCTTCCAGCCTCTGCAAACGAACTCCAGACCCGTGCGCCCCCTTGTGCATCTGGCTAACGTGGGACCTGGGGAACCGAGCCTCGAACCGGGGTCCTTAGGCGTCACAGGCAAGCGCTTAACCCCTAAGCCATCTCTCCAGCCCAAACACTAACTTCTTACAGTAGAGGTTTCTTCACCTACGAAAGTCACTGCTATTCCCACCCTGAACTATCTATCTCTTTATCTCTCACTATGGTTTCTGGCTAATCTGCCATTTGTGATTTGTTTATTTGACAGAGAAAGAGGGAAGAGAGAGAGTGACAGAGAGAATGGGCATGCCAGGGCCTCCAGCCACTGCAAATGAACTCCAGACATGTGTGCCCCCTTGTGCATCTGGCTAACATGGGTCCTGGGGAATTGAACCTGGGTTCTTTGCCTTTGCAGGAAAATGCCTTAACCACTAAGCCATCCCTTCAGGCCCCATTTGTGATTTCTTAAAGCCTCTTCCCTACTGAACCCTATGCCATAGCCTCTTTTGTCTTATTTCCAATTCCGGGATGGACCCAGGGCCTCACACACCCTGGGCAAGCATTCCCTGACGAAGCCGCATCTCCACAGCATATGCCCCTTTATTGACTTTCATCTTTGCTTCTGAAAATGTTAAGACCACAATTTATATTCTGGTCTATCATATATGTAGCACAAAGATTTTACTAAATAGCTCTCTTCTCATAAAATGCTATGTATTTGTCCTTATTTTTTGTTTGTTTATTTATTTATTTATTTTGTTTTTTTGAGGCAAGGTCGCATGCACTCCAGCTCAGGCTGACCTGGAATTCACTGTGTATTCTTAGGATGGCCTTGAACTCATAGCGATCCTCCTACTGCTGCCTCCCTAGTGCTGGGATTAAAGGTGTATGCCACCATGCCTGGCTCTATTTTTGGGTTTTTGAGGTAGGGTCTCACTTTAGCCAAGGCTGACCTGGAATTGACTAAGTAGTCTCAGAGTGGCCTTGAACTCATGGCAATCATGTGCCACCATGCCCGGCATTTGTCCTTACATTTGATATGCTAAGTCTACAACAAGACCAATAATTTCCATTACAAGAAAGACAACCTATATAACCTATATTTCAATTTGCCTTTCTGATAAATTTTTCAAATAATGATTGTAGATTCTTAATTAAGGATTCATGGACAGAAAGGCACTTTTTTTGTGGGGGAAAAAAAGGTTTATTTTGGCTTATAGACTCAAGGGGAAGCTCTATGATGGCAGGGAAAATGATGGTATGAGTAGAGGATGGACATCACTCCCTGGCCAACATCAGGTGGACGTCAATAGGAGAGTGTGCCAAACACTGGCATGGGGAAACTGGCTGTAATACCCATAAGCCCTCCCCCAATACACTGCCTCCAGGAGGCATTAGTTCCCAAATCTCCATCAGCTGGGACAGAAAGGCTTTTTAAAAAACTTTTTGTTTGTTTGTTTTTGCTTCTTGAGGTAGGGTCTCACTCTAGCCCTGGATAACCTGAAATTTACTATGTAGTTTCAGACTGGCTTCCATCTCACAGCAATCCTCCTACCTCAGCCTCGTGAGTGCTGGCATTAAAGGTGTGAATTGCCATGCCCAGCTAGAGTTAGCCTTTTAAAAGTTGATCATGGGCTAGGGAGATGGCTTGGTTGGCAAAGTGCTTGTGTGCAAGCCAGGTAGGGGTGTATGTTTATAATCCTGGCACTGGGGAGTAGGAGGATACCTGGGGCTTGATAGGCAGCTAGTCTAGCCAAGACCATGAGCCCCAGTTTTAGTGAGAGACAGTTTCATAAAAAGAAAGAAAAAAAGTAAAATTGGACAATTGAGGAGACAACTGAGGTTCACCTCTAGTCTTCACATACATGCACACACACGTGCACCCATAACATGTGCACATGAACACACAGATACACATAAACACACAAACAAAAAGCCTGAATCACATCCATGCTCATATATACTTCCTAAAAGGTATATACTGAATTCTATTTTTATTATTTCTCTCAACTCCATCACAACACTTACGAAAATCAGCAAGCCAGATTAGTGTAATCACAGCAACCTTACATATATGAATATTAATATTCCCTATACTACTTACAAGGACAGTTTCACCACCTAAAAGGTATCTATAGGCAAACATTTTCTAACAATGGCTAAGAATTCTATAAATCCGTATCATGGTTATTTTTTGTAGAAAATCTATTTAGATAAATAATTCAAAATTTTATATCAAGATTTTTTTCCCATCTCATATTAAACTTTGTTACCTCTCATCAACTGATGGTTCTTTTTGCTGCAAATGAGGCTTGATGCCAAACATTGGGCGAATGTTGGTTGATAAGGCTCTGATGGTGTAATTGATTTCATTCTCCTTCGTAACATCACTGTCATAGCCTACCATAGAAACAGAAATGTTATTAAGTGATTACTAAGGAGATCAATTATGACCATATCAATTCATTATACAGTTGCCCTACAATAGGAAATAAACTGCTAAAGCCAATTTATGAAATAATATGCAGCCAGCAAGTTATGTGCATATTTAATAATATGTAATGAGCCGGATGTGGTGGCGCATGCCTTTAATCCCAGCACTCGGGAGGCAGAGGTAGGAGGATCGCCATGAGTTCAAGGTAACCCTGAGATGACAGAGTTAATTCCAGGTCAGCCTGGACCAGAGTGAGACCCTACCTCGAAAAACCATAAAAATAAAAAAAAAATAATAATAATATGTAATGATAGAAATCATCACTAAGAGATACTAGCAAGTTACAAAAACGAATTCAATATGATCCAATTTTTCTGTCAAAAATATTATGTTCATAAGTACATTGCTTTCTTCCATCATCCATGACATCCATGATCTAAGGATATATCCTAAATACTAACTGCGGTTTAGTCTAAACAGTTGAATTATTTATTTTAAGTTTTTTATTTTTGCAAAATAATTTTTAATAATGAGCTGATATTATTGGTACATTATGAAAATGAAATTTTAAAAAATATTTTTATTTATTTTCAAGCAGACAGAAAGAGAATGGATGTGCTAGGGCCTGCAGCCACTGCAAACGAACTGCATCTGGCTTTACGTGGGTAGTAAGGAATCAAACCCAGGTTGTTAGGCTTTACAGGCAAGTGCCTTAACTACTGAGCCATCTCTCTGGCCCTTTAAGAATTTAATTAATTTATTTATTTTCAAGCAGAGAGAGACACACACACAGAGAGGCAGAGAGCAAAACTATTTAAAAATATTAAGTTCGGCCTGGTGTGGTGGTGCACGCCTTTAATCCTACCACTCAGGAGACAGAGGTAGGAGTATCACCATGAGTTTGAAGCCACCCCGAGAATACAGAGTGCATTCCAGGTTAGCCTGGGTTAGAGTGAGACCCTATCTCGAAAAACCAGAAAAAAAAATTAAGTTCAAAGCTATAAATTTTTTTTTTTTTTGGTTTTTCGAGGTAGGGTCTCACTCTGGTCCAGGCTGACCTGGAATTAACTCTGTAGTCTCAGGGTGGCCTTGAACTCATGGCGATCCTCCTACCTCTGCCTCCCGAGTGCTACGATTAAAGAAAGGCGTGCGCCACCACGCCTGGCCTCAAAGCTATAAATTTTAAGAATATTTGCTAAAACTGTGATTGTTTCACAGATAATTGATATGTAAGTCATCAATACCTATCAGCCATGAGTCATAAAAAACAATTTTGGTATAAATCTGAGCCCAAAACACTAATGGTACAATTATTCAAACACTGTTATTACTTGTTTTAACTTCTGTACTTTCAATCAGTTATACTAATTTTTTAAAAATATTTATACTGAAATATTTTTTTTTAATTTTTTTTTAAATTTTTTATTTATTTATTTGAGAGCGACAGACACAGAGAGAAAGACAGATAGAGGGAGAGAGAGAGAATGGGCGCGCCAGGGCTTCCAGCCTCTGCAAACGAACTCCAGACGCGTGCGCCCCCTTGTGCATCTGGCTAACGTGGGACCTGGGGAACCGAGCCTCAAACCGGGGTTCTTAGGCTTCACAGGCAAGCGCTTAACCGCTAAGCCATCTCTCCAGCCCTGAAATATTTTTAAATGACATACCTCCATCTTCCTCAGAATCGATATCAGATTCTTCACTATCGCACAGCCTTTTTTCTCGATAGCTCTCCATTTCATTTGTCCATACCATTAAGGACATATCGGTACCTCCCAGGGTAACCAACATGCTGTCATCATAAGTCCAACGAACATTTGTGACATGTGTACTATGAGCCACATACTTCTTAAACTTTCCGAATTTTCCCTAAAAATTAAGAATATTCAAACATTTTTCCTGAGGATTTTAACATTTAAAAAGTTCTATTTAAATTTTGAACTAATTATACTTTGTTATGTTTTCTTTCTTTTTTGGGGGGGGGGTTGAGGTAGGGTCTTGCTCTGGCCCAGGACGATGGAATTCACTCTGTAGTATCAGGATGCCACTGAACCACAGTGATCCTCCTACCTCTGTCTCCTGAGTGCTGCGATTAAAGGTGTGCACCATCACACCTGACTTTTCTTTCTTTTTCTAACTTTCTATTGGTAATTTTCATACATGTACATAATATATTTTAACCATAATCCCCTCTCATTACTTTCCTTTCTTTTGTCCCCATTCCCCTTCCACTGGACCCCTTTTTGCAAGTAAGCACCTTTAACCACTGAACAATCTCTCCAGCTATGGACCTTTTTTGTTTCCAATTAGTCCATGTTTGTTTGTTTGTTTGTTTGAGGTAGGGTTTCCCTCTAGCCTAAGCTGACCTGGAATTCACTATGTAGTCTCAGGCCAGCCTCAAACTCTGGATGATTCTCCTACCACTGCCTCCCGAGTGCTGGGATTAAAGGCATGTTCACCATGCCCAGCATCTTCTTCTTCTTTTTTCCTTTTATTTATTCATTTTTTAATCTTGGACATGCCATGGCTTATAGCCACTACAAATGAACTCCAGTCACTTTGTACATTTGGCTGTATGTGCGAACTGGGGAATGGAACTTGGGTCATTAGACTGTGCAGGCAAGCACTTTAACTGCTAAGCCATCTCCCGCCCCTAGTCCCTCTTCTATTTTGATTTTTTTGTGGTTGTTGTTTTCATCCATCATCCATGTTGATGGACCCAATATCGTGCAAGTTAGGTTATGACAGCTGCTGTGAAGTCATGAATTCAATCTTTCTCTAATACAGTATTAAAAGTTAGATACACCAAGTATAGTATGAATTTAAAAAACATGAAAAATACTGAAGTTAGCTAGCATTAAAAAAAAAAAAATTCCAGGGCTGGAGAGATGGCTTAGCAGTTAAATGGTTTGCCTACAAAGCCTAAGGACTCAGGTTCAATTCCTCAGTACCCACGTAAGCCAGATGTACATGGTGGCACACGTGTCTAGAGTTTGTTTGCAGTGTCTAGAGGCCCTGGTGCACCCATTTTCTCTCTTCCTCCCCATTCTCTCTAATAAATAAAGATAAAAATTAAGGGATGGAGAGATAGCTTAGCATTTAAGGCACTTGCCTGCAGAGCCAAAAGACTCATGTTTGACTCAGCAGGTCCCATGTAAGTCAGATGCACAGTGACACAAGTGTGCAAGGTTGCACATGCGCACAAGTGGCACACACTTCTGGAGTCCAATTGCAGCGCTTGGAGGGTCTCTCTCTTTCTCTCTCTCTCACACACACACACACACACACACACACACACACACACACACACACTCACATTTTAAAAAGGCAGTCTGGGGCTCAAGGGATGGCTTAGCAGTTAAGGCACTTGCCTACAAAGCCAAAGGACCCAGGCTTGATTCTCCAAGACCCACATAGGCCACATGCACTAGGTGGCACATGCATCTGGAGTTTGTGGCAGCTGGAGGCCCTGATGTGCCCATTCTCTTTCTCTATCAAATAAATAAATTTTTTTTTTTTTTTTTGGTTTTTCGAGGTAGGGTCTCACTCTAGCTCTGGCTGACCTGGAATTCACTCTGGTGTCCCAGGGTGGACTTGAACTCATGGTAAAAAGGCAGTCTGTTCAGCTTGCCTCAAAAAATTTAAAAAATGAAAAACTAAAATTTTAAATTCTAAAACCTGATGAAGACAGAATACAATTGGTAGTTTCATAATTATCAATATTAACTCCTTTGAAATACATCTGGAATTCTGTATCAAACATATAAAAATAGGGTAAAAGCCTTTAAGTAGTTTAAATGGTCAACAGCAGTTAATTACAATGCATTATCTATGAAACAGTGCATCATTAGAAAATAATGATCACACAGATATAATTACTGCTGGTAATAAACACAAATAAGAAATGACATACATGCCTATGTAGAACATGGCTATAGTAACAAAAATAATTACTTTGGCATGTATACATACATACATACATACATACATATATATATAACATATGTGTATACACATACATACATATATATACACACACAAATATATTTCAGCTTAATTCATTAGTATTATACTTTATAAAGCACTACACACAGATTGTATGTTTACTTACTTAGGTATCTGGCACATGCAAGGCAAGTGTTCTACTAAGCTATAGCCTCAGCCTTGAATTTTCCTTTTCAAATTCAAGAAAATTCTAGATTATAGATATTGGTAACTTTAAAATCTAGAAGTTAGCATTGCCAAGCAAATTTCAGACCAATAAATCATAAAACAGGATTTTTTTGAGGTAGGGTTTTAGTCTAGCCAAGGCTGATCTGGAATTCACGATGTAGTCTCATGGTGGCCTCAAACTCATCATGATCCTCCTCCTACCTCTGCCTCCAAGTGCTGGAATTAAGGGTGTATGCCACCATGCCCAGTGATTTATTTATTTTTAATAAAAAAATTTTAATATCTTATTTATTTATCTATTAGAGAGAGAAAAAGAAAGATGTAGACACAGAGAGAATAAGCATGTATACACCAGGACCTTCTGCTACTGCAATGAACTCCAGATGCATGCATCTGGCTTTATGTGGGAACTGGAGAATCCACCCAGGGCTGTCAGGCTTTTCAAGCAAGTTTCTTTAACCACTAAGCCATCTCTCTGCCATAAGGAGGATTTAGGGAGCTACATATATTTATTTATTTTTGGGTTTTGGAGGTAGGGTTTCACTGCAGCTCAGGCTGACCTGGAATTCACTATGTAGTCTCAGGGTGGCCTCGAACTCTCACGGGGGCTGTATTTTCAAAGGCGTTAACATTTCTTAAGCAAAATAGTAAAGAGCAAAATCAGCTAATTCTTCAGGGGAAAAACAAAGACTCAATGAAGGTTAGGGAAGGGGATCTTCCCTTAAAGCAGAGTGAAAAAGCCATTTCTCTAACGCTGTGTGGTTCTTGTTAGAGTGCTCGTCCTTCCTCCTCACCTTCCCCACTGAGGATCAAACGAGGCTCACACATGCCAGACAAGCACTCTACCGCTGAGCTATACCCCGCCAGCGCATCTATGAGTTCTCAAGGAGAACTTGTGATTTCAGTTACGTGCTCATCTAGGAACACTAGTATGGGCAGTTACTTCAGACCGCTGTGAGCTCAGCATCCTGTTAGTTCACTGTCCTGTTTGACATTCTTTCATGTTTATATTAGTGCTAAGCTATCATAGCCAACTGAATTTATGATAATTAAGAAGTAGATGCAGGGCTGGGGAGATGGCTTAGCAGTTAAGGCAAAGCCTAAGGACCCATGTTCAATTCTCCAGTCCTATATAAGTCAGACACACAAGGGGACACAAGCGCACAAGGTTGCACATGCGCACAAAGTGGTGCACGTGACTGGAGATCAATGACAGTGGCTAGAGGCCCTGGTGTGCCAATTCTCTCTTGCGTGTTCCCTCCCCTGCAACAGGCCAGTCTGTTGGGCTTTCCTCAAAAAAAAAGAAAAAAAAGAAAAAAAAAAGGAAAAAGAGAAGCAAATCCATCCTTGTTTGATACTTGAATTATAATTTTGTACTAAGTAGAGGCCTACTGCTTGTAGTAGTTTAAACAGAAGAAAGTGAATAAAAGAACTGAGAAAAAAAAAAACCTGGGTAATTACACAACACAGCACAGTTGGGCAGAAATGTAAGAATCTATGATGTTTGCTCCTAGCAAAAGAAAAATATTAAATCAAATGTTTACTTTTGCAGGTGTTTTAAGTAGTTTGTAATCAATTGGTTAATAAATTTCCATGTAAAAGCTTTAGCTACATAGGGTTTATACTTAATCTTAGTGGTATATGTTTAAGTTATTCTTATAAAGGCTATACACCCTTAATCCCAGCACTCAGGAGGCAGAGGTAGGAGGATCACTGTGAGTTCCAGGCCACCCTGAGACTTCATAGTGCATTCCAGGTCAGCCTGGACCAGAGTGAGACCCTACCTTGAAAAAGAAAAAAAAAAAGATATAAATACAATGTCAAGAATAGGAATTAATTCTGAGTTTCACAATATAGCATTACATGTTATAAAAGCATTACTCATGTTATACAGTCATAGGGAAAAATATAACCTTAAGCATTTTCATCATAATGATCATTAAATATGTTAAAGAATACATACTTTAGCAGGAAACCTAAATAACTTCACAAATCCCAAGTCATCTCCTGTAGCTAGGACCATTTTGTCACTGGTGAGGCAAGAGGCAGTTACATCTGTGACTTCTCCAATTACTGGCCAAATTCCCTCACAACTCACACCAAGTACACTTGTCCATGATGCCCAGCTAATTTTTTCCACCTAAAAACATTCAGAAATTACTGTAAGTTATAATATTTTACACCCAAATCTTAACACTGTTTTTGTCACATGCAAAGTTAAAAGATTTAATGGAAAAATAGCTAAAACATTAGTTGTCTTGATTTTTGTAGCTTTCTGGAGTTTACTTCCTACAGAAAAATGTCAACATAACATTACGCAGAACCTACATACCTACTGTATGTTCTAGATACTGCACATACAGTGGCAATAAGACTGCTTCTACTCTCAGATTAATCAAAAACATTCCTGCATTCCATGTGTAAGTTCCTCCTAATGTATGACAAATATGTTTTCCATGTAATCATTCTGGAAATTAAGAACTTTAGAGAGTCCCAGCCTTAATTAAATTATTTTCATGTTAAATTTGTGGAGCTTCTCTTCCTAGGCCATACCAAATAAAAATTAGTAATACTGCCACTTCTTATCTCTCTGCCTCCTCTCTCCCCCTCTCTCCCTGTTTCACCTCTCTCCCCACTCTCCAAAACTGAGCAGTTTTCCTTTTTACAAAACCCTCTTCAGCCCTCCTTCTCCTTTTCCTTCTCCTCTCTTCCCCCAAAACTGAGCACACAATTTTCCTTTTCCCCTCTTTTCTTCCTCCCCGCCCTTACCCAAATGTGACTCTCACAATAGGTATGAGTTTATTCATTCATTTTCTTAAATCAGTATCTCTTCCTTTGCCCATCTATGTATTGTAGCCCAGGAAAATAAAACTCACTCAAAGAACAGCTATAACTGAAATAACATGAATGTCACACGTAGCTAAATGATGAAAGGAGGCAGCAGCTTTCCAACCACTCCTAAGCACACGAGCACCCTCTATGAGCACCACTGTCCTACCTCCACACTGGGGATGCTCTGTGTTCTCCCTCTGGGAGCTTCAAAGAACAACTGTTCTTTAGCACCAGTGTTGACCTGCAAAAGCTTTCCTTTAAAAAAATAAAATATATATATACAGAGATATTAAAACATATTACATATATATGTACATATGTGCATGCATGTGTGTGTATATATAAATACACACACACACACACACCCCATTAGTACAATGTTTAAATTTTATAGGAAAAATGAAAGTCAAATATAAAAGCACCATGCCTGGTGGCACAGTACTGTAATTTCCACTATTCAGGCAGCTAAGGCAGGAAAGTTGTAAGTTCAAGGCCTGCCTAGACTATAGAGTGAGACTATAGAGTGAGAGGCAAGCTTGGGCATCTCAGTAAGACCCTGTCTTACAACTGATACAATTTTTTAAAAAGGGACGGGAGAGATGGCTCAGCGCACTTCCTGAACAAGCATGAGGGCCTGAGGAGGCTTGTGCCCACCTAACTTAGAGGCTTCAGAACCCACGCAAACAGCTGGGCATGACTATGTGTATCTATAACTCCAGTCCTATGTGAAGCAGAGACCAGAAAATTGCTGGGGCTTGAAAAAACAGGAGACTTCATTGCAAGGAAAAATCAGGTAGGTGAGTGATGGAGGGGTTATCTGATGCTCTGTGGGCCCACAGAGTGCCATAGGCAGGTGCATGGTGGGGGCACTAGCACATAGTTGTGAATATACCATACACACCACATCTACCCACACCGCCCACAATCCACCAAACATACTACTCACATATAAAAATGTAAATAAATAAACAGGCTGGGGATATAGCTCAGTGGTAGAGCAACTGCCAATCATGTGTAAGACTCTATGATCAATATCCCAGTATTGCCCAATTAAATGCATACAAACATAACATACATACATACATACATACATACATATATTTATATATATACACACATACATATATATACATATATATTTATGTATCTTCTCTGTAGTGAATATATTAAAGTTCTGATTTTCTGAATTTCCATATAATCAAACAATTCAAAATGGTTTAATTTTGGTGTATACATAAAACTATTTTGCTTATGCACATTGAGAAAACTTGCAGCAAATCTTACAGTCTTAAAAATATTTTAAAAATGTTATTCACACACACACACACACACACACATTGTGCATATTCATGGGTATGTCAGGGCCTCTTGCCACTGCAAATGAACACTAGATGCTTGTACCACTTTAAAAAAATTTTTACTTATTTATTTGAGAGATAGAAAGAGAGATGAAGAGGTATATGGACCCACTGAGGACTCCTGTCACTGCACGTGAACTCCAGATGCATGCTCCACTTTGTGCATCTAGCTTTATGAGGGTACTGGGGAATCTGACCCAGGGTTTGCAAGCAAGTCCTTTAACCACTGAGCCATCTCTCTAGCCCACTTTCACCAATTTTGTGTCTGTACTACATGGCATCTTGGGAATTGAACCCAACCTGGCAGGTTTTGCAAATAAGCACCATTAACTTCAAAGCCATCTTCCTAATCCCATGTTGTAATCTCTTTTAGAGTACAAGGATTCTGTTTAACAATCTTTGGGAAAACTTCAGATTATAATATTAGATTTATAAAGCCTAAAAGGCTGGACATGGTGGTGCATGCCTTTAATCCCAGCACTTGGGAGGCAGAGGTAGGAAGATTGCCATGAGTTCAAGGCCACCCTGAAACTACATAGTGAATTCCAGGTCAGCCTGGGCTAGAGCAAGACCCTACACCTCGAAAAACCAAAAAAAAAAAAAAAAAAAAAAAAAAAATACAAAGCATAAAGTATGAAAGATAAATGAGGGCTTTTAAACGATTTAACATTTATACAGATCTATCACTGTCAAAGGCCATGCATTCTGCTGAAAAACACACTCATTAAATACTTCATTATAAAATTATGACTATTTTTATATCTGACAAAAATTAGGGTATTATCATGACTTAAGTATTTTTCTTATATAAAATTTAAATTACTGAAGCTGGGAATGGTAGTGCATGCCTTTAATCCCAGTACTCAGGAGGCAGAGGTAAGTGGATCGCTGTGAGTTCGAGGCCACCCTGAGACTCATAGTAATTTCCAGGTCAGCCTGGGCTAGAGTGAGACCTTACCTTGTAAAACAAAAACAAAACAAAAAATTTAATTACTATAAAAGAAAACAACTTACCATTTACGATACTATTATTTGAATGAAATTAGATTAAGTAATAAAAAACCTAAACTTCTATAGTATTCACCTTCAAGTAAAATAAAGTTGTGGAAAACATTTTTTTTAATTGTTTTCCCCAAGACTTTAAACCTATTTGCTGAGTTTTCCTTTTTTTTTCCCCTCAAGGTAGGGTCTCATTCTAGCCCAGGCTGACCTGAAATTCACTATGGAGTCTCAGGGTGGCCTCGAACTCATGGTGCTCCTCCTCCTACCTCTGCCTCCCAAGTACTGGGATTAAGGCGTGCACTACTATGCCTGGCTGAGCCATGTTTCTTTTAAAACAGCTATAAAAAAACCAGGTTAAACTTGTATAAAATCTTATGTTATGTGAAATCTTACCTCTAACATCCCAGTCAATATGGGTTACGTAACTGGTAGCTCCTTTGCATATTCCTACGCGTTTACTACTCATGACATTGTATATGTCTATAAAGCCGTCATGAGATGCCACAGCTAGGTACTTCCCAGAACCTACAACAGAAACATATCTGTTTAGTACTTTCTACCTGGAGAAATAACTTTTACATTCTGCGACAAGAGTTAATGGTCTTAATATCACTTTTGAGCAATCTTAGGTGTTTCATAAGTTGTCACCAGGCAGATGTGTTACCTATCACATGATAATTTTTTTTTCAAGGTAGTGTCTCATTCTAGCTCAAGCTGACCTGGAATTCACTCTGTAGTCTCAATGTGGCCTTGAACTCTTGGCGACCTTCCTACCTCTGCCTCCCAAGTGCTGGGATTAAAGGCGTGCACCACCATACCTGGCTCAAAATATTTTTTAAAATATGGAATGCTTCACAAATTGGCATTTCATCCTTACACAGGGGTCATGCTAATATTCTCTGTATTGTTCCAATTTTAGTATATGTGCTGCCAAAGTGAGACTAACAACATATTTTTTCAATGATATTAATAATTAGCAAAATGAAGTAAAATTTCCTAGCTTAACAAATTAGTTCATCAGAGAACAAATCATTGAAAATCAATATGTAGACTCCTCTAAATTAAAAAAATATAATTAAACCAACATAAAATTTTGTCTAACATTAATAATGCATGCCATTGCAGTATGTCCTGTAGTACAGATAAGGAAACAAAGAAATTACTGACATAAAGTTCACTCAATTTCAAAAGCATTAAGTATATAATGAAAATAGTCATCTGGATTTTTCTTTTTTTTTTTTTTTTTTTTTTGAGGTAGGGTTTCACTCTAGTCCAGGCTGACTGAAATTTCACTATGTAGTCTCAGGGTGGCCTCAAACTCATGAGGATCCTCCTACCTCTGCCTCCCAACTGCTGGGATTAAAGGCATGTGCCACCATATCCGGCATTCATCTGGCTCCTTTTATGTTACCAATATAAAAGTTTAGAGAAGTGGGCTGGAGAGATGGCTTAGTGGTTAAGGCGTTTGCCTACAAAGCCAAGGGATCCCAGTTTGATTCTCCAGGACTCATGTAAACCAGATGCATAAGGGGGTGCATGTGTTTGGAGTTTGTTTGCAGTGGTTGGAGGCCCTGGCATGTCCATTGTCTCCCTCTCTCTCTTAAATGAATAAAGAAAATATATTTTAAATTGTTTGGAAGCTGACATTGGAACGAACTCTAAATAAGATTATTTGCACTTGTCATATTCAGAGTATATACTCCTCACCATTCTGCTCCAGTCAAAAAGTAAAATTCTGGGCTGGAGAGATGGCTTAGCAGTTAAGGGGCTCACTGGCAAAGCCAAAGGACCCAGGTTCAATTCTCCAGGACTCATGTAAGCCAGATGCACATGGTGGCACATGTGTCTGCAGTTCTTTACAGTGGCTGGAGGTCCTGGCATACCCATCCTCTCTCTTTCTATCTGCTGGCCCCCTTCAAATAAAAATAAAATTTTACAAAAGTAAAATTCTGAGATGATAATAAGTTAGTCAAATTATACACTGATGCATTTACTCAATGTCACAATGAAGTTAATCAAATGCAATTTCAGTGTAATCTTACCAGGTGAAAATCGGATATCTGAAATAATGTCTTTTCTGTGGTGAAAAGACACAAGATCCTCTAGGGTATCTGCATTTGCCATTAAGAAGCTTCCATCATTGAGACCTACAGCTAGAGCCTTTCCATCAGGAGAAAAACAGCAACACCTTCCACCTGAAAAAGAAAAAAGCATGTGCCAGGTAATTTTCTCTTACGTTTCTTAAAAAATATGTTCTTAAAACACCTTTAATTGCCGGGTGTGGTGGTGCACACCTTTAATCCCAGCACTTGGGAGGCAGAGGTAGGAGGATTGCCATGAGTTCGAGGCCACCCTGAGACTACATAGTGAATTCCAGGTCAGCCTAGGCTAGAGGGAGACCCTACCTCAAAAAAATCAAAACAAAAACAAAAAAAAACCTTTAATTTTAAAGAAGATGCTTGCACCATGGCCTCAAATCAACACAAAAAGATGTCAAGACATACTGATGAACAAACTCACTTCTAAACTGGACAAAAATGTGTACTCATATTTACCTTTAAAGAAACTAAGTTGATGAAAAAGAATGAAAGGTGTCTTTTGTTTGGTTTTTTGAGGTATTTTGTTTGAGGTATTTGTTTCCCAGGCTGACCTAGAACTCACTATGTAATCTCAGGTTGGCCTCAAACTCACAGTGATCCTCCTACCTCTGCCTCCTGAGTTCTGGGATTAAAGACATGTCTGGCCACTCCTCACATTTTATATGCTGTACTTGACAAGGACCTTCTAGTAACCTGGGAAAATCTCCACAACTTACTTTTGCAACTCAATGCACTGTGCTTTTCGAGGCTTAGAAGAAATAACAGCCATTTTGTTTTCAATGTCTCATGCTGAAACTTTTATATTTCTTAAGTGTTTTTGGTAATTTCTTAATAATTTAAAAGTATTTTTTAAATGCACAGCTATATTTATATTTAATACCAGATCTTTTACCAATCATTTGTACTTATACATTTTGTACTTAAACATAATAAACAGCCTCACTAATTTTACTTTAAATTGTTCTATTTACACATATCACATCTTAAGTAGTAAAACACAAATATTAAATTGTACACTTTGGTGAGGAAGGAAGGACTCCAAATGCTTTATCATCATTTGGTTCCAGCATTATAATCATATGACAAAGGAAGAAAAGATGTTAGAAAAACATGTGGCTAGAAACAAGGAAGACACAAGGAAATAGACTTATCTGCCCTAGGTGGGTTTAACACGGAAGGGAAAAATACACTTGAGAATTCGCAAGCATAGGTGTTTCATGGAGATCTTGGATTTGAACTTGTATTATTACCTAACATATGCTATTCCAGTTAAAGGAAGTAATCTTTAGTGGACCTGGGTGATAGCACCTACATACAAACCCCTGCAAGGACACAAAATCTTTAGGAAAGACAGAACACAGTTCACAGAACTCCCACAGGTGAAGGAAGCCCAGCCAGACAGGAACCTACAATCCAAATCTTAAAGTACAAAGGAAAATGGACCACTCAGAGAGCAGAAAAATAAGCTTGCTTGCAAAGCCTAAGGACTTATGTTGTACTCTCCAGGTGCCATGTAGCCAGATGCACAGTGACACAAGCGTACAAGGTCACACATGGGCATATTCATCTTGGAGTTTGAATGCAGTGGCTAAAGGGCTCTGGAGCACTCATTCTCTCTCTCACACACACACATTTTAAAAAGGCCAGTCTTTGGGCTTGCCTCAACAAAACAAAACAAAATAAAACAAACAAACAAAAACTAATAGTGGCAATTGAAGGGAATTGTAAGAAGCAAACAACAGCAACAAAGCACATAAAAACCAGAATGAGCCGAGCGTGGTGACACACGCCTTTAATCCCAGCACTTGGGAGGCAGAGGTAGGAGGATCACTATGAGTTCGAGGCCACCCTGAGAGTACATAGTGAATTCCTGGACCAGAGTGAGACCCTACGTTGAAAAACAAACAAACAAAATGGAATAAAAATGCTATACATCAGTCAATAATAGAAAGGGAGGATGGCACCCAGAATTCAAGTATTTTTAGACACTGTGGTTAACTTCACAATTTTAGTGAAGTATACATTTCAGTATATAACAGAAAACTTGAGAAGAAAATAAATTCTAAATTTTAAGTCAATCTCAAAGGAAAAAATTAATTGAGTTAGTTATAAATTTGTGCTAAATAACTTCAACTGACCCTTACTATATAGATAGCCAATCCTTTCTATTAACTATGTCACATTTCTTATAGCAAATGTGCCCAACTTTTCTAGCTGAATTCTTCCTGTAGTATCTTCATTCTACAACATTCCTTACAGTTTTACTAAGAAATTAAATGCTGTTTGTATATCCTCAATCTACCCTAATTTAATAGAAACTTTGCCCTAACAACTAAAACTCTGTCTCTCTACATTAAGAGCTTTCCTCCTACAAATAGATTCAGTTGTTTCATCCTAAAATAGACTTCCCTCACCTACAAATTTCAAGACTCATTATATATAGTGAGATCCTGTGTGTTTTTCTATTAGTCTAGGCTGGCCACAAACTTGTGATCCTCCTGCCCAGTCTCCCAAGTACTGACAGCATAGGCATGCACATTCCTTCCCTCTCCCTCCCTCCTTCTTTCCCTTCCCTTCCCTTTCCTTTTTCTATCTATGTACATATGTATGTACGTACATACATATGTATGTATGTATATGTATATCATCCATCCATCCATCTATTATCTATCTATCTATCTATCTATCTATCTATCTATCTATCTATCTGCCTGCCTGCCTGCCTGCCTACCTACCTACCTAGTGTTTTTGAGGTAGGGTCTCACTCTAGCTCCAGCTGACCTGGATCTTATTATGTAATCCAGGGCTGGCCCCAAACTCAGGGTGATCCTTCTACCTCTACCTCCTGAATACTAGGATTAAAGGTGTGCACCATCACGCCCAGCTTAGCTGGCTTTTACAGCTAAAGCCTTCTTTATAAATTTCCATTTTTGAATTGTGTAGAATCCAGAATACAAATAGATAAAAAGAAAAATGTAAGCTGGGCATGGTGGCACATGCCTTTAATCCCAGCACTCGGGAGGTAAAGGTAGGAGTATCTCTGTGAGTTCAAGGTCAGCCTGAGACTCCATAGTGAATTCTAGGTCAGCCTCAGCTTGAGTGAGACCCTATCTCAAAAAACCAAAAAAAAAAAAAAAAAAAAAAGAAAGTAGGGCATGCAACTTGAGTTCGTTTGCAGAGTCTGGAGGCTCTGGTGTGCCCATTCCGTCCTCTAATAAATAAATATTATTTAAAACAGAGAATAATCTAGGTTTTATTTACTTCCTGTATTCTTTCATACACCACTGAATCTTGCTGACTTTAGGCATGATTGTAGGAAATCCCATAAAGCAGACACTAATTTTCTTCATGCAACATCAGAGGGGGGAAAAAATTTTAGGGGCCAGAGAGATGGCTTAGCATTTGCCTCAGAAGCCTATGGACCCAGGTTTGGTTCTCTAGCACCCACGTAAGTCAGATACACAGGTGGTGTTTACAGTGGCTGGAGGCCCTGGTACACCCATTCTCTCTCTCTGCCTCTTTCTCTCTCTCAAATAAATCAATCAATCTTTAAAAACATTTTAGAGTAAACATTTTAGAATATTTAAAGACTTTTATGTGCCTATGATTGCTTTCTTAGAGATTTGTGAACGCTAGGAAGCTGTGGCAACTTAATCTGTGGTCAAGTCCGAGAGTCTCTTACCCTTTTTCAATTTCCGGACAGCCAACATACAATGACTAGGAGAGAGATCCCATATTCTTAAGGTTTTGTCATCACTTACAGTAGCACAGATAGGCAGGTAAGGATGTGTGGCCAAACCCCACACTTCTCCTTCCATGTGTCCCTATGAAGAAAACACAGACAAGATCAACCCAACCTAAAAATATATGCATGAGAGTAAGGAATTCCACAACTTGCTCACCAGTGAAACTGATGTAAAAAATTAAATTCAGTCATGTATAAAGTCTTGAAATGATTTTGTGAGTCAAGTTTCCATATCTGGGTTCGTAATAATAGCTCCTAAACTCTCAAAGAAACTGACTTAATAGCAGAATGCAGAAAAATTCATGACTGAGAGTGCACTCAGACACAATGGAGGCTATAATGAAATGGCGGGGGGGAGGGAGATTGGCCGACTCAATGATACATAAATCTACATCACAGACTACTTCACTTGTCCGAGAGCGCCAAAGAAATCTCAAAATAAATAAATAAATAAATAAAGCCCCACCAAGGAGGAGCCAATATAGAGTCAAAACAAACCTCAAACATTAACCAAAAAAATCACCCCTTCAAAGGATACAAAATTTGATTGGTTTAATTTGTGATGAAATTTACATGCAGGAAAATGTTGACAGCAATACAGCAAGCAGTTAACAAGTAATAGAAATTAACGGCTGGGCAAGAGACAAAGACAATACTTCCCAAATCATTTTATAAAGCCCCATCAGCCTAAAACCCAAATCAGACAAATCATACAAAAAAATAAATATGCTGAGCAAATATCCTTCTATGACTGCTACAGCCCTCTGTGAAAATATTAGCAAACTCAATACAAAACATGCAAAAACAATTATCTATGACATCAAAATGTAAGACTGGCACACCCAGAAGACCAATTAATCTAATAATACTGTGTCAGAATGAAATGGAGGGCTGAAGAGATGGCTCAATGGTTAAGGTGCTTGCCTGAAATGCCTAATCACCCAGATTTGATTCCTCAGTATCCATGTAAAGCCAGATGCACAAAGTGGTACATGCATCTGGAGTTCATTTGCAGTAGATAGAGGTCCTGGTGCACCTGTTTTTTTCTCTCTCTCTGTTTTAACCTCTCCCTCTCTCCTTGCAAATGAATAAAAATAGAAAAGAATGAAATGGAAATAAAAGTCCCTTGGACATCTTAATAGACATAGGTAAGGGCTGGAGAGATTGCTCAGTGGTTAGAGACACAGGAAAAGCATTTGACAAACTCCTCTTCAACCACGATAAAAACATTTAACAAACTAAGAAAACTGGGCTGAAGAGATGGTTTAGTGGTTAAGGCACTTGCCTAAGGACTCATGTTCAACTCTCCTGGTCCCATATAAGCCAGATGCACAGTGACACAACGTGCAAGGTTGCACATGTGCACAAGGGGCACACGTGTCTGGAGTTCAACTGCAGTGGCTGGAGACCCTGGCATGTCAATTCATTCTCTGTCTCTCTCATAAAAATAAAAGGCAGTCTACTGGGCTTGCCTTAAAAAAAAAAAAAAGGCACAATTCCTCATCTGTAATGCCATCTGTGGAAAATCTGCAGTTAAACAGACATGGTAGCATAGACCTATAACCCACATACTTTGGAAGCTGAGGCAGGAGGATAGCTACAAACTGCAGGCCATCCAGGCATATGTAGCAAGACCCTTTTGTGAGTTCAAGGCCACTTTGGATTATAAACTGTCAACTGAATGAACAAACAAAACAATAAAGCATCCACCATCTTTTCAATTCAAAGGCATGCTATGTAATTGAAATAAATAAGCAAGATAGCATTAGTATATGTTTATTTGCCTATATTATCTCAATCTGTCAGGTATTAATAATGAAGTATATGTAGTATTCTCACCTCTGTGTACTCTTTGGACTCCTAAAAGAGTGAAGGAAGGGAAAGAAGAAATGTGTTGTATTAAGAAAAAAAGGAGGGCTGGAGAGGTGGCTTAGTGGTTAAGTGCTTGCCTGTGAAGGCCAAGGATCCCACTTCAAGGCTCGATTACCCAGGACCCATGTAAGCCAGATACACAAGGTGGCGCATGCAGCTGGAGGCCCTGGTGTGCCCATTCTCTTTTTCTCACTATCTGTCTCTGTCTGTTGCTCTCAAATAAATAAAAATAAGCATTTTTTTTTAAAAAGAAGAAAAAAGGAATTCCCTTTTTTCTTAAAAAAAAACAAACAACTAACTAATTAATTTGAAAGAGAGGGACAGACAGAGGGAAAGAGACAGAGAATGGGCACACCAGGGCCTCTAGCCACTGCCAATGAACTCCAGATGCATGCACCACCTTGTGCATCTGGCTTTACGTGGGTACTGGGGAATCAAACTTGAATCCTTTCACTTTGTAGGCAAGTGCTTTAACTGCTAAGTCATCTCTCCAGCCCCCAACAGGAATTCTTTTTTAAGATAAAAGGTAAATGTGCCTGATATGGTGGCAAACACCTTTAATCCCAGCACTTGAGAGGCTGATGCAGGAGGATCACCATGAGTTCAAGGCCACCCTGAGACTACCAAGTGAACTCCAGGTTAGCCTGGGATAGAGCAACACCCTATCTTGAAAACAAAACAAAACAAAACAAAACAAAACAAGGCAAACATAAGTTTTATGTTACTATTTAGAATTGCACAAGAGCAATTTTCCTTTTTTTAAAAAATTTTTCTTATTTTAGACAGAGTGTGAGAGAGAATTGGCATGCCAGCCCTCAGCTACTGAAAGCAAATTCCAGAAGCTTACACTACCTAGAAGGTACGTTGTTGTGACCTTGCGCTTGCCTCACCTGTATGCGTCTGTCTTATGTGGAATCTGGAGAGTTGAATATGGGTCCTTAGGCTTTGCAGGCAAGCGCCTTAACTGCTAAGCCATCTCTCCACCCCCACAAGTGCAATTTTTCATCAGGTAGATCCAAGTTGTCTCTCTCTGTGTGTGTGTCATTGCACCCATGCACCCACACTGTGTTTTACTGTTTTACAGTACTGACTTATTTCTCTACTTTTCAGGAAAACAACACACACTGAAGAAATGTTTATGTGAAAATCTACAAACTGGGGCTGGGGAGATTGCTCAGTAGTTATAGGCAATTGATTGCAAAGCCTGCCGGCCTGGGTTCAATTTCCCAGTGCCCACATAAAGCCAGATTCATAAAGTGGTGCATGCATCTGGAGTTTGCAGTAGTCAGAAGCTCTGCCACACATATATTCTCTTTCTCTTGCGCATGCATGTGCATCCCAACACTTGGCAGGCAGAGAGGTAGGAGGATCAGTGTGACTCTCAGGTCACCCTGAGACTATATAGTGAATTCCAGGTCAGTCATGGCTGGAGCAATACCCTATCTCAAAACAAACACACACAGAGACTCTAACAAGTCATTCTTTTTTTTTTTTTTTTTTGAGGTAAGGTTTCATTCTGGCTCAAGCTGATCTGGAATTCACTATGTAGTCTTGAACTCAAAGCATTCCTCCTACCTTTCCCTCCAAGAGCTGGGATTAAAGGTGTGCACCACCACACCCAGCTTCTAATCAGTCATTCTTAATGGAACTATTAATGATTTTGTGGCTAGGTTTTTTTTTTAATTTTTTGCCATTTGAGTTTACATTTCTGCCATGTAAGTATTTATTTCTATGGTTTCAGTAAGAAAACTGTAGTATACAGTCATAGACTCTTTTTTTTTTTTTTTTTTTTTTTGAGGTAGGGTCTCACTCTAGCTCAGGCTGACCTGGAATTCACTATGTAGTCTCAGCTGGCCTTGAATTCATGGCAATCCTCCTACTTCTGCCTCCCAAGTGCTAGGATTAAAGGCATGCACCACCATGCCCCACATAAAGTCATTTTTAAACTTTTTTTTTTAATTAATTAATTTATTTATTTGAGAGCGACAGACACAGAGAGAAAGACAGATAGAGGGAGAGAGAGAGAATGGGCGCGCCAGGGCTTCCAGCCTCTGCAAACGAATTCCAGACGTGTGCACCCCCTTGTGCATCTGGCTAACGTGGGACCTGGGGAACCGAGCCTCGAACCAGGGTCCTTAGGCTTCACAGGCAAGCGCTTAACTGCTAAGCCATCTCTCCAGCCCTAAACTTTTTATGTTAGAAACTTAAGAAAAAAAATTACTTAACTAAAGACTTTCAGAGATAAATAATTTACGCTTAACAAATATGCTTCAAATAAGTAAAACTAAATATTAAATAAATGTATTGGGATAATTATGGCTAGTTTTTCTTTCTATTAGTCTTGTGATTTATGATAAGAATTTACTCAAAATATTTACATTTATTCTACATGAGATTATGCATACTTATTAGTGGTTTATCTATGACTAATTTTACTGTAACCATTAACAGATATTTTCCCAATTAAGATAACATTATTGTCATCATTGTCAGCTTTGTCTCTTGTTCTGAGAGGGGGAAAAAAAGCTATGCAAAGGAAAGAAGGAATATTAATTAGCATGTAAAAGTACCTGGACCAGAAGTGTTATTGGGCCACTTTTATCCACTTCTAGTATTTCACCATTCTTTGTGCCAACTAATATATGACCATGTCCTAATGATATGGCACGTATAGATGGGTTATCTTCCAAGAGAAGACCTGAAATGTTAAGTGGAGATGTTCTTGTAGGTATGAAGGTAAATATAATACAAGGACACATATTTTGCCACTGTTGCTATTTAACAATGAAAATCATATTATAAGGGTTTCTCTTATATTTTAAGAATTCTAATGATACACAGAATTTTCAATTATTAATCTCAAAATAAGTAGACTTCTATTCTATTACAGATTCCCCAACTACCATTCTATTTCTTTGCCTCTTACATTAGAAATTCTTCTTCTACTTCTGTCCCTACTAAGTCAGATAATATTCCAGGTCAAAATTTTAATTCAATGTAAAACATAGATTATCCCCTTGTCTATTATGCACTAGGCAGGCCTCAATGGTATATCAGTGGGCATGCTAACAGGTCCAGCTCCTCCAACACTCCAACAGAGCACAAGTGAGGACTATATGGAAAAAGAAACATACAGAAAGGGAGTTTAACCTTTCAGGGTAAGGTGAGTGTAGAGAAGTCATCCTAGAAAACAAAAGTGAGATGTGAAAAATGTACACGTGGTTAGCTCACCAGAGGGGAGGGGAAGAACAAATTCTAGGTAAACATGATGGCATGCAGCAGGGCCTGGAGGGCGGGAAGAGCATGACAACACGCCCCTTACAGGAAGCAATGCCCTGAAAAGAAGAAGGGCCAGCGAGGCTGGAGGGGCAGGTCAGCAACACACCAACGTGGAGACTTCCTGACCGGCAACAAGAAGGATTCTCATATGGAAACTTTCTTTAGAAAATTAAAACACTAAGTATTATCAGTAAGGTAATTGGTTAATACTTTATCATTTGTATCCCAGAAAACAAGTTTCTGAAAGGACAATGATGCTGGTTATCAAGTTAAGTGATGTCTCCTATTACAAATGAACAATTTTTTTCCTATAAAATAAATATCAAGCTACCTTTAGATCCTGGGGCCAAAGCAGCTCTTTTTATAGCATAAGTCTTGAGACATCTTTCGAAGGAGTCATCCCAAAGAGCTATGACACCATCTTTTCCTCCAGTTACAAATCCCTATGAAAAAAGGTTCAAGTTAATCAAAATCAAAATATATTAAAAATCACCTTTACAAGCTGGGCGTGGTGGTGCACACCTTTAATCCCAGCACTGGGAGGCAGAGGAAGGAGTATCACTGCGAGTTCAAGGCCACCCTGAGACTCCATAGTGAAGTCCAGGTCAGCCTGGGCTAGAGTTGAGACCCTACATGAAAAAAATAAAGAACAAAAAAAATCACCTTTATACTGAAAAATTCTGAAGGGTCTAGTCAAAAGTAAAACTTCTTTTTTTTTTTTTTTTTAAATTTATTTATTTGAGAGCGACAGATACAGAGAGAAAGACAGATAGAGGGAGAGAGAGAGAAAACGGGCGCACCAGGGCTTCCAGCCTCTGAAAAAGAACTCCAGACGTGAGTGCCCCCTAGTGCATCTGGCTAACGTGGAACCTGGGGAACCGAGCCTCGAACCGGGGTCCTTAGGCTTCACAGGCAAGCGCTTAACCGCTAAGCCCTCTCTCCAGCCCAAAAGTAAAAGTTCTGAATAACGAATATCAATATAAGAATATTATAGTTTTCAAAACATCAATGTGTATGTGTGTGTGTGTTTATTTGTGTGTGTGTGTATATGTGTATGTGTGCGCAGAGATTGGTGCTGAGGATCTTCTTCAACCACTCTCTACCTCAATGTTCTGAGACAGTCTCTCCCTGAACCTTCAGTTCACCATTTTAGCCATCGAACCCTAGGGATCATCCTATTTCCACCTCCCCATTGTTGGGATTACAGGTATGTACGTTCAGACCCAGTTTTTATGTGGGTGTTAGGGACCCGAACTCAAGTCCTCATGCTTACAGAGCCAAATGAGCCATCTCCTTGTCCCTAATATTCTTCTTCTATGACAGGATGTTAAATACACAGTTTCTATTTGGCACCATGAAATCTACCACTTTTAGCAAGTTACATATACCCTTCTAGACTGTTTCCTGCTTCATTCCTTTATATATATTATTTGTTTGAGAGCAAGACAGAGAGAGAAGGATGAGGAGGAGAGAGAGAGAGAAAGTGTGTGTGTGTGTATTTATGGGTGCACCAGGACCTCAAGCCACTGCAAATGAACTCCAGATGCATATGTCACCTTGTGCATCTGGCTTATGAGGCCACTGGAGAATCAAACCTGGGTCCTTAGGCTTCACAGGCAAGCACCTTAATCACCAAGCAATCGCTCCCACCCTCTACTTCATTATTGTAAAAGAGGGGATACCAGTATTTGAGAGGTATGATTACATAAATATCAAGCAGCCAGCATCATTTTAACATATAAGGACTTAATACATATTAAGCTTTTGTGGTGGTTTGATTCAGGCGTCCCCCATAAACTTAGGTGTTCTGAATGCTAGGTTCCCAGCTGATGGAGATTTGGGAATTAACACCTCCTGGGGGCAGTGTATGGTTGGGGGCGGGCTGATGGGTGTTATAGCCAGTTTCCCCATGCCAGTGTTTGGCACACTCTCCTATTGCGATTGTCTATCTTATGTTGCTTATGTTGGCCAGGGGGTGATGTCCACCCTCTGTTCATGCCATCAATTTTTCTGCCATCGTGGAGCTTCTCCTTGAGCCTGTAAGCCAAAATAAGCCTCTTTTTCCCAGAAGCTGCTTTTCATTGGGTGATTTCTACCAGCAATGCAAACCTGATGTCAGGAGTAAAGTGGTACCAAGGAGTGGGATTGCTGCCAGACACCTGACTGTGTGGCTCTGGCCTTTTGGAGCTGATTTTCAAGAGGAATGTGAAAGGATTTGAAACCTTGGCCTAAGAGATGCCTTGCAGTGCTCTAAGTACAGCTTGATGGACTATTCTGGTCAGAGTTGAAAGACCTGAATGCAGTAAGAACTATGGACTGTGAGGTTTTACTTATGAGGGTGAGAAAGAGCTTTGCTTGGACTGGGCTAGCAGTCTTGTGTGAGAAGCTTGCTGTTATACCTGTGTCCTGAGAAGATGTGCAGGGTTGCTCTGCATAGAAATGAACTGGTGTGAGCAGAGGGATATGGCACAGAAAGAAAATTCTGGGGGTGAACTGCTGCCTGTTCAGCTGCAATTGAGAGAGATTACAACCTTTGAGATTGGGCCAGCTGACCTGTACTGAGGCAACAAAAGAATGTAGACTCTTTTGAAGGGGACTGAATGCTGAAGGAGTGTCCTGTTCTTCAAAGTCTGCTTTATTCCCTCCTGGATTAACAAATTGGCACCTTACCTGGTATTGTGGATTATAAGAAATGTTGGAAAGAGGGTCACTGAGCTTGCAACAAGGTCTTGTGTTTTGGAAATGCCCATGGGCACTGTGAAGCAGGTTTGCTGGATGCCTGCATGGAGACCCCATGGGGCCATGAGGATGAACCATGGATTGCAGTGGAGACCCAATGGAGATGCTAGGATCATGACATGGCTGCCAAGGAGAGCTGCTGGCCATTTTCCATGACTGTGAGTAGCCTCGCTGGAGGGGTGGAATTGGAATGCCAGAGATTTGTTGCTGGTTAGAATTACTGGACTTGGAGATTTGTCACTGGCTAGAGTTGTTGGACTTGGGAGTTACAGTTTGATGTTTGTCCTGGTTGTTTTAAATCTTGTATTGGCTGAATATTTCTTTGCTATGCCCAATGCTATCTTCTGCAGTGTGAATGTTTATTGTGTGCCATTTAGGGTATTTTGAAGTTATTTTTTGGTATTATGGCTCAGTTAAAAGATCTTGAACTATGAGGATGTATGAACATCATTGGAGTTGATAAAAACTGTGGAGACTTTTAAAGGTAGATGAATGCATTGCATTTTACAACGTATATGGTTATCAGTTTATGAGGGCCAGGGGTGGAATGTGGTAGTTTGATTCAGGTGTCTCCCATGAACTTAGGTGTTCTGAATGCTAAGTTCCCAGCTGATGGAGAGTTGGGAATTAATGCTTCCTGGAGGGAGTGTATTGTTGAGGGTGGGCTTATGGGTGTTACAGCCAGTTTCCCCTTGCCATTGTTTGGACACTATTGTCCTCCTTATGTTGGCCAGGGAGTGATGTCCACCCTCTGCTCATGTCATTATTTTCCCCTGCCATCGTGGAGCTACCCTTCGAGCCTGTAAGCCAAAATAAACCTCTTTTTCCCACCAGCGTCTCTTGGTCAGGTGATTTCTATCAGCAATGCGAACCTGACTGCAACAGATTTATTTTTAAAATTTCCTTTCCTTTCTTTGAAACATAAAATATGCTTTAAGCTTGGGATCCTCCTGCTTCTGCCTCCTGAGTTGTTGAAATTATAGGTATGAGCCATCATGTCTAGCAAAACTTCATTCTCATCTAGCTCAGGCTGACCTCGAACTTGCTATTTAGGTAGCTAAGGATGATCTTAAACTTCTGATTCTCCTGCCTCCATCTCCTGGGATTACAGACATGTACTATGATGCACAGTTCAAAGCTTTGTTTTTAAGTAACAGACTTATCTCAGAGTGTGTTTAGGGCTTTGAAGAAAGGAATCAAGTCAGTCAAGAACACTCTGACTTTGGCAAGTAGAATGACAGTGTCCCATTGCTTTTGCAGATGCTCAGTACTCCATGACCACACTGCTGACTGGATTTCACTCACAACTGCATAGCTTACTTACTTTTTCCAGTGCATGCATGCTGAACACTGGTCCATCATGTGCTTTAACTGTTTTTACAAGAAAGATATCTCTCCAGATGCACACATCTCCTGTGGATGTTCCAGAAAAAGCCATCTCTTCAGTCCATCCATATACTGCACACATCATTGTGTCATTCTTCCCCAGTGTGCCTATGTAGCCTTTTCTTCCAATCAATCCTCCTCCTGATTCATAAAAGAAAATTACAAAAGCATCACTTTCAATATGCACATAGTTATAAAGAAGTACAATTTCGTTTTTACTACTGCTTGGGGAGGAAGACATGTATGAGTACAGAGAAATAAAAGTTTCAATCAGTAGATTTTAGGCTACAGCTTTATAAAAGTTTTAAATGTTTTTATTTTTATTTATTTATTTGAGAGATAGACAGAGGGGGGGAGAAAATGGGCACACAAGGGCATCCAGCCACGCATGCACTGTGTATCTGGCTTACGTGGGTCCTGGGGACTCAAATCTGGGTCCTTTGGCTTTGCAGGCAAGCGCCTTAACTGCTAAGCCATCTCTCTAGCCCAGGCTATAGAATTTTAGACAAGTAAAATACAAACTACATTAGTTTTAATAAATTTTGGAGTTTTTTCATTTTGTAATTTAAAAATATTTATTTGCAAGTAGAGAGAGAGAGAGAGAGAGAGAGAGAGAGAGAGAGAGAGAAGAGGGACGGAGATAATGGGAATGCTAGGACCTCCAGTGACTGCAAACAAAATCTAAATGCATGTGCTACTTTGTGCATCTGGCTTTCCATGGGTTCTGAGGAATTGAACCCAGGCAGTCAGGCTTTTCAGGCAATCATCTTAACCACTGATCAATCTCTCCAGCCCAATCTTGGCTATCTTCTTTCTTTCTTTTCTTCCTTTCCTTTTCCTCTCCTCTCCTCTTCTTTCTTCCCTTCCCTCCCCTCCCATTCCTTCCTTTCTTTCTGAGAAAGAATTGGCACACCAGGGCCTCAGGCACTATAATCAAACTCCAGGTGCTTATGCCACCTAATGCACATGTATGACCTCATGCTTGTACCACCTTTGTGTGACTGGCTTATGTGGGATCTGGAGATAGATGGAACATGAGTCCTTAGGCTTCATAGGCAAGTGCTTTAACTGCTAAGCCATCTCTCCAGACCCCCTTATTTTAGAGATAGAGTGAGAGCAAAAGCAAGAGACAGTAAGAGAGTGGACATTTTTTCATAATGCTTCACAAGATTTTTATTATGACCCATTTAAGGACATAAAAAGATTTCAAAAGACCAATACAATGGACATCTGTATTTTTATTATTAAAAAATAAAACAACTGACAGGTCTTGCCAATTCTCTCTCCCTTTCTCACTCTCTACTATTCTGAATGTAATGTTAGTTTTCTCTGCACTCTTTTATACATGATTTACAACAATGTGTCACTATTTTTTCACATTTTAAAATGCTCTAAAATATCACCTTTCATATATTCTTTTGAAACTTGCTTAAGTGACCAAGAATTTGTAAGCTCTATATGTTTATTTTTGGCTCTAGTAAACTAATTTTCATGACTTCATATTGTTTCATTAGATCAATACTCTGATCTTTATAGGGGCATCTTGTACATAAGTGTAGGGGTACTCAAGAAACACCTATGCACGGTCATAAGGTAAAGTGTGAAAGGAAAAGTCTTTACATAAGACACGAATCAACTCTTCCTTCCAAATTATTCTCCGAAGTCAATATACCAATTACACTTCTCCCAACAGAGAAAACAGTTCCTGTTGCCTCCAAGGTCAGGAACACTTGGTATTGTCATACTAGGGAATGTAAAATAGCAAATGAATTTTTACTATGTTTTTAATTTGCACATTTCTTAGTACTAATATTTTGCTCATATTCTATTTTAATGGCCAATCACAGTTTAGTGATATATCCTCTATATATTTTTGCAACTGAACTCATTCATTCATTACCCCCAATATTTTTTTGTTTGCTCTTTTTGAGGTAGGGTTTCACTCTAGTCCAGGGTGACCTGGAATTCCCTATGTAGTCTCAGGGTGGCCTCAAACTCAAAATGATCTTCCTACCTCTGCCTCTTGAGTGCTGGGATTAAAGGTGTACAACACCATACCCTCCTCATTCATTACTCAAGAAACACATATGCCACACACTATTCAGGTATGAGGAAGATGGCAATCACAAAGTGGGTTAGGCAGCAAGGGCTCTGCTTCTATGGATTCCATGGTGAGAGACCTCCAAAAAATCAACTAGGGAAAATACTATCAGCTGATGATAGGTGCTCTGGAAAAGACAAAGCCTAAAAAGAAGTCTGGAAGGAAGTAGGATGGCTAAGGATAAGCTCATACAGAACAGGGTTGGGGACAAAGCTCAGAGACAGTTCTTGCCTTGCAAGCACAAGGCCCTATGCCCAGTACTATAGAGGGAGAAAAAGAACTGAAGGAGACAAAAGCAAACAATGTTAGAACAGTGCTTCCAGCAGAAGTAACAAACACAAAGGCCGTGATGCATGGCTGTAACTGGAACTGGAATCTTCAAGAACCACCACTGAGATCAGAATGGAACAGTAAAGACAGCCAGAGAGACACCACTAAGAGATGGACTTAAAAAAGTCAGAAGTCATGTGAAGACCCCTGTGAGGGCCTAACTTTTACTCCAAATGAGATGAGAAAGCACTAAGAGAAGTCATGAAAGTCAGAGGTCACATGCAGACCCTCGTGAGGGTCTAACTTTTACTCTACATGAGATGACAAGCTTTGGCACATGATCTATTAAAAGGCTCATTTTGACTTCTGGGTTGAGAACAAACAAAGAGGTAAGGTTAAAACATGTTAGAAGTCTTGAGCTAGAGAGATGGCTTAGTGATTAAGGCATTTGCCTGCGAAGCCCAAGGTCCCAGGTTTAATTCCCCAGGACCCACGTGAGCCAGATGCACAAGGGGCACATATGTCTGGAGTTCATTTGCAGTGGCTGGACGCCCTGGAGTGCCCATTCTCTCTCTCTGCTTGCAAACAAATAAATAAAATTTTAAAAAAGATGTTTAAAAAATGTTAGAAATCGAATTTTGATAATCGATCTCAATGATAAATAAGGACCAGGGAGGTAGCATAGAAGATAAAAAGTGATCAGATTCTAAATATATTCAGAAGGTCATCTTTTTTAATACATCTTGTAGAGTCACTAGTGACCTAGCAAGAGATTAAGAACCTAACTTATCTCTCTATGTCTGTTGCTCTCAAATAACTAAATAAAAAATGAACAAAAAATATTAAAAAAAATTTATTACTGGCTGGAGAGATGGCTTAGCAGTTAAAGTGTATGCAGCAAAGCCAAAGGACCCAGGTTTGATTTCCCCAGTACCCATGTCAAGCCAGATGCACAATGTGGCTCATGTGTCTGGTTTGTTTGCAGGGGCTAGAGGCCCTGGTGTATCTATTCTCTCTCTCTCCCTCTCAAATAACTAAGTAAAATAATAATAAATATTAATTGGCTGGGCATGGTGGCACATGCCTTTAATCCCAGCACTCAGGAGGCTAAGGTACGAGAATCACTGAGTTTGAGGCCAACTTGGAAGTACAGAATGAGTTCCAGATGAGCCTGGGATATAGTGAAACCCTGCCTTGCAGAATAAAAAGAAAGAAAAAGAATCAAACGCCAGACTTCAGATTTTACCAGTTTTTCTACTAATATCCCCATTTTCTTGTTCCAGGACCAAGTCTAGTATACCATACTGTACTTAGGAACTTATTTTTCTTAATTTTACTTGGTTATGCACACACTTGCATGTGTGGTCATGCCAGGGTCTCTTGCTACTGCTACAAATGAACAATCATCTAGCTTTCCACTGGTGGCTGCAGAACGACAATGGCTTGCAAGCACCTTTAACCACTGACCCATCTCTCTAGCCGTGTTTCTTTTAAAAGTAACAATTCCTGGGCTGGGAGATGGTTTAGTGGCTAAGGTGCTTGTCTGCAAAGCCAAAGAACCCTGGTTCGATTCCCCAGGACCCACGTAAGCCAGATGCACAAGGTGGTTAAAAAAAAACAAAACTAATTTTTGCTGGGTGTGGTGACACACACCTTTGATTCCAGCACTCAGGAGGCAGAGGTAGGAGGATTGCTAAAAGTTTGAGGTCAGCCTGAGTCTACATAGTGAATTCTATGAATAGGTCAGCCTGGGCTACAGTAAAATCCTACTTTGAAAAACAAAACAAAAAAGAGTAACAGTTTCTTAAATTTCAAAAGAGTAAAAGAAACATTTCCTTACCTGCTCTGCGCCAAAATTTCATATGTTTAATTCCAGCTGTAATTAGTTTATCAGGCACATAGGGGTTCATCTTTACAACAAAAATCTTATCTTTACTCCCCCTGAAATAAACCAAAATGTTTCAGTATAAAGATAAATATATCCTATAACAACTTTTTGCCTAGTCCATACCTTATCCTGATTATTCCATTTACTGGATATCTGTTCCCACTGGTATTCAGGTTGTGAAATCATGTATTTATACATTTGTTCTTTTAGCATGGCTTTAATATATTAACTATGTTCCAAAGATTCTCAGGCAGTAGGAGCAGTGAACACTGAACTTCATTTAAATATGGTACCTATGGGATTTACATAGGGAATACTGGCTGGTTTTGACATGAATGAGCTAAAGAAATTTTGAAGTAATAGTTCATTAAAGCTTAGCAGGGACCTTCCAATCTCAAAGTCCCTTTAAACTCTCATTTCTTTGGATATTATTCATACACTCTATAAAAAGCACTTATCTATATTTTTAAGTACATCAATATCCCACTTTAAGGAGGAGATTTAAAATGGAATCTCTCACATTGTTAAACTATTCTCTCCTTGAGAACACTGCTACTATTTTTATTATAAAAGTAAAACACACTGGGACTGGGAATATAGTCAGCTGGTAAAGAGAGTTCTTAGCATGCATAAAGTCCCAGGTTCAATTTCCAGCATAACATAAATAGGGTGTGGTGGCATAGATCTGCAATCCCAACGGAGGTGGAGGCAAGCAGATATTAAGTTCAAGTCATCCTCTGCTACATAGTGAGCTCCAAACAGCCTGGAATACATGAGACCTTGTCTAAAAAAACAAAGAGACATACATACATACGAACAGAACATGCTAATTTTAGAAAAGTTAGAAGTGAATAAGATGTGAGAAAACCTATACTTTCTTTGTGATATACATTTATCTTTTTCTACTTAGATATATGAGCGTTTTGTCATGCTTTCCAATTGCTATGTAATAGCATATCATATAACTTCACTCTACCTATGAATGGAGGTAACAGCAATTTCCAATGACATATTAGTCACATTAAAAAGTAGGTTCAGGCCTGGAGAAATGGCTTAGTAGTTAAGGTGTTTGTCTGCAAAGCCAAAGGACCCAGGTTCGATTCCCCAGGACCCATGTAAGCCAGATACACAAGGTGAGGAATGCATCTGGAGTTCATTTGCAGTGGCTGGAAGCCCTGACACACCCATTATCTCTCTTTCTCTCTCAAAAAAACATAAATAAAAAAGTAGGTTTGTAGAGCTAAACATACAAAAGAAGCCATAAAACTATTGTCCTTTACCTTATGTTTATTCAAAAGTAATACAGTAACAATAAAAATTTACATTAGTTCGATTTCAAAATTGTTCTAATAAAAAAATGCAAATCTGAAATAACACTAGCATTTAACCAACATGATAACAGGTGGTTTTTTTTTTCCCCCCTACCTGGCTATTGAAAGCTTCTCTCCTTTCTTCCAGTCCCATAACACAATCGTGTGGCTATCATCTATTCCAACTGAAGCCAAACGTCTCCCATCCGCTGTGATAGTCAAAAAGACATATGAACTGACCATTAAGATTCAGACAACAAAACCATTCAACCTATGTTCTAAAGCCACATCTGAACATGGTCTCTTCCTCCCTCCATAGTGTCAGTGTGCTGAAGGACTGACCTTCGTGGTGGTATTGCTCAGGTAATGGAACCATTAATAGGTGGGGCCCAGTGCGAGGCAGTTAAATCCTTGGGACTATGCCCTTAGAAGGGAATAATGCAGGTCTCTCCTAGCCAGTAAGTTCCATCTTAATGGATTGTTATAAAAAAAAGTTTCACCCCCGAACCTTTCTGGGTTCCTGCCTCACCATGTGATCAATCTCTTGAACTTACTCCCAGCACGTTCTGACACAACCAAAAGGGCTCTCAACAGAAGCAGAAGCATGGAGCCACGGGACACATTTTCAGCTTCTGAAACTGAGTTAAATAAATCTGTTTGCTAAAGCAACAAAAACTAGACTAATATGCTACAGAACTATATCTCAATTTTAAAAAGGCAATGGTAAGTGTTAGGCATGTATACATCCATGGAAAGAACCAGGTTTTAGAGGAAGTGGGGACAACAGTCTCTTGAATCATGTAAACAGCTAACATCTTTCCTGGCCTCACAAACTTTACATGTACATTAAGCTAGGATGAGGAAGGAAGAGAGAAAATGATAAATTTCTGAAGTGATGGATATTGTAAATACCCTGAGCTGATTATTATGCACTGTATACCTGTATCAAAACAGGACTGGGACAGAGCTCAATGGCAGAGTATACGCCTCACATGTGTGAAACACTGGAATCCATGTCTAATACCACACACACACACACACACACACACACACCCTATATATATAATATAAATACGTACAATCAGTATGGGTCAATTAAAAACCAAAACGAAATCTGCAGTAAAAAATAAGAAGGAAAAGAAAAACTAAGGAAGGAAAGGAAGTAATGATTTACTTTCATTAAATTCACCATAAGAATTCCATGACATAAGAACTCAGTGACTACGTCATGTAAAGTTCATCAAATGCAGGTTACAGTAGCACACTGCTATTACAATGGCTGCTTTTATGAAGGTCATAGTTGTTCCTTTTATCAAGCAAAAAGTAATGAATGTATCAGACAAGTCACTGAAACAAACAACTGAGGAGACGTGCTGACAGGTCGTAAGGCTCATACTACAAGAGAATGTTTGCACTCTGCCTCACTCTCTGCAAACCACAGCTAGCTGTTTAGTGCTACCAGTGATGGCTTTTACCATTGACTTAGTCTGTCTTACATGTTCTTGTTTCTCAACTACTACTATTATTTTTTTTTTTTTTTGAGGCAAGCCCAACAGACTGGCCTTTTTTTATGAGACAGAGAGAGAGAGACAGAGGGAGGGAGAGAGACAGAATTGGTGCACCAGGGCCTCCAGTCATTGCACTCAAACTCCAGATGCATGCACCCCCTTGTACACATGTGCAACATTGTGTGTCTAGCTTACGTGGGACCTGGAAAGTTGAACATGAGTCCTTAGGCTTCGCAGGCAAGCACCTTAACCAATGGGCTGGGGAGATGGCGAAGCAATTAAGGTGCTTGCCTGCGAAGCCTAAGGACCCATGTTTGACTCTCCAGATCCTATGTTAGCCAGATGCACAAAAGTGAGGCAAGCATAAGGTCACACATGCCCATAAAGTGGCACAAGAAAAAAAAAGTGGCACAAGAGTCTAGAGTTTGCTTTCAGTGGCTGAGGTCCTGGTGTGCCAATTCTCTTTCTCTCTCCCTAAATTTTTTTTTAAAATTACACATATATGTTTCACCAAAACCTCATTTATGGATAACTTATGACTTTAGGTCAAAGGAACAAAAAAGTATTAATTTAATGTTTTTAAAAACATATTTATTTAAGAGAGAAGGGAGAAAGCAAAAGAAAATGAAGTGAGTGTGTGCATGGGTACATCAGGACCTCTTGCTACTGCAAACAAACTCCAGATGCATATGCCACTTTGTGTATCTGGTTTTACATGGGCATTGAGGAGCCAAACCCAGGCAGTCAGGCTTTGCAAGCAAGAGTCTTTAACCACTAAGCTATCTCTCAAGCCCCAATGCTTTTTTTCTTTTTGAGATAGGGTCTCACTCTGTGGACCAGATTATCCTGAACTCACTCTGCAGACTAGGCTGACCTTGAACTCATGGCAATCCAATTGCCTCAGCCTCCCAAATGCTGTAATTATAGGCATGAGCTATAATACCTGACTTTATGTTCCTTAATATAAAATTCTTTTGTTGTTTTTGTTTTTCAAGGTAGGGCCTCACTCTAGCCCAGGCTAACCTTCATTATCTAGTCTCAGGGTGGCCTTGGACTACAGTGATCCTCCTACCTCTGCCTCCCAAGTGCTGTGTGTGCCACCATGCCTGGCTATAATATAAAATTCTTTATTAATGGCATTCCGTCCCTCTTTCTAGCCCACACACCAACCTCCATTATACACCTATTTATATTGTTAAACTAATAGCATGATGTGAAATTATTTTATAAGATGAGCAGAAATTGCCACTTTACACAAATATCTAAAGTAAATAGTTCAGTTTTCACCCATTTCATTACTGGGTTTTCACTTTATCATTTTTAAAGTTTATTTTAAAGTTGTAAAAGACAGGGAGCAAGGTTTGCCCAAAGGGAGGCTATATACTACTCACAGAACAAATGATTTTGGTTCTTTTGTTAATTTTTTTCATGTTAACATCAACATGGATATTTGTAAAGGGTATGAAAATTACTCATTAAATTATTATTATAAACTAGCCAACAAACCTACTTTATCATTGCATTTGATTAGAATAACAGTATACATTTGATAAAAATTATGAAAATCATAGTTAACTGCCAACTTTACATTATACTAATTTAGATTAAAATACTCTACTTTTGTTGTTGTTGTATTTCAAGGTAGGGTCTCACTCTAGCTTAGGCTGCCTGGACTTCACTATGTAGTCTCACGGTGGTCTTGAACTCACAGTGATTCTCCTACCTCTGCCTCCAAGTGCTGGAATTAAAGGCATGTGCCACCACACCTGGCACTGTATCTTCAAAAAAAATTTTTTAAATAGTTTAACTTATTAAAGAGAGTAGGGATATGCCAGGGCCTCTTGCTACTGCAAACATACTCTAGACACATGCACTACTTTGTGCATCTGGGTACTGGAGAATCAAACCTGGGCCATAAGGCTTTGCAAGCAAGTTACCTGAACCATTAAGCCATCTCTCCAGCTTTTGCCTCTATATTTTGATTGTTCTAATTGAGACACAAACGTCTTACCTGAGAAATCAACAGCACAGACGCCATACTGGTGATAACCCTTTAATATCGACAAGGATTTAATAGTCTCTGTATCCCATATGTGAATTGAGGGATCTCTACCTACCTGAAAAAGAAAGAATTATAGAAGCTATTTTAAATGAGTACTTCTATAACTGTTTAAAAAGAATCAAAACAAAAAGGTTTTACAGCCTTTGTTTTATTTGCCATAGATATTTTTTAAATTAAAAATAAAGCAGATGATGCTATACATGACTGATTTCTTTTCATTAACATTCATGCATTTAAAAGCTAATGAGGGATGGGTAAATAAGAATAAAATTATACATAAACATGTAATAAAATATCACAATGAGACCCATTACTTTGCCAACTAAAAACAATTAAAATACTAATGAAGGGTATGAGTGTGGATCAGTGGTATAGCATATACCTAGTGCATGTGTAACCTTTGATCTGAGACATAGTATAGAAATGTATGACTCTTTCTAAATCTTGTTCTATAGTTTATGAATAAAAATAATAAATGATTACTAAGTACTATTACTGACAAGGTTTCTGTGATAAGTATAATGAGCATTAAGACATTCAGAAAATGTACGTGAACTCATTACAAGGAACATTTTCAATTAAGAATCCAAAGTAATATATGGCTATGAGGAAACAGTTTTGGAAAAAAGACTTCCTGGAAGAGATGATACTAGAGCTGAGCCTCAGACAGTGCTGATCTTACGGAAAGCCTCTTAAGGGGATTGAGTCTGACTCTATGGGAGGGAACTCAGGACTGCTTCTGAAAACCTAGTCAAAAGCCTGTGGCACTCACTCACACCTACAACCCCAGCACTTGAGAGGGTAAGGTAGGAGGATCTGTGAGCGTTTGAGGCCAATCTAGGCTATTCAGACTGGACTAGAGTGAGACTGACTCAAGAGGGAAGCTATATGTTGTATCAATCGAATTACCCTCTATTTGCATTTGTCTATAGATTAATTATGCTCTCCCCTTTGAAGCTTCTTTTTGCAGTGGGTAGTGACTTCTGAAGTGACTCAAAACTCCATCAAAGTACTGAGAATAAGTGACTACATAATATGAAATCAAATATTTTTGGTCCTCCAGCACTGCTCCTTTTGGGATTATTCTGTTTTAGTTCTGTGAAGCAAACTCCTAAACTTATGATGTTGACTGCACTGAGTGTACAGATGGCTTTCAATCTTGTGGCCATGTTCACAGTATTAAGTCTGCTGCTCTATGATCACAAGGTACCTTTCTGCAGTCTGTCTTTCTTTGGTGTTTTATGCTTTTCCCTATGGCAGACTTGTACCTCCTTGCTTTGGTCTGTGCCTTGGATTTTTTTTTTTTTGTATTTCTTATATTTTATTTATGACAGAGAGAGAATATGAATATGGGCATTCGCCAGGACCTCTAGTCACTGCAAGGATAAAACTCCAGACCATGTGCCACCTGTGCATCTGGCTTTACATGGGTACTAGGAAACCCAAGTCAGGTCCTTATGCTTTGCAGGCAAGTGCCTTAACTGCTGAGCCATCTCTCCAGCCCTTTTGTATTTTTTTTTGAAGTTATTATGAATGGGGTCAATTCCTAATTTCTTTCTCAGCATCTTCATAACTGGTAAACAGGTAAGTAGCTAGTAATATTTGAAAGAAGATTTTGGATCCTAATAACCTTCTGAAGGTGTTGTCAGATCTAAGAGTCTTCCAGAAAGGTCTTCGGGAGCTGGCATACCTGATCCCTAGTTGGTGGCACTATTTGGGAAGGTGTGACACTTTGAGGAGGTAGAGCCTTGCTAGAGGAAGTATATCATTAGAGGTGGGCTTTGAGGTGCTACAGCCCTGCTTGGAGACTCTACTTTCTCCCTGTTGATGTGAAGATCTGGCATGCCTCCAAAGCCCATGTATAAAAGACTTGGTCCCTAGCCTGCCACACTATTGGGAAGTGGTGGAAACTTCAGGATAGGGGTCTAGTGGAAGGAAGTTTCCTGCCATGCCTTCCCCACCACGATGAAACTTCTCAAAACTGTAGAAGGGAATTAAAGCCTTTCCTTTCTTAAGTTGCTTCTGGTCAGGTATTCATTCTGTCTCCGCAACTACTAAGTAAATGATGCACCAATCTCTTCACCTTTAACTTGGTGCTATAGTTTGGATCTGAAGTGACCGCCCCTCCCCCAAAGGCCCATGCATAAAAGGCCACCAGGCTATGGAATTATTGGGAGGTGGTGGAAGTTTCCACAGGATCTACTGGGAGGATGTTAGGTCAGTTGTGGTGTGCTCTTAAGGAAGATACTAGGACCAAGACCTGCTCTGTTTTTCTTTTCTTGCTTTCTCATCAACCATCATTGGGCCGCTGTGATTCTTCATGTGGTCTCCACCTTGATGTACTACCTCACACAGACCCAAAGACAACAGGCTCAAGTTCCCATGGACCAAAACTTCTAAAACTGAAACAAGAGAAATCTTTCCTCCTTTAAGCTGTTTATATCAGATATTTTGTCATAGTGAGAGTCAGACTAACTCACTTGGTTTGCAATTTTACTTATGAACAGAGTAATTATCATTCTTAGGTATTTCTCCAAGTCATCATAATCTCTTTCTGTAATTATAAAGATTACACACTCTTCATATAATAAAGGTAACTCCTGAAATCACTGTGATAGCTTTCATTTATACTTAATTTTGAGATTTTTATAAAAAATCATAACAAAACCACTGAAACCTGCTACTATGTTACTAATCAGATCAATACTACCAGTGAATTTTAAGTTTTACTTGGCATCTCTAAGTTTTTAAAAAATATTTTATTTTTATATATTTATTTATTTGAGAGAGGGGCAGAGAGGGAAGGAGGGAAGGAGAAAGGAAAGGAGGAAAGATAGGTGTGATAGGCCCTCTGGCCAATGCAAACTAACTTCAGATGCACGTGCCACCTTGTGTACCTGGCTTACATGGGTCCTGGGTAATCATACCTTGGTCCTTTGGCTTTGCAGGCAAGTGTGTTAACTATTAAACCATCTCTCCAGCCCCCTAAGTTTTGATTCTTCTGATGACTTAGTACTACTCTGCCTAGTCTCTGGTTGCCTTGACTCTTAGGTACTGAGTTTCCTTCATGTTTTATCACCTATAACTGAAGTAAAAACTCTCAACATCTCCCTTTTAGTTACTCAGACTTTTCGCCTATATTTTTCTTTAAATTTATTTATTTGAGAGTGACAGACACAGAGAGAAAGATAGAGGGAGAGAGAGAGAATGGGCGCGCCAGGGCTTCCAGCCTCTGCAAACGAACTCCAGACGCATGCACCCCCTTGTGCATCTGGCTAATGTGGGACCTGGGGAACAGAGCCTCGAACCGGGGTCCTTAGGCTTCACAGGCAAGCGCTTAACCGCTAAGCCATCTCTCCAGCCCTCGCCTATATTTTTGACTGAGGTATTTCACTTTCATAGCCTCACTGATAATATCAACAAATGTTTCCCAAATCCTACTCTAACCATTATTTTTTCCTGCATTTGACACATCTTCAGTTGCCTATTGGACCTCTCATCTGGGATGATGATGACGATGATAACAGTGATATAGACTAACATTCAGGAGAAATGACTCAGATGCCAGAAGCTGTTCTACTTCCCTTGCAGAGACTGGTGTACTTAATGATTATCACGACTCTACTGCATTGGCACTAACAGTACCCTTATTTTCAAAGATGAGGAAAACAGTGGCCAAGAGGTTCACTTGCCCACAGATAATAAATGGGGCCATTTGTAGTCAAACAGCAAATTTAGCTGGCTAAGGTAATAATGAATACTATTCTAGATAACCTGGGGCATCCCATTTCAGGAAAAAAGGTGTGTCAGTGCTCCATCACTGTGACAAAACCAAACAAACTCAAAAGGAGGGATTTATTGTGGCCTATGGTTTCTTGACACTTTTGTCTGTGAGCTAGTGGCAAGAGAGCAAAAAACAGCAGGGGCCATGCAATGCAGGTTGCTCATCTCATGGCAACAAAGATGAAAAGATCAAAGACCCAAAACCTCCATGACCAAACTTCCTTCCACTAGACCCCTATCCTGAAGTTTCCACCACTTCCCAATAGTGTGGCAGGCTAGGGACCAAGTCTTTTATACATGGGCTTTGGAGGCATGCCAGATCTAAACTACAGCAAAAGAGACATGGTGAGTTCACAAATTTTATTTAGCTTATATCTTCTTAAAATATTTTTTTACTTGTTTGAGGGAGAGGGAAAAAAACACAGAAAAAGAATATGTGTGTGCTAGGGCCTCTTGACACTGCACATGAACTTAAGATGCATGCACTACTTTATCTGGGTTTGCATGGGTACTGGGGAATCCAACCCTAGTTGGCAGGTTTGCAAGCAAAAGCCTTTAACTGCTGAACCATCTCCCCAGCCATTAGTTTATGTCTTTAAGACAAGAACAAGAAAGTAAATGAGGGTAGAATAGATGAGGGATTGAAGAGTTTCTCAAGAAAAGGAAATTAAGTAAAATATTTAAAGCAGCACTATACAAACTGATCAAATCCTAACTACCTCAAAACAGAGGGCATAGTTGATAGGGAGGCAAATGGTGGAGACATAAAAAGACAAGAGTGAAGAAATTAAAAGCTTTGCATTAGCTGGGTGTGATGGTGCATGCCTTTAATCTCGGGACTCGGGAGGCGGGGGTAGGAGGATTACTGTGAATTCAAGGCCAGCCTGGAGTTACAGAGTGAGTTCCTGGTCAGCCAGGGCTAAGGGTGAGACCCTACTTCAACGCACCCCCACCCCACAAAACCTTGAATTGCACGCTGATGAGCCAGACATTTGCCTGAAAAGTACTAATAAAACTGAAAAATTGTAAGTCTCTTAGAAGGATTATTAATAGTTGAGGAAAATGAATAGGGGATTAAAAAACTAAAAATGGAAACTCATGTTAATTTGCTAACAGCTTAGAAATTATGAAGCAATGATTACAAGAAGAAATATGGAAAGCTTTTAAAAAAAGACTTTTCTCTTTCTGCTTTTTTCTGTCTTTCTCTATAATCAATCAGTCAATCAATAATAAAAATATTTTTATTTATTTATTTTTGGTTTTCCAAAGTAGGGTCTCACTATAGCCCAGTCTGACCTAGAGTTCAGTATGTAGTCTCAGGGTGGCCTTGATCTCACAGTGATCCTCCTGCCCCCACCTCCTGGAGTGCTGGGATTAAAGGCGTGTGCCACCATGCCCAGCACAAAAAAAATATATTTTTAAAATTGGGCTGGAGAGATGGATCAATGGCTAAAGATACTTGCTTGCAAAGCTTGATGGCCCAGGTTCGATTCCCCAATACCTATGTAAATCTAGATGCACAAAGTGGCACATGTGTCTGTAGTTTACTTGCAAAGCCAAATGCACAAAGCGGCACATGCATCTGGAATAAATTTGCAGTGGCTAGAGACTCTGGTGCACCCATACTCATATTTCTCTCCCTCTCTCTCTTCCTCTCTCTCTCTCTCTCTCTGGTTGTCTCTTTGTGTCTATATATATAATAAATAAAATAGTTTTAAAATAAACATATTTATTTGAGGTGGGTAGAGTATCAAAATACACTCAGGTCAATGAATGAATACAGTTTTGAAAAGGACTGGCTATTGGAGATGAGGTAGAAGGTTGACTCCAGTTAGAAAGGTCACTGTGCAAGCCTCTGCTTTCTAGCTGAGACAATCTTGAATCACAACTTTACTATTTATTTATTTATGAGAGTGAAAGAGAGAGAGAGAATGGGAACCCCAGGGCCTCCAGCCACTGCAAATGAACTCAGATGCATATGCTCCCCTTGTGCATCTGGCTTCCATGGGTACTGGGGAATCGAACCCCAGGGCCTCCAACCACTGCAAATTAACTCAGATGCATATGCTCCCCTTGTGCATCTGGCTTCCATGGGTACTGGGGAATCGAACCAGGGTCCTTTGGCTTTGCAGGCAAATGCCTTAACCACTAAGCCATATCTCCAGCCCCATAACTTTACTTTTTATTTAAGTCTATACGCTTTCCTGTCTTCCCTCATCCTCTTCCCCTGTCATGAGCAAGTACAGAGTATCTCTTTCCTTTACAAACCTTGCAGGAGCCTCTCTCTCTCTCTCTCTCTCTCTCTCTTTCTCTCTCTCTCTCTCTGTGTGTGTGTGTGTATGTGTCTGTCTGTCTCCATTGCATCTGTACACAGGCATACCTGTCCCCACCCCCCAGAAATTCATGAAAAGGATCATCTAACTTTGTTTGGGATTTCCAGAGCCTGATTCCAGCATGCAGCCTTCATAGCTCTCCTGATAAAACTTCAATTCAAAAGGATTTCACCACAGCTGTCAGTCATCAAACCAGCCTCCTTCCCACTGCTCTCCTTCTCCTTTACCCATCAACTCCAAGACTTGTAGGACAAAATACAGGTCTATGTTGTCAACAGGGAACATACAAGGATTAGCAGAGGTTTGAAAGAGAAGACTAAATTCCAGTTCTCTTAATTTAAGACATGCTGAGTGTGAACTGCCCCCAAGATATCTAAATGAATGTGCTTTTGGACTGTGTGCACATTTGACCATCTAGTCTGAGAGTTCAACACTTACTGCTTTATGACTCATCACTGCAAGAAGGCAGTGGAGGGTTATCTGGCTCGGTTTCATGATGGGAAAGCATGGCAGCCGCACAGCACACTGGAAGAGCACTGGGCTGCAGGCAGGCTGAGAGCCGAGCCTTCCAGGACTGCCCCAGCCAGGCCCTGCATCCAGAGCTTCCACAACCTCCCACATCAGCACCACCATCTGGGAACCAAGCATTTAAACATGTGAGCCTCTGGTGGAGAGTTCACATTCAGGCTATAACACCTTTAATAGGAAACATTCAGTAACCATTTGCTGAATTATAGAAAAATTTCAAATTACCACACATTTAGTCAAAATACTCAAACATAAATATGTAAATAATGTGAGGTTAAGTTTTTTAACCTCCATTTAGTATCACAGTTCTTGACAATGGTCCTCTATTTTCCAAAAAATAGAAACAAAACACTCTAGGTTTTCCATCTGTTGTACAGAAAATTCTGAATTAAAATATACCATCCTGAAGGGAAGAAGGAGTCAAGTCTGGGAGAGCTGAAACTTAAAAGGTGCCCACTCCCCAAAGCTATAGGAGAAGTAAACAACTGTTGGATGGCAGGCTCTGACCATGTTGTACAGCAAATTCCTCTGAACTTTTATTTGCTGAGCTGGAGAAATGGCTCGCTGGTTAAAGGCACTTGCTTGAAAAACCTGATGAGGGTTCAATTCTCCAGTACCCACATAAAGCCAGACACAAAAAGTGGCACATGCTAGAGTTCATTTGCAGAGACAGGAGGCCTGGTATGCCCATTTTCTTTCTAAAACATTTTTAAAAATATTTTATTTGAGAGAAGAGGCAGATAGAGAGAATGGGAACACCAAGGCCTCTAGCCACTACAAAATGAACTCAAGACGCATGTGCCACCTTGTGCATCTAGCTTACATGGGGTGGTGGTTTGATTCAGGTGTCCCCCATAAACTTTGGTGTTCTGAATGCTAGGTTCCCAGCTGATGGAGATTTGGGAATTAATGCTTCCTGGAGGGAGTGTATTGTTGGGGGTGGGCTTATGGGTGTTATAGCCAGTTTCCCCATGCCAGTGTTTGGCACAATCTCCTGTTGCTACTGTCTACCTTATGTTGGCCAGGGGTTGATGTCCACCCTCTGCTCATGCCATCGTTTTCCCCTGCCATTGTGGAGCTTCCCCTCGAGCCTGTAAACCAAAATAAACCTCTTTTTCCCACAAGCCACTCTTGGGTGGGTGATTTCTACCAGCAGTGAAAACTAGATTTCAACAGTAAAGTGGTACTGAGGAGTGGGATTGCTGCTGGACACCTGACTGTGTGGCTTTGATCTTTTGAAGCTTTTTTTTTTTTTTTTTTTTGGTTTTTCGAGGTAGGGTCTCACTCTGGCCCAAGCTGACCTGGAATTCACTATGTAGTCTCAGGGTAGCCTCGAACTCACGGCGATCCTCCTACCTCTGCCTCCCGAGTGCTGGGATTAAAGGCGTGCGCCACCATGCCCAGTTTGAAGCTAATTTTTAATAGGAATGTGGAAGGATTTGAAACCTTGGTCTAAGAGATGCGCCTTGCAATGTTGTAAGTACAGCTTGATGGACTATTCTGGTCAGAGTTGAAAGACCTGAATGCAGTAAGAACTATGGGCTATGAGGTTTGGTTTATGAGGGCAAGAAAGAGCTTTGCTTGGATTGGGCTAGCAGTTTGTGCGAGAAGCTTGCTGTTATGCCCATGTCCTCAGAAGTTGTGCAGAGTTGCTTTGCATAGAAATGAACTGGTGTGAGCAGAGGGATATGGCACAGAAAGAAAATTTGGGGGGTGAACTGCTGCCTGTTCAGCTGCAATTGAGAGATTATAACCTTTGAGATTGGGCCAGCTGACCTGCACTGGGGTAACAGGAAGAATGTAGACTCTTTTGAAGGGGCCTGAGTGTTCAAGGAGTGTCCTGTTCTTCAAAGTCTACTTTATTCCCCCTGGATTAACAAATTGGCACCCTACCTGGTAATGTGAAGTGTAAGAAATGCAGGAAAGGGAGGGTTGGTCATTGAGTTTGCAAAACAGACTGCAACACATGGGTACTGGAAAACTGAACCTGGGTCCTTAGGCTTTGCAAGCAATTTACACTAAGCAATCTCTCCAGTCCCAAATATATATTTTTGAGGAAATGTGATTTTTTTTTTATTTATTTTTATTATTAGATATGGACGTATTTTGTGCATAAACATCACATGTTGATACCATCCTTTTCTTCCTCCCTGCCCTTTTCCTGAAGAGGCTTTCCTCATTGGGGATGTAGATCAACTCCATGGGGATTGTGGGTCATGCATTATGGGGCAGCAGTCAGTTATGGGGGAGAGGCAATGTCTCTGTGCAAAATGTCCCAACTTGTGGCTCTAACAATCTTTCCACCCCTTCTTCCACAAAATTCCCTGAGTCATGCTGGGAGCATTTTAAGTCTACTTAAATGATGAGCACTTAGGAGCATCTAGATGTGTGATTTGGTAGGTGTTGAGTGTCCTCAGTATCTTTTTCCATTACCCTTGTGCTGATATCAGCTTCAGTGAGAAAGCAGCACTCTTGCTCATTTCCCCAATTCCTCTGTGGTTTCAGCTGGGCCCGGGGTGCAGTGCGCTGGATCATTTATCTCAAGTCCAGTTCCCATTCCAGACCGCCACACCTAGCTACGCAAGGAACTTCTAGTCCCAAATATTTTTAAAAAATGAAATACAATATTCCACTGTGGAGGGAGGAGGAGAGGGTCAGGATGTCGACAAGTTTGGGGAAAAGGTTGCAAAAGCCTTTCAGGTTATATACAAGTCTTGCAGTAGCAGAGCTGCCTGCAGGTTGTGCCAGGAGCTCCAGAGAGGCCACTTTCCTGAGTACTCTCCTATGCTGGGGAGGGCTTTTTGGTAATGCAGCTGCCTTTGAGTCATCCATGTTCCTGTAAGCAATAGCTCAACCCTCTCAGGAAGTAAGCCCAGTAAATTCACTGGCTCATCCAAACTGGCTCTGGTGCGATCATGTTTTGGTTTGTCCTCTGTACCCCATCTAGGGTGAGCAGCCATGTGTTCACGTCTCCCCTGGGAAAAAAATGTCTGTAGCACCATTTAAATTTCAAAACACTAGGGCTGGAGAGATGGCTTAGCAGTTAAGCACTTGCCTGTGAAGCCTTGAGGACCCAGGTTGAGTCTCGATTGCCCAGAACCCATGTACTCTTTTAAATGAACTTACCTGGCCTGTGGCCACGTAGTCTTTCAGAGGATGAATAGCCAAACACAGGATGTCATCATCGTGACCCAAGTAAAAGCGCTGTGTGTTCTGTTGTCGGTTATAAATGACACCCACTGCTGCCACATGGTACACAATTTCACCAATTTGAGTGTAAAACAGATTACTTCGACAGTCATAACCTCTGTAGCTAATATAGGGAACAAATTACAATTAATTTTGGCTTTTTATCTTATCAATACAGAATATAAAGAGAACTATAGAGGCAGTGTTTAAATCATTTAAGCTTTAAGTTTTAAAGGATACTAAACAAAAGAAAATATCACTTTCTAAAAACCTATACTTTTATGAATGGGTCTGATAAAAATAAAGTGAAACAAATCACAGTGCAGAAAGAAGATATCTGGTACAGTACTATTTTCAAAAATATAGTGTTAACACCTTCCAAGGCTCAGGGTCCACTGCAGAAGAGGTGGCTAAGAGCCAAAGGAAGGGTAGGACTCCTTACAACATGCTCCTCCAGACACAAAATGGCCTGGATATCCATGACCTCACAGTGCCTGACACTACCTACACAAGACCATCATAGTAGGAGGAAAAGATGATGACATCAAAATAAAAGAGAGAGTGATTGAGAGGGGAAGGGGATATTATGGAGAATGGAGTTTCAAAGGGGAAGGTGGGAGGGAGGGAAGGCATTACCATGGGATATTGTTTACAATCATGGAAGCCATTAATAAAAAAAAAAAAAAAAGAGCCAGGCATGGTGGCACACACCTTTAATCCTAGCAATCACTCAGGAGGCTGAGTTTGAGGCCTCCCTGAGACTACAGAGTAAATTCCAGGCTGGCTTGGGCTACAGTGAGATCCAACCTCAAAAAAAAAAAGAGAAAAAAAAAAAAAAAACAAGAAAAATGGGGCTAGAGAGATGGCTGATCATTTAAGGCACTTGCCTGCAAAGCCTAATAACCTGGGTTTTATTCCTCAGTACCCATATAAAGTCAGATGCACAAGGTGGTGTGTGCATCTAGAGTACGTTTGTAGTGGAGGCCCTGGCATGTCTATTTTCTGTCTCTCTTCTATCTCTCTCTGCTTGCAAATAAATAAATAAAAATATTTTTAAAAAGGAAACAAGAACAAAACAAGCAAACAAGTAATGGAGAAACCAAAACAGATTTGTGTGTGTGTGGTCAGTGAACTTCCACAGTTAGAAGGTAAAGAGCAGATGGCGGCCAGTCTTAAGTTTTTCCAACTGGTCACATGGCAGAAGCAAGAATTACCTCTATTCCCTCCCATTTTCCTATTTTTTTTTTTTTTTTTTTTTTGGTTTTCCGAGGTAGGGTCTTGCTCTTGCTCTAGCTCAGGCTGACCTGGGATTCACTATGTAGTCTCAAGGTGGCCTCCAACTCATGGCAATCCTCCTACCTCTGCCTCCTGAGTGCTGAGATTAAAGGCGTGCACCACCACGCCTGGCATCTTTTTAAAATTCTAAGTGCAGTATTCTACCTGAAAAGTTCATGTGAGTGTCTGGTTCTCAACTAGTTCTTTCTGATACTAATTTGGCTAAATGTGTTTGCAAAGGAGAATGAACATTCAGTACCCTTGATGAAGAACAGTGTGTGGAACTTGCATCTGGTGCATCATGCCTGGAATCCCAGTACTTGGGAGGCAGATAAGGAACACAGAAGTTTGAGGCCAGGGGTTGGGGCGATGACTCAGCAGTAAAGGTGCTTGCTTCCAAAGCCTACTGACCCAGGTTCAATTCCCCAGCACTCACCTGGACGTGCACAAAGTGGAGTATGCATCTCAACTGCTTTTGCTGCAGGAGGTCCTGGCATACCCATTTTTCTCAGATATATAAGATAAACATTAATTTTTAGAGCTGGAGAGATGTCTCAGCAGTTAAGGGCTTGCTCATAAAGCCTGACAGCCTGGGTTCTATGCCCCAGTACCCATGTAAGGCCAAATGCACAAAGTGGCACATGGATATGGAGTTCATTTGCAGTGGCAAGAAGCCCTAGTGTGCCCATTCTCTTTTTCTCTCTCCTTGCAAATAAATGAAAATATTTTAAATATTTTTAAAAATAGTGTCAAATTTGTATTCTTTAAAACAAACCAGCTATTTTTATAGGCAAAATTTATAAGAAGGAGTATATATTTGTATTTGTATATATTTTTTTATTTCTGAAACTAAGTAACAGTGATTGCCTGTGGAAAAAAGAATTGATGACGGGGGGGGGGGCAGGAGTGAAAGAAGGTTTTCAAATTATACTGTTAGGCATACTGCTGAGCCATGACAATGTATGTTCCAAAAACAACTTTAGGCAATGGTTTAACATATATAATTTTTTTTTTTTTTTTTTTTTTTGCTGTACTGGGAACTGAACTTAGAGTTTCATGTATGTTAGGCAAACAATCTACCGTCTGAGCCCCATATGCAAATCTTAAGATGGTCTATATCATCCCACCTGTGGCAACCTTGCTTCATGTTTCAAAAAAGCCTAGTTCATAAAACACAACTGAACAGAAATACCACCTATTTTAACACTGGAAGGAAAATGCTCACAATAAATATATCCTCTTGTAAATTCTTAGACAGTATTATCAGTCTACTAAGAAAGTGCATGCTTACAGCCAGGCGTGGTGGTGCACACCTTTAATCAGCACTCAAGAGGCAGAGGAAGGAGGATTTCAGAGTTCGAGGACAGCCTAAGCCAACAGAGTGAATTCCAGGTCAGTCTGGGATAGAGCAAGTCCCTACCCTGAAGAAAAAAAAAATAAATAAAGCAAGAAAATGCATGTTTGCTGATGCCAAGCCAACATATGAGGCTTGTGTTGCCATATGCTTAAAGAGAATCCAGGACTAATGTTTTATTGAAACTAAAACATGGAAGTAAAAATGTTCAGGTAAAATAGAAGTATCATTCCAAATTAAGACACATTTATAGGAGATGACATTTCTTCTTTCTTTCCTTATTTTTTTATTTTTTGATTCTGAGGTAGGGTCTCACTCTAGCCCAGGCTGACCTGGAATTCACTACGTAGTCTCAGGGTGGCCTTACTCTCTACCTCTGCCTCCCTCTGGAGTGCTGGGATTAAAGGTGTGTGCCACCATGACCATGACCAGCTGCTTCTCTGTTTTTTTTGTTTTGTTTTGTTTTGTTTTGTTTGTTTGTTTGTTTGTTTTGTTTTGTTTTTTTGAGATAGGGTCTCACTCTAGTCCAGGCTGACCTGGAATTCACTACGAAGTCTCAGGGTGGCCTCAAATTCTCATTGATCTTCCTACCTCTGCCTCTCCAGTGCTGCGATTAACGGCGTGCACTGCCACATCTGCCCTGTCTTACATTTTTAATGACAAGATATCCACTTCCATAAACATGCCAAACTTTCATGAGATAATTTTCTAATTTAATAAATGCTTTTATAATGGCTCATGGTATGCCAGGCAAGCTGTAAGTCACCACAGCATCGCCTTGGTTACTGCTCACCACAGCTTTCTGAGTCAGCTGCTTTTTTCTCCAATTCACACATGGGGGAAACAGGCATAGTGAGACTATGGGACTTGTTCCAAGTCATACAGCTAGTGTGTGTGAACCTGAATTCAAATACATAAATGAAAATAATATTGTATACCCATGAATAAAGTGCAATCGAATACTATTTCCTGGTGCCCGCTCTCTTCTTTTAGAAGTAGCACTTTTTTGTTTTTCTTTGCATTGTTCTTTAAGCTGAGGTAGATCTTCTTTGTAAACCTTTAAGAATATATAAGAGTAAAAATGCTTTTAGGATATATATTAATAAAGATGTCCATATAGTCCTAATATGATTTTAGGTGTCAATAAGAGGTAACTACAAAATTTACTTCCTTGGATAGAAAAAACTCAGTCACGTTTTCTATATGTATTCCACTGACAAATATATATTTAGTATTCCGGAAAGCTTTTATACTTCACAAGAAAATATTTCAAAGAGAGTAAGTGGGGGTCTACTGTAGCACACAAATACAGGCACACTTGGTTTATCAAGCACTTACCATAAAATAACATTTTATACTAATATGCTATTAATGTTCAAATGAGGAAAAACTTAAAATAGTCATTTATTACTTGGGAAATTTAAATCATAAAAATTAACAATATATTAATAGTAAGAACCAAGATAAAGAAGAAACTGGTTTACAAGGAAAATAAATCACGCAATAATAGAAAATTAACCTGCCGATGGTAGGTAAGCTGGGTCTCTTGTTCAATTTCACTGTCCAGTTCTGGAACATCTGACAGATCTGAATCTGATTCATCACTGTTAGACTCAGCCAAACTTTCTGTAATTTTTAAAAAATGAAATGTCACTTATTTAAGAAGATTCACTTATAAAACATCAATGTGAAATTAATAACCAAGAGCTGACTCTGTCAGTCTGACACAGAGACAAGCTGTAAGACAATCAAATGAAATTACCTATTTAAGTGACACAGGTATCAGTAAACTCAACTATAGATTATCTTCCTCTCCCCTGACTGCAAAATCAATAGCTCCTTTAAATCCCTTCTCTGGCTCCCCAATGACTACTATATCAAATTTAAATGCCTGTGCAGATATAAATGAATATAACCTGTAATTAACATGAAAATAGCTAAAAATACTACACACAACACATGAATTAACATCTCTTCCTTAAAAATGCATATACAAAACCTAGATACCCATATCTCTAAGAGGATAATTAAATATTTACTTTGCTAGCATAACTGTTCATACAATCATCATTTGACACATTAAAGTTCAGTCAAAGTATTTTGTATTTCATCCCTTGTAACACTAAATTTTCAACGTATAGACCTAGAATTTAACCTTGGAAATTCTGCTAATTACAAACTTCCATGGCAAAATGTTACATTGGAATTATTATTTTTCCCCAAGGCAGGGTCTCACTCTAGCCCAGGCTGACCTAGAACTAAGCTTATAGTCCCAGGATGGCCTCGGACTTACAGTCATTCTCCACCTCTGCCTCTTGAGTGCTTGGATAACTAAAAGCCTGCCCCACCATGCCTGGCTCATCTTGGAATTTTAGAGTTATTTGATGGGGAAGTTTTTTAAGTGTTAATCACTACTTACCTTGGGGTGCTATGTGAAGAGCATCTTTTAATTTTCTTTCAGGAATAAATTTCCACTGAAAGACAGAATGGTCTGCTCCACCAATAGAAATAACCCACTGATAATCATGTGACCATCTGACATTAGTTACATGAGCTGAATGGCCAATATATTTTCTGAATTTGGCCCCTAGAACAAAAATATATCTTTAAATTGATAACAAAGGACAATACACAAAAGCATCACCTTAAACAACAATTACTATACATTAAGTATGACCAGATGGAAAAATGCTCATTAGAAAATATGTCAAATGGGGGCTGGAGAGATGGCTTAGCGGTTATGCGCTTGCCTGTGAAGCCTAAGGACCCCAGTTCAAGGCTTGATTCCCCAGGACCCACATTAGCCAGATGCACAAGGTAGCCCACGCGTCTGGAGTTCATTTGCAGTGGCTAGAAGCCCTGGCATACCCATTCTCTCTCTCTTTCTCTCTCTGTCGCTCTCAAATAAATAATAAAAATAAAAAAAATTTTTTTTTTAAAAGAAGTCAAATGGGGCTGGAGAGATGGCTTAGCAGTTACGGTACTTGCCTACAAAGCCAAAGTGCCTCAATTCAATTCCCCAGGACCCATGTAAGCCAGATGCACAAGGTGGCACATGCATCTGGAGTTCATTTGCAGTGTCTGGGAGCCCTGGCATGCTCACATTCTCTCTCTCTCAATCTCTCCCTCTCCCTTTTTCCCTCTCTCAAATAAGTAAATAAAAATAAAATATTTTTTTTAAAAAGAAAATTAGTGAAATGAACTGAGTGATGAAATCATTTCTTTTTACTGATTTATAATATAATTTGGTAGAAATAAACATGCTGGTTTATACCTGGAATCTCAGCTACTAGAGAGGATAAAGTAGGGGAATCAGAACTTTGAAGTCTGCTTGGCAAACAGAGCCACACTATCTCAAGATAGCTTAGTTGGTAAAGCACTGGCCATTAAGACCTGCATTTGATACCCAGAATGCACATAAAAAGCCTTGAGATGGTGGTGTGTGTTAGCAACCCCATCTCTGGGGAGAACAGAGACAGGCATACAGCCAGTCTAAGTTCCTTGCTAAGTCCCAGGTCAATTAGAAAGCCTGTCTCAGAAAAAGGTAGGAAATACCTGAGAACAACTCCATGCTTGTCCTCTGGACTCCATACACATGTACAGGTACCCATGTGCCAGAGAACCCACACAAACATGAACATACATACGTACACACACAAAAGTTAATTGCAATGTCTTTGAGAGGACTAGGGTATAGCTAGGTGGCGGGTTATTTAACTAATATGTGCAAGTCCCTGGCTTCACTCCTCCCCAGCACAAAAATCACAGAACAAAACACAACATACTCAAAATAATAAAATCTGTTCATTTACAAACAAAACCTAACAAAAACTGTTAGGCATTACCTTAAGTGCTTTCAGAAAAGCCTGAGGAGCCACTCACTTATTTCCCTTCCTTTCCTCCCTCCCTCTCTGCTAGCAGAGAGAGAAAGAGAGAACATGCATGCCAGGACCTCCTGCTGCTACAAAGGAACTCCAGATGCATGAGCCACTTTGCACATCTGGCTTTATGTGGGTACTGGGAATCAAACCCAGGCAGTCAGGCTTTGCAAGCAAGTGCCTTTAACCACTGAGCCATTTCTCCAGCCCCCTATTTTTTTGTAATTCTAAGTTTAGAATAATATATTCTCTATATGCTATTGCTGGTATGCAGCAACATATCTCTCTGTTAAAGGTCACCAGACTCAATAATCATATAGCATCATTTTATTTTGTTTTAAAGTGTTATATATAAAAAGATCTATGTACTAGAATGCCAACACCCTATAGATGAAAATCTGGAGAAAAACTTTCATCTTTGTCATGAATTTGGGGATGACCTCTTTTTTTTTTTTTTTTTAAGACAAGGTCTCATTATGGAACCCAGGGTAGCCTTGAACTTGTGATCCTCCTCCTTCAACCTCCTGAGTGCTGAGGTTACAGGTATATATATTAGCACATCTGGTAAACTAATCATTCTAATAAAAGTTAAATCCTGATGAAAATTCATCTAATACTACATTTTACTGCTTTTTAATGGTTATGCTGTTCTAAGAAGCATTTTTTTAAGTGCTAGGGATCAAACCTAGAGCCTTGTACATAAAAGTTAAGAACTCTACCACTGAGCCACATCCTTAGCCTAAAGATCATTTTTTTAAAAAAAATTATTGTTTTGAGAGAGAGAGAAAGACACAAAGAAAAAAGGAGGGGAGAGAGAGAGAGAGAGAGAGAGAGAGAGGAAGGAAGACAATGAGCACACCGGGGTCTCCTGCCACTGCAAACAAACTCCAGATGCATGTGCCACTTTGTGCATCTGGCTACATAGGTGGTAGGGAATTGATCCTGAGCTATCATGCTTTGCAAGTAAGTACCTTTAACCACTGAACAATCTCCCCAGACTCCAAACGATCATTTTTTAAATGTAACTTAATAGAAGTCAGTAGTTTTCTACTTGAGCATTAGCTTAACTACTTAAGAGTACAGGAGTCTGAGCTTGCTATTTTAAAATAATTTTTTTAACTTTCAAGGAGAAGGAGAAGGAGAGTGAGAGATAAACAGGAAAGAGGAGACAGACAGAGGCAGAGAGAATGGACACACCAAAGCCTCTAGTCACTGCAAATGAATTCCAAATGCATGTGCCATTATATATCTGGCTTAACCCCAGGGGGCTGGAGAGATGACTTAGTGGTTAAGGTGCTTGCCTGCGAAGCCTAAGGACCCTGGTTCAATTCTCAAGGACCCACCTAAGCCAGATGCACAAGGGGGCACGTGCATGTGGAGTTCATCTGCAGTGGCTAGAGGCCCTGGAGGGCCTATTCTCTCCCTGTCTCTCTCTCTCTGTCTCAAATAAATATAAATGTTTAAAAAAATTCTGGCTCTATGACAGGAAATAAGTTAAAAGTAGATAGTATGTAGTTAGTTAGGACCAATATCTCAAGGAAAGATTCATCAATGCTAGAATGGTCACAGAGCTTTCCTAATTTAAAAGAGGACAAGGATTGCTGGTGGGGGAAAAACAAGCAGAGAGACTTATATTTTATTAATTGCACTTGTTTTAAATTGCTTAAGGTAAGCCGGGCGTGGTGGCACATGCCTTTTATCCCAGCATTGAGAGACAAAGGTAGGAGGATCACTGTGAGTTCAAGGCCACCCTTAGACTACCAAGTGAACTCCAGGTTAGCCTGGGCTACAGTGAGACCCTACCTCAGAAAACCAAAAAACAAAAAAATTGCTTAAGGTATACTTCACACAAAGCTATATTATATTACAAATTACAATTATAAAATTTGTAATATAACAATAGATTCTCACTTTAAGTGTGTCTTAATGATATAAAATTAAAGTCCTAGATATTAAGCATATGGGAATATCTTCCTGATGCTAGTCAACAAAACCTTCCAAAACATTCTTTCTCTCTGCTTTTCCTCTCTCTCTGGAGGAGATTTAATATACAAGAGAGTACTACCCATTAAAAGAAGAGATAGGTTTGACTAGATAGAAATTAAGAATTTGGGCTGAGGAAATGGCTCAGTGGTTAAGGCATTTGCCTACAAAGCCTAAGGACCACAGTTCAATTCCTCAGGACCCACATAAGCCAGATGCACAAGGGGGCACATGTGTCTGGAGTTCATTTGCAGTGGCTGGAGGCCCTGGCGCAGCAATTCTCTCTCTCTCTCTCTCTAATAAGTAAGTAAAATATTAAAAAAAAGAAATAAGAATTTAGTCAACAGAAGGCATCATTAAGAAAATTTTAAAAGACCAGGAATGGTGGTGCATATCTGTAACCCCAGGTTTTAGGAGGTGGAGGTTGGAGGATTATGAGTTTAAGGTCAACCTTTTTGGCTACATAGTAAATTTAAGGCAAGCCTGGGATACATGAGACCCTACCTTAAAAAAAATCGCAAAAGAAAATAAAAAGACACTTCTAGCCACAAGCTGGTAAATGACAGACAGCTGCAATCCATAAAAACCACAAAATACTTGAATCTACTGCACTATAGAACATAATTCCTAGAGGTCAATTAAAAAAAATCTCTTTAGAAAAATAAGAAAGACCCATGTTTGACAGAGGAAATACAGAAGACCAAAAAATACTGGGAAAAAAAGCTTAACCTGATTAGTAGAGATGTTACTGAGGCCATACATAATATGACCATTTATATTACCTACATTTGCAAAAATTAAGTCATGGGTGAAGGCCAAGGCTGGTAAAAATTATAGCTACTTTGGAAAGAATTTTGGAATTGTGTCATCAAGTACAACACACCAAGCAATTTTACTACTAGTGTAGTATGATGTACCATTGAGAGACTTGCATATGTTAACAAAAGGCTGGAAATGACCCGCGGTGGTTTCATTCAGGTGTCCCCCATAAACTTAGGTGTTCTGAATGCTAGATCCCCAGCTGATGGAGATTTGAGAATTAATGCCTCCTGGAGAGTGTGTATTGTTGGGGGCGGGCTTATGGGTGTTATAGCCAGTTTCCCCTTGTCAGTGTTTGGCACACTCTCCTGTTGCTATTGTCCACCTTATGTCTAACAGGGGGTGATGTCCACCCTCTGGTCATGCCATCATTTCCCTCTGCCATCGTGGAGCTTCCCCTCGAGCCTGTAAGCCAAAATAAAACCTCTTTTTCCCAGACGCTACTCTTGATTGGGTGACTTCTACCAGCAGGGTGAACCTGACTGCAATGTGACCCAAATGTGGACTGACAGAATAAATACATAAACTACAGCATACATTTGCATGTAAATTTACAACACTAATCAGCATACATTTAAAAAAAATGAGACCCTTTTATTTATTTAGACTAATATTCCACAAAAACATAAACACCTTTTATGACAAATATTGCTTACAATATTTGAAAAAAGTGGTACCTTTTCTTAAGCATGGATATCGGAATAATTTTACAATTCCATAGTCATCAGCTGTAACTAAAACTTGGCCAACATAATTTCCATCTACTGAATTTATATCATTGATGTCTGAGTACTTAGGCCAAATTCCATTAACTTCAAGGCCTGAAACACATGTCCATGAAGCCCAATGAACACCTTTTATTTCTTCCTTACTTGTCACTTCTTTTCCCCCTAAAAATAAATCAGAATCTTCATTTAAGAAGTTATTTCATTTGATTTTTTTTTCACTCAAGCTTAAATTGTACTGGTAATGTAATAATCTCAGATTTTAAATACTTCCCCACCTCAGTTATAGAAGAGATAGTTAAATAATGCATAAAGAACTCAAGTACAGGAGAATACATGACTAGGTAGGTATGGGTAGAAAAACAAAATCTAAGAATTTTTAAAGCTACATTATGCTCATTTGGAGAGATACAAAGATTTGAATACTACTGTCCTCTTAGCAAGTTTATCCATGCAGAAACAGAATTTTATTAAAATCATAATATATACTCCATCTAACAATGACAACAGGATAAGTTACAGGAAAAGGTAAAAGCTGCCTTTACTCAGCTACTGCCAAAGTGCTCATTTCTAAAGGCAAAGCCACCTTCATCCAGGGACTAATCCTGTGCCTCACAGCTCTCACCACTGCCTCCTTCCCCAAGCTTGCCTGCATCTCCTCTGCCCTCATTCCGCATGACAAGCTGACCGTCATGAAAAGGATAAGACCAAGGCTCTCATCCAGCACCTGGTGGAAGTGCTGACCCTTTCTGGCTCACTTGCCCTCAGAGGCCTTGGCCACTGTCAACTCCGGAACCTCATCTGCAGTGGGAACCAAGCCTGCTTTAGTGCGGGTGCAGCAGCAGCGGTGGCCCTGCTCCTTTCCCACTGCGGCTGCACCCAGAGAAACGGAAGCAAAGCAAGAAGAGTCTGAGGAGCTGGCGATGACAGGGGCTTTGGTCTTTTTGACTAAACCACTTTTTTTTGGTTTGTTTGTTTGTTTTTGAGGTAATATCTCACACTAGCTCAGGTTGACCTGGAACTCACTATGTAGTCTTAGGCTGGCCTCCAATTTACAGTGATCCTCCTACCTCTGCCTCCCAAGTGCTGGGATTTAAAGCGTGTACCACCATGGCCAGCTCAACTGACTAAACACCTTCTGCAATATGTTCAGTACAAGCTCCTGGGGTGCCAGGCAGATGCACAAAGTGGAGCATGGATCTGGAGTTAATTTGCAGTGGCAAAAAACCCTGGCACACCTCACTCTCATTCTCATTCTCTCCTCCCTCCTTTATTTCTTTCTGCTGGCAAACAAGAATAAAACACTTTTTAAAAGGTATGAAAAAGTAGCAAATCAGTTATCAAAAAGGAAACCCAGGATACATAACTATAGGTTGTGAAAAACTTCAAGGAACAAAAAAGAATAATCAGTGAAGAGTAGTGTATTTCTGGTTAGTTTAGATGAGTCAGACTCAGTCATCACTACATGTAGATTATTAATGAAAACTTTTGGGGGAGATGCAATAATTTAATTATGCAAAAGTCTTAGAGAGGATAATGACTAATTCACAAAACATCATATCAAATAAAGTTTTTTTGTTTGTTTGTTTTCAAGGTAGTATCTCACTCTAATCTAGGCTGACCTGGAATTCACTATGTAGTCTCAGGGTTGTCTTGAAGTCACAGAGTTCCCCCTACCTCTGCCTCCCAAGTGCTGGGATTAAAGGTGTGCACCACCATGCCCAGCAAATTTAAATTTAGTTAAGTACTATAAATATTTGCAACATTTATCTGAAATAGTCACAAAAAAATAAGTAATTGCTGGTCATAGATTTGTAGCAATTATATTTGTTTGCATAGTTTTAGACATAAAACAACTTTTTTTCCCACAAAACTTTTTGATTCCCCCAGTAAACTTTGCCATATATACACATTATAGGTTTCATAAAATATCTCAGGTCCTATAAACAAAGGATTTTTTTTGTTGTTGTTTTTTGAAGTAGTCTCAGGGTGGCCTCGAACTCAAGGTGATCCACCTGTCTCTGCCTCCTGTGTGCTGGGATTCAAAGCATGCGCCACTATGCCCAGCAGGAACTTTTAATTAAAAAAAATAAAAGCATTTTAAATGGTGGCTTTTGAGAGCTGGGAGAAGTGGTGGGTATGGGGAGAACTTGTCAAAGGGCACAAAGTTTCAGTTATTCAGGATGAATTCAGAACATCTAACATATACCTCACTGCCTATAATTTATAATGCTATATCACTGTATGGTGTACTTGAAATATGCTAACAGAGATCTTAAATGTTCTCACCACGTACACAACCAGTCCACATGTGGTGACTGCTGTGTTAGGTTGACTGTGGGAATCATTTCACAATGTATAATATATGTATATGAAACATCACATTATTTATTGTAAATATGTATCATTTTTACTTGATATTAAACCTTAATAATCTGTTGGGAAGGAACACTCTGAAAATATCTTAGTTCTTCTGACCAGAGTACCTAAAGTATTGGCTTAGATTGTTTGCAATTACTTACAAGCAAATGTAACTTAAAACTTACTTCTCATGAAGTTTTAAATAATACAGACACGAAAACTTTACAACCTTCATGTAATTTACTAGAAAACTTACCTGGCATCCTATAAAACAGCCTTTTCCCATTCCCATCATTTGTCTGCAAATATCTACTATCAGAGGACCAGTCCAGATGAGTGATGAAACTAAGTGATCCAACACATTCACCAACTTTTTTATAACGTTGAGCGACTCCATAGATATCAACTGAACCATCATTGCAGCCAACAGCAAGGCAGGTTCCATCTGGTGAATATTTCAACTCATGAATTGCTTCTTTCCTATCTTTAATGTGTACAACTTCAGTCATATCTCTGTCATAAAGAAAAAATAAGATGATAAAAACAAATGTCACAACAGATTTGTTTTAAAATGTGTCCATGAATCTGGTGCTAACTTACTCTCCGTTAGAGAATCTGCTTCTCTTTTTCAGACAGACATAGATCCTAAGGAGAGAGCCACCCCATCATACCTCAAAAGGACCCCAGCTGAAACTAAGAACAACTGGCAAAACAAGCAAGGTGCTGTTTTCTTGGTCAACCGGGTACCAGCACAAGGGGGAAGGAGATCAACACAGAGAAAAATCAACTCCTACCAAATCAGAGGTCCAGAGACCCAGAGGCCCCCAATACCTTATCACTGAAGCAGACCAAAAATGAACCCAATATGGCTCAGGGAAATTTTGCGGAAAAGGGGGCGGAAAGAATGTCAGAGCCACATGTTGGGTCATGATATGCAAAGACATTTATCCTATCCATAACTGCTAACTACAGAATGCATGACCCATATACCTCAACAAGAAGGGGCCAGAGGAAGGGGGTAGGACATGGATGAGCCTAACAATGGTACCAAATTGACTGTATTTGCTGAGTACAAAACTAATTAATAAAAAAAATTTAAAAATGTATTCATGAATAATGGTACCAAACTGCCTATATTTATTGGGAAGAAAACTAATAAATTAAATTTAAAAAAATGTGTTCATGAAGATGAGGTCTCAAGCACTTATAAAATAAACGTAAGTAAAGCTGGGCGTGGTGGCGTCTGCCTTTAATCCCAGCACTCGGAGGCAGAGGTAGGAGGATCACCATGAGTTTGAGGCCACCCTGAGACTAGTGAATTCCAGGTCAGCCTGAGCTAGAGTGAGACCCTACCTTAAAACAACAACAACAACAAAGTTTTAAATGTAAATAAGAAAAGTGATATTCATCCAGGAATTGTTTTGCTGACGGGTGTGATGATGTAAGCTGGAAAGAGAAGAGCGGGGCTGGAGGTGGGGTGAACAGAGCACCTCCTCAGTGTCCATGAGGCTCTGGATTGAATTCTCGCACTGAAAAAAAAGTACCGGAAAAATATTGAATTCCAGTGTATAAATTATTTTCAAGTATTCTAGGTCTGGGGAGATGGCTTAGTGGTTAACTATACTTGCTTGCAAAGCCTGCCAAATACACAAAGTGACACATGCATCTGGAGTTTGCTGCAGTAGCAAGAGGCCCTGGCATACTTATTCACTCTTCCAAATAAATAAATATTTAAGAAAATAAAGTACTCTAGTGACCTATATAAGATTTCTAAGTTCTGGGAAGGAACCAAGGCCTCAAGCTGCTGCAAGTGAACTCTAGACAATGCACCACCTTGTGCATGTGGCTTACGTGGGTACTGGGGAATTGAACCTGGGTCCTTAGGTTTCACAGGCAAGCACCTTGACCACTAAGCCATCACTCCTGCCCTATTTTTTCTCCTCTTTTTGTCCTGTGGTATGTGTAATGTGTATGTGTGTGCGCGCGTGTGCGCAGATGTGCACCCATTTGTTTGTGTACGGAGAGCAGAGCAGAATGTGGGGTGTCCTCTCATAACTCATCCATTTATTTCTCTTCTTGAAACAGGATGTCCTTTTCCCTCAACTTGGAGCTATTGTCCACTGGTGAGCAACAAGAATTCTCTGACCCTCAAACCTCCAGGGCTACAGATGTGTTTGGGCACGCCCAGCTTTGTACATGGGTTCTGGAAAATCAAACTTGGCAGTCTTCTGCCTGAGGCCCTCATGCTTATGTGCCAAGCACTCAACCCCAGCCCAATTTTTTCTTTTAAAATCTATTTTTATTTTTATTTATTTGAGAGAGACAGAGAGAGAAAGAGTCAGATAGACAGAGAAAGAATGGGTACACTAGAGCCTCCAGCTGCTGCAAACAAACTCCAGATGTGATTGCTACCTTGGGCATCTGGCTAACATGGGTCCTGGGGAATCGAACCTGGGTCCTATTGCTTTGCAAGCAAGTGCCTTAACCACTAAGCAATCTTTCCAGCCCTCTTTTAAACTTTTTATTATGTGTGTGTTCATGTGAGTGCAGGCACATATGTGTTGTGGTGACTGCGTAGAGGTCAAAGGACAACTTTCAGGTTGGTCCTTGCCTATCCAACTAATTTGAGGCAGGGTTTCTGGCTCTGGATTACCACTTCTTTGTTAGGCTGACCTGGAGTTTTTGTTGTCTCTGCCTCTTGCTGTCCGTGTCAAGTGCTAGGACAACAGAAGCCGACCCAGCTTCCAGCTTTTTCCATGGGACCTGGGGCATCAAACTTGGCTACTTTAGCTTGAGAAGTGAACATTTTATTCACTGAGACATCTCCCCAGCCCACTAATACAAATTTTTTAGTTTAATTTTCTGACAGGCTCTTTTTATACACATTTAATATAATGAATAATGTTAATAAGAAGGGAGACAGAAAAGGGTAACAACAATGAATGTTGCAATCTGTCTAACTGAACAGAGAATCTGGCTTCTGTTTCTACCTAGTACCATACCTGACTCTAAGGACAGTGAATGAGCCGTCCTTCATTCCAAGGGCAAGATGGATCCCATCCACATTTACAGCAGCACAGCGTATTGGTTCTTCCATGTTACATCTTGCTATCAAGGCATGATCTACCAGGCTCCAAATCCTGTGCAAGTTAATTTCAAAAATAAAAAAATATTAATGGATACTGTGAAAGTGATAATTTCCATGAAAAAAAATTTTGAGGCAAGCCCAACAGACTGACCTTTTTAAAATGTTTTTTGTTCATTTTTATTTATTTATTTGAGAGTGACACACAGAGAAATGCAGATAGACAGATAGAGAACACCAGGGCCTCCAGCCCCTGCAAACGAACTCCAGATGCGTGCACCTTCTTGTGCATCTGGCTAACGTGGGTCCTGGGGAATCAAGCCTCGAACCAGGGTCCTTAGGCTTCACAGGCAAGAGCTCAACTGCTAAGCCATCTCTCCAGCCCCCAAACTATAATTTTTTAAAAAATATTTGAGAGACAGAATGGGTACGCCAGGGCCTCTAGTCACTGCAAACAAACTCCAGATGCATGTTCTACCTTATGCATCTGGCTTATGTGGGAACTCATTTGTGAATATGTGCATGTGGATACCAGATGTTCACACTGCTTTTTTAGACAGACTCTCACACAGAAGCTAGACCATACTAATCACTCTTATCCAGTTAAAGTCCTATGGTTCTTCCAGACTCCACCTCCCAGGACTGAGACTACTGACACCACCATGCCCAACATTTTATGGGTTCTGGGGACCTGAACTCAGGGTCTCCACGCTTGTATCACAAACGCTTTTCCCTCTAGCTCTTAAGCTCTTTTTAAACTAGAAAACTATAAAAGACTATTTTATTTAAAAAGATTAAATCTAGGACTAGAGGGATGGCTCAGCAGTTAGGGCATTATCCTGCAAAGCCAAAGGACCCAGGTTCAATTCCCCAGGACCCATGTAAGCCAGATGCACAAGGTGACACATGCATCTGGAGGTTGTTTGCAGTGGTTGGAGGCCCTGGTGTGCTCATTCACTCACATTCTCTCTCTCTCTCTCTCTCTCTCTGCTTCTCTATCTCTAATAAATGAATAAAAATAAATAAGATTTAAAAAAATAAAAAAGAAAAGAGTAAATCTAGCCAGGCATGGTGGTGGACACCTTTAATCCCAGCACCTAGGAGGCAGAGGTAGGAGGATCACTGTGAGTTTAAGGCCACCCTGAGAATACAGAGTGATTCCAGGTAAATAAGTCTGGGCTAGGGTGAGACCCTACCTCAAAAAAAAAAAAAAAATTACAAGGATTTGTCAAAATGAAACAACAGAAGGAAACAAGCAGAGAGAAACTAGTAAATAGAAAAAAGATACAAAAGTTATAAGCATAAGGCTTAAGGGGAAAGGAATGTTTTGGAAGAAAGTGACTTTTTTTTTTTTTTTTTTTTTGGTTTTTCAAGGTAGGGTCTCACTCTGGCCCAGGCTGACCTAGAATTCACTATGTAGTCTCAGGGTGGCCTTGAACTCATGGTGATCCTCCTACCTCTGCCTCCCGAGTGCTGGGATTAAAGGCATGCATTACCACAGCCAGCATGATAAAAGATTTTTGTCCTAAAGTACAGTGACTGGATTATTCAACAATGAAAAGACAGGAGTAGAATTAAAGATATAAGCATGTTTCAGAGGGCCTGACAAAACTAAATAACAAAGCAAAATACACTTAAGGGATGATGTAAAAGCATGCTTTTAATTGGTAAGTATTAGCTCTCACAGTCTCAGTTTGAGATTTTGGACGCCTATTGTTCTGCAGTATGTATTTAAGAAATCCTACAGAAATATAAAACGAAAAGGATAAAGACATATTCAGCTTAGTTACAAAAATGTAATTCTCAACACTCCAATTCATTCAAGTCATAAGGATGAAATACTAGCGGGACAGACAGCAGGAAAAAAAAAAAAAAGCTTGGAGACAGGGCTGGAGAGATGGCTTAGTGCGTAAGGCGCTTGCCTGTGATCCTAAGACCCCATGTTCGATTCCCCAGATCCCATGTAAGCCTAATGCACAAGGTGATTCATGCATAAGGTCACACATGTGCACAAGGTGGCAACATATGTCTGGAGTTCAATTACAGTGGCTGGAGGCCCTGAGGTATCAATTCTCCCCCCCACAATCTCATAAAAAATGCCAGTCTGTTGAGCTTGCCTCAAAAAAAAAAAAAATAGTAAAACTGAGAGAAAATGTACTACTTGTCTTATAATGTGTTAGCAGAACCAACACCCTGTAAATATAAGACTGTGGGCTTTCTGTCCCAAGGGTAACTCACCTTGGTTTACATGGGAAGGACTTTAATGAGGTTTTTTAAAATTTTTATTCTTTTGTTTATTTTTATTTATTTGAGAGCAACAGACAGACAGAGAGAGAGAGGCAGAGGGAGAGGGAGGGAGGGAGAGGGAGAGAATGGGTGTGCCAAGCCACCAGCCACTGCAAATGAACTCCAGATGCATGCACCACCTTGTGCATCTGGTTTAAGTGGGCCCTAGGGAATTGAGCCTCAAAGCGGGGTCCTTAGGCTTCACAGGCAAGCGCTTAAATGCTAAGCCGTCTCTCCAACCCTTTAAATGAGTTGGTTTTTTTTTTTTTTTTTGAGGTAGTGTCTCACTTGAGCCAAGGCTGACTTGGCACTTAGTCTGAAGTCCCAGGTTGGCCTCAAACTCACAGTGATCCTCCCACTCCTGCCTCCTGAGCACTGGGATTAAAGGCGTGCATGTTCCACCATGCCTGGCTTCTTTAATGAGCTTTAAATGCAACCTTATGACAAAACTAAACTTATTTTACAAAGCTGTGTAAATTTTTATTGTCTCTGTAAGGCATTTGCCTTCAAAATAATTTAAAATACACATGTCCTTTGAATACCAACTTTATATTATAGATATTCATATTTACACATTTATTAAATGACATTGTATAGAAATATTTAGTAAAAATTCTGCATTTATTAAGTACACGAAATTAGAAGAAACAAAACTTCAATCAATAATGGATTAGGGGCTGAGGAGAAGCCTTAGTGATTAAAGGACTTGCTTATAAAGCCTGATGGCCCAGGTTTGATTCCCCAGGACCCACGTAAAGCCAGATGCACAAAGTGGTGCATGTGTCTGGAGTTCGTTTGCAGCAGCAAGATGCCCTGGTGCACTTGTGCTCTTGCCCTATTTCTCATAAATAAAATTTAAAATTTATTTAGAAAATAATGGATTAGTTGAATAAATTATAGTATACTTATGCAGTCGAATACCATATAGCTATTCAAAAGGTAGAGACAGCTCTACGTGTTCTAATATGGAACCAACCACATAGTTACGTGTGTGCATGAATTGTTTTGGTTTTTTTTTTTAATTTTTTAATCTTTATTAACATTTTCCATGATTATAAAAAATATCCCATGGTAATTCCCTCCCTTCCCCCACGACATTTTCCCTTTTGAAATTCCATTCTCCATCATATTTTGTTTTGGTTTTTGAGGCAGGGGATCATGTAGCCTAGACTGGTTTTGAACTCCAATGTTGCCACAGACAACCTTGAGCTCCTGATCTTTGGCCTCCAAATTGCAAGAGCTGGGATTGCAGGCATGTGCTACCTGCCATGCATGCCCAGATCACAGGCAGCGTGGGGACAGAAGCGAAGGCTGCTTGCATGCTAGACAAGAACTCTACCAACTGACCTACATTACATCCCTAACCCCTATGATATAAACAAAATCCTTGGTAGTTGTTAATCTATGTTTAATATACTCATTAATTATGTTTATCAAATAAACCATAAGCTATAAATTTTACACTTGATCTTAGCCAAAAGGCCAAGAAGCGATAGCTATAAATTTGAAATCTATATTTAAAAAGTTTTCTTTAAATTTATCTAAAAACCAAAGCCGGGCTGCAGAGATGCTGTGGCAGTTAAGGTGCTTGCCTACAAAGCCAAAGGACCAAGTATGACTCACCAGGACCCATGTAAGCCAGATGCACAAAGTGGCACATGCATCTAGAGTTCATTTGTAGTGTTTAGAGGCCATGGCATGCTCATTCTCCCTCTCTCTATCTACCTCTTTCTCTCTCTATCTCTCTCAAGTAAATAAAAAAAAAATTAAAACCAAAGTTCAGGCTGGGCGTGGTGGGGTATGCCTTTAATCCCAGCACTTGGGAGGCAGAGGTAGGGCAATCACCATGAGTTCGAGGCCACCCTGAGACTAAATAGTGAATTACAGGTCAGCCTGAACTAGAGTAAAACCCTACCTCAAAAGAAAAAGAAAAAAAAAAAAAGTCCAACATATACAATTGTTGTCTCAGTTACTTACCTAACTGAGCGATCATCACTCCCAGTCACAGCCAAAGGTTTAGTAGGATGGACAGCAAGTGCCCAGAGCTCCCCTTCACAATGCCCTTGCATAACTAGGAAAGGTTTATTTCTTTCATGCACCACAATTTCAAAAATTTCACTGTCCTGTGTTCCTACTAAAATGTGGTCACCTCGCCAACAAACACTCCTCACAGATAAACCTAGGAGAAACAAATTTACATCAACATAACATTTAATGTTAATAATAGAATGCCAATCTTCCTCACTGGAAATAAATTTTGTGCCTTTTATGCCTTGGTTGTAAAATAGAATATGCAAGTCCTTGCTATATACTCCCACTTCCTTTGATTGTCTTCCATATGGAATGATGTTTTGCCATGTATACCTAACTTCTATACAATTTTTCAGGAAATTCCTCTTGTACCTTACTATATGACTTCAGAGTCTTACTACTTTTTCAGCCCAAGTATAACTGCACTTACATTGTGCAGCAATCAGTAAGCAAATACTCATTAACTGCCTTCACAAAATTACATTATTTTTCTTTTGTAAACTGACTTTTCACTTAGATAAATTAAGAATAATTTTACTTTATCTGTATAGTCCACAGTTTGTTTTGGACTCTTAGGAAAACTGTCAGTTTCACTGTCTATATAGCATAGCCAATATAAAGATACTTCATATCTCACAGTATTCTAAATCAAACAAAATGAATCACATTCTATTGTAAACTTCAAAAAATAATAAAAACTAATGAAAATAGAGCAGTTAACATTCAAAAGCTTATGTGCTTAATATTCTTCTAACTATTTCATATGTATTAACTCACTTAACACAGCTAGCCTTAACCTCCAGATGAGGCTAAATAATCAACCCAAAGTTACCCAGCTCCCACATAACTGGAATGTGACTTAAATGCAGGTATGTGTTATCTTAATGAGAGCCTTAGAAATCAAGGCCACATTAGAGATTAATATGTTATTGTAAAATGTGTCTCATAGTGAAACATTCTATTTTACTGTGTCATACAGATTAATATACTAGTGTAATATGTTAAGTTACATAGTAAATTGTTCATTTTACTATGTCAATTTTTAAAGACACCAAAGGGGGAAAAAAAATCCCTGAATTGCTGAAAAATAAATTTTGATGAAGAAAATACTCATTTAAATTATCCTTAATAAAAGTTTCCCAATTCCCAACATATTTATTTATAACAACTTATTTAGTCAGTAGTCATATTTGGTATTCTAACAGTAAAATATTTTCAAAATGCTTGGTTGACAAAGCGTGGGTCACATCTCTCATTACAAGAGGCATGAAACATACAGAACAGTCTTTGCCATGCCAATGACTCAAACTCCATAAGCATAAGTAAACATGTACATTTACTGTAAGAAACAACCCTTGGTTCATTCAGTTTCCTCAGTAATGACATATGTATTTTATTATTACCTTTGTATCCCTGTTCTGTTTCCCTGAGGTCAATCACAGTAATTGGTTTAAAAGTTAAATCCCAGAGACGAATACAGCCATCTCTGCCTCCAGTAGCAAAGCCTTCTTCACAAACATTCATACTGAAAATCCCTGCCTAGACAAAGAACACAGTAATTTAATAATGAAAACTTCTCAAGAACATCTACTAGGTGAAGGTAGAAACCCACTTGGCAGTATTTTGTTATGACAAAGGAACACATAAATAAATCAGAATACACAAAAGAAAACACAGAAATGCATCCTTATAAGCCCACTATGTGATTAAAGTGAATTTTAATGATATGGATATAACACAAAAGAAAATAGTCATGTTATATATAAAAACAAATTATAGAGGACAAAACTTTAATGTTACTTAAAAAAAATCAGAACTTTGCCAGGCGTGGTGGCATACGCCTTTAATCCCAGCACTGGGGAGGCTAAGGTAGGAGGATCACTTTGAGTTTGAGGCCAGCCTGAGACTACACAGTGAATTCCAGGTTAGCCTGGGCTAGAGAAAGACCCTACTGCAAAAAGCCCCACCCCCCAAAATCAGAACATTTATGTGAATGAATTATGACTTTTTTGTGCACGGTAGGCCACCCACAAACAATACAGGAAAAAGTGTTTAACTTTTTTTCTTTCTAAAATATTTTTGGTGGCACTAGGTATTGAATCTATGGCCTCATGCACATTAGGCAAGCATTCTATCACTGAGCTACATCAGCAGCCCTGAAATTTTTTATTAGAAAATGGTAGTATATATTGGAAAAGTAAATATTCCTGATATTCACATGAATAAAGAAAAACAATTCAACAACACAAGCAGCAGTACAGAGCAAGAAAAGCTAATCCATAAAGAAAGGAGGGGGCTGGAGAGATGGCTCAGTGATTAAAGGCACTTGCTTGCAAAGCCTGGTAGCTTGGGTTCAATTCCCCAACTTCCACATAAAGCCAGATGCAGAAAATGGCAAACATATCTGGAATGCATTCTGGTGCACCCATTTCTCTCTCTCACTCACTATCTCTCTCCTGGCAAATAAATAAATAATAAGATAAAATATTTAAATATACTTACAGCATGGGCTCCTTGTATTGTTCGTATAAGATTGATTCCTTTCCAAACATATACATCCCCATTGAGTGCACCAGAATATGTTAATTCATCTTGAGCACAGGCTAGACACAATATTGTCTGAAGGTCACCTGTTTTACCAAAGACTCCTCGTTTGGGGGTCAGAGCATTTCCACACAAACTCCAGAACTAAAAGGCACACAGTATATGCAGATTACCAAAGAACACATAGAAAAGAAAGTAAAATATTTTCAACACTTCAGTGCACTAGAGAGAATGTGGATGGGATGGATGTAGCGTAAGAGTGTTGGAACACAGAGTCCTATTCACTAGAACAGTTCTGTAAGACAGTGGAAAACCCTTGTATTTGCCATTTGCACCAGAGATTTGCAAGTAACTACAGACATAGGATGCATATCAACACTGATACTTCAAAGGCTTTGAAACCAGAGCTTGCCATAAGCAAAGGGAAGGGTCACTATCGAGGCTGAAGGCAAACCACAGGATGAATGTAGAAAAAGGAAAGATAACCCTGTGCTGGGCACTGCGCAAGGCAACTGTGCATAAGCTCTTCAGCAAATTAGCAACTCTTCGAGGATGATTTAAAAAAAAAAAAACAAAAAAAAAAAAACGCTATGGTTTCAATGGGAGAAAAGCTCAACATGGCTGAATGTCTCCTCAGTGGAGGCGCTACCTCTCCATGCTGTTCCACCATGCCATTCCCCATCTGAAAACGAGAACTCTTACTGAGTTTAGCTTCCTACTCTTTTTTTTTTTTACTTTGCAGGTGCAATGGAGGAACGAACTGGAACACAGTAAATCAGTACCTCAATACCTCACTAGACTATACATTTCCTAAAAGAGAGTGGTTCATTAATTCCATACCCACACCTACATCCCTTACAATGTCTCAAAATTACTACACAATACATATTTGCTAGGCTAAACATAAGAACGTTGAAAAACTGACATTTTAAAATAAGTCCTATCAGAATTCCATAGCTACACTAACTTATGAACAGTGTGATAGATTCATAGTAGCAGAAACTACAAGTGACTTTTAAAAGAAGATCCTGCTAGTACCTTGATATGTTTCACACCACAGCTCACAAGTTTATTTGGCTGGTACAGATCCCAAGATATATCAAATATCTGTGAACAAATAAGATTGACAATTAAAACCTTTCCAGTATTATCAAAAAGTCCTGTTCAGATAATCAAGTGGCCTAAAACATGACTCCATCAGAAACAATAGCCATCTCAGTAAGTAATCACCAAAATCCCACATTTCAAAACATTATCAGAAAAAGTAATTATGAAAATAAAGAACAAAATCAATTTCTTAATTTTGATGAGCTTTATGAAGTTGATAGTAGATTTAAATTTAATATTTTTATTTATTTTTTTAAAGAACATGGTCCACAAATAACATGAGTGGTTCAACAAAACTAGACAGGTATCAGCAACGTTTTCAGAGGTCAACTTCTAAATGGAACATAATTTAACACTTATAGAAAAAAAGAACATTTTAATAGTTTTATAACACACAAAACTACTCTTCATAAAAGATCCAAACATTTATTTCATAGCAATTTTCATTTGTTTTTTTTACTTTTCTCACTGTTTATAGGTCAAATAAAATTAACTTATATATACTTAAGTTTAGGAGACCCCAGGCTTTATTCATATCTAATGTTCCATAAATTCTAAATATATACAAACCCCTTTTGTTACAAAACTCAGATGAAATAAAATATGCATTAGAAACACATACCTGGGTTAAAATGAAATAAAAGCTCACCTGAAAAATATTTCACTTATCCTGCTACCTGGATGTCTTGTCTTCATTATGATTCTTTGACTTCTGTATAATCTAAGAAGTTTACTACCTCTAAAAATTTATAAAGTGACGTTCTTCAATGATAAGAATATATCTTATAAGATAATGCTCCACAACTCATCACAGCACATGTTATATGAAAAACATACCAACACAATTTTAAAACACTAATCACAAAACCTTTTTAAAATGCGTCTGATAATATTTTATTTAACAGTCTACTGAATCCAAAGTACTAGCATATGAAATACTTTGATCCAAGTCAGATCACACAACTATCTAACCATATCTATATAATTTTAATATTTAAGCTGTGTGAGTGACCATGTAAAAGCTCCCTTAAACATTCTTTTTTTTTTTTTTTTTTTTGGTTTTTCAAAGTAAGGTCTCACTGTAGCCCAGGCTGACCTGGAGTTCATTATGTAGTCTCAGGCTGGCCCCATACCCACAGCAATCCACTTACCTCTGCCTCCCACATGCTGGGATTAAAGGCATGTGCCACCACACCCAGCTTTAATTTTTATTTGTTCATTTGAGAGAGACAGAGAGAGAATGGGCACAGTGCCCACCAGGACCTTTAGCCACTGCAAATGATGGGTACTAGGGAATCAGACTTGAGTCCTTAGGCTTCGCAGGTAAACACTTTAACTGCTAAGCCATCTCTCCAGCTCATTAAACAATCTTTTTAAAGACAAGTATATTTTTTCAAAATGCAAATTAAAAGTTTTCTATATAGCATTTATGTATTCTTACAAAAGAGTCATTGGCATTGGCATGCCTCTCTGCTGGTTCAGGTTAGAATTTTATCACACACATATACAAATGAGACTTTTTAAGACTTTATACAGTTTTTATATAGTTTTATAAAAGTACAACATTGAAGCTGACTATAAAATATTCCTTATGTCAATTTTATGTAAATTAGAATAAGGAACACACACACAAATATATATATACTTTGTTTTTTCGAGGTAGGGTCTCATTCTGGACACACACACACACACACACACACACACACACACACACATATACACACACACTTTGTTTTTTCGAGGTAGGGTCTCATTCTGGTCCAGGCTGACCTGGAATTAACTATGTAGTCTCAGGGTGACCTTGAACTCACAACGATCCTCCAACCTCTGCCTCCCAAGTACTGGGATTAAAGGCGTGCACCACCATGCCTGGCTAGGAATATATATTTTAACAAGTTTCCAAAGTAAAAAGTGTCAGGTCAATAAAAACTTTATAGTAATACATTATGCTATTCCATTTATGTTTTATAGTACCTGGGGTCAAACATGCCCTTATGCATGCTTCCACAGAGTAATATATTCCTACCCCATAGTAATACATAATTTTGTTTGTTTTAGTAGAGCCTCACTCTAGCCCAGGCTGACTTGGAATTCAACCCGCCTGACCTGTTGCCTAGGATTTTCCTGCCAGTACTCATTAGACATCCCAAAGGAGTATACTTACTCTGTCAGTGTGACCAGGAGCCATGGACAGCATTTTCCCCCTTTTCCAGTCCCAAACACAAACTGCATTCTTTGAATCGAGTCCAACAGACACCAAGCGCTGGATTATGGCCAAGAAGTCCAGGAGGGAATAAAAAGACAAGCAAACCAATTAACTACCAAATTATAAATGGCATAAGAAACACTGAAATGTTTACATCCATATGTTAGAGTCCTCATGGAGAAAAGGCAGGTGTATTTCAACTTATGAAAATTTGGGGGGGTGTACATGCAGACATGTTTCCATACTGAGAAGGGAGGCTTTTATTTTTCTAAGAGTATTGACAAAGTAGCATAACTGTAACTTCTGCCAGAAAGGAAAACTGCTAGAAAAATAAAAAAAAAACTGACGGAGTCACAGCAAAAATGGGACATTTTATACATTTTTAGGAAGGTTAATTACTATTGTATAGTGATATTGAACCTGAAAGCATTTTCTCCTATGTAAAAGATTTCTGTTAAGTCTTTATAGATCCCTGATAACAAAGTCATAAATCTATGCCACTTGAAGAAGCAATGTTTTATAATATACAATATTTATGTGATAGTATACTCTATAACCTGTTTCTACAAAATCTGGACCTATACAACTAATTTTATAAATTAAAAGCAGATAAGTAATTTCCTCTGTAAGTTAAAATGATTTTAAAATCTAACTTTAGCAAAAAAATGAACAATTACAAATTAGCCACACCTCTTTTAAATGTTTTAGGTATAAAAACTTCTATCAGAACTACTAAAAAGCTCTTGCCTTGTCAGAAAATAATTTGGAAACTGATTAGTCAATGGAGTAATAACTGCATCTTTTCTTTTGATCATTGATTTTGTATAGAAATAACCCATAGGAACTGTCCCTTCCCTCTCTCCCTTTCCCTTTCTCCCCCTTTTTCCCTTCCCTTCCCTTCCCTTCCCTTCCCTTCCCTTCTCCTCTCTCTCTCTTTCTTTCTTCTTTCCTTCCTCCTTTCCTCCCTCCCTCCCTCTCTCCCTCTCTCTCTTTCTTTCTTTCTTTCTGAGGCAGGGTCTCAGTCTAGCCCAGACTGACCTGGAACTCACTCTGTAGTTTGAGGCTAGCCTCAAATTCATGGCAATCCTACTTTGGCCTCCAAAAAGGCATGAGCTACTATAACCAGCTTTCATTTTTCAATAAAAAGATAATTATAAAAAATCCTTGTCAGGAGTAGTGGTGCACACTTTAAATCCCAGCACTCAGGCAGCAAAGGTAAGAAGATCACCATGAGTTTGAGGCTACCCTGAGAATACATAGTGAATTCCAGGTTAGCCTTGGCTAGAGTGGGACCCTACCATGAAAAAAAAATCCTTAAAGTAACTGAAAATTCAAACACATACAGTTCTACTTAGAGAATCTTAATTTTCCTAAAACATCTTTCATATGTTCTATTTAAATATCCTACTTGGAGAAGAGTTAGAAGTGAAATTTTCTATAACAACTAGGTAATATTACAGTGAATTAAAATCTACTTGGCTTTTAGGATAATAATGCAATTATAAGGATGAAAAAATACTCTTTACATTTATTTGTTTTTTTTTTTTTTTGAGGTAGGGTCTCGCTCTAGCCCAGGCTGACCTGGAATCTCAAAGTAGCCTTGAACTCATGATGATCCTCTTACCACTGCCTACTAAGTACTGGGACTAAAGGTGCACCACCAAGCCTGGCTTTATTTTTGTTATTAAAGTCAACTACGTATCTTATTTATAAATCATCACCTTTGGATAAATAAATACTTTTCAACTCTTTGTCAATTTTATATTCAAAGATATATAGTAATTTCTTATAGTAAACATTTTAAATCACAATGTAGAAAAGAAAAAGATTTGTACATACCTGTCCATCTAAGTCGAATGCTAAGCAAGCTATACCATGTGTATGAACATCCTTTAGAACTGATATGGTCTGCACAGTGTACGAATCCCAAACACAGATATAAGGCTCTTTCCCAACTTGTCCTGTTGCAACTAATACTCTTTCAGGATGTAGTGCAAGACTACAAAACAAAGAATAAATAATTAGATTAGACTTCAAAATTATTTATCAGATTTTATAGTATTTAGTACATAATCATAATGTATACCAACTGAATGTGAGATATTATTCATCTCAAACAATTTGGATTTAAAATAATTTTTACCAAAAAATCATGATGAGAATTACTACTCAACTGAAGAAAGAGATCAGCTGATAAAGTGTTTATCATATAGATTGAGAACCTGAGTTCAGACCCCTAACACCTATATAAATTCTGGGTAGGAGTGATGGCCCATCTATAATCCCAGCTCTGAGGAGGCAGAGAAAGGTGATCCTAGGTCAAGCCACCCAGCTAGAATAGAAGAATTGGAAAGTTCTGGGTTCAACAGAGAGATACTGTCTCACTCTAGACCAGGCTAATCTAGAACTCATTCTATAGACCAGGCTGGCCTCAAACTCATAGGCTCAAACCCCAGCCACTCAAGTGTTAGAATTAAAGGCATGTACTATCACACTGGGCTAAGAGAGATCATGTCTAAATAAGTAAGGTGGGGAGTGGCTGTAGAAGACACCAGCATCAACATCTGGCCTCCACACACACACGCATAAACATATACCTGCACACATGCAAGTACACACACAAGAGTACTTAATAATTCATGAACAGCTCATGATAAATTAATTACATTCCTGATACTCTCCTTATGATAAGTGTGTTAACTTCTTAAGAAAAAATTCTCACAAAAGATCAATAGACCTATAGCAACAAATTTGTTGCAATCTATCACACGCCATTTTTTTTTTTCATTTGGTATTCTTAGTGGTTTTTGTTTTTTGAGGCAGGGTCTCACTCTAGCCCAGGCTAACCTGGAATTCACTATGTAGTCTCAGGGTGGCCTCGAAATCATAGTGATCCTGCTACTTCAGCCTCCTGAGTGCTGTCATTAAAGGTCTGTGCCACCATGCCTGGCAAGGATAGAGGGAATGGGCACTCCAGGGCCTCTGGCCACTGCAAATGAACTCCAGATACATGTGCCACTTTGTGGGCACTATGGAATCAAACTCAGGTCATTAGGCTTTGCAGGCAAATGCCTTAACTTCTGAGCCATCTCTCCAGCCTGGTATTTATGTTTTAAGCCATTTCTTGTATTTCACCATGCTTTGTATTGTGTATTAGACTAAATCTTAAGGTCTCTTGTTGTTAGCACTAGTACAGAAATTACAAATACCATACGAAGTACAAATGTCACACGTAATTTTCAGAACATGATCTATAGGTCTTTTAAAATAAGATAAAGATCTAATAGTTATTCACTAGCAAAAGGAAGAAAACTAAAATACTTGATGAATTTTCTGTAAGTACCTTTAATAGATCAGATTCATCTTTTAAGGTGGAAAATAATCACTCTTGTCATCAGGGAGGAGGAAGTAAAAAGATAAAAGCTTAAGGGGTGTGATCATTAATCTTGATTGTCAACTTGATTAGATCCAGAATCATCTAGAAGACACACCTCTGGACATGTCTGTGAAAGAGTTTCTAGATTAAATTTATTGAGGTGGGGGTTGGAGAGATGGCTTAGTGGTTAGGCACTTGCCTGTGAAGCTTAAGGACCCCGTTCAAGGTTCGATTCCCCAGGACCCACATTAGCCAGATGCACAAGAGGGGACATGCGTCTGGAGTTCCTTTGCAGTGGCTGGAAGCTCTGGCACGCCCATTCTCTTCTCTCTCTCTCTGCCTCCTCCTCTCTCTCTGTCACTCTCAAATAAATAAATAAAAATAAAATAAAATAAATTTATTGAGGTGGGAGGCCCACCATAACTGTGAGCAGTGCCACTCCATGGATTGGGGTGCTGGACCAGATAAAAAGGAGAACATACTGAGTGCCAGCATTCACTGCTCTCTGCCTTCAGACTATGGACAGAAGGTGGCTAGTTTCCTAATACTTCTGTCACTTATGTTTTCTCTGTCACGATGGACTTTATCCTCAAACCGTGAGCCAAAATAAACCCTTACTTCCTTAATTTGCTTTGGTCGGTTGTTGCAGAAAAGAGAAAATTAACCAATTTAAGAAGGTATCAAAACCAAACAAGTGACTTGGACATAGGACACAATGGAAATGGGGTGTAAGAAGACTCTTGGGTATTTAGCTTGAGCATAGGATTGGCTTAGGGTAATATTCATCAAGTCAGTGGACTCTCCAATATCAAGCTCCCACCAATCTTGGGCTGCAAGAGGGCCTACACCTATCAAATTCTCCCTAAAGTAACAATGGTACTGACTTCACTCTCTGTTGGAGAATCTGCTTCTCTTTTTCAGATGGACACAGAACCTGAGGAGAGAATCAGCCTTCACCAAGAATCGCACTTCACCATGGCCCCAGCTGAAACCATAGAGTAATTGAGGAAGTGAGCAAAAGTGTTGATTTCTTGGTGAACCTGATATCAGCCCTAGGGTGAAGGAGGTAGACACAGAGAACATTCGACTCCTACCAAGCTGAGATCCAGAGACACAGAAGCTCCCAAGAGCCCATCACCAAAGTAGACCTAAAATAAATCCAACATGGCTCAAGGAAATTCGTGGAAGAGGGAGTGGAAAGATTGTTAGAGCCACAAGTTGGAACATTACGCATAGAGACATTGCCTCTTTCCCATAACTGATGGCTACATCCACAATGCATGACCCACAATCCCCATGGGGATAACTGGCATCCCCAATGAAGAGGGTCCCTTCAGAGGAGGGGACAGGGATGAGGGTAAGGATGGTACCAACGTGCGGTGCTGTTTACACACTGAGTACTCCCATAACTATATATTAATTAAAATATTAAAAATATGTGAAAATGTGCTGGGTGTGGTGTCACACGCCTTTTATCTCAGCACTCGGGAGGCAGAGGTAATTGGACCACAATGAGTTTGAGGCCAGCCTGAGACTACATACTGAACTCCAGGTCAGCCTTGGCTACAGCAAGACCCTACCTTGAAAAACAAACAAACAAAAAAGCATGAAAATGTGCCCAGACAGGCAAATACTTAAAGAACATATATTTGACAAACATACAGAATACATAAAGAATTTGCAGGTTGATAATAACTCAAATTTTATTTTTACTAGGACAAAGGATTGAAACAGATATTTTCACAAGGAAAACTTTATGAAGGATACCCGGAAAGACACTCTAGCTTAGCACTCAGAACTTAGAAGGGACAACCTCACAGTGATATAACTCTCCTGTGGTCAGAAAGACAGAAAATACAAGTGCTGGCAAAGATAGAGAAAAACTGGAAACCTCAAACACTCCTTGTAGAATTAAAAAATGTTGTAGCCACTTTGGGCAGCAGTTTAGCAGTTTCCATATAATGCAATTCTATTCCAAGATATAATAAACATATATCCACATAAACCATGTACATAAATATTCATAATAGCAAAATGTAACAATTCAAATGCTCATCAATTAAAAAGGATAAAAAAGGAATAAAGTACTGATAATATGCTATCATACACTCCAGCTCTGAAGGCATTCATTATACTACATGAAAGAAAAGATATTTAGGGACCACATATTATATGGATCCAATCATGTGACATGTCTAAAGTAGGCAAACACAGAAAAGGCTAGTAGTTGCTAGGGGCTGGAGGTGTATGAAAACACCAAGGGACTGCTAACGGCACAGGATCGTCTTAGGCATGATGAAGCCGCTCTGAAATTAGTAGTGACGGTTGCCAAGTTTCATGACAGCACTACAAATCAATGAGTTGTGTACTTGAAGCATGAATTTTACACTAGGTTAATTACGTCTCAATTGGAGTTTGGTGTTTACTCAAATATATGAGAACATAAACATGCAGCTTAAGACTGATACTTCAGCCAATGCACACAGTGGTACAGACTTACAATCCCAGCACTTGGGAAATAGAGGCAGAAAGATCAGGAGATCAAGGCCAGCCTGAACTGCATGAGACTATCTCAAAATGAACAAACAAACAAAAAGATTCATCACTTTTCAAAAGAAAATTAAGCATTTAAAGTGAAGTTCAGAATTGGAGAAATGGCTCAGTGGGTAAGAATGCTTCCTACCCGAGGGGGCCTGAGACTGCTGAGTTCAATTCCCCAGAACCCACATAAACCCACAGACATATCTGCAACCCTAGCCCTATGGAGAGCAGAGACTGAGAATCACTGAGGTTCACAAAAACAGCAAACTGTGGAATCAGTGAAGACTCCATCTCAAGCAAACAAGTAGATGACCAATGGAGGGGCACTTCCTATCTTGTCCTCTAGTTTCTACAACAGCACCTGCTGTGCTGCATCTGCGCACACACATCACACTCATACACAAGTGGGAAAATCACAAAAGGAAAAAGAGAAGCTGGTCTGGGTGTACAACTTAGTAGTAAACTGCTTGCTACCACGTGTACACAGGCTCTGGGCTAAATTCTCAGAACCAATTTTCTTCTTAAATCACTAGCATCTTTCTCCCTTCTCTCTCTTTCTCCATCCCTCCCATTCCCTCTCTCCCTCCCTCTTTCTTTCTCTCTCTCTCTTACACACATAGAGAATATGCACAGAGAAAACAATATTTTTTTAAATCTATTTTATTTATTTATTTGAGAGAGAGAGAGAAAGAAAAAATGGGCATGCCAGGGCTTCCAGCCACTGCAAATGAATTCCACATGCATGTGCTACCATGTGCATCTGGCTTACATAGGACCTGGAGAATCGAACCTGGGTCCTTAGGCTTTGCAGGCATGTACTTTAACCATGAAGCCATCTCTCCAGCCCAACAGTGATATACTTTTTAATATTGGTAATTTTGTCATTTCATTTTTGGTCTAGTTAGAAATTTATCAATGACAACAATCATTACCAATCTCCTTTAAAATAATGCTTTAGCTTAATTTCACAAAAACTGAAATGCTGTATTTTCACTTTTTTGTAGTTTCAAATATTTTTTAATTTCCCTTCTGGTGTGTGTGTGTGTGTGTGTGTGTGTTACTGTTTATTATTTAGGTACTAGAGGTATGCATGTGGCTTTCAGTCTGTTCCCATGTTGAAAATACAAAGATTTTAATTTTTATTTTACTATGGTCGGGAAACATATTCTGTATGATTTCAATTCTTTTAAATTTGTTGAAGTGTTTTATTTTTTCTTAGCAATATGTCCTATTTTATTAAACTTTCCAGTGGCACTTGGAAAGAATGTGCATTCTATAGTTTTTGGCTTATGGTATGTGGTGGTTTGATTCAGGTGTCCCCTATAAACTTAGCTGTTCTGAATGCTACATTCCCAGCTGATGGAAATTTGGGAATTAACTTCCCCTGGAGGCAGTGTATTGTTGGGGGTAGGTTTATGGGTGTTATAGCCAGTTTCCCCATGCCAGTGTTTGGCACATTCTCCTGTTGCTATTGTCCACCTAATGTTGGCCAGGGGTGATGTCCATCCTCTGCTCATGCCATCATTTTCCCTGCCATCGTGGAGCTTCCCCTTGAGCCTGTAAACCAAAATAAACCCTTTCCCCCCAAAGCTGCTCTTGGTCAGGTGATTTCTGCCAGCAATGCAAACTTGTCTGAAACATGGTATTTTGTAATGCCATGACCCAGAAATTTTGTCTTTGCCAGCAACTAAGAAACAATAAAAGTTTAATGATTAATTTATATAACAATAATCAAGCCTATATTAGTTTTCTATGCTGATGTGACAAATTCCCACCAACATAGTGTCTTAAAACAACACTATCTCACAATTCTATAATGTAGAATCTAGTTACAGTTTGGCTCAGCAGAGTTCTTTGCATATACTCTCTCAAGGTAAAAAACCAAGATATCTCTGGAGATGTATTAGCTTCCAGAATTCAGTCATTAAGAATGTTGGGTGAGCTTTTGTTCCCTGTCATTAAGCCTACATTCTCCCACTGGCTATCAGATGGGAAACAAAACTTGCTTCGTTCAGGTTACTTGCCTTCCCCTTCACCATTACTTCCACCTTCAAACCAACAACAGTATATCAAGTGCTTCTCAAAATTTGATTGCTTGACTTGTGCTACATGTGTTCCCTAACAAAGCAAGTTTCCTGCTTTGAGGAGCTCACCTGATTAGACTGGGCCCATCTGTGTATTCAAGACATGCTTAGAGTGCTAAGGTCGCTAACTGTATTAGTTACTTCTGTACTGTTGTGACCAAAGGACCTGACTGAAATCCTGAAGGAAAGATTTATCTTGGCTCATAGTTTTAGAGGGCTCAGTCCATGATTGTTTAGTCCCACACTTGAGCAGAGTATCATGGATATGGGAACATATGGCCAAAGACAATTACTTACATCCCTGCAGACAGGAAGCAAACAGAAGCAAAAGGAAGTGGACACACAAGGAACCACCTAACCACGCACAGTGACCCACCTTCTCCAACTAGGCCCTATCATTCACAGTTTCCAGAATCTTTTAAAATAGTAACCCTAGTGGTAACCAATTATTCAAAACATGAACCTGTAGGGGACATGTCAGATTCAAGCTGTAACAACTGAATTGTATATACAAAGTCACTTTCGCAAAAAATGTAGCAAATTCATAGGTTCTAGATATTAGAATATGGATATATTTGGGGTCACTCTGGTAGAGACTCAGAAATTGAGTCAACTATAAAATTATTTTTATTTTTTCATTTTGCAATACTGAACATTCCATTTTTACAGCTATTTCTTTGAGAAGAACTTAGAACTTCTATCATTCCATTTGACTCATGAGTCCTTTTTAGGTGGGGAGGAAGGATTCTTTCTTTTTTTCTTTCGAAGCAAGCCAACAGACTGGCCTTTTTAAAAAGTGTGTGTGGGGATGGAGAGATGGCTTAGTGGTTAAGCGCTTGCCTGTGAAGCCTAAGGACCCCGGTTCAAGGCTCGGTTCCCCAGGTCCCACGTTAGCCAGATGCACAAGGGGGCGCACGCGTCTGGAGTTTGTTTGCAATGGCTGGAAGCCCTGGCGCGCCCATTCCCTCTCTCTCCCTCTACCTGTCTTTCTCCCTGTGTCTGTCGCTCTCAAATAAATAAATAAAAAATGAACAACAAAAAAAAATATATATATATATAAAGTGTGTGTGGAGGGGGGGGAGAGGGAGAGAGAAGGAGAACTGGCATGTCAGGGCTTCCAGCCACTGTAATCGAACTCCAAATGTATGTGTCACCTTGTGTGGTAGTTTGATTCAGGTGTCCCCCATAAACTTAGGTGTTCTGAATGCTAGGACCCCAGCTGATGGATATTTGGGAATTAATGCCTCCTGGAGGGAGTGTATTATTGGGGGCGGGCTTAAGGGCTTTATAGCCAGTTTCCCCATGCCAGTGTTTGGCACACCCTCCTGTTGCTGTAGTCCACCTTATGCTGGCCAAGGGGTGATGTCCACCCTCTGCTCATGCCATCGTTTTCCCCTGCCATCGTGGAGCTTCCCCTGGAGCCTGTAAGCCAAAATAAATCTCTTTTTCCCAGAAGCTGCTCCTTGTTGGGTGATTTCTACCAGCAATGCGAACCGGACTGCAACATCTTGTGTGCTTCTGTCATCTTATGCATCTTGGCTTATGTGGGACCTGGAGAGTTGAACATGGGTCTTTAGGCTTCACAGGTAAGTGCCTTAACCACTAAGCCATCTCTTCGGGTCCCCCTTTATTCCTGTTTTTTTTTTCTTTTGTTTTGTTTTTCAGGTGGGGTCTTACTCTAGTCCAGGCAGACCTGGAATTCCCTATGTAGTCTTAGGGTGGCTTTGAAGTCATAGCAATCCTCCTACCTTTGCCTCCTGAGTGCTGGGATTAAAGCCATGAACCACCTTGCCTGGCTTTCAAGTCTTTTTTTTAAATAAAAAAAAAAATTGGGCTGGAGAGATGGCTTAGCGGTTAAGCGCTTGCCTGTGAAGCCTAAGGACCCCGGTTCGAGGCTCGGTTCCCCAGGTCCCACGTTAGCCAGATGCACAAGGGGGCGCACGCATCTGGAGTTCGTTTGCAGAGGCTGGAAGCCCTGGCGCGCCCATTCTCTCTCTCTCCCTCTATCTGTCTTTCTCTCTGTCTGTTGCTCTCAAATAAATAAATAAATTAATTAATTTAAAAAATTATTTGTTTATTTGCCAACAGAGAGAGAAGTGGAGAGAAAGGAAGGGGAGGGGAGGGGAGAGGAGAGACAGAATGGGCACACCAGGGCTTCTAGCCACTGCATATGAACTCTAGATGCATGTACCACTTTGTGTAGATGCTTTAAATGGGTACTGGGGAATTGAACCTGGGTAGCAAGGTTTTGCAGACAAGTGCCTTAAGTGCTGAGCTATTTCTCTAGCCCTCACAAGTTCTTTTACTTCACATACAGTTGCAATTGCTTTAAATTCTCTTATGAATACATCTTGTGAATTGATAACTTTGTCTATTCAAAGTTGAGATTTTTATTAGTTCATTGTTTATTCAGTTACATACTGGGCATTTTAATAATATGTTTATGAATTATGGGTCTTATTAAAATCTAGAGAGTTTTAATTGTTGGCTTTCTTTACCAGATACATATCCAAAGCCTTCTTTAGTTCCCATGTTTAGTTCAGCTTTCTAGTCCTTTGCAAAACTACATGTATGAACAAGAAGGACAGCTCTGAAACATGGATGACTGACGTTCCAATTCTCAAAGACAATAATTAGGGATATCACACAGGGCCTCATGAAAACTTCTTGACTCATGTGGGGGAAATCTGGAAATTTCCCTACATGCTCCAGCTCCCAGGGCCTCTGTTCATTGTACTATAGCTAGAAGTCTAGGATACAAGCCTTCACTCGCCAATACACAATGGAGTTTTCTCCTACCTCCAGATAAAGGCATTTGGATGTATTTTTATTACTCAAATACTACCAAGTGGTTTTTATTTCACAAATTATGTTCATTAAATTATTTTATTTGGGATTCTATGTCTGGTGCATCCCCTATATTTCCATTGGAGACCTCCATTGTGGGGCTAGACATTCGTGTTGAAGATCTGTCAGTTTGTTGTTTTGCATGTGTGTGTGTGTGGGGGGTCTTTTTACATTGGTGTTTACTCATCTCAGGATAAATGTCTTGTTTTGTTAAGGAGGTAGCACACAGTGCTCTTGTGGGGACTCAATAAAGGGATGGGTATGATGCAGAAAAATGTAACAGAAAACAAAAATCAAATAGATCTTTTGCAAGCCTCCCCAGTAACCCTCATTAACACAGTAAATCAAGTGGAGGACAGAACTTCTGAACTCAAAAATAAGATAGAGGAAATTGGCTGGGAGTACAAAAACTGTGATAAATTCAAAAAGTCATGCAAACAGAGTATGAGGGAACTGTGAGAGACCCTAAAAAGACCAAAGATCCAGATCATGGGTGTGGCAGTGTGAATGGATGTCCCTCAATAGACTTTGTTTTATTAAAGCTTTTTGGATTCCCAGCTGTCTGGTTTTAAGAGGTCTCACTGTGGAAAGATTGTAGGTCCAGTCCTAAGGTGTGTTTGGGAGCTGATATGGAATTCCAGACTAAAGGTATGCAGAGTACATGAGCTCTGCCCAGGGTGCTTGCTTGTGGTGTTATTTCTGTGTGATCTATGTAAAGGGGCCAGCTTCTTCCACCACTATGGAACTTCCCATAAGTCTGTAAGCTTCTAATAAAATCCTGTTCCTCCTATTAACTGTGTCTGATTTGGAGGTTCATCCCAGCAACTTGAAGCTGACTACAACAGTGGGTATACAAGAATAGGAAGAAATACAGGCCAAAGGCATAGAGAATATCTTCAACAAAATTATTAAAGAAAAATGTTCTACTCTCAGGAAAGAGAGACCAATCTAGATACAAGAAGCTCACAGAACACCAAACAGACAGGACCAAAGAAGAAACTCTTCACATAACATCACAGATAAAACTCAAAACAATGAAAACAGAGAGTACTAAAAGCAGCAAGAGAGAAACAGCTTATTACATACAAAGGCAAGCCCATCAGAATACCTCCAATTTTTCAATGGAAACTCTAAAGCCGAAAGGGCTTAGCATGAAATAACTTAAAGTCTAAAGTCTAACAAACTACGGCTTCTAACCCAAACTACTATACACAGCAAAAGTATCCCTCATAATAGGAGGAGAAAGGAAAACTTTCCATGAGAAAAACCAGCTCTATGAATATATGAGCACAAAGCCAACCCTACAGAGAATACTTTAGGGAATACTCCACAAAGAAGAGTCAAACAACCAACCTCAAGAGCCTACAAGAGGGAAAACAATAACCAAATCTACAGCAGGTACCAAAATGTACAAAGCTGAAGAAAGCACCAAACCCCACAAAGCCTTCATCATGGCAGGGATTAAATCAAACCTCATAGTTTTAATTTAATTTTTTTTTTCAAGGTAGGGTCTCACTCTTGGTCCAGGCTGACCTGGAATTAATATGTAGTCTCAGAGTAGCCTTGAACTCATGGTGATCCTATCTCTGCCTCCTGAGGGCTGGGATTAAAGCATGCACCACCATGCCTGGGCCATAGTTTTTTTTTTTTTTCTTTTCACAATTTTTATTAACATTTTCCATGATTATAAAAAATATCCCATGGCAATACCTCCCCCCCATAGTTTTAATTTTAAACATTAATAGCCTCCACTCCTCAACCAAAAGACACAGGTTAACATGGTGGGTCAGAAGAATGGATCCATCCATCTGCTTTCTTCAAGAAACTTACCTCACCATTGAGGATAGAGATCTCCTCGGATGGAAGACTATCTTCCAAGCAAATGGAAGTAAAAAACAAGTGGGTGTAGCTATACTAATATCTGACTAAATAAACTTAAAGCCAAAGTAAAAAAAAATGACAAAGGCTACTTTTTCTCAACAAGGGAAAAATCTAACAACAGGACATCACAATCATAAATCTATATATGCACCAAACACAGGTATACCACATTTCAGAAAGCAAAACCTACTTAATAACTAATCAGAAATAAATCCAAATATCATCATAGTAGGGGACTTCAACACCCCACTATCATCAATAGGCAGATTATCCCAGCAGGCAAATAACAGGGCTCAACAACACCATAGCTCAATTAGACCTGATAGACATCTACAAAACATTCCATCCCAATTCTACAGAATACACATTCTTCTCAGCAGCTCATAGAACCTTCTCCCAAATAGATCATATATTAGGATATAAAGCATGCCTTAAAAATTCAGGAAAACTGACATAACTTCCTGTATCATATCTGACTACACATTATACATTAAAAGCTAGAAATTAAAAGGAGAAACAAAAGAAAACACACCAGCTCCTGGAGTTGAACAATACACAATTAAACATTGAATAGGTCATGGAAGAAATAAAAAAGGAGCTTAAAAAAATTTTAGAACTAAATGATAATGAATACACAGCTGACTAGAACTTACACAATAAAGGCAGTCTAAAGGGAAAATTTATAGCATTAAATGCCTTCATAACAAAGAGGGATCTCAAATTAATAACTTTACCATCCACCTAAAGTAATTAGAAAAAACAAAACAATCCAACCTTAAGAGTTCCAGATAGGAAGAAATAACTAAGATCAGAGCAGAAATTAATGAATTGAAAACTAAGAGAACAATTTTTAAAATTGATGAAATGAGCCAGGCATGGTGGCACACACCTTTAATGCTAGCACTCAGAAGGCAGAAATAGGAGGATCACTGTGAGTTCAAGGCCACCCTGAGACTACATAGTGAATTCCAGGTCAGCTTGGGATATAGCGAAATGTTACCTCAAAGAAGACAACCAAAAAAGTTGATGAAATGAAGAGCTGGTACTTCAAAAAAATAAATGAACAAGATTAATAAACCTTGGCCAATCAGATTTAAAAAAAAAAAAAAGAGCATTCTCAAATGAGGAAGACTAGGGCTGGAGAGATGGCTTAGTGCTTAAAGCACTTTGTGAAGCCTAAGGACCCAGGTTTGATTCCCCAGTACCCACATAAGCACAAGGTGGCCCATGTGTCTGGAGTTGTGTGCAGTGGCTAGAGGCCCTAGAGTGCCCATTCTTTTTCTCTTTATCTGTCTCTTTCTCGAGTAAATAAATAAATATATAAAATAAAATATATATGTGATATTTAGAAAATATTTAAAAATAAAATTAGCAAGAATAGAAATGAAAATAGAGAGGTAACAACAGACACTAATGAAGTTGGAAGGATCATCAGAATATATTTCCAAAATCTCTACTCCACAAAATTGTAAAACCTGGAAGAAATAGATGAATTCCTAGACACATACTACCTACCCAAACCAAACCAAGAACAGATAAATTTACTAAACAAATCTATTATGTCCAATGAGATTGAAAATGCAATTAAAAATCTCCCAACAACAGCAACAAAAAGCCTAGGTCCTGATGGATTCTCAGCTGAATTCTACCAAACCTTCTCTGAAGAACTGAAATCACTTTTTCCCCCCAAGTTATTTCATACTACTGGAAAAGATGGAATGTTCCCCAACTTCTATGAAGCCAACATTACACTAATACCAAAATCAGACAGACACAATGAAAATAAAAATTATAGACCAAGATCCTTAGTGAACTTAGAAGCAAAAATTCTGAATAAAATCCTTACAAATGACCGGGCATGGTGTACTTTGAAGGCAGTGGTAGGAAGATCGCCATGAGTTGGGGGCCATCCTGAGACTACAAAGTGACCTCCAGATCAGCCTGGACTAGAGTGAAACCCTAACTTGAGAGCCCCCCCACACACACAAAAAAATCCTCACAAATCTAATTCAACAACATATCCAAAGCATTATCCACCTCAATCAAGCAGGGTTCATTTCAGGGATGCAGGGATGATTCAAATATGGAAATTGATAAGACATAATACACCATATAAATAAACTTAAAAACACAAGAACATGATCATTTCAATAGATGCAGAGAAGGCCTTTGACAAAATAAAGGATCACTTCATGAACCAAATGCTGGAGAGACTAGGCATGGTAGGTTTATATCTCAACATAATAAAGGCTATATACAAAGCACCTCAGGCCCAAATCATACTAAATGGGGAAAGCCTCAAGATTTCCCATTAAGATTGGGAACAAGACAGGAGTGGCCACTCTCACCACTCTTGAGCATAGTACTCGCCCAAACAATAAGACAGGAGCAAGGTAGTTAAGAGGTACAGACTGGAAAGTAAGAAATCAAACTTCTCTTTTTCAGATAGATGCAGATCCTAAGGAGAGAGCTGCCCCAACATACCTCAAAAGGGGCCCGACTGAAACTAAGGACAATTGGTGAAACAAGCAAGGGTGATGTTTTCCTGATGAACTGGATACCAGCACAAAGGGGAAGGAGACTAACACAGAGAAAAATCAACTCCTACCAAATCAGAGAGCCAGAGCCTCAGAGGACCCCAACACTGCAGCACTGAAGCAGACCAAAAATGAACCCAACATGGCTCAGGGAAATTTTGCGGAAGAGGGGGCGGAAAGAATGTCAGAGTCATATGTTGGGTTATGATATGCAGAGACATTTATCGTACCAATAACTGTGGGCTAACTCCACAATGCACGACCCATTTACATCAACAAGGAGGGTCCAATGGGAGGGGGTAGATCATGGATGAGCCTAAACAATGGTACCAAACTGCCAGTATTTGCTGAAAAGAAAACTAATAAATTAAATTAAAAAAAAAAAAAAAAGAAATCAAACGAACTCTATTTGCAGATGACATAAATCTATACATAAGTGATCCAAGACTTTACCAAAAACCTTCCAAAGGTGATAAATTCCTTTAGCAAAGTGTCAGAGTACAAAATCAACACACAAAAATAAGTTGCCTGGCTGGAGGGATGGCTTAGCAGTTAAGGCATTTGCCTGGAAAGCCAAAGGACCCAGGTTTGATTCCCCAGGACCCACATTAGCCAGATGCACAAGGGGGCACATGTGTCTGGAGTTTGTTTGCAGTGGCTGGAAGCCCTGGCATGCTCATTCTCTCCCTCTTTCTCTCTCAAATAAACAAATAAATAAAAATAGAATATTTTTTTTAAAGTTACCAAAAAGACTAAAAAAAATCAGTTGCCCTCCTATATGCAAAAGACAAACATATGCAGAAAGATATCAGCAAGGCTGTCCAGTTTTTAATAGCCATAAAAAATTAAATATCTTGGAATATCACAAACCAAAGAAGTGTTAGACCTATACAAAACACAAACACACACACACACACACAAAAGAAAGAAACTGAGGAGGACATGAGAAGATAGAAAGACCTCCTATGCTCCTGGATATGTAGAATTAATATTGTGAAAATGGCCATTCTACCAAAAGTAATATACAGATTCAATGCAATTACAATCAAAACACCAGCAACAAAGCAGACATATATAACAATGGAACGTAACTGAAGACCCAGCTTTTAGTTCAAGTAACCAAAGCTACCTGATCTTTAACAAAGGAGCCAACCACACACACTGGAAAAAAGACAGCATCTTTTAGAAAAATGAAACAAGTCCCACTCTTCTCCCCCTGCACAAAAATCAACTCCAAATGCATTAAGGACCTCAACAGAAGGCCTGAAACTCTTAAATGACTAGACAAAAAAAAAAATAAAAATAAAAATAGGGAGAACTCTCCATGATATAGAAGTGGGGAATGACCTCCTGAATAAGATCCCAGTAGCCCAGGAAATTAAACAATAACTCAACCATTGGGATTTCATAAAACTAAGATGCTACTGCACAGATAGACATACTATAAACCAAGGCAACAGATCACCCACAGAATGGGAGAAAACCTTTGCCAGCTAGACTTCCAACAGAGGCCTAATATCTAGAATTTACAAAGAACTCAAAAAACTAATAAAAAAATCAATCTACTCAAAAAGTGGGGCAGAGAACTGAATAGAGAATTCTCAAAGGAAGAAATATAAATAGCCGGTATTCACTTAAAGAAATGTTCAACATCCTTAGTCATCAGGGAAATACAAATTAAAACAACTATGAGACTTCACCTTACTTTAGTTAGGATAGCAATCATTAAAAAAAAAATCATAAGACGGAGGCTGGAGAGATGGTTCAGTGGTTAAGGTGTTTGCCTGCCAAACCTAATGATCTAGGTTCAATTCTCCAGTACCCATGTAAAGCCAGATGCACATTTTGCAGTGGCTACAGGACCTAAAGCCCCCATTCTCTCCCTTTGTCTGTCTCTCTTTTCTTTTTTTTTTTTTACTATTATTTATTTATATATTTGAGAGTGGGAGAAAGACAGATAGAGGGAGAGAGAGAGAATGGGTGTGCCAGGACCTCCAGCCACCACAAACGAACTCCAGACACGTGCGCCCCCTTGTGCATCTGGCTAACGTGGGACCTGGGGAACCAAGCCTCAAACCAGAGTCCTTAGGCTTCACAGGCAAGCGCTTAACCACTAAGCCATCTCTCCAGCCCTGTCTCTCTTTTCTTTATGCTTTCAAATAAATAAAATAAATTTTAAAAAAGAGTTCTCCAGTTATAAAATTTTAAAAAATCATATGGCAATAAATATTGGCAAGAATGTGGGGAAACTCACCACTGGTGGTAGTGCAAATTTGTACAACCACTATGGAAATCAGTACTGAGACTCCTGAAAAGGACAAAAAGAAATCTACCATCTGACTGAGCTATTCCTCTCCTGAGCATTTACTCTAAATACTCCACTCAACTTCAGTGATACTTGCTCAACCATGTTTATAGCTGGTCTATTCACAATAGCTAAGAATTGCAATCAACCCAGACACTCATTGACTGACAAATAGATAATGAAGATGTGGCACATATATCCAATGGAATTCCACTTGGTGGTAAAGAAAAATGAAATTTGCAGGAAAATGGATAGACTTGGAATAGATCATACTAAGCAAAGTTACACAGTCTAAGAAAGACAAACATTACATGTTGTCTCTCATAGGTGGCTCCTAAAATGGACCAGCTGAAGAAGAGGGCAAAATACATTAAGCTTAAGACTATGGGTATATAAGTAGTATGAGACCAGTAAAAAGTGAAAACAAAAAGGGAGGAGAGGAGGGGGTACCAGAAAAAGTACTTAAAAGGAAAGAATATGGGGGAATGGGAGGGGAGAAGGGTCAGGGCAAGGGAGGTTGGGAAAGGGAAATACACAAAACTAAAGACTAAAGTAGTTGATAAGTTAGGAACCTTCCTCCCAGAAAACAGTATACAAGATATAAACCAATTAAGGGAGGTGGTCAGACCAGACCAACAAGCCCAGTAGAGGGTAGAGAAAGTTTAATTCTGAAATCGCTGGTGCTGGCATGTGAATCCAAGAACTAGAACTGAGTTACTTCCCACGGTGTGTAGCTGGTCAGGGAGATCCATAAGATCTCCAAAACAATGTAGGCCACTGCCAAAACCCTACTGCTGAAGACACCACAGGCTGCTGTCTCAGGACACTGAGAGACCACATGGGAAAAAAGACGAAAGCCAATCCTTTCCTGGAAAGTCTTTCTGGAGTTGGAAAGTGGTATGCAAGCTACTGTGACAATGGTCACCAACAGCACAAGACCATGCAGGCTCCACAATCCACCACCCAGACCAGCAGCAATGCACACTTGTGCAATAGTGGCACACAGTCTCTGTGGGTAACCAACCAATTGGACATGAGGCCCACTCAGTGGGAAAGAACTCATAACTGGTGCTGGGAACCAAGTCAGTGCCCCACAGGCAAGAAGCTCATAACCCCCAGAAAGACAGCCTCATTGTGCTCTGGGCAAGTTGAGTGGGTATCCTCCTCAAAGTGTCTCTCAAAATTGTATGCCTATCCCCCTTAATCAGAGCTGTTTTCACCCTTGGCTGAAGAATCTGCTTTATTTTTACAGGTGGCAGAGAATACTGGGGAAATCCAACATCCATCACTGTGACAAGAAAAGACAGCTGACTGCCCACAATGAGATGTGCCATCTCTACCACATTCACTAGGGTCCAGGGATCTAGAAAGGAAGCAGTGGCAGTATTGCTCCCAATGCTAGCTGGACAACTGCCTCCAGGGACATACCAACAAATACATTGGAGAACTCAAAACACATCACAACAGAAATAGTCTACAAAGAATTCAATGCCAAGAACAAACTGGTAACACTCCTGCCAAAGCTCAGGGACTACTGTGGAAGAGGCGGCACAGGGTGAGTAGAAATATCCTGAGGCACAGGCCCGCATTTCTCAGAGACTGACAAAGGCCCTAATTACCCCACAGTGCACACCAAGGACCCTACTGAGGAGGGCCCTCAGGGAAGTGGAGATGGGGGGGTGAAGGGATGCAAGACTATAACCTTTGTAAAATACATACATACATACCTATATATGAGAAAAAATTATTTACTATGATGCTATTAGATGAAAAATAACTGGCAAGTTCAAAAATAATGTTTTTAAGTTACGTATACTATAAGGTTGCCCATCAGTTCCTAACCCTGGTTCACTGAATTGCAACTGCTCGTACATGCACTTGAACTTGACCTCTCATATTAGGTGAGGTACACATGATACCCACCAAGCTTCTGAATCATGCCACCTGACCTAAGCAAAGGCTGGGACTGTGTGTGTTCTGGGTGCAGCTTCCCCAACCCTTAGCCAATCAACAGGCTGGCCTCTAAAGTCCAGTCTTTGTAGGATAATGTTTACCCTGCTAGGAATGATGGGTGGTAAAAGAGTCCCAGCAATGTGAGAAAATGAGGTAAACTTCTGCACAGCTTTACCATCTTGATAGTCATTGGTCATGAGTCGCAATGGTCCCTCTGGACTAAATCAAAATGTCAGCAAGGCTGCATTCCTTCCAGGATGCTCTGGTGGGAAGGGTTACCTGCTCCACCCGGCTTCTGGAAACTGTCAGCATTTCTTGTTGAATGTTTGTGGAATATTTTTAGTTGGTCATCACACATTATTGTGTCCTAAGAGCTCTTGAAATATTCTCAATACTCTTCAAATTGTGATGGTTTAAATCAGATGTCACCCATAAACTCATGTGTTTTGAATGCTTAGTCTCTAGCTGGGGGCAATTTGTGTGGAGCCTCGCTGGAGAAGGCGGATTACTGGGGATGGACCTTGAGGTCCATTAGCTCAGTCTGTCAATTAGCTTGGCTCACTCCTGCTGCTATCTGCTACCTGCTGTGGCAGAGATGGCCCGCTTGGCTCATGCTACATTTTCCCTGCCATCATGAAGCTTCCCCTTGTTGCAGAATTTGTTTGGAAAGATTATTTTAATGTCAGCATGAGTGAAAGTAGAGGAGTTTATTTACGGAGCGGGGGCAGAAGAGCTTGACACAGCTCTCCAAAGCAGCTCTGGCCACGAGCTGAGCTTTTATTCTCATTTTATAGCCAAGGAGAGGGTGAGTGAACAAGTAAGACATGGCAATTTGCATATTTACCCATTTTTGTTGTTAGGCCACCCTTACAATGGAACTCTATTGTACTTTGTCTTTTTTCTCTTTATTGTCCCTCTGGGCTCTTTCTAGTCAGTTTTGGTTTTGGTGGGGGATTTCATCATTTGCTGACAAAAATAACTTTTGCTCCTCAAAAATTAATTCTTACAGTAACTTAGTAAGTCAGTTTAACTTTTAGCATTTTTTTCTACCACACCCTCCAGACTATAAGCCAAACTAAACCCTTTCCTCCTATCAGCTGCTTTGGGTTGGGTGTCTTGTCCCAGCAATAAGGTTAACTGCAACACTCCCTGTGAGATGCACGCCCGGGAAATTCAGAGCAGGAACCTATGCCGAAACCTGGCCAGCAGACTACTGCTAGACTGCAGGAAGTAGACTTTGAACCAGAACAGTGCAGTATTCAGTGAGGTAGAAACCTGGGCAGTGCCAAAGTCAATCAGGGAACTTAAGACATAGGCTCTAAGGAGCACAGTGGACACCAGAAAGGATGGCACAGATGCCATATTCTTTCCTTTTTCACCTTCCTTTCTCAAAAAACTTAGGCTGGTCTGGTTTGCAAGGTTTCCTGTGTCTCAGCCTCCTGAAAACTGCAACTGTTCTAAGCTATTTGAATATGACCTCTCTCTTTTAATTTGACCTTTCTCCAAAACTGTTCTTCTACCCCCACTTTATCCCTACTTACTGTTCTCCTTCCTCTAATTTTTCTCTGGCAACCAGTCTTACTACATTTTTCCTTTCCACTCATACCCACAGGAACTAACCAATGCACACAGTACCATGAGTGTTTGTTTATTTCCTGAGATGACTGGACTTTCAGGGGTGATTTTTTTATTTGACTATTACTGTATTTTTTAGAGGCTTGGGAGATGGCTCAGTGGATAAGGTGCTTGTTGCAAGCGTGTAAGGACCCTGAACACACACAAAGCTGGATGTGGCAGCACGAGCTCGTGCCCTCCCAGCCCTCCCACAGCGAGAGGGGAGCAGAGACAGGAGACTCTCCAGACTCTCACAGGCCAGCATGGTGAACACAGTGGTGAAAAAGAGATCCTGCCTCAAAAGAAAAAGGTGGAAGACAAGGACCAACACCTGAGGCTGTCCTCTGACCTCTGTGTGTGCATCATGCCAGTGTTTACCTGCCCACACACATGCAGCACAAACACACACACACACACACACACACACACACAAATACAAGATAAAAAAATCAGAGAGAAATAAAATGAATAACAATGTACTTTATGGCCTTGAAAAACAATAGCAAGCCAAACCCAAAATCACTAAATGGAAAAAAAAAAAAAAGAAATTAAGATCAAGGCAGAAATGAATGAAGACAAAAAATTACAAAGAATTAATGAAAGAGTTGATTCTTGGAAAAGGTGAACAAGATTAACACTTAGCCAAACCAAAATAGAGTGAATACCCAGATAATAATTGGATATGAAAAAAATAACAATGAAATTCAGAAACTCATTAGGACATGTCTTTAAAACTTATATTCCACTAAGTTGAAAACTGTAAAAGAAATGGGTGAATTTCTAGATGCAAATGAATTACTAAAAGTGAAACAAGAAGAGACAACAACTTAAACAGATCTGTAAGCAATGAGATTCAATTAGTTATTTCAAAAATCTCCCAATTAAAATATATCCCAGATGGATGCACTGCTGATTTCTACCAGACCTTTAAAGAAGAGTTAACATCAATGCTTCTCAAATTATTTCTTAAGATAGAAAATGAATGCTACCAAACATTATACACAATGGGGAAAAAACAATGTTTTTTCAGTTAAATCAAAAACACTACAAAGGTCTGTAGTGTTCACTTTTTCCACTGTTACTCAATATAGTATAGTGCATAAAGTCTTAGAGCAATAAAAGAAGAAAGTAAAATGGATACAAATAGGAAAGGAGGAAGTCAAAGTATCCTTATTTGCAGATGAAGAGAGTTTATTTGTATATACAAGAGCCAAACACTCCAGCAGAAAACCTTTAGCAAAGTGGTAGAGTACCAAATAATATATTGGTGGCTTTCATATATAACAATAACACACACACACACACATACTTAACACTAAATAAGAAATCAAACAACACAATGAATAAATGGACAAATGAAATAAACAGTTATCAAAAGATGAAATGTAACTGGCCAACAAACACATGAAAATATTTCAACCTCACTAGTTAGTAAAAGAATGTAAATCAAAACTATACTGAAATTCTATCTTTCTCCAACCAAAATGTCAGCCAGTAACAAACAGCAAAAGCTGCCACAGGTGTAGCCTAAAACAGGGGCTAGAGATGGCTTAGAGATAACCTCAGAGGTTAAGACGCTTGCCTGCACAGCCCAAGAACCCAGGTTCAATTCCCCAGTACACACATATAAGTGATATATACACAAGGTGGCACACGCATCTGGAATTCATTTTCAGTGACTAGAGGTCCCACAGCACCCACTCTCTCTCCCTCCTTCCCTCTTTCTCAGTCTCTCTCATAAATAAATAAATCAAAACTATTTAAAAAAATAAAACAGATCTACCATATTACCCAGCTATCTTGGATATTTATCAAAGTTTTCCAAGTATTTCCAATACATCACAGAGATAGTTCCACATCAATGTTTACTGCAACATTATTCATTATTCACATTCTGTCTAGCAGAGAAATAAAGCACTATTGTAGGTGAAGGACAGAATTTCTGGAGTAGGCAAATGTGGCACTTTGAATTTAAAATCCCTTCCATAAATACATCCCTGATACTGAAAACCTACAACAGGGGTAGTCATGAGCTCTAGGGATGTAATGGCTAAATGTATATACTATGCTCACCAAACTGCCCAGTAAGCACTTCTCTTAATGTTCATACCCATATATTAGTGCTACTCTCACTTTTGGTAGAGAATCTTCTCTTTTCAGATGGTAGTGACCTTACGATGACTCGGAAGGTACCATGGTGCTGAGAAGAAGTGACAGAGGAGTGCTCAGCACTGAAATATCTCTATCACACCTTTCAAGGCTCAGGGTCCATTGCAGAAGAGGTGGCAGAAAGAATGTAAGAGCCAAAGGCAGGGCAGGACTCCTTACAACGTGCTCCTCCAGACACAAAATGGCCTGGGAATCCATGACCTCACAGTGTCTGACACTACCTACACAAGACCATCATAAGAGGAGGTAAAAGATCATGACATCAAAATAAAAGAGAGACTGATTGAAAGGGGGAGGAGATATGATGGAGAGTGGAGTTTCAAAGGGGAAAGTGGAGGGAAGGAGGGAATTACAATGGGATTTGTTTACAATCATGGAAGTTATAAATAAAAATTAAAAATCAAAACAATAAAATCCCCTCCATAGTCATAAGTATTTATGATTAAATTTCCTACTTAGTCCCCAGCTGATGGAGCCTTTGAAAGGCAGAGCCCTTGCTGAAAGGATATGTATTGCTGGGGCAAACCTTGAGGTTGGTTAGTGCAGCCCATGGTGGGTTCAGAGCTAACTCATTCTTGTTTTTTTTGTTTTTTTTTTTCTTCTCTCTCTCTCTCCTCTCCCTCTTTCTCTCTCTCTCCATCTATCTGCTGTGGATATGTGATGAAGTAAGCCAGGTTCTTCCACCATTGTGCAGCTTCCCCTCAAAACTGTAAGCCTGAAATAAATCCTTTCCTCTCATGAGCTGCTTCTGGTTGAATTTCTTGTACCAGCAACAAAAATGTAATTGCTATAGCAAAAATGAGAGGGACCTAGTACAAAAGTTAAAGGGGTACTGGAGAGATGGCTTAGCGGTTAAGCGCTTGCCTGTGAAGCCTAAGCACCCCAGTTCAAGGCTCAATTCCCCAGGACCTACATTAGCCAGATGCACAAGGGGCGCACATGTCTGGAGTTTGCTTACAGTGGCTGGAGGCCCTGGCACACCCATTCCCTTTCTCTCTCTCAAATGAATAAATAAAAATTGAATAATTTTTTTTAAGTTAAAGGGATTAATATTCAGAAGCTGGGTATATTCCTGATAAGTAAGTGGGACATGAACATTCTCTTCTGATAGCTCTCATTAAGAACCTTGTAATAAGAACAAAAGCTAAGAATGTTTAGGTATCTTTAAGGTCAGCTTAATACTTTATACACATAAAACCTAGTATACTGCTGAATATAAAGTATAACTCAAAACTTATGAATTAATTTTTGAAAAAAGGTGTTAAAAACATTAAAAGGTATTGTGATAGTAAATTTCTTTTGCTATCTTGAATAGGGATCTAGCAAGAGACATGCATCCTGGGCAGGTCTGTGAGGGCATTTCCAGAAAGGATTAACTGAGGGGTAAGAACTTGCCCTAAGGTGGGCAGCCCTGCTGGTGGAGGCCTATACAAGAAAAAGTTTCGGCAAAAAGCAGTCCCTTAAGCCAGGCGTGGTGGTGCATGGCTTTAATCCCAGCACTTAGAAGGCAGAGATAGGAGGATCCCTGTGAGGCTGAGGGCAGCCTGGTGCTACAGAAGGAGCTTCAGGTCAGCTTGAGCTAGGATAAGACCTTGACAATTCCATAATTACAAACAATATCCCATGGTAATTCCCTCCCTTCTCCCACTTTCCCCTTTGAAACTCCACTCACCATCATATCCCCTCCCTCTCTCACTCGGTCTCTCTTTTATTATGATGTCGTGATCTTTTCTTCCTATTATGATGGTCTTGTGTATGTAGTATCAAGCATTGTGAGGTCATGGATATCCAGGCCATTTTATGTCTGCAGGAGCACATTGTAAGGAGTCTTGCCCTTCCTTAGGCCCTTACATTCTTCCCACCACCTCTTCCACAATGGACCCTGAGCCTTGGAAGGTGTGATAGAGATATTGCAGTGCTGGGCACTCCTCTTGTCACTTCTTCTCAGCACCATTATTCCCTCCCATGGAGCGAGCCTCCAGTCAAATTAGAGGGCGGTTGGTTTCCCCCATGACAGACATGCCACTATTGCACCCTACAGTTGACTCATTTGGCCTGGCTGGCCAAATATAAGGTTTGCAGTGCCCACTGTTGAGTATCTTCACTGCATGCAACCTGGCTTTTTCCAGCTTTCAGTCAGCTGGTCTACATGGAGGAGGTTTTCAGCTCAGCTCCTGCAGAATTTCTCAGTGACCCTGCAGCCCAAGTATGTGGAGTCTTCAGCAGTAGGGTCTTACCATCTATTCCTGGCAGGAACCCAAGGGCCTCGGCCATGGCCTGTAATGTTTTGGGAGCATCAGGGACCTCCCTGGCCAACAACTCACAGGAGGTATCCTATCCCTGGCACTGAAAATTTTCGAGTAACAATCTATGGCTGTGTGTTCCATTGTCCAAAAAAAGTAGGTTTCCATATGACTTATTTATATCCTCTTAGATTTTTATTAGCCCTCCTTCTACCTTTCCTTTACTCAATCTCTCGATTAAAAAATAAAGAAATAATTGTGGCACATGCCTTTAATCCCAGCACTTGGGATGCACAGAGGTAGGAGGATCGATGTGAGTTCAAGGCCACTCTGTGATTACATAGTGAATTCCCGGTCAGCCTGAGTTGCAGTGAAACCCTACGTCAAAAAAAAAAAAAAAAAAAAAAAAAGAATTCTTTAATTATGGTACAGTCTTAGGATGATTTCCCATAATCATTAAAAACATGTATACGGGCTGGAGGGATGGCTTAGCAGTTAAGGTGTTTGCCTGCAAAAGCCAAAGGATTCAGGTTCAATTCCCCAGAACCCACGTTAGCCAGATGTACAAGGTGGCGCATGTGTCTGGAGTATGTTTGCAGTGGCTAGAGGCCCTGCCGTGCCCTTTCTCTCACTCTCACTCTCACGCTCCCTTTCTCTCTGTCAAATAAATAAATAAATGTTTAAAAAAAATTTTTAAATGTGTATGTAGCCATTTTATAATATTAGGAAAAGCATTAATATTAAGTGATAATGAACAAATGCTGCATATAGCATGACTCTAATAACTTATGGCAACATGTGCCAAAAAAGCTTAAAAGGTAATTAGCTAAAATGCAACAGCAATATCTCTACACTGCAAGACTGTATGCAAATATTTTTCCGACTATTTAAGTAAATATGCATTTTTAATTTAAAATAACAATAAAACTCTGAAAGGGAATCTAACCCTATTACATTAACTTCAAACTTCTAAATTACTGCCTTCCACAGATGCTTGACATCTCAATATAGCATCCAGGTTCCAGATAAAATTTCTGCCACCAAGGTCTCATGTTTTATGTGCCAAGTACATTGTCCATTAGTAAACTGATAATCAAAGTCAAGCTAATTAACAACCAGGTGATTAACAGCCAGGTAATGAACACCAGACTGTGAATGCTATAGTTAGTTACCACCCGTGGTGCAAGATAGACTAGCCTTCCTCTTTTTACTCTGGGTTTGGAATTATGCCCCAGTCCTTAATGAACCTTATCACCTATAGAGACAGGGACACTGAAGTGGACAGACCTGATTACAACATCTTGTGGCTAAGCTAAATCATACTATTAGCACTATTACACTAAGCAAACTCTGCCTGTTCCCACCATTAAAGCTACCTCCCCCCCACCGCAGCCCTGTATTGAAATAGATATGTAGTATAACCTTCCACATTTAAATTTAGTATCACATATTGTGACCAAGCAAGTCAGTCTTGTGTATGATGGAAAGAGAGAGATTCTAGTGGATTTGGCAGAAAAATGAATGAATGTCTTCTTTGGACAGGGAGAGAGTAGGCACGTGATTCCCAGGTTACTTTTCTCTCTCTCTCTCTCTCTCTCTCTCTCTCTCTCTCTCTCTCTCTCCCAGTTCTCCCCTTCCACTAACTCTGTGTCTGTCCCCCTCTCCCTTTCTCTCTGTCCCTGCTTCCTGGATACCACAAGGTAAGTACTCTGCTATTGTCTATGTGCCATGATATTGAGGCCCAAGCAATGAAGACCTCCAGCCCTGGACTGGAAAGTCAAAAACTGTAAGCCAAAATCTTTCCTCCTTTTAAGTTGGTTTCTCAGAACTTTGTCATGATGGCAGAAAGTTGAATCGCACTGTAAGAAATGAAGACTTGGGCTGGAGAGATGGCTTAGCGGTTAAGCGCTTGCCTATGAAGCCTGAAGACCCCGGTTCGAGGCTCTATTCCCCAGGACCCACGTTAGCCAGAGGCACAAGGGTCACACGCATCTGGAGTTTGTTTGCAGTGCCTAGAAGCCCTGGCGTGCCCATTCTCCCTACCCCTCCCCGTTACTCTCAAATAAATTAAAAAAAAAAGAAAAGAAATGAAGACTTCTATTTCTAATACAATCCTGGTTGATGTTAATGTTGCTAGACTGAGTCTAGAATTGAGAGCTGCCACCCGTGTGCCAGGTTTTTCATAACCAAATATAATAGGAGCTGTTAAGATAAATCCTTTTTTAAAATTTGTGTGTGCATGTGTGTGTGTGTGTGTGTGTGTGTGTGTGCATGCATACCTGCACCACTTTATATCCAGATTTACATGGGTGCTGAGGAACTGAACCCAAGCTGACAGACTTTACAAGCAGGAACTATAACTGCTAAAGCATCTCACCAGACCTAGGATAAATCATAAAGAATGCTAGTATTGTGTATTATTAACAATGAATAACAGATCTTTGGGGGGTGTATAGAATGTATAGTGTAGTATGGTATGTGTGTGGTATATGTGGAATAGTGTGTGTGTGTGTGCACATGGTATGTGTAGATGCACGAGCCCAATGCCTGTTAGTGGCCCGTAGAGGTGGATAATGCAGGAGGACTCCACCCCCCAAAAAACAATCAACACTGAACAAAGAATGGTAGGAAAAAAGTAGGGGTTTAGTGAAAATATTTAACTGTACTATGACAGCCTCAAAATCGTTCACACCTGGGCTACTTACTGAATTTAATCTTTTATACAATAGCTGGACGAGGACTCTGGTTAAAGCTACCTCATCTAGGTAAAGCTAATATATCTAGTACCATGGAGTCCTAATCCATGGGCAAGAGGAGAAAACTTGACAAGACTGGGGAAAACTTAAAGAAACAGAAGTGTTCTTGGGGTGACTACCAATAAATAGTTCAGGTTTTGTTTGCTTCTAGGATCTGGATCATTACGCTAGGTCTGCAACTCTCATCACTCCAGCAAAAAGAACTCTAACCTGAGGAAAATAAAACTATTTGCCAGTTTCCTTTCCAAGCAATACATTAAGTTCAATCTGGAAAAACTGTCTGTAAGTAAACAAATAAACCAGGGCTCACTCAGTATTCTGCAATCTCAAATTCTGCTATCTTCTTTATCCAGCTTCATCTACCTTTTACTTGTTCTAGGCTCCTTTCTCTCCTACACATTACAGGTGTCTAGAGAGCCACAAAACAACTTTCTGGAATTTAGGCGCCAGAGCTTCTTGCCTACAAGACATCAAACGAAGATGCTGGATATGAAATGGCCAATTTAAATTCTACAAAATGTACATGAGGAAATATGAAGCAAGCAAACCCAATCACAGAACCTGTGTTAAAAAACTCAGCAGCAGTACCGGGCGTGATGGCGCACGCCTTTAATCCCAGCACTCGGGAGGCAGAGGTAGGAGGATTGCCATGAGTTCGGGGCCACCCTGAGACTCCATAGTGAATTCCAGGTCAGCCTGGGCTAGAGTGAGACCCTATGTCGAAAAACCAAAAAAAAAACCAAAAACTCAGCAGCGGCAGCAGCACCACCACCCGAACACATCTTCAACATGCTTCTAATATAGTCTCTTCACCAGAAGATGAAAATAAGGTGCTTGAGGCATTACTAATCAATGACATTGCCCAAGCTCCTAACTTTACCACAGAAGTTCCAGTGCGACACTGACAATTACCCATGAACTGTAAACAGCACTGGGACCGATTTTAAAAAGATACAAGCAGGAAAGAACAAAATACACACAACCTGAGATGTCAATGAAACACACACGCACACAAGAAAGTAAACGTTAGGACGTTAATGAGGACGAAACTGGAAATCAGCTGGCCAAGAGTGAGTACCCTGCAGGATGTCACCCCAGGTGAACTCCCCAGGACCAGCTTACCCTTTGCAGTACTGATCTCAGTTCTCCCTATTAGGTAAAATCTCTCCCTCCATCCCGAGTCAGTCAATCTGTCTGTCTGTCTCTCTCTCAGATTCTTAGTTGGCTTACAGAGATTTGGATATCCTTCATTCTGGCCACCCCATATCTCCTTCAGAGTACAGTTAATAATAATTCAGTTTTAACAATTTTTTAAACAATTTAGAAAAGAATCTTTTGACAAATTTAATCATTTTGATGGTGTGAGGTTAAAAAAGACACAAAAGCCATCAACTGGGGATTGCCGGGTGGACCAGCGGCCAGGACCTTACTGTCCCCTAGTCCGAGAGAGGTCCCTAGAATACTAAGACCGGCGGCGGGAAGGGGGGAGGAGTTAGGGGTGATCAGTGGGTGGAGAGTTCGGGACCAGCCTGGGGTAGGCTCCGCCGCTCTGCTCGCGGTGGTGCTGGCTCCGAGCAGGAGTCGACTTCCAGAAGGGCAGGCAGATGCCAAGTCGGCGGGCGCCCTGCAGGGCTGCCGGCCTCCCGCACGCCGCCCCCGGCCACCACCCCGCCCGGCCCCCATACCTGATGATGTCGTCGCTGTGTCCCCGGTAGAACTTCTGCCGATGCTCCCGCGGGCTGTACACCACGCCGACGCCCGCCACGAAGTACACGATCTCCTTGGCGGCCGTGTAGTAGAGGTTGTTGCGGCACTGGTGTCCCCGGTAGCCGTACACCCACTCGAGCCGCAGGTGGCAGCTCGGGGCGCTCCGGGCCGCCATGGCCGGGCCACCCACCAGTCGTCGCGGCTCGCGGAGGCGGCGGATGCCCGGCGACGAAAGCGTGTGCGGCGCCGGCGGCCGGGACCTCCCGCGTCCCCTAAGCCGAGCGCGGCAGGTGCATCCCGTGCGTGTCTCCGCCGCCGCCGCCGCCTCAGCCCACGGGCGGGAGGAAAGCCCCCGCCTCGCCGAACATGCCGAGCGGAGCCGCGAAGCCCTCGCGCGCCTCCTCAGCGACACGACCGAGCGAGGACCCCGCCTCCGGGATGCAGCTCCCCGGCCGCCGCCGCCGCCGGCCGCGCACCCGGCTCCGCGCCTCGGGTCACCTGCGGCGCTCCGAGTCCTGCAGCCGCCACGGCGTCGGCTTCGCCTAAGCCCGGCGTGGCCGCGCTGCGCGCTCCCGAGCGCGGATGAGTGGCAGACGGGCGGTGTCAGGAGGCCCCGCCCCGCGCGCCCTCACGCCCCGCCCCTCACGCCCCGCCCCGCGCGCTCGCCCCGCCCCCTCCCCGCCCTTGCGCTCCAGTCGTGGAGAAGCGCAGAGCTCCGTGCGAAGGTGTAAGTTTCCGTCTTGCGCTTCTCCGGCCGCCAGGGTTTCCAGCCATGCGCAGGGTGCTGGAATCTTTTACCCGGGAAGCACCAAGGCCTTTGCACCCGACCGGGACTACTAAAAGACGCTTCCAAATTAACACCGGAATTGCTACCTTCATTCATCCTGTTTTGTTTTCCTGATACCGTCTCTCTCTCTCTCTTTCTCTGAACGTGTCTCTATAGAAATTTGGTGGGCATAAACTCTGATTTTTAAGTGGACATTTGACATGTTAGATACCATATCCCAATAAATAGCAATGGTGTCTGGCTTTGTAGCCAAAACTGGCCTTAAACTTGTGAACCTCCTACCTCAACCTTATGAGCACTGGGATTACAGGTGTGCAACCACCACTACTAGCCACTACTAGTTTGTTTTGTTTGCTTGTTTGTTTGTTTTTTTTTAACGCAGGGTCTTACTCTAGCCCATGTGGCCTGGAACTCACTCTGTAGCCCAGGCTGGCCTCTAACTCATGGAGATCCTTCCACTTCAGCCTCCTAAATGCTGGTATTAAATGTATATGCTACTTATCCCGGCTTGATTTTTCTTTTTATTTCTGTTTTAGCTATTACCATTTGCCTCTTAATTAAATGACTTCTTGCAGGACATGTTTTTGGGTAATTGTGAAATTGGAGAGTCTAAATATTGTGATCAGATAGACTGCTCCTGGAAAAGATGTTAGTTTCTTAAATTTAAGCAATAAACTTAGAAGAAAATAAGTATTTGTAGTACATCTGGGAAACAACGTTTACCAGCTACACATAATCTTCATGAGGCAGAATAGGAACTTTTAAAATGTATTTTAGATTTTTTTGATACAATGCTTTGCTGATCCCATGGTACATAGTTAAGAACTCAGATTGGTAATGTAAATAATTTATTTTTCCATGGTCATATTTTCCATTACAGTTTTTAATGACCCAAGAGTAGAATACAAAGCAAAAACATTCTTAATTAAACCACTTTCAAATGACAACTCAAGACCAGAAGAGATAGGGACACTCGGGGGTTCCTGGAAAATGAACCACTCATGAATACTCCAAGAAGGAAAAACATCTGATCAGTTCTCTGCATAAGCCACTATTACATGTCCCTGGGCATCAGAAATGTCAATTAAGCCATTATTGCTAGATGATATGCCATGTAAGTGATAAGACATGTCAACCAGACATAAAAACTAGATTCCACAGACCAAGAGGTGGACATCAGTTAGACATTTTAAATAAGAGCTTGACAAACTATTTCTTAAGATATAAATTCCTAGTATGGAGCTGAATGTTCCAGGTATGTGAAATATTTCCTAAGATTCAAGCAAACAACAAATTACTTGCCGTTCAATGACTATGTGCCAGACCATGCTTCTTGTCCTTAGGTCTATGAAAAAAATATAAGGCAAAGCCTATAAGCGTAACTGAAATTCTTGCCATTGATTCTAGCTACCTGCTTCAGGCAGTTTTGTATACATTGAATAATGTCTTAATTAGCTGTCCTCTAACATATAACTATACCTTTGATAACTAGTTTATGTATAGAGCATAACACTGGGCCTAACACTAGATTTGTTCCTTTCAAAACATCACCCATGAACTAGAACACAAAACATTTGTGCTCACACTATGACTCCTCAGCTTTATCTTGAAAGCTTGCAACCTTTGAAAATAACCCTTTTTGAATATTCATATTGCATTAGTCAGGACTTCTTTGATGGTGCACGACAGCAACCTACTCAAAATACCTTGAGATTAAAAGAGAATTTTAGTCTCTCAAAAGACTGCAAATGAACTTGAATTTAGGACTCAATAGACGTCAGTTAGAACCAGGTCATCAGAATTAACTCAGGTCTACTTTGGGTTGATGATGTTGCTAGACTAGGAATGTAACTGCTAACAACTCCAGTTACATACCACACCTCCTTAGCAGTCTCTGTGGAAAGACTGGTTGGGGGTTGTTTTGTTTATTTCTGGCTATTCTTTGGAAAGTACTAGACTTCAACCCCTTTGTGTCTGATTGGCTGAAGTATGTGTCCCCTTTGGATCTATAGAGTAGATAAAGTGCATCAGGCAATGGGAAGGGCTAGTGAGGAAGGTGTGATCCTCCCATGGCTCTTACCAGCATAAGAAGGGACGGGTGTTCTACAGTGACACCTAGGGATGACTTGGATACGTTATCAGCCAAAACACCTGCAATTTAATTAAAAAACAAGTGTAAATACATGCAGCTTTAAGACAAGACTCCTAACCAGATTGGCACTCAAAAATCTTCCTCTGAAAAACATCCTGAAGCTAACACCAGATGTAAGGTAGGCAAAAACAAATGTTCCCTACCCTTAACCATCTTTCAACATGCCTATTAGACTCCACCTAAAGCTTTAAAAACTGACAAATAATCTAAATAAAAGAAGCCTCACAACAAATTGACTTTTCCTGCACATCGGTCCAGCTTGCTGTCGTCTCTTCCTGCACTAAAACATCAATATTATCCATTAAGCAAGTGTGAAAAATAAGTCGTCTGTTTCCTCACTGGTTGTCACCTCCCACATCTATAGTTACCAAGTCCTCTGACTCCATTTCTGTTTTTAAAATACCACCCACTCCCATTCCCACTCTACATCAACATCTTCCCAACCCCACTGACACAATCTAGTTCAAATTCTACCTTTCCCCTAGAACTACTACTGCTTGAATGATTTGTAGAAAAACCACGTTTCTGATCATGTGGTCACCATGTCTCAAGAAATGTTTCACCTGTGTATTTGTGTATGTATGTGGGCACGTGTGTGTGGTAACAGGTGCTCATGCACGTGGAGATCAGAGGTCCTTTATCAGGTGTTTGCTTCAGTCTTTCTCCACCTTATTTGTTTTGAAACAGGGTCTCTCACTGAATTTGAAGCTCACTTATTTGACTAGACTCACTAGACAGTAAGCCCAGGGATCTGCCTACCTCTGCTTCCCCAGCTGTGGGATTACAGGGGTGTTCCATCAAGTTGGGTATTTTTATGGGCATGCTGAGGGTCTGAACTAAAGTCCTCTTGCTTGTACAACAAGTATTTGCCCATTGAACCATCTCCCATTCCTTCAAAAACTCTTCTAGAAGCAATTTAGCAATAGGTACCATGAGCCTAGAGATGTTCATTTTTCTCTTTGGCTGATGAATTTCTCACCTAGGACTCAACTCAAAGTAATAGCAAAAAAAAAAGATTAGTGTGTTAAAATATTTATCACAGTTTGCTGAGCACATAAAAAGGCTCAGCCTCACAAAAATAAGAATGTATTTATTATAGCCTAACTAATATTATGGTATAATATGGAAATAGAAATACAGAAACCTAAATGTCCAACCAGAAAGAAAGCTTTAAACAAATTGATTCAGACAATATGAAAAAATATTATAAAAATCATTGAAAATTAGGCTAAGATATGTTTTGGCAGCATTGACAATTCCCTATAGTAGAATGCAAGAAAAAAATTTAAGCAGAATACAAAATAAATGTATATACAGAATGAGTGCAGTTATATAATATGATGAAGTCTGGAACAAAAGGTACCAACATGTCAAGTTTTGTGATATGAGGGGTTATTTTTAAACTAGACTGGGTATATATTATAAGTTCTCTTTTAAATATATGTAATGAGAGAAAAGAAAATTCTGTTTGTTTTGGAAAAATACCTGAATGGGTGCTTGGCACAGAAAATGAGATCCTAAAGGAGCCGGATGTGGGCCGAAGTGTTCTGCATGAAGAATGAGGACGAGTCTGTAGCTCCAGGAAGGTGAGGGAGGAATGAAGTCAGAGAGATGACAAAATTACAACTCTCTCCCAAACCTCTCAAACCCTAAAGTGTCTCAATTCCTGAGCTGTTGGGTGGGTATTTTAAAATTAGAAACTGGAGGAATGGAGCTTCTTGTCTGAACTGATGCACTAGAAAAGAATCATGACGTTGTCAGGGAGGGAGCAGCAGAAACTGGATTCTAATAAGAAGTAAACTTGGAATTCAAGCCACATTAAATTTCCCAAGTGGTAGGGAAGTTCCAACCAACATTTCCTTACACTATAGCTTCTATAACTAAGAAAATATAAGAAATATAAGCAAGCCGGGCATGGTGGAGCATGCCTTTAATCCCAGCACTCGGGAGGCAGAGGTAGTAGGATCACTGTGAGTTCGAGGCCACCCTGAGACTGCATAGTGAATTCCAGGTTAGCCTAGGCTAGAGTGAAACCCTACCTTGAAAAACCAACAAAAAGGAAAAGAAAAGAAATGTAAGCAATAAGGAAACAGAAGGAAGGACCAACTTCTCATCTGACCTGTTCAAACAGATTCACCTTCAGCCACCTCCTCACCGCCCTAAACTGAACCTGGTGTCCAACCATCCTCTGCTCCTAATCACTAGGCTTTTCTAGAACTCCAGACACACCCACGACATCTCTGCTAGGGCTATAACCTCAACTATCTACTGTCTGCCTACTGAACGCCTATTGAATCTGAGGACCAGTCCAGATTTTGAGTGTATGCCATCTTTTTAGGAGTTGAGCTGTGTACTCCTTCCCCAAGATCCATATGTTGATGCCCTAACTCCTAGTTCTTGAGACTGTGACCTTGCATAGAAAATACTTTGTCACGGATATAATTAAATTACGAGGTTCACATTGAGTAGTGTGTGTGTCTCTAATCCTGCATATCTGGCATCTTTACACAAAAGAGAAAGCTGCACACAGAAATTCATACAGAGAGAATTTCATATGGTGATGAAGACAGAGGTCTGCAAAGTAAGGAGTGTCCAACCCCCAAAATCCTACATAAAGGCATGAAGCAGATCTTATGTTTCAGTCCTTAGAAGGAAGTGACCCTGCTGTCACTTTGATCACACGTTTCTTCTCTTCCAGAAATGCAAGATTATATTTCTGTTGTTGATGCCATGTTGTTCCCTAGTGCGGCAGCACTGGGGAATGAACACATCTCTTCATAGTTTGCTGGGACGGCCCCATCCTCACGCTATAGGAACTGGCTTCTGTGTAATTCCCTAGTACATCTTATAAAACCACGCATACTTCATAGTAGAACTGACACTGGATTTCAGGAAAAATTTTATATTTATTTCTAAATGTGTGTACTGGAGAACATGTACTTACCTATTTATTACTTAGACTCTTCGGTCTTCCTCCTTTACTTAGGCAATACCTTAGCCTGGATACTCAAGGAAACAGACTGAGGCAATGATTAGGCACTGATGTTATAGTGGGCATGGGCAAACCCAGAACAGCGAGAATGAAGAAAAGGAAGAAAAGCAAGGAGAAGTGAAACAATGTTAAGTGACATGAAGAGACATGACTGCCTGGCTGTCACCTTAAGAGAAGCACTGAAGACAGAGTGGATGCCTCTGCCTGACACCCAACTTTCCCTCAACCAGATGCAAAGACAAACTTCACCTTGGAGTAGTCCATTGTAAAGAAAAAGGAGGGGGATTTATTAGTTCAGCTCCTTCCTGTGTCTTTTTTTTCCCCCTAACTGCTTCAAAGCCATCTCAATAGTAGGAATTGCTTTTCACACTTTCCAGTTACATTAACAAGCATCTTCTGGGGTTTTGCAGCCACCCATTCCCTGAACACAGATTCCCACAGGGTAACAGAAGAGGAACAGGAAAACCCTGCCTTCCAGCAGAGGTGTCCTAACCATGCCTTGGGAGCCAAAATGTTTTATAATGGGCAGCAAATTTGTCTGAATTTTACTCCACTGGAAGATGCCATCTTTATCAGATGGAAAGTAAACAAACCTGTCCCCTGGTCCACAGGGCGACACTGTCTTTATTGTACATGGCCATTCATTTGACAGACATCCTCAGGAGACAGTATGGAAAAATGGTGGTCGGTGCCTCCCCCTTGCAAGAGAAACATTAATCCCATTAGAGTCTCTTTCCTAACACAGATACTATGTGCTGCAAACAGTATTGGTTCCCTGACTGGAAAGACTCCCAAGTTATAATCAATATGTACAATTTATTTATTTATTTATTTATTTATTTATTTATTAGTTTTTTTGAGGTAGGGTTTCACTCTAGTCCAGGCAGACCTAGCATTCACTATGTAATCTCAGGGTGGCCTTGAACTCATGGTGATCCTCCTACTTCTGCCTCCCAAGTGCTGAGATTAAAGGCGAGTGCTACCACGCCCAGCTAACAATTTATTTTTGTCCAACTGAAAGTCAAACTCTCACTCTCTCCTTCCTTACTCCTTTCTCTCTCCTCCTTTCCCTTCCCTTTCCCTCCTGGCTGGGAATTAAACCCAACCTCACATAAGCTGTTCCCCTAGGTCTACAATCAAGAATACCAAGTTATGAAACATAGTGTAGCATTAGTACAGGTAAGCAGTATATCTTGACATTAATCTAATAAAAAAAAAGTGCTGATTCTTTCCTCGATGCATTAATAGAACTCTCTCAGGCCACAAGCAAGTCTTCTCAAATTGTGATGTAAATTGGAAGATGTAACTGTGGAAACTTGGATGGATACTGGGCGATGCTGTATACTGCAGTAGTGGTTTTTCTGGAACTTTGCTGAACTCTTCAAGTTGCCTCATGTTTCTATTTTCTTTAAGAATATCATCAAAATGTCTAGTCTTCAAAAAACTGTCACAGAAAGAAAAAAGTTAAGAACTACCACCAGAGTCATTGCTAAACAGAAATTAACACCCAGGTGTGAATCACTGGGCTTGGTACTATAGGAGGGAGAGTAGCCAAGAAAAATGAACACACACACTAAGTTTTAGGAGATTTAAATTGAGAAGAGGAAAACAAGATAAAGATGTATATATCTTGAACAAGTGAAAATATAAATAAATGATATATATTGTTGTTTATATATATTATATATATTAAAGTACACACATACATATATATGCTTTGAAAGAAGCAAACACTGTATCTAAAAAATTACAAAAGGGGGCTTGAGAAATGATTAAGCGGTTAAGGCATTTGCCTGCAAAGGCTAACCACCCAGGTTCGATTCCCCAGTACCCACATAGAGCCAGATACACAAAATGGTACATGCCTGTGGAGTTCATTTGCAGCAGCTGGAGGCCCTGACATACCCATTCTCTCCCCTCTCATTCTCCTTGCAAATAAATTAATTAAATATTTAGAAAACATAAAAAGATTAAAGAATGAACATGCTAATTTTTTGAGACAAGCATAAAATCCCTAGTTTGACCCCAGGCCAAGACAAAAACTACAACAAATAATATCTTAGAAATAAAAGGTGTGACATCAGCAATGAAGATGAGTTCAACATACTCATCGCCAGACTGACAAAGCTGAGTAAAGGAAGTAAATTATAGAAAGCACCCAAATTAAAAGACAAAGAGAAAAAAAAAATGGTATAAAAAAAGAGATCACTCAAAAGTTGTGAGAGGGTTAGAGAGATGGGCTACCCATTAAGGCACTTGCCTGCAAAGCCAAAGGACCCAGATTTGATTCCCCATGACCCACATAAGCAAGATGTAGAAGGGGGCACATGCTTCCGGAGTTCATTTGCAACAGCCAAAGGCCCTGGCATGCCCATTCTCTCTCTCTCTCTTTCTCTCTCTCTCACTCTCTCTCTACCTGCCTATTTCTCTTTCTCTCTCTCTCTCTCTCTCTCTCAAATAAATAAATAAGAATAAAATAATTTTTAAAAAGTTGTGAGACATCAAATAGTCGAACACAAGTATAGTTTAAATCCTAGGAGAAAAGAGACCAAACAGAGACAAAAACATTTGAAATGAGAGCTGACAGTTTTATAGTTAATAAAAGATAAACTAGAAAATCTAGTATATCTCAAGAAGGATATAGAAAATATACACTGGACATATCCTGGTCATCCCACCAATTTTTTGTTTGTTTGTTTGTTTTTGAGGTAGGGTCTTGCTCTAGCCCAGGCAGACCTGGAATTCACTCTGTAGTCTCAGGCTGATTTTAGACTCACTGTGATCCTCCTACCTCAGCTTCCTGATGCTGCGATTAAAGGCATGCTCCACCATGCCCCACACTGTAAACACTGTGTTTACAGAAACAGAGATCTGGAGGTTCCTATAAAAAGTGTTTAAATCTGGGCATCATGGTTCAATACAATTCCAACACTCAGAAGCTAAGGTAGGAGGATCATGAGTTCAAGCCTAGCTTGGGGTAATAAGGGAGTTTGAGGATAGTGTTGACTACATCAAGGTGAGTTCAAGGCTAGCTTAGGTTACACAGAAGGATCTAGTCCTTCTCACTCTCATATGCCAACAAAAACAACAACAAAGAAGCAACTATAACTAATAAATGAGCTTAGCCTAGAAAGGTCACATACATAATAGATTAAAAATAAAATGAAATTTATTAATGGTTATTGTAATTCAAAACACTTGTTAACTAAAATATTAATTTAAGAAGGTTTTTAGAGGAGAGGAATGGAGGAAAGGGGGGATTTGGGAGGCTTAACTATGACTAAAGCCATATAAAAAGGCATATGGAAACCTACTTTTTGTTAATTAAAAAATACAATTTTGGGCTGGAGAGATGGCTTAGTGGTTAAGGCATTTTCCTACAAGGCCAAAGGACCCAGGTTAGATTCCCCAGGACCCACATAAGCCAGATGTACAAGATGGTGCGTGCATCTGGAGTTAGTTTGTAGTGGCCAGAGGCTCTGGGGTATCCATTTTCTCTCTCTCTCTCTCTCTCTCAAGTAAATAAATAAAATATGAAAAGTGCAGTAAATGTTTAAAATTTGAAATTTCCAGAGGGAAGGAGAAAAAATGTTCAAAATATGGAGACAGGAAGGAAATATGATGCTTTCAGAGGAAGAAGACAAAAACCTCACTGTGCACCTAAGTGTTAACTTTACTCGTTCTTCTTCCAATCTGTATGTCAAGGTTCTCTAAAGGAACAGAACTAATAGAATAAACTTATGTTATAAAGAGAACTTATGGGATTAGTTTATGGCAGTCCAATTATAGTTGCCTGCAGGTTTGAGCATCAAGGAACCTGGTAGCTGCTCAGTCCACATGGCTGGACGCTTCAGCAGTCCCAATCTGGCACTGAAGGCCTGGAAGATTCCTAGAAAGCCTTTGATCTTCAGTCCATGTTGAAAGTTCTACAGAACTTGCTTCCAAGGCCGATGAAGGGTAGACAAAGCAGGGTAGACGCATGCATGAGTTAATAAAAGCATGGGCAGCCAAAGAGGAAGCACCCGTGAGTAGCACTGGCAGCCATATGAACAGACCCTGTGTTCTTTTGCAGTTGTGTTCTCTGTGTACCAGAAGGGCTGCCCACTCTGGAGGAAGGACTTCTTCCTGCAGTTAATCCTTCCTAGAAATGGCCTTACAGACCTACCCAAAAGGCATGTGCCTTTACTCCTGATCTGATCAAGAAGACAACAGAATGTAATAATCACACCTTCTCAGGTGTCCGTGATGGCTCAAGGCTCCATGGTCAGGATGGGAAGGAGCCGAACAGGAAGCTCTTCTGAATCTCTATCATTTCTCTCAGTTCATCTAGCAATGAATACCACTAGAGTAGCTCCTACTGCTTATTTTAACAACAGAAAGAAAAAACAAACAAACAAACACAGGGATTATTAGAGACAGAGGGGTACCATGGTTCTTTAAATGACAGTTTTCTGTTTGGTTTCATGCGGAAGTATAGATACTGTGTGTCAGTTAGATTTTCAGTTGCTGTGACAAATACAAGAGAGAAACAGTTTAAAGGAGGACGGATTTAATACGCCTGGCTCGCTGTTTCGGGAAGTTCAGTCCTTGGTCATCTGGAGTCATTATTTGGGCCCCTTGAGGGTGAAGTAGAATATCATGGCAGCTGCAGCATGTGGCAAAGGCTGCTCACCTCATGGTGCGCAGAAAGAGAAGAAAGAGAGAGACACATAGGAAGAGGCCAGGAACAAAATATGTCTTTCTAACATTTGCCCCAACTGATATACTTTTCCCATCCAGGCCCTACCTTACTTGGTTCTGCCATCACCCAATAATCTAATCAAGCACTGAATTTATCAGTGGGTTGATCCACCTCCCAACAATGGCATTCTAGTATGAAGAATTATCAGTGGGTTGATCCACCTCCCAAAAATAGCATTCTAGTATAAATTTATCAAGGGTTTAATAATTCATTATATCAGAGCTCCCCTGACATAACAGGAGGTGTACTTTACTAGGGTAGTGCTTCATAATCCAATCAAGTTAACAACTAAGATTAACCTCCACACCTCCCTTCTGAACACTGCTTGCATCAAGTACTAAGCCTCCAATAAATGTGCCTTTTGATTGGGGTGAAGGATGTTAACTTCATACTCAAAACACACCAGTTTTTAATCTCATTAAATAATATACATCACCAAGTGTTAATATTTATCATTAATTAATAAATAGTTGGCTTGTTTTTGATTTTTAGATATGGTCACATGTAGTCCAGGCTAACCTTGAATTTACTCTGTAGGTGATATTATCCTTGAACCCCTGATCCTTTTGTCTCTCCCTCTCAAGTTCTGGGATTATAGGCCTATACCAACTCTTCCAGTTAATAGCAGGATTTTTAAACTTAAAGTGATCATTAACTTGTACAAAGTTTGTCACTGGAAAGAAAGCAATTTATTCAAGACATTTTTTTAAATCATATTTTTTCTTAATAAAGTAAGGGTGAATATTTATTTATTTATTTGAGAGAGGGAGGAGGAAAGAGAGAGAGGAGAGAGAAAATGGGTGCACCAGAGCCTCTAGCCACTGCAAACAAACTCCAGACATGTGCCTCCTTATGCATCTGGTTTATGTGGGTACTAGGGAACTGAACCTAGGTCCTTAGGCTTCACAGGCAAGTGCCTTAACCACTAATCTATCTCTCCAGGCCCCAAATCATACATTTATTCATTTACTTAGTTAGTTAGTAAGTTCGTTGCAAGCAGAGAGAAACAGAGATAAGAGAGACAGAGAGAACAGGTGCACCAGGGCTTTCCGCTGCTGCAAATGAACCCCAGGTGTGTGCACCACTTTGTGCATCTGGCTTTACATGGGTACTGGAGAGTCAAAACATGTCATTAGGCATTGCAGGCAAGCACCTTAATTGCTGAACCATCTCTCTAGCCCCAGTAAATATTCTTTGAGCATATATTATATGAAAAAGTTTCCATTCTTGTTTACATTCTAAGGAAGAGCAGGAGGGTAATAGAAAGAGATGATAATATATGCAAATATAGAACATATCCAGTAGTGTCAAGGAAAAACAGAGCCTGATTGATTTTCATTGAGATGCTATTATAGTCAGGGAAAGGGGACTGAGGCTCAATTTTAAAGACCCATGGAAAAAAAAATGGAGATTTAATGCCAAGGAGAAGGCTGCAAGGGTTATAGTAGAGAGCTACACATAGACAATCCCTAAGAGTAATTCTTGCTAAGATGACCTAATACTGCTCCTAATAAAGGCAGGCGAGGATGATCAGACCATCTGGGGAATGATATAAGATGAAGAATTGATCAGATATACAGAGCAATTATTTGGGGGAGACAATTCTCTCTATATCTACTTAGCAATATTCTTAGACTCTTGAAGTATATAAACAGAAACTCAAGGTCAAGGCCAAGTCGAGAAAAGAGCTCAGAGGAACTGGATTAAAGTTTGGTTCAAGAAATCTGCATATGGTGGCACATGGCTGTAATCTTCAACACTTGGGAAGTATAGGTGAGAGGATCAGAAGTTCAAGGCCAGCCTGGGCTACATGAGGCCCTGTTTCAAAGAAAGGAGAGAGAGAGGGAGGGAGAGAAAGGGGGAGAGAGAAGAAGAGGAAGGGGAGGGGAGAGGAAGGAAGGGAGGGAGAGAGGAAGAAAGAAAAAAAGGAAAAGTTTGGTCAAGGAGAGAATTATTGTTAATGACATTAAAGGTTTTAAAGAAAAATGTGGCAGGGGTTTGGGGAGATGGCTCAGAAGATAACTTGCTTGCAAAACCTACCAGCTTGGGTTGGCCTGAGTTCATTTCCCTAGTACCCATTTAAAGCCAGATGCACAAGGTAGTGCATATATCTGGAATTTGTTTGCAGTGACGAGAGCTGCTTTTTCCTTGCAAATAAATAAATAAAAATGTATACATTTAAAACAAAAAGAAAGAAAATTGTGACAGGGAAATGGGATGAAGGTAATTTGGAAGGAGGACCTTCTCAGTAAAGTGACAGTTCAGTGGAGACTTTTACAAAACGACAGAGCTGCAGCAGGTGGATATCTGGGCAAGAATGTGGTGTCCACCAAGAACAAATGTAAAGTACCCTACTAAGGTTTGTGAGGCCCAGCAAGGAGACCCATGTAGGAGGAAATGATTTCTGCTCTGAGAAACTAGAACCTGAAGGGCTTTTAGTCTAGGTAGAGAATTTGGATTATAGTGGTAAAGTATTCTAGTACTTGTGTATGTGTGTAGGGGGGGATTCTCTCTGTTCACAGTACTGAAGCTACAGGCATGCCTGGCCACTCCTGGCTATTTATGTGGGCGCTAGGGATTGAATCAGGGCAAATCAGGCTGTCTCCTCAGGCTCTCATGCTCTCATAGCAAGTGTTCTTACCTGCCAGACACATGAACCACAATCCCCAACTTTGTTTTTTTAAAGACCAGTCCTCTAGCCAATCAAAGACACTCTGTGACTCAATTCTCTCCTTTCATACATGTATCTTCATGGCAAATTAGAGGGGGAAAAAAACAGGCACGTCCAAGTGTGCTCACACGTATCGGCATGCCAGGACCTCTTGCAGATGCAAAGGAATGCCAGATGCCTGTGCCACTTATTTATTATTATTTTTATTATTTATTTGACAGAGAAAGAGGGAGAGAGAGATGATGGGTGCAGACTCCAGCCACTGCAAACAAACTCCAGACGCATGTGCCCCCTTGTGCATCGGGCTAATGTGGGTCCTGGGGAATCGAACCAGGGGTCCTTTGGCTTTGCAAGCAAACGTCTTAATTGCTAAGCCATCCCTCCAGCCCCACTTATTATTATTTTTTCAAGGAAGGGTTTCACTCTCGCCCAGGGTGTCTGGGAACTCATTCTGTAGCACCAGGCTGACCTCGAACTCATGGCGATTTTCCTACCTCAGCCTAGCCGAGACTAAAGGCATGTATCACAATATTCACTTGTTGCACCAGTTTCATGTCTGGATTTATGTGGATGGGTGGCTACACTTTGCAAGCAAGCACCTTTAACCACTGAGAAATCTTTCCAGTTTTGTAAATTTTTGAAGATCAGTACTTACATTCTTGCTTTTCAAATATTTTTTTTTTACCAGAATTACTTATATGCACACATCACATGTATGTAGATATAACTGCTTTGTCTAAAAATTTCTTCATCTATTTTTCTTATTTGAAAACGTTTGGAAGGAATCTTGTCACTAAATTGAAATGGCACTCTTCCATCTCCTCTTCAGTCCTTTCAGGAGAAAATGGAGCCAGAGGCTGTTGCTACATAGATAGAATTGTTACCAACAGTACTCTAAGCTTACTTCCATTGTTGAAAGTGAACTCATCTTCAGGCTTCAGAATCTGATTTTCAGAGTGTAAGAAGCTTGATAGAAAAGGCAATTGAGTGCAATCACCTCTCTTCATGTGCTTGGCCATAAATTGTTCAAGTTATTGGAGTGTGGTGTGAATCAGGAGGACTTGATGAATATTCCTAGGAACATCTAGACAGGTAACCTTAGCGAATGTGTAATTGCCTGCCAAATCCAGCTTTAAACAAGTGCATGTAGAAGTGCAGGGGATGCTTAGTAATTGTGTTCTCACTTTCTTACAGTCTTTGCCAGAATAACAGGAGGTAACTTCACTGGAGGGCTAGTAGAGGAAAAGGGATCTTGGCAGATGGTCAGTGACTTAATGCTACTACAATGCAGCTCGTGAACAGAAAATGACAAGCATTTTTAGTTTCAGATAAGTAACTAGTTTTATAGTGGTTTTGTTTGTTTGTTTGTTTGGTGTTTGCTATGGGTATAGCGGTTAGTTAAGAGAATATTTCTTACCAAATAAAGAAAAATCATGGTTCAAAAAAGCCAGGCATGGGCTGGAGAGATGGCTTAGCGGTTAAGCGCTTGCCTGTGAAGCCTAAGGACCCCGGTTCGAGGCTCGGTTCCCCAGGTCCCACGTTAGCCAGATGCACAAGGGGGCGCACGCGTCTGGAGTTCATTTGCAGAGGCTGGAGGCCCTGGCGCGCCCATTCTCTCTCTCTCTCTCCCTCTATCTGTCTTTCTCTCTGTGTCTGTCGCTCTCAAATAAACAAAAAATTAAAAATTAAAAAAAAAAAGCCAGGCATGGTGGCGCATGCCTTTAATCTCAGCACTTGGAAGGCAGAGGTAGGAGAATCCCTGTGAGTTCAAGGCAACCCTGAGCATACATAATGAATTCCAGATCAGCCTGAGCTAGAGCGAGAGCCTACCTCAAGAAAACAAAACAAACAACAAAAAAACCAAAATCATGGTTCAATAACTGAAATGATAGGAACATTAAATCATAAAACAATTTATTTTATTTTTATGAGTATATATATATATATGGAGAGAGAGAGGGAGGAAGAGAGAGATAGAGAGAGAGAACTGGTGCACTAGGACCTCCAGCCACTGTAATCAAACTCCAGATGCATGCGTCATTTTGTGTACCACCTTGTGCACATGTGTGACCTTGTGTGCTTGTATCACCTTGTGCATCTGGCTTACATGGGACCTGGGGAGTTCAACATGGGCCATTAGTCATCACAGGCAAGTACCTTACTTGCTAAGCCATCTCTCCAGCCTGACATAAAACAATTTTAATAATGAGCCACATAAGTTTGAAGATATGAGAAAAATACAAAAGTTTGTAACAAAAACTGAAGAAATGAAACTGTAGTCTCCCTCTGATTCATGAGAATAGCAGCTAGAAAGAGCTTAGCATAGGCAGGCCCTCAATAAATGCTTAGTAAAGCCTCAGTGAGTGCTGAGAGAATAAAAATTATCAAGAAGATCGTATGAAGAGGACATGTTAGCTGTCAAAAAAATCACACAAGAAGACTTTACCTGGTTATCTTTTAAAATTTTTAATTTGCAATGAGCCTCTATTGTTTATGTATTTTCTATTTCTAATTTTTCACTTATTTTTCCATTTTTGACATTTTCATTCATATATATAATGTATTTTGATCTTATTCTCCTCAATCAATTACCCTCTTTTATCCCCTTCCCATTAATGCACTTTTTCCCCATTAATCTCCATCTCACTTCCATGCCTTTTTTTTTTTTATTAATGCAAGGAATTAAATTAGGATTACTTGGTTGATCATGGGTGGAAGGTTATTTACTGTGGAATAGGCAACTTACTAGCGGCAACACCACTGATGAACCTGACTCACCTCTCCCAGCAACTAGCTAGCTACTCTTGGAGGTCTGGAGTCTTATGTGTACTTCCCCTATCAATGACAATTCACTGATGGGCTCAATCTTGTACAAGAATCCATGGGTCCTATGAAGTCATGGATGCCAGACAGTAATGAGAAAATAGCATTTTGCAGCCCTCTTCCTGTCCTCCTGCCCTTTCATTCCTCCATCTGTCTCTTACACAATGCTTCCTGAGCCTTGGAGGGTGTGGTTTAGATGTCCTGTTTGAGTCTTAGCACATGGTAGTCACTCATTCTCAGCTATTTTGCCAGCTGTGCATCTCTGCATTAACCACTACCATTGTAGGAAGACATTTCTAAGCAATATTGGTTGATCAAGAACCATCCTTTGTTTCTTTGTTTTGGTTTTCTGAGGTAGAGTTTCATTCTAGCTCAGGCAGGCCTGGAATTCACTCTGTAGTCTCAGGCTGACCTCTAACTCAAAGTGATCCTCCTACCTCTGCCGGCAGAGTGCTGGGATTAGAACCATCCTTTTTTTATATTCTTTTTTTCTTTTGGGTGAAGTTAAATGGCTTAAACAATTCCAATTTAACATTTGACATTTAGAATTACATTACCTTTGACGTAATCAGCAAAATCAGTACTTGATTTTATACTGGACTATAACCTAAAGGGACATCTAGCTGTTACAGAGCAAAAGATAAGTATCTGAGCTGATATCTAGTGCCGACTGGGAAACTGACCCTTTTAAAGAGATTAAGCTATTTCTCTTCATTTTCTCTACAAACAATAGTCCCTAACAATTATTATCTCCCTCCTTCACCAGGAGTTGTTACAGGTATTCTTCTCATTGCTAATACATATTTTTTTTTAAAAATTATGCTTTATTAGTTAAAAATGATAAAAAAGTAACAAAGTCTGTTTTCAAATTCCAAACACATTTCATGATATAAAACAAAATTTTGTAAAGATGTACTTCATCCTGCATTGAGTATGCTTACTTACTAGTCTGCAATTTGTTAAATATTCCATAATTTTTATTTACTTAATTTTTCTTTTTTTAAGGCAAGATCTCACTTTAGCCTAGACTGACCTGGGATTCACTCTGTAGCCCAAGCTGGCCATGAACTCACGATGATCTTCCTACCTCAGCTTCCTGAGTGCTGGGATCAAAGGTGTGTGCCCAGCCTTTTTTGAAGTCTGTGAAAGAAAAACTAGTCTTCTAAAAGGAGGTAGTATGAATTCTTTTTACACTTGTGAATATCTTTTTTAGGGAGTTGGTAATAATGTCAATATGTGCAATTCTACTTAGAATTCAGTACATTAATTGTTTGACACTGGCTCCACATTTGAGTGACCTGGAGAATTAAAAAAAAAAGTCATTGGAACTCAGTATGTGTAGGGATGGATTCTGGCCTCTGTGTTTTGTAGAACTCCTCAAATATTATACAAAACCCATGACCAGCATTCTTCAGAAGTGTCAAAGTCTATAAACAAGGAAACTTTGCAAAACTGACATGGACTGGAGGAGGTCCAGGGGACATGATGATCAAATGTAACATGTAGGTACCCTAAGCAGGAAGCTTCAAAAGAAAAAATAATGATCTTAGAGAGAAACTTCTGAAATCCAAATAAACTATGGTATTGGCTAATATCATATCAGTGTTATTTCCTTGGTTATATCAAACACTGTGGTAACGTAAGATGTTAATAATAAGTAAAACTGCCAGGCATAGTGGCACACGCCTTTAATCCCAGCACTCAGGAGGCAGAGGTAGGAGGATCACCGTGAGTTCAAGGTCGCCTTGAGACTACATAGTGAATTCCAGGTCAGCCTGGGCTAGAGTGAGACCCTACCTCAAAAAAACAAAACAAAACAAAACAAAACAAAAAACCCAATAATAAGGAAAACTGGGTGTGGAATATGTTGGAAGTCAATACTCTGCATTTTTCTTGCACATATCAAATTATTCTGAAATAACAAGCTCATTAAAAAGTCTAATGTGGAGCTGGGCATGGCAGTGCACAGTTGTATACCCAGCACTCAGGAGGCTGAATAAGCAGTGAGGGTAACTTAGAGGCCGCCTTGAGCTGCATGCTGAGACCCTATGTTCCGCTTCCACACAAAAGGGAAAAAAATCCATTTAATAGGTAACCAGGGTTGAGAATCATTCACATAGGAATGTTTCATTGTATCAGAAAATAATAGACAACAACAATTGTCAATTGCCTGCACATGGTCTGACATTCACAAAGGGCTACTGGACATTGGGGACCTTTCTCACAAATTACATCTCTAGAGTAAGTCCCAAGAAAACACACAAATGGCCTAACTATAATCAACAGAGCTGTAAAAACAATAATTTTGCTTAGCATTCACTTCCAAAACAAAAATTCTAAAAGGATGGCTCAGAAAAAGGAGGGAAAAGTATCACACTCCATCCATTGCTTAGCTTAGAAAGATACATTTAATTTTAATATCTATAGAAATTACCTGGGTTAAATGCAATGTCAGCATCGTGGTTTTCTAGCTTTCTGAGAAAACTGAGGATCTTTGTCAGTTGTCTGTTATCTACAGCACAAATAAAGCTCTTTGGTATTGAGATTTTTCTCTTCTACCTTCCACTATGGTGGAAAGGAGGTAAGGAAAAAAGATCCCTGAATATTACCCTGGCCACATTTCTGTTTGTAGAACTATTGTTATTAAATATTTGTCATCTGTGGAAATCTCTAGAGCAAAGCTAGAACACTGCCTGAAGAAATCAGTCTAGAACTGGGTATGTAGCTAGCGGTAGAACGTTTGCCTAGTGTGTGCAAAATCCTGGACTCGATCTCTCTGCACACAGAGGGTGTTGGGGGTATCATTATGAAAACAGCACGTGCCTGGCGATATTTCACAAAGCTACTTTTTTTTTTTTTTTTTTGAGGTAGAGTTTCATTCTAGTCCAGGCTGACCTGGAATTCACTGTGTAGTCTCCAAAGTTACTTTTTGTGGTGCTGCACACCTGTAATCCCAGCACTTGGGAGGCTGAGCCCGAATCCAACTACATAGGGACACTCTGTCACCAAAACAAAACAAAAAACCCAAGCAAGAAAGAAGCCAAACAAACAGACCTCTACTCTTTAAAAAAAATAAAATAAAAAAGAAAATAGACATTATCATCATCTACTTTGTGGAAAATGTCACCAATTTATCGCTTTTATGATCCAAATTAACCGTCTGCAGTCACGCAGATTACACTCGGGCTGACTGTCAGGCAAAGCGTTTCTCTGGCAGGAGCTTTCTCGTCTGTACAGCGAACGCACTGGGCCGAGCCATCTTTCCCGGCCCCTGGCGACTGGAGAGAAGGACGTGAAGAAACAGTGGAGGGCTTTAGGAGTTAGGGCAGGTGAGGGAAGGAGGCAAGAGCGAAGAGGCGACGTGCGACAGAGACCTGAGCCACGGGTCAATTTAGGGGCTGTTTTTCCGCTTTGGTTGAACTAGCGGGAGGAGGGAGGTTGCTGGGCAACTGCATCTCCTGGGAGGATGGAGGACCCCAGTGTAGGTGTCTACGTATCTGCCTCTTAAAAAAATTTTTTTTCTTTTTAGGCATGGTGTCTTTTGAAAATTAATTAAATTTGCGAAAACTTTAAAGGTGAATATTTCTTGAGGTCACTTTGGGGCAAACTCTGAAGTCGGCCCGCGGCGGTTTTGCTTTTTCCTGTTCTCAGGCGCGCTGCGGGCACCTCTCGGTCAAGACCCAGCCTCCGCGCGTTGCTGGGCAGAGGACGCCTCCGGCTCGGGCTCCGGCTCCCCGCCCCCCCCCGCCCCCCGCCCTCCTGGACCCTGGTTCGGGTCCCGGGCCGCCATGGCCCCGGAGATGGAGCCGCTGCTTTTGGCCTGGAGCTATTTTAGACGCAGGAAGTTCCAACTTTGCGCCGATCTGTGCACGCAGATACTGAAGAAGTCCCCTTATGACCAGGTACCGGCCGCCCCCGCCCCTGCCCCGAGGATGTTCTTGCAGAGGCCATCGGCTCAGTGGGGGGGGGGGGATCCCTCTGTCCCCCGTGGGGAGGCCCGGGGAGCAAGTCCCCGAGCGAGGCCGGCCGGGCACTGTCCTCCGTGTGCCCGGGAATCGAGAGTTCAGGGCCTTGACCTGCCCTTCCGCAGACTTGAGCATCATCCCTCCCTTTTCCTTTGAGTCCCAGAATAAGGGACTTGAATGTTAAGGTTGGTGAGGAACTTCATTCATTCATTCATTCATTTGTACATGTGGCTGGACAGACTCTTAACCTCGCTTTGTTAATTTCTATAAAGAAAACAAGACACACAAAAGTGCAAACCAAGACCTGTGGCTGTGCCCTTTTTCTAACAGGACTGACTTTTGGTTTGGATGAAATATTTCTGTGGCATCCCTACTCATTGTGAGTTGGCTGTCACAGCTTGAAGGAGCCTTTGGCTCTAGGTCATGAGTTCAGCTTGAGCAAATAGGCAGGAAAGAGGAATGCGAATGTAGAAGAGTGAGAAAGATACATTTATGATCAAGTAAACTACTGGGGCAAGGGGAAGTATGATTGAAGGAGGGGACAGTGGCATTCATTAAAAGGGAGTTTAACTGGTGGGCGTGTTGGTACACACCTGTAATCCTAGCACTAGAGTGGTGAAGGCAGGAAGATCATAAGTTCAAAGCCATCCTCAGATACATAGTGAGTTTCAGGCCTGCTGGGCTTCAAGAGACCCTGTCTTAAAGAAATAAAACACAAAATTATATGAAAAAGAAACTTAAGTTATAGTAATACTGTATATATTGAGTGAAAAGGGTTATAAGGTGTGGGAGAGGGACAGTGCTGATGGACAAGTAGCTCCTGGAAGTGACAAGAAGAAAATGGAAGACCAGGAGTGGAACTGTGGCTTTTTGTCATTGACTGTGGTAAATGCAGAATGTGCCTGTATAGTTCTCATTCCCCAGTTCTTCCTCTAGTGGTGTGGCCTTGGAGATGTTAGGAAAAACAAAAAAAGAAAAAAGAAAATTGTAGAGGGTTATAAAAGTGGAAGCCTGGCCTGGGGAGATGGCCCAATGGTTAAAGGCAATTGCTTGCAAAGCCTGATGGTCTGGGTTCAGTTCCTCAGTGAAGCCATATAAACCAGATGCACAAAGTGGAGCATGACTTTGGAGTTTGTTTGCAGCGCCAAAAGGCACTCTTCTTCCCCTTTTTCCTCGCCCTCCCCTTTACCCTCTCTCAAATTAAAACTTTTTTTTTTCATTTTAAACAAGAAATTTATTTAAACAAGATGCTTGACTTGAAGGGAAAACTAGGACTCATCTTTTTAGAGTAATTTATTCCTAAAGGTAGGTCACCCTACATGTAACAGCTACATACAAAAAGTTATAAAGTTGTTCTTGGTTTTACAATGATAAATGAAAACATTAAAATTACCCAATCAAACAAGGTATGTAAGGGCTTTTTTTTTTAAATTTTTTTATTTATTTGAGAGCGACAGACACAGAGAGAAAGACAGATAGAGAGAGAGAGAGAGAGAATGGGCGCGCCAGGGCTTCCAGCCTCTGCAAACGAACTCCAGACGCGTGCGCCCCCTTGTGCATCTGGCTAACGTGGGACCTGGGGAACTGAGCCTCGAACCGGGGTCCTTAGGCTTCACAGGCAAGCGCTTAACAGCTAAGCCATCTCTCCAGAGTAAGGGCTTTTTTTTTAAATGTTGCTTGTGTTTTGTTTTTGTTTTTTTTGGTTAAAATGAGAGCAAAATAACTTACTGGAATATAAAGATAAGAGGTGCATGAGCATGCCACTAATGGAGAGGGGTCTTCTCATAGAACCAGTACTTTCCCCTTACTGTCTCCATTTGATGTCAACCAAAACATTGGCCATTTAGTTTCAGGTTTTTAAAAATTTTTTTTGTTCATTTTTATTTATTTATTTGAGTGTGACAGAGAGAGAAAGAGACACACACACACACACACACACACACACACAGAGAGAGAGAGAGAGAGAGAGAGAGAGAGAGAGAGGGAGAGGGAGAGGGAGAGGGAGAGAGGGAGAGAATGGGCGCACCAGGGCTTCCAGCCACTGCTAACGAACTCCAGACGCATGCACCCCCTTGTGCATCTGGCTAACATGGGTCCTGGGGAATCGAGCCTCAAACCAGGGTCCTTAGGCTTCACAGGCAAGTGCTTAACCGCTAAGCCATCTCTCCAGCCCTAGTTTTAGTTTTGTTTTTTTTTTTTTAAGAAAAAGAAAAGAAACACAATATGCTTGCACATATATACCAGTCACTTTATGTACAATAAAGGAATGTAGAAGGGAATAATGAATGTAGCAGTAAGGACGTGGTGGAACCGAATTGCGGCTTTCTCATTAAGAATGTAGTCTTAGTCTATAACAAAATCCTGGAGTGAAGTAGCAGGTTCCCTTTTAGGAGACACCTCGTGTGTGTGGCTGGAACACATCAGTTGTATCTTCCTCTTCCATTTCCAACTGTGCAGGCGCATCTGTTTCTTTGGTTGGCTGCCCGTCAAATTGGAATCTGATCTGCCACATTGACAGACCCTGCCGTTCACAATAGGCTTTCATTACTTCACTAAGTGGTGTGTACCTCTTCATGTTAAACTGCACCGCAGAGCCATTCTGCCCTACAACCTTCAAATTAATATGAACTTTGTTCTCAGTCTTGGTTCCTTGGGTTTTCATCAGCTGTGGCCACGGCTGGAGTCTCCTCAGCTGCCACTTCACGAAAGAGCTCCCAGGTCTGCACTGAAGAAGCATACACGCAGCACCAGGAGTAGCAGAAGAAGGAAGTGGCAGCGCTGGGTAAAAGAGAGGGTCAAAAATATTAAAAAAAAAATGTTTTAACAGGGCTAGAGAAATAGCCCAGTGGGTAAGGTGCTTGCCTTGCAAAGCTTAATGACCACTATCCACGTAAAGCCAGATGCACAAAGTGGCGCATGCATCCGGCATTCATTTGCACTGGACGGGGCCCTGCCATGCCCATTCTCTCCCTGCCCCTCTTCCCTCTATCTTTCTTTGCTTGTAAATAAAGAAAAATGTTTTAACAGAGTGGTGTGAAGGTTGTCACTAGGCTCTGCTGATCTTCTAGCAGTTGGATGGAAGATCACCTGCTTATATTCCATCTGCAGAATGGCCCCCCACATCGGTGGTAACGTCGTCAGGCTTGATTCTGTTTGCACTTTCACCTTAGTTCACCAAATTTATGTAGATAAACATTTTTTCCAAGAATATTTCTTTGCAGATTGATGAAGAGAGGTAGTAGAAGTGATCTGTAAGCCTATAAATGCTCCTCATTTCCCCCCCAAGATTCAAGATGTGGAAACAGACACTATTGAATTCTTTATCTTTGTTATGATGGAAATTTGTTTAGAATGTTTAGTGCACCAGACATTGTGTTAGGCACCATGGTTTGCAGAAACTTTACATACTATTTTCTTTTTCCATTGAATTAGGGTAGTTTCCACAGAACACTGATCCCAAGAGCAGCTCATGAAAAAACATTTCCTCATTAAATGCATTTGGGAGGTGTATATTCCCTTTTTAGAGATCCACAGTGAACACTAAAGGCTGTCAATAGTTCTGAAGAAAATAAACCTAATTTTACCTGGTTTCTATTCATAGTTTTGAAACTTATTTGACCACAGATTCTTTTTTATTTTCTGCCGAAGTGCAAAGTCAAATGTATTCCTTGTTATGGGGAGATACTGTCAGAAAAGGTTTCTTATTAATGGGTAAGGCTCTATACTCTTGGTGCCCAAGTGATATTCAGCACTATGAATTGAGATTTTATATTAGCTTTGTAGTCAGGACTTTGATTCATTTCAATGACCTTTTATTGAGTGCTTACTGCTTGCAAGCATAAATTCTGTACACTATATAATTTTCTAGTGCTTACAATAACCCTGAAAAGTTGTTAACAAAAATAAGACTAATGGACCTGCTTCAGAGGGTTTTTGTCGTGATATTTCATTGAATCCTTATTTACTTTAGGAATTTTAGTGGTTGAGGACAGAAAGCACAAAGTGAAGTGAATTATCCAAAGCTATATAGCTCACAAGCCCACTCTGCTGCCAGCGAACCATGACCCCACTTTGGTTTTTTTCAAAATGACTTTTGAACTTTTCCCAGTATGTTTTCTATTTTCTCATCTATTGTGATACCCTACCCCATTCCACCCCAAGGTCTTGGCTAAGTGTTTAAAAGTTTTTGACGTATCTGTGTACTTGGATTAAAGGCTTCGGGAAATCTCAAGGGAAAGAATTTAATTTTGATTAAGCCAGATAAGTTCTGAAACTTATTTGACCCTTGGTAGGGGACAGGAGGCCAAGCTTCCTTCTTGTCATATCTTGTAAAGTTACCACTTTGGAAAACTAATAGGCAGAAGAACAGTGTTTTTATTAGGGTTAAGAGGGATGTTTGAAGTGATCTTAACTCCTTTGTCTAGGAAAACAAAAATTAAGTACCTTGTTTAAAATCTCTTAAAGAGCCCAGCAAAGTAAGAATTTGGGTCCTTTTCTTTTTTTCCTCGGTATTTTGAAGTAGGCTCTCACTCTAGCTCAGGCTGACCTGGAATTCACTATGTAGTCTCAGAATGGCCTCGAACTCACTGCCATCCTCTTACCTCTGCCTCCCGAGTGTTGGAATTAAAGGCATGTACCACCATGCCCAGCGAACTTGGGTCCTTCTAATGTGGTCTCTTGTATAGCTCTCATTATGCCTTACTACTGGCCCTCTTGGGAGGCTAAGACTTATTGTCTTAAACTTAAGTGTGATTTTTGTTTTAATAAGGTAGGGCCTCACTCTAGCCCAGGCTGACCTAGAATTCACTATGGAGTCTCAGGGTGGCCTCGAACTCATGGCAATCCTCCTACCTCTGCCTCCCAAGTGCTGGGATTAAAGGCGTGTGCTACCATGCCCAGCTGTTTTTTTTTTTTTTTTTTTTTTGAGGTAGGGTCTCACTCTAGCTCAGGCTGACCTGGAATTCAATGTGTAGTTTCAGGTTGGCCTTGAACTCACAGCGATCCTCCTACCTCTGCCTCCCAAGTGCTGGGATTAAAGATGTGCACCATTACACCTGGCTTTATTTTTTTATTTTTTCAAGGTAGGGTCTTGCTCTAGCCCAGGCTGACCTGGAATTCACTCTGTAGTCTCAGAGTGGCCTCCAACTCATGGCATTCCTCCTGTCTCCTGAGTGAAGAGCAGAGGACACCCATTGTTCAGCTCTGGCCTCTGCATTTGTGTGCATGGGTGCACACATGTGCACGTGCATGAGGTATTTCTAAATGTGTGTTCATTGTTTCAGTGGAGGAAGTTAAATGGTAAGATTTACCATCTATGAGAAATTAGCAGGAGGGTCTGGGGAGATAGCTCATTTGGTAAAGTGCTTGCCTTATAAGCATGAGGAACTGGTTCAATTCCCAGAGTCCATGTAGACATGCTGGTATGGTGGCACATCTGTAGGTGGCACATCCAGGAAGGCAGAGACAGGTGATTGCCTGGTGGACAATATTCTTGAGTAATGACATCCAGGTTGTCCTCTGGCCTCCACATGCATATATACACATATGTGCATGCACGTGCACCTATATATGTACCCCCACATGACCATGCGTGCATATACACACATTAAAAAAAAAAGAAAGAAAAGTTATCAAGAGCCAGACCTGGGTTTATAACACTGGCAGTTGGGAAGTGGAGGCAGGAGGATTATGAATCTGAGACCAGGCCGGCCTGGGCTACCGAATGAGACTCGATCTCCAAAAGCAAACAGAGCAAGCAGAAAAGCCGACGGAAATGCGATGAGGCAGGCAAGCACGGATGTCCTCGGCTCTGCAGGCAGCTGCGGGTGGCAGTGTAGTGCGTGTTTTTCTCTTCTCCCGAGCATTTCTGGACCCTCTGTATCTTAGCGCCCTTTACAGTATTTGAATTGCCATTCTTGGGCCACCAAACTTGCACTGTGAATGAATTCCTTTGAAGCAGTGGTGGACAGAGGAGCAAAGAAAGGGACATACTCCTTTGAGCCACATGGGTTTTGCTCCAGCCTCTCCTCCTCTGACACAGCTGAGGGCTCTTTTGTTTTGTGCATGTGCATTTGTGCAGGTGTGTGTGTGAGGACGTCTGTCCATATGTGTATGGTGCACGTGAGGAGGTCAGAGGACAACTTGAGGTACCATTCTTAGGTATGCTGTCAACTCCTTTTTGAGACAAGGTTTCCCTCTGAAAAAATTAGACAGTGAGCTCCAGGAGGCCTTCTATGTTTGCTGGGAAAACAGGTGTGAACCACCATACCTGGTATTTATGTGGATACTGGGGATCAAACTCATGTCCTTATGCTTGCAAGGAAAACATTCCACCACCTCCCTGGCCCTGGCTCTTGTTTCTAATATTGGTATTTTTTCACATGGTTTTACTAATTTTTCTTTCAGGTGTTGAGAAACTCTCTAAAGCAATTCGTTATTTGCTAATCTTTCATAAGCTGAGAAAAAGAGCACCAAAAGATAATACTTTGGTTTCGATAGAAGGCCTATTGGATGAAGCCCACCTGTAAATTTATTACCTCTGTCATATCTCAGTCTCTCTGTGTCTTACACACACACACACACACACACACACACATACACACACACACAGAGAGAGAGAGAGAGAGAGAGAGAGAGAGAGAGAGAGAGAGAATGTGTGTGTGCTGGGGATTGAACCCACAGCTTTGTGCTTGTCAGGCAAGTACCGTACTACTGAACCTCACCCACTTAATCTGGTTTTATTTTTCCTTTAAGGGACATCATTTTAGTGTAGTGTCATGGGAGAGCTTTGATTAGTGCCTTGCATTTTCTACTAGGACATTGGATTTTATTTATTTTTAGTTCTTGCCAAAGTCAGAATAGTCAGGCATATACTAGGAATAGCGTATTTCCAGTGTTGTATGGCTGTCAGAAGGATTAAGGGTAGAACAAACATAACATTATGCTGTTAATAATGGGGAAGGGCTCTTGATGAACACAGTTTATGAATTCTTTCCCCAGACACAGTATGAGACAGAGAGCAGGGTCCCTAAGCTTGGAAGGTATTAAAAATTTGGATCTGTTAAGAATAACAAAAGGATAGCAAGTTAATTTATCACAACTTCCCTTCTTTTGATAAAAACTATAGTAAGAAAATGAAGTTGGAGCATATTGTTTTTTTCAAAATTGTGACTGAATGGTGGGGAAAATTTCTTAGAATGAAAGGAAACGCTAGCCGTCCCCTCACCGCAGTATGACCTAGAGGGCATGTGTGCTTCCCCAGCTCACGTCCAACATCCCGATTAGCTGCTTAATCTGATTACTGTTCTTTGTGTTCCATATGTCAGATCCTTGGCTTTAGAACCACTTCTGATTTTTTAGCTCCATTGTAATTAAACAGTTTACACAACACAAAGGTTTTGCAGGCAATGGGGATAAAAAACAAACAACCACAGCATGCTTTGACCATTGGGGTAGGTTTCTGGTAATGTTCACATTATTTAAATTAGTGATTCTGAGGTGGCTTAGTCAGGAAAATTCTTCCCCAGTACACATGAGGACCTGAGTTTGCCTCCCCAGTGCCTATGTCAAAGCTAGGTGTGGCCCAACATTGACCTCTGGCCTCTACATGCCCCTGCCTACATGCATACACACATGCAAAAATAATAAAAATAATTTGTAAAACAATCAGTGATTATGAGGGTGGGAGCATTAGCTGTATTTTAGGCAGAGGGTAGAGGCTTTTCAACTTCACTTTCTCCTTTGCTGTCCTCTATCTCTGTACTTAAAATGAGAGGGGTTCAGAGAGGAGAGGTTATTACTGTAAATGATTTGAGGGCTGAAATCCACTGGCTTAGATGAAAGATATGAAGCAAGTTTCCCCCAATGAACTATATGTTAGGAGTTGAAGCACCAATTTGATGGTCCAAGCCAAAACCACTTTTCTATAAATTTCCTAATTTCTTTCTGTCTATACCACCCTTACTTGTTTGTATACCTCCCCACATCCTAGGCCTCAGTTTCTTCTCTGATCTTCTCATTATTTTCCTACCTGCTCTTTACTTTTCCAGGCACAAGTATATTCTCAGGGGCAGATGAAGACAGAGCTATCACAAGGTCCTTGCTCAGTGCACAGAAGTCTGTGAGGTGAACTGGTGGCTTGCGGCCCTGGGGACTTTAGCCAGACTTAATCCTGTGATTCTATAGGAAGTGTATTGTATGAATTTTTATTCCTTACGAATTAGACAGCTTGCATTCCCACTTGGCTGCTTGGTCAATTATTTCGCTAATCTTCTGAAACCTATCCATTTCATTTCTGTCTGTTATTACTAAAATCGGAATAGAGTTTAGAGTTGGGTAGACTCATTAGCCAGAGTAAGTATTGATGGTAATTAGGAAGTTTTAGTGAGAAATATCTGGAGATTTAACTCCCTGAAGCAAGAACAACAGCCTAAGAGAAAGCTCCACCCCAGGGAGGGAGGAAGGTCAAGTGTTGCCCTTGACATTGGTGCTGATGAGCACAGCTTGTCCCGGGATGAGCACTGCCCATCCCAGGATGAGCCCAACCCGCCCCTGGATGAGCCTGCTGGTCCTGCGATGAGTGCTGACATCGATGCGCTTCTCCGGCTCCAGGCAGCGCGCTCTTCTTGCCCTGCTTCTATCTGCTGTGAAGACTCAGAGGGTCAGTTTATCTTATTTCTCCTAACCTGGAGTCAGTGGACCAATAGATGGACCAATGGTTTTGCCTGTTAACCTTGTAATTCAGCAAGTATGATAGAATATGTGAAAGAACTCAGAAAAGGGCAAGGTTTTATTATTGGTCTTAAAAGTGTCCTAGAAAGGAGTATTACTGCTTTAACCTGAGAAGAAAATGAGGGCTCTAGGACTTTCTGTTCAAGATCACACACCTGTGGCTCCCTCAGGGTAGAGTCTGGGTGTCTTGGCCTTCGAATTTCTAAGTCTGGTGCTCTACAGTCCTCTGTGCTGAGCCAGACAAATGACTTGCTAGACTAAGTGAACCTAATTTGTAGTTTTCTATATGGATGGGTCAATTTAAATCCCAAAATAACTATCATTGAGAGAGACTCAAAATGAAGGCTGCAGTGATTAAAACAGAAGTGTGGTCCTGGCTCCAATTTAAAACATCCTGGGAAGCTGGGCATGGTGGGGGCGCACACCTTTAATCCCAGTACTTGGGAGGCAGAGGTAGGAGGATCACCATGAGTTCAAGGCCACCCTGAGACTATATAGTGAATTCCAGGTCAGCCTGAGCTAGAGTGAGACCTTACCTCATAAAACAAAAACAAAAACAAAAACAAACACAAAAATATCCTGGTTCATTTCTTCTTAGTTGTGCATCTCATGGACTTCCGGTGATCCACGCCTGCCCTTGGTGGCCCCATCTCCTGTGGTGGTCTGTTCTCCTTCCTTGCTATCATCTCAAATGCACAGCATAATGCGTGCCCTTGACCTAGGCAGTCTAGGTTCAAATGCAACCGCCATACCTTGACCTCAGAGTTTTCTTTCTTCATCTTTTTTTTTTTTTAACTTGAGACTTTTAAAATGTTCATAGTGAAGTGATTGTACAAGTGAACATCCTTATCCTCCCTCCACTGATCAACAGGCAGGCGCTTTGGAAGATTTTCACACTAGTTATGGATGTCTAACTCTGTATGGTGGATTATTAGAATATCTTGCTGTGTATACTTCCTCCCATATCATACAACCTCAGTATTCATAATTTTGTTTACACTTTCTTATTTCTTATGACTGGTGAGATAATTTTTTAAAATTAAATGATATTAAAATCAATACTGGACTGCCAACTTTTTTTGGACACTTTAAAGTCTATAGTCAGTAGTGTTTCTTGGGGACTGGAGAGACAGCTTAGCATTTTTCTTAAGCATAACAGATGGTAGTACCTGTGTGTCACAGGGTTGCATGAAGGTTTTCATTAGCATATGAATAAAGACAGAAAATGTTAGCTTTTATTGTCTCTATGGCTAGTACAAACAATTCACCTTAAGGTACAATGGCATTTATGTGAGAATAAGCTGAAGGTTTATTTTGCAGTGCAGAACACATGTGCTACTGAAACCATGGGCATCGCAAAGGTATAGGGAAAAGGCAAAATGAGTAGGATTACATAAGTTATTTTAAAACAGTAATCCTTGGTCAGAGGATTAATAATGAGGGTATTCAAGCATCAGTAACAAAAGTGGTAGCAGTTCAAGGCTGAATGGACAGTTTGGGGGTAGGAATCCTCAGAAACATTTTCTGTGTGAGATCCTGGTGGCCTTGGCTCACGTTTGCAGTCGTGGTACAGCTGTGAGCGCATGTTCGTGGAATGCCCCACCTTTGCAACCTCTGAGCTTTCTCTAGTATATATTTTTTAACTGCATCCTGATATAAGCAACTCCATTTTCATCCTAACATTTTTCAACCCTGCCATCTGAAAAGGTTTTCTGAAAAGGTTGCTGGTAACCTGGAGAGGAAAATGCCCAACACATGGATGGTGAAATGATGTTGAAAACAGTTAATAAATCATTATCATTTGATCACTCCCAAAATAATCTCCCTTTTTTTCTGCTTCTTTTTATATCTTCTGTGTTTTCTGCTCTTTTCCCCTTCACCTAAGCTATTTATAATTTGCCCATAACATGAATATAGCAGTTAACACACTATATTGTAGTTTATTTAATTCTGTGTATTCCCTTAGAATGTCTCCAGCATCTAGTTAGGGCCAGAAATGCAGGAGCTGGCTGCAGAGTGAATGTACTTTCTTTTCATGCATATCACCCCTTACTTGTTTGTATGCCTCCCCACATCCTAGACCTCATGTTCTTCTCTGATCTTCCCGTTATTTTCCTACCTGCTCCTCACTTCCAGTCACAAGTGTATTCCCAGGGGCAGAAGAAGACAGAGACATCACAAGGCCCTTCATCAGTGAGCAGAATCCTGTGAAGGGAACTGATGGCTTCAGTCTGGGCCACTGGAGGAATCTCTCTGCTGTTAGAAGAAAACAAGCATAGAGTTCTGCTTGGGTTAGGCTTCTGTCCCCTTAGCTGTTTGCTGTTCCTTTTCATGGTCTGTGGTTGCCTGTTATAAGTTTCTTCCCCAATTCTATAATGTTCCTGTCTTATAGAGCTCCTAGACTTAATTTATTATTATTTAGTTTTTACTTAAAAATATTTTATTTATTTATATGTGTGTGTGTGTGGGGGGGGTGGGGGTGGGAATGAATGAGTGGGCATGCCAGGGCCTCTATAGACTCCAGATGCATGTGCCACCTTGTGCATCTTTACGTAGGTACAGAGGAATCAAAACCAGCTCCCAATATTTGGATTTTTATTGAATCAGTGTTCACCTACAAATGCTTGTTTAGTCATTAGGACTTTGGATTTTTTAAAATTATGTTTCATTTTTGATGTGTGTTCCTGTGTGTGTATGACACATGTGTATGCATGTTTGTGTGTGAGTGCAGGCGTGCATATGTGCTATGCTGCACGTGTGGAGGGCAGAGGGCAACTTTCAGCTATCAGTTCTCCTTCTGCCTTGTTGGAGGCTGCGTCTCTTGTTATTGTAGTTGCTTCATTGTCCAGTAAGCTTGTTTGGGAGCTTCCAGGAAATCCTCCTGTCTCCACCTCCCATTCTGCCACCAGCATGCTGGGATTATAGAAGACTGCCAGGCTTCCAGGCTTCACGTGGAGTCTGGGGATACTAACGTGGGTAGTCAAGCTTGAGCGGCAAGCTCTTTAGACACTCAGCCATCTCCCCAGCTGAGGATTTGGGCTTTTGCGATCTTAAAAATGTCTACTACCTTCTTAATGCTGCCAGGAGCCAGCTGCTGACTTGCCAGTGTCTCAGGTAAAGTTCAGCTGTGGCCTTTAGTTTAGAGAGAATCCTTTAGTTATAGTGCTCACCTGTTACTAGATATTAGAAAATGTGCTGTGGTTCTGCTTATAGTGTTAGAAAATTAGCTGTAGCCACCTGATGGTGTGTTCCTTCTGATAAAAATAAAGTGTTACATCTCTAGTGCTTTTATGTGTATGAATAGCCTTATGAAACCAATGTTCTCTACTTATTAAGGCTTGAGGCTTGTACAGAAATGGCTGGTATTGACTATAACTATGAGAAAAATAATGAGGCAAAGAGAAAAAAGGGCATAGATTCAGGAAGGGAGCCAGGCCGTCAGCAGGTGATTGTAGATTGTACCCTTCTGTTGGGCAGTAGACCTCATGGAGTCTTCCCACCCTGTTGGTTCTGGCTGACCTGGCAACTCTAAAATGGAGGAGCCTGTCACAATGAAGGAAGGGAGGGAGGGAGGGAGGGAGATTGATCAGACTGCCTGTTGAGATGGCAGTTAGTCAGAGAGACCCGCCAACTGAGTAAGGAACAGGAGAATGAGGAGCAAACCATGGGAGAGAGGAGGTCTGCTTGGGAGGAGCACCAGGCTGGGGAAGCTTGTAGCCCAGTAGGGTTTTTGGTGCATCATAGAGAATCGCAAATCAGAGAAGTTGCTAGAAGTTTGCTCTGCCGAGTGAGCTAGAATGTTAACAGTGTTTTGTAGATAAATACGTGCTTTGAGCCTCATGAAAGTTCTTGGGAATGCTGATCAAACTTTTCAATGGAAAGCAGTTATTCTTAGGGAGGCCCATGCATTAAACAACACTATAGTCATGACGGCATTTTGTGAAGGTTGGCATTTGCCTTTTAATTTTCACAGTCTTCATTTACGAATGATGGGTGGGGAAATTTACATTGTGTATATAATAATATATAATAATAAGGTTCTAAATAACGAATGCAACTTATTTCTAAGTTAGTAAATAGAGGTCTTAGAAATATGGAAGATGCAGAGTAGAGTTAAATCAAAATATCAGTGATTTGCATTGTAGGTGTAGTTGGAAAGCTGTAAGTGGCATTTAAAAGTTTCTAAGTAGCACAGAGGTGTCTTGAAGCCCTATATTTAGTATTGCTTTCTAATTCTGTTTCTGTAGACTTAATTATCCTCTGATAATGATCTAAAAGGGAACAAGGTTGGATGAATTTGTTTGACCTAATTTTTCACTTTTTTTTAGGTTTAATATTGTTTACAAGTGGAAAAGCTTATGTTAGCTTTTTGTTGCTCTGACAAAACACCCGAGAAAACAAGTTGAAGGAGAAACGGCTTCTTTTTTATTTATTTATTTATTTATTTATTTATTTATTTATTTATTTATTTGAGAGCGACAGACACAGAGAGAAAGACAGATAGAGGGAGAGAGAGAGAATGGGCGCGCCAGGGCTTCCAGCCTCTGCAAACGAACTCCAGACGCGTGCGCCCCCTTGTGCATCTGGCTAACGTGGGACCTGGGGAATTGAGCCTTGAACCGGGGTCCTTAGACTTCACAGGCAAGCGCTTAACCGCTAAGCCATCTCTCCAGCCCAGAAAAGGCTTCTTTTGACTCATAGCGTCAGTTTGTAGGCCATGGTGGGCAGATGGGCTCTGTTGCTTTGGGCCTGTGGCAAGGCAGAAGCAAGGCAGAGTGGCGGTGTGGGAGAAGCTGCTCACCTCACAGCGGTCAGGAAGCAGAGAGAGTGAAGGGGTCTGGGAACAAGTGCTACGCTTCAAAGACATACCCCTCGCATCCCACGTCTTCCCACGAGACCCCACCTCTTACTAGTCCAAACCAGCTGCGAAATCAGTGGTAGAATATTTGTCAAGGTTAGCACTCTCATAATCCAGGCATCTCTCAATAGCACCCCAGTTGGAGACCAAGCCTTCACCACTTGAACATTTGGAAACATTTCACTCTAACAAGGTTGTATGATAATAGCTTAGTATGTTGTGCCTTACCTTGGGGAACATTTTTCCTTGGGGAGATATAAACACACATCTCTTCACTCCAGATAGGGCTCAGGTGACAGACCAAAGTACAATTACACCAAAACTAGTTTTGGTGAACCATTGAGTTTACTGGGGTTACTTAGAGAGCAGGGTGAGGGGAGCTTACAGGAGCAAGGATGACTCAAAGGCAGCCGCAGCACTGAAGAGCCCACCCCAGCATGGACAGCTGTTAACTGGTTGGGGGCGTCTTCCCCTAAGCAGTTGTTAACTGTTCCTTTAACTTTGGGGAGTGATCATATGACCTTTTAAGTTTTAGTTCTCCCAGACTTACTGACCTCTTGACTCTCAGCTCCCTCCAGAAGGGAATATTTCAATTTGAAGGAATTTGCAATACAGCATACCTGAATTTTCATTTTCATAGAGTAGGTCGAATGTCAGATATCAGCACCTGTTTTTATGATGTCTAAATCATGTCAGACAAACTAGTCTTTTGGTAGGCTTATTCTAATAATAATCTATCAATATTGTTTCTTGCATGCCTTAAACTATGGGACTTGCATTCTTTATTAAAAGGAATAGAGCAATTGAAATAAGTTTTAATCAGCCAGTTGGAGTTTTACCTCTTGATGTTTTTATTTTCATAACTAAAATTAACTTCATAAAAGGCAAAACAATTAACTCTATATTTATCTGATGTTAGCTGGCAAATGCATGCCTTGAGTAAAGGCCCAAAGACTAACTCAGTGGTAAATGACATGGGTCATGTTTACAGATACAGAGGATCGTAATTTTGATTTGGTGATTAGTCATTCCTACTGGGGAGACTTTGGCTTTCCCTTTTAAAAAGTTCCTAAGCATCTCTTTGTTGATTTTATAGTATTTCCAAATACACAAGCACTCAAATACAGCTACATAAGCAACTTTGTGTGTATGTGTTTGTGTGTGTGGTGTGCATGAATGTATCCATGCATGTGTGCCTGTGTGCGCACATGTGTGTGGAGGCCAGAGGTCTTCCTCAGAGCCTCTTCACTTTCTTCTCCGAGAGAGGGTCTTGCTGAATCTAGAGCTCACGGATGTGGCTAGGTGATCTAGCTGTGGAGCCCCACGGCTCTTCTGTCTCTGCCTCCCCAGCCCTGGAATTAAAGGTGCATGCTACCCTGCTCTGCCTTTCATGTGGACCCTGGAGATCTGAACTTGGGCCCTCAGACTTGCATGGCAGCACTTTACCTGGCCCTGCAACTGTGATATTTTAAAACTATGTGACCCTACAGTTTGCTAAGGTAAACGCATCAGGTAAAACAATTTGTAGCTTTATTCGGATTCATGGGGAAGTTGGAGACGGCTGTTGATTATGCTTCTCCTTTTAACATGCAGATTTTAGGATTGGAAACATACTTGGCTTTTTACTCAAAAAATTTGTTTTAAAGCTAAAGGCCCATCTGCTGTTTTCATTCAAATTCAAGAACTAGCCAGGCATGGTGGCGCACACCTTTAACCCCAGCACTCGGGAGGCAGAGGTAGGAGGATTGCCGTGAGTTCGAGGCCACCCTGAGACTCCATACTGAATTCCAGGTCAGCCTGGGCCAGAGTGAGACCCTACCTCAAAAACCAAAAAACAAACAAACAAACAAACAAATCTCAAGAACTGTTCACAAGAACCAGAGAAAGTTCTTTGACTATAGTATGATGTTTAATCAAGCAGTGATATGTGATTTTTCAAGGTCATTTTTTGGTTAGGATTATAAGAAAAATCAGGAAGATTAACTTTTCTAAAACACTGATGAAACTTTAAATTGAATGTTTATTACAGATTTTGTTGTTGTTTTTTGTAGGGTCTCACTCTAGCTCAGGCTGACCTGAAATTCACTATGTAGTCACAGGGTGGCCTCAAACTCATGGTAATCCTCCTACCTGTGCCTCCCAAGTGCTGGGATTAAAGGAGTGCACCACCATGCCTGGATTTATATGTCTTTTAATATTCAAATATCACACCATTGTTCCTTTTTTCTTTTTAAATTTTTCTTTTTTTCTGATTTATTTATTAGAGACAGAGAGAGATAGAGAGAGAGAATGGACACACCAGGGCCTCTAGCCACTGCACATGGATTCCAGATATATGCTCCACCATGTGCATCTAGCTTTGTGGGACCTGGAGAATCGAACCTGGGTCCTTAGGCTTTTCAGGCAAGTGCCTCAACTGCTAAGCTATCTCTCCAGCTCCATTGTTCCTATTTCTTAAAAATTGAAGCTATTTTTGTAGAAAAAGTGAATTCCTGTAGACTTCAAAAAATAGAGCTGCAGAGGTAGCTTACTCAGTAAGGTGGTTGCCTTGCAAGCATGAAGACCCAAAGGCGCACATAAAATGCCAGGCATGGTGGCATGCTCCTGTATGTCAGCACCGGGAGGGCAGCAACAGGAGGATCCCTGGAGCCCATTGGACAGCCAGTCTAGCCTGCTTGGCAAGCTCCGGACCAATGAGAGATCCTGCCCCAAAAGTAAATGGACAGCATTACTGAGGAATGACACCCAACCCAGGTTGTCCTGTGGCCTCCACGTGCATGCGCACACACACACACACACACACACACACGAACATGCATACATGCAATGACGACTATATAAACTGTGCATGATGATAAAATCTTGGCTTTTAAAGAGTTGATTTAAGCCGAGCGTGGCAGTACACTCCTGTGAGGCTACCGCAGGAGGGTCTAGAGTCAGGTCAGCTTGGACTGACCCTGTTTTCAAAAACAAAGGTGGGGAGTGGGAGGGGGGAAAGAAGTTGATTTAACTGAAACTCCAAATCCAGTCTTCAAGTTTCATTAGCTCCTCATTGTCAGGCTACAAATCCCTAAACCTCCCTGTGGCACACAGGACCAGCCATTCGGCCTCTGCTTCTCTCTGCTGCTTAGTTCTCTGACTCGCATCCATGTCAGCGTGTTCTTTCAGCTCTGCAGCTCTGCAGCTTGCCTTTGCCTCTTTAGCTGCTTTGTCTGGCCACAGTACCTCACTATGTTACTCTGATTTATTTAAAATATTTTAAAATTTGTATTTATTTTCTTGAGGGGGTTCAGACAGAGAGACAGTGAGAGATTGGGCATGCCAGGTCCTTTAGCCACTGCAAACAAACTCCAGATGCATGTGCCACCTTGTGCATCTGGCTTATATGGGTCCTGGGGAATCGAACCTGGGTTTTTTTGGCTTTGCAGGTAGGCGCCTTAACTGCTAAGTCATCTCTCCAGCCCCCTCTGTTACTCTTAATTCTTCCTCCAGGAGGCTGGTGCCCTTCCTGTCTCCTCCAGTGTCAGCCTGTCTGCCATCTATCTGTCTATCATCGTCATTTTATGGTGATACTGTCTCTGAAATTTTTTCCATCCAGAACTAGAAGTGTGATTTATTCTTCTTTGTACAGGACATGACCTACAGCAGGTATACGGAACCAGCAGAGCTGATGTCATGATGTCATGCTCTCCTCGTTACACAAAACAAAACAAAGCACCACAGTTCTTCCAGGCTGCCAGAGTCCTGAGCAAGGGACTTGCAGGACAGTGACCTATCTATCTATCATCCATCCATCCATCCATCCATCCATCCACCCACCCACCCACCCACCCATCCACCATCCATCCATCCATCCATCCACCCATCCACCCACCCACCATCCATCCATCCATCCATCATCCATCCATCCATCCATCATCCATCCTAGGTCAGGATTCCTTATTTCCATCTTTGAAGCAGAAGCCAACCATTAGTCCAAGCCATGGGCGACTTCTCTGGCTCCTGGGAGAAGCTGAATCATTCTGGCAGCTTTCCTGACCTTTTATGAGCAGAACTTCATTTTGTTTCTTTATTTCTAGTGGTTCCCACAGTTAAAAACATTCTGGTTGAAATTGATTGTTTTTGTTTTTATGAATAAATTAGATCTTTTGCGTTCCTATTCTATTCACTCATTTATATTCAGTTTACATATAATACATGAGATATTTTGTTCTAAGTTACCTGATAAGAATCCAGTAAACCAGCCAAGAAGCCAAACATCTAAGGCAGCTCTTTGTGTGTGTGTGTGTCTGTCTAGGGTATGCATGCAAATGTGCAGATGTGCGTATTCTTTGCACACACATGTGGAGAACAGAGGACTTCAGGTGGCCTCCCCTATAGCTCATTTGTGTGTTTCCTTGAGATAGCATTTCTTACTGAACCCAGGGTTGCTGTTTTTGGTTAGACTGACCAGCGAGCCACGGCGATTCTCCTGTCCCCACAGGGCTGGGGCTGCAGCTGTGCGTGGCCACGTCGAGCTGCTTACGTGGGTGCTGGGGATTGAGCTCAGGGCAGTCCAGGTCCTCTCAAGCCCTCATGCACACATGGCAAGTGCTTCTAACCACTGCGCCATCTCCCCAGCTCCATAAGGTAGCCTTTTTTCTTTCTTTCTTTTTTTTTTTTTTGGTTTTATGAGGTAGGGTCTCACTCTAGCCCAGGCTGACCTGGAATTCATTATGGAGTCTCAGGGTGGCCTCAAACTCACAGCAATCCTCCTACCTCTGCCTCCTGAGTGTTGGGATTAAAGGCGTGCGCCACCACGCCTGGCAAGGTAGCCTTTTTGGATTCCCATTAAAATGAAAGCAAGAGACTTTAATTGTCTCATTAAAAAGTTCACACGTGCATTTCGGTTGCTTTAGGATATCTGCTTACTGATTTTTTTCTCTTTCCACCCCTTCCCTTCCCTCTGTCCTTCCTTTCCTCTTTCTTTTCTTCCCGTCTTCTCTCCCCTCTCTCTCCCCTCCCTCCCTCCTCTACTTGCTCCATTTTGCTTTGCATCGCTGTGTTTCATTTTGATGCAGTCTCACTGTGGAGCCCTGGCTGGCCTGGAACTCCAAATGCAGATCAGGCTGGTCTCGAATTCACAGCGATCCTCTTCCTTCTGAGTGCTGGGATCCCCACCGCACCTTGCTTTCATTGACTAATTTCTGTAGAAACTGTTCTCTCAGTCCCTATCCCACGCTGCTTTGCTTTGTTGCTTACCACGTGATGTGTTTAGGAATGTTAGGATCCATGCTTTAATCATGTGACTCCTGCCCAGAACCTAGTCTGACACTGTGTGAGTAGGAGATGTTCCAGAAACAGACTGGCTGAGTGTATGTGGGGGCTCCTATGGCTCTGACTGTCTCTGTCTCAGCCCCTGTGTTTTCACTCAGCCTGCTTTACAAGAGACCCCTGGTGTACTGAACCCTAGTCCCTCCAAAACGCCCCTGCTTCTGTTCCCAGTGGACCCCAAGTCCATGCTGCTGTGTCAGGAATTGTGTTGTTTTCCTCCAAAGTCACGCATGGGTGTTGGGTTTCATAGGTCTCGTCTTTTATTCTGCAGCGAAGCAGAAAGGTTAAAAAGAATTTCCGGTAAAGTGGCTTCATGTGTTTGACAAAGAAGTTATGTGTGTACACCTTTACTGTGATTGTCTTCCGCTGAAGCAAAGAGGATCTTTTCCCAGTTAGATTCCTTAATTACCCCTACTCTTTAACAGGTTTTCTCTCAACTAAATCACAAAATTACCCATATTGAGTAGTTATTTGGAATCAAGAGAAATTGATCTTACCTCTTCAGCCAACATCCCTTGAATACCTTTTATATATAAAAACTAAAGGTATGGAGCCCATTGTGGCACATGCCTTTAATCCCAGCCCTTGGGAGGCAGAGGTAGGAGGATTTCTGTGAGTTCAAGACTACCCTGAGACTACATAGTGAATTCCAGATCAGCCTGGGCTAGAGTGAGACCCTACCTCCACCCCTTTCCCCCGAAAAACCTCAAAGGTATGGGAAATTCAGAAGTGAATTAAGGTTAAAAAAAAATCTTGCATTCTGGAAGAGCTGACGCATGCCCAACTAGCTGTAGTACTTGTCAAAAAGATAGTAAGTGCATGTGATCAGAAGCGTGAAGTGAAGACTGAGCAGGACAAGATGAGAGTAAGTGCATGTGATCAGAAGCGTGAAGTGAAGACTGAGCAGGACAAGATGAGAGTAAGTGCATGTGATCAGAAGCGTGAAGTGAAGACTGAGCAGGACAAGACGAGAGTAAGTGCATGTGATCAGAAGTGTGAAGTGAAGACTGAGCAGGACAAGACGGTGGCTGTGCTGAGCGGATGAATTGAGTGGCGAAGGCTTTGTGGAGGTCTTGATCCTGAGGGGGAAGGCAGAAATTACGAGAGATGCTAGCTATGTTAATGTGCTTTAAATGATCATTCTAAGACAGATGTGGTGGTTCATACGTCTAATCTCAGCCCTTGGGAAGCTGAAGCCAGAAGGTTGTTGAGTTTGAAGCCAGCCTGGGCTACAGAGTGAGTTCCAGGTCAGCCTGGGCTACACAGTAAGACCCAGGCTCAAAAAAAAATTATTGTTCTAGTAAAACTTTCCCTATGACAAGGGATGTTTAAAGAGTATGAGATAATTGCCACACTTTTATTTCCTGGGGTATTGATAGGTTGGTTGTTTCTTGGTTAATAATAACCTTGACTTTTCATTTTAGCTCTTTGTATTAACAAAAAATGTGTTAAATGGTAAATGACCTTAATAAAAATAAAAAATAACAATAATAAGAATGTTGCTATCTTCTATAAGATATTTAATATTTCTAATGCTCTTTTATTATCTGTTGCATTTTCCCATGGTTTTTAGGCAGCTTGGATTTTAAAAGCCCGAGCACTAACAGAGATGGTGTACATAGATGAAATTGATGTAGATCAGGAAGGAATTGCAGAAATGGTTCTAGATGAAAATGCAATTGCCCAAGTTCCACGTGAGTACTGGATCTTCAGTTAAGTTAATGGCATACTTTGGGATGATTATATAGGTGTTCTAGTCCTTTCTCTCTGTCTGTCTGTCTGTCTATCTATCTATCTATCTATCTATCTATCTATCTATCTATCTATCTACCTACCTACCTACCTACCTATCAATCAATCAATCAATCATCTATATATCTATCATCTATCTGTCTACCTACCTACCTATCTATTATCTATATATCATCATCTGTCTATATTTCTGCTGTTTATATTGACACACATAAAGCGAGGCATGGTGGCACATACTTGTAATCCTAACTTTTGGGACTCTAAGACACAGGAGGATCTCTACAAGCACAAGTCCAGTATGGATTACTTAGTGAACTTAAGGCTAGCCTGGGATACATGGTACAGCCCTGAAAGCAAGCAAACAAGCATCTGTATGTAAATATATATTATGTGTATATATGTATATATAATCACACATAATTCTATATACAAAGCATATAGGTAATATAAGATCATTTATCTGGGGTTCTAAACCCAGGAAGCATCCATATGATGGCTATGTTCTAAAAGGATTTTCACAAAAGTAGTCATACTCCTTTTTGGTTTTTTTGAGGTAGGGTCTCAGTCTAACCTAGTCTGACCTGGAATTCACTATGTAGTCTCAGGGTGGCTTCAAATTCATGGTGATCCTCGTACCTCTGCCTCCCGGGTGTTGGGATTAAAGGTGCGCATCACCATGCTGGGCAAAACACTCCATTTTATGATCAAAGATGACCTGAGCTAATGCGTGACGTGAGGTGATGAGGTGGTGCACTGTGCTACCGGCAGGTGTTGGGATTGTCCCAGAATGATGTCAGCATCACTCTGCAGATGGTACTGGATGACAACCATGATGTGTGGTAGTTTTGCTGGCATTTATTTGTTGTGAAAATGCCTTTCTTCCCTGGTCATATGCTCTTGTAGAACTACAATATGTAAATTCTAGATGTCTTGGATAAATTTGTATGAGTATATCATGAATTTATAAATAGAACCATTGGTTTCCACTTTAAATATGCTAATTTTGAATGTGAATTCAAGCTCTGCTGGCAGGTTATATACTTACTTCTGTCAACATTTGTTAAATGAGCAAATACTTTACAGGTTTGTGGAGGGTAAATGTGATAGCATGAGTACGTGATAGGTTTTTTCTGAGTGTGAGTCTCAAACACATTTCCTGCCATTAATGTCTTCATCACCAGGCATGCAAAATTTTCAAAATTAGGTAACTGGCTGTTTGGAAAAATTAGCAAATAATATATATGTAATATAAATCGTATGTCTTATCACATAGGCCCTGGAACATCTTTGAAACTCCCAGGAACTAACCAGGTGGGAGGGCCTAGTCAGGCTGTCAGGTACATTCTCTGCTTACTCCTCTCCCACTACATATTCACCAGAGTATAGGTGGTTCTTTCCTTAATGGACCCTGTTTGTATTGTCACTACAGGCCAATCACGCAAGCTGGAAGACCCATTACGGGTTTCCTTAGGCCCAGTACACAGAGTGGAAGGCCAGGCACCATGGAACAGGCGATCAGAACCCCTAGAACTGCCTACACAGCCCGCCCTGTCACCAGCTCCTCTGGAAGATTTGTTAGGATGGGGACGGTAAGTTCTGTTAGCTTTCCCAGACTCTCACATACCCAGGTAACTTTATGTTCCACTGTTTTCACTGTAAAGAATTATATGGACATTTTAAGGTTCTTTTCTGCTTTTAAAGCTTTTACATTTTTTATGCATATTAGACTCAATGTTTCAAAAGAAGATTTCAGATTTTTTAATTCTATCATTTTAATTTCCTCATAGGCTTCCATGCTTACAAGTCCTGATGGACCATTTATAAACATATCTAGGCTGAATTTAATAAAATATTCCCAGAAACCTAAATTGGCAAAGGTATGTGCTTTAAATGATTTTAAGTTATGAAGTAATAACAGAAGTATATTGATAAAAATGAAATGGAGATAATTAATATAACATGTAAACATTCTTTGTCTTGAATTAAGTAAAGTCAATCAGGAATAAACTACATATACTGTTGTTATTATTGCAATTACTATCATTTTCCCCAGACAGGCAGGTATGCAGGATCATCTTTGTGGGATGAAGCATAAGATCATCTGTATGTGCGTGTTCATTATTCAGCTTGGACTGAATTCTTAGAAACACTTAGAAGACAATTTTCAGTCCATGTGTGATTTAAGGACTGTCAAGAGAACAATAAAATGATGTATTCTTAATTAGTAATTACCTAGGTCTCTCAATAAGTATTACTTAAGCCAGGAACTATCAATCTTACCATATTAGCAATTCTTTTTTTTTTTTTAATTTTTTTATTTATTTAATTGAGAGCGACAGACACAGAGAGAAAGACAGATAGAGGGAGAGAGAGAGAATGGGCGCGCCAGGGCTTCCAGCCTCTGTAAACGAACTCCAGACGCGTGCGCCCCCTTGTGCATCTGGCTAACGTGGGACCTGGGGAACCGAGCCTTGAACTGGGGTCCTTAGGCTTCACAGGCAAGCGCTTAACCGCTAAGCCATCTCTCCAGCCCCCATATTAGCAATTCTTATTGCTCAGACAGTATTCCTTTATATTAAAGAGAAGTTTAGAGGCAGAGGGAGAACAGGTGAGGGAGGGAAAGAGGAAGGAGAGGGGAAGATAGAAAGAAAATGAGGAAGAAAGAAGAATGAGATGTGTCCAGGACTCTGTTAGTAAGAAATGCTGGCAGGAAAGCTTGGATCATTCAAAGACAGGAGCATTTGTTTTCTGGAAATTGGTTTACCCTAACCTGGGTGTTGAGCTAACATCTGCAGGAACTGTGTGCTTGACTGTCAGAGGAGAATGTAAGACACAAGTCATTAGCATTATGATAGGCGGACTTGTCTTTATTTATCAGACTAGCACAATTATAAAGCTTTGCTTATTTCCCTTTCCCTTAGGGAATATTAGCAACAACTCATGTAAAATATCCGGCCCCAACCCTTTTAGGACATTTACATGAGGGGACTAGCTGGCCAGTCAGTTCAGCTGCTGTTTATTTTTTAACAAAGGAGTGCAGCCAGTGGAAGCATGTCCCTTGATTCAATGAAGATGCATTGGAGACAGATCTGGTGTATGTGCTAGATTTAGCCTGAACTAGATTTCCTGTGCTTTTTTAGTGAATTGTAGGAATGTTGCCAGGTTTTTCTCTTTGACCTCCAATTTGCCTGGACTTATGAGGATTTCCGTGTGATATTGGCATATTGCTTAGGGCATCTCTGATGGTGCTCTGACACTGCTTGGGTGTTGTGACATCCTTAAGGCAGTGGTAACAACAAATAGTAATCTTAATGTTTTCTTTGCAAGAGAATAGAAGGATTGTTACAGAGTTTTGTGTGATTTTTGAGACAAGGTATCATTAGCCCAGGCTGGCCTTGAACTCGTGATCCCTCTGCTTTAGCCTCCCAAATGCTGAGACTACAGATGTGCATTTCCATGTTCAAGTCTTCCTCCCTTCCCTTTCCTTCTCTCTTTCTATTTCTTCTCCCCCCCCCTCCCCACCCCAGGAAGAATCTCAGTCTAGTCTAGGCTGACATGAACTCACTCTGTATAGTCCCAGGCTGTCCTCAAACTCACAGCAATCCTCCCTAGTGCTAGGATTAAAGGCATGGACCACCATGCCTGGCCCTCCTTTTTTCTTTTTCTTTTCTCTTTTTTCTCTTCTCTTGTCTTTCTTTCCTTTCATTTCCTTTTTTGATGCCAGGGATAAAATTCAGGGCCTAACCCAAGCCCTCCCTCTGCCTCTCCCTTCCTTTTTCCTTCCTTCCTCTCTCCCTCCCTCCCTTCTTTCCATCTCATAAGTTACTTAGACTGGTCTGGAACTCACTCTGAAGCCCTAACAGGGATTGTCCTAGTGAACCTCCTGCCTCATCCTCCTACCCAGGATTCCTCTTTTATGCCTCCAAGTCTTCTCCACTAATAACCCTGACATCTCCCAGAGGTGTTAGCCTGCAAATATAAAATAGTAGTGTTGTATGTATAAAGGGTAGTAGCATCAAGAGGTAATCAGTAACTGCTTGTTAATCCAGATGAGTGGGCTGCATCCAGGGGCTTTAAAAAGTACACTGCGGGGCTTCATATCCTCTGTGCCTCCTGGATTCTGATTGCATTGGTCTGGTCTGGGGCCCCTTTGTGATTCCATTGTACAGTTGGGCAGAGTAGCTGTCTGTTAGAGACCTAAGGAGATAGCTTTAAGCATTAAGCAGGAAACGACTGAATACTCACATTCCATGTCATTCACAAGGAAGGTCCAGATTCCCACTCCACAGTACCATAGTTAAGTCATGATCGTGATAATATGAAATATAAAAACTGGCCAAAACTTTTGCTAATCCTAATAGTCTTTAAGGAGTAAAATAAACTTTTCACTTCTCTCTCTCTAATGAAGCATGTATAATATGAAGGAAACATGGCTTAGATCTTTGAGCTTTCCACTTTGTAGTATAAAAAACAGAAGTCAGCTGCAAATAGCAAAGTTTTACAATGGACAATTATAACAAATGATGATCACCTCTTCTCTAATCCCCCAGCCCTGGGTGTTCAAGTGAGCTTTGAGTTTTAATATAACATTGAGAAAGTACTTTTATTAAAATAAAACTGATTGTGTTTTGACATTTAGTTTTTCTCCACAGGCCTTGTTTGAGTATATCTTTCATCATGAGAATGATGTTAAGACTGTAAGTTGTGAATTCATGCTATTTTCTTTTATTGTAATTTTTCTAATTTTGGGAATTTAGATTATGTGATATTCTGTTTCTTTTTTTAAAAAAAATATTATTTATTTATATGAGAGAGATAATGAGAATGGGCGTTCTAGGGCCTCTAGCCTTGCAAACAAAATCCAGATGCAAATGCTACCTTGTGTATCTGGCTTACATGGGTACTGGGGAATTGAACCTGGGTCCTTAGGCTTCACAGGCAAGCACCTTAACCACTAAACCATCTCTCCAGCTCTCACTTTATTTTATTTTATTTTTATTTACTTACTATTATTATTATTATTATTTTGGTTTTTCGAGATAGGGTTTCACTGTAGCTCAGGCTGATCTGGAATGTACTATGTAATCTCAGGGTGGCCTTGAACTCACGGCGATCCTTCTACCTCTGCCTCCCAAGTGCTGGGATTAAAGGCATGTGCCAGACAGTTTCTTACTGAGTTCGCTGCCTGTCTTCTACTCCCTAGTGGCAGGATTATAGGTGGAGCTGCCATGCGCAGCTTATTACATGGACGCTGGGGGTCCAAACTCAGGTGCTAATGCTTGTGAGGCAAGCGCAAGTTGGAGTCAATTTATCTGGACCACAGTTTATACTTTATGCTAATAGTTAGCATTGTGGACACAGTTGTGTTTATACCACATAGTGTATTATAAGTTTACTAAGTTTACTGCCTTCTTTGTAGGGCATCTGCAGTGGGAACCTTTTCACATTGAAAACAGAAAAAGTAGGAAGAATAGTATCAAGAAGTCAGGTCACTCATCAACTAGTTTCAGCAACAGTCAGTTATCATGGTGTCAGCCTCAGTAGTGCAATTTGCGGTCATATACATGTGACTTTTCAAATTTGTTTCAGTTCACATTTGCTAGTATGTAAATGAACAGAAGCCTCAGAAATGTTTTCAAACTTAATGAAGTGAATTCTGTAGTGTCTTGATAGTATTTTTGCATTGATTCCAAAGAAAACTACCTTATATGTTTCTCTGCTTGTGATTTCTGGGTGTCAACAATAGTGCACTGCACTAGGAGAACTAATAAAAATATGACACTCTATCCTGTTTCCATAAGTCATGCAGTCCAGCTAAGGAAATAAAATTGACATAAATGAAACAACAAAAAATAATGACCCCCTAGTGTGGTGACATATTTTAACACCAGAACTCAGAAAGCTGAGAGAAAGAGTCATTAAACCAACCTGGGCTGTTTATTAGGATCATGTCTGAAAAAAAAAAAAACCCACCTGAAAATAGCAAAGAGGGAAAAAAAATCAAAAAGGGTGATTATTGAGAGAGGCATAAAATGAATAGGACTTTGTGGAAAGGACAGGAAATAAATATATAGAAGTGGCCAAACTGGGCTGGAGAGATGGCTTAGCAGTTAAGGCACTTGCCTGCAAAGCCAAAGGACCCAGGTTTAATTCCCCAGGACCCACATAAGCCAGATGCACAAGGTGGCACATGTGTCTGGAGTTCATTTACAGTGGCTGGAGGCCCTGGTGCACCCATTCTCTCTCTTTCTTCCTCTGTCCCTCTCTGTCTCATTCTCTCTCTCTCAAGTAAATAAATAAAAGTAAAAATATTTAAAAATGAAGTGGCCAAACCATGAGCAGAACATGGAATGAGAACAGGAGCACCGAAGAGACAGTCTAAAGAAAGAAAGGAAAGAATGTGATCGTGGGGCCAAAGGCAAGAGATGTCAGTTAAATCCGCCCCTTAGACTTCCATGAGAATGGCAGCTTTAGTAACAGAAAGGACATTAAGGAGGATTGTTTGTGAAGCAGCTGAACAACTCAAAGGCCTTTTGTGTTTGAAACCACAAGAGGCTGTCCAGGTGGAGGTGCCATTGCATGTACTGGGACGAGCCTGGGCCAGGTACGGAGCTAGTGATGGTATGTAAACACATACAAACAAACACACACAATCTTTCTAAAACAAATTCAGATTGTCTTTCATTTCACAAATGAACATACCTCTAATTACTAGATTATCATAAATCTAAACTTTGATTTTTGTTATTTTTATACATTTATTTATTTATTTACAATGGGGGAGGGCATACCAGGACCTCTTGTCACTGCTCACGAACTCCAGATGCATGCACGCTCATTTGAGCATTAAGTGGGTACTGGGGAATTGAATCTGGGCTGTCAGCGTTTGCATGCAAGCTGCTTTAGCTGCTGAGCCATCTGTCCAGCCCTGTTATTGTTTTAAAAGAGTCTCTCTGTGGAGCCCAGGCTGCCTTTGGACTGTCCTTCCTCTTGCCTTCGCCTCTGAAGTGATGGGCTTACAGGTGTGTGCAGCCACATTTGCTTTTACACTCTTGTTTTGTTTCTTTTTTAAGATTAATTCATCTATTGAAGAGACACATGTTCTTTTATCCAATATATTTTTTTGTTGATGATGATTATCTTTTTTTTTTGAGCCAGCACAGTGTGCCAGCCAGTATTTCAGTCTTGAGATCACAGAGGGAGGCAGGCAGACCAAAATATCTGCTCTTTTGAAGATTACATTCTGATTGGCCAGTAAGTAGAAATGCTAACTGTGGCTGTCTTCTTTAATTATCTGCATAATTTAAAAATAATGGCTATGTGGGTCTCTGCAGCACTTCCTGAGTCAGAGTCCCCAGGGGCTGTCTGGAGTCTCTGGTTATTAAGAGCTCCACAGGCGATGTCAATTTTTGGCCAGGATTGGGAACTACTGCTGTGTAGCTAAAAAACAACAACAACAACAAAAAAAAAACAAAACAAAAAACCCCCCAAAAACCTACTATAGAAACTTTAGAAAATGTTTCTTCTAACGCAGGGAAAGAGCTGAGGACACTCAGCAGGACTTGAAGGCTAGAGCTCCATGCAGCAAACCTCCTGCCAGGGGATGTGTATTTTCCAGCTCACTGAAAAAAATTGGTGAGCTAAAAGAAAAGACACAACATAAATGACTCTCAAATATATTTCAATAATAAATGGTACCAAAATCTTGTTGAGGACTGGAGAGATGGCTTAGAGGTTATGGTGCTTGCCTACAAAGCCTAAGGACTCAGGTTCCATTCCCCAGTACTCAGGTAAGCCAGATGCACAAGGTGGCGCATGCGTCTGGAGTTCACTTGCAATGGCTGGAGGCCCTGGTGTGCTCATTCTCTCTATTTTCCTCTCTCTCTCTCTCTCTCTGAAATAAATAAATAAAAATAAAATATTTGAAAATCTTGTTGAGAGCTGTAGTCTCCATTTATAAATTTTTATATTTTTATGTTGAGGAATAGTGGAGACTCAATACATTCAAAACAAGCAATGGTGAACAGTTGTTTTTGACTCTTTGCAATAGATCTTTGTAATTCATTAAATGACTACTGAGAAAATTGCTTTAGAACTTTTTAAAAGTCACTTGATTTTTTTATTACCTACTTCCCCCTTTTTATTAGAAGCTTTGTTCTATGGACAAATCATGTGTTGGTCCCTCTCCACGCCTTCCCACCCCATTCTATGAGCGTGCTCCTCAGTGGAGGTACTGGTATTCACTGTGGGGTTGTGGATTGGGAGTTGTGACAGCAGCAGTCAGTCACGTGGGGGGTGGGCCATGCCTCTGCATATTCCTTCCCCCTTCCCATCCTGTGGCTCTTACAGTCTTTCTGTTCCCTGTTCTGCAGTGTTCACTGAGCCTTGGTGGGTGTGTTATAAGTCGGCTTTCATGTTGAGCTCTCAGCAGCTTCTGGATTTCTGCTCCCATATGTTTTGACTGTCCTCAGTGTCTGTCACTATCACCCTGGTGCAGGTTGTCAAGATCGCTGTGAGAGCAGCACTCATGCTTAACTTGCCAGGTCCTCTGTGGTGTCACCTGCCCTTGCTGATGTGTGAGAGGTGGCTCATCTCATGACAGGAATTCAGCTTTTTTTTTTTTGTCATATTGATAGATTTTGGTTTTCCCCAGTTTTCTCAGCCTTCTGTAAAAGAGAAAACAGATTGTCCAGTGGAGAGTGAGAGTAGCGTGGGTTAAAGGTGATAGGCATAGTTAAGAGAGGTTTTGATGAATGTAGGCTGTCTTTTAGCCAAAGACTGGTGGGAGCTTCTCACCGGAGTTCATGACCCTCAACTCCATAGGATTCTGACTTAGTTTCCAGTATCAGCTATGAGTTCCTTCCTGTTGAGTGGATCTCTGAGCCAGTCAGATAGCCACTGGTTCACCACCTAAGGCTGAGTACCACTGTTGCACAGGTATGTACATCTTGTCTGGCTGCTTGATTTCATATCTAGCAGGATCCTCTGCTTGTCCACAACATTGGTGGCCATTTTTTCCCAGCACCTCATACAGCACTTTCCAGCACTTATGAGGGCTAGCCATCAGGAAGCTGGCTTCCTTTCAGATTCCAGCATGATCTCTCAATGTTCTGTGTCAGCAGTTTGTGGTCTTCAGCAATAGGGTCTTAATCTTTTACCTCAGGTGAGTAATCATGTACTTTGATAGAAGCCTGCCTTATTTTGGGAACCTCATAGGTCTCTGACCAACAGCTCATTGTGGGGTGTAAACCATTTCTGGCACTGGGAACTACAAGCCAGAGCCATGGTTTGGGGAATAGGCCTTATTCCACCCTCTCCAGAGCCCTTCTTCCCAGATGATCCCCCTACACTCTTACTGAGGGTTATATCTTTTAGTCTGCTACCCAGGAGAAAAGTTTCTGTGGTACTAATTCAGATTGGCTTGGGTTTTGTCAGTGAAGAACTGGAACTTTCAATAGTGGATGGATGGCTAAGTGAATAAAGCTTACTATACCTCTGAGACCCTGAGTTCAGACCCCTAGAGCCTACATGAAAGCTGATAGCTCTCATGGGCTTCTGAAATTCTAGTGACCCCACAGTGAGAAGGAAGGTGGAGAAAGGAGAATTACCTGGAAACTCACAAAAGGAGTGGTGAACAGTGAGAGATCCTGCCTCAAACAAGATGGAAGGTGAGGACTGATTCAAAAGTTGTCCTCTGACCACACATGCACATTGGCACACATGCCCACATGCATACCAAGTGGAAAAAATACATAAAAATTTTAATAGTAGAAAATCTCCTGGATTATGTTGGATTCATGAAGCAATTGCAAAGGAAAGAAACTAATTTATTAATTATATATAATTATATACTATTAATAGTAATTCATATATACAAAAATATAAAGGGTCTTTGAATGCTTGGGCAAATGTAGTAAATAAAACATAAGTTGATATTGTAGAGGGCACAATTTGGAAAATACCAGGATAATGAAAAGCAGATAGCCTCATCATATTTATTTAATTTGTTCTGTGCTCTTACTCAAAAAATATCAGGAAAAGTGCTGTATTTGTAGTCATATTTATGATAGCACTAGCTATAGCAGCAAAAATGTGTGAAAAGCAACATAAATGTTCAATGCTAGAGAAGGAATTTGATTATGATAAGTAGCAGGATAGACTTTCTTTATACATTAAAATCATAGCTATAAAATCATAATCAAAATTATACAAATTGTAAAATATTTATTTTATAATACTAAGTAAAGAAAGTCCATATTGTGTACTAAACAAATTATAACTCTAAATGTATATATTTATGATAGATACTTGAATTTATTACTTAAATATAGTTTTAAGGACCTGGAAAGATGGCTCAGCAGCTAAAGGCACTTGCTTGCAAAACGTGACAGCTCTGGTTCATTCCCCTAAACCAGATGCACAAAGTGGCACGTGTTTCTGGAGTTTGTTTGCAGTGGCAAGAGGCCCTGACATGTCCATTCTCTCTTGCCTTCTTTTTCTTTCTCTTATACACAAATAAATGTATTTAAAAATAGTTTTAAGCTGTATCATTTCATCAGTGTTTAATACCTGCCCTGGATCTGTAGGTTGGACTATAGGTGTAAAAAAAAAAAAAAAATTAGCTATGCCTCACAGCACTGGGGTAGATTAAGTCTAATTTTATGTTCTTTTGTAATCTTTTCATCAGTTTCCTAATGTAATAGCAACTTTTCATTTGTAAATTTAGCAGTAATTATTAGTAATATTAAAACGCTTATAATTATATTTCATTTGCTTACACTAGTAACTATATTAAAGAATGCACCATGAGGCAATTTGTTTTGTTTTTACTTAGTTAAAAGTACAAACTATTGTTTGTTTCTTTTTTATTCAGTAACTCACTTATTGATTTACTAGCTGATTTATTCTTGTAGAAATTTTTTTAAAAAGATTGGTGTGTGTTTGGGTCATGTCTGGGCATGCCACAGCATACATGGAGGTCCTAGGACAACCTCCAGGCGTCTGTACTCCACCTTATGCGGTGCTGGAGACTTGTACCCAGTCCAGCAGGCCTCGCAAGCAAGCACCTGTAACCTCAAAGTCCTCTCCCCGTCCCTGAGTTGCTATTTTTTAAATGAATAATTGCCAAGGCCCACGTGTTGCTCTGCAAGCAGCGCCGAGGGACAAATGCCGGCGACTGCTTCTCCTCACGGGCCTGCGCCCCATTGTTCTTGTGGGTCAGGCTGTTCCGTTAAAATGTCATTGTGGATTTTTATCACAAATGTGATTTTCTGAATAAAAGAATATAAATAATGAGCACAAGACACACATTTTTAATAGCTTATTCATATTTTGCAAGTTTAGCTGGAAAAAGAAGAAAAGGAGTCTGTTTTCTAACACACTTATCAAGCCAGGGGGGATTTATATGTGTTACTTTGGGTGGTCTTCAAATTTTAAAACATAACTTATTTTACATAAGAACAGATAATATTATAGATGAATATAAAAATACTGCGAAATGTGAAAAGGTACTTAAATGTTAAGAAAATAAAATTAGTCTTTAATGGATATTTCTATTTAAGTGGGGCATTATTGACAAAACTAAGGGAAATGTGCATTGGTCCTTTCTATCAAAATGGAGAGTGTAGCTAACTATAGAGAATATGATGAAGCAGTATTTCAATAAGGACAAGTTAAGCTGAGTTATAGAAAAGCTGTGTTTTTGCCTTTGGATTTTTAGCAGTGTTTTCTATATTCTTTTATTGACTTTAATGACAAACTAAAGTGCATGTGGGTTGATGTTGGACTATGTCTTTCAACCCACTCTTTCATTTCATGACTCTGAACTTGTAACTATGTAACAAGAGTAAAATTATTACCATGTCTAGATTGGCCAAGTTCCTTCTACATTTGAACTTTTAACACCTGTAAGTGTATTAAAGTGACATTTTAGGGCTTTATTAATACATGTATTAATGAAACACTAAGCTGGGTGTGGTGGTTCATGCCTTTAATCCCAGCACTCGGAAGGCAGAGGTAGGAGGATCGCCATGAGTCTCAGGCCACCCTGAGACGAGATAGTGAATTCCAGGTCAGCCTGAGCCTGAGATTTTTTTTTTTTTTTTTTGTTTTGTTTTTTTGAGGTAGGGTCTCACTCTGGTCCAGGCTGACCTGGAATTCACTATGTAGTCTCAGGGTGGCCTTGAACTCAAGGTGATCCTCCTACCTCTGCCTCCCAAGTGCTGGGATTAAAGGCGTGCGCCACCACGCCTGGCTCAAAAGATTTTTTAATCTATTATTTGCAAGCAGAGAGAGACTGAGAGAATGAGAATGGGTGTGCCATGGCCTCTACAAGCAAACTCCAGTTGCATGCATCTGGCTTTATGTGGGTACTGAGGAATTGAACCTGGACCTTCAGGCTTGACAAGCAAGTGCCTTTAACCACTGAGCCATTTCTTCAGTCCCAAAAAACTTTTAAATGTAAATATAATCACTTATGGTAAAAATGGAAGCTTTACAAGTTTTTTTTCAAGTTAGTACTTTGAATGATGACTTCATTGATAATTTTATTTCATTAAGCTATTTTCAACATCCCTCTGAAAGAAGGAACATAGTTAATTTAATGAACAAATAATTCTCGAGTGCCTCTGTGAGCATGAGAATATTCCAGCACAAGAGCAGAGGTGGAAAAGTAAAGCTTGTGCCTTCAGGCAGCGTAGGTCAGTTGAAATGTCACAAACAGTTTATCTAGTACAGCCTAAGCCCTTGTGTGAAAAATGATTATTAAATTGTTTTTCTCCCATTCTTATTCTGTATCATTAATCTATGTTTTCCTGTAATTGGATTAGCACAAGCATCAGGCTCCTCTGTAGACTTGATTCAGAACAATATCTGATGGGAAACTCAACCATCTATCAAAAGCATTAAATCTAACCTTGGGAAGCTAGGATACATTAAAAGCAATTGGATGATATCTTTTCCTAAAAACGTTAAAAGTCTATTCATATTAAACATGACTGAATGTTATATACTCACTGTGAAAGGTCTTTATAATCAAAATTAATTAGCACTGATGTTTACAATGCACACCTGAACTGAGTTTGTTTATTTGTTTATTTATTATCTGAGAGAGAGAGAGGGAGAGAGAGAGAATATGCCAGGGACTCTAGCCACTGCAAACGAACAGCAGACACATATACCACCTTGTGCATCTGGCCTACATGGGTACTAGGGACTCAAACCTGGATCCTTTGGCTTTGCCATCTCTCTAGCTCTTTCAAAGCATTTTAAAATTTTTATTTATTTATTAAATATATATTTTTATATTTATTTGAGAGGGAGAAAGAGGCAGACACACAGATACACACACATACACACACACACACACACACACACACACATACATATATATATATGGAGAGAGAGAGAGAGAGAATGGGCACACCAGGGCCTCCAGTCACTGAAAATGAACTCCAGATGCATGCACCACCTTGTGCCTGTGGCTTATGTGGGTCCTGGAGAGTCCAACCGAGATCCTTTGGCTTTGCAGGCAAGTGCCTTAATTTCTAAGCCATCTCTTCAGCCCATTTAAAAAAAAATTTAAATTTATTTAGAACTGAATTGATTGAAAATATGTTTTCCTACAATACCCAGAGATAATGCTACTTGAAGTTATACTTTTCTTTTTTTAAGTGCCTTCATTTCTATTTCTGGCTGGAGGGAGAAAAAAAGAAAAGAAAGCATATGAAAGTAGTATGTGGCTTGTTTATAATTTCCATAGCTTTCAAGTGGAGATGTTGATTTTTCCAGTCCATTAGAAGCTCAGCATGGTGACACCATTCCTTTCTGAGTAGTTTGCATGTTTAGTGGTCCCCCCTGGAGCAAGAGAAGATAGGGAACACATGGAAAATAATTAATTTTGCAGTGGGAGATTGAAGAGACTTTTCTGGTATACATTTCAGAAAAGAAATGAAAAGAATTAATACTAAGAAATGGACAGTAGTATGAGGTGCTTTTTGAGATAATGCAACTAAAAACCCAAGAGTTACTTAATGGAGCTATTGGCTGTCATGATTATAGTAACAGTGACTAAAGAATTAAACATTTTCAACCAGAAATCTCATCTAACTGAGAACTCCAGCTTCCTGTCCCCAAATCTTTATAGAAGTCTCAGAGCCTGCCAGCTTCAGATGTGTACAAAGAGCAATTCACCTTCCCCACCATCAACAAGTTTCCACTTCCTGTGTGTCAATCAATTCTTTCTAGGTTATCTCTTGTCTGATCTTGTGTAAACACTAGAAGGAAAATTCCTACAGAGGGTTTTTAAAAGTTTTTTAAAAACTTTTTTTGTGAGATAGAAAAAGAGGGTGTGTGCGCCAGGGCCTTTCAGCGGCTGTGAGCAAACGCCAGACGCATGTGCCCCCTTGTGAGCATATGAGACATTGCATGCTTGCGTTCCTGGTGTCTAAGTGGGATTTGGAGGATTTGAACAGGAGTCCTTAGGTTTAGCAGGCAAGCTCCTTAACCGCTAAGCCATCTCTCCAGCCCCCCCCCCCCCAGAGGATATTAAAGATAGGGGATAAAGAGGGATAGAGTATGGAGAAAAAGTATTTTTTTCTAGTTTGCACTAAAGAGAAGTTTGGGCCAGAAAATTACTAGAAAGTCAAGTGATGTCAGAGAAGCATATGGAAGGTCCTCGAACACCCCGGTCCTTCTCCTCTTCTTTATGCCGCCCCTTCTCCAAACCCCTTTTCTCTCTGCTTGCCAGGTCCATGTTTGTTTCTCTCGTTCTGTGTGTAAAGTGGGGACCTTCCCTGGACCCATCTAATAAAACAGGTGCTTGACCACCCCTGAATTTGTAGGCATTTTGACTCGTTACACAATGAATAGTGGGAAGAGAGTAAAAGCCTGGCTGTTTGAAAGCATCGGTCTTGTGCCTTGTGTGTTGAGGTTCGTTTTGTGCCCGTTTCCTTGATCCATGTTTCCAGCTCCTCTGTGGTCAGCTCCTCATCTGGAACTGATAGAGAGAAGGGTGGTGGAGCCATCTGGAAACGGGCATCTTGATTTCTAATGCATGCTTTGATTGACGCTAACTCAGCTTATCGTATTATTTATCTTTATGACTGTTCACTGTAAGAGAAGAAAAACCTAATAGAAAACGAATTGTTTTTCAAAGGCTTTGGATCTGGCGGCCCTTAGCACGGAGCACTCTCAGTACAAGGACTGGTGGTGGAAGGTGCAGATTGGAAAATGTTACTACAGGTAAAGTTTTGACCATTTGTGAAAGGCTTTGATGTGGCAATATTTTTTTTTAAGAGTGTCAAATGTGATACCTTCTTACCGCTTTCTTCATGAAGAAATAAAAACCGACTTACTTGAAAAAGAGCACGTGAACAGTCACACAGCAGCAGTAACGCTGCGCCTCTTTCTCCAGGCTGGGAGCAGAGGCTGACGCCCGTGACTGTGACCGCCATCAGGAGCCAGCTACTGACAGGCCTGGCACTGAACCCAGCGCGTCCCTTCCACTCTGCCCTCCTGGCTCTCAAGCCTTTTTGCATCTAGAAGGACTTCACAGTTAGGAGCTAGTGCATTCAATCAGCACGTCACCTCACTTAGAGCTCACAGCACGTACTGTTAGCTGGTTCCTGAGATGAGAAAAATTGAGCCTGACAAGTGTGCAGTTGGCCAAATTCACATTGCTAGTAAGTGATAGAGCAAGAATTTTTAATGCCTGCTCTCTCACTGTTTCCATAACTGCTTGTTTAGAGGCAGGGTCTCTCTGTAGGCCAGGCTGACCTTGAACTTATGCTCCTCCTGCCTCTGCCTCCAGAGTGTCAGGAGTACAGCTCTGCTTCACTACATTTGGCTCCTGTTTCTATAATCCTTACTGGCCTATATCCTTACAGGTACTTAATCTTTTAAATACATTTGAACAGAGATTAACTGAGGGCTTGAGGAGATGGCTCAGTGGTTAAAAACATTTGCTGAGCAAGCATGAGGACCCCAGTTCGATCCCTAGCACCCATGTAAAAAGCCAGGTATGGTCGTGCACACCTGTAACACCAGAGGGGAAGGGGGAGAAACGGGAGGCTCGCTGGCGCTTGCTTGTCAGACAGTCTAACTGAAAAATGGCCTGAGCTCCAGGTTCGGTGGCCTCCTGTCTCGAGGAAGTCAGATGTAAGGGCGATGGGGGACGAAGGACAGCCAGCATCCTCCTCCGCAGCGCGCAGACACACCCCTGCACGTGCACCTGCGCCCACACCACTGACTGCACACAGCAAAGAACATCCACCAAGAGATAAGGAAAGCTGTAATTAGTTTTTGAATATTTAGCAATAAGTGAATAAGACTTGACACTTGTTACTGATGTTGAGATACATTTAGAGTATTTGGGAAGAAATAGAAACAATGAATATTTATACTTTATAAAGGTGAACTGTCTTTTATTATTCAAAAATGAGGTAGACTTAAGTTACTGTGAGTATCTTTGATATTCAGTACTGTGGGGGAAAGGAGGCACATTAAATGGACTGGAAGGATGCTTGTTGTTCTGATGGCAAAACTAACATTCCTTTCCACTTAGACATTTCACACAGAACTCTGAGGTATATTTCCTACTGCTAGATTGAGAGAGTGCTTTGTGCCAGGAGGTGATTTGAGGCCATCATAACATTAAGCTCTTAGGAGTTTAATTCCGAAAGACAATCTTAACATCTTAAGCTTCCAAGCAAAATCTTCAAAAATCTTTAATAATTCAATGAAGACATAGCTTAGAATCATTCTCCTCCCCACATGCGGTGACATTTAAAGGAGTACATCTTGTCAGATTTAATCTTTGTCCTCAGTTTTCAGAGCTCGCTGTTCTCTATTGTGTGCTTATCCATTCACTCAGTAAAGTATGTGAGGAACAACTGCCCTATTAGTTGGGGTTACAAAGTTGTTTTTTTCTTTTTTTTTTTTTTTTTGGTTTTTCGAGGTAGGGTCTCACTCTGGCCCAGGCTGACCTGGAATTCACTGTGTAATCTCAGGGTGGCCTTGAACTCATGGTGATCCTCTTACCTCTGCCTCCCGAGTGCTGGGATTAAAGGCGTGCGCCACCACGCCCAGCCTCAAAGATTTTTTTATTGTCCCCCCCTTTCACATGGTTTAGTGAGACAATAAATAATTATTAATGTGGCTCAAACAATATGTAAGACAGAAGCAGGTGTGCAGTGCACCAGGAGCCCAGAGACTTGGAGTCGAGAGGGCAGAGCTGCCTTAGCCGAGGGTGTCGCGTGAAGCGGACCCCAGTTCTCTCTGGTCATTAGCTTCTCACTCGTACTGCAAGGCCATCATTCTGACCATTAGTGTCGCTTATTAAGTCCTTGCAGTAGAGTCTTCCCCGGAAGTTCTGCTTTCAGCTTCTCATCTCATCGACCCTTACCAAGTACCGTGGGAGTAACTGTTGTGGAAAAAACAGCTGTTGTTGGATTCCTCAGTGATCCTCTTGTAACAAAGCCGGGACCGAAAGTGCGGCTTCATGAGCTCACCCCAGCCCCCACACTGGTCCCGGTGTCTTCGTGCTCCCATTGTTACATCCTTTCCAGTTAAGGCAGACTTCATGTCATTCTCCCTAACGTTCCATGCACTTTCCTGCCTAAGTTGTTCTGTCATATTTTTCTTCCCCTGGAATTGCGCCGTCAGCCCACACAGCATTTCTAGCTGTTGAAATCTTGTCCTTCACTCCTCCCGAAACTCTTGGGTTTACTCCCCCCTTTAATGTAGATAGTGTTTTGCTCTTTAATTGTGATGACTTTAGGGACATGCTTATTTCCCACTTTGGCATCCCCTTTCCATCATGAAATGTGCATGCAGGGGTGTTGAACTCAGCTGGGGAGAAATTGCTGGCAGCTTGTGAGAGGTCTCTCTCTCTCTCTCTCTCTCTCTCTGGACACTGACTCTCTGATACTATCCTGAGTGTATGAACTTGACCATATTGTCACTATTCCTAGATTATGATTGAGTATACCACACTCCATTTTTTTCTTGTATAAGAATTCATGTGGTAAATTTCTTTTTAAAAATTTATTTGTTTTGAGAGGGGGTTGGGGGGGAGAGAAGGAGGGAGGGAGGAAGAGGGAGGAGGAGGAAGAGAGAATGGACACACCAGAGCCTTCAGCCACTGCAAACAAACTCCAGATGTGTGCACCACCTTGTGCACATGTGTGACATTGTGCACTTGCCTCACTGTGTATCTGGCTTACGTGGGACCTGGAGATTCAAACATGAGTTCTTAGGCTTTGCAGGCAAGTGCCTTAACCGCTAAGCCATCTCTCCAGCCCACAATTTTTTTTGATAATACTTGAGCTGTCTCTTGAATATTAAATAATAAAAGCCATGTGACCTATTTTTTTCCTTTCTTTGGCTCTCGTAGAGTGCTTGTCTGCCTATTTCTTCTTTACCTTATCCCATCTCTGTTGTTTAAACATGGGCGCGATGGCTCACCCTACAATCCCGGCACTCAAGAGGCTGCAGCAGAAGGATCACCATGAGTTTTAGGCCCACTTGGACGATAAAGTGAATTCCAGCTTATTCTGGGCTACAGTGAGAACTTACCTCAATAGGAATGAAAAAGGGAAGGAAGAAAACAAACAAAAAAATACATTTGTTTTCTTATTTCTGTTTTACATGTGTCTTTTTAATTGGACATATAAAAATATGTACACTCCAATGGAAGGGTAAATAACATTTATCACATTCAGAACAGTATTTCTGTCATGTGATTAAGACTAACATATTCAACCATTGTTATGCCGTATGTATGGATTTGGTTTTTCAGAACTTTAGGTTTCCTTGATAACATATTATACATAGTCATAAAATTTATGGCACCTTTAGGAGACAGAGGCTCCTGCCACGTGTGTCCTCTAACTTTGTGCTCCACCTTGGTATTATTACCTTTAATCACTTTAATCCCATCCCCTAGCAGCTGTTTATGTGTCTGCCACACCAGTGCCTGAGGCTTAGGTTATGGAGAATATTCTTTCAAGCTTTTACATGGAAGTGATACAGTGGACATATTGTACATCATTTTGATTTTATTTCACAAAATAAAGCATTATCTTACCTAAGTAGCTCGTAGGTTGCTAAGAATGTACAGCTATGACAATGCCTGACAGGCTTTCTGAGGACATGTGGGATGAAAGCTGGTGTGCCTCAGTGACTGGTCTAGTGGTAACAGACTGTGCCGTGATTGCAGAGGTGGGCACTGACGTGAGGACAGTAACATTTAGGCAAGGAGCAAGGCATGGGTTCCTAGTTGGGATAGCCAGTATCAGACATGTAGTAAAAGTTCTAGATTAATGAGCTGGCATGGCTCTGTCACCCAAGTGACAGTTACTGCTTACATCAGAGTTGTGTAGGGATAACTAAAACACGGGCTTTTGTCTCAGGGCATGAGATGTTTTCAAAGAAACAGCTTTCATTTCTTCTAGTGAAGTACAGGCTCTGGGCATTTATTCAGGTCACTTGCCATATGTCCAGATGACTGTAAGCTCTTTCTGTGGTGACCTGATGTGACCTGGCTTACTGACAGCTCTTGGTCCAGCTGTGACAAGGCTGCAGACACTCTACACACCATTTGAGGATTAGATAGCCAGTGAATTTGGGTGGGGGGAGGTTATGTGACCTTTGGTTAGTCTCTGTTAGCATACATGGTAGGATCTGTGTTCAGTGCTTCCTTGTTTGGTATACATGTGGTTTAAGATGGGATTCGTCTCTATTCATATCCTCAGAGTTTGAGCAAATGATGTAGTATTGATTTTTAAATTGAATGTCTAAATTTTTTAATGGTTGTTTTTAGGTTAGGAATGTATCGTGAAGCAGAAAAGCAATTTAAATCAGCCCTGAAGCAGCAGGAAATGGTGGACACATTTCTCTATTTGGCAAAAGTAAGTAAATATTCTTAATTTGAGTGAAAACTGTCTTCTCGGGGTTCTGGCTGCTGCATGGGGAAAGTTGCCAGTTCCCTCCGGAGTGTTTGGCAAGTTAATATGTTCAGACTACCTTATTTTTTAAAGCAAGTGAAAAATAACATATGGAGGGTAGCCATCTCAAAAGAAAGTGAGTACCGTGGAAAACAAAAGCCCTTTGAAAACTTGCTTATTAGGCCAGAAGAAAATACCACCACGTCGGTAATGGACTCCACATAGGCCTTTTGCCACAACCCACTCATCTGAAACCCAAGCAGGTTATAGAGCAGAGGGACCTTTGCTTTTGAAATGAGGTCTTGCTCTGCAGCACAGACTGCCATTGAGCTCAGCTTCCTTCCTCCTCAGCCTTCCAGGTAGCTGAGCGCCCCGCTCTAAGAACAGATTGTTTTTACAGAGTCAGCGTCACTCAGCTGTGCTCTAGTAGTGAGGCTGCCGTCTATCATTGTGCACTCCTTGGTCTATGGCACTGTGTTGGTTTGTTTATAGAGGAAGTTTATTTGAACCCTCACAATAACCCTGCTCTGAAGGTAGATTTCATAACTTTCTTTTTGCTCCTAAGGACAATGAGCAAATTTTTCAGTCACTGGGTTATTGACACCCAGCATTCACTCTGAAGTCTTTTGGACTCCAGTGAGTCTTTTGGACTCACTGAAGGCTCAGTAGACTGTTCACCTGGACATTTCAGTACAAGATGGACATCCCTCATCTGAATATCTGAAGTCTGACATGCTCTAAAATCGAAACATTTTGAGTGTTAGCACAGTAGTTGACATGGAAAATTCCACACCTGACATCCTGTGATGAGTCATAGTCAAAAAGCAGGTGCACTAACAATATTATATAAAATTACCCTAAGGCTATGTGTGCAAAGTATAGATGTAATATCAGTAAATTTCATTTTTACACCTGTGTTCTAGCCCCAAAATATCACTGTATGCATATCAAAACACTCCAAAGACCAAAACCAAACCAAAACAAAAAACCCTGAAATGGAAAACACTTGTGGTCTAAAGCACTTCAGACAAGGATGCCCAGCCTGTGCTGGAATGAAGTCGCTCTTGACCCTCAGCCAGGCTCCCCTGAAAGACCATGTGGTGAAGTGGTGACTGTGCCGTGCTCCTGCTCTGTCGTAAGAGTTTTGGTAAGGAGGACTCAGAAGGTGAGACATGAAGGGAAGCGTGAGCCGTCTGGTCTCTGTGGAGGTGGCACTAGTGCTGGTGACGCCGCTTCTGAAACTTGGCATTGCTACCCGGATGGCCAGAGGAAAGGTGCTGCTGAGAGTGGGCCGACCGGGCTTGCGGTGGCTGACAGGTAAGGGGCTCCGAGGCTTTGACTCCCCACATCCATGTGAGCCAAACGCACAGGAGTTCAATTAGGGGCTGGAGGCCCTAGGATGCCAATTCTCTCTCTCTCTCTCTCTCTTTCATAAACAACAACAACAACAACAGTTGGCCAAGAAAGACAGACCTGGAGAACAAATCTGGGTGAGGCTAAAAAGAAGGGGTCCAAAGGCAAAGTCTGGGACAAGTTTAATCATCTACCCTTGTTTGACAAAACTACTTCTGACCAACTGTGTAAGGAAGTTTCTGGCTATAAACTATAAGCCTAGCTACAGTCTCTGGCCAGGGCAGTCCTGGAAGAGCTCCTTAATAAAGGATTCATCAAACCACCTCAGAGAAGGAAACTGCTGCTAGGAAAGATGCTGGAACACAGCCAACCAGCTGGACATTTGGGAAAATGAAGCTTTCCTGACTTCTACAGAAAGAAGCACCACTATGTCCGGAACATGGTCATAAGATTAGCATACTAAAAATGAAAGTACATTACATAAATTTTCTCTGTTTATCTTAGTACATTAACAATGGTTTACAAAAATGTTTAAAACTATTTGAGGTATTTGCTATGTTTGTCTTTTACCTATCATAAAATAAACAAACTCTGAAAGAAATTTCTAAGAACCACAGTAAGCTTTTCTAAAGAGACAACTTGAAATTGAAGTTCAGGCCACAACACTCTTCCTTTTTTTTTTCCAAGGTAGGGTCTCACTCTAGCCCACACTGACCTGGAATTCACTACGGAGTCTCAGGGTGCCCTTGAACTCACAGTGATCCTCCTACTTCAGAGTGCTGGGATTAAAGGCGTGCACCACCACGCCCAGCTCACACTCTTCCGTTTTTAAATGAAAGCCACTGACACGTTGCTCCACATTGCTGGGATGAGCATCCAACCAGCTACAGTTTATGGGAGGAAGGGATTTATTTCAAGCTTACGGATCTAGGAGAAGTTCTATCAGTGGTGGAAGAAGTTGGTGCCTTTCATACATCTAAGCGGAGAGGGACCACCACACAGTACAAGCAGCAGGCCAACCGCCAGAGCTCAGATTGCCCTCCTTTGCGCTGGATTCGAGGCCCACCCCAAACACACCTTGGGGCTCCAGCCTGGGACCCACCTCCCCTGGCAGGCTGCTGGAGACTTGAGTGGGAAGCTTGACCTTCATCGAGTACCTGAAGCTGTGGGGGACGTGTGTTCACATTCAAACCCCCACATCATAGCTAAAAGTCTGTGCTTTTCATTGTAACTACTGTTAAATGCATGTTTTCTTGTTGTTTATTTGTTTTTCAAGGTATGGTCTCACTTTAGCTCAGGCTGACCTGAAATTCACTATGTAGTCTCAGGGTGGCGTCGAACTCATGGTGATCCTCCTACCTCTTCCTTCCCAGTGCTGGGATTAAAGGCGTGCGCCACCCTGCCCGGCACACGTTTTCACCTGTTTCTAATTTGATCTGCTGTTTAGAAAGTGTGTCCCAAAACACAAAGACAAGTGTCATTATCTTAGGCTTCGATACGTAAAATCATAGTTCTCCATTTTGCAAATTCCTGTTAAGTGTGGGGAGGTGCTGAGTGGGCACCGTGTGTGCTGTGCCAGCATGAGTAGTGCCTGGGCACCCGTGTAAACCTGCTGGGTGTGATGGGGTGCCTGTAACCCCAGCAACGGGAGGAATGCTGGCAGGGCGTCCTGGGGCTCACTGTGTAGCAGTGTAGCTGAGTCAGGGAGCTGCAGGTTCCAAGAGAGTCCCCCTCCAAAGACTGAGGCGGAGAGCAACCCGGTAAGACACCTGCCGCTGCACTCTGCCTCCACATGTGAGAGTGCCTGCACACACACACACACACACACACACCTGCCTCCACATGTGAGAGTGCCTGCACACACACACACCTGCCTCCACATGTGAGAGTGCCTGCACACACACACACACACACACACACACACACACACACACCTGCCTCCCCCAGTGACATTCCTGATAAGTGTACGATTTTGATCTCATGTTTCACTCACCTGCTTCTCCTCCATTCGGAGGAGTCTTCCAGAGCCAACCGCTGTCCTGCTGCTTCTCAGATCTTGTTCCATTTGTCATCCTTTCTTTCACCAGCGTTGCAGTCAGGTCCGCACTGCTGGCAGAAATCACCCAACCAGGAGCAGCTTTTGGGAAAAAAGGGTTTATTTTGGCTTATAGACTTGAGGGGAAGATCCATGAAGGCAGGGGGAAATGATGGCATGAGCAGAGAGTGGACGTCACACCCTGGCCAACATCAGGTGGACAATAGCAACAGGAGGGTGTGCCAAACACTGGCAAAGGGAAACTGTCTATAACACCCCTAAGCCCACCCCCAACAATACACTGCCTCCAAGAGGCTTTAATTCCCAAGTTTCTATCAGCTGGGAACCTAGCATTCGGAACGCTTAAGTTTATGAGGGACACCCAAATCACACCATCACAACCAGTGTCGTCAGCTTCCTTCTACTTGCCAGCTTGTAGACATACTCATGCCTGTCTATCCTGAAGAGATTCCCCTGCTCCATTCTTGTTTCTGCTCAGTTTCTGGGATGCTAATAAGCCTGTATAAGCCTTTCTTTGAGGGAAGAATGAATGAGTGCTTTATGTACAGCAAGGAGCAGATAGGCTGTAAGATAATTAGAATCTAATTGTGCACATGCTGAAAAGTTCTTATGGCAATATCTAGGAGATAATTTGTTACTAATATGTAATTATAAACTTGTCATATAAATGCTATTATTTTTACAACCAGTAATTTTATTAAAATATGGCTTGTGTTTAGGTTTATATCATATTGGATCAACCTGTGACTGCTTTAAATCTTTTCAAACAAGGATTAAATAAGTTTCCAGGAGAGGTAACCTTGCTTTGTGGGATTGCCAGGATCTATGAGGTAAGGTTCATATTATGTTAAAAGCTGATGTAAAAGCAAGATTATGTGCCACTTAAATAAGCTCGTAGTCCTTTGGAATCCTAGCAAGGAGCATAGTTTATGAAATTAAGGTTGCTGGCCTGTGAGTCACCAGGATAATAAGAAATATAGCTGTATGCATTTAGTTCAGGTGAGTTTTTATCATGAAGGATTTTAGACACCCAGAGGCAAATGGTACATGACAGGGATTCATCTCGTCTGCATGGATAGCCTGCCTAGCACATTTATGTCATTTCCCAAGGTCTGTGGCATCAGATAGCAACTCTTCCATTTCTTGTAGACATGCTCTGGGGCTTTCTAGTCTGTTTCATTGGCCTGTTTGTCCATCTTTCTACCAATATTATGACAGCTGAATTTCTGTAGTTTTGTGATAGCATCGGTAGGGTTTATCTTCACCAAGTCTGTCTTTATAACTTAGGACCTTGCTTATTCTTACAAATTCTAGTTTTGTGTTGTCAGATTCCACAGAAAGCTTCATTATCTTCCTCACAGCAGTTTTACAATAATCCCTAAATTTAGATCCAATATATTCTACTACCTAGTTTTTCTTCTTCATAGTGGGTAATTTATCTCTGTTCTTCCATATTGATATTTTAAAAAAATATTTTATTTATTTACTTAGAGAATGGGTGCATCAGGGCCTCCAGTCACTGCAAACAAACTCCGGATGCATGTGCCACCTTGTACATCTGGCTTACATGGGTCCTGGCGAATTGAACTTGGGTCCTTAGGCTTTGTAGACAAACACCTTAACCACTGAGACATCTTACCAGCCTCCATATTAATTTTTAAAAAATATTTTATTTATTTATTTATATAGGAGACAGACAGAATGAGCATGCCAGGACCTCCAATTGCTGCAAACTCCAGATGTCTGGGCTACTTTCTGCATCTAGCTTTATGTGGGGACTAGGGAATCAAACTGGGGTTGCCAGGCTTTGCAGGCAAGTGCCTTAACTGAGGAGTCAGCTCTTCAGATGCCATATTGATTTTAAGATCAACCTATGTACAACTATTTGCAGGTATATTGATAGGAATCGCATTGACTATATGAGTGACGGAGATGGCCTTTCCTCCCATTCTCAAGCATGATGTCACTCTTCCGTCATTTAGGTCTTCCCTTTCTTGTCCTTCAGTGAATATTTGGGGGTTTTCTCTAGAGAGAGGCTGTGGTGGAGGTCACCAAACCACTGTAGCCTTCAGTTTACTAGGCCTCTGACACAGCATGAAAAATACTCACAGAGAAAACATATTAGAGCTAAAAGGTCAAAACCAGGCCAGTCAAGGGAAAGGGCTCAAGGACAAAGTCAGAGGAAGCCAACGAAGCTTCCAGGAGACCTCTGCCAGTGGAGCCCCGGCAGACGCGAATTTTCCACCAACACCTGGGACAGCGCGCTTGTGGTGAGAAGTATTGTCTGTTGGGAAGCTCATTAGAGACTCGTATCCAGAGTCACTGTTGGGGCTGTTAAATAGGCCATCTGCCTGTCATATTCTGGAGTCCCAGACTCTCAGGAGTCACAGGTGTTCAGCACAGTGTCCGTGCAGCGAGCTGCTCCTGACATACGGGGAAAGGTCATCAGGGTAGCAGGCAGCCCGGTCCCCAGAAGCAGGACTTGCTAGGAGCAGAAAGCTGAGGTCTGCTGTTAGCTTGTCTGTAAGGATGCATACCTGGCATAGCTGGGAAGTGAATCCTTATTTTTCCCATGTAATTTCTGCATGATTATTTATAGTGACTAGGAGTATTTTACTCTTTCTAAAGTTGATTTGGTATTTGCTACTTTAAATTTTAAGACTTTATCCATAGATCTTTTTGTAAATAAGATAATCATCATCTGTAAATACAGTTTCATTTCAGTTATTTATTATTTTTAGCAATGTATTGCTTAGAACTTTTGATTTTGTTGTTGTTTTCAAGGCAGGGTATCATTCTAGTTGAGGCTGACCTGAAGCTAATTAATTCTGTATCCTCAGGTTGTCCTCAGACTCACAGCCTTTATCCTACCTTAACCTTCCAAGTGCTGGGATTAAAGGCATGTACCACCATGTGCAGCTAGAACTTTTTTGTTGTTGTTGTTGTTTCTTGAGGTAGGGTTTCACTGTAGCTCAGGCTGACCTGGAGTTCACTATGGAGTCTCAGGGTGGCCTTGAACTCATGGTGATCCTCCTACCTCTGCCTCCTGAGTGCTGGGATTAAAGGCGTGTGCCACCATGCTCAGCTCCTCAGCTAGAACTTAATATTGAACAAACATATTTCTACTCTCTTTAACTTCCTGGAAAATGCTACCTGCACTAGTTAAGTCACTTTGTGAATAAAAATAGAAGAGATTCATCCTTGTTATACTTAGGTTGTAGTATGAAAATAATCATTTTCTTCTTATACTGTATTTTCTAGAGTTTTAGAAAATGAACACGAATTCCTTTGGTGTGCATGCTGTGCCTGGCTATATATGTATGCACGTTCACGTGTGTGTTGGCACATATGTGTGTGGGTGTGCTTACACGTGTGTATGGGGCAAGAGGTTGACATTGGGTATCTTCCTCGATTGCTTTCCACCTTATTTACTGAAATAGGGTCTCTCATTTGACCTGGGTGTCCCACGTCTTCTCTCCTGAACACTGGGAAAAAGATGGGCTGCCACATGGGTGCTGGGGGTCCAAACTCCAGCCTTATGCTTGAAACTGGTCTCTTAACTTGCTATGATCCTTTAGTCTCTTCCTCCCAAGTACTGGAATTACCATGTCCTGCTATGAATTCCTTTTTTTATTTTTATTTTTATTTACTTATTTGAGAGCAACAGACAGAGAGAAAGAGGCAAATAGATAAAGAGAGAATGGGTGCACCAAGGCCTCCAGCCACTACAAACAAACTCCAGACGCGTGTGCCCCCTTGTGCATCTGGCTTACCTGGGTCCCGGGGAATCAAGCCTTGAACTGAGGTCCTTCGGCTTCACAGGCAAGTGCTTAACCACTAAGCCATCTCTCCAGTCCAAATTACTTTTTTGTAAAAAGTTTTATTTATTTGAGAGAGAGAGGGAGGGAGGGAGAAAATGGGAATGCCAGGGCCTCTAGCTGAGTTAGTGAGCTCTGGGTTAGCAAGAGACCTTGTCTCAAAAATTAGGTGGAGAGCAACTGAGGAGGACACCTAACATCAGCTTCTGGCCTTCACAAGCACATGCACATGTATGCTCACCACATACAAAAACACACATATGCACACACAAAATACATTCAGAAAGAGAAAGAAAAGGAAAGATCTCTGAGCCCAAACAAAAGGAAAAGTAAGTAAATGAAGATTCCTGAGCCATATCTTGGTCTGCAGCTCTCCTGGGGTTCAGGAGGGCAAGTTCCTAACAAGCTCTGTGGTTCATAAAACTTTGCTGAAAAACTGCACATGAAGTTGCTGAGAAAATAAGTATTTCAATGCAGAATTCCTCAAGATGACAAAAATTAATTTCTATGTCCATTAACTTGGGCTCCACAGTAATTTTATAGCCCCCAAAGCCTCAAATTAAATACCTGGAGTCTGAAACTCTCTCTTTTTAAAATTATCTTATGTTTTAGAGAAAGAGAGAGAAGGAAATGGCATACCAGGGCCTCAGCGAGTGCAATCAAACTCCACACTTGCGCCATCTAGTACGCATGTGCGACCTTGCGCTTGTGTCCCTTTGTGCATGCGCCTTACGTAGGATTTAGAGAGAGATTGAACTTGGGTCCTTAGGCTTCACAGGCAAGTGCCTGAACTGCTAAACCATCTCTCCAGCCCTGGAGCACTCTTCTGATTGGACATGATCCCCTCGTCAGCTTTCACACAGGAAGTGTGCAAGTGGGGTGCAAATATGTCCAAATATGTACAAGTATGTCATGGGTTTGGGTTCAGTGGTGACTGTTTTAGTGGGTTTTATGGGGCCATTAAATAGTATCTCTATTTCTCCAAGCTGAGAGCCACTTGAGAGAGAGCTACAATACTTAGACAAGTAGAAGACACACACATGTTGCCCCGAGCATGAAACATCTGAAGTTTTGTTCATAGACAGGCACAGGTATGGTGTGTGTCTTACCCACAGCAGTTATTCTGAATGTCCTAATATTACTGATTAAAACATAGTTGGAGTATGTGGCTTCTCATCTGTAACCAAGATGGCTTCTAGTCACCTGTCTAAGTGAGACTGCTCCACAGTGCGGCACAGAAGGCTGCAACACCTTCTTCACCTCAGACCTGAAACAGGTTTTCTTTGAAAATATGTGATTTCAGGAGAAATGGAGATATGGCTTAGCTGTTAAGGCGCTTGCCTGTAAAACCTAACGACCTGGGTTCGATTCCCCAGTTCCTGTGTAAAGGGAAATTATGACTAATGCTCCCTGTGCGTACGCTCAGCACATTTCCGTTTAGTCCCTGTGGCTGAGTGTAGTAGTTGTGTAATTTTCCTCGTCTGCTGGCTAGAGAAAATTTGGCAGTTCTTCCTAGTTTGGCTTGGTGATTATTTGTGATTGTTGCCCAAAGGCTTCTGTTGACACCTGCTGGTTAGATCAAGACAGCACAGGCATCAATCCTAGCCGAATGAGTCAGTAGCTTGAAAGACAGCCCCCGGGACAGTAATGGAGCACACGCTTGAAAACATCCGTGTGAAGTGAGGATGTAGCGAAATCTTCATGGACATAAAGTCTGAAACTAGGCCTGGAGGTGGATTTGAGAGAGGCAGCATTCATTAATAATATTAGTTAAGCCAGGGGCAGTGACCCGTACATGTAGTCCAGCTACTCAGGAGGCTGAGGCAGGAGGATAGCTTAAGCTCAGAGGTACAAGACAATATAGTGAAATCCCGTCTCAAAAAGTTTTAATAATATTAGATGGCTCGTTTATGATACCAGTGTTGTACAAATAGAACATAATGACTATAGAAGGTTCCTTCAGTTTCTGCTCACGTATGTGTTTCTGGACTTGGTCTGGATGGCCGTCAGTTCTCTCCTGGACTCTCTGGGCCTCCTTGCTGCAATTTCCTCCCGATTTGAAAACATCTCGTACTGGGCCTCCAAGTTATTCTCTGAATGTGGCACACAGCTTGATCGCGTAATCCTCTAACGTTCTCTCCGCTTCCGGTGAGATCCGAAGCTCTTCCCGTGCCACGAAAGGCCTTGGCTGCCTCTGGTCCCCTGCGCTCCTCTCCCTCTCCCACCACTTGCCTGTCCTGCGATGTTTCCATTCTAGGCCACGCATTTCTTAGTCTCTGCTCGGTGTGAGCGCCCCCCAGAAGCGCTAGGTCTCCGCCCCCGTCTCATTTAGACCTCTGTTCACATAGTGCCTCCTCCAACATGACCACGCTCAGCAAGCAGCAGCCTCCCTCCCTCCCTCTGTACCTGCCCTGCAGTGTTTTCTTCACATCTCTCATCTTTTCTGCGGATAGTGTGTTTCTTCATACTGTGTTCCTACACCCTAGAATAGAGTGTAACGTGGCAGGCTGTCAGTAAATATTTGTTGAATGAAAAAACTTAAATCTGTTAGAAAAAATAACTTGACTGGCATGGTGGCAGACGCCTTTGATCCCAGAACTTGGGAGGCAGAGGTAGGAGGATCACTGTGAATTCAAGGCCAGCCTGGGACTACACAGTGAGTTCCAGGTAAGCCTGGGCTAGAGTGAGACCCGACCTTGGAGAAAACAAAACAAGGGGTGGGAGGCTTACAGACCTGGGTCCGTGGTTAAAGTGCTAGCTTGCAAAGTTAATGGCCTGGGGGTTCCCACAGAAAGCCAGATGCAAAAAGTGGCACATGCCTCTGGAGTTCACATGCAGCTGCAGAAGGCCCTGGTATGCCCGTATTCACTCTTTCTCTCTACTCGCAAGTAAATAAATACTTTTTTCTTTAAAGAAAGATAAAGTCAGGCTAGAGAGATGGCTTAGCAGTTAAGGCGCTTGCCCACAAAGCCTAAGGACTCATGTTCGACTCTCCAGGTCCCATGTAAGCCAGGTGCACAAGGTGACACAAGGGTCCAAGGTTGCACATGCGCACAGGGGCGCACGCGTCTGGAGTTCAGGGGCAGTGGCCGAGGCCCCGGCGCACCCACGCTGTCTCTTGCTCTTGCCCTCTTGCATTAAAAAAAGGCCAGTCTGTTGGGCTTGCCTCAAAAAAAAAAAAAAAAAAAAAAACCAGATAAAATCAAAATACAACCTTTTTGTCTAGTGTTCATTAAGTGTTGTTCTGTCTGGTGGATGACAGGAAATGAACAACAGCTCATCTGCAGCCGAGTACTACAAAGAAGTTCTGAAGCAAGACAACACGCACGTGGAGGCCATTGCTTGCATCGGGAGCAACCACTTCTATTCTGATCAACCAGAGGTAGCGCTCCGATTCTACAGGTGGGTTTTACATTCAATTTGTAGGGCTAGGCTCTTGTGAGAAATTGATGAGACAGTAACAAAGATGGAACGAGGGACTGGAGAGATGGCTTAATGATTAAGCCTCTTGCCTGTGAAGCCTAAGGACCCAGGTTTGATTCCCCAGTACCCATGAAAGCCAGCTGCACATATACTTGCAGTTTGTTTGCAGTGGCTGCAGGCCCTGGTGCACCTATTCCCTCTTTCTCCCTCTCAGATAAATAAGTAAAAATAATATATATTATTTTGTAAAATAATAATATAAGATAGTTATATAAAACGTAAAAGATGGAATGAAAATGTAGTGACTTATGGGCATGGTAGTGCATGCCTTCAATCCTAGCACTAGGGGGCGTGGTGGCACACACCTCTAATCCTAGCAGGCTGAGGTAGGAGGAAGATCACTTAGTTCAAGGCTAGCCTGGAACTACAGAGTTCCAGGTCAGCATGGGCTAAAGTGAAACCCTACCTCAAAAACACCAAAAGAAAAAAAAAGTAAATGATATGTATAGACTATATGTATTTAAATCTAGCAGTTCCAACACTCTGATGTTTTATGCAAATTAAAATCACATTCAGTAATTTGCAAATGTGCAGCCATTGGCGTCTTGTCAAAATGCACCTGGATGATTGAGTTTTTACCTCAAAGTCTAATTCTCTCTGGAGTGCATGCTTATTTTATCCTCTGTGTGGCACCTAAAATTCATTTTTCAATTATAATCTCAGCTCTTGGATAATGTATAAGTAGAGGACTGGCAGCTGACAAAGGTTGTTTCCAAATCCACGCTGGAAACATAAAGCACACAGCGCACCAGTGGGGTCTGGCACATGTGCAGCAGCCCCTTCCCCCCTGGTCAAAGTGGGTCATGGGTTTCTCGTGGCAGCTGGGCTGGGTTTTCATTTGTATAGTCGAACTCTCTAGGCCCTTGGGACTCTCGATGCCTAGAAGCAAAGAGGAGTCTTTAGTTGCAGTGGGAAAGCTGAGGGGAATATGGAGAGCCACCTGCAGCCACGTCTTCCTCCGGTGAAGCTCGGGCCTGTACCCCGGAGGGCAGCCAGCTAAAGCCAGGCTCCACCCAGTGATGGTGTAGTGGGCAACAAACGCTAAACAATCCTCAGATTAGGTCAGGCCTTGGGAATTCATCCGCAGGTACTGAGGCTTTCACACCGAAACTCTGTCAGCTTTACATTTTGTGACCATTTCTTGTTTTTATTCTCCAACAAAAATTTGTGTGAAAAACTTAAAACAGTTATCTTTGACCATGTTTCTGAACACATTCCCTGCCACAAGTTAGAAAAGATTAGCTTTTTGTTTGATTTAAATGTGTTAACTTTTACACTTTATATCAATACTCTTTGGGGTCTGGAAATCAGTCACCGTTTCTCGAGTTGATCTGACACCAAGGTCTGTGCTGTTTTTCAAAAGGCGCCTGCTGCAGATGGGCGTTTACAACTGCCAGCTTTTCAACAACCTGGGCCTGTGCTGCTTCTACGCGCAGCAGTATGACATGACCCTGACCTCCTTCGAGCGCGCCCTCTCCCTGGCCGAGCACGAGGAGGAGGCAGCTGATGTCTGGTACAACTTGGGACATATAGCTGTGGTATGTTTTGTTTTGTTTTTGGTATGCCCTGTTATGTAAGAGGTTACTGTAAGGTTCATTTGAAGCAATGTTCAGATATCATAAGTCCAATTGGCAATTTAGAAATTCCTAGGAGTCCCTGTAGGCCATGTTATAGCCCCAGGTTAAATCTACTTTACAGAATTTATATACGACTCCCACAGCTGCTCCTTGTCCTCTTGTCTATGTAGTAGGAAAGATTCATATGAGAAGGGAGGGAGGAGACGGTGCAGAAAGTCTCAGCCTTCGTGCGTGTGAACTTGTGTCCCTCTCTTCAGGGAATCGGAGATACAAACTTGGCCCATCAGTGCTTCCGGCTGGCCCTGGTCAGCAACAACCACCATGCCGAGGCCTATAACAACCTGGCTGTGCTGGAGATGCGGAAGGGTCACGTTGAGCAGGTCAGGACACACTTGCTGCACAGTGGGCAATCTGCTTCCCTCCGAGGAAAACTGTCACACTGAACCATCATTGTGTGTTGTACTTTTAAAATGAATCTCAGAGGCCATTGACTAGCTGTGTGACTCTGGGCAAGTTACCTCACCTTTCTGAGTTCAAAGTGAAACATTTAGTTTTGCTGGGATGCTGAGAACCTCCCTGGTCCTCAGTATTTTATGTGAGCTCCTCCACCATTCACTGTGGCTCACCCACCACCTAGCTGCCCCGCCAGCATCCTAGGAGCCGCTCTTCAGGCCTCTGTCTTCCTCCCTCCTGCCGCCTGTGCACCCACAGCAGGCCCTGCGAGTGCTACGCCAAGCGTCCCGAGCTGATCTCTTCCTGTTCCTCCACTAGACTCTAGTAACTGTCCTCCATATCCCCCTCCTTAGAAGAGCCTAAGGGGTTTTGTGACAAAACAATATTATTATTATTACTTGCTTTTATTTGAGAGAGAGATAAAGGCAGAGAGAGAGAGAGAGCAAGAGCGAGCGCGCCAGGGCCTTTAGCTGCTACAAACAAACTCCAGGTGCATGTGCCACCTTGTGTATCTGGCTTACGTGGGTCCTGGGGAATCAAATCTGGGTCCTTTGGCTTTGCAGGCAAGTGCCTTAACCACTGAGAAATCTCTGCAGGCCATTATTGTGATCATTATTATTATTATTATTTTGTTTTCTCAAGTTAGGGTTTCACTCTAGCCCAGACTGACCTAGAGTTCACTGTGTAGTCCCAGGATGACCTCAAACTCACAGCAATCCTCCTACCTCTCTCTCCCAAGTGCTAGGATTAAAGACATGTGCCACCACACCTAGCTTTTAAAACATTTTTTTATTGCTTTGCTCAAAATCCTCTGGTTTCTTTTCCTCACATTTGTACTAAAACATGGGCTTTTGTTCATGGCCTGTAAGGCTTGACATAACCTGGCCTCTACTTCCTTCTCAGACTGTGTCCTCTGCGCTCTCTTTTTCCCTCTGACGTCCAGGCACATTCACTGCCTTGCAGGGACACCACTCATGGTCCATTTAGGGCCCTAGCTCTTTTCCCAGACCTTGTAATCACAAGTTTCTTTTTATCATTCAGGTTTTAAAAGCCACTTCCTCAGAAAGGCCATCTGGAACATCAGTCTATAGGGAGCTCTCAGGGGCTAGTATATCTCCCACCTTTTTTTTCCTGTTTTACCAGATAGCATCATATTTATGTGTAGAATGCGAGTGTCAGTTTCCTGAAAGTGAGGGCCTTACCTGTCACGTAACTGCCATATTCTTGGCATCAGAAACAGTGTCTGGCACATGGCAAGACCTCAGTCAGTGTTTTTGGAGTAAGTGAATGTCCTATAAAGAGTAAACAGTAGTGCTCACATGAAGGTGGCTTTGTGGTCATGAGCTTAAAATTCTTGATATAGTGGTAGTGTGACATTGAGCACGTGGAAGATGCTTCATAAGCTGTGTATTATACACACCCCACAGGTTTAACAGCTAAATCTACACATACCATATTAACGATAAGTGTTATTACATCTTCCACCTTAGAGATGCAGAAGCATATCTGAGCAAGAATATGTAACTGTAACGTCACAGACCTGGAGAGCAGAGTGTCTGGGTATGAGCCTGGTTTTTAAAAAACTGGGGAAAACCTTTTCATCACACAAGGATGGCAATCTAACTCATTCCACAGATTCATCCATTCTTCCCACATAAACGAGGATGGGAACCCAATCATTGCACAACTTCATTCATTCTCCCCACACAAACAAACAGCAGGTGGATTTGTGTTTTATAAACTTACCTGTTCTAAAAGGGACCCTGCACTCTCAGAACTTTGCCCCTGTGCTCATGCAGGAAGTGCGTGGGGATTGTTTACTTCTAGATTGGTAATTTTCTTTCCCTCCTACTAATTGCAGTCCTTCTAGGACACAGTTAATTTGTAGCATTTTTTTAAAATACTTATTTATTTATTTATTTGAGAGAGACAGACACAGAGAGAAAGACAGATAGAGGGAGAGAGAATGGGCATGCCAGGGCTTCCAGCCTCTGCAAACGAACTCCAGACGCGTGCGTCCCCTTGTGCATCTGGCTAACGTGGGACCTGGGGAACCGAGCCTCGAACCGGGGTCCTTAGGCTTCACAGGCAAGCGCTTAACCGCTAAGCCATCTCTCCAGCCCAATTTGTAGCATTTTTAAGGACTTTATATTAGCATCATTTTATTTAAAACTACCATCAGCAATCCTGTAGGAATTCCTATCGTCTTATTTTCTATTGAAAGAAATGAGTAAGTTTGTCCCCAGGGTCATGGCGACAAGCTGGAGAACTGTCCGGCAGCTGTGTGGGATGCAAGGTGTGTGTGAGCATCTCATGCCACCCCATGGTCTCTGCAACATGTGATCCTGTGAGCTTGCCCAGGACAGAACCTAATATAGGGGTACATTTCCAGTGCTCTGGGGAACAGGAAGCTTGTTACTTGCTGCTTATGTGTTTCTGAGGAACCAGGTCAGAAGCACAATGGCTGCTTACCCATCGTCGTTCAACCTGGAACGTTGGGTTTTTAAAGCTGCTGCAGGATTTTGTGGTTACACCAGGGAACAGATATTAGAGACTCCTAACAACCATCAACAACAAAAATTAGATTCAGACTTTAACATTGAGATTATATTTCATTGTACATCATACTGAAATACAAACTTTATGGCTTAGTTGTTAAGGTACTTTCCTGCAAAGCCTAAGGACCCAGGTTCAATTACCCAGTACCCACATAACATAGATGTGCAAGGTAGCACATGCATCTGGAGTTTGTTTGCAGTGCCTGGAGGCCTTGGCCTGCCCATCCTCTCTCTTTCTGTCTCTCTCTTGAATAAATAAAGAAATTACAGATACAGTGCTCATTGTATGCTCACATGTTTTTTTTCTCTCTTCCCCCACAGGCAAAGGCTCTGTTACAGACTGCGTCCTCATTAGCGCCTTGCATGTATGAGCCACATTTTAATTTTGCAACAATCTCTGATAAGGTATTTTCTGTTTTTATTAATTTATCATCTGACTCCCTCTCTTTCTTTCTTTCTTTCCTTCTTTCTTTCTTTCTTTCTTTCTTTCTTTCTTTCTTTCTTTCTTTCTTTCTTTCTTTCTTTCTTTCTTTTTTTCAAGGTAGGGTCTCACTGTAGCTCAGGCTGACCTGGAATTCACTATGGACTCTCAGGGTGGCCTCAAACTCATGGCGATCCTCCTACCTCTGCCTCCCAAGTGCTGGGATTAAAGGCATGTGCCACCATGGCCCGGCTCATCTGACACTTTTCTTGTTCTTTGTTAGTTTAACACTTGCAGTAAATAAGACATTTCTGATCCTATCTTCCTGAAGAGAAGGTTGATCTTCAATCTGAAATAAATAATTAAAAAAAACAACTCTTACCACAAATATCTTTACTTCAAGGGGTATGTATTGAACTTTTTCACTGAATATTGATTATTGATTAAGCACTGTTGTAAGTTGTAGAAGATGACTGGAGGTCAGTCATCAAGTGCTTGCTTCACAAGTTGATCCCTAGAATTGACATAAAATGCTGGGCATGGTGGCACCTGCCTGTAATTCCAGCATGGGGGAGGTGGAGGCAGGAGAACTTTGGGGTTCTCTGGTCAGCCAGTCTAGCCTAATGAGTAAGCTCCAGGCCAACGAAAGACCTCATCTTCGAGAAAGAGTGGGTGGCATCCCTGAGGATGATATCTGAGGTTGTCCTCTGGTCTCCACATGTGTGTTCACACATGTATACCTGCATGCATGTGCACTCACATGCATATGAACATATATACCATACACATACATGATACAAAATAATAATAAATTACAGAAGAAACCTCCAATGACTTAAAGTAGGACACTTGGTCATTTAGGAGATACTTACTAAGTATTCCTGCTCTTATAGCCATGAAATCCTTTATGTTATTTGCAGACCATATTACCACTCAGTCTTCTTCATGAAATAGCTTAAATAACTCTTAACTCTTAGGAGGTATTTTTTTTGGCAAAGAGAAAATAAATGTTAAAATAAATATTATGGGGCTGGAGAGATGGCTTAGCGGGTAAGACACTTGCCTGCATAGCGTAAGTACCCATGTTCAACTCTCCAGGTCTCACATAAGCCAGAAGTTTGCACAAGTGACACAGTGCATAAAGTTATGCATATGCACAAGGTGTGCAGGAATCTGGAGTTGGATTTCAGTGACTGGAGGCCCTGGCATGCCAAGTCTCTCTCTCTCTCTCATAAAAACAAATAAATATGATTTTATAAAGGAAACAATTTATGTCATATATATAAAATGTGTATGTGGATTTATCTGGAGTTTTTATGTGCACATACTACAAAAGTTTTGTCTCTTTATATGTACATTCAAGAATCAAGGCATATATTCTGACAGTAGATATGTTTTTCTTGAGAACTGGGCTGGAGCACAGAGCTCAGTGAACATTAGAGATATATTTTATGAGCCTTTAAAGTCAGACAACTTCCCGGTCTTATGGTGCTTAGTACCATTGAAAGATATTAAGGAAGGCTGGAGTGATGTCTTAGCACTCAAGGCACTTGCCTGGGAAGCCTAAGGATCCAGGTTGGATTTCCTAGTACCCACATAAGCCAGATGCACAAGGTGGCACATGTGTCTGGTAACCATTTGCAGTGGCTGAAGGGCCTGGTGCATCCATTCTCTTTCTCTCTCTCAAATAAATAAGTAAATATTTAAAAAGATACTAAAGATAATTTCTTAAATAGTTTTATTTATTTATTTTTAATTTTGTTTTTATTTTTTTATTCTTTTGGTTTCTCAGGGTAGGGTCTCACTGTAGCTCAGGCTGACCTGGAATTCACTGTGTAGTCTCAGGGTGACCTCAGATTCATGGCAATCCTGCTATGAATCCTCTGTCCCCCAAGTGCTGGGATTAAAGGCATGTGCCACCATGCCTGGCCCTCTTAAATAGTTTTTGCTTAAATTTCTTGTCTAATAACTAATACTCTAATCAAGCAGATATTTGTTGAATGTTACAAGTAGTTTTTCTAACCTACACAGAGCTAGATATTTAGATATACACATTGTCATTTATGTTTATAATACTGCCAGTGACAAGGAAAGAAAACACAGGTTTCTGAATCCATAACTAGACAGCAGCAAGGGAGTGCAAATCATATAGTTCTTTATTTTACTTTCTTATATTATTTCATGGTGGAATTATAATCTAGATGAGGGAATCCTAAGCTGGTAGTAGCATAATTGAGCAGTTTACCTTTAAGAACAACAGATAGATAGTGTCTTTTCTCTTACTTACTTATATCTCCCCTGACCGTATTCTGTTTTTGTTCTGGTATTTCTCACAGGTTGGAGATCTTCAGAGAAGCTATGTTGCTGCTCAGAAGTCTAAAGCAGCCTTTCCCGACCACGTGGACACACAGCACTTAATTCAGCAATTAAGGCAGCATTTTGCTATGCTGTGATTAATCCTTGACTAGATATGTTTGTGTGAAGGGACGTTACACAAGGGGAAAAGGAGCATGTGTGCTCATATTAGTAATGTAACGTGTTAGAACTGAACTTTAAAACATTGTATAATGAGAACTTTATATTTTTGTAAGGCAATATTGTAGAAACTAGATTTAAGTGTATCCTTTGGGTTTGTTTTTCATTTTTAAAACCTTTCATTTTCTGTATTTATTGTACATGATGCTTGGTTACATGAGGACACTTTCCTGCAAGTATATCATTTACATTGAGCATAGCCCCCTCCCCCTCCTTTCTTTCTTGTTCTTCATCCTGTTCACTTGCTTTGCTCCACTGGACCATTTTGCTTATACTTTCCTGTCACATAGCCATGACCGTATGATGTCCATGTAAGGTCTTGAAGGCACAAGTCCGAGTAAACGTGGTATTTGTCTTTCTGAAACTGACACAGTTCACTTTTGTGAGTGAGTCTCTTGATACTGTATTCCAGGCTGGTCTTGAATTTATGTCTTCCTGCCTCAACCTCCTAAGTGTTGGGATTATAAACAAGGTATGCATTTCTATGTAGATAATGAACCTCTCATATTATATGGTAGATATCTGTTTATAGTTATTAAACATTTTAATGAATTGCCTCAGTGTTTTTAAATGTACATTTTAAAAGTCTGTAAACATTGGCTGCCATTTAGCTAATGAGGTCAGAAATGTGCCCTTTAAACGTTCAAGACAAGTAGTGTGTATATATCATAACTGCTAAGTGCTTTATTTTGAACTTAAAAATTATATTTTAAACTATTTTTATCAGATACTTTGTTATAAAATATGGTGCTGTAGAATAAATCAGTATGTAAAACACCATAATTTTATCATTTTGCATGAGTTTTTATTTTATCCTAGAAGGTAAGAGTTTTTTTTTTCCAGTTGTTTTGCTGGAAAAAAAAAGAAAAACTGTTTGTGGGATATCACACCATGAAGATAAGGATATCAGGTTGAACATAGAGTTACAGGACAGGGGTCTGATCAGTGGTCCAAGGAAGACATATCCCACCATAGTGTCGTAAAGCCCTAGAGGGACAGGTGCAGTGGAACGCTCGTTAAAGCATTCACACAAGGGCATGGGTCATATCAGAGCCATGGGTCTGTCTACGTCAGTTTTCTTTTTTGTTACATCATGAAAACTCAGTCGTAGATGTTTTCCTTCTGTTTAGATTTGTATGACTACTACTACTCAGCAGACAGACAACTTGAATTCAAAGAATTACAGACTTTTAGGGACCAGAAATAACTTTAGCTAATGTGTGAACAGCTCCTTTCATGGTCTAGGTGCAGCAAGGAAGGCCCTGAGCGACGTAGCCAGGTGGAAGCACAGTCACAGGTAGAACTCTCCTCTCCAGGCTCATCTGTTGAACACTTGTTTCCTAGCTGGTGGCACTATTTTTGGAAGCTGTGGAACCTTTAGGAGGTGGAGCCTCAGTGGCAGAAATAGGTCACTAGGAACAAGCCTTTGAAGGCTATACCCAGAAAGGCTGTTCCTGTGGTACTCTCTGCTTTCTGGTTGGCCATGATGTGAACAAATTCCGTCCCATGCCTCTGCTGTCCTCAGCTGAGTGGTTCCACGTTGCCTTCCCCACCAACCTGGACTGAACCCCTCTGACACCATGGGTCTTCCCGTCAACCTGGACTGAACCCCTCTGACACGGTAAGTCTTCCCATCAACCTTCACTGAACCCCTCTGACACCATGGGTCTTCCCATCAACCTGGACTGAACCCCTCTGACACCATGGGTCTTCCCATCAACCTGGACTGAACCCCTCAGACACTACAAGCCAAACTAGCCCTTACTTCCTTATGTCATGTTTGTCGGATATTATGGCATTAGTTTGTGGAAGTCACTAATACAGTTGTCCGTGATAGGTTAGAACTTGTTTGGCTTTTCAGAATTTCTTCTGCCTCTGTCAAGTTTCCTAATACAATATGCAATATTTAGATTCAGTTATATAATACAACTAATTGTCTTAGTTAATTCAAAATAAAGGCTAATAATGATAGTTAACTTTATTTTTTTTTTTTGAGGCTGTTCATATGCCCAACATTGTTTGAAGAACTTTATCTGGGTGAATTCATCTTAGTCCCATTGCACTTCTTTGTGGTGCTGTTATTATTCCCATTTGCAGAAAGCCAGTGTCGAGGGAAAAGCATTCTCAAGTGCATGTCAGAGCTGAGATTCACATGTGATCAGCCGGCCCATTGAGTATGAGTGCTTAAGAACCCCATTGGCGTTTCTCCTGTAAATAGAGCTGCTATCACTTAAAACGGATCTTGCCTGCACTCATAAAATTAAATAATAAATGAATAGCACAGGAAAAAACAAGTGATTCAGTACTCCTAAGGTGACAGGGAGAGGTTTTTGTCTTGAGTTTATGTTAATTCCGTGTAAGCACTGCCACAAAGAAGGAGTCAGGACCGCCAAGGTCAGAATGCTGGCATGAGCATCAGGAGCTGCGTATGTTTCTAGAATGATGTTACTTTCATCCTGCAAGACTTTGGGTTCTGTGCCAGCACCCCTACACAGGGCCTAACCATTCACTGTCTTTTACCAGGGTTAAGGAAGCGGCTGGGCTGTAGATGCCGACTGTTTGACAGAATTCATATTATCGAGCGCACTTCCAGCTGGTGAAAACGAGATGTGAGGCCGGGTGTGGTGGCGCACGCCTTTAATCCCAGCACTTGGGAGGCAGAGGTAGGAGGATTGCCGTGAGTTTGCGGACACCCTGAGACTCCATAATGAATTCCAGATCAGCCTGGGATAGAGTGAGACCCTACCTGAAAAATCCAAAAAAAAAAAAACCACCAAAAAAACAAAAAACAAAAAAAGAGAGAGATGCGGCACGAAGGCCGTCCCTGCTGGATGACTGCTGAAGTTAGAAGTTCCCCCTTCACAACTGTGTCACTTCTGAACTGGCCCCTAAGCTAGTAACTCTGCAGGGTTAGCATATCCGTCAGGACTCGAGAGAACCATGAGGATAAGGGGATGGAAAATTAAAGATTACATGGCCCCATACTTTCCACTACTAGTGCTTTACAGGTTAATCTGAAGGCTTTCAGAGCTCCTAGCTGGGATTGAGCTTAAACATCCAGAAAATAATGATTTTAAATGGATTTTGGAAGGACCTAACTTTGAGAAATGAACCCACGAATTGCTTAGGAAAGCAAGCCATTACCAGATAGGGTTTTTATTTCTTTATTTCTTGGTTTGGTTTGATGACAGCTTTTGCTTTGGTGCCCCAGCTGTCTTGAACTCCAGATCTCAAGCAATCCTTCTGCCTCAGCCTCCAAAGTAACTGGGACTACAGGCACATTGCCACCACACCTGGCCTCAGGTAGTTTTAGGTTCTAGAGGACAGGCAGATGCAACATTCTATGGTCATATATTCCAGCATCCTTGATGGTCAGCTATTCTCAAGAGTTAGTGGAAAACAATTGTAACTTCAGTTTTGTGTTTGTGGTGGGTTGATTCAGGTGTCCCCCATAAATTTAGGTATTCTGCATGCTAGGTTCCCAGCTGATGGAGATTTAGGAATTAACACCACCTGGAGAAGGTGTATTGTTGGGGGGGGCAGGCTTATGGGTATTATAGCCAGTGTCCCTTTGCCAGTGTCTGGCACACTCTCCTGTTGATAAGGTACACCTTATGTTGGCCAGGGGTGGTGCCCACCTTCTGTTCATGCCATTGTGGAGCTTCTCCTTGAGCCTGTAAGCCAAAATAAGCCTCTTTTTCCCACAAGCTGCTCTTGGTTGGGTGATTTCTACCAGCAATGCAAACCTGATGGCAACAATGTCCTTCCTTGTAGATGACATTAGTCCTATTGTTAGCTGTGGCAAAATAAAAACTTAAAAGGTGCTGGGCATGGTGGCGCACACCTTTAATCCCAGCACTCAGAAGGCAGAGGTAGGAGGAGTACCATGAGTTCAAGGCCATCCTGGGACTACATAGTGAGTTCCAGGTCAGCCTGGGCTAGAGCAAGACCCTGCCTTGAAGAACAACAACAAAAAAAAAAAAAAAAAAAAACAAACAAGAAAAACACCTTAAAAGGTTAATGCTATTTTACTTCATTCTTCATTGACATGAAGACCAATAACTTTCCACCTATGACCATGGAAGCAACCCTAATTTAACTCACTGTGTTTAAAAAAAAGGTATAAAAGTAAGATATACCTTTTATAAAAAGCGGAGAAGGGTGTTCATGAGAGAAGGAGGTGATAAGATGATAATTGGGAGGGAATAAGATGAAAATGTAGTGTATACATATATGAAAATGAAAAGAATTTGTTAAAGATTAAGGGTAGGTGTATTAAGCTGGCTATAAGGGGCACACACTTGTAGTCTCATGAGGCTGAGGATGACTATGTGGGTTCAAGGCCAACTAGTGCAACAGTGAGACCTCATCTCAACAAAACAACAGCTTGCTGGGAACAGAAGAGCACGTTTTCCACTGGATAAAGGGGTCGATCAAAAGTCTGTATCCAGTATCCTATTTGAAAGTGAGAGACGGATAAAGTGTGCTTTCTCCCATTGTCAAGTATCTGAGACCTCATTCAAAGGGGAAAGGTGGATAGTATGCTTTCTTGCCCTGTGATCAAGAGAAGTCAGCGCTGGTGGCTCTCGCCACTTCTGGTGACGTTGAACTGGATTTCCCGACCAGCGAACCAAGGAAACAAACAAATGGAATCTGGCCTGGAAAAGAAGAAATAGAAGATCTTTATTTACAGATGACATGATTATGTAGAAAAATCCCAAGGATTCTGTAAAAAGCTACTGGGAAGAAAAAAAAAATAAGTATTCAGGGTGGAATATCAAAACAAAATTCAATCATTTCTGTATACTTATAATCAACAGGAACTGAAATTACAAAAATTATCATTTATAAGAGCATCAGAAATATGTAATTAGAATAAGTTTGGCAAAATATATGACTTTTACAGAATATTTTTGAGAGAAATTTAAGATCTAAATAAGTGGGGAGAGATACCATGTTTGTGGAAAACTAAATACTGTGAAGATTATTTCCTCCCAGATTGATCAATAGACTCAATGCTCTCTGAGGCAAAACCTGTGCTTTGGGGTGGAGAGATGGCTTAGCAGTTAAGGCGCTTGCCTGCGAAGCCCAGGGACCTGTGTTCGACTCTCCAGATCCCACGTAAGCCAGACACACAAAGGTGAGGCAAACACAAGGTCGCACATGCCCACTAGGTGGTGCAAGGGCCTGGAGTTCAGTTTCAGTGACTGAGGCCCTGGTGCACCAATTCTCTCTGCTTTGGGGCTGGAGAGATTTCTCAACTCTGTAGTTAAAGGTGCTTGCTTGCAAAGTTGACAACCTGGGGTTGTTTCTGCAGTGCCCAGGTCAAGCCAGATGTGCAAAGTGGCACATGCATCTGGAGTTCTTGTGCAGTGGCAAGATGCCCTGGTGTGCCCATTCCCTCTGTCTTTCATTTTCTCTCTGAACCTGGGGCTGCTGTTTTTGGTCAGACTGGTTGACCAACAAACTCTAGCAATTCTCCAGTCTCTGCACCCCACAGAACTAGGGTTCCAAGTATGTGTGGCCATGCTAGCTGTTTAGTTGTGTGTTAGAGGTCAAACTGAGATTTAGACCCTCCCAGACCCTTATGCTTGCATAGGGAGCACTCTTACCTGTTGAACCATTTTCCAGTCTCATTTTATTATCTTTTTTTGTTTGTTTGTTTGTTTGTTTGTTTGTTTTCCAAGGTAGGGTCTCATTCTAGCTCAGGTTGACCTGGAATTCACTATTAGTCTCAGGGTGACCTCAGACTCACGGCGATCCTCCTACCTCTGCCTCCCGAGTGCTGGGATTAAATGTATGCGCCACCACACCCATGATGGCACCGATGTCTACACATGTTGCTGTCACGCTTTATAAATATACATAGCTTATTGCACATCAATTGTATCTCAAAATTGCTTTCAAGAAACATGATTCCAGGACTGGAGAGATGGCTTAGGGGTTAAGGTGCTTGCCTATGAAGCCTAAGGACCTAGGTTTGATGCTCCAGTACCCATGTAAGCCAGATGCACAAGGTGATGCATGTGTCTGTAGTTTATTTGCAGTGGTTAGAGACCCTGGTGCACCCATTTTCTTTGTCACTCTGTCTGCCTCCTTCTATCTAATAAATAAAAATGTTTTTTAAAAAATCAAAAACATATGGGGCTGGGGAGATGGTTTAGAAGTTAAGGCACTTGCCTTTGAAGCCAAAGGACCTAGGTTTGGTTACCCAAGACCCACATAAGCCTGATGCACAAGGTGGCACATGCGTCTGGAGTTTGCAGTGGCTGGAATCCCTGAATCAATCAATCTTTCTCTCTCTCAACTAAATAAAAATTGAATTAAAAAATATTTTAAGCCACGCATGGTGGCACACGCCTTTAATCCCAGCACTCAGGAGGCAGACATAGGAGGATTGCCATGAGTTCAAGGCCACCCTGAAACTACATAGTCAATTCCAGGTCAGCCTGGGCTACAGTGAGAACCCACCTCAAAAAAACACATACATACATACATACATACATACATACATACATACATACATACATATATATAAATATGACTTCATCCTTCATCCTTGTCAGAAGTTATTTTTACTATATCAGACAATTCCTAATATACTTGACTTAAACAGTATTCAGATATGCAAGTTAACTAATTATAGATACTGTGTTAGGATCTCCATAATTGTGAACATATGGGAAACATCTTTGGATGTAGTGTCTTGCCTTGAAGAATCAAGCAGCAGGATTTTGATGAGAAGAGAATGAGGTAATAAGGAGTCATTTCAGATCAGGCTAATGGGTGAGGCTATTTAGGAGTGGGTAATGGGAGTTGGCAATAGTGGGAGTGGACTGGTCTTGAGTACTAATGATGGACGGCCAGGGAAAGATTAGAATGCAGAAGGTTTGAATCCCAATCTGAGTAGTTGAAGTTTTACCTGAAATTGAGAGGAAGTAGGCATTCTATGAGAATTGATTTGAAGATTTTATTTAAAAACCAAGCAGAAGGTGGCTGGGGATATGGCTCAGTAGCTAAAGGTACTTGCCCGCATAGCCTACTGACTCGAGTTTGATTCTCCCCAGCTCTCACCGAACGCAGGAGTCAAAATAGTACCTGAGCCTGTGATCCCAGTACACCCACATCCACGGGAGGCAGACCTGGCAGAACCCTAAGCTTACCAGCTGGCTAGACTGATTTTCGTTTGCAGCAGCAGTGGTCCCTGTCTCAAAGAAGATGGAGGAAGAGAACAGACACCTGTGGTTGTCCTCTGACCTCCATTCTCAGCCCATATATATATACACACACACACACCAAAAAATAAACAAGTAAGCAGAAGTATACAAAGTTGGGAATAAATTTCAAATCAAGTGTTCAGTAAGAGTATGAAAATGAATATATTTACATTCGATAATAAATAAAATTTTTCTGGACCACATAGCATATACAATTGATTAGATAATTCATGCCACATTTCTGCTTTGTTATATACCCTTTTCTCCTTCCCATCCGGCTGAAAAGCATAAACGTTTGCCTAGAAACTCACAGCTCATGCAAAGGACGCTGGCTTTCACAGATGGCTCTCATTAACTACAGTTTGCAGCAAATAATTTCTTTAACAAGACTGCTGTCTTTTGACAAAGGCAGGCCTACCAGTTGTGGGATGTTTTTGTTTTTATTTCATGGGGAAATGGGAGATAAAATACTAATATTTACCACATTCTTCATGTAATGTTTGTCACTACATTTAAACAGTGTTTGGAGTTGTAGGCATTCTGATCATATATTGATAACTGTTGAAGTTGGGAACCACTCTGCTAAATGGCTTCGAAAAGCACTTTGCCTCTAAATCCCTTAAGAGAAACCATTGAGGTTTCTTCAAGAATAAATATAAATAATTCAAATGGTCTTATGTCTGCTAAAGAGACTAGGTAGATATTAATGGAAAGGGAGGTGTCCTGGGTTCCCTACAAGAGGCCTTTAGCAATCCAGGCTGCTGTCTGGGACTTTGTGACGTACTCACAGAGAGAAAGCATAACAGCACTGTGGCAGTCCGGTTTGCATTGCTGGTAGAAATCACCCAACCAAGAGCAACTTGTGGGAAAAAGGTTTATTTTGGTTTACAGGCTTGAGGGGAAGTTCCACGATGGCAGGGGGAAATGATGGCATGAGTAGAGGGTGGACATCACCCCCTGACTAACATCAGGTGGACAATAGCAACAGGAGAGTGTGCCAAACACTGGCATGGGGAAACTGGCTATAATACCCCTAAGCCCGTCCCCATTAATACACTACCTCCAGGAGAAATTAATTCCCAGATCTCCATTAGCTGGGAACCTAGCATTCAGGACACCTAAGTTTATGGGGGCACCTGAATCAAACCACCACAAGCTTGTATTAAGTGTTTTGCGTATTGAATCCTGTTGTGTATAATCTTCACAGCTCTGCTAGTTATGTGTCTGGGTTCCCATTTTGCTGTGATAACCTCAGGAAGATTACCTAACTTGCTCAAGGTTACATGGTAAGTGACATTGCCAGGAATCTCAGTACTTGGTGTGCTCTGTTCATGCAGCCTGTTAAGAGCAGACACAGTAGGCTGAAGAGATGGCTTAGTGGTTAAGGCACTTGCCTGTGAAGCCAGAGGACCCAGGTTTGATTCCCCGGGACCCATGCAAGCCAGCTGTACAAGGTGACACATGCATCTGGAGTTTGTTTGCAGTGGCTGGAGGCCCTGACGCACCCGTTCTCCCTCTCTATCTGCCTCTAGCTCTCTCTCTATCAAATAAATAAATAAAAATAAGGGCTGAAGAGATTGCTTAGTGGTTAAGGGGCTTGCCCATGAAGCCTAAGGACCAAGGTTTGATTCCCCAGTACCCACGTAAGCCAGATGCACAAGGTAGTTTATGCATGTGGAGTTTGTTTGTAGTGGCTTGAGGCCCTGGCATGCCCTTTCTCTCTATCTGTCTCCTTTTTGCTCTCCCCTAAATAATTAAATTAAAAAATATTTTTAATAAAAATAAATAAAATATTAAAAAGAGCAGACAACAGTGATAAAAGAGCAGAAGCCAGCTCCTCACCAGTGTGATAAACACATGTGACACAGGGCAATTGGCCCACCAATGGCGTGATGCCCCTGCTAGAATGATGGTCCTGATATGGCCATACATTTACAGGTCACTGTATGCTTTCGTGAGCTTCTCTGATTCTGTGGGGCTGCTGTCCAGAAATTTCTCTCCCTGTCTTACAAATGAGAACCAAACTTCAAAGGGGTAAATGATTCATCTGTAGTCACAGAGCTGCTAAGAGACAGACTGGGGACTTAAATACAGGTCTTCTATTCCCGACTACATCAGTACCTCTCCACTTTTCCAACCACACACTTATTAGTCATGCAGAGACTGAGCAACAAATTGCTTGTTTAATTAAACTTGCCAGGAAACAGAAACTTGTGCTTATAGATAGTCCACGCCAGCAGGACTGACTACAGCTTAGCCACACTGGACAGAGCAGCATCTACCATGCTTATCAGTTCTAAAGGAAGTGGGAGATGATGTCCGTGTGAGTCTATTCTGAGTTCTGACCTGTCCATCCTTATAATGAATTATTATTTTGGTTGGAAAGCCCCTGATGGAGTTTCAAGCAGGGAAAAAAACAAAGTCTCAAGGACTTTGAAAAGAACACATATTCTTTTTGTTGTTGTTGGTTGTGTGTGTTTTTGAGGTAAAGTCACACTCCAGCTCAGGTTGGCCTGGAACTCACTCTGTAGCCCAAGCCGACCTTGAACTCACAAAGATCCTCCTACCTCAGCCTTGAGTGCTAAGATTAAAGGAATGAGCTACCCTGCCAGGATAGAACACACATTCTTTTTCTTTCTTTCTTTTTTTTTTTCAAGGCATGATCCCACTGTAGCTCAGGCTGACCTGGAATGTAGTCTCAGGGTGGCCTCAAACTCACAGAGATCCTCCTACCTCTGCCTCCTGAGTGCTGGGATTAAAGGCATGTACCACCATGCCCTGGCCACATATTCTTTTTAAAAATTTTATTTTACTTTCATTTATTTGCACATGGGTGGGTGGTGCCAGGATTTCTTGCTGCTATAAATGAACACTAGATGCTTGTGTCAATTTTTATGCCAGCTTATATAGGTGGCTGGAAAACTGAACCCTGGGACTCCAGACTTTGTAAGCAAGTGCCTTTAACCACTAACCTATCTCCCAGGCTTCTAGAACATGTATTCTCTCTCTCTCTCTCTCTCTATATATATATATATATATATTTTAGAGAGAGAGAGGCAGACAGGGAGAGAGAGATAGTGAGAGAGAGAGAGAGAATGGGCGTGCTAGGGCCTCTAGCCACTGCAAACAAACTCCAGACACATGCACCACCTTGTACATCTAGCTTATGTGAGTCCTGGGGAATTGAACGGAGGTCCTTGGGCTTTGCAGACAAATGCCTTAACCGTTAAGCCTTCTCTTCAGCCCGAATATGTATTCTTAATACTATTTTCTATCCTTGACACTGACTGCTCAGAATGAGGCTTCTGTGTTTTATATCCTTGAAGCTCATTGACAAAACTTCTCCCAAGTATTGTACAGTGACATTCGCTGGCAGGAGCAGGTGAGGCAGCGGGGTTAGAAAAATTCAAGGTATTCAAGTTGACAATCCAAGAAATGCACGGTAAGCAGAAAATTTGAAGTTAGAGCCCCTGTCTTTTTTAAAATTTAAAATAGCCATGTAAATCTTGCAACCAACTCCAAAGAAAACTTGTATTTGTTTTAATATAAACTGATATATTCCTCACACACTCATATACAGCAGCTGTTCCAGGACAAGGGCCAACATTTTAGCTGGTGCTTTTCCCAGCAGTACCCATAGGGCATGTTCTGTCCTCTCAGCTGCAGGCAGAAGACAGACATGGTGAGTGTTGTCCCGTTCCTTACCTTCCTCTCTCTACCTGCCCCCTTGGCTGGCCTTGCATCTTTCAAGCCCTTGCACAGGTCCAGGACCTTTAGCTTGACCTGACGACAGCCATCTTGAGTCATGACTAAGTGATCATGGCAGGCTTTCTCCACATGGTTTCCTAGCATGCAATACAAAATGACTTAACCCTTAGAGTGGTGTGCAGATCTATCGGGGCCAAGAAGGTGCCCAGGGTCCTTGAGATTAGCTTGAGACGAACCAAGTACACTTTGGTTCATTTCTGTCCATCGCAATCATTTCCCCTCTTTTTATCCAAACCATGGGATGCCGTCTGTCTTCCTGCTCTTCAAGACCCGGTTCTCTATTTACCCAAGTCCTCAACCGTTTAAGCTCTTAGCAGTGTATCCCTTTCTTTTGCCTCACTTCAAACTTGGAGCCGGATCTCGAGGGCTAGGACCCGCTTGCTCTTGAGCAAGAAGAGCCTCTGCTGCACTGCTGATTGGCTTCAGCTGTGCGGGGTCCCTTCGCTCCCTTCACCGGAGGTTGTCCATTCTGTTTCCTGCTCTGCCAGTTACACCAAATCACGGTCTAATCTGGACAGCTTGGTGTTTCTCTTCCCAAGTTAAAGACTTGTATTTTCATACAAGTTTCTGGTCATCACAGCAGACTTAAAGAAGAGAGATTAGGTAGCAGTCTTAACTTTTATTAGTATTATTATTTTTGCTGCATGCATCTCTCAGTGCACACTATGCCTGACAATGATACCTCTCTCACAGATCCTATAGTCGTGGTAAAGTTACCACAACAGGAAGACAGCTGCAGGTGCTATTTTCACAATTTGCTTAGTGCTGTATTCCATGGGGTGTCATTTTCAAATCTAAAGGAGGGAGTTGACCACAAAGAAAGGGTTGACCTAAGCCCCTGGTGGTCTCCAGGTACCTGGGAGACCAGAAGTGCTTGCTTTACCCTTTGAGTAAGATGTTGCTCATTGAGAGTTGAGTCTGTTTCTAGTATATCCTGTTAAAAACTCTCAAGATCTACTCTCCCATGAGAAGAAGTGTTAATTACATTTTCAAAGCTGTAAACTCAATACAATGTTTTTGGAAGGCAGTGGGAGGATGAACAAGTGTTTGGAGACACTTTCTACGCTGGCTTTGCTCCCACATCTATTGCTGCCCACATGGTGCCACATAGCTGACACCTTTGAGGCTGTGTGGAATGTTTTCTTGGTGTATCCGGTGTGTCTGTGTGTGTGTGTGCGTGTGTGTGCATGCGTGCACCCCCCCCTTCTCTAGCAGGTGCATAGGTGGTGGAAAGAATCATACATTTTGAAATTGGAAGTGAATCTAGAGATTCTGAAAATCACTTTGTAGATACCACTTGGGAAATGAAAATCATCTCTTTCCTTTAAGAAATAATAGCCTTGCAATTTCATACCTGCATCAATCTGCCACCTGTGGGACTGATGTAGCCCGTGCATTTTCTTGCAGTGATCAGCCCCTCTGTGGACGCGCACTCTTTCAACATGCCCCTGCCCCCCTCCCTCTGGCCACAGCTAATGGGACCAGGAGTAACAAAGTCGCTGGCTGGGAAGCAGCACGAATTTAATTCGATCACCCGATGGTGTGAACGAGGACTGCAAGACACGCTCAAGTAAAGACAGCCCTGGAGAAGGGTAGCTTCTCTACTGGTTGCATACGCTCAGTACCTTTTCTTTTAGAGAAATACCCAATTCAAGGCTATATTCAAGAGTCTTATCCCTTTCCTATATTATTCAATACCCTTCAATACTGCATTTAACATGTTACATGCCTAGTACCTCAGTTTCAAAACAGTCATTTGTTATTGTTGTTGATGTTCATGTAGGTTTACTCATGTGAGTTCTAGCTTCCCTGTTCATCATTCATCTTCGTGACACACTGCTAAGTATTCCCAGGGAGTCTTACCTTTGGTGTACGCCATGAATGAATGTTTGTGCATTCTCTATAAAAGAGCTATCAGATTGTTTCTTGCTCTGACATTCAAGTCACTTTATTTTATTGTTCACGTTATTTGTAGCCTTTCTGCCTTTGTTGCCTATTACCTTTGTCAGATTCTGAAGACATCCCAGCGGATGCTGTATCTCCCAGGATATTGACGTGAGCATTAAATAAAATTCTATGTTACTCAGGGGGAATCACTGAGCTCAGTGCTTTGCTATCTGGGCAGCTCTCAGGCTTCACTATTTCTTCTCTTTTCCCTCTCATAATGGTCCAAGCTTTTGTCAGCCTTCCATTCTATGGAGTCATGGAACAACATCCAGAGGAATATTTCCTTGCCTTAGTATAATAATTTTATGAGGGTGGGGGGAGGGCTTCACCGTGTGGCAGCAAGAAGTCTGAAGTCAGGGTATCCACAGGGCTGTGCCCCCTCAGAAGGCTCACCTGCTCCTGGGCTGCTGACAGGCGTGTCGACCCTGTCTTATTAGCACATCTCTGTGTCTGCCTGCATCCTCTCTTTTTCTTAAAAGAACACCAATCATTAATATTCTTTGGATACAGCCTGAGTGTGTCTCCCTTGGGAGTTTGAACTAGGTGTCTCCCACAAACTCACGTGTTCTGAATGCTTGGTTCCCAGCTGATGGCAATTTGGGAATTGGCGCCTCCTGGAGGAGGTGTGTTGTCGACGCCGGGCTTATGGGTGTATAGCCAGCTTCCCCCTGCCAGTGTTTGACACCCCCCCACTGCTATTCATCTGATGTTGGCCAGTCTGCTTCTATCACATTTCCCCCTTCCATCATGGAGTTTCCCCTCAAGTCTATAAGCCAACATCAACCCTTTTCTCCCACAGGCAGCTTTTAAAGAACTTCATTATACTCTGTGTGTGTGTGTGTGTGTGTGTGTGTGTGTGTGTGTGTGTGAGAGAGAGAGAGAGAGAGAGAGAGAGAGAGAGAGAGAATGGGCACACTAGGGCTTTCAGCTGCTGCAAAACAACTCCAGACGCATGTGCCACCTTGTGCATCTGGCTTACATGGGTCCTAGGCAATTTAACCTGGTTCCTTTGGCTTTGCAGGCAAGTGCCTTAACCACTTAGCCATCTCTCCCACCCAACACAAGCAGCTTTTGGTCAGGTTCTTTGTTCCAGCAATCTAAAAATAACTGCAACCCCCTCACCCACCCCCCTCCCACACACAAAGTTTATGTGCTGGAAGCTTAGTTCTCACAGTGGTAGGTTTGAGGTGCTAGAGCTTTGAATGGTGGGACCTGGTGAAAATGAATGAAATCATTGGTGCATCCTTCTCCAAAGGGATGTATGCTGATCTGGAATCACATGGTTCTTTCGGCAGTGGGTTGTTATAGAAAGAGCAAGCCTGGCTCTTAAACTCCCTTTGTTTCCTGTCTTATCATGTGATTTCGTCCTCTTGCACATGCTCCCACTACGATCACGTTCCAGCCACATTTCTATCGCCACAAGTCCGACAGATGAGGCTGCCTGGTGCTGGACTACAGCTTCCAGAGTTTTAAGGTAAATAAACTGCGTTTCAGATATTTGGTTATAGAAACAGAAATGGACTCACGCAGGTATGGCGTATGGTAGTGTGACCTCATCTTAGTTATGTCTGCAAAGACCTGATATCCAAGTGAGGTCATGTACTGAGGTGCCATGGAGAGGTTAAGTATTAAGAGATAAAGATATCCAGGGGAGTCGTGGTCTCATTTTGTAAAGGAAGCCTGTACCCCCATCATTTTTACCAAGGTCAGTAACCCCTGAAAGAGGACTTTACAGTGATATTGGGAAAACAGGCTCTCTGTGATGCAGAATGAAGGATGCTGCTTTGCACAGAGGGCATCTTGATAGGCAAAGTCTTTCAGAACAAGTCTAAAGTTTGTTTTGAAAATTGAAAAGACTCCAGCCATGCATCCTGAAGGGTCCAGGAAAAAAAAAGGTCCTTCATCCTCCTCATCTTCTTATTCTTGCGTTTATTTGTTTATTTTACCATTTTTTTTTATTAAGTAGGTATGGTATAGTTAAACCTTAGCATATTTCTTAGGAAACAGAGATGGAAGGGACTAGGATTCTTAGTGAAGAATGGATAATAAAATCGTATTCTTTTCACCTTTAAAGCCAACATTTCTTTTTCTTTACATATTTTTGCTTATTTTCAAGCAGAGAGAAAGAGAAAGAGAGAGAGAGAGAGAGAGAGAGAGAGAGAGAGAGAGGGAGGGAGGGAGGGAGGGAGGGAGGGAGGGAGGGAGAGAGAGAGGGAGAGAGAGGGATTGAAAGGGTACACTTGGGCCTTTTGTTGCTGTAAACAAATTCCAGATGCATGAATGAGCCACTTTGTGGATCTGGTTTTACATAGGTACTGGAGAGGTGAACCCAGGCCATCAGGCTTTGTAAACAAGCACCCTTAAGCAATGAGCAATCTCCCCAGCCCCTGAATCTACCATTTCTCACATTCTTTTATTAGTTTGCTTTTTCACAGTGGTGAGAAGAAGACGGTTTACGATGGTTGTCAACCTAACAGGACCTAGAGGCACCTGTGAGGGATTATGTAGATGAGGTTTAGCCTCTGGGCTGGTCTGTGAGGGATCATCTTGATTAGGTTAATTAAGTTGGAAGACCCACTTTAACTGGGGGTGACACCGTTCAATGGGCTGCTCTTGGCTTTTATGGGACACTTGGCTGTTCCTCTGTGCTTGGGTGTATGGAATCAGCTTCTTCCACCACGGCTGGAACTGCCCTGGATCTGGAAGCCTGACATAAACCCCTTCCTCCATGACGTGAAACTGCCCACAACACGAAGCTGAGTGCCAATGACACAAAGGGTCACTATGCAGTGAACACTTCACTGAAAATATGTGTCCTTATAGGCCGGGTGGTCATTCTACCAACAAGAATGATATTACAGGAAAGTCAAGACAGGAGTACTGAGTTGAATGCCAGAATTGGCTGTGGTTATCCTTTAAGGGGTGTCTTTCTGTTAAAGTCTTGGTATTAGCTTGTTTTGTTACTATTTCAAACAATGTCCTCCACCCCATCTACCTTATTAAATATAACAAAGCAAACAGAAGCTCAAAAGAAGCTTTTTTTTTAAAAATTTTATTTATTTATTTATTTATTTATTTATTTGAGAGTGACAGACACAGAGAGAAAGACAGATAGAGGGAGAGAGAGAGAATGGGCACACCAGGGCTTCCAGCCTCTGCAAACGAACTCCAGATGCGTGCACCCCCTTGTGCATCTGGCTAACGTGGGTCCTGGGGAACCGAGCCTCGAACCGGGGTCCTTAGGCTTCACAGGCAAGTGCTTAACCGCTAAGCCATCTCTCCAGCCCTCAAAAGAAGCTTGAGACCCACTTATACATCACCTCAGAATGGTAAAACCAATGACACAAGTGAAAAAAAAAACCTGAGTGATAAAGATATCTGAATTCTAGTAAACCGATTTCTAATTATAGCCGGCGGGTTAGGGTTCCAGGGAAGTACAACACTTGGGCCGCTCTGCGGGTCTTGCAGAACCTACTCATGCAAGTCACAGGAATGGAGGTCTCTTAGGTTGTTCGCAGCCTAAAATTTCATAATCCAATATTTTTGCCTTTTAAAAAAACCATGATTTTGCCTATAACATAAAGCTGGCCCATAAGCTTGTTCTCTTTCAAAGGATAATTGGAAACAGATTTAATTCAGCTCCAATACTTAATTCAGTCCCACCTATTTTTCTGCAGCCCAATATAGCCAAATATGTAATGATTTGAAGCCTTTCATACCAAAATGCATATGCATATACCCTTCCAGCAAAGCAATAAACATTTTATAAAACTTATATTGCTTCTTAGAGAAGACTATGAGATACAAAATACATTTCTTATAAAATTTCAAAACCGAGCTAGGAGATTGTTTTCCTTCCACAGGGGAATGGAAGTCTTCTCCATAACAATATTGCTCCAAATTTTCTAAAATGGAATGTGTATTTTAATATGAAACAGCCTGGAACTAACTCTTTCCTGCCTGCAGGTGTGCTTGGTATCCATAGCTTTGTAGTTTTGTATCAGTCATTCACAGGCACTCTGGGTGTCCTCTACAAAAGGGAAATAGAAGAAAACTGAGGTTCTAGAATTTCCCGAAGGGGACAAAGCTTACAGGTCCTTCAGCCTCAAAGTCAGCTGTCACTTACTGATATTTCACCAAACTCGTGACATTCCAGTAGCCACCAGCTGGTGACATTTCACTTACTTATCGGGAAAGCTTTGAGGTGTGCTGTGTTTCTCAGTGTGGTATGAGGACACTTGAATGAGTTGCTTCACTGGCAAAGTTGTTTGTTCAAAACACCAACTCCAAACTGTATATGGTGGTATGAGCCTATAATCCCAGCACTGGGAGGCTGATGCAACAGGATTTTGAGTTCAAAGCCAGCCTGGGCAACATACTGAGAAACTTGTTTCAAAGCAAAAACAAACAATAACAATACACACACACACACACACACACACACACACACACACACACACACACACAATACTGGGCCCTACACTGCTCTGAAACATATTTTTAGGAAGGATTCTAGGTATAAACATGTTAGCCACACTCTGTAGTCTTTTCTGCTTATTAATGTGGTGGAACTGTTTACAGAAGGGACATTGACTAATCTTTGGTTAATCACTATAGCAACCAAAGAACCCATCACCTGAACCATATTCCAAGTCATTCCATGTTTATTGCCTTTTACATCAAATAATGAATTAGAAAGAAGGAAAGAAAAGCTCTATAATAATCTGGCCAGAAAGTCATCATTTATTCACTAAGACAACCTTGGGTCCAGAAACAGTCTAACATGACAACTTTTCTATCTTGGTTAGGACGCATTCCAGACAGCAGAGTGACAAGGTCATGGGTTCCCTTCAACAAACTAGAGATACGCTTGTCCCAGAGCGGCCTTGTCAAAGACACACCGTCATTGTGCCAACCTTGCCAATGTGAGACATGTGGGTGACCCCCCCCAAGGGAGCTGCTGTGTGCTAATTCTGTCCCAGTCCCTCACCTCATCAAGCACAGGATCCATGAGTCAGACAGCAAAGCTGAGAAGAAAAACATATTCAGAATAATTTTAGAAAAAGGAGACATGAGTGCGCCACTTTTAGAACCCAAATATCAAAATACGAGAAAGAGGGAGAGTGAGAACATGAATTTTCCATTTTCCGTTTTCCATTTTTTGAGTTCATCTGCAATTCACTCTTGATAAATCAGTTTGGAAGAAAGCACAGGTGATGGGCTTTTGGTTGCCATGGCAATTACTCAGCTGTGTGCAGCCACCTAATGCATCTTTAATTTCCCTACAGAAACACACACAAGGTCAGCAGAGGACACAAAATGTTTCTCCCAGGCATCAGGGCACAAAGTTGGACTCTGCCTGATACATGACTAACATTTCCTTAAAATGAATTCTGTTCCTAAAAATATTAATGGCTGTTTTATGAGACATAATTACATATTCACCTAACTCGGATTATTACTTTATTCCAAAAGCATAGTGGGGAACAGTGACAGTACCACTTGGAGGAAGGGAAAACCTGGACATACAAGTTGCCCCCAAACGTCTCTCTTTTCTGTCCAAGGGCCCATCTTTGATACCGTGTCCCCATCTGCAGCCCTTCTCCCTCCTGGAGTGTGTGCTGCCTGGAAGAGATGTTGATTTTGGTCCTCTGTGCATAGATGCACCCCGCGGGCATCTCCCTGTGGGTTCTGGAAGCTCTGTCAGTAGAGCGTGAATTTCACTCTTAGATTTCACCAGACTCCGCTTTCATACCATTTCTTTACTACTGGCACGTATTTTGTTGAGAAGGCCGGCAGGAAAAGCATGTCCCTTTCATGTTTCTCAAACATTCTGCCTGTGCCTTCTCCTTTCTGTTGCCTGGAGGCTTAAGTCACAGAATGGTCATTGAGCAGCTGTGAATGCTGAGTGCTAGCCAAGGATAGGAGGACATGGTAGTGGGTGAAGTGCACAAAACTGCTTGTGATTCTGTGGTCTGTGGTTGAGCAGGAGAGATCGCTATTGATACATGTGCCCAATAAAGCACAAAAGAGGAAGCAGGGCTGGACAGATGGCTTAGTGGTTAAGGAGCTTGCTTACAAAACCTAACCGTGCAACTTTGATTCCCCAGCGCCCACATGAAGCCAGATGTACAAAGGGGCACATGCATCTGGAGCTCATTTGCAGTGTCTGGAGACCCTGCAGTACCCATTCTGTCAGTCTGTTTCTCTTCTCTCTCTGTTTTCCAATAAATAAATAAGTAAAAATGTTGTTTTATAAAAAAAAGAAGTATTCTCACCCTTTCAATGATTGACTGTTGCACATTCTCATTCTGTAGTTGTTGTTGGAGGCAGGGTCTCACTCTAGCCCAGGCTGGCCTTTCTCTCACTCATGGTGAGACTCCTATCTCAAATTCCCAGTGTTAAGATTATATGTGTGAGCCACCACACCTGGCCTCATTTTTATTCTTTTTAGGGCAGTTAGTGCTGATTTGTCTATAACTGTTTGGTTTAATGTCACTGAATCATGCTGATTTGTACGTTTGATTCCAGAGAGCATTTCAGACACATCAGTACAACTTAAATTTTAGTTACATGGCTGTGGGTGGCTGGCTTTGGGGTACATCTAAACAGTGGCTTCTGTTTTCCATTTTCTTTAACACAAGACAAAGTAGGAAATCATTGCAGCAACCCAGCATGACATGCGCCTGGATGTGAAGAGAAGTGGTCAGGTTCTGGGGGGAGGGTCACCCTCTGTCTGCTCTGCTCACCATGCTCCCCAAGCCTCTTTTCTCCACTGCTGGAGGCGGCCATCACCAGCCCAGCTCTTACACCATGTGACAGGTTTTCCAAGAGCTTTGTTTCATGACAAGCAGAACACCCTTCAGGGATAATGCAGATAATCACTTGTGCTGTAGCACTTCCTAGTAACATGAGTCATTTTTAAAAACACTATCTCCTAACTTGATTTTGCAAATGGCCTCACAATTAGATTCAGAAAATCTAAACTTTATTAAATTCTGGAGGACATGACCCCTCACATGCTGTACAAAGTAAGCCTCTTCCCCACCCCGATTCCTAAGGGATTTGACTTATAAGTTCGGTAGCCATTTCTCTCATAACTCATCTGCATCATCCTGGTTCTGATCCCTGGGGGCTTTCTAGGACTTGAATGAAAGCTTGGTGATGTCCTGGGCACTTACCAGCATCCATCTCTAGCTCTAGCTCAAGGGCACCTTGGACATGGCTAAGGTGGGGATGGGTGGCATCTTACTACTTTTTCAGCTGTTTTTGTTTTTGTTTTGGGGGGGGGGAGAATGTGCGCACCAGAGAATTCACCCACTGTGAATGAACTCCAGGTGCGTGAGCCCCCGTGTGCACATGTGCAATATTGTGCACTTGCATCATTGTGTGTCTGGCTACACGGGACCTGGAGATTTGAACAGGAGTTCTTAGGCTTCACAGGCAAGTGCCCTAACTGCTAAGTCATCTCTCCAGCCCTTCAGCTGTTTTTTAGTACCTTTCATTATGAATACACACAGCTCTTCCCTGAAGCTATTGAACACAGAGTGGTGGTCAGTCCCTTCTTTTAAGAAGGTGTACTTTTTATTTATTTTTTTTCTCAATTTTTATTAACATTTTCCATGATTATAAAAAATATCCCATGGTAATACCCTCCCTCCCCCCACTTTCCCCTTTGAAACTCCATCATATCTCCTCCCCTTCTCAATCAGTCTCTCTTTTATTTTGATGTCATGATCTTTTCCTCCTCTTATGATGGTCTTGTGTAGGTAGTGTCAGGCACTATGAGGTCATGGATATCCAGGCCATGTTATGTCTGGAGGGAGCACGTTGTAAGGAGTCCTACCCTTCCTTTGGCTCTTATATTCTTTCCACCACCTTGTCTGCATTAGACCCTGAGCCTTGGAAGGTGTGATTGAGATGTTACTCAGTACTCCAGTCGCTTCTTTCCAGGACTATGATACCTTCTGCATTGTCCCAAGGTCACTGACATCTGAAAAGATAAGATTCTCTACCCAAAGTGAGAGTATCATTAATATAAGGGAATAAATATTAAGAGAAGTGCTTACTGGGCAGTTTGATAAGCATAATATATACATTTATCCAGATATCAGCAGATGTTACACCCCTAGGGCTCATGACTACCCCTGTTTTAAGTTTTCAGTATCAGGGATATATTCCCTCTCATGAAGTAGGCCTCCAGTCCAATTGGAGGGCAGTTGGTTTCCACCATGACAGATGTGCCACTATTGCACCCATTGGCCCATTTGGCCTGGCTGGCCAATTATAAGGCTTGCAGTGTTAACTGTTGAGTACCTTCACTGGTGGTATCTCTTTCTCCCATTGAACTACATGCAGAATGGCTTCTTCCAGCTTTCTGTCAGCATTCTGGTCTAAAGGAGGAGGTTATCAGCTCAGTTCCAGCAGGATTTCTCAGTGGCCTTGCAGCCTAAGTATGTGGAGTCTTCAGCAATAAGGTCTTACCATCGATTCCTGGTGAGAAACCAAGGGCCTTGGTAATGGCCTATAATGTTTTGGGGGCATCACAGACCTCCCTGGATAACAACTCACTGGAAGTATCCCATCCCTGGCACTGAAAATTTTCTAACAATGATCTATGGGTCCTGAGTGTTCCATTGTCCAAAACCGAAGGATTCCATATGATTTATTTGTATCCTCTTAGATTTTGATTAGCCCTCCCTCCACCTTTCCTTTACTCAATCTCTTCCCCTAACCTCACTTTGGGCCATTCCACCCTCATTAATCTATTCTTCTACTTACATATATACAATACCAACCTATTAAGTACCCTTCTCCCTTCCTTTCTCTTCCCTTTGCATCTCCTTTTTAACTGACTGGCCTCTGCTACTGAGTTTTTTCCTTCTTACACAGAAGCACAATCATCTGTAGCTAGGATCCACATATGAGAGAGAACATGTGGCGCTTGGCTTTCTGGGCCTGGGTTACCTCACTTACTATAATCCTTTCCAGATCCATCCATTTTCCTGCAAATTTCATAACTTCATTTTTCTTTACCACTGAGTAGAACTCCACTGTATAAATGTGCCATATCTTCATTATCCACTCATCAGTTGAGGGACATCTAGGCTGGTTCCATTTCCCAGCTTATGAATTGAGTGGCAATAAACATGGTTGAGCATGTACTTCTAAGGAAATGGGATGAGTCCTTAGGATATAAGCCTAGGAGTGCTATAGCTGGGTCATATAATAGATCAATTTTTAGCTATTTTAGGAACTTCCACACTGATTTCCACACTGGCTGGACCAGATTGCATTCCCACCAACAGTGTAGAAGGGTTCTTCTTTTTCCACATCCCCGCCAACATTAATGATCATTTGTTGTCATGATGGTAACCAATCTGACAGGAGTGAGATGGAATCTCAATGTAGTTTTAATCTGCATTTCCCTGATGACTAGGGATGTAGAACATTTTTTTAGATGCTTATATGCCATCTGTATTTCTTCTTTTGAGAACTCTCTATTTAGCTCCATAGCCCATTTTTTAATTGGCTTGATTTCTTATTATTTAACTTTTTGAGTTCTTTGTATTTCTTAGATATTAATCCTCTATCAGATATATAGCTGGCAAAGGTTTTTTCCCATTCTTTAGGTTGCCTATTTGCTTTATTCACAGTCTCCTTTGCAGTATAAAATCTTTGTAATTTCATGAGGTCCCAGTGGTTAATCTGTGGTTTGATTGCCTGAGCAATTGGGGTTATATTCAGAAAGTCTTTGCCAAGTCCAATATGTTGAAGTGTTTCCCCTACTTTTTCCTCTAGCAATTTCAGAGTTTCAGGTCTGATGTTAAGGTCTTTAGTCCATTTGGATCTAATTCTTGTGCATGGAGAGAGAGAAGAATCTATTTTCATCCTTCTACAGATACATATCCAGTTTTCCCAGCACCATTTGCTGAAGAGGCTGTCTTTTCTCCAATTAGTATTTTTGGCATTTTTATCAACTATCAGGTAGCTATAGCTACCTGGACTTATATCTGTTCCATTGATCTATATGTCTGCTTTTGTGCCAGTACCATGCTGGTTTTGTTACTATAGCTCTGTAGTATAGGTTAAAATCAGATATGATACCACCGTCTTTTTTTTGTTGCTCAGTATTATTTTAGATATTCGAGGTTTTTTGTGATTCTAAATGAATTTGTGGATTGTTTTTTTTCTATTTCCGTGAAGAATGCCTTTGGAATTTTGTTGGGGATTGCATTAAATGTGTAGATTGCTTTAGGTAAGATTGCCATTTTCACAAAATTGATTCTTCCAATCCAGGAACAAGGGATGTTTTTCCTTTTCCTAGTGTCTTCTGTAATTTCTCGCTTGAGTGTTTTATACTTTTCATTGTAGAGATCCTTTACTTCCTTGGTTAGGTTTATTCCAAGGTACTTTGTTTTATTTGAAGCAATTGTGAATGGGAGTAATTCTTTGATTTCATCCTCTGTGTGTTTATTGTTAGCATATAGGAATGCTGCTGATTTCTGTGTATTTATTTTGTATCCTGCTACATGGCTGTAGTTATTTATCAGCTCTAACAGTTTGCTGGTAGAGACTTTAGGGTCCTTTATATATAGAATCATGTCATCTGTAAATAATAACTTGATCTATTCCTTTCCCATTTGTATCCTTTCTTTTTTTTTTAAATTATATATATTTTTTTATTTATTTGAGAGCGACAGACAGAGAGAGGAAGAGGCAGAGAAACAGAGAGAATGGGCGTGCCAGGGCCTCCAGCCACTGCAAACGAACTCCAGACGCATGTGTCCCCTTGTGTGTCTGGCTAATGTGGGTCCTGGGGAATCGAGCCTTGAACCAGAGTCCTTTGGCTTCACAGGCAAGCACTTAACCGCTAAGCCATCTCTCCAGCCCTCCAATTTGTATCCTTTCTATGTGCGTCTCTTGGCTTATTGCGATGGCTAAGACTTCCAGTACTATATTAAATAAAAGTGGGGAAAAAGGAAGGGAGGAGGATACTTAATAGGTTGATATTGTATATATGTAAGTACAATGATTGTAATGGGGAGGTAATATCATGGAGAATGTAATTTCAAAGGGGAAAGTGTGGGGGTGGGGAGGGAGGGAATTACCATGGGATATTTTTTTATAATCATGGAAAATGTTAATAAAAATTTAAAAATTAAAAAAAAAAATAAAAGTGGGGACAGTGGACACCCTTGTCTTGTTCCTGATTTTAGTGGAAAAGCTTCCAGTTTTTCCCCATTTATTAATATGTTGGCTGTAGGCTTGTCATAAATAGCCTTTATTATATTGAGATATGTTCCTTCTATTCCCAGTCTCTGTATAACTTTTATCATGAAGGGATGTTGGATTTTGTCAAATGTTTTCTATGCATCTAATGAGATGATCATGTGATTTTTGTCCTTCAGTCCATTTATATAATATAGTACATTTATTGATTTGTGTATGTTGAACCATTCCTGAATATTTGGGATAAAGCCTACTTGGTCAGGGTGAATGATCTTTCTAATATATTCTTGTATTCTGTTTGCCAATATTTTGTTGAGAATTTTTGCATCTATGTTCACGAGGGAGATTGGTCTGTAATTTTCCTTTTTTGTTCTATCTTTGCCTGGTTTTGGTATCAGGGTGATGCTGGCCTCATAGAAGGAGTTTGGTAGGATTCCTTCTTTTTCTATTTTATGGAAAAGCTTAAGAAGCAGTGGCGTTAGCTCTTCCCTGAAGGTCTGGTAAAATCAGCAGTGAATCCATCTGGGCCTGGGCTTTTTTTAGTTGGGAGATTTTTGATAACTGCTTGGATCTCCATGCTTGTTATAGGTCTATTTAAGTGATTAATATCATCTTATTTTAATTTAGGTAGGTCATATAAATCAAGGAAATCACCCATTTCTTTCATATTTTCATACTTTGTGGAGTATATACTATACTTTTATAGTATGTTCTTATGATTTTTTTGAATTTCTCTGGCATCTGTTGTGATATTACCTTTTTAATCTCTAATTTTATTAATTTGTCTCTTCTTTCTTTCTTTTGGTCAGATTTGCTAAGGGTTTATCAATCTTGTTTATCCTTTCAAAGAACCAACTCTTTGTTTCATTGATCCTTTGGATTGTTTTTTTGGTTTCTATTTCATTAATTTCTGCCCTAATCTTTATTATTCTTCCTGTGTACTGATTTTTGGTTTGCCTTGTTCTTTTTTTTCCAAGGCTTTAAGGTGAAGCATTAGGTCATTTACTTGCCACCTTTCTAATTTCTTAATATAGGCACTTAAAGCTATAAATTTACCTCTTAGGACTGCCTTCATTGTGTCCCAGAGATTTTGGTGTATTGTGTTCTTATTATCGTTTGACTCTATAAATTTTTTGATCTCCTTCTTGATTTCTTCATTGATCCATTCATCATTTAGTAGTGTGTTGTTTAATTTCCATGATTTGTGTATGCTCTATAGCCTTTCTTGCCATTGATTTGTAGTTTGATTTCATTGTGGTCAGATAGAATGCAAAGAATTATTTCAATTTTCCTGTATTTGTTAAGATTTGCTTTGTGTCCTAATATATGGTCTATTTTAGAGAATGTTCCATGTCCTGCTGAAAAGAATGTATATTCTGCAGCATTTGGATGATATGTCCTGTAGATATCTGTTAGGTCCATTCCTTCTATAACTTCATTTAGTCCAGATGCCTCTCTGTTTATTTTTCCCCGGGATGACCTGTCAATTGATGAGAGTGGGGTGTTGAAGTCACCCACTACCACTGTGTTTGGTGTTATCTGTGACCTTAGTTCTAATAGTGTTTGTTTGATGAATTTGGGGGCCCCCATCTTAGATGCATATGTGTTTAGGATTGTAATGTCCTCCTGTTTGAGGGTGCTTTTAATCAATATAAATTGGCCTTCCTTATATTTCTTAACTAATGTTGGACTGAAGTCTACCTTGTCAGATATTAGGATAGCAACCCCTGCTTGTTTTCTAGGTCTATTTGCTTGAAACACCATTTTTCAACCTTTCACCCTAAGATAGTGTCCATCCTTTGTAGAAAGGTGGGTTTCTTGGAGGCAACAAGTTGAAGGATCCTGCTTTTTAACCCAGTCTGCAACCCTATGCCTTTTGGTTGGGGCATTGAGGCCATTGATATTAAGAGATAATATTGAAAGGTGTGTATTCATTTCTACCATTTTTTTTTGTAGTTCTTTCAGTTTTACTTTTGCTCTCTTGTGTTAACTAGTGTTTGAGTATTATTTGTTTTTTCCAGGTTCCTTATATGTGTGCTTTTCTTTTCCTTCAGCATGGAGGATTCTTTCAAGTATTTTCTATAGGGCTGGTTTTGTCTTCAAATACTCCTTTAGCTTGCTTTTGTTGTGTAATGTCCTTATTTATCCGTCTATTTGAATGGATAGCTTTGCAGGATAAAGTAACCTTGGTTGACAGTTGTTATCTTTCAGGAGTTGGAATACATCACTCCATGCCCTTCTGGCTTTTAAAGCTTGTGTTGAGTAATTTGCTGTAATCCTGATAGGCTTGCCTTTGTAGGTAATTTGATTTTTTTCTCTGACTGCTTTCAATATTTTTTCTTTGGTTTGTGTGTTTGGTAGTTTGATTATAATCTGGTGAGGAGAGGTTCTTTCCAGGTTTTGTCTGGCTGGTGTACTAAAGAATTCCTGTATCTGCATTGGCACCTCTTTTCCAATTTGGTGAAAGTTTTCTTCTATGATTTTGTTGAAGATGCCTAGTATGCCTTTGGAGTGGAATTCTTCTCCTTCTACTATGCCCTGAATTCTTATGTTTGATCTTTTCATAGTGTCCCAAATATCTTGAAATTCCCACTCATACTTTTCTATTAGTTTGTCTTTCTCTTTGTTGGACTGTATTAGATCTGCCACCTGGTCTTCTAGCTTATTCATTTTACTGGTGAGATTTTCTACAGAATTTTTTATTTCATTAACTGTGTTCTTTATTGCTAGTAATTCTAACTAGTTTTTCTTCATTATTTATATTTTCTTATTTATGTCTGGTATTGACCTCTTTATTTCATTAAATTGGCGTTCTGTGTCTTCTTTGCTTCCTTTGATTTCTTCTTTTGAAATCTTTCTCAGGCATTTCCTCTAACTTGTTCTTACTGGAGGTCATTTCTGATGCATTAATACTTTCGGTGGGTTTATATTGTCTTGATTTTTGGTGTTTCTTGTGTTATAATGTATATATTTTTGCATCCTGGATTATTTAATGATTGGATTTTCTAGTTAGCTGGGTATTATTAGATGTATCAATCAATCTGATGTTATATATTTTCAGGGTAGGAGCTTAAGGCGCTAGGTGTGGCTCTCAAGACTCTCAGAGTATCTACAAGAGTGATTCTAGGTGTTGGGTTTGCCTATTATGAGAGTATTCAAGTAGGCTGAGTGGAACCAAATACAGATAGTTTCCAAAATTTAACTAAACAATATACAATTTCAATTAAAAACAGCACAGAGTATTTGTCCAAGAGTAGGTATTATGACAACCAGATCCTCTGTCTGTCCCTTACCCTGTGTGGTGCCTCACCCACTCCCTTAATACTGACAACAAGGAGGTTAAGATTCTGGTCTATAGAGGGTTCCAAGTGAGCTTGTGATCAGGTGAGACCCTTCCCTAATGTATAATAGAAGAGGAAACAAAGCCACTATAAATCAAGAAGCAACAAATAACAAGCCCAAAATACAGCTTATTTACTAATGGCAAATCTGACCATCCATCAAATTTAACATATAATTTATCCTGATATGGAAGGTGCAATTAGCACTTGGGTTCCAGCCTATATACCAGGTTTATTAGGTGGGTACTGACCTGGTGTAATCCCAGTTACGTTTTGGGATGATTTTGGTCTCAGTTATGCTTGGGTCCTGCTGTTTGTTCAAGCAGGCATGGCCCGGTCCCTGGACCACTGTTTTGTTCACTGGAGCTGGGCACTGGAGGTGGGGGAGGGGAGGGAGCCAATGCTGCTCTGGTTCTCTTGCTGTACCATGTGTTCTTCTACCTTCTGATCTGCTCCTCCTTGTTCACTGCCGCTCTCCCTTCACGTTTCTTGAGTTTGTGGAGAGCTCCAGTGTGAGTGGAAAATCCCCTCACCTGGATTTTCCTGCAGCTCAAGCCGAGCCTGGCAGCTGACTAGCATGCTGCTGCCACGGTTCTGTGCGCGGACCTGCCAGAGGCACTTCTGCTGGCCTGTGCGGGCTCTGGATGCTCTGGATCTCTCCTACTTCTCCACTGCTGTTTCAATTTCCTATACAACTCACTTTTTAGTAAAAGTGTGTATTTTGCTGGTTTTTTTTTTTTTTTTTTTTTTTTTGGCTTTTTCTCCCCCAGGCTGCTTTGGTGTGGTTCCCTTGCTGCCATCTTAACTGGAAGTCCTACTCTTTATTTCTAGGATCTCAAATTATTCCAGTAACAATTCAACATCTTGGAGTGTGTATTCAGGGCTTTGCATTTAGATATGCTAAGATCAAGATTTTGGGTTGCAAACAATTAGAAACCAAGCCTGGGTGACTTGACTGCAAGTGAATTTAACCAGAAGGATGTATGGTAGAAACTGGACGTGATGGGATGACTGGAGAGACAGGCTAAAGGGACAGTCAGAAGCCAGGGGAGAGGGTAGGACTGGGAAGGTCAAAGACATCCCCCAGGAGCCTCTGCCCATGACGCTGCTCCAGCATCCTCCAGTATCACCGTCCTACTTCCTGTAGCTCTGGGTCTCTGCCCTCTGGACTTTGTGTCTGTATCCAGACGTCTCTGATACCATCACATATGTTCTGTCTTCCTTCCTGACTTCCAGTTCAAGGGTGGGAAGGACTATCTCATTGGCTCATTCTGGATCACCTGCCCAGTGGTACCTGCCAGGAGCTGGAAGAGGATCTTTGTCTTCCTCTGGCTTCAGTTGTGATGGACGGACAGCTTCTGTGCACCTGGCCTGCGAGGCTCCCACATGGGAGAGGCGTTTGCATGATGCCCAGCACCTCTCTCCACTCTCCAGTTCAGGTGCCTAGCTCATTTCCCACCAAGCACCCCAGGAAGCATGCACGTGACTCTGAAGTGAAGCAACTTGGATTTCAGCATGTACTGTTCCGACTTGCTGGGATGTTTCCACGCCTGCCCCAACCCCCACTTGTACTCCAGAAGCTTTTACTAGCATCATTTTCTCAGAAAGGCTGTGAACCTTCTGGATGATGAACCCCGGATATCCAGCACTCATCATAAGCCCCCAGCTTTCAAACTGGAGCCTGAGTTCAGTATGAGCACCCATAGGATCCGCACTCAGGGGCAGTGACGGTCTTTGCCTGGCTCTTCCCTGCAGCAGGCCTCGCATGTTGCATGACATGGCAGCCCTCAAAGGCATTCACCACGGGACAGCCTAACATTTTTCAATAAATTACTTCTCTAGGTAAGTTACTAGAGTACTTTCTATTTTTGTCAACCAAGTACTCTAGCTCATGCAATCCAAGTGGAGGAAGCAGGGGCACCTAGTGGTTAAGTGTTGGGATTGAAAATAAACAGAGAATTATAAACAAAACCTTTGCAAGCAATAATTTAAGCCAGTGGAAGCAGGAAGGTTGATTTATAAAAATTCAATATGCTCACAACCTCATGGAGAGGAAAACTGTAATAGTGTTGCTTTCCAGTGATGTGGGGGATTTGGCAACTAGAAACCTGTCAAGAAATTTTGACTATGAGGTACCCAGATGTATGCCATAGGCATTTCAAGCGAGGTTACTTACACACACACACACACACACACACACACACACACACACACACACACGTGTCCTGCATGAAGGAATTGCGTCCTGTCCCAGGATGAAGTCGTTTCCCTCTTTAGTCCCCCAAGGAATGTGTATCACTATATGAGCATTTCTGCATTTTAGTCTCAGCAACCAAAGGTAAGGTTTGAACAACCTGGTAGGTGAACAGTTCCATTTTCCCCTGGTCTATTTTTGTACCCTGTCCATTTTATTTTTTAATTATATTATTTATTTATTTATATTTGTGTTTTTCAAGGTAGGGTCTCACTCTAGCCCAGGCTGACCTGGAATTCACTGTGTAGTCTCAGGGTGGCCTTGAACTCACAGTGATCCTCCTACCTCTGCCTCCTGAGTGCTGGGATTAAAGGCATGTGACCCCACACCCAGGTCATCTTATTTTATTTTTGTTGACATTTTAATGCATTCATGTAATGTATTTTGATCATATTCCCCCCATTACCTTCTTTCCCCTGTCTTCCTTCCATCGAATCTCTTCTTCTTCCCAACTCCTCTTCTACCTTGGTGTGCTTTTTATTCCTCGTGCAATTGTGTGGACTACTGAGTTTAATTAGGGTGCCTGCATGGGCATGGGTCGGGGGGATCATTTGCCCCAGTGTGTGCAATTTATCAGTGGTTACACCACTGCAGAAAATGTTTCCCGCTTCCCCAGCAACCGTTGTCAGCACCTCCTCGGGGATGGCTGGGGGCCCTGTGCTTTCCTGCACCATTCACGGCAGAATGTCGACGGGCTCTTCACTGTTGTAGGTCTTGTGCACGTAGTGACAATCATGAGTTCACGAATACAACAGCGGTGTGCTGTCTGGAAGACAGTGTTCCACAACACTCCTCCCCATCCTCTGGTTCATACATTCTTTCCACCCCCTCTTCTGCAGTGTTTACTCTCTGAGCCTTAGCAGGGTTGATATGGATGTCTTATTTCGCCCTGAGCACTCAACAGTCGCTTAGTCTCTAGTTTTGAGTCTCCTCGGCGGTCACTGATAACTACAAAAAGAAGCTGCTCTGGGGCTGGAGAGATAGCTTAGTGGTTAAGCGCTCACCTGCAAAGCCTAAGGACCCCGGTTTGAGGATCGATTCCCCAGGACCCACATTATCCAGATGCACAAGGGGGCGCATGCATCTGGAGTTCGTTTGCAGTGGCTGGAGGCCCTAGCGTGTCCATTCTCTCTCTCTCTCTGCTTCTTTCTCTCTCTGTCACTCTTAAATAAATAAAAAAATAAAAATAAACAAAAACAATTAAAAAAAGAAGCTGCTCTGACCAAAGCACTAATCTATGTGCTAAATGTAATTATTTAGAGGGAAATTAGTTTCTTTCATGTGGTCATAGTAATAGGCATGATCTAAATCTATTGGTTGGGTCACATGAAATGTTAGCATTATCTCTGAGTTAGAAGTAAGCAATACTTAAATCTATCTACTGCCCCAAATAATAGTTACTCCTTTTCTTAGGCTCTGCTCTGTGTGATTTCAGTTCCCTATTGTCAATTGAAGTCTGAAATATTAAATAGAAAACTCCAGAGGTAGAAAATTAGGACATTTATTTTTTTCTTATTTTTTTTTATGAGAGAGAATTGGTACATCATGGCCTCTAGCCACTGTAATCAAACTCCAGACACATGCGTCATCCATCTGGTGCACATATGTGACCTTGTATGGTTGTGTTACATTGTGTGTCCAGCTCACATGAGACCTAGAGAGTTGAACACAACGTTTTAGGCTTCACAGGCAAGTGCCTTAACTGCTAAGGCGTCTCTCCAGCCCTGGACTTTTTAAATTGCATGTGATCTTCTATAGTGTGACAGAATCCTGTGCTCTCCTGCTTCATCCCACTGAGGAGAGGAACCAACCTTGGTTTGATGTATCCACATAGTGCTTGTGTTCAAATGACCCATATCTATTTTAAATATTTTTATTTATTTGTGAGGAGAGAGAGAATGGGTATACCAGGGTACTAAAAACGCCAGATGCATGTGTTACTTTGTGCACCTGGCTTTATGTGGGTAGTGAGGAATCGAAACTGGGCTGGCAGCCTTTGCAAACAAGTGCCTTTAACTGCTGAGCCCTCTCCTCAGCCCCTATAGTTTTTAAAAATAATGGTCCCAATATGCCGGAAGCATGGTGCTGGCATTCATATATGCCAAAGAGAAGCCCTAAAGGATTTCCTTTAAGTAAAAAGGTAGAAGTTCTCAGTCGGCATGCTGAGGTTGTGAAGACCCAGAGTGACAATGAATCTTCTGTCCCTGAGCTGTGGAGCTTGTTCTAGGTCTGTGGCTGCTTCTGGTTCTGCAAAGATGGCAGGCGTCATCCCGGATAAATGCTTAAGCTGGCTCAGTATCGTCTGTGGTTTTAGGGAGATCTTATTGCTCCTTTTGTTATAGATGAAGCAACTGAGATGTAGAAACCTGAATAATTAGACTAAAAACACTGGTGTGGGTCACTAAAAGAAATTGAAAAAAAAAAAAAAAAGCAGAACAGCTGGGCATGGTGGAGTACGCCTTTAACCCCAGGACTGAGGAGGCTGAGGTAGTTGGATTGCCACGAGGCCAGCCTGGGCTACAGAGTGAGTTCCAGGTCCTCCTGAGCTACAATGATAACCTGCTTCAAAAACTCAGAAACAAACTTGGGAGGCAGAGGTAGGAGGATTGCCATGAGTTTGAGGCCACTCTGACTACATAGTGAATTTCAGGGCAGCCTGGGCTACCTTGAAAAACAAAACAGAACAAAAAAACCCAAACAAAAAAAGAATACATACAAAACAAACAAACAAACTCAATGTTGTATTCTAAGGGCAAATAGTTCATGAAACTATGGCTTTAGTGTTTTGTGTACATTCAAATGTAAGTACGAGGAAGTGATGTGTATTTCTTATTGCGGGTAAAGGCTGCGTGGAAGACGGTGACTTTCATCCAATCCCTTCATGATACAAGTGATGAGACAGGCCACGACGCCCAGCTATTCAGTAGACAAGACAACACTGGCATCGAGGTTCCTGCTATGCTGCTTTTATTTCCCTTTCGAGGATAAAAACTGGCCATATTAGCCTCTGTCTTGTCTGCTCTACAGAATTGTTATAAAACTTAAGACAATTTAAAGGCTTTTAACAAACAAACAAAAAAACACCATGAAGTTTCCTACAAACGGAAGGTGCATATTTGCATTAGTCAAGGTTATTAGTCATAAGGCAGAAATTGCTGTAGGTGTTTAGGCAGAAAGAAACAGTGCAAGAATTAGGTCACAAGATGATTGGAAGGGCTGGGGGGGTAGGGGGGAGGGAGAGAGAGAGAGAGAGAGAGAGAGAGAGAGAGAGGAGAGAGGGAGGGAGGGAGAGGGAGGGAGGGGAGGGAGAGAGGGAGGAGAGGGGAGGGAGGGGGAGAGAGAGAGAGAGAGAGAAAAGCGGAAGCGAAGACCTTATCTGGAGCCCAGAAAGCACAGCACAGGTGTCCCTTTCTCTGATTAACCACCTCATGGAGAAGGGACAGCATCCACTTTCCGCCCACCTTGTAGCATTTATGTTTTTTTGTCCATAGAGCCCACTGGAATTTTCTGGCTTCCTGCCCTGCTGTGCTTGGAAGAGCATTCCAATGAAATAAAGCCACCAGCTGGAGGGACAAGGGGTCCAACAGCACTGGACAGAGGAGGCACCTGGAGCCCCTTCTGATTTAAATTTCTAATTGGCCTGCTACACGTGAATATTCTTTAAGCAGGCCACATTACAATGACAGCCCCCCCCCCCCCCACCGCACCCATGGCCTTAAACGCTTCCTTAAAATAAGAAGATTTACCTGAGTTGGCTGCCTAACCTAATCCAGCTATTAAAAACTAAACTGCAGTCCAAAAAAAGGTTCAGGCTCAATTGTTGTGCTAATTCGTTGTAAAATTGACCCATCTCAACTGTAATTAGGAGAGAAGGAGTCCAGGATGGATCCAAACAGAGGGAAAGAGCAGGACCGTGGGTGACGGGCTAGGGAGTCAGAGAGACTCCAGGCCTGGGTGCTGGCCTCTCAGCAGGGCCACTTCTCCTTCCTTCTCCGTCATCTCAGCCAGTGGCAGCCCTCACTGCCCAGCTATCCCTGGCCCTTGTAGCTGTTCCATTGCAGCGATGGGGAGCAGGTGTGGAGGTTTGGGAGCAAACCTCACATCCAGTTTTGGCGCGAATGAGGAGCACCTGGGTCCCTGCTACAGCTGAGGTCAAGTTCTAGAAGCAGCCTCCTCTTCAGGTCAGAGGATTTGATCCAAAGCAAAAGAGGCTTCCGCGAGGGTCTAGTTAGACATCAGAATAAGTAGGAAAGGAAAATGCAAAACACTAGGTGTGGAAATGGTCTCTTAGGTGGCATGGCCTGTGCTAACTGTAGAGCTGGCTCGAGCCACAGGTCTCGTCACAGCAGAGGGAAAATGGGAGCTGAAGACAAAAACTCCCTAAGGCTGGCCCCAGAGCTGTCAGGTACCCCCGGTGGCTTCACATCCTGGCGCTTAATCCTCCATCCCTACCCACAGGAACGGGCAGAGATGACCATCAACTATTCTTGGTGCTAATACTTCAAGAACGATCCCATGGTGGAACTAAGGGTGGTGGTGAGATACGAAAGGCAAGCCCCGAGGCCCCTTGTCACCTCTGATCTTAACAGTCAGAGGGAGATGAACTCAACTGCTCTGGCCACAAAGGAACAAAACTCAGTGTAGGCAGGAGATGTCAGCGCTAGTCGAATAGGGGAGGGTATATATCACTCATGCTCCTTTTCTCCTGGGCATTGAGGTCCCCTCTTTGGTAAGCCTCGGGATGGGCTTTGCATGGGCGGAGTGGTGGCTTCCCTGCATCTTGCCAGGGAGGGTCCCCTTCGGGAAGTGAGACAAACAGGTTTCCTAGGTCAGACCCCATGTGGACAGCAGAGGAAGAAGCACCTGGGGGGTGCAAAATAAGAGTCCCCCGAGCTAGATCTGTGCTTGGCTGGGCACCCTGTTCCCTATATGGTACCCCTTAGCCACCCAGTGCGTGCTAGCAGTACGAGCCAACTCTCTGGGAAATAAAATCTCTGACTTGGAGCATGTGCCAATTTCAATTTCCGTGGTATAAATACTGCCTCCATTTTCTAAGCTTTCCAATGTGAGGTGGCTGAATGACAAATGGAGAAGGTTTGAGCTATTTTCTCGTGCTAATTGGTGGGGACTGGTTCCAGCTTTCCACCAATGCTCCATCCTCATTCATGTGAAGATAGGTTGATTCCATCTAAGTCATGTGACAGGGCTCAGAAGTAAATGGTGTACAGATGAAAGCTTCAGGAGTTAGAAAGATGTAGATTGTTCTGCATATAAAGAATAAGTATGGGGCTGGAGAGATGGCTTAGCAGTTAAGCGCTTGCCTGTGAAGCCTAAGGACCCTGGTTTGAGGCTTGATTTCCCCAGGACCCACGTTAGCCAGATGCACAAGGGGGTGCATGTGTCTGGAGTTCGTCTGCAGTGACTGGAGGCCCTGGCGCCCATTCTCTCTCTCTTTCTCTCTATCTGCCTCTTTTTCTCTCTGTCTGTCACTCTCAAATAAATAAAATAAACAAAAAAAATAAAAAAAGAATAAGTATGGGGCTGGAGAGATGGCTCAGCAGTTACAGGTGCTTGCTTGCAAAGCCTGATGGCTGATTCCCCATTAAACATGTAAAGCCAGATGCACAAAATGAGGCATGCATTTGGAGTTCATTTGCAGTGGTAGGAAGCCCTGGCACAGACAGCCTTGTTCACATTCTCTGTGTCTGCCGCTCTTAAGTAAATAACATTATATATGTATATATATATATATATATAAAATTTGGATTTTCAAGGTAAGGTCTTGCTCTAGCCCAGGCTGACCTGGAATTCACTATGTAGTCTCAGGGTGTCCTTGAATTCACAGCAATTCTCCTACCTTAGCCTCCTGAGTGCTGAGATTAAAAGCATGTGCCACCACACCTGGCATATATATATATATTGTTTGTTTGTTTTTGTTTTTTGAGATAGGGTCTCACTCTAACCCAGGCTGACCTGAAATTCACTATGTAGTCTCAGGGTGGCCTCCAACTCACGGTGATGCTCCTACCTCTGCCTCTCGAGTGCTGGGATTAAAGGCGTGCAGCACCATGCCTGGCTAAAAATACCTTTTTAAAAAAAGAATAAATATGGCGCTAGAGAGATGGCTTAGCAGTGAAGGCACTTGCCTGTGAAGCCTAAGGATCCAGGTTCAATTCTCCAGTTCTCGCACATGGTGGTGTACACATCTGGAGTTCATTTGCAGTGGCTAGAGGCCCTGATGCACCCATTCTCTCTCTCTTTCCATCTCTCTGTCTTTAATACATACATAAATGCATATATATATGTTTTATATATATGTTTATATAATACTTTTTATTGAAGTGTTTATAAGGTAGATCTATGAGAATATAAAAACATGGTATATATTTTGTTAACAATATTTCATGCTAACAATATGTTACAGAATATTAACAAAAATGAATTACACAATTACATAAAAAATAGTTTCCAAGCCAATATAAAATAGTAATGAAAGATGAAGACAAAAATGGGTATAATTAGATAACGAAAATCAACTTAATGTGAATTGCATATTGTCCTTTAAAATCTTTTACAATTAAGAATATTGCAGTCTGTATCATTCAACAGTATTAAATGATAACATAGGACTGAAGGCTAGAAAGGATTTGTTTAGACTTCACAGAACACAGAAACCCAAGTTTATGAGTTAAGACAGGACAAAAGAAGGGGCCTGAAAGGAATTGTCAGTCTTTCTAGAAGCCTCTAATCTGCCTTTCTAGGAGTGTGGCTTTGAGCCTCTGGGGACAGTTGCGACAGTTCCTGATATACCCACAACTTAGCAGCCAGGTGGAGGCATGCTGAACACACACTGCTTTTCTTGGAGGAGGATTCTCCCTAGCCAGCCAGCACCCAGTCTCACTGACACCCAGCTCTGACAGCAGCTGTGGGCTGTGATCTTCAGTAGCTCCTGACCCGCCGGTGCTAGGCAACTGCAAAGCTATGAAAACCTTTGAGAGAATAATGACTTGATGTTGGCAATTTGGAAAACATCCACAAACATCCACTTTTGTGAGTTAAGCTAGTTTATGTGGCTACTAGGAGAATCTGTACAGGCTGCCCTAATTTTAGATGAATGTGTGATGGAAATTCATTGTGATGTAAACTTAAAAAAAATCCCAGTATGTGTGCTAGATTAAACCAAAAACATTTTTGTGTCATATGAATAAAATCTCTGAAAACTAAACACTTCGTAATTCTGTCATACTAAAAATATTGAAGAACCTGTTTGTTCATGTAAAATTCATTGTTAAAGACAATAACAGGTTGTTTCCACCAAAATCTTAGTTACATCTAGAGTCATCTACATAACTATAACCATATATATATATGTGTTTTCTTAGAATATATATATATATATATATATATATATTCTAAGAAAACACTTTTTAAAAAAATATGGAGGTGCTGTCTGTGCTAGAGATTAGGAACAAGTATCACACAGGGTGTTGGGGGGGTGGGAGGCAGGTTAGAGCTCATTTTTATCATTTTTATTACTTGTACAACTGAAAAAGAAAAATACTATTAAAAATTTACTTTGTACTATTCAATGTAGACTTCATGAATGCTTGTTTTTTATGTATTTATTTTTGTGTCCTGGGAATTGATTGACTGGAGTTTTTTGCATTCCAGTTAAGCAGCAATAGTACCACTTGATCTATATCCTCAGCCTTCTTTCAAAATTATTTTAGATAGGATCTGACTAGGCAGTCTTTGAGCTTAAGATCATCCTGTCGCAGTCTCCAGCATAAGTTGTATTATAGACATTGGCCACCATGCCTGACTCTTTCAGAATGTTTTAGTAAAGTATTCAGACTAATTTTTCCATTTATGATTGAATAACTGTACCTTAGGTAACATATCAATCAACTTTATGTCACTATAACAAAATGCCTGACACAATCAATGTATAAGATAAAAAAGTTATTTTGCCTATCTGTTCTGGAGGCTTCAGTAAATGATCAGTTGACCCATGCTTTGGGCCTGTGGCAAGGAAATGTGACAGAAATGCTTGGCTGAGCAAAACTGCTAATATCACAAGCTAGGGAGCAAAGGAAAGAGTTCTAAAATCTCCTTCTAGGACATATCTCCAGTAACCAAAAGGCCTCTCACTAGCCCCTATCTCTCTTTTTTTTTTTTTTAACATTTCATTGACAACTTCCACAAATATAGACAATATACCAAGATCATAATCGCCTCCCATGAACCCTCTTTTTCTTCCTCTCAAACCCCTCCTCCAAAGCATCCCTTCTTCTTTCCAACTGGTCTCTCTCTCCTGTTCTGATGTCATCATTTCCCCTCCCATTATGCAGGTCTTTTGTAGGCAGTGCCAGCCACTGCGAGGTCATGAAGATCAAGGGCACTTTGTGTCTGGAAGAGAGTATTGTACACAGCCCCCCCCCCCCCCGTTCCTTTCAGTGTCTCACTCTTCCCACCACCTCTTCCACAGAGGTCCCCGAGCCTTGGAACATGTGATGGAGACGTCTCACTTCGTGCTGAACACTTCACTCATGCTACTTCTCAGCACTCTGGTTGGTTTTCAGTCACCCCAGTGGTCACCACCATCTGCAAAGAGAAGCTTCTCCAACCCAAAATGAGAATGACATTAATATACGGGCATAACATACGTGTTTAGAGGGCACTTTGGTGGGCATAATATATTCATTTAGCCAGACAACTGTAGTAGGTTCCCTGTTAATAGCCCCTATTTCTTACAGGGTCTAGTACATCCCAGTAGTACCAACCTGGGAACTAACTAAGCCTTTAACACATGGGCCTGTGCAGAACATTCAGGTTCAACAGACTATGGGAGGAATAGCGTGAAGTACTAGCTCTGCTGTGGGGTAAAGCTGGCGTCCATGAGAGAGCATCCACGTCTGAGTGCTTGTACTCATCCATTGGACTCCGTAGTGGCTGTGAGGCAAGCTGCAGCTGGGATCACGGTAACTTCTGGTGCCTAGGAACACACAGAGAGGGTGCTCTCGGTATTTCATGTTACTGAACGGCCTTCTAAACGCACACATAGCGCTTCGCGTAGCATAGTCCAATCGAACGTTCTACAACATTGGAAATGCTCTGCATCTGAGCTGTCCAGTACGTAGCCAGTAGTCACACTTGGGCTATGAACACTTGGCAAAATGGTTACCAAAATTAACAAACTGAATTTTATTTATTTGAGAGTGACAGACAGAAAGAGAAAGAGGGAGAGACAGAGAGAGAGAGAATGAAGGGGTGCACTAGGGCCTCCAGGGACTGCAAACGAACTCCAGATGTGTGCACCCCTTTGTGCCTCTGGCTAACGTGGTTCCTGGGGAATCGAGCCTCGAACTGGGGTCCTTAGGCTTCACAGGCAAGTGCTTAACCACTAAGCCATCTCTCCAACCCCAAACTGAATTTTAAATTGTACTTAATTTAGTCAGTCTAAACTGAGATGATCTGTATACCCAGTGGCCACCAGGAGTTCCCTGTGAAGGTTGTAGTGTGTAGACCAGCAACCCTTGGGAGCCTGCTGACTGGATGGAATTGTAAACTCTCCCTTTGCTCCACAGAACCAGAATCTGTATTTCATATCTACGTACTTGCATGTATATCTCACAGTCTGAGTAGTTGTGTGTTGACAGACATGAGCAAGTTCACATTTCATCCTCATGGACATGTGGCACCACTCTTCCCACTTCATAGATGAAATCATTGAACCACTGTGTGATACACTCAAAAATGGAAAGGAGAAATAGGCCTGCAAGCAGCAAGTTCTCCTGTAAATTTCTTGCTTCACACTGGATGAAAGCCATGGGCTGGGTTCAGGCAACTTCAGCACCACTGTTTATTTTCAGTACTGTTCTAAATGAAATAGAATTTCAACTATTTTTTAAAAAATATATATGTGTATGAATGTATGGACATTACAGAGCCTCTTGCCACTGAAAATGAATACCAGATGCACCATCATAATTATTTTGAGTCTGTCTTACTTGTGTGGCTTGGGAATTAAACCCCAGGTCTGCGGGCTTTCTAAGCCAGCACCTTTAACCACGGAGCCATGTTTGTAGCCCCAGCATTTCAGCTCATCACTGCTGGAAACCTGAGTTACAGGTGTGACTGACAGCGTAGATGAGTTGGGGACTGGGGTAGGATTGTCGAGGCAAGCAGGAAATTAGCTCTTACTTTCAGTGTCTGTCTGAAGCACACTTGAGTGAGGAGCTATGGAGCTCATGACCTCGAAGTGTTGGCAGGCTTCTTTTTAGGCAGGAAAAAGCAGTCTCCACTTCAGCAGATGAAAGGATCGGACAGGTCGTTGTGACAATTTGGAGAGTGCATTTTGATTGGTTTTGTTCCCTTTGGTACTTGTGCTTTCTCAACTTTTGCGGAAATAACGGGTTGATGAAGACTGGTATTAGTGATGACGCTGAAGAGCAGAGGCGAGGGGGCGATTGCAGAACCCAGGTGAAGTTGTACAGATCTGAACTATAGCCCTAGAATAGAAATTCTATTAACAATTCCCGGCGAAGTCCTAGGGGTTAGGGTTGGACTCCCTCCAGAATGGCTGAAGGTGAGATCTAATGACAGAGGGAAACGAACGGTGCTTTCAAATGTGAAGCCTCCCACCAAAGAAAGGATTGAGACTCTAAATCTTATGCTTTGTTTTTCTATCTTCCAGAAAAACACGGAGACATCTTTCTGTAGGCAGTGTGAGGTTACCTTAATTAACACTTGTGCTTTGTGGTGGTAACTGGTTCTCCAAAAGCAAACTGAAGAAGATGTCTATAATAAACACTTAACAGTCGACCATGGCGTTCTCGTTGTGAACATTTTCTCCTTCAGCTACCCTGTTACCCTCTAGCCTACATTACATTTTTTTTCTTAATTTTTAAAATGTTTTGGGCCCGTGGTATTTATTTAATGCCAATCAGGATGCTGGCAGTACTCAGAGCAAAGACAGAAAGTGGGACAGGGCTCTGAGCCTTATCTTTACAGAAATAAAATCTGAAATGAAGGAACTTACCACGTATAAACTGAAAAACAACAGACAAGAAGTGAAACAGCTAAACTAGGTATATACCTCCTGATTTTCAAGCAGCAGTGGTTTAAAAATAGCAAGCAAAGGAACACATAAATAAGCAAATAAAAAGAGGAAAAATAGGGCTGGAGGGATGGCATAGAAGTTAAGGCATTTGCCTGCAAAGCCAAAGGACCCAGGTTCGATTCCCCAGGACCCACGTTAGCCAGATGCACAAGGGGGTGCATGCATCTGGAGTTTGTTTGCAGTGGCTGGAGGCCCTGGCATGCCCATTGTCTCTCTCCCTCTTTTTCGGTCAAATAAATAAATAGATAAAAATAAATAAAATTTTTAAAAGAAAAAAATGAACTAGTAATAAGGGTCAGCTTTAATTCAAGCCTTGAATTAACAGGCCTTCCCCCCTCCTGGCCCACCTACCTCATGGTCTGTCCACCTCTGTCCTCTGGAAGAGAGTTTTCCCATCAAGCACCTGGGCTGGGAGACACACACACACACACACACACACACACACACACACACACACATTTTTATTTATTAGAAACTTTGTCGTATGGACAAATCATGTGGCGGCCACTCTTAACTCATCCATGTCAGTATCTGTGACTTATCTCCTGTCCTCCCCTTCATATTTAATTGACCATCAAATCTGTTCAATTCTCGCTTTTCAATTCTCTTACACCGTCTCTGTTCTGGGGTCATAACTCCAGTCTTTCTTTGGTGGTGTTCATGCATGTGAGTACACACGTGTACATCCCACAGCACGCACGTGGAAGTCAGAAGCCAGCTCTCTTGGCTTGGTACTCGCCTTCCACCCCACTGCAGGCAAGGTCTCTTGCTCTTGTTGACCGTCACTGCCCTGGCTGCAGACAGTTCTCTGCCTCCCACCTCGCCATCCACGCGCCGGCATCCCAGGAGCCCGCTGCAGCTTCCAGCTTTTACATGGGGGTGCAAACTCATGTACTCAAGCTTGCTTGACAAGCTTCTCCCCATCCATATAATTCAGATCTTTCTCATTTTACATGGAATTCTGCAACTGCCTTCTGACTATCTCCCTTTCAATTCTATCTTTAACTTTGCTCAACCCATTTATTTCTCCAAGAAATAGATAGCTCAGTACCAAAGATAAATAAACATTTGTATTTCCATCATCTGGAATTTTCATGTTTGTGTCATCTTTTGTAACACTGTATTGTAGTCCTAGATAACCCTCCCTTTATTCACTGACTCCTTCCCCCATACTTCCTGCTTCTCCAGAGGTTAGTCGCCACCCTGAGTTATATGTGTGGTGGTTTGAAGGAAATGTCCCCCATTGGCGCATGTGTTTTGAATACTTGGTCTCTAGCTGGTGGTAATTTAGGAAAGTTTTGGGCCTTTGGGGGGTGGAGTCTTGGAGGAGGTTATGTCACTGAGGGAGGGTCCAAGCCCAGTACTTGGACTATTTTCTGCTGCTGTAGAGATGGGATGGCTAGCTGTCTGCTTTTCCCATCATGATGAAATGTCCCCTGAAAACTGTAGGCTGCAATAGACCTGTCCTTCCTTCCAGAAGCTGCTCTGGTCCAGCGTTTAGTCCCAGCAATGAGAAGGTAGCTGCTACAATATGTGTGGTGGACTGGATGGTTTTTGTGAGAGAGAGAGTGGGAGAAGAGAGGAGAGAGAAAAAGACATAGAGAGAGAAAACTGCCATGCCAGGCCTCCAGCCCCTGCAATCAAACCGTAGACGCATGCGCCACCTTGTATGTGTGCCACCTTGCACGTCTGGCTTATGTGGGTTCTGGAGAGTTGAACCTGGGTCCTTAGGCTTCGCAGGCAAGGGCTTTAACTGCTGAGCCATCTCTCTAGCCCTCTGTTTTTTACATTAAAACACCTTTTAATTCAATACACATGATACAATGGCTCTAAATGTAAGAACAATCTTAGCAAACATAAATTAGATCTCATCTATGTCTGCAATAGGTTATTTGCAGATATGTTCTGAGTAAAAGGAAATGTTGACATTTGTTAATCTCCAAGTTTGAAAATATTTTAGACTGTACAACATATGCACAGAAATCTTGTTTAAAGATATGCGTGAAAAAGGAAAAACTAGGGACTGGTGAGATGCCTTAGTAGTGAAGGCACTTGCCTATGAAACCCGAGGATCCAGGTTTGATTCCCCAGTACCATGTAGGCTAGATGCATGCGTCTGGAGTTCTTTGCAGTGACTGGAGGCCCTGTCATGCCCAGTCTCTCTTATCTGCTTCTTTCTCTCTCTCAAATAAATGAAACCATAAAAATTCATGTCATGTCATTTGTTCTGGAAAGAAATAGTATGCATATAACTGGTAAGAACCTGCCATGTGAAGCCAATGAGACAGTATCCACAATTAAACATGTATTTTTCAATAGAATATCAATAATAATGACTAAAATCTACATAAAAATAAAGCCACTGGACTATTACAAGCATATCACACTCATCCAAGAATCCAACAAGCACTTACTTGATTAAAAATACTACCCAAGACTGGGTGTGGGGGGCCATGCCTTTAATCCCAGCACTCGGGAGGCAGAGATAGGAGGATTTCTGTGAGTTTGAGTCTACTCTGAGATTACATAGTGAGTTCCAGGTCAGCCTGGGCTAGAGTGAGACCCTACCTCAAAAAGAAAAAACCCAAAAATATTATCCATTATACTTTAACACAAATGTTTTCACAAAACGTACAGAATTATATCACTGTAATGTACTTAGCTTTGGTTATTGCTGTACTTGTCACCGAGACTGCGTCTTGCTCATTTATAACATGATCTCAAGCAATCCTCCTACTGTGTTTCCCCACACGGCTAGGACGACAAGAAGCCACCACCATGCTAAACTTAAGAGCTTCTTTTAAAGAATAAAGACTAGAAATTTTAGCACATAATTTTTTTTTTTTCAGATGGAAATGACTGGTGGGGAGACACAGAATTCATCAAAGTTCTGAGAACAAGTGACTGTTGAGTGTTTGGTGCCAAAGGAGGCATCTTTATCGGTCCCAACCTGGAGGGTGGCATGGTGGTTTGATTCAGGTGTCCCCATAAACTTAGGTGTTCTGGAGGCGAGGTTCTCCAACTGATAGCAATTGGGAGTTAACACCTCCGGGAATGTATTTTTGGGGGCGGGCTTATGGGTGTTATAGCCAATCTCCCCTTGCCAGTATTTGGTGCACACTCTTGTTGCTATTGTCGACCTTATGTTGGCCAGGGGGTGATGTCCACCCTCTGCTCATGCCATCGTTTTCCCCTGGCATCATGGAGCTTTCCCTCGAGCCTGTAAGCCAAAATAAACCTCTTTTTTCCCACAAGCTGCTCTTAGTTGGGTGATTTCTACCAGCAATGCGAACCTGTCTGCAACAGGTGGGGAGCAGCGCTTTGGACACTCTCTTCTCGACATGTAGTAGCCGTTGCTTATGACGTCATAGCAGCGGCTGCATAATATTGAGCTCATCAACACTTCAGCACAGATGATGGAGGAGGGAAAAAAGCCATCAAAATAGAAAAGGGTTAGTTGGAAAGATGTTCAGTAGGAGGGAGACCAAAGAAGACATTGGAAAGGGATCTCATGCATGAAAATTGTTAATTAAAAAGTTTTAAGAACAGAATGAGAAGAAGTGATAATGATCCACATGCCCACTGTATCCCAGGGTTCCACAACTAAATCCCCCTGTTGCCATCATGCCCAGAAGAAAGGCTGGCAGGGACACCAGAGGAGATAAAGCCAAGGTGAAGAAGGAGCCACAGAGAACATGTCTGCTAAGCCTGACCTCTGACCAGAGCCCCAGCCCCAAAGGCGCCCAATGGGAAGAGGGCAAAGCTGATGCTGGCAAGGAGAGGACAGCCCAGTGGAACCCGGAGAGTCCCAGATCGCCTGGGCACAGGAAGTGGAAGGTGCTTGAGATTCCAAGTAAAGCCTACATTTGTGAGAACCGTGCGCTTCTGGTCTCTGTACAGCTTGAAATGTTATGTTTGTAAATCAATTTTTATAAAAATTCAGAATTTTGTCTTGCTTTTTTTCTTATTTTATTAACTAATTAATTTTTTTTTTTGAGGTAGGGTCTCACTCTAGCCCAGGCTGACCTGGAATTCACTATGTAGTCTCAGGGTGGCCTTGAACTCACGGCGATCCTCCTACCTCTGTCTCCTGAGTGCTGGGATTAAAGGCATGAGCCACCACACCTGGCTTTGTCTTGCTTTTTAAAAAAGCTGTGTTGCGCCGGGCGTGGTGGTGCACGCCTTTAATCCCAGCACATGGGAGGCAGAGGTAGGAGGATCGCCGTGAGTTCAAGGCCACCCTGAGACTACATAGTGAATGCCAGGTCAGCTTGGGCTAGAGCGAGACCCTACCTTGAAAAACCACAAAAAAAAAAAAAAAAAGAAACAAAAACAAAACAAAACTGTATTGTTAGTACACGAAACATTTCATTTTTTTGATGGTGGCTGGGGCGGGAGACACTGGAATGATGGGTAAAACGCCTTTTTCTGGCAGATTGAAAGCTCCTAGGAGGAGGGATTCTCCAAAGTTGACACATAGCCGCCTTGGAACAAACTCCTTGTGGCATGAGAAAAGTCAAAGTTCATTTCTTTTTGAGGTAAGTCCAACAGACTGCCTTGTTTTTTTACATGTGCATGCGGGGTGTGTGTGTGTGTGTGTGTGTGTGAGAGAGAGAGAGAGAGAGAGAGAGAGAGAGAGAGAGAGAGAATATTGATGCCAGGGTCTCCAGGCACTGCAATTGTACTCTAGATACATGTGCCCTTTTGTGCACATGTGCGACCTTGCATGCTACGTCACTGTGCAACTGGCTTAAGTAGGACTTGGAGAGAGGAACATGAGTCCTTAGGCTTTGCCGGCAAGTGCCTCAACCACTTATCCCCATCAACATAGACTTAACTCCTTTAAAACCAGACACCTCCTTAAAACTGGTCTTGCCCGAGTGCCAGATGATCAGGACTTTGAGGTGACACTGCTGAGATGGTGTCCCTCACAAGAGCCTTGGTACCTTTTCTAAAATGTTGTGGATTTTTTTCAGATGGATAATTCTGCCATTTTCATTTCCTAAAGATCAGGGTGGGCCTATGTAAAGGTGTTAAACAGCAAACTTCATGGGAGATGTCACCCCTCCTCTAAACTGTCCCTGTTCAGAGCATCACATGAAGACCTCATTGGCGTTTGTAGTGGCTTTCTGATTTTGGTAGTCCAGACAAGAAGGGAGTTGGATATACTGTGAATGACCATGTGCCCATGTCCTGCCTGAAATACCATGATTGTTTATGAGTATCCTCAATAAAACTGGGTACAGTTTGATCTTTAAAAAGAGAATGAAGGGGCGCTTGCCTGTGAAGCTTAAGGACCCCAGTTTGAGGCTCGACTCCCCAGGACCCACGTTAGCCAGATGCACAAGGTGGCGCATGCATCTGGAATTTGTTTGCAGTGGCTGGAGACCCTGGCATGCCTATTCTCTCTCTCTCTATCTGCCTCTTTCTCTCTCTGTCTGTTGCTCTCAAAAAAATAAATAAAAATAACAACAACAACAACAAAAAAGAGAATGAGGACTGGAAGATGACTCAGTGGTTAAAGGTGCTTTCTTGCAAAGTCTGCCAGCCCAGGTTTGATTCCCCAACTGCAAGAGACCTTGGTGTACCCCAAACACATGTGCAAATAAGTATGAATGGACCACTAATAAGAAAAACAATGGCAACTTTCAGTGCATTTCCTTAAGGTCCTATAAGATTCTGTATTTGCTATAACATTCTCAGAAATTAATTTCCATCAACTTACATACTATTGCCTTCATGCAAGTATACAAGGAACTGTTGTCACATACCAGATTCTTCTTGTAGTTTTCCAAATCACAGGTGTCTTTTTTTTTTTTTTTTTAATAAAGATGGCACTTTTTTTGTTTATCTTACATACATGGTTTCTCTCCATTGTGAATTATTTCACGTCTTTAAAGGTAATTGTAATGAATGAAGGTGGGTTGGTTAAACTTCTTCTTCAACTTGATTGAATTTAAAGCACCTAGACCATCAGGGAGGCACACCTCTGGGCTTGCATGTGAGGGTATTTCCAAAAGGGTTTAACCAAGGAAGGAAGACGCACCCTGAATGGGAGTGGCACCATCTCACAGGCTGAGATCCTGGACTGAATGAAAGGAGAAGAGGAGGTCAGGAGGGGCCAGCACGCCCTTCTCTCTGCTTCTGGGTCCACCAAGATGTGAGGAGCATCAGCTATGCTCTCCTGCTGCCATGAACTCTGTCATGACCTCCTCCCGGTTGGGTGAGACTCTCAAAACGTGAACCAAAGTAAGTCCTTACGTTGCTTCTATCAAGTGGATTGTCACAGCGAAGAGAACATGACCTAATACAGAAGACTTTTCCACACTGTGCACTTACAGGAGTGTTCTCTCCAGTGTACATTCATGTTTTGAAGGGGATTAAATGGTGACTTTTCTTACCTAGGGTTTCTTTCCAGTGTGAATTCTCTCACATCAGTGAAGGTCACTAGAACAAGTGAATTCCTACCCTCATTGCTTATATACATAGATTCTGTGTGTTTTTAAGAGAACTGCGATGAATAAAGGCTGTCCCACATTCTTTGGCCATTTTGCATTCATTGTAGTACCCCCGCTCCCCCCCCCCACACTCTCATGATCACAGGAAGTTTCGTGCTACCGAGTAATTTACAATTGCCCCAGCCTACTTTGGGAAGTTCATAGCGATGGGCTGCAGGGCACAGTTCCAAGAAGCTTTGAAGTCTTGCTGCAATATTTCTATGTAATGCAAATTGACAAGGTCTCTAAATTAGGCAACTAGCTAGAAAATGAGGTCTGAAAGCCAGTTTTAGTAGCAGCCTGGATTCTGCCCTGAAGACTTGTCTGTGGCCAGAACATGGGTTGGGAGTCATCTTCCACACAGGGAATCAGTATGTTGGGAGAGGACCAAGAAGCGGATCAAATGGTGAAGCCAGCAAACAAACTGGGGGTGAAATTTTTTTCTAGGTTTTATTGAACCAATATTTATACAGTGATCATGTGCTGAGTCTTTTAAGTGCTCACTCCATGAATAATAGATTATTTAACCCTTATCACAACCTCTGAGGCAAGGACCATTGTCACCATCTTTTATGTGCACACATGTTTGTATGATATACATCCATGTGTATATCCATATGTGTGGGGGTACATGTGTGTGAGGGGGAGTGCATGTATGTGTATGGAGGCCAGAGGTCAGCAATAGGCAATTTCCTCAATTGATGTCCACATTATTTTTTCAGAGACAGAGAGAGAGAATTGGCACATGAGGGCTTTAGCCACTGAAATTGAGATTCAGATGCTTGTGCCACCTAGTGGGCATGTGCAACCTTGTACCTGCCTCACTTTTGTGCATCTGGCTAATGTGGGATCTGGAGAGTAGAACATGGGTCCTTAGGTTTTGCAGGCAAGCGTCTTAACCTCTAAGCCATCTCTCCAGCCCTTCACCTTATTTTTTAAAAATATATTTATTTATTTGAGAGAATGAGAGGGGCTTATATTTATTTGAGAGAAAGAGAGAGAGAGGCATGCCAGGGCCTATAGCCATTGCAAATGAACTCCAGGTGCATGTGCCACCTTGTGCATCTGGGTGGGTTCTGGGAAGTCAAATATGAGTCCTTAGGCTTCACAGGCAAGCTCCTTAACTGCTAATCCATTTCTCCAGCCCAGAAAGAAGCTTTTTTTTTTTTTGAGATAGGGTCTCACTCTAGCCTAGGCTGACCTGGAATTCACTATGTAGTCTCAGGCTGGCCTTGAACTCACAGTGGTCCTCTTGCGTTGGCCTCTGGGATTAAAGGCATATGCCACCTCTCTGGGCTCTCCACCTTTTAATTTTTTTTATTTTTCAAGGTAGGATTTCACTATAGCCCAGGTTGACTTTGAATTCACTATGGAGTCTCAGGGTGGCCTTGAACTCATGGCGGCAATCCTCCTACCTCTGCCTCCCGAGTGATGGAATTAGAGGTGTGCGCCACCACACCCAGCTTTCTTCACCTTATTTTGATGAGGCAGGGTCTTCACTGAACCTGGAGCTCACCAATTCAGCCAGGACAACTTGCCAGCAAACCCTGGGATCCTTTTGTCTCCACTTTCCCAGTGTTGGGGTTGCACTACTACGTCTCACTTTTGACATGGGTGCTGGGTGCCCAGCAGATCTGAACTCAGGTCTTCATGCTTGTGCAGCAAGCACCTTACCAACTGAGCCATCTTCCTAGTTCTGTGGCTCTCATTTTAAAGGGGAGGAGCCTGAAGCACAGAGAATGAAGGGAGACGTGTAAGGCCACATAGCCACCAAGTGGCTGAGCCAGAACCCCAATCCAGATAGATTCCTGAGTTCTTGTTGCTGACACTAAGCTGTGTTGTTTATCCCTGAAATAGCAGCATGACTGTAATCATGATGATCTTGGTCATTGTCAGTGGGATCCGAGATGGAAAGATTGCTCCCAAATTTGCCTTCAGACCCAACAACCAGTGTCAATATTATTGCTAATATCCAAGCTTCTGTCTGAGTGTTTGTTTCCTTGTGTTAAGCACTTGGCTTACTGCAGTTTCCTTAAGAACTGCAGATTCCTCTGCAAGAGGTCTGTTGGTCGCCCCCTGATTGTAGGATTTCACCCAGCTTTCTGAGAAGGGGAGAACTTATGCACAGAGAGCCCAGGACCACAGAAAGATACCCTGGTCAGTGTTGATGCTTGAAGACCAAGTTAACTGACTGTTCTGTCTCAATAATGGGGGTCAGTTACCAACTCGGGCACATGAATTCAGCCTCCCACTCATCCCTGATGTTTGAGTTCTTGACAGACGTACGCCCTCATTACAGATGGCATGTAGGATACTATACCCTGTGTGTGGCCCATTTTATTTTAATATATTTATTATTTTGTTTTTTGAGTGAGAGACAGAGAGGGAGAAAGGGGGGGCAGAGAGAGAATGGACATGCCAGGGCCTTTTAGCCACTGTGAATGAACTCCAGATGCATGTGCCACTTGTGGCGTGTATATGACATTGCATGCTTGTGTCACTGTGCATCTGGCTATGTGGGACCTGGAGATGTACGATGTGTTCTTAGTCTTCATAGGCAAGCGCCCATGTGTGGCCCATTTTAATTAATATAATCTCTCAGGGTACTATAAGTGTTCCCATGAACAAAGTTAGGCTGAGAAAGATTTCATGGGTTGATAGGGTCACTCAAGATAATCTCCAGTTAATCTCACTGGAATAGGAGCACATATGTGGTGTGCATACATGTATGCATGCTCATGTGTATGGACACATGTATGTGCAGGTATGTGTGTGGACTTGTATGTGGAGGCCAAAGGTCAACTTCAGGTGTCTCCTCTATTGCTCTGCATCTTACTTATTTAGACAGGGTCTCTTGTTGAATCTAGAGTTCATCACTTTGGATAATCTAAGATTCAACCACATGTCTCTGCCCACAAAGCACTAACATTATATGTGTGATCCTGGCATTCCTGTGGGTGGTGGGGATCCAAATTCAGACCCTCATGCTTGTGTGGCAAGTACTTTACCAACTACGCCATCTCTAGTCCCTGTTTTGTTTTTTTTTTTTTTAAATTATCACAGGCTGGCTAGAGTGGCATATTCCTGCAGTCCAAGCTGCTGGAGAACTTGAAGCAGGAGGACCACTTGAGATCCACAAGTTTATAGTAAGAGACCCTGTGTCAAACAGCAAAACCCCCCAAACCTTCAAACGACATTTAAAAAATATAAGATACACAAAACCTAAATTTCCCATTATAATCAATTTTTGCATGTGTAATGTGTGTGTGGTGTACAAGCGTGTGTATGTTCTTGTATGTGTTTATGTGGGTGACACAGGCGTGCTTGTAGGTATAAATCAGAAGTTGCTGTTGGCTGCTTTTCTCCTCTTTGATTTGCTGAGACAAGGTCTGTCCCCTGACCCAGAGCTCACCAAGTCAGCCAGTCTCACTAGTCAAGCGTGTCTCAGGGGTGCCCTGTCTCTGCCTCCTCTGCACTGGGATTACAGGAGGCTACTCCACCCGCCGCCTAGAGTTTACACGGGTACTGGGGATCCAAACTCCTTCCTCACATGTGTGGCAAGCACTCCACCAACTGTGCCATATCCCCAGCTCCTTAGCCCGTTTTCAGTGGACAGGTCAGTGGTATTAGTTAGTTACATTCACTTTATTGTACACCAGCCTTTATAACTCTTCTGCTTGCAAGTCCAAGACTTTACCTCTTAAGTAACTTTTCATCCCCCGACCCAAGGCCCTGACAAACAGTATTCCATTTTCTGTCTTCGTGAATTTTACTTCCCCGAGTACACACAAGAGCAGTCATCCTGCCATTGCTGCCGTGGACACTTCACTAGCCACGGAGGAGCGGGTCTGCTCCGTCATCATAGACTTGACCGAGAAGCCTGACCGTCAGGAGCAGACTGGCCGGTGTCAGGATGGAGAGGGAGGAACGTGGAAGGAAAAATCTCTAAGGGACCATTCTGCCCAGAGTCAGGAGTGCTTTAGTAACTTTACCAAAATTTTATCTGCTTGAACACCTAAGTGTGACCCAGTTCAGGTTCGTAGAGGACTAGGGTCACACCTATACGCCCTGTTTTGCCCTGGGCAGATACATCCTTTGATCTTGGCTCATGACAAGAGCCATCTTCATAGAACCTCAGCATGGCAGCCTCAGAAAGAACAGTCCCTTTGGTCCAGAAGTCCAAAGTGGTCACTTTCAATGGACGTATTGATCAAGGCTTAGCCTTTGATGTACAAAAGGCTGCTAAATTTAGACCAATGTTCAACATTTCCTTTCCCTCCAGCTTTTTTAATGTCTCAGAAGCGCATCATCAGGATTCCTCTGCAGGCAAAAGAAAGCGTAGGACAATGCTCAGAGGCCAAGGGGAGGGACACTGAGCGGTGATCCATCAAAGGGAGCGCGCTCCAAGGCTCCTTCCCTCATCAGAGCAGCTGGGCGTTTGGGCTTCCGCCCCTAGTTTGTTTTGTCCACTGTTCTTTCTGTGTGTGTCATGGCTCGTTGGAAGCAGCAGACGACACAGTGAGCTGAAGATGCAGGGTTCCCCATCCGGGCTGTGGCCCTGGGGCCATCTCCCTGTCTGTGCGATCGCTCGGGCTGTTCCTTGGCCCTCAGTCTGCGGTTCTCATTAATCTTCTCATGAACTCTACGCTGGCTGACAAGGAGGTTCTGAATGTTTGTTATTGGTGTGTCTCTTCTCAAGGAAAGCAAAAGTAATACCAGGTCAGAGGGAGACAGGAGGCTTCTGCAGTAAGTGAGATTTGAATAAGAGGTGTAAAAGGATACTTTGAGAAAGGGCACTTTATTTTTAGAAAAGAAAAGGAATTAGAAGGTAATGGTTGCCGTGGCAACAGAGCATTGCCTATATTCCATAGGCTGGGCTTTAGCTGTGATGTAAGGAGCAAAATGGATTCCCTGGTGAATTTCTGGGAAAAAAAAAACAAACAAACCAGAAATAAAAAGACTGTCCGGGAACAACATTTCACAACTGCCACTTCACTGCCATTTTATAGGCTCTCTACTCCACAGACCTGAATTCACTCAAAACCTCATTTTTGATGTTTGACACAAAATCCACACTCAGTGATAGTTTCATTTTGTCTTCCTTCATTGTTCCTAATTGTGCTTTAAAAATAAAACCAAGGGGCTGGAGAGATGGCTTAGTGGTTAAGGCGCTTGCCTGCAAAGCCAAAGGACCTTGGTTCAATTCCCCAGAACCCACATAAGCCATATGCACAAGGGGGCACATGCATCTGGAGTTCGTTTGCAGTGGCTGGATGCCCTGGTGCACCCATTCTCTCCCCCCACCTCTTTCTCTCTCTCTCTGTGTCTCTGAGTCTTTCGCCTCTCAAATTAAATAAATATTTTTAAAAAATCAAACCAAGGGGCTGGAGAGATGGCTTATCAGTTAAGGTGTATGTCTGTGAAGCCCAAGGACCCAGGTTTGATTCTCCAGTGCTCATGTAAGCCAGATGCACAAGGTGGTGCATGCAACTGGAGTTCATTTGCAGTGACTTGAGGTGCTGGTGCACCCATTCTTTTCCCTCCCCTTCCTTCTCCTCCTCTCTTCTCTTCTCATCTGTCTCACTCTGCCTCTTTCTCTCTCTCAAATAAATAAATTAAATTAAAATCTTAAAAAAAATCAAACCAAAAACAGTAGACCCCAGAGCATAGCTTTAAAACTTGCAATCCTCTATCCAAAAAGCTAGTAGTGGAGGTGACATCTATGAGCTTTTGGATTAAGCTGGAAGGGTCTGGTGAATTGGCTGCTAAGATTTGGAGAATGCATATACCTATTTAAATTTCTGCATTCTCCTAAAAGTTTAGAAGCTCTAAGGACTCTACTCTTTTCCTTTTCATGTGGAAAAATTTGGCCACAGAATGCTTACAGCCTATCACATTCCCTCCTGCCTCATATACTTTATATTATGGCCTGGTCTCTGCTGGTATTTGGGTTTATAATGCTCATCTATTTATAGCTGAAATCAACTCTTTAATCAGTGCTTCTCAAGCTGTAGTGCTCATCAAGGAAGGCTTGTTAGAACCTAAGGCTTGTTCAAACTCAAAGTTTCTGCTTTCATGGAAAACAATTCTAAGAGCTATCCAGGCTTCTGGTCTAGGGGCCATAGTTGGAGGTCCATTACCCTAAATTAATGGCTCCCATTTTTAAAAAAGTATTTTTATATTTTTTATTTGAGAGAGAAAGAGGTAGAGAGTGGAAGAGAGAGAGAGAGGGAGACAACGGGCACACCAGGGCCTTTAGCTACTGCAAATGAACTCCAGATTCATGCTCCCCCTTGTGCATTTTGCTGACGTGGGTCCCAGAGAATCAAACCAGGATCCTTTGGCTTCACAGGCAAATGTCTTAACTGCTAAGCCATCTCTCCAGCCAGGCTCCCATATTTTTGTTACCCAAGACATTGTTGTGAATGATTTTCTTCAGGGAAAGGTACGTTAAGTCTAATAAAGCAGGAAGCATTTTTATTCATTGCACCTCGTCATGGAAAGGCAACCATCTTTGGGGGTGGGGTAGAGACACACTATGCTATAGGTAAAAAGATGTTACCTAGCCAGACATGGAGGCACGTGCCTGTAACGCCTTCCTTCTGAAGGTAGAGGCAGGAAGATAGTGAATTCTTGGCTACACAGTGAGAACTTGTCTCCAAAATAAATGAATAAATAAATAAATGTTAGCTAGGGTGTGTTATTTAGAGAAAGCGTGGGATGAGAAAAGAAAAAAAAAAAAGGATGCAGTGTGTGGCATGAAGAACGCGGAAAGAGGTGCCCTGACCTGTCTGGGTTCTCAAGGTGTTCCTGGTGTGAGGGGATTGCATGTGTGTGTGTGTCAAAGCTGACACGGCTCCAGGCAGACGAGGAAAGAGAGCTGGGGCAGCAGCACACACGTCCCTCACCGAGGGGGACATGGTTCCTGCCTAAGAACACAGGTCTCAGGAAAGCAAAGTTCCTCAAGGTCTCAGATGCCTCCACAGAGGCTCTGGAAATCAAGGGCCTGGACCATGGTATGTCCCACCTCGGAGGATCAGGGAGCCCCTGGCTGATGTTTGAACTCCATAAGAGAGATTTTTTTTTCAGCATAAAATGCATAATTTGTTTTGCCCACTTTAATTGTCAAAGCAGAAGATGGATGGCAAAGAATCTAAGCTTCTCGCCAATGTGAGACAACACCCTTGGACTGTCGCAATTCCAGGCAGAAGCCGCAGCACTTGACCACTGAGGCGGGCTGTGGTGGCATACAGAAGCCAGCTCTGTGTCTATCTTTCCATGAAGTATTGATGACCGTCCCCAGCATCCTGTATTTCCTTTGAGGCCTGATGGGAGCTGGGGATGCCTCCTGGAGTAGTGTCTGGTCTCTTACCCTGCCATGAGAGAAGTGGAATCTATGATAATGGACTCTTGGAAGGCCACATTGCAGGCTGCTCTAGTCATATTCAAAATAAACATTTTACTTTATGTTTCCAACATGTGTTACTATTATTGAGGATATAAGTAACATATATGAAAGCACATGGAGATGGAAACATTATTCACCTGTCTCTATTAAGTCTAGTGCCTTGTTATCTAGCTGTATTTTATTTTACTAATATTTTTCTATTTTTACTATTTATTTGTATGTGTGTGTATGTGTGTATGGTGTGTGCACGCACACACATGAACGCAGGGATATTCACATGCTGTGGCTTCCACGTGGCAGTCAGAGGAGAATCTGAGGGACGTTTCTTCTGTTCTTCCACCTTCTTTTCACACCAGGTCTCTCTTGCTGGGCCTCTGTATTCTGCTGGCTCTGCCTCCCGTTGCCCTACGTGTGTTACGATTATAGACAAGTGTGCCACTTTGCATCTGGCTTTACATGGACACTGGGGAGGTTTGAACTCAGACCAGAAGTAAGCCTTTAACCACTAAGCCATCTCTCCGGCCCCTGCCTAAGCTCTCTATGCGGACTCTTTAAGTTAATAATCACCACAACCTGAAAGGTAAGGAGTCTACTCTCACTTTACAGACTGATGTAGTACATCTTCAGATGCCATTCAGCTGGCAAGTGGTGGGTCTGGGAGTAAAACCCAGATTGGCTTGACTCCAAATTGCCTGCAGTTCTATTTTGACTACCTTGACTAATGCTCCTGATTTTCCAAATGGAATGGCATGCTCTTATTGTTTCTTCTATGGCCTTTAAGTATGACAAACAATATTCATATTTACATATCATTCATTTGGTGTTTAAAATGTGCCCCGGGAAAAGATGAGCCAGGTGTGATGGTGCAGGTCTATAATTCCAACATTAGGAGGCTCGAGCAGAAAGATCTCAAGTTCAAGGCCAGCATGGACTATAGAGCAAAACCCTGTGCCAAAACAAAACAAGCATCTGGGCATGATGTGCATGTTCATAATCTCAGCATTCAGGAGGTGGAGACAGGGGGATTAGGGGTTCATGATCATTTCTTTATTATGTAGTAGTATGTGAGGCCAGCCTAGGCTGCATGAGATCCTGTCTCAAAAACAACCACCACCACCACCAAAGACCAAACTAAAACAAACAATAAAAACAAAAGTACATGAACAAAAACAAAGACTTGGCACCACTTCCTTTTTGCCTTTTCTTTTCTGTGTGTGTGTGTGAGTGTGTGAGTGTGGGTTCACCCGCGTCACAGTGCATGTGTGGAGGTCAGAGCCACCCCCAGCCTTGGTCCTCAACCTCTACTTTGAGGAAGACTCTCTTCTTGTTCACAGCTGTGTTTGCCAGGCTAGCTGACCTGTGAGCTTCCAGAGATCCTCCTGTCTCGGTCTTGGCAGTGGGGTCATGACATGTGCTCTTTTATCTGGCCTTACATGGGTTCCCAGGCTGATCTAGAATTCACTATGTCGTCTCAGAGTGGCCTCGAGCTCACAGTAATCCTCCTACCTCTGCCTCCCGAGTGCTGGGAGTAAAGGTGTGCGCCACCACACCCGGCTCCTAAACTCATTCTTTTGAAGGATAGTATTGCATTCCTAAAGTCAGAGACCCACAGGAGTCTTCTCTGTGGTGATAACATGTGATCGTGACTGCAGGTCCCCAGCAGTTTTCCAGCCAGCAGTTCTAGCAGACCAGACAGCCTTCGTAATTAAGAAAGTTACCCTTGGCTCCTGGTGAATTTAATCTCTCAGTTTTCCTTATCCACTCTGCCATGCTAGAATGAGGCTCAAAGGAGAGGCTGTGACTACAGGCAACTTTCTTCTGTTAGCCTCTCGCACAGCTGGGCTTCCTATGGGAACCCTCAATTCTGTCTTCCAGCACCGGAATGGCAGTAAGCTGGGTAACTGAGCGAATTTCTCACCGCTGGCTAACCTTCCCGGCTCTGCTCGGTGTGGCCCTGGCTACCATTTTGTTTCAAGAAAGAAGAGTCCGTGTAGAAGTGCTGTCACTTTGTTGTGACATTTCCATGAAGAAAGCTCTCTGACATTGGACATTCTGTTAGCCAGCACTCCCAACTAATATACAGTCCTGCTGAGTGGATGGATGACAGAGCTTAAATATTGATCCTGGGGAAGATTTTGAGGAATTCTGACAAGTCATGCTGAATGGCTCTTAAAGTGGTCTTTCTCGAATATGAATCTGAACAAGTCACACCCTTGTTTCAAATATTCTGCTATTAAAAAATATTAAATTAATTAATTAATTAATTTGAGAGAGAAAGGTGCCGGGAGAGACTGGGTGCACCAGGCCATCAGCCACTGCAAATGAACTCCATATGCAAGCACCACCTTATGCATCTGGCTTATGTGGATTCTGGAGAATCAAACCTGGGTCCTTTGGCTTTGCAGGCAAGCACCTTAACCACTAAGCTATCTCTCCGGCGCTATTCCATGATTTTAATGGCACACCCTACTGATTTTCCTGATAGTCTCCCTCAAGATAACTTCTGTCACCTTAGATTAATTTTGCTTGTTTTGAAGGATGGGAGATGGCTCAGCAGTAAAAGGCACTTGTTTGTAAAGCATGTCATCCCGAGTTTCACTTCCCAGCACCCATGTAAAAGCCAGATGCACGAAGAGGCACATATGTCTGGAGTTTGTTTGCATTGGCAGGAAGCCCTGGTGTGCTCATATTCTCTCTCTCTCCTCTTTCAAATAAATAAATAAATAAATAAATATTTAAAAAATTTGGTTTTTGTTGAACTTGGCATAAACACAGCTATACTATATTGCTTCTTTTCTTTTCTTTTTTTTGTGGCAAGCCCAACAAACTGGCCTTTTTTTATGTGAGAGACAGGGGTGGGGGAGGAGACAATTGGCATGGCAGGGCCTCAGCCACTGCAATTGGACTCCAGATGCATGCACCACTTTGTGCACATGTGTGACCTTACACACATGCATCACCTTGTGTGTCTGGCTTATGTGGGGTCTGTAGAGTCAAAACATGAGTCCTTAGGCTTCTCAAGCAAGCCCCTTAACTGCTAAGCCATCTGTCCAGCCCTTCTTTTCATTTTTTATTTCAACATTGTTTCAAGCATCAGTAGTTTATTTCTCTATTTTTGAATAGCTCTGCCCCCATCTGTGACTATACTAACAGCTTATGTTTCATTCTTTCATCAACTGACATTTGTGTTGGTTACAGGTATTGGTTCTCATTAATAAAGCTGTGTGAGTGCTATTGTCCAAAGTTCTTCATAGGTAGAGCATTTACTTCTAATGGACATAGATCCAGGAATGGATTGCTGGATCATAGGATATTCACATGTCCAAGTTTAGAAGGTACTGTCAAAACTTTTCAAGTCGACTGTGACAATTGATGATCCCACTAACAAAAGGTTGTTCCACATTTTAGCCAATGTTTGCTGTGTCCAGTGTTGAAGGTTGTCTATCTGAAAATATGTTGGCATCTCATCGGAATGGTCCTCACTGTGATCCATATATTTATTGCTCATTTGGGCATTTGTTTGTAACATGCCTGTTCAACTCTTTTCCCCCTTTGAACTTTTCCTTATTGATTAACAGTTTGGATACAAGTTCATTGTTTGCTCAGTGCTTCAATTTCAATGTTACTGTTTATTTTGTCTGTTTCACTCTTAAATAAGTTCAATGTTTCAAGATTTAAGAAAGATATTTTTATTAAGTTATGAGAGAGAGAGAGAGAGAGAGAGAGGGAGAGAGAGAGAAGGAGAATGGGTGCACCAGGGCCTTTAGCAATGGCAAATGAACTCCAGAAGCCTGCAGCACCTTGTGCGTCTGGCTCATGTGGGTACTGGGGAATCAAAGCTGGGTCCTTTGGCTTAGCAGGTAAGTGTCTTAACTGCTAAGCCATCTCTCCAATCTTGTATCAAGTTTTTTTTTTGTATCAAGTTTTTAATAGTTAACATTTTTGTTTTGTTTGAGTCTTTGCTTACTCCAAGTCTGTGAAAACATTCTCCTATCTTTTTCCCTTCATATTTTATTGTTCTCATTTTTAGTGCTATTCTTTATAACAAATTATTTTTGTGTATGATGGAGGTAGAAGTGAAAGTTCATTTCTTTCTCAATATACATTAGTAATAGAAACGCCTATGGGAAATACCACCTATTGAATAGCCTCGGGGCTTTTGTTGTAAGTCAGATGTCCACGTAGGTTAGTCCTCAGGGATGTGAACAAAGGCTCCTCCATCTACCCGTAGACTTTCCTTGTCCTGTCCTAGTGTTTGAATGCTTCTCCGCTTTGAAGACTTGCAGCTATCATTCTGCTTCTATCGTGAGCTAACCACTTGCCCTGCTCCCCCAGTGTTTCATGACCCTCATGAGCAATGTGCCACACACGGGCTATTATAGAACCTGTTCTGTGGTCACGTGGCCTTTGCCTTTGCCTTCCACAAGATTGGAAGCATCTTGAATGCAGTGTCTGGGCCATATTCTCCTTCATAGACAATGCCAGACACTGTGCCTAATGCAGATGGCTGATAAAAAAAAAAAAGTTGAATGAGTAACATTGAAATCCTTCAAATAACTGAAAAAGGTCAAAGGGTCAAGATCCCTTTAATGTAAGTATAGGGCAATCTGTCCTAAGAGCTTTGTTCTTTGAAAAGTTGCTATTCATTGTCAAGTATGTGTTGAATTTGGACACATATAAGAAAAAGGCAAACCAGTCACTTAGATAATAAAAGGCAGGGCTTATTATGAGTGGGACTCAGAGAAAAAAAGGCAAATTGTTTATACCAGAATATTCCTAAGAACAATAAGGTGAGTATTAATCATTTATGCATGAATTCATGTCAAATTCTGCCTACTGCTATAACAAGTTCTTCTTTTTTCTTTTCTTTTTCCTTCTCTTTCTTTCATTTTTTTTTTTTTTTTAGAATCATGTGGATCTCAATCTTGCCTTGAATGTGCTATGTAGCCAAAGCTGGCCTTAAACTCCTGGTTCTTCTGCCTCTGCTTTCTGCTTCCTGGGATTGTAGATGTGTACAGCCATGCCCAGCCTGCAGTCACAATTTCTAGGAAGGTATTTATGTGTAGTACTGTATTTTGAGGCTCTTTTGTCATAGCAACTTAACCTACCTTACCTGCTTTGAGACTCATATGTATCTTTGTTGGCTTTTGTGTCATGTAGCAGAACATTCTCTATCCTTGTACCTAGTTAGTTCTCTTGTTCCCCTTCAAATCTCGGCTCACTGTTTCTTCCTCAGGGAGGCATTCCCTGACCTCTTCAGAAGAGCTGATATCTCTGCTTACTCTCCTAGTCCATTTTACTCTTCCAAAGGGAAGATTTGATAGCAGTTGAGATTTTACATATAACTCTGTGTGTGTTTGTATTTGATTATTGTTTGTCTTCCTTGCTGCACCATACGCTGTCAGAGAGCAAGGACCAGGTCGTATTGTATCTGCCATAGAACCCAGAGGGGCTCACACAGGATACAGCTTACAATGAGCACTGAAAGAAAATTACCATTTCAAAACTCATCTGTGTACTTCTCACCCTCCTGCTAATAAATGATTTTCCTTTTCTCTGTTCTTCAGTAGTCCCTAGGATCTGAGTGGGTTAAGTGACCAGGGACCAAAGATGAAGTAAGGCTATTAGCCTCTCACATATAGGAGGAGATTTCCTTCCGCTCCCTGCCTCATTCCTAATTTTAAATGCCAGCACATCTGTGTGAAGGAAGTGACATCTACTAGCATGTGTGAGGCTAATAAAGTAGAGAATGGGCGCCGTGCTCACTTCAGCTGTCTGTTGGCGTTGTGACTCACTGCCTGCTGCTCGATCATTCGCTCCCGTTGGTATTCTGTATCCAGGTCGACCAGTTGTTTAATATCTGGCTAGTCCAGCCTTCAGTCACGTTTTTCTCCCTGAGATGAATGCTATTAGAATAAACATCTCTTAGAGTTAATTACTATATGACTGCTGGTCTCTGATATAAAAATATTCCCCTAGAGGTAAAAATGTTAGCAATTGTTTTCCCCAAATCAGATGGCATTTTATTTCAGAAGAAAATTGTTTTTCTTCCAGTGCAGGCCAAATGAGGAGTGATAACAACTGCTGCAGAAGGTTTCATCTCTCTCCTGGGGACTTGAGGAGGAAGCGGTTACAAATGTGGGTCTGTGACATAACTTTACTTAGCACTTGCTTACACATACCATGTTCAGAAGCGTGGGGCTTCTAGTACCTTCTTGAGTAACCTCACTATGTCTCTGAAGGACACATATAAGACTGAGAGCCTTTCTCTGGGATGTGCCAGGATGTAATGCCACAACAGTGCTAGGAGAAGCATCTCAAACCACTGGCACCTGTATCCCAGGAAAAATCCTCGGAGACTGAGTGCCCCTCAGTGATTGCTCAGGGGGAACCTGGATGAACTGAAGCCACAAAGCTGCTTGTTTCACCGCAATTCACATATTGGCTTGGAAATAAGTTTGTGAAAACTCAAGTTACGTTTGCATCTAGATCTTTTCATTGAGACTTTTCCTACGGAAATGACATAATTCTATGACAGTTACACTCTCTTTCTTTATTTCTTGTCTCCCTCTCTCTCTTTTTCTGCATGAGTACACACATATCTCTGAAAAAACCATGTCCTAGCCAGTGGTGCAGACCTGTAATCTCAGCTGCTCAAGAGGTTGTGATGGGATCCAAGACCTACTTGGACTACTGAAAGGATTCAACATGCACAACTAAATAAACACCTGTCCTAAAAGAAAAGTTGTGGGACTGGAGTGACGGCTTAGCAGTCAAGGGGCTTGCTTACAAAGCCAAAGGACCCAATTTTGATTCCCCAGGACCCATGTAAGCCAGAGGCACAAACATGTGTCTGGAGTCTGTGTGCAGAAGCTGGAAGCCCTGGCATGCTCATTCTCTCTGCCTTCCTCTCCCCTCCTCTCAAAGAAATAAATATTAAATCATTTTTAAAAGGTGTATATTCTTATTGTTGTTGTTGTTTTCGAGGCTGACCTGGAATTCACTGTGTAGTCTCTGGGTGGCTTTGAACTTACAGGCAGTCCTCCTACCTCTGCCTCCTGAGTGCTGGGTTAAAGACATGGGTCACCATGCCCAGCTGGTGTGTATTCTTTTAAAGACTTGGGATATAGCTCAGTGGTAGAACCCTTGCATAGCATATGCAAGGCCCAGAACTGGGGAAATAAAACCTACATCCTTCCAACTCCATCCCTTTACCTTGAGCAAGCTGGAGGAGAAAAGAAGCACAGAGCCCCAGAACTCTGCGGCTCACTAGCAGTTCAGCTCTTGAACCATCAAGGGGAAGGATGTGTCAGGTACAGCTCCTCAGCTCCTCGGTGGAAGTGACCTGAAGGGTAGCCCTGGTTGCAGCTTGGGCTTGGCCTTTGGTGCCAGGCTGCTTCACAGTGCACCCCTCTCCTTTCAAGACTGTCCTCATGGCTTTTCAGGAGGGGTTGAGACCCCCCCCCCCATGTACTGATGGAATTCTGAGGACCACCCAATTTACAACACTGGTGGCTTTGGCTGAGTCAGCTCTCATGACAGAAGGTTCTGCCAATCTCTTGATAGAACATGGGATGCTGTAACTGGGCAGCTGTCTACATGGGGGAGGGATGCTCAAAGCCCCATCTTTCTGGTGTTTCTAGAGAGACCTGACCAGCAAAGAGACACTTATTTTTCCCTTCACTCCATATCCACTCAGAAGACAAACGCAGCCTTTGCCGCAGGAGAGTACAGGTCCCTTAGCAGCCCGGAAGACATGACATCCTTAAGAGGAGCCACTGTTGCTGGCTTGGTGCCACTGTGATTGCCCATCCGGGCAACCCTGGGGGTTTCAGCACCACAGAGGTCAGAGAACGCCCTGGAGCAGATCTGACATGGGGCCTCCCGTTCATCTGCACGTTTGGGCAGAGACCCATTTGTGGGATGAGAAGGACGAGGAGCCGACCACATATGGAGGAGCTCTGCTAGTCAGTGGTGGCTGGGGGACATTCTCAGAAGAGCAGGAATGGAGCTCAAGCCACTGGGTCAGGAAAGCCCAGCAGCTGCGTTCGGGCTCCATCAGGCTGAGGGTGACCTTGGCGTGTGGGGAGGGATGTTTCCACTTGAGAGCGCTCTGAGCTGGCAAAAAGCTGCCACCCTTCAGTGTCTGCTGAGACCAAGTTAAGAGACTCAAGGGACATTGGTGAGGACAGCTTCTGAGCAGCCTCTTGTTCTGCCCTGGGGCGCCAAGGAAAGCTTTCTCCATGAAGCCCCACAGGCAGGCTGGCCTGGGCACCGAGGCAGGCCTGGCTGGGTCAAGGGTAACACTGCCAAAGCCCAAAAGGTCCTGTTTTCGTGTTTGTAGGGAGAGGAGTCCTTGGCTGCTAGGATTTTGTTTTGTTCCCCATAGTTAATTTACTGAAGTCCTAATCTCCCTACCTTAGAATGTGACTGTGGTGGTTTGATTCAGGTGTCCCCCATAAACTTAGGTGTTGCAAATGCTAGCTCCCCAGCTGATGGATATTTGGGAATTAATGCCTCCTGGAGAGAGTGTATTGTTGGGGGCAGGCTTATGGGCTTTATAGCCAGTTTCCCCATGCCAGTGTTTGGCACACCCTCCCGTTGCTGTGTTCCACCTTACGTTGGCCAGGGGGTGATGTCCACCCTCTGCTCATGCCATCATTTTTCCCTGCCATCGTGGAGCTTCCCCTCGAGCCTGTAAGCCAAATAAACCTCTTTTTCCCAGAAGCTACTCTTGGTTGGGTGATTTCTACCAGCAATGCGAACCGGACTGCAACAGTGACCTTATTTGGAAAGAAGTGTTCCAGATGTCCCATATGTAATTAGCTCAGATGAGTCAGATGGGCCTTAATCCGTGGTGACTGGCTCCTGATTATCTGAGTCTGTTTTCGGTTGCTGTGATAAAGTACCCGAGATTGGGTAGTTCACAGAGAACAGAATCTTCTTGTGGCTTGTGGCTGTGGAAGCTGGGCAACCTAAGAGCATGGAAGCAGCCTGTGCCCAGCATCTGGTGAAGGTCTTCAGTCTGCATCCTAACTTGAGGGAAGGTGTCACACGACTAGACACAGCAAGGGAACAGGAGTTTCTCGCCTTTTCATATAAGGCCACCAAAGCCATCATGGAGACCCTTACTCCCTTGACCTCATATAATCCTAATTTCCTCCCAGTGACCCTGCCTCCATATACCACTAATTTATGACTTTGGGGACTCGGTTTCATTGCCTGATCTTGGGCGGGGGGGGGGCAAATATTCAAAGCGTACCACTGATTTTAAAAAAGACATTTGGATAGTGACACTTCCATTCTCTTAGGTCTAGGTAAAGATACATATTTTTTAAGCCAAAAAAAAATACTTTTATTGTAATTTTCTTTTTACTCACAAAATGTTTATTGTAGACATACAAAAAACATGGAAAATATGAGGAAACATAAATATCATTCATATCCCCCAAACACATGTTTGCAAAGATGTAGTTTTTATTTTGACACATGTAGTTTTGGCACATTTTAACATGACTTTTTAGGGTAGGAGTACATTATGAAGGTCTCTTCATGTCAAAATGCTCAACAGTTTCCTTTTGGGTAGCTGAGTCCCCTGGGTGTACAGAATCTCCCTCCTCCCCGGCACTCCTAGAGTGGTCTCATCAATGTGACAAGGGTGAGACTGAAAGTCGTGAAGCATTTTCCATGCATACACATGTACATGCATTCATCAGTCTTTGCGTAGAGAATATGACTTTTTTCTCATTTTTAGGAAAGACTTTTCTGGCCTGAGAAATGGCTCAGCAGTTAGGTGAGCTTCCTGAAGGCCTGAGGGGTCTTGAGACTATCCAAGTTCAAATCTGCAGATCCCATGTAAAGACAGATGGGTGTGAGCACACACTCCTGTCACCCCCGTCCTGCAGGACAGCAAAGACCTGGGAATCAACAGAGCCTCTGCAAGTGAAAACTAAGACCAGGTGGAAGAGCCGCAGAGCCTGACACCCCAACTTCCACTCCTGCCACTGCAGGACACTGTATGGGGGATCAGCAAGGGCACATACATGTGCATACATCATATACACACACACATATTATACACACATACCACACACCATATTATACATGCACGCACACAAAAAAGCAAAAAGGCTTTTCCTTCAGGTGTATCAGCTGGAATTACAGCTCATTGTTTTACTGAATCACACCCATACCGCCGTCATCCATGTCTCTATTTCCTGTGTCTTCAACATGAATTGAGACCTGAAAGAATCCCCCAAGCAATCATGGTGCAAACTCTTCATCAGTTTTCCCACTTGCAGTCCACTTAGTGCACCTGGTCAGTCTCATCAAATTTCCCGCTTGTTTACATTGTCTCATTTGCATCTTGTTCCACCTTTCTGTGTGTGGAGTCTTTCCTAGATGCTTAACACAGTTTCCATAGAAACGCTTTCTCTGCCTTCATACTGCAACCCCACTGTAACCTGGGGAGCACCTGAACTTCCTAGAATACATAGGTAGCAGCGGTGGTCCTGGGCCCAGTGGTCCTCATGCTTTTAAAGCTTGTGATAAGATTCACCAAGTTGCCCTCCATCTAGTGCCCCTCAACCCTCAGCAGGGGTGTTTCCCACATCTTTCTCAACTTCAGGACCTGTGGAGGAGGCGTATCATGATTAACTCGGGGAAATTCACCCTTCTGTGTTTAACAACCCTTCCACAAACAAGCAACAGCACAGAGGGCTCCCCCACCACCCAAAGCAGGAACTCTCTTTATTATCACAGGCGGGTGTTTATATGATGTTGAGAACCAAGGCGGGGATTTTAGGAAAGGGTGAGATGAAAGGGCCAATAGCACACTGCGACCTTTGAGATGATTGGTTCTAAGTGCCCACGGGCCGGGACTCTAACCTCCTGTGGGGAAGTAGCAGGCCAGAGGCCATTTGGCCCCCTGCTGAGTGATAGCTGGGCAGAGGCAGTTCCCCAAACTTTAGCTAGGCTCAGGAAGTTCCACTAGGCCTCACATCCGGGCCTCTCAAGGCCCAACACACACACACACACACACACACACACACACACACACACACACACACATGCTTCCACTGCATGTCATGTGAGCTCTACCAGATGAACTATGGTGTACAGTCTGGGCAAGTTGCCCCTGAGATGGCTCAGTTCATGTCCACAGAGAGTCTGTCAGGCTGGGGGACTCTGTCCACAAAAGTAGGATCACAAACCTGCCGTCGCCTTTCTGGGATATTCTGAATACACCAGGAGGCCAACTGCTAAGCTCTCTGTTTAAGAACCTATTGGAATCTCTATCTCTGTCACTTCTCTGCTATTTCCTCTTCCTACTGTTTGGTGAATTCTTGCTCCATCATGAGAGGATGCTCACTTTATCTAAAGTTTGGTGAGATTTTCATTAGTAGCCTCCTTGTTAGAACTTCAGGATTTTGGGAACCAGGAGAAAACTTTTGGACTGTTGTCATAGACTGAGTAAGAGAACCTGGCTGCCTAAGTGGAAATGGCAGTGAGTCTATTAGAGGGTTGGAGCAATGGCTTAACGGTTGAGGTGCTATGAAGCCTAAGAACCAAGATTTGATTCCCCAGTACCCACGTAAGTTAAGACACACAAGGTGGCACATGCATTTGGAGTTTATTTTCAGTGGCTAGAGGCCCTGGCATGCCCATGCTCTCTCTTTATGACCCCTTCTCTCAAATAAATATAAGAATCTATTAGAAAAAGAAAGTTATTATTAGAACAAATTGCCATGCACAACATTTCTTGGCTCACAGCAAGCTGCAGGTATGATCTGTGTCTACTCCTTGAGAACATTTAATCTTTTCATGGGAGGTCATCCTGTTAACTATATTATCATTTGGAACCCATTATTTGCAATGTCTAAAATAAATTTAGACTAGAGTGTAAAGCAATTTTTCATTCAGGTAATAATTAGTCACCAAATTGTATTATCTGTGGGTTTTACAGCTTTTAACTTAAGATAAAATTAGCACAACTTGAATTCTTACGGTTTTCAGTATAGCACAGGAAGGCTGAATAAAAACAAAAGCAAAAACAAAAACAAAAACAAAACCACAAAAAAGCACATTTGAGCCAGGCATGGTGGCACATGTCTTTAATCCCAGCACTCGGGAGGCAGAGGTAGGAGGATCGACATGAGTTCAAGGCCACCCTGAGACTACATAGTGAAATCTAGGTCAGCCTGAGCTAGAGCGAGACCCTACCTCAGAAAAAAAAAAAAAAAAAAAGCACTTGATTCAACAAAACTCTGTTGCTTGCCAAGTCTATGTAGTAATCTGGGCTAGACCTACTGGGTCCACTAAGACAAGAGGACACTGCATTTCTCCTAAAGACCATGCATGTCACTCTTGCTAATTAACTTGATTGAGAAAAGTCCATTGAAATGGCTAAATGTAAAATATGAAGTTTGGGGAAAAAATACAATTAAAATACTTTTAAGGAGGGCTGGAGAGATGGCTTAGCAGTTAGGGCACTTGCCTGTAAAGCCAAAGGACCCAGGTTCGATACTCCATGACCCACATAAGCCAGATGCATATGATGGCACATGTGTCTGGAGTTCATTTGTGTGCCCATTCTCTTTCTCTTTCTCTCTTCCTCTCTCTCAAGCAAATAAATAAATAAATAAAAATATTAAAAATAGTAATAAATACTTTTAAGGAAAATGCAAAGTATGATCATTGGGGTGTCTGCTTCCCCAATCAGGGAGATAACAAACCTATAATCTAGAACAGCATTTTCAAAAATTTATTTATTTATTTGTCCGAGAGAGAGAGAAAAAGAGGCATAGAGAGAGAGAGAGAGAAAGAAAGAAAGAGAGAGAGAATAGGGGTGCCACGGCCTCAACCTACTGCAAAGGAACTCCAGATGCATGTGCCCCCATGTTTGCCCCTAGAACAGTTTTTGAAAGAGAATCCTTCAATATTTTGCCATTTCATTTTCCATCTTCAGCAGCCAAATAAGACAGGTGATATTCAGAAAGGGAGACTCAGACAAATGTTACATCTACCCTCGAAGTATCCTGGGTTCTTTTTTTTTTTTTTTTCTTCTTTGAGTCCAACGAGTATTTGCTGAGTGCCTGTTATATGCTAAATATTCCTTGGGACATATTAGAATCCTGCCCTCGCGGAGCTTACAGTCTATCATTTATTCCCACTTCATCTGCACACTGCTTGTGACCTTGGGCAAGTCACAATCTCTCTGCACCTGTCAGATGCCCAAAGGGGGATGGGGCAGGCCGGGCTCAGCATGTACACCGAGCCTGGTGTACTGAGACGCTGAACAGGGCACCTGCCCAGCCACCACCCCAACAGCAGAGAGGGCTGCAAGTCAGACCATCTAGGGTGAGTATTTCTCATTAGCTTTCCCCTTGCACAAATGTCTTTATGGAAGTAGGAAGAACATTGGGAATGGCTGTGGAGTCATGCTAACCTAGGCTCTCATTCTATCTGCTGTACAACTTTAAAAAATTTTTTTTATTAGTTTTGTATTCATCAAATACAGGCAGTTTAGTATCATTATTAGGCTCATCCATGACCTACCACCTCCTTGTTGAGGTATATGGGTCGTGCATTGTGGAGTTAGCCCACAGTTATTGGTACGATAAATGTCTCTGCATATCATGACCCAACATGTGGCTCTGAGATTCTTTCTGCCACCTCTTCCGCAAAATTTCCCTGAGCTATGTTGGGTTCATTTTTGGTCTGCTTCAGTGCTGAGGTGTTGGGGGCCTCTGAGGCTCTGGCTCTCTGATTTGGTAGGAGTTGATTTTTCTCTGTGTTGGTCTCCTTCCCCTTGTGCTGGTATCTGGTTCATCAGGAGAACATCACCCTTGCTTGTCTCGCCAATTTTCCTTAGTTTCAGCTGGGGCCCTTTTGAGGTATGATGGGGTGGCTCTCTCCTTAGGATCTGCATCTATCTTTCTTTCCCCGGGATTTGCAGTGCAAATGGCGGTTGCCATCTTGGCTGGCACAATTTTTGATAAAGGACTCAATATGTCGTAACACAATCCCAAGGGGCTGGAGAGATGGCTCAGCGGTTAAGGCTCTTGCCTGTGAACTCTAAGGACCCAAGTTCAAGTCTCCAGTACTCATGTAAAGCCAGATGCACATGGTGGTGCATGCATCTAGAGTTCATTCTCAGCGGCTAGAGGTCCTTACACACCCATTTTCTCTCTCTGTCTCTCTCATGAATAAATAAAAATAAAATTTAAACAATCCCAAGACTGGACGTTGCTGGAAATGAATCTGTTCCTCCTCCATTGAAGTTTGTGTTACTCTGGCACTTGCATCCTACCACGCATGTTTATTGGATTACTGTCTTGAGTTGCTACAGCACTTGCATCTTACCACGCATGTTTCTCGTATTACCATCTTGTTATCTCCTGGCCCCTTTGCAACAGAAGCATGGCCGAGCTGTACCTATGTGTCCAGGACAGAACAGAGCCTGGCACGCAGGGTGTGTTGGGAGGTACAGCAGATGCTCTTCAGAAGTAGCCACACCTCCCAGACAATCCTGTCCCCAGCCTTCAAACTGTTACACGACTGCTCATGGTACCAGACCACATTGCAGAGCTCAAAGTAATAAGAAACCAATGAAGTAAAAGCATTTCCTGGCTTTCCCCTCCTTTTTACAAAATAGTTATTGAGAACTTTAATATATGGACATACTGTAATTTAATTGCCTCTTTTCACCCCATCCCCTGAGGACCCTCCTCTTTCAAAGTAGTCCTTCCTTTTTTTTTTTGTATTCTTTCTTTTGTCCTCAAAATGTTGGTGGACCCAGAAGGGTGCAGGTCGTGTGGGGCCATCAGCAACCGCTGTAGGGTCATGAATGCCCTAGTTCATGATGGGCTGGGAGGACGGTGCCCCAAAGTACTTCTTCCCACACCGTAGTTCTCACATTCTTTCTGCAATGTTCCCTGAGCCTCGGAGAGAGTGGTAAAAATCTCCTTTAGTATTGACTTCTAAAAAGTCTCTTATTTTCTGCTTTGATGAGCTTGGAGCCTCAGTGTTTGTCTGTTTCCCTAAAGAAGGTTCTCTGGCTAGCAGTGAGAGCAGCATGAATATTCGTCCTGTCATTACCTCTACAGTGTTCCCTGAGTCTTGGTGGATGTGGTTGAGATGACTGGGATTTCTCTTGTCATTTTTTTGGTTTTTGAGGTAGGGTCCCATTTTAGCCCAGACTTATCTGAAACTCTGTAGTCTCAAACTGGCCTCAAATTCACAGCGATCCTCCTACCTCTGTCTCCCAAGTGCTGGGATTAAAGGCGTGTGCCACCACACCCAGCTTACTTGTCATTTAGAGGAGTCTTGGGTCTCTCCTATATCTGCCAGCATCAGGGGAGAAGTACCTGTGCTGGGCCACCTACTACTCCTGGTGACCTACCTCATCTGGATTCATTCCCCAGTTCTAACCATGTGGTAACTCACTTATGGTGTATTTCTTGATGCTTGCCCCTGTATCAATTGCCTTCTCAGTGCCGAGACAGAATACCTGACCTCAGTTTAAGGGATAAAGGGCCTATTTCAGCTTATAGTTCCAGGTTGCAGTCTATCATGGTGTAGAAAGCAAGAGCTTGAAGCAGCTGCTCACATTCAGCCCACAGACAGGAAACAGAGTGATGAATGCTGCTGCTCAGCCAGTTCTCTCCTTTCTGTACCGTCCAGGACCCCAGCCCATGGAATAGTGTTGCCTGCAGGTAAAGTGGATCTTCCCACCTCAGTTAATGTAATCAAGATAGTCCCTCACAGACATACACAGAGGTTAACCTAATCTACATAATCTCTTACTGGTGATTCTAAGTCCTGTCAAGTTGACAATATAAACCATCACAGCCTCTCCAGGTCTCCTCAAAGATAATCTACCTGGGCACTGGAGGGTTATGGTAGACAAAGATCCCCCCTTTTTAAAATTATTTTTAAAAAATATTTTATTTTTATTTATTTGACAGAGAAATAGGGAGGAGGAGGGGGAGAGAGAACGGGCCCACGAGGGCCTCCAACCACTGCAGACGAACTCCAGATGTGTGTGCCCCCTGGTGCATCTGGATAACATGGGTCCTGGGGAATCAAATCTGGGTGCATTGGCTTTTCAGGCAAATGTCTTAATCACTAAGACATCCCTCCAAGCCTTTTTAATCTTCAAAAATTTTTTAATCAGAGAGAGAGAGAAAGAGAGAGAATTGGCATACCAGGGCCTTCAGCTACTGTAATCAAACTCTAGACACAAGTGCCAGTTTGTGCATATGTGTTATCTTGCACATGTATGTCTGGCTTACATGGGATCTGGAGAGTTGAACATGAGTCCTCAGGCTTTGCAGACAAGTACCTTAATTGCTAAGCCATCACTCCAGACCCAAAGATTTAATTTTTTAAAGAAAAATTATTTATTTTACTTATTTGAGAGAAGGAAGAAGATATATAGAGATAATGAATGTTCCAGGGCCTTCAACTTCTGCAAACAACTCCAGACACATGTACCACTTTGTGCTTTTGGCTTTTATGGGTCTTGGGGAATCAAATCTGGGCCCTTTGGCTTTACTGACAAGTACCTTAACCTCTAAGCCATTCCTCCAGCCCAAAGATTCCTTCTTATTGCCTTCTTCTATGTCTTGTTAGTGGGACAATGCTGAAAGTTTTTAAGCAGACATACTAGGCACTTGGATTTGTGTGACATAAAAGATCTTGACATGAGAACATCATGGATTACCTGAGTATTCACTGTATCAGATTCAAGTGTCCTTATAACAGAAACGAAGAGTGGAGGACCCACAGGAGAGAAAGTGATATAAAGATGGAGACCATAGTTAGAATGATGTTGCTGCACCAGAAATTGGAAGAGGTAGCTAGGTGTGGTGGTTCATGCCTTTAATCCCAGCACTCAGGAGGCAGAGGTAGGAGGATTGCTGTGAGTTCAAGGCCACCCTGAGACTACATTGTGAATTCCAGATCAGCCTGGGCTAGAGTGAGACCTCACTCTACCCAACGTCAAAAAACCAAAATAAATAAATAAATGAAAAAGAGAGAAAGAAATTGGAAGAGGTGAGGAACAGTCTCCAGAGCCTTTGGAGGGAGAGTAGTCTTCCCAAGGCCTGGATTTTGGACTTCTGGTGTCCAGGACTGTGAGCTAATACATTTCTACTATCATTTTGTATAAGTTTGTGTTCATTTGGTTATGGCAATCCCAGGAAATAAATACACTTTGCAAGTTTCAATTTCCTTACCTGAAAAATGGGAATAACAATTTTCTCCACAAGACTGACTGGATGGATTCCATGAGACACTGCCCACAGGAAATGGTAGACACTTCTTACACAATGCCCTTGGCGTTTGTGGAAGGTCATTTGAAGACAGACACTTGGAAACTTCAAAACTATGTCCCCATGTGAACTCAGATCACCCTCTTAGAGTTAACATGATAGAAGTACACTTGAAGAAAGACAAAGAGGTGAAAGTTCACCTAAAAGAGACAAAACCCATAGCTAAGTAGGGCATAAGCTTTGCTGGTTGATTGTAGTCACATGACCAGCAAATGCTATGACCCAAAACAGTTGTAGGCAGCCACAACAGCCTAGAAAGAGAAACTCTGTGTCCATCCAGACACTGTCTAGGGAAGAGGAGCCTCAGCTTAAAGGTTTCTTTGGCTTCCAATCTCTAGGCAAAGCTATCCCCGCGCCCATCTGTGTAGTAATATGTTAGCTTGGTGCTCGTAAGTATGTAGTCTCACTTGTGATAGAGCTTTTGCTGTTCTGGAAAGATGTCTGAGAAAGAAAGATAAGGAAACACAGATGAATTCTGGCTTGTGGTTTCCGAGATTTTGATCCGTGGTTGGCTGGGGCCACTGCTTGGTCCGGAGCTGAGCTTCATGGAGGCAGGAATACACTGTGGAGCTTAGCCCACAGCGGGCAGGAAGCAGGCAGCCAGGGAGGGGCTGGGGAAAAGATGCTCTTTGAAGATGCAACCCCACTGATTTGCTTCCTGTAGCTAGGCCCGCTTCTGAAAGTTTCTAGCACCTCCAAAAGTAGCGCCATCAGCTCCGACTGAAGACTTCAACACGTGAGTGAGCTTGTGGTGATCAGCTTACATGCAAACCACACCACACTTCCTCTAACTGTGTGCTGCTGTCGTTTTTGTCGTGAGTGTGCAGAGCATGTGTGGTGTAGCGTGTGATGGGATGTGTGGTGTAGTGTGTGCAGAGCATGTGTGGTGTAGCGTGTGATGGGATGTGTGGTGTAGTGTGTGCAGAGCATGTGTGGTGTAGTGTGTGATGGCATGCGTGGTGTACTGTGTGATGGGATATGTGGTGTATGCACGTGTCTGTGCCAATTCTTGTGCCCTGTGAGCAGGTGTGGAGGCCAGAGGAGAACAAACACTGGGTGTCCTCAGTCATTCATCGCATGTGTCCTCACTGATTCCAGAGCGTGTCATTTTTGTCAGCAAGCCCCAGCAATGCTCCATTCTCCATCCACTTCAGGACTGAGGTTACGGATGTGTGAGGCCCTGCCAAGATTTTTTAAATGGGTGCTGGGAAATCAATATCGGGCTGCCTCGGGGCCTCATGCTTGGGCTGAAAGTGCTATTACCCACTGAGCAATCTCCTCAGCCCCTAATTTCTTGTTTCCATAGCACATTTTAGATTTCCATATAAGTCTGTCTATAGAGGAAAAATAAACTAATTATAAGGGTTTGTGACAGAGATTGTTTTTATATTTTTTAAAATTTAGTTTTATTTATTTATTTGAGAGAAAGAGAGAGAGAATGGGCATGCCAGGGCTTCTAGCCACTGCAAACAAACACGAGGCACATGCGCCACCATGGGCATCTGGCTTACATGGGTTCTGGGGAATTGAACCTGGGGCCTTAGGCTTCACAGGCAAGCATCTTAACTGGTAAGCCATCTCTCCAGCCCCGTCTTTCAATTTCTATTGACTATTTTATACATGTCTGTAATGTGTTGATTATAGTCTCCTCCCATGGCCTCTTTTTGGCCCTCCTTTGCATCCCCCTTCCACTGAATCTTTATTCTTCCCCAGGCAGTAGAGATTTTTCCTAACAAATCATGGGTGGCATCTGTTGAAGGTTTGGTTTTCCAGTTGAGAGAGAGAGAGAGAATGTAAATAGTGCCAATGAAGGCAGTCCTGGTCTCTCTAACGGCTCCTGAACCATTAGTGCACAGTTAGGTTACACTGAGTCAGCCCCCAAAGACTTAGTCATACTTGACATTGACAAGGTCTCCAAGTCTATTGCACAAAGGTCTGACATAGATGATGCCAGTAAGACATTCCTGGTTCATCCTTTCTTCCGATTCCCACAAATCTACTTTTCATACTCCTTGAACAAAACTTATTAAGAACATTTAATTATGCTTCCTTATTGTTTCCAATACTCTTGATGACTATGCATCCTGAAATGGAAATTGGACATGCATGGGCAAGTACATGTGAGAACAAGGGGGAGAGAATCTTCAACAATGAAAGTAATTTTAAAACTCAGAAATATGACTATCATGCTTATATGTGGTGCCCATGTGAGGACATTATAGAATTTAATTCTGGGATAAGCTGTGTCCCTCTTGAGAAACTGATGGATTTGCTTCTTAGGTAAGAATAATTCTTAAAAAAAAAATTCTCACCTTTCTCTTCTCTCAAGATGTTCCCTGTCAAATCTCTTATTCAGACATTGTAAGTAGATACGTTCTTCTATGTCTTAGCATCTGCTGTTCTATTTCTTTCTCTCTCCCTGATTATATTCTAATTTCAGCTGTGTAAGACATTGGCTTTCTAGGGCTGGGGAGAGGGCCCAGCCAGCAAACTGCTTGCCCTACAAGCCTGAATATCTGAATTTGGATGCCCAGCACCCACATCAAAGCTTGGTGTGTGCCTGTAATCCCAGTGCTGGAGAGACAGACAGATTCCTGGGGCTCTCTAGCTAGCCCATGTAGCATATTTGGTAAGTTCCAGGTCAGTGAGAGGCAATGTCATTAAAAAGTTAGGGGTGGGCAGAGCCTGAGAAATGATAGCAGAGGTTGTCCTCAGATCTCTATACATAAGTGCCCAAACATGCATACACATAATGAGAGACAGAGAGAGAGAGAGAGAGAGAGTGAGGGAGAGAGGGAGAGAGAGAGAGAGAGAGAATACATGTCAGGAACTAGTTGGTTTCACCACATATCCATTCTCTTTTTTTCCCTTAGTAATAAAAGCTCCCTTGATGAAAGGTATGACCATGTGGATGTGTGGTTTTGCCAAGAAATTATAAATTTAAGTTTTGTGTGGGACTTCTAAGAATGATGTTTATTGTTCTGGCCCATTCATGGCAGGAAGAAATCTTACCTTTCTTTTCTTCATCCTCCCTATTGAGCAGAACATGGCACAAGGGTGCCCTCCTGGTGCATGGTGACTGTCTTGGACCATGAAATGTCCAAAAGATGGAAGGAAAAGATGAGTCCTCATGATCCCTGATCCCTTGAGAGGGACCATTAGTTTTGGCTTTTTTGCTTAGCTAAAGGTTTCTCTTAGGTGACTCAGAAGTAAATATTTATATCATATACATACATCATTTAGCAGTGACTTCTGTTATTTTGGAATTTCTAGTAAAATTGTTACACTATCTTTCTGCAACGCTTCGCAGGACTTTTCAAAATGAATTTCACATGTGCCACATATTTTTAAATAGACTATCCTCAAAATAACTTCCAAATTTAGTGAAAATCTGCTTCAACATTTCATGTGATGTGGTAGTCAGAAAACCACGCAGCCTTTCCTCTATAAATAGACACGTCCTCCTGGATGGTTGAAGCTCTTCTTGGAAGAAGGTAGACAACAAATAAAGAGGCGGCAGAGATGGCCAGGAGGACAGCGGGCGTCTCCGTTCCTTTCTTTTTCATTATTTTTGGGTTTTGTTTTGTTTTTTTGAGGTAAGGTCTCATGCTAGCCCAGGCTGACCTGGAACTCACTCTATAGTCTTGGGCTGGCTTCTAACTTACAACAATCCTTCTGCCTCTGCCTCCCGTGTGCTGGGATTAAAGGCATGTGCCACCATGCCCGGCAATTTTTTAAAAACTTTTTGACAATTTTCTACTTGCATACAATATACTATGATCATAGTCACCTCCCATTGAAAGGCAGGATAGAAAATTTTAAAGTAAACTTAGTGAAGAAACAGCTGGTTGCTACAGCTAGGGGACAGCCTGAACTGTATATTCAGAAAGGAGTAAATCAAAAATAGGCTAAAAGATAGGCTGCAGGTGGCCTAAGATATGGGTTGGTTGGGTCAACCTAAACTTTATGTCCCGGGAAGAGAATAAACAAAAATACAGTTTTGAGAAAAACCAAAATAACAAAATAGTTTCCCAAGACAGCCTGACCAAGGACTTAAACTCTGGTTATGCACAAATAAGATATGTAGACATAACTGTACAAGCTTTGCAAATACCCTTGTGACCCCCCCCTTCCCTTCCTTGCTAAAAACCCTATAAAAAGAAACACCCAAAAGGGCTCAGGGTCGACTCCTCTGTCTCCTGCATGAGATACGTGTCGACCCCAGAGCTCTGGTTTCCCGAATAAATCCTCATGCTTTTGCAGCAAGTTTGGTCTCCCGTGTGTCTTTGGGTGCGTGCTATCTCAAGACTTGAGTGAAGGTCTCCCTCTGGGGGTCTTTCACCATTACCTCTTCTTATCTCTTTCTCTCACTCTCTCTCTCTCTCTCTCTTGTACCGACCTCCTTTCTCTTCCCAACAGTTTTCCTCTTACTTTCATGCTTTTCTTATTTCTTTCTGTGCAGGTCTTGTACAGGTGATCACAGCTGCCAGGTGTCCATGATCACAATGGCCATGTCATATCTGAAAGATAGCATTCCACAGCACCCCCTCCCCATCCTCTGGCTTGTAGAGTTTTCCCTCCCACCTTCTGTGCTACAGATGTCTCATTTAGGGATGAGCATTCAACAGTCACTTTTTCTCAGCCCCTTGACCCATTATGAATCTCTACTTTGACTGTCACCCACCATCAAAAGAGGCTTCTCTGACCAAAGCTGAGAGCCACACTAGCCTATCTATAGCATAAACACAAACATTTCAAAGGCAGTGTGATTACAGGTCCCACAATAGTAGATTCCTCCATAGGGCCCGTGACCTCCCCAGCCATAGGCTCTGACAAGATTTAAAGTACGTATATGGCATGTACTTCCTTCTGTAGAGCAGGCCTCAGATTCAGCCAGGAAGTGGTTGGTTGTTCCTGGAACATTCATGCCACTATTACACTCATGCCTGGCAGTTCAGCATTGTGGCATACAGAATCCACGGATGGGGGAGAACGTTGATGACTTTTCTTCTTCAACAGCCTGCACAGCGCCTGCTGGCGTTATGAACACTATCCATCCGGAAGGAAGCTTTTAGCTCAGTTCCATCTTGATTTCTCTGTGTTTTGTCTCTGAAGGAGGGTCTCATCATCAAGCTCTGGTAGGCAACCAAGAATACAGACAACAGCTTATATTGTTTTGGGAGTTTTTGGGGGGCTCCCTGATCAACAACTCAGAGAGATATCCTACACCTGGTACTCAGATTTTGGTTTTAAAACCTATAACTGGGCTGGGGAGATGGCTCAGCAGTTAAGGTACTTTCCTGCAAAGCCTAAAGATCTGGGTTTGATTCCTCAGTACTCACATAAAGCCAGATGCCCAAGGTGGCACATGCATGTAGAGTTTGTATGCAGTGGCTATAGCCCCGGCAATACCAATTCTCCCCTTCCCTCTTGTGGTGGTTTGATTCAGGTGCCCCCCATAAACTTATGTGTTCTGAATGCTAGGTTCCCAGCTGATGGAGATTTGGGAATTAATGCCTCCTGGAGGGAGTGTATTGTTGGGGGTGGGCTTATGGGCTTTATAAACAGTTTCCCCATGCCAGTGTTTGGCAAACTCTCCTGTTGCTGTGGTCCACCTTATGTTAGCCAGGGGGTGATGTCCACCCTCTGCTCATGTCATCGTTTTCCCTGCCATCGTGGAGCTTCTCCTCAAGCCTGTAAGCCAAAATAAACCTCTTTTTCCCAGAAGCTGCTCTTGGTTGGGCGATTTCTACCAGCAATGCGAACCAGACTGCTATAGTAAAGTGGTACTGAGGAGTGGGATTGCTGCTAGACACCTGACTATGTGGCTTTGGCCTTTTGGAGTTGATTTTCAAGAGGAATATTGGAGGATTTGAAACCTTGGCCTAAGAGATGCCTTGCAGGGCTGTAAATACAGCTTTATGGACTATTCTGGTCTGAGCTGCAAGACCTGAATGCAGTAAGAACTATGGACTATGAGGTTTGGCTTATGAGGGCAAGAAAGAGCTTTGCCTGGACTGGGCTAGCAGTTTGTGGGAGAAGCTTGCTCTTATGCCCATGTCCTGAGAAGTTGTGCAGGGTTGCTTTGAGTAGAAATGAACTGGTGTGAGCAGAGGGATATGGCACAGAAAGAAAAACCTTTGGGTGAACTGTTGCCTGTTCCACTGCAACTGAGAGATTACAACCTTTGAGACAGGGCTAGCTGACCTGTGCTGGGCAACAGTAAGAATGTAGACTCTTTTGAAGGGGCCTGAGTGCTCAAGGAGTGTCCTGTTCTTCAAAGTCTGCTTTATTCCCCCATGGATTAACAAATTGGCACCCTTCCTGGTATTGTGGAGTATAAGAAATGCTGGAAAGAGGGTCATTGAGTTTGCAACATGGTCTTGTGTTTTGGAAATGGCCATGGGCAGTATGAAGTGGGTTTGCTGGTTGCCTGCATAGAGACCCCCTGAGGCCATGAGGATGAACCGTGGCTTGCAGTGGAGACCCAGTGGAGATGTCAGGACCATGAGATGGCTGCTGAGGAACTTCTAGCCCCGATGAAGTTTCCCAGGACTGTGAGTAGCCTAGCTGGCGGGGCGGAATGGAATGCCAGAGACTTGTTGCTGGTTAGAATTATTGGACTTGAAGATTTGTCACTGGCTAGAGTTGCTGGACTTGAAGCTACAGGGTTTGATGTTTGCCATGCTTGTTTTAAATCTTGTATTGGTTGAATGTTTCTTTGCTATGCCCAATGCCATCTTTTGCAGTGTGAGTATTTATTCCGTGCCATTATGGGGTTTTTGGGTATTTTTTGGTATTATGGCTCAGTTAAAAGATCTTGAACTATGGGGATGTATGAACATCATTGGAATTGATAAAAACTATGGGGACTTTTAAAGTCAGACTGAATGCATTGTATTTTAGATCATGTATGGATATCAGTTTATGGGGGCCGTGGGTGGAATGTGGTGGTTTGATTCAGGTGTCCCCCATAAACTTAGGTGTTCTGAATGCTAAGTTCCCAGCTGATGGATATTTTGGAATTAATGCCTCCTGGAGGGAGTGTATTATTGGGGGTGGGCTTATGAGCTTTATAAACAGTTTCCCCATGCCAGTGTTTGGCAAACTCTCTGTTACTATGGTCCACCTTATGTTGGCCAGGGGGTGATGTCCACCCTCTGCTCATGTCATCGTTTTTCCTGCCATCATGGAGCTTCCCCTCGAGCCTGTGAGCCAAAATAAACTTCTTTTCCCAGAAGCTGCTCTTGGTTGGGTGATTTCTACCAGTAATGCGAAGTGGACTGCAACACCTGTCCTCTCCTCTTCTCTTCTCTCTCTCTCTCTCTCCCTCTTTCTTGCTCAAATAACTAACTAACTAACTTATAGCTACTAGGAGCAGCATTATCCACCCATGCAGAGTACCCTTATTCAAGCTCCTCCATCACTTTCTCTAATGGAAGTATTTGAATTTTTGAAATCAGCACAGTACTTGTGTATAAAAGAAAGTGATTAATGAATATTTATTCCATCACACACATAGGCTCTTCCCTTAAGACCTTTTTTAATATCATTCACCTGCAGAGAAAAATCACTTTTTCATAGATTAAACCAAGATAAACACCAGCCTACTCTCTATCATAAGTGTCATAAATTCTGTATTAGTGAGCTAATGAGATTTAATGAAGTCCAAATTAAGTCTTGTGGTACTTTGGAAAGAATCTTCCTTTCCTCTCAACCCTGGGTCTTTCCACTCATTTTCAAAGGGAACATTAATGAGAAGCAATAAATCCCAGCATGATCATGATTAAATTTCATGAATTAAACAGAGGTACTCTTGCAAAATGGTAAATTCAATCAGCAGAATAGATATTTTTCTTTCTCATCCAAATTTAAGGCCAAATGTTTCTCCCAGTTGTGTCATAGATGATAATATTTTGATTCTTTCTGTAAATCATTGCAACGTCTTTAAATACCTTCAAGAGTGAATCATGTAACACCTGCCTTTAACAGGAGTTACTGCCCCAGGCCCTTATCTTTTCTTCCTTCCCTTTCCATCCTGACACAGGCTCATGCAAACTTGGTGGCTATTTGGGTAACACTGAAGGATAATCCTTGCCCAGATTGTCAACAGTAGCAAGCAGCTTTTGCAGTCTGGATTCTCTGTTTTAAGTGAAAAGCACCAGCTTGGAAGTCATTTCTCCCAGTCACGATAGGTTTCCCAGTGACTTGGCAAGGAGAGGCGGCAGATGAGTGACAGCATTTTAAATGACCCACGCTTGTGTGGAAAGCCGCGCGGTCTGGCCCAGCAGGATTTGCAAGCGTTGGGGAGGGGGAGGAGATACTCTGGCACGGATTGCCCATCAGGACAAGCAGATTCCAGATCCTTCCTGCTTGGCTCCACTAGCTCTCCATCTGCACAACTGCTGATTCATTAAGCAGGTGTCCTTCCTTCCTGCTGGAAGGGACATTTGTTCCCTATAACTTGCCAGTTTTCCAAGTGGTTAAGGGGAATGGATTCGTTGCAGGATGATACCAGAAGCAAGCAAGACTGAGAACGATGTGTTGTGAGCTCAGGCCAACCCTTTCTTGTGTCAATGCCATCCATGAGGTCAAGACTCAAATGGCGAATGGCTCCCAGGCTGGCTTGGAGTGGAGTGACAGCAACCTCCGCCGTGAAAGTTTTGGAACAAATCTAACTCAATGTTGCAGCCTGTTGTCCCCATGTTGGTCGAACCATGTGTTTTGAACTTGGGAGAATGTGGTCACTGAATTCAAGGTTGTAAAGCAGTGCTCAGAGACTGTGTCTTAGAAGTATATCAAAATCACTATAACTTAGATGGTAGGAGGGTGATGGTATTTCCAAGGAGAACGTAGAGCCTGTCCTTCAGCAGGCACTGACAAGCTGCTGGCTCAGGCCCTGTTGCTCTTCCTTTTGGCCTCTTCTTGGCCCACTGGGTTTCTCACCCATAGTCTTTTTGGGGTTTGTGGTGGTTTGATTCAGGTGTCCCCCATAAACTTAGGTGTTCTGAATGCTAGGTTCCCAGCTGATGGATATTTGGGAATTAATGCCCTCTGGAGGGAGTGTATTGTTGGGGGCGGGCTTATGGGTATTAAAGCCAGTTTCCCCTTGCCAGTGTTTGGCACACCCTCCTGTTGCTGTGTCCCACCTTCTGTTGGACAGGGGGTGATGCCCACCCTCTGTTCATGCCATCCTTTTCCCCTGCCATCGTGGAGCTTCCCCTCAAGCCTGTAAGCCAAAATAAACCTTTTCCCACAAGCTGCTCTTGGTTGGGTGATTTCTACCAGCAATGCGAACCGGACTGTAACAGTAAAGTGGTACCAAGGAGTGGTATTACTTCTAGATGCCTGACTGTGTAGCTTTGGCCTTTTAGAGCTGATTTTTAAGAGGAATGTGGGAGGATTTGAAACCTTGGCCTAAGAGATGCCTTGCAGTGCTGTAAGTACAGCTTGATGGTCTATCCTGGTCAGAGCTGAAAGACCTGAAGGCAGTAAGAACTAGGGACTGTGAGGTTTGGCTTATGAGGGTGAGAAAGAGCTTTGCTTGGACTGGGCTAGCAGTTTGTGTGAGAAGCTTGCTCTTGTGTCCATGTCCTGAGAAGTTGTGCAGGGTTGCTTTGCGGAGAAATGAACTGGTGTGTGCAGAGGGATATGGCACAGAAAGAAAAATCTTTGGGTGGACTGTTGCCCATTCAGCTGCAACTGAGAGATTACAACCTATGAGACTGGGCTAGCTGACCTGCGCTGGGGCAACAAGAAGAATGTAGACTCTTTTGAAGGGGCCTGAGTGCTCAAGGAGTCCTGTTCTTCAAAGTCTGCTTTAATCCCCCCTGGATTAACAAATTGGCACCCTACCTGGTATTGTGGAGTATAAGAAATGCTGGAAAGAAGGTCACTGAGTTTGCAACACGGTCTTGTGTTTTGGAAATGGCCATGGGCAGTGTGAAGCAGGTTTGCTGGTTGCCTGCATAGAGACCCCATGGGGCCATGAGGATGAAACGTGGCTTGCAGTGGAGACCCAGTGGAGATGCCAGGACCATGAGATGGCTGCCAAGGAGCTGCTGGCTCCGATGAAGTTACCCAGGACTGTGAGTAGCAGAGCTGGAGGGGCAGAATTGGAATGCCAAAGACTTATTGCTGGTTAGAATTATTGGACTTGAAGATTTGTCACTGGCTAGAGTTGCTGTATTTGAAGCTACAGAGTTTGATATTTGCCCTGGTTGTTTTAAATCTTGTATTGGTTGAATGTTTCTTTGCTATGCCCAATACCATCTTTTGCAGTGTGAATATTTGTTCTGTGCCATTATGGGGTTTTTTGGTATTTTTTGGTATTATGGCTCAGTTAAAAGAGCTTGAACTGTGGTGATGTATGAACATCATTGGGATTGATAAAAACTATGGGGACTTTTAAAGTCAGACTGAATGCATTGTATTTTATATCATGTATGGATATCAGTTTATGGGGGCCAGGGGTGGAATGTGGTGGTTTGATTCAGGTGTCCCCCATAAACTTAGGTGTTCTGAATGCTAAGTTCCCAGCTGATGGATATTTGGGAATTAATGTCTCCTGGAGGGAGTGTATTGTTGGGGGCCGGCTTATGGGTATTAAAGCCAGTTTCCCCTTGCCAGTGTTTGGCACACCCTCCTGTTGCTGTGTCCCACCTTCTGTTGGCCAGGGGTGATGTCCACCCTCTGCTCATGCCATAGTTTTCCCTTGCCATCGTGGAGCTTCCCCTCGAGCCTGTAAGCCAAAATAAACCTCTTTTTCCCACAAGCTGCTCTTGTTTGGGTGATTTCTACCAGCAATGCGAACCGGACTGTAACAGGGTTATTGGTGCTGTTTCCTCCCAGCCCAGACACAGACGCCTGGTTGAAGATGAGCCGGAGAAAACTAAACTGAGACAGAGTCTTTGTCAGATACATGAAGAAGCCATTTCTTTCTTTCTTTCTTTCTTTTTTTTTTTTTTTTTTTTTTTGAGGTAGGGTCTCACTCTAGCCCAGGCTGACCTGGAACTCACTATGTAGTCTCAGGGTGGCCTTGAACTCATTGTGATCCTCCTACCTCTGCCACCTGGGTGCTGGGATTAAAGATGTATACCACCATGCCTGGCTCAAGAGGCCATTTCTTCATTCATGAAATATTCACAAGGCCTTGGATTAGAGTGAGACTTCTTTCTGAGTCCTGGGGAAGCTGCAATAAATAAGATAGGTGCAATTCTTCTCTTTTGGGAATTTTCATGTTAAGGGTGAATGGTGAATGGGAAGTATATAGGCTGGTAACAAGTAAATAAAAAAGATGATTTGTGGAAGTGTTCAATAGTTTTTTTTTGTCATATTTATTTATTTGCAAGGAGAGACACAGAGAGAAGAGAGACAGAGACCTCAGCCCGTGGGATGATGCCACCCGCATCCAAGGTGGATCTTCTCTCGTCAGTTAAACCTCTCTGGAAATGCCCACACAGATGTGCCCATAGGTGTGTCTCCTAGGTGATTGCCAATCTAGGGAAATTGACAAAGAAGATTAACATTATCATCACAGTGAGCATGGGTGACAATAGGCTAACACCCTCTAAGAAGTGGAAATTGGAGGGAGAGGAGACCCTAGGGACACTTGAATTTCTGGTGCTAGCTGTCACATAAAGCCAATCCCTTGTTGGGATTGAGGCCAGATCAAAACCTTGGCGTACACATTCCTTGTTTTCTCTTCCAAACCACTAGGCAAATGGCCATCCAGGCAGTGAGCAGACCTGCGCTGCTTGATACTGTGCTGTGTTGTGATGGGGTCAAAGGTGAGCACACTGCGCTTGCTCTCTTCAAGGGGCTTTTCATTAGCTCAGAACTGGGATCAGATCCACACAGATGCTACCAAGCTGTGACCATGTGGCCACAGAATTGACTACTTTGCTGGCTTGGGGCTGGAATGGGTCACAGAAGAATGGGTCTTTGTTGAAGGTATTGGGTTTGAGATAGCACTCAACTGAATCATCACTAAAATAGAGGACATTTGGGCTGGAGAGATTACTTAGCAGTTAAGGAGCTTACCTGCAAAGCCAAAGATTCAATTCCCTAGGACCCACATAAGCAGATGTGCAAGGTGGAACATGCATCTGGAGTTTGTTTGCAGCAGCTAGAGGCCATGGCACACCAATTAAACCAAAGGTTTGATTCCCTAGGACCCACATAACTAGATGTACAAGGTGGTACATGCATCTGAAGTTTGTTTGCAGCAGCTGGAGGCCATGGCACACCCATTCTTCTCTCTCTCTCTCTCTTTCTCTCTGTATCTGCCCCCCCCAACAAATAAAAATTTATAAAAGAGAACATTGAGGTACAGATAGATTCAGATAAGATGGCACATTTAAAAACATTCATTAATTCTTTTTCAGTTTATTGAGCCAAGAATGGTGTTGCACACCTGTGATCCTAGCATCTGAGGTACTAAGGCAAGGAGAGTCACAAGTTTAAGGTTAGCCTGAGTTTATGAGAACCTGTTTAAACAAAAACAAACAAAAAATTCAGTTAGTCGACTGATCGATCGATTGATTACTGATTGGCTAAAAGTAAGTATGAGGCAGATGGGCTGAGGAGAGAGGCTAGAATCGAAACCTGAGGGGGTTTAGGAAATAGACAAAAGCCATTTTCTTTTCTCTCTATTCTCCACAGTGACTTTATCCAGTCTCCAAACTTTAATTACAACCTGCATGCTGACAAGTCTCAAATTCTCGTCTTCAGTCCAAGCCTGTCCTCTAGACTCCAGGCCTCCATGTGCAGCATTCTTGATGTTTTCTTTTGAAGCCCCAGCTTAGCCCATTTGCAACTGAGCTCTTACTTCAGCTTCCAGCCCAACCTGTTGCTCAGTGCTCTCAGGAAATAGTCTGCCATCCACCATGTTGTTGAGGCCAGTTACCTAGAAGACTCTGGTTTCTCTCCCTTACTTCCCACTTTGTGCATGAGACTCTACCTCAAAACACCACCACCACCAACAACAACAACAACAAAAAGCTACTTTTAAGTCCATCTCCATTGGTTCATGCTTATGTGGACTATGGCAAGAGTCTCTCAATCGGGATCACTTCAATGTCCAAATGAGAATTACTTATAATAGGGAATGTGATACTGGAAAATATGAAGTCATCTATTATCCATTTAGCTCTGAGTCAAGGAAATCTCAAATTAAAGCATTTCCAGACCAAGCAGAAATAACATTTGGAATTTCCATTACTGTGATCTGTGATGTGACTTTCTTATTAGCATATGCATTGTCAGAATTGAAAATACCTCATAGAATACCAACACTGAAAAATGCATGGAGGTCATCCAACCAGCTGCTTCATGGTACCAGTGGGGAAAGTAAAGGTACAAACAAGTTAAATAGCGATCTGAAATCACCCTGGTTAATGAATTATATATGTAATATCTCATTCCAAAAATGGTTTAAGCTATTTTATGTGTAATCTAAAAGGTCATGTGCATGACATGTAATATTATATTTCATAATTTTTATTTTGACAAAATGAATTTTTTGCAAAGAATGGGGTAACAGGGAGTTCAGAGGAAAACCTTGAGTAATACTGGAGGACATGTTTTATGGTGTGGATTAGGTGGAGCCAGATACTGTAACATCAACCAACTCTTGGACGTGCTTTGGTTAAAATGAAGCCACCGCAGACATCACTATAGCCGAGTGTCCCTTTATGGTCAAGCTTCTTTTAGATAATGCCTCTGGTCCCACAATACCCTAAATAACTGTATGGTTGATGTGGTAGTTTGAATGTGACAGTTTAAATGTCTGGTGCCATAAATTCAGTAATTTTTTTAATTAAACTTTCCACTTGAATCCTTAGCAGGCAGATTCCTGTGATGGGGGGGGGGGCAGTGTCACTGGGGCCAGACCTTGGAGTCCAGCCCTAAGGTGTGTGGAGAGCAGTTCGAGCTCTGGCATTCAATGCTTGCTGGCACTGGTGTTTGCTTGCTATGGTGTGTCTCTCTGCTTGGATCTATGGAGGAGAGCCAGCATATTCCACCACTGATGGTGTTCCCCTGGATTTTGTAAGCCTGAAATAAACCTCTTCCTCCCATAAGCTGTGTCTGGTTGGATGTTTGTTCCAGCAACATGGAGCTGACTGCAATGGTAGAGGGTCTCAGTTTTCTGCTATGGAAAAGAGATGAAGCCATTTTAACTTTAAAATGTCCAAATTAACTCCATCTTAGCCATAAAAACAAAATATTCATTGAATGTTGTTAAATCGCCAAATCCTTCAGGATAAACTAATTGCACATATGCAAACAGTTGACTTTCTGTCTGCCTCACTCTGGTTGTCATTGGTCACAACAGATGGGTCACTAGGAATTAGTCCCCAGTGAGCAGCTAGACAATTATTGGGAACAAAGTACCAGGACCCACATGGTATAAGTTATGTTTCCTTTGCTCATGATTGTGTCCTTTTGCTTATTATTATTTTGCTTGTTTATTTGTTATAAGTTGTGCCACTGGCAGAGTTGGAAGCCACAGCCATAGATGTTAGGCTTTGGAAGGCTTATGTGTAAATGGCTCATGAGCTAAAGAAGACAGTTGTTTTTTTTTTTTTTTTAATAAGTAATTTGATATTCTAGCATGGAATGAAATACCCTGATAGCTACAAAACACCTTTATTATTGAAATCTCCTTAAGGAAAGCTAATTTTGTTACTGTGAGTCTTGAATGTCCTAACCTCAACCCCTTTTATCTCTCAGTGAATTGACTGGTCTTATAATTTAATTTTGATAAGGGAAATTTTCTTGGGAATCCAATTATCTTCCTTATAGCATACCAGAGTGTAGAAATGTATAGTTCAGAACTGCTGCATCAGAGGAATGCAGAACACCGGATGGTGACCCAAAATGTCTTTGGCTGGGGGTGTGTGGGTGGAGGGAGGAATGCCAGATAAGCTACAAGAAAAGGTGACATCTGAGAGGGAGAGTAGAAATAAGTACCTATTCCCCAAGCGGATGGCGTGGGAAAGATGGTAACTGGCAAAGGGGTTGGCTTGGATGCACAAAATCTGGAGAGACATAAGTGCATGCTTTATGCAAGAAAGCGTGACCAGCATGGTTGGTTAACGGTTGCTGCAGAAATGAACTAAATGAACAGCAGGTACTGTTCTGGGTCAAGGCCACTGGTTGTGAAGAGCAGAGATGACTTGGAAATGTGGGTGGGCCAGAGCCAGGAGGAGGGCTGGAGGGCCAGTGTGTTTTCAGTTTTTAGTAGCCATTTATTTCTGAAAAGAATGTGGCATTCACCATGATTCTGAAGCACAGGGAAGGGGGGATGGGAATAAGTAAGTACAGGAAAAAATGTAAGCAGAACTACACAGGGTGTGTGGGTTAAAGAGAAAGGACTAGGAGGACCCTGGCAGTCCAAGGCAGAGTAGTTAAAGAGGGCCAGGGAGGTGGAGGAAGTAGTATGTGATTTAAAGGAGCATCATGGACATATCTGGCCTTATTTCCTGGTACCCATGGGCTCTATTTCCCCAGGTTCCCAACTCTTCTTGTCATCACCTATTCTAATTTGCAAGGAATTAAAAAAGAAGCCTCAAAGAATCTAAATTAGACACTCTTAGAGCTGGAATTACTTTACCAAAGATAGTGGTTCCTCTTAGTTTTCAGGGTTTCATCTCTTCCAGAGGTTATAAATAAAAACTGGATTACAATCCTGAGCATGAATCCTTTAAAGGATTTCCACTCCCTCAGCATGGAGAGTGAAATTTAAAGAGCCCTGGGGTCTAGAAAGCGCCCTAGTTAATGCTTCGGCTTGGTGGGTGTGTTCGTTATACAGTGAAGCCACCAGGCAAACACAGTTCTGTGTTCTTTATGGCACGGGCCAGCCCACCTAGCCGGTTCCTTCTGTTTCATGGAGAAGACTCCTAACCACTTCTATTGTGAGGACGATGAGAAAGGAGAGAAAGTCTAGATGAACCATTGCTTCAAAATCAACTTGGTTCCCAGTGAAGATGTCTCCAGTCCCTCGGGCCACTCCTGTAAAAGCAGTGTTGTCTTTCCAACCCTGCCCTAGAGTTGCAGGCCACTTTGTGCCGCTGACCCCACATTCCTGGATCCACTATGTTGGATTCCACTTGCAGAGCCTTCCCACCCCCCCTCCCAGTCTCTCCACCCTACAATTCTCTGGTTGGTGACTCTAAATGGGCCATTAGGCTTATGTTGCTTGGATAAGCTAAATAATCCCGCCTGGAAATAATGAAACTTTGCTATGACTCATCTAAAAATATCTCCTAAGCCTTCTTAGCTCTGGATGTACAGATATTAACTATGGAGCAGGGGCAGGGCTGGGGAACAGCAGACACCCTGGGACATTTGTCTCCGTGGTTATGTAAATTAAAAAGCGTTGGAGGAAGGAGGCAGGGGCTGGTGGAGGCGGCCCTGAGTCTTTGGTTTCCATGAGGACTATCACCTTGTGCTGGAGACGATAACGCTCCTATCAGCATGTTTCTCTTTCCTTTCATCCTTTCTGAAATTGCTGATGGAATCTTCTGTTCTGTTGTCTCAGGAAGATGCTGTTAAAAAAAAAAACAAAAAAACAAGTATCCACTGATGTCATTTTTCACAATTCCTGTGAGATATGACCATTATTTTATTTCAGTCCACAGACAGAATTTTCCCCTCAGGATCAGAAATGTTTATAACCAGAAACAGTCTATTTGGGATTACAACAGCAAATTGTTCTTTTCCTCCACCTAACATTCCCTCCTCTACCCTGTTTTGTTCCCCTGTTTTGTCCTTTGGAAAACCATACCACCACACCTATGTTCCCATTATCAACCCATACAACAATTTTCAGGCTTTTTTTGCTAATGAAATTTTTATTGGGAGAACCAGTAGACAAAACACTAGCTTTCTCAACCTCTCTTCTAGCCGGACATGTGATGTCATTCTGTTCCTTCAGAGCAAAACAGTAGCTGGCTGGAAGTTTCTGGAACAGCACTGGAACTTCATGATAAAAGGAATCAGATGTACTGTGTCAGGTCCTCCCTCCTTCCTCCCTGGGATGGCTGGAGTTGTAGCATTCTAGCTACTGGGAAAACCAACAGAATCATACTTCATGGACCCTTTATTTCCTGGAGCCATTAATTTAAGCAGGTGACAGCTTTCTTACAGATATATTATTGTGCTAGAAACAAAACAAAACAAAACAGACTCATGCTTGGTTAAGCTAGGATAAGCCAGGTATTCTGTCACTTGTGGGAGAGTCCATTTACAACCTACACACAGGACCCATCAGTCACAGGAAAGACCAACTAAGAAATGATTCCCAGAGAGCAGTTCACCTCATGTCCACCTGTCCTGCATCCAGGAAAAACAAAACCCAAGAAAGAAGGGTTTGCTAGTTAAGGACTTCATCCTACAATGGGGACAGGGAGCTTTGCTGTTTCTCTCCATTAGCATAGGGTGGATGCTGTGGGCTGAGCCAATATTGCTTCTTTTCTGTTTTCAAATGACTGTCTTATTAGCAATCATCCTATTGCATTTCTCCATGAGGATGTGTGGGGTGTATTGGTGGATGGTTGAGTGTCATTTAATCAAAGGCTACAGATAATGAAGAGCCACTTAGTTCCACACAGAATAGTAGGTCTCGGAATAAAGCTAGCCTGCAGTGAGGAGAGGGGACTTTGGGCTGCCTGTCTTGAGAGAATGAGATGGTCGAGTCTGGGATTGTCCATGGAGCACTTGCATGGTATTGGAGGGTATTTCTGCACCTAGGTTGATGGGAAGAAAGGTGTGTGGAAGAAGAGTGTCCAGGGGGTGAACTTTAGTGCATATTTAGTTTTATATTCTCAGTGACCATTGCCCCTCCTCTTACTTAATATCCAGACTCTTAAATTAATTCTATCCCTCCCCCTCAGCCAACACATTTTGGTGGGGCTGGCCAAGAATAATGGAAGGTGAATGGTGGGTTAAAGAGAATGAACTGAAGGATATTCAGAAGTCCTGGCTGGTGGGATTGAGAGACACGTGGAAGTAGTGATGAATGATTGAAGGATTCCCAGGGATGTATCTGGCATTATTTCCTGGCACTCAGTGGATCCATTTCCATAATAAAATGATTGCTGCTTCAAGCCAGTACATTTGGGGCTTTGTTATGTAGCAGACGATAATGATAACAGGAAGACTATACTTTCAGGGGTCATTTCTATAGCTCAATAATGATACAAAGAATCTAGCCAGAGAGCCAAAGCTTCTCTAGAAAGGGGACAGAGGTGAAGGCGTATCTTCATTAGAGAAGAGGGATGTCAGCCTTATTCTCCTCCTCCACGAAACAGTCAAGAGAACCAAAGGGCTGTAAGAAAGGTGCAATTAGAGCCTTCTCCTCCTCCCACCCTCACACCCAACAATGCAGAGGAACTGGGAAGGAGGCCGCCTAGCTGCAGGTGGCCTTGACTGGAGCATGCCAGTGTGTGGGCTGTGTGAACTTCTCTCCTTGCTTGAAAAGACCTTCTGCCTCAGTGCCAAGGCAATGACTAGATAGAATACCAATCCAAACTAGGATTTCTGTTGTGTGAGTAAAGCAAGACCAGGAGACCTATCGTCACATCTGATGAATGGGATGCATTTCCCCCAGGTCCCTGCCACCTGTGTCAGGGATGCTAAGTGCTTACCAAGAGATGCCACCTGTGTTGGGGATACTGGGGGCTTACTAAGAGATGCCACCTGTGTCGGGGATGGTGAGAGCTTACCAAGACAAGGTTTGGCTAAGTTGGAGTAAACTTTGTGGATTCCAGACACCAAATCCTCTGCCCCAAGAGGATGTGGATTTTAGCAAAGCAAGTGCTTTGGAATCCTGCGCAAAAGGGAGGAATACTGTCCCATCATATCTGGCTATATGCTTTCATTGAATCTTTCCTCAAATAGATACTGAGCCAGTGTGGTGACTTCTCTTTTTGGTTTGTCAAGGTAGGATCTTGCTGTAGTTCAGGCTGACCTGGAACTCACTATGTAGTCTCAGGGTGGCCTTGAACTCATGGCGCTCCTCCTACCTCTGCCTCCCGAGTGCTGGGATTAAAGCGTGAGCCACCACACCTGGCAGGAACTTCTTAGATGTCTGGACACTACTTATTTCCAAGAAGTTCTTATGAAGATACAGATGTAATTAGAGATGCATATGGATAAAATGATGGGGTCTTAGAGACTTCAAGAAATGCTGAGATGAGGAACTATATAGATGGTAGAAGATCAGGCATGAATTAATCAACTATTGTAGGTAGGAGATGGGTAGATGGATATGTGAGCCCTCAGCAATCTGTTTTCTCTACTTTTCAGAATTTTTCTTTTTTAAAATTAACCTCAAAGATTTGGGGTTGGAGTGCATGATTTGTATGCACCACTTGGAAGGGCTGGGAGACTGTAAGTCACAGTCCGAGTGGTTTCCTGTGCCTCTAGAGCATCCCCTTTGTCCATTCCTGGCCTGTAAGGCACACTTGATTGTCTCCCCCCTTCTCTTAGGGTCATGGTCATGGAAGCCCACTCTCCCACCCCTCCAACCCAATCTTACCATCCCCTTTCTTGCACACTCTGTCCCTGACCTCTGGACTCCACCACACCAGCCTACTTTAAAGTTCTCCAATTCGTCATCTTTCTTCTTCCCGCAGGACCCTTGTTCATGCTGTTTTCTCTTCTGGAATGTTCTCCCACCCTTTTCACTCAACTAACTGCTCCTCCTTCCATGTATGTGTTAGAGCTACTTCCTCATGGTGTTAGACAAGAATTCCCCCCAAAGATGTCCATTTTCTAACCCTCTGAATATACTATCTTATGTGACAAGAGGGTCCTATAAGATATGATAAGGTAATATGTTGAGATGAGCTGATGAGCCACCTGTTGGACCCAATATCAACACAAGGGTCCTTCAAAGAAGAAAGTGGGAGAGTCAGAGTGGGAGAAGACATGGCAATGGGAGCAGAGGTCTGAACAATAAGATTGACAGTTTTGAAGGTGGAAAGAGGCACAGGCCAAGAAGCACAGGTTACCTTAGATGCTGACAAAGGCAGGTAATGCATTCTTCCCTCCAGCCTCCAGATGACAGGCAACCTGCCTGGACCTTGATCTTAGCCCAGAGTGAGGGCTTTCGATCTCCAGAACTCTTAAGGAGTAAATCTGTGCATGTATATGTATGTATATATGTGTGTGTGTGTGTGTGTGTGTGTGTGTGTGTGTGTATACGTTTATTTATTTTAGAGAGTGAGAGAGAGAGAGGGAGAGGGAGCATTGGTGTGGTGTGCCAGGGCCTCAGCCACTGAAACCATACTCCAGACGCTGTGACACCTAGTGGGCATGTGCTTGCCTCACCTTTGTACATCTGGCTTATGTGGGATCTGTCCTTAGGATCTGTGTCTATTTGGAAAAAGAGACAAAATACCATAGCAAAAATATGATTTTATAGAATCAGTATACACTAGTTAAAAAATAAGAATCTCATGGTGGCGCACGCCTTTAATCCCAGCACTCAGGAAGCAGAGGTAGGAGGATCGCCATGAGTTCCAGGCCACCCTGAGAATACAGAGTGAATCCCAGGTCAGTCTGTGCTAGAGTGGGACCCTACCTTGAAAAAACACAAAACTAACTAACTAACTAACTAACTAAATAAAAATCTAAACATCAATTGGGAAATTACTGATTTATTCATAACACAAGAGCACCTACTGAGCTCCTGTCGCTATAAACATGACTAGGACACGTGTTTCTAGACACAGGCTTGGTGTGTCCTAGGGGAGCCACAAGCAAGAAAAGGAGACCACGTAACATCACATAAATATGCGCTATGAAAATATCTTAGGAAGTGATTAATTCTATCCAGGGCAAAGACAGGACACTTCAAAGAGGAATGTCCTTTGGGCACTGGGTCTTAAAAGATAGCTAGAGGTCAAGCAGGCAGCCAGCATGTGTGTCAGGACCACAGGTGAGGAAACAGCAAGAGCTCTGTGAGCAACCATGTAGGGAGAGAAAGAGGGAAGAATATCAACACAGAAGAGCCTGAGCCCAGGGGGCGAAAGGCTTATGGGAATTTGGGTGTTAGAAAGCTTGCTTAATATGAAGTTATTGCAGTTTTCAATTGGAGGAGATGTGTTAGTCTCTTCTCATTACTGTGCCTAAGCACTTGGAACCACGTAAGGAGAAAGGGTGATTTGGGCTCACAGCTTCAGAGGCATCGGGCATGGTCCACTGTTAGAGTTATGTTGAGGCTGAGCATTGTGGTGGGGTGGGCCGGGTGGAGCACAGCTGCCTGTGGCAGCTGCAAAGCCGAGCGGAGACACTGAAAGGGACCAACTGTAACAGGGAGCTAAGGGGTTCAGGAAAGCCCTTGAACCCCACACCCTAGGTTGGTGTCTAATTTTAAACAAGGAATTGAATAAAACAAAACAGCAGGATAAATATTAAAAAGTTATTATATGTATTTAGGGAAGTACAGAACCAAGGAAAGATACCCTGGTGGCTTGAGAGCCCTCGTGTTGGGCCTGGAAAAACCAAGGAAAGCATAAACAGAGAGAGCTCGAAGAGCTCCTGCCGTGTGGAGAAGGAGCCCGCGTGGAAAAGAAGGGCTAGGGGGGGGCTCTCCCAGTTGGGCAAGCCGAGGAGAAACTCAGAAGCAGCTAGATTTCACAGGCAGCACAGAGGGTCTCTCGCAAACGTATTTATAACCCCATGGTGGTGGGCCGTGCCTTCTGGCTAAGATTGAGCTGAGGGACAACTGATTGGTTGGGCTGAGGGCCGGGGGACAGTTGATTGGTTGGGGTGGGAGCTGGGGGCCAGCTGATTAGTTGGGCTGGGGGCCAGCTGATTAGTTGGGCTGGGGGCCAGCTGATTAGTTGGGCTGGGGGCTGGGGGCCAGCTGATTGGTTGGGCTGGGGGCTGGGGGCCAGCTGATTGGTTGGGCTGGGGGCTGGGGGCCAGCTGATTGGTTGGGCTGGGGGCTGGCTGACTCAGGAAGAGGCCAGCTGGTTCTGGGGACTAAGCTTTGCTAACCAAAATATTAGGAATATTTAAACTTTGGAAGAGGCCTCCATCCCAGGAGGGGCCCAGGTTGTTTGTGGAAAAACAGGTCTAGGGGACTAGGCAAGAGATAAGAAGTTAGATCATCCTTTGGTCTCTAGCAAAGTGGAGACTACAAAGATAGGCCCAGAGACATTCCTGCTTCTTCCTCTCAAGAGTCCAGTCACCCTAAACCAACAAAGCTACCCGACTCCCTCTCACAATGACAAGATGCATCCTTCAAAATAATGGCCCCAGCGACCTACTTCCTCCAGCCAGGCCCTATATCCTAATAACCCATTCAGTGCAAAATCATTAGTAGATATACCCATTGATAAAGTTAGCATCTGCATGCTTCATCATTTCTCAGTAGTGCCACCACCCAGGGCCCACGGCTTCAACAAAGAGCCTTTTTGGAAGGACTCTGTATATCTCAATCATAGAAGAATAAATCACTGAATTTACATGTTAGAAAGATTAACCAGGGGCTAGAGAGATGGCTTAGCAGTTAAGGTGCACACCTATGAAGCCTAAGGACCCAGGTTCAATTCCCTTGTACTCATGTAAGCCAGACAAGGTGGAGCATGCATCTGGAGTTTGTATGCAGTGGCTAGAGGCCCTGGTGCACCCATTATCTCTCTCTCTCTCTCTCTCTTTCATAAAAAACATAAAGATTAACCAGGCCCAGGATAGAGGTTGGATTGGAGATGGATGGATCTAGAAGCAGAGAGAACCACTGGGAGATAAAAGGAGCCAGTTTAAGTTAAATCCAGGGCTGGGAAGGTTGCTCAGTGAGTAAAGTGCTTGCTGCACAAGCTTGAGGACCCGAGTTCGAATCCCATAGCTATATGAAAATGCTGGGCATTGGCACATACCTGTAATTCCAGCATTGGGGAGGCAGAGACAATGAATCCCTGGCTCAATGGCTAGCTGGTCTAGCTGAATCTGTGAACTCTAGGTTCAGCAAGAGACCCAATCTCCAAGAATGCGGTGGAGCCTCCTTATGCATTCACACATGTGCCCTTACACATACAAACATGGACGCTCTCATATACGCAGAACAGTAAAAATAAATGATAAAAAGATATATACAGAGTAACTCTTTGTGGCTGATTCCAGCTGAATTCCTACCTGAGCAACAGATGAGTAGAGGCACCCTTTGCAGAGCAAAGACATGTAGGACTCAGAAACTTCAGGTTGTGACCAGTGTCCCTCATTCCCCTGAGCCCACTGGCTGGAATTCCTGAATCCAAGGTCCATGAGGACGAGCAGCCCTCCTTCCTCACCTCTGTGGTCCTCCTGTGAACAGTGAACACAAGATCTGTGAAGCATCTATTTGATAAGAGGGATAGGGAGGTCTTCATTTGCAGAACAACTGAAGCAGGAGGAGGAAGAGGCTGGAATCAAATCCACACTGCTGCGCGTGTGGCCCTGCCTCGCTGGCCTCCTCTCCCTGCTTCCCTCTTGCTGAGTTCGTTCCACTTGCATCAGCCTCTTGCTGCTCTTCAAACCCCAGATTTAGTTCCCCACCAGAGCCTGTGAAATGACTGCTCTCTTCCTCCCACGTGCACTAGTTTACTCCTTTCCTACATGCCATTCCTCAGAAGGCCTTTCCTGACTGCTCAAAAGCAGCCCCTGACCACCACTATGTCCCTTGGTACCGTTCTCTTTCATTCTCTGTCATTCTTTGGTTAATGACAGGATTACGTTCTTGGAAAATATACCGCTGGTCAATTTCATCACTGCTGAGGCATCTAGAATTTGCCTACAAAAAATGTAGATGGCACAGTTTCAGTCACCAGGTGGTGCCTCCTGATGCAGTCAGTAGATACAGAGCATGTGAGATATGTGTGGCTGGTGCTGGCGTATCATGGCAGGCTGTTTAGTAGTAAACCAATCTTTAACAAGTAAAAGGCAAGACCCTTTAGAATAAGAATAGGATAACTTTCTGGTCTCTGGAGATAAAAAAAAATAATAATAATGTAAGCTGTTGCCATGGTTTGTGGCTGCTCATTAGGACTGGAAGGGAAGACCTGTGGCTGAAGACAGCATAACTGATGGGTGCAGAACATAAAGAAATCAAGCTGGAGGTGAGGCAGAAGTGTCCTTCTTACTGGATAACTTCCACAGTGCCGGAAGGTGTTCTGCAGGCTGTCGGCAGGGAAAAGTCATCAACACCGCCACGCAATGATGATTCCTGCATGCTACAGTACTGACCCTGCAAGGCAAGATGTGCCCTCCAATGCAATAGTGACATGAAGGTTATAAGGGTAACCAAAAGCTCTCTGCTTGGGTTTGAGCCCTGCTCCACAAGAGAGAATACAAGCCTGGTACTGAACAACAGGCCAAAAGCCCTTGGCTGAGGAGAATATAGGCCCTAGAGAAGAACCAACTGTTGCTAAATTGCTAAATGGATATATTGTCAAACTGCCTTCTAAATGATTACCTTTATATCCAGAGACCAGTTCTGCTCTCAGCCCTGATCAGAAAACCATTTTGTTTTGGCAGTGGGACGTGATAAATGCACAGGATCATAACTGGCCAAGTACTGAAAATAAGTAACTGACGAGAGCTTGGCCCTGGACAAAACACACACCTCACCTCTTCCATGGTGAGAGCTCAAGGATGGGGAAGAGTGCTGTGGAGCTCTGGCATCCACACACGACAAAGCCATTGCACGCATGAAGTCACCCCACGTGAGGGTTACTCAAGACCTGCCCAGGATGGAGCCATAGGTGGAGGAGGAGCTTTGTAGGCCACTCCCCCTCTAATAACCTAATGACAGCTAAAGGTCGTGGGGAAGGGGATTAAGTCCCCTAGATGGCATAGTCACTATTAAGAGACAAAAACAAAACAAAACAAAACAAAACAGTGAGACTGGATGGGATAAAGGAGAGTCATGTGGGATATATACATATATGAAAAGTGACAAAAGACAAAAAAATGATAAAGGATAGTATAATAAATAAATAAACCTGGACCATAGTGGCTTCTTGTCACTAGCATTGTGTGCTGTGCATATTGTATGTGCTGTACTTTTAAACAGTTGGCAGTGGTTGTAGGCCAACTTGCATCATCACAAACACACAAGGAGGTACACTACCATAGCATCACTAGGCGATAGGAAGTTTTCAGCCTCATACTAAATTTATGGGGTCATGATCATATATGCAGTACAGAGGGACGGGAGAGATGGCTTAGTGGTTAAGGTGTTTGCTTGCGAAGTCTAAGGGCCCAGGTTCAATTCCGCATTACCCATGTAAGCCAGATACATAAAGTGGTGCATGCATTTACAGTGGCTAGAGGTTCTGGGGTGCCCATTCTCTCTCTTTCTGTCTCTCTCTACCTCTTTTTCTCTCAAATAAATAAATAAATAAAATATTTTTTAACTCACGGAGTAATACATATCTGTGTACGTTATCATTTTATTACTTGTCTGTCCTGCTAGTTCTGAGCTTCATGCAGGTAAAGACCTCTTTGCTCTTGTGTCTGCTGTATTTCCAGGACGGATGCACAGAAAGAGGGCAGTGGAGCTATTGACTGAAGGAGTGAGCGGGCAGATTGATCAAACTCTTGTTTGTTTGTTTTTTTTCTTTCCTTGTTTCCCACAGTGCCTTTGACCTAGAGGTCTTCAAATACTTGTGAAGTTAACTAAAGGCTGAATTCTGCACACTAGAAATTTGCGATGAAACCTGTAAGCTTGCATTAGCCCCCTGCATGGCCCTTGCTGTTTCCCTTTCTTTCCAAATAGCCCCTTTCCTCTGCGCTCTGCATGAAGTGCCTTCAGAATCTGTCACAGAGCCTGGCTGAGCAAGCCAAACACTTTCTGCCAGTGAGTCCAGCCTGAGATCCTGTGGCTCAGGGCAGAGGAAGGGAGGGCAGGGAAAGGGCTTGGCTCATCCATGGCCATGTGTCCAGGTCCAGTGTTTGTCTTAAAAATTCATTTTCCTGGGTTTGATTCTCCAGTATCCACATAAAGCCAGGTCCACTAAGTGGCGCATGCATCTGGAATTTGTTTGCAGTGGCTGGAGGCCCTGGTGTACCCATTCTCTCTGTCAATCTCTCTCTCTCTCTGTCCTTGCAAATAAAAAATATGAATAACATAAAGGGGCTGTAGAAATGGCTTAGCAGTTAAGCGCTTGCCTGTGAAGCCTAAGGACCTCGGTTCGAGACTTGATTTCCCAGGACTCATGTTAGCCAGATGCACAAGGAAGCACATGCATCTGGAACTCATTTGTAGTGGCTAGAGGCCCTGGCGCATCCATTCTTTCTATATATATCTGCCTCTCTCTCTCTCTGTCACTCTCAAATAAATAAATGAAAATAAACAAAAAATAATATAAAAAATGCACAAAAAAAAAACCCGGTAAAAGCTGGGCATGGTGGCACACACCTTTAAAAAATTTCATCTGGCATCTCATTACCTTTCTCATGATCTTCCCAGCTTCCCATAAGCCATTGCTCCTTTCTGATCTGCTGGGTTTGTAAGTCTACCCTGCACGTTCTAGACTGGTTTTATCACCCCAGCTGAGTCCCAATTTTGTCAGACTGGAGAATCAACTTGTGGCAATTTCTCTATGCAACAGAAAATTTTTGCAAGGAAGTCCTTTTAGCTATTGAGCCATCTCTCCAGCCTACAACATATATTTCTTTTTTCCGAGGAAAGACCGTAAGAGATCATCATGCAGATTTTGGGGCCTACAGACACCCAAAGGTCTACCAGACTTGACTGGGAATGAGATCCCAGTATTTTCTGTGTGGCTTTGTTTAAATAAAGTATTCTTTTTGACCCAAGTTCTTGTCAAAATGTAATTTTTAAATATTTTATTTTTAATTTTATTTCTTTCTGTGAGAGAGAAAGGCAGAGAGAGAGAGAGAGAGAGAGAGAGAGAGAGAGAGAGAGGGAGAGAATGGGTGCTCCAGGGCCTCCAGCCACTGCAAACGAACTCCAGATGCATGTGCCCTTTGTGCATCTGGCTAACGTGGGTCCTAGGGCATCTAGCCTCAAACCAGGGTCCTTAGGCAAGCGCTTAACCACTAAGCCATCTCTCCAGCCCAAAATGTAATTTTTAAAATGATGTGTTTTTAAACTTGGCACTTGGGTGGCTGAGACAAGAGGATTGCAAGTTTGGGGTCAGCCTGATGAAACCTAGTTTTCAAAAAGAGTCTCATGTAACTATTCAATAAACAAATATACAAGACTTATTTCACTCACAAGGAAGGAACCTGAGGAATTGAAGAGCAAAATCCAAAGTACATTGAAAAGCAGTAAATTATCCAAGATATGTAAGAATAAGTATCAAGTCTGTCAGGAAAAAAGATTGAAAAATGCTCACTAGGTGAATATGAAACCAGTGCTTATCATACAAGGCAGCTGTGGTCTTTGAGGCTCTTTTGTTACGTCTCTTCACAACAAAATTGCTTGCAGCTTATTAATCTTTTTCAAACTAAGGTAGGAATTTGCACTGCCTTGCCCTAATTAATAGTAAATAGTGACATTATCCTAGGGAATCAGTTTCTCTGGGAAAGTTGGACAATCTGCAGTTTGATTAAAAGATACAAAATATCCTTTGCCCTTTTCCAATTAAAAATATTTTCTTGAGCCGTGTGTGATGGCACACGTCTTTAATCCCAACACTTGGGAGGCAAAGGTAGGAGGATCGTCACAAGTTCTAGGCCACCCTGAGACTTCATAGTGAATTCCAGGTCAGCCTGGGCTAGAGTGAGACCCTACCTCGAAAAACCAATACCCATAGCTGCCTGGGAAGGGGCGTGTTCCACTGGTGTTCTTCAAGGTTGTACAGACACTGGCCTCTTCTCTTTCTGATCTGGCCCTGATGCTTGCTAGCTATATCCTGCCATCCATGTCTCCGTTTCTTCAAAGCTTGCTTTCTAGCTTTCCTTTACCATCCATTTCATAAGTTCATGCACAATATTAACCATTACAGTAGCAAATGACTTTACTCTGACAATTACAGCTGGAAGAGCATATATTTCCTTGTTTTCTGTTAAAAATATTTTTATATTTATTTATTTTTTTGACAGAGAGGGAGAGGGAGAGAGAGAGCATGCCAGGGCCTCCAACCACTGCAAACAAATGCCAGACGTGTGTGGGCCCTTGTGCATCTGGCTAATGTGGGTCCTGAGGAATCAAACCTGGGTCTTTTGGCTTTGCAGGCAAATGCCTTAAGTGCTAAGTCATCTCTTCAGCCCTTTTTGTTTTGGTTTCTCAAGGTAGGGTCTCACTCTAGCTCTGGCTGACCTGGAATTCACTATGTAGTCTCTGGGTGGTCTGGAACTCATGGCAATCCTCCTACCTCTGCCTTCCAAGTGCTGGGATTAAAGGTGTGTGCCACCATGCCCTGCTTTCCTTGTTTCCTTGCTGTTAAGGAAGCTTGTTACTGAAAATGTGATGTGACTCCTAAAATTACAGTATATATTATATTCAAAACTGTTACTTTTATTACTTCTGGAAAGCATTGTTGAATTTTTTCCTTCTTAAAAAGCAAGCTCTCAAAGCACTTCATATGCATTATCTCCTTTCAACTTCAATGTAATCCTGTGAGTTGTAGATTATTCCTTTATTCACTTCAAAGATGACATCCGGACACTGACACTGACATCTGGAGAGGCTGAAGTCTTCCGCAAGATCCCACCAACAAGTGGTGGGTCTGCGAGTCACATCTCAGCTGACTGAATCCATTCTCCTTCATAAATTGTGATGAAGGAGCCATGGGTCCTATTTGTGTGGTGACTGAAAAAGGGAAAACTTTTCATCCAGATGAAAGAGAAAATGAAGAGAACCTATAAGCAGTGGGCACATTAGGAAAGAACCACTGGTGGCCCAGACATAGAAAACACAGTGTGCTTGCATGCTGTGCTTGCTCAGAACCATGGACAGCAGAGGGCACCAAGCTTGCAGCACCACTGAAGCACCATGTGCTTCAGAGCCAAGTATCTTACCTCGGTCTGGCTGTCTTCTATCCCTCTGTAATTGTGCTCTGTAGAAGGTTGCTTAGGTAAACAGATGCATGTGGGCTTTGGCCAGTGTAGGACAGAAAATGTCTGGAGAAGGGATACCTTTTAAAAGGTTTCTCATGAAAGCTTTATAAGTCATCCTGTTTCCATAGGTCTTGGTCAAAAAGGTTTTAACTCACTCTAACAATCAGTACCTGCAAACCACATATATCAGAAATGAGAAGTGGGCAGGCAATGTTTGGATAAGAAGGGATTGTAGGGATGTTTGGAGTCTTGGAATGCATGGTAGTGTTAGGCCTCTGAAGAAGCATAGGGTTAGAGAAGAAATTAAGGAGGTTAAAAATGAAAACAAATTCTTGGACATGACCATTTTGCATAAGACTAGCCCCAACCCTAGATCTGAGCCACTGGAGACAAATTTACGGCAATAAGTTACAGCAACTAAATTCCTGCCTTCATGGCTATGACTCTTATTTTGAAGGTAGAAGCTGCATTAAATTCAATTCTTGGTCTTTATCCCTAAGCACAGGGCACAAGGTGATGTGTGTTGCACCACACTATCTACAGCTTTTATCAAATCTTGAATCACTCTTTCCAGAAATGTCAGAGACTTTTCTATCTGAAGAATAGGCTCCTGTTTGCTTTTTGGTCATTTTAGCATGTGGACGTTGGTACACATGTGCTTGCTGGTGCACAAGCATATGTATGTGCATGCGGGAGCCAGAGGACACCCTTAGGTGTTATTCTCCGCTATACTGTTCATCTTCCTTTGAGACACAATATCTCCTTAGTCTGGAGTTCACCAATTATACTAGACTGGCTGGCAATGAGCGCCTGGGATCACCTGTCTCTACCTACTAAGCATTTGAATTACAGGTGTGTGCCACCACACCTGGCCTCTAAATGGACTCTGGGTATCCAACTGAGGTCCTCATGCTTTTTAGGCAAACACTTTACTTACTGTTTTCTTCATAGATGAAGTGAAGTAATCAAGGCCATGAGCCTTATAAGGCACTCACAGAGTGCCAAATAATGGTTGTTATGATGCAAATTGACCAGCCCATGCTTTTATTTGGGAGAGTGGAGCATATGGTAGAATCCACAGGATGGTGTTTTTTTGGAAACAAAAATAGGTTTAAAAGACTGCCAATAAAAATGGTACTTGTAGCCAGAACTCTACACCTCAAAAGCAGGATTCATGATGTTGGTGGGTTTTTAAGATAATTAATACAGGGGAAACACATTGCACTTCATAAGGAATTTATCAAACCTAAAAAATAAAACTTGTATGTCTTTAGAAGAAAAAATTCCTCCCCCTAAATTTTTAGTTGTGTGTGTGTGTGTGTGTGTGTGTGTGTGTGTGTGTGTGTGACATATGCCATGATTCTCTTGTGGAGGTCAGAGAATAACTTCAGATGTTTGTCCTCACCTGTACCTTGTTTGAGGTCAAGTCTCTTTTCATTCACCACTGTATTCTCCAGGCTAGCTCACACACTTCTAGGAGAGTCTCTCATCTCTGCTTCCCATCTCACAGTAGGTATGTTGGGATTACTGTCTTTTTGGGTGGGTGCCAGAGGTCTGAACTCAGGTATTCATACTTGTACAGCAAGCACGTTATCCACTGAGCTCTCTCCATAGCCTCCTGAATTTTTTGTTTGTTGTGAAACTGAGTAGTTGACACTCTTTTAAATTGCATGTTCAACCCCACCAAACTCCACCAATAGATGCAACCCCTTTATTTTCCAATCCAGACCACGATATGAATAAGATGCTGAAGTCATTTGAAATCTATTTTATAATGAGGAGACTTGTAATGAACAATGGGGAAATAAGAAGGGACAGAGGAAGGAAAAGTAGGAAAGGGAAACCAGAAAAAGATCAAAGCTTTCTGAGCCTCAGGAAATTTCAGAGCTTTTCCATTTCAGAACAACTGCTGCTTAAGACTGAAATATCCACTTGGAGGTTTTAAATAGATGAGTGCCAAAATGGTCCCACTTATGTCACTGGAAAGCGTTGATCCGTTGGGGTGGCTCTTCACAACATTTCCTCCAAAGATGTAAATGTTATTTGTTTCAAACAAGGACAGTAGTTCAAGTCACACTTCCCCAGCTATTCTTCCTATGACAGAAATTAATGATTCAGCCATATATCCTGACAGATACTCAAAGGTGCTTAATCAGCTGTCTCTGGTAAGGTAAGGAAGGCATTTTTTAAAGTTGGCACATTTACAAATATAGGGGAAAAGAGCCTGTAATCCCTGCTAAAAGTAGAGCTACTGTTCAGCTCCATTTGATGAAATGACATTCTCTTGATTCCTTTCTCATGAGTGCATTAAACAGGGCACAGCTTAGGAAGTTCAGGTATGTGCAAAGTATAAATATTGCATGGGATACATTATCCAGATAGCACAAGGAAGGGCATTTTGACCTTCTTACCATGGATAAAAGGACGAGAAAGGGAATGATAGAGTCATGGCAAGAGATGACCTGTTGCTTTCTGATGAGCCAGAGTCATACAAAATAGCTTTCTGCCCAGCAGAAGAAGCAAGGTGAAAGAGTGGAAGCTTCTTTGCATAGGTGGGCATCTGGGAGAAAAAGACACAGATATTTATTATCTGCCTTGGTTGTTCCTTTTTTTCTGGAAGCAATAGAACAAACATGCTAAAATGCCTAATATCTTCTTGAGTTTGACTATGATATTGGTAATGTAAATACCAATGCAACTATTAGTAAACATTAACTTTGCCAAACATAATGTGTGAGGGACTGCAGAACCAAAGGCTATGAAAGTCCTGCCATGAACGGGCTGGAGAGATGACTTAGCCATTAAGCGCTTGCCTGTGAAGCATAAGGACCCTGGTTCAAGGCTCGATTCCCCAGGACCCACGTAAGCCAGATGCACAAGGGGGCACATGCATCTGGGGTTTGTTTGCAGTGGCTGGAGGCCTTGATGTGCCCATTTTGTCTCTCTCTCTCTCTGCCTCTCTCTCTCTCTTTCTTGCTCTCAAATAAACAAAAATGTTTTTTTAAAAAGAAAGTCCTGCCATGAAAGAGCTCATGTTCTGAGTGGGGGTGAATGTAGTCTGTGCTCTTGGTGGGAACAGAACTCACTCACTTTTGGCTCAGTTAAAAGAAAAAAAGTTTTATTCAAAAGATTGCTTGGCAAATGGCTTAACCAAGTGTTTGTAGATCTCTGAGGCAGGCTATTACTCCACAATGAAAAGGAACAAACATTGATACATGTGGTGACATGTCTTAAACCAACGAAAAGCATGAAACATTTTAGGAAAGGCAGATAGAAGAGGCAACATTTTGATGATGTCAGCTGAGGCCAGGAAGTGGTTGTTTAGAACAAAAGACACAAGTAGGGATTAACAGAGTTCTAAAGATGGGCAGCACTGATAGCTGCATGACTCCTGGAATTGAAGCATGTGACTGCAATGGGTGGATTTTATGGTATGAAATTACATCATAACATAGACATGACAACATGTAAAATTATCCACAATCATTGTGCATCTATTTAAAAGAATGTTGGGAGGTGTGGTGATTTGCTTCAGATGTCTCCCATAAACTTATCTGTTCTGAATTCAGGTTCTTAGCTGGTGGAAATTTGGGAATTGAAGCCTTCTGGAGGTAGTGTGTTGTTGGGCGTGGCTTTATGGGTGTTATAACCAGTATCCTCTTGCCAGTGTTTGGTACATTCTCCTGTTGCTGTGATCCACCTGATGTTGGCCAGGAGGTGATGTCCATCCTCTGGTCATGCCATCAATCATTTCCCTCTGCCATCATGGAGCTTCCCCTCAAGTCTGTAAGCCAAAATAAACCCCTTTTCCCACAAGCTGCTCTTGGTTGGATGTTTTCTACCAGCAATACGAACCTGACTGTAACAGTAGAATTGGTAACGAGAAGTGGGATCATTGCTGCTAGACACCTGACTGTGTGGCTTTTGGCCGTTTAGACCTGATTTTCAAGAGTAATGTGGAAGGATTTGAAACCTTGGGCTAAGAGGCACCTTGAAGTGCTGTTAGTACAGCTTGATGGACTATTCTGGTCAGAGATGAAAGAACTGAATGCAGTAAGAACTATGGATTCTGAGGTTTGGCTGATAAGGGTGAGAAAGATCTTTACCTGGACTGGGCTAGAAGCATTTTGTGTGAGAGGCTTGCTGTTACATCCATGTCCTTTGCAGGGTTGCATTGCATAGAAATGGACTGCTGTGAGCAGAGGGATATGTATGGCACAGAAAGAAATCTTTGGGCCAAAACTTCTGCCTGTTCAGGTGAAATTGTTTGAGAGATTACAACTATTGAGATTGGGCCAGCTAACCTGCATTAGGACAGCAGTAAGAATACAGAGTATTTTTAAGGGACCTAAATGGTAAAGGAGTATCCTGTTCTTCAAAGTCTGCTTTATTCCCCCTACCCCTGTATTAACAAATTGCAGCCCATGTGGGATTATGGAGTATAACAAATGCAGGAAAGAGAGGGTCATTGAATTTGTAACATGATTTTGTCATTTTGGAAATGGTCATGGGCAGTGTGAAGCAGGCTTGTTGGATTACCTGCATGGAGACCCAACGGAACTATGAGAATGAACCATGGGTTGCAGTGGAGACCCTATGTAGATGCCACAACATTGGGATGGCTGCCAAAGGGAGCTGTTGGCACTGGATGAAGTTTTCTGGGACTGTGAGTAGCCTAGCTGGAGGGGTGGAATTGGAACTCCAGATGCTCATCACTGGTTAGAATTATCAGTCTTGGAGACTCGTCACTGACTAGAGTGGTTGGACTTGGAGCTACAGAGTTTGATGTTTGCCCTGTTTAAATCTTGTACTGGTTGAAAATTTCTTTGCTATGCCCAATGCTGTCTTTTGCAGTGTGAATGTTTATTCTGTGTCATTATGGGTTTTGGGGGGTTATTTGGTATTATGGCTCAGTCAAAAGATTTTGGACTATGGAGATGTATGGTCATCATTGGGATTGATAAAACTATGGGGACCTTTAAAATTGGACTGAACACATCATATTTTATATGTTGTATGGTTATCAGTTTATGGGGGCCAGAAGTGGAATGTGGTGGTTTGATCCTGGTGTTCCCCATAAGCTTATGTGTTCTGAATTCTAGATCCTCAGCTCGTGGCAGTTTGGGAATTGAAGCCTCCTAGAGGGAGTGTATTGTTGGGAGCGGGCTTATGGGTGTTATAGCCAGTTTCCCCTTGCCAGTGTTTGCACACTCTTCTGTTGCTGCTGTCCACCTGATGTTGGCCAGGAGGTGATGTCCACCCTCTATTTATGCCATCATTTTCCCCTGCCATCATGGAGCTTCCCCTCAACTCTGTAAGAAAAAATAAACCCCTTTCCCTATAAGCTGCTCTTGGTCAGGTGTTTTCTGCCAGCAATACAAACCTGACTGCAACCAGAGGGTTGCCAAGGAACCCCATTGCAGAATCAGGCTTGGAATCTAGGCATCCAGGTGACTAACCAGGGCCAATCCTGTCAAAGCAACCTTGGGACCACCACAGCTTGTCCCAGCGGCATCACTAATGTGAAACCGCAGTATGGGCACCACAATAGCTGTCACTGCTCTGACCACTGGGTCACAAGTTTTGATCAAACTTGATCCAGAGTATGTGGATAGACCCAGAGAATATGAGGACTTTGCTTTAAGTAAGGGGAAGAAAAGATGGAATCTAGGACATTTTCTATTTTCCTAGCAGGAAGTAGGTACTTCTTATAAGCAGTAGGGGACATCCCAAGTATAGGAAGGTGGCTGAGATACTAAGTTGGCTCAAAAGAAAAGTAAATGACCACTATAGATGAATTAAACCCCACATTCAGAGCTGTGTTGGGGTAGGTGTATGCATGGGGAGTTCAGGGACCCTAAGTGTAAAGGAGAGGGATTTGGCAGATGGGAGCTGGAGAGATGGTGTCCTGGATGTAATGATGCCATGCCTCAATGAGGAGCCTGGAGGAGGAAAGGACATCCTGAACAGCAGTGTACATGGTGTTTGGTTCCCAGCGTACTGAGGGTGGGCTGGGAACTGATGATCTTTGCCGTGGAAGCTTAGCTCACTTTCTTGGCAACAGATGTGCAGAAGTGTTATAAGTTGGGGAACAAGCTGGTAAAAATTTGCATGTTGGAAGGGACAAGTTCAGCAGCAATGTGCAGAGTTGAGAGAAATAAACCTAAGTGTGAGGAGACTTCAACCGCTAAATAGGGGCTTGAGCTAGAGTGGAGAAAAGGGACTGGATTTGGGGATCATTAGTGAAATCAAGGGAGCAAGAAATAACTCTTGAATTGTTGGGGGTGGGGGTGAAGGGGTATCCGTGACCACTCTCAAGTCCAGTCTGGATAACAGAATGTGACAGTACCATTGGTCATTGGGAGGCAGACATAGTCGATTTAGTTTAGACAGATTGAGTGGCATGTGCTATGGGATATTCAGATGTCACTCAGGAGTTGCATATATGAGCCAGTTTGGGTGATAGACTGGAGGATTTGAGTTAGACTACCATCCTGTAATGTAAGCTACAAGGGGGTCATTAGTCCATCCAAGTGGAATCTATATGAGGACGAGGGTAAGAACAGAATCCTTGAGATCAAATGTGTGTGTTTAAGAAAGAGGTGCTGAGCTGCTCTTGCAGAGGCTGCGGAAGGCACAGAGGTGGGCAAGGTTTGAAATCAGACAGAGTGTTGGGATGGTTGCCATAGCACCTGGTCTGGGGGTGCCCCTGAGATTTCCCTTCCTCACCTGTGTCTTTTGCTTCTTAAGAAGACCGTGTCCCATAGTCGTGGGGACATTTTGTGAACTGCATTAAACAGATGCCTAACCCTCTGCTCATCCCCTCTTGGTATAGCAAAGCTGGCCTAAAATATCTGGAAGTTCCAATTTTAAAAGAAAGGAAAAACAGATGTGGCATGCATCCTACATTCCATGCCATATCTACTGCATGCATGACTGGATCCCTTCCAGACTTTCTGGAGTGATATTGAAGCAATAGTTTGTGCCTTTCCCTTAGAGGGGAAATAATCTCTGCCTTTGCTTCCTGCAGAGACAGAGAACTTGACCCCCCAATCTCAGAACATTTACTGGTGAACTTGCAATATGTCATTTCTGCCTCTGGCTGTAGAGAGGGAACACATTTCCCCACCCCCAACGCTGAAGTCATTCCTCTGCCTAAGCCTGTGACTCATTCCCATGTTATCAGAATTCCCTGACCTTTGACTCCTTTTGCTGCCAGTGAATAAAAGAGATAGTTGATAAGATGGACATGTTGGTGGGGCAATAACTGAGTTCAGCTTGAGGCCCCTCAGGGTCACCCTTGTGGAGAGGCTCCTGAAGCAGCTGGACAATTGGAGTTCAAGAAGGAAGCCATGCACCGTGGCTTCTGACAAGCCTGCTTTCTGGAGACAAACCCTCCTGATATGACATCTGCCAACGTCCCTGCTGTGAACACGGCTGCCATGGCCTATGTCAGGTTACTGACAGTTTCAAAAGCAGCTTGTAAATTTCCTAAATCTTATTTTTAAGATTTATTTTTATTCATTTATTAGAGACAGAGGGAGAGAGAGAAAGAGAGAGAAAGAGAATGGATGCATCAGGGCCTCTAGCCAGTGCAAATGAACTCCAGATGCATGTGCCACCATGTGCATTTGGCTTACGTGGGACCTGGAGAGTTGAACCTGGGTCCTTAGGCTTCGCAGGCATTCACCTTAACTGCGAAGCCATCTCTCCATCCCCCTCCCCTTTTTTAAATTTACTAAATCTTTAAAAATGGGCTCTCCCAAGTATATGGCCAGCACCCGCACAGCACTAGAAGCCTGGGGCAGGAATACTTGTCTTGGAGTTCATGATGGCGGACAGAGCCTTGAAAGCACCTGAAACAGAATGTGCACGCAAGGCCCAAGGATATCCTTGGATTCTTGGCCTCCGGTCAGCCCATCCACCTTCTTCCTGGGAAAGAAAACAATCTCCTTTTCAGGGGTGAGAATTCATGAAGTCCTGTCCTCAGGGCACTAAAACCAGGGTCCCATAGAACATGGGCTCATGGTCTACAAAAAATGTGTGTGTATGTGTATGTATGTATATATATATATATATATATATATATATATACACATACATACACACACATATATATACACACACACACATATATATATATGCACATACATACATACATACATACATACATACATACATATATCCATGAAAATCAGCTTCTAAAAAGCAAATCCTAGCTGGGCATGGTGGCACATGCCTTTAATCCCAGCACTCAGGAGGCATAGGTAGGAGGATTTCTGTGAGTTCAAGGCCACCCTGAGATTATTTAGTGAATTCCAGGTCAGTTTGGGCTAGAGTGAGACCCTACCTTGCAAAACCAAAAAAAAAAAAGCAAACCCCAGGCAGGAATAGTAGCCACCTGCAGATGTTCCCCCACGACAAGGTGAACTGTGAATGCGCTTCCATGCAGGCCTGGCAGCCGTCAGGCTAAGGAGATTAGCAGATCCTGCATGGCATTGGAGCAAGCTGCCACTTTCTAGCAAGATGGTAGCTGGGTGGGCTGAGAAAAGGAGTCATCATGGAAAACAGCATGTTAATAAGCCCTCAAGCAAAGTACAGCGAGGAGAGGCGTCAGTCTGGTCCATCTGTCCAGCACTGGCTGGGTCACCATGTGACACCAAGATCCCTGCAATGGCAGCAGTGGCCTTGAGCCATCACATGGCTTCTCTTCATCCCCCTTAAAAGCCTTGCACATGGATGCACTGACGTTGAGCTCCCATGAAGATGTGGGCTTGTCCCTTCCTGCAGCAAGGATGATGTGGACTCACACAGTGCTTGTTTTGTGCACATGGGCAGAGGTGTCTCTCACCATTGCTACTCCATCTGGCTGGCCATTTGCATCTTCTTTTTTTTAAAAAAATTTTTTTTTTTTTGAGGTAGGGTCTCACTCTAGCACAGGCTGATCTGGAATTCACTGTGTAGTCTCAGGGTGGCCTCGAACTCTCGGCGATCTTCCTACCTCTGCCTCCCTGAGTTCTGGGATTAAAGGTGTGTGCTACCACACCAGGCTCCTATTTGCATCTTCTAACACAGGTGGAATCAGTTGCTCTCAACTCTAACACCTCGATGAATGGTCACCATCCTCATAATGACATCCACTATGGCCAAGCATTTGTGGACGGACCTCTGGTAGTACCAGACCCCAAGCCAGGTCCTGGGTATCTGTTAACTTATCTTTATGACAACCTTACTAGATAGATAAACCTAGATAGCTAGACCCCATTAGTAGATTAGGAAAATGAGGCCCAAAGAGTTTACGTGAGCTCTGAAACTGCAATCCCAAGGACAAAGCCCTGAGCCATGAGACTCCTCCAAGCCAACTTGAAGACCTACAGGACAGCCAGTGCCGCTGACGCTCCCAGCTCCTCAGAGCATCTTTCTAAGCAGCAGGTGCTGTGGCTCAGGGTCTGATGTGTGACCTCAGCTGCAGCTCCTGCAGAGAGCAGAACGCTCCTGTGAGACAAATGAGGGAGGAGCAGTGGAACAAGTGACAAGAGTGTGATTGGACTCTTGATGACCAGGGTTTGTTTAAGCAGAGCCTTCCAGTTGACTGTGTTTAACTCTGAGCAGCAGAAGTTGTTTCATTTACAGAGCTGTTTTCCAAACAATCTGAGATATGTTTTGGCCTTAGGTCTCATGTGGACATTCTGGGGGCATGTAGCTTTCTTCAAGGTCAAGATGTTTTGACATCCTGGTGGGGAACAACCGAACTAGCCAGGAGGTCCAAGTTGCAGTGGCAGTTAGGAGATGGGTCCTGTCCCTGAAATATTTGGATGTATCAGTAATAGCAGTAACAAGGAGAATACTAGGGGAGGAGGACTGGGGAAAGAAAGTGTGAGAGGAGGATAAAAATTTGTACTTGGGGGCTGGAGAGAATGCTCAGTGGTTAAGGCGCTTGCCTGCAAAGCCTGAGGACCCATGTGCTATCTCTCCAGATCCCACATGAGCCAGATGCACAAAGGTGAGGCAAGCACAAGGTCACACACGCCTACTAAGTGGTGCAGTGTCTGGAGTTTGATTCCAGTGACTGAGGTTCTGGCACGCCAATTGTCTCTCCGTCTTTGCCTCTCTCACTCTTACTGTTACTCCTCTATCTTAAAAAATTGTATTTGGTGGGGCGTGATGGTGCACACCTTTAATCCAAGCACTCAAGAAGCAGAGATGGGAAGATCTCTGTGAGTCTGAGGTCAACCTGGGACCACACAGTGAGAGTTCCAGGTCAGCCTGGGCTACAGTGAGACCCTACCTTGGAAAAAACAAAACCAAAAACAAAAAATGTATTTGAAAAGGACAGAACGAATGATACCTAAATCTCTATATGCTAACTAAAAAATAAAATATAATAAATAGTGGTAGAGGAATAGAGAAAGGAGGCAGCAAGAAGATATAATTTGCAGAGCACACACTCAGGGTCACCAGACCTTTCACTGACCAGAAAGCTCACCCAGGAAGTCATGGGTGCCCAGCATGACTGAAAGAGATAGGAAGTCAAGTGTTCATTTTTCTTCATGAGTTGTGAGCTCCCAAAAGTGATTATCATAGGAATTTTCCTCTCAGGCTAGAGAAGTACCAAGGAGAGCCACAGACAGTCAGGGAGAATGTTGTGGGTCAACCAGAGGGCAAGACAGCCAATGAGTCAGAGAAGAGGCCAGTGGCTGAGTTCCAGCTCGCTGCCCTAATTGCATTAGCACCTTGGCCTGGTTCATGCCCAGCCCACATGGTGGGTTGGGAATGGAAAGGCCTGATTTAATTTTAGTCAAGATGGTGCCCCTGCCGCCCTGTGACCAGAGCAGCAGACGCTGACCATGATGCAATTTCTCCTACCTCCCACAGAAAAAGTCACCCATCGCTCTCAAGGACAAGCCAGAACTGGCCCAATGGTGCCATCTCTCCTTGGTTCCTAACCTTGTGGGGCTTCCTGCCCTGTGGCCAGTAGTGACCTCTGTATCGTGAGTCCATTCCGTTTATACAGTGCATGTCCATGTTCCTACCTGTGTACAGCCCCATCTGGCATGATGTTAGATACTCTTGTTTAGTTCACTATCTGGGTGACTTTTAGGGAGAAGGGTCTTGGTCCTTCTTTATGTAACTTACTGTACTTTCTTTATGGAGACTTGTAATCAGCTTCTCTCATACAAGTCACTCTTCCTGTGATATATTTTGGAGGAAAGAGTTTGTTTTATGTCCACTGTCGAGTTTAGTCTCTTGTCTCTACCATGTATCTCCAACACATGACTCTCACTCATGTGGGGCTATCTTGGGTGATGCCCACTTCTGTCCCTTTCAGAGGACACAGACTCAAGGCTGAGCAAGTAGCTGTGTCACTAATCACTTGGGAGAAGTGGAGGGGGTTCTTCCATGGCAATTCCTTAAGGGTAACCCTTTCCCTAAAAGATCCCACCGTCAGGAATTCCTCTCTTTTCTGACAGGTGTCTCTATCTCTCAGCATTGTCTCTCCACTCACCTGTTTGTTTTGAAGAGGAATTTTGATTCCCTTCATCTCATGCCTTTGGAATTGTTCATTGATTATCCTTTTTTCATCTCCAAATGGCTGGCCAAGATTTTGCAGAATAAAATCCCTTTTAGCCTGAAGTAAAGGCATGGTGCTTCCTTGAGAAAGCAACTGCAGCTCTTGGCAACTGTGGTTAAAGTCTTCTCTGCGAAACCACTGTCATTCTGGGTAGAGGGTGATGTGGCATGGCATTTGGATAGTTTGCCGTTCTACCCCTGCATACTTCCCTCCAAACACTGAAGATGAGCAACAGTTATTCTTCCCTCTGTGTGCTTTTGTCTGAAAGTCTGGACTTCAAAGTTTCCAGAGATACTGTGTTCGCCTCAAGATAAAAACAAAGATTAAAAAAAAAAAAACTTTATGAGATGATTGCAACTTGGTGGGAGGAAAATGAAATGTTTTTCTGACATCTCCTGCTACTGAAAATGTGAAGAGAATATAAATACGTGTAGACAGTGTAATTTAGAGCATTGTAATTTATAGAAGAAACTGAAGAAGGTTTTGACAATAGGTAAGTACATCATGCTCATTTGGTTCCAGAGTTTCCTAGAAACAAAACTCCATGCAGAGCAGACTTCGTATCCACAGAAGATAGGGCAGGTGAGGTGGCCCTTCCTCTTAGACCCAAGACAGCCACAGGTTATATGCCTATTCTCCAGGATAATTACTTCCAGTCCCTTTGCTCCCAGAGGGGTCCCAGTGCAATTACAATATATGCAGTCGTGGGAGAAGCATTTGGATAGAGAGTGGATTTGTTTACGTCTACCATGATGGCAAAAATATACCTGACAAGAGTCGGAGAGATGGCTTAGCAGCCAATGCACTTGCCAGCAAAGCCAAAGGACCCAGGTTCAATTCCCCAACACCCACATAAAGTCAGATGTACAAGGTGGCACATGTGTCTGGAGTTAGTTTGCAGTGGCTAGAGGTACTGACATGCACATTCTCTCCTCCTCTCTCTCTTAAATAAATTATATATCTTATAAATAAATTATATATATACATACATATATATATACATACATACATACATACATACATACATACATATATATATATATATATATATATATATATATATATATATATATATATATATATATATATATCCCGACAGTGACATCGGAGAAATAGTTAAGAAAATCACGTCTTATCCCTCAGACAGGAGCCACAAAGTGATGACTTTCTTTTTTTTTTTTTTGAGGTAGGGTCTCACTCTAGTCCAGGCTGACCTGGAATTGGGAATTGACTGTGTAATCTCAGGGTGGCCTCAAACTCTTGGTGATCCTACCTCTGCCTGCCGAGTGCTGGGATTAAAGGCGTGCGCCACCCGCCTGGCCCTGCCACAGTTTCTTAGCTGACTTCTTCACCTCCCGCCGTGTTCTTCCAATATACTGTGGTGGTTTGATTCAGGTGTCTCCCATCACCTTAGGTGTTCTGAATGCCAGATTCCCAGCTGATGGAGATTTGGGAATTAACATGTCCAGGAGGCAGAGTATTGTTGAGGATGGGCTTATGGGTGTTATATCCAGTTTCCCTGTGCCAGTGTTTGGAATGTTCTCCTGTTGCTATTGTCCACCTTATGCTGGCCAGGGGCTGATGCCCACCCTCTGCTCATGCCATCGTTTCCCCTGCCATCATGGAGCTTCCCTTTGAGCCTGTAAGCCAAAATAAATTTCTTTTTTTTCCTCACAGGCTGCTCTTGGTTGGGTGATTTCTACCAGCAATGTGAACCTGACTGCAACATATATGCCCATTATATATACATTATATGTAGAATATGCTCTGAAGAACATAACTCCATAAGATGTCATTTCCGCACACCAGGAGGGAATTGATGTCAACACTAGACCTGTGTACTGTCTAACCTGCCCAACTTCACAGGGCAGTCATAAAGGTGCTTCTCACACTACAGGAAAAAAAAAAAAAACTTGGTTTTTTATTTTTGAAACAGGTCCTTCTGTGTAGCCCAGGCTGATTGAACTGCATGCATATCCTCCTGCCTCAGCCTCCTGTGTGCTGGGATTGCAGGTGTATATACGGCACACCCACCACCCAATATTTATTCTTTATCTGTAGGTATACATGTGTGTAATATGCATGCATGTGTGTTTATATTTTGCATGTGGAGGACAATATGTGAGCAGGTGCATGTGGAGGTAGGAAGTCAATGTCTAGGGTCTTCCTCTAGTGTTTCTTGTAGCTACCTTTGCATTGCTAGCATGGGACAACTGATCAAAAGCAGCTTGTGGGAGGAAAGGGTTTATTTTGGTTTACAGACTCAAGGGGAAAATCCACGATGGTAGGGGAAAACATGGCATGAGCAGAGGGTGGACATCACCTCCTGGCCAACATCATGTGGACAACAGCAGCAGGAGAGTCTGGCAAACACTAGCAAAGGGAAACTCTGACCCCAACAATACACCTCCTTCAGTAAGGCTCCAGTTACCTCATTGCCACCAGTTGGGGATTCAGCATTAGAAACACATGAGTTTATGGGGGCCACATAATTTAAACCACCACACTTCTCTGCCTTGTTTTTCGGAGACCAAGTCTATCACTGAGCTCACCTATTCAGCTAAATAAGCTAGCTAGCCAGTAGCAGCCTCCCCAGAGCTAAGATTACAGGTGCCTGACATCACAGCTGGCATTTTCATGTGGATACTTGGCATCTGAACTCAGGTCTTTATGCTGTATGATAGGCATTTTGCCCACTGATCCATCTCTCCAACTCTCAGTATTTATTCTGTTTTTTAAAAAATAATTATTTGTTTTACTAAGGGGGGCTAGATAGAAATAGTGAGAGATTGGGCATGTCAGATCCTTCAGCCACTACAAATAAACTCCAGACGTATGTGCCACCATATGCATCTGTCTTATGTGGGTTCTGGTGAATCAAACCTGGGTCCTTTGGCTTCGTAGGCAAGTTCCTTAACCACTAAGCTATATCTCTGGCCCTCGGTGTTTATTCTTAAAATGAACCTACTGAACATGGTGTCCCTGAGTAAATATTTCTATTGCCAAATGCCTCTCCTTTGGCTTCAGGAATAAGTATGAACCTTGACCCCTGACACATGCTCAAGCCTTTCTCATCATCATAGAGTCTGTGGTGGTTAATGCTGTATGTCAACTTGACTGGCCCACAGGGTTCCTAGAGAGTTGAACAAACATTGTTTGGATTATTTCTGGGAAGGTATTCTTGGATGAGATGGCCGTGCACACTGGTGGACTCAGTAGAGCAGATTGTCCATCTCCATGCGCCCCTCATCTGGTCAGTCAGCACCAGAATGGAACAGTCGACTGGCCTTCCTCAGAGGGTGAGAACTGTCCTGCCTGGCGGCCTCATGCTGAGACATGAGCTCTGCCCCTCTTGTATTTGCCAGCTGTCTCCATAATGGCACAGGCCTTTCCCTTACACCAAACCCCCTCCCCTGGTTCTGTTGCTCTGAAGAGCACTGACTAAAACAGATTTTGATGCCAGGAAAGAGGAGGGGCTATCATAACAAGATGCCACTACTGATTGGCTTGGACAGGAATTTGTTTTCTCACAGTGCTGAAGGCTAGCAGTATAAGATGGAGGTGCCGGCAGGTTGGTTTCTGGTGAGACTTCACACCCTCACTTGTAATGGCCACATGGTCACCGTGTCCTCGTGTGGTCTTTACCTGTCCTCCTGCCTATGGTCATATTGGGATAAATCCTCTCCATATGATCTCACTTAACCTTAATCACATCCTTTAAGGCCCTGTCTCCAAAAATAGTTGCCCTGGAAGTGAAGTGCTCCAATGTGTAAATCCGGGGTGAACATAGTTCGGTTCACAACAGAGTCTAGGCCTCACTATGCTAAACTGGTCTCATGACATATCCTCCAAATACCATGCAGATCCTCAGGGGTCATGAAAACTCATTAGAGCATTCTTGCAGGAACCTTAAGGCAGGCTTCCCATGTCCCTCCACAGAAAACGCCCTTCTCCATTCCTCTTCATGGAGCTCACTGCTAGGTTCAAGAACCCCTCCTCCAGAAAGCCCTTCCTTGATATAGCACTTACCTTCCCAGTGTGGGGACAAAACAGCCAACACAAGCAGTGTGTGAGAGGAAAGGGTTTATTTCAGCTTACAATGTCAAGGGGCCGTTTCATCATGGCCAGGAAAGCCCAGCACAAGCAAAGGCGGAGCGCCACATCTCATCATGTCAGCTGGGAGGGAGCAGCAACATGGAGCCAGTGAGCGAGCACCCTGTGGGGCTGGGCAAATAGACCTCAAGGTCCTCCCCCTCACTAGGCATGCTTGCTCCAGCAGGAGTCCTCCTTCCAAAGGCTATATCAAAGTCTGGGGACTGAGTATGAGGCTTAGTCACACGCACATGAGGCTACGGGCAGCATGTCCCATTCAAACACCACACTTGAGCACTCCCTGCAATGCAACTCTAACGTGTTTCTATCACCCCTGCCACATAGTATACCCACATTCACTTACCCATCACCTGTCCTATTTTCCAGTGAATTCTAAACACTGACACCAACACCACAATATATACACATAGTACAGACTTACTAAGTTTACATCGAAAAAGTAGAATAAAATAGCATGTGTACTCTGATTATAATTCTTTTTCACGTGTGTGTGTGTGTGTGTGTGTGTGTGTATGTGTGTGTGTGTGTGTGGTATGCATGCATGTAGGAATGCATGTTCATATGTGTATAGGAGCACATGTGTGTGTGTGTGTGTGTGTGTACGTGGAGGTCAAAGGTCAATGGCAGGTTCTTCTTCAATTACTCTCCACTGAATTCTTTCAGACAGGGTGTCTCAATTAACCAGGCTTACCAATTTCACTACACGACCTAGCCAGCAAGCCCTGTGATCTTCCTGCCTCTGTCTCCCCAGTGCTGAGATTACAGGCATGCACCACCATGCCCTGCTTATATGCATGGATGCTGGAAACCTGAACTCAGGTCCTCAGCCTTGTGCAGCAAGCACATCACCCACTGAGCCATCCTTCCCAGCCTGATAATTCTTTAAAACACCCAAGGAAGCATGAAGTGCTGGAAAGAAATTGCACCAAAATGACAAAGGTGCTTGTGCTTGTTAGTGGGATTCTCTGTGGTTCTGTTCATCTTTCCCGTTCTCTTCTGCGTGAATGTATCCTCTTATAACTTCCAGAAGTGTGGTGTATAAGTAGGCATGGCATAGCATTTTAATTCTCAGACATTCGGCTGACTTCCTTTGGGCTATGTTCCAGAGGAACTGATGTCCCAGTAACCAAAGCTCCTGCAGGGTGCCCTGGAGTTGCCCCTAATGCGATTTGACCTACATTGCTATTAATTAGGGAGTGTGCCCTCCCTGAAGACTGGTTCATTACTGCTCAGTGGGGTTTCTGTAATGAGCAGCACACCAGTCACCTTGGCAGGTAGGAAATCTCCAGATGGCTTGCCTGCCCTGGGGATCTGGGTTGCAAAGATATCCGCATCTCAGTGCTGGGAGACTGCTGAAGTCTGGAAATCTTTCATCAAGGTGAAGCTACCTGGCGTTATCCACCAGTCCTTCTCTTCACTCAAGGGGAGAGAGGAAGCCAAACACCTGAGGTTATTTTGAGCCTTCCAGGGTCTAAGGATCCAGGCACCTGCTGGTGTTCATTAGTTGCACAGCCCTGCTGCACCTGTGGTCGTGGGGAAGGGGCCTGTGGTGGAATTGGTGGTAAAGGATAAATGGAAGAAATCAGGAGGAATGGACGCACACAGAGCTCTGAGTGGGGCCGGCCCTGTGCTGGATGCTTTGTCTTCTTTTGTTTTGAATGTGTGAGTGCTTGTGTGTGTGCACGCACGCATGTACGTGGGTGTGAGTGTGCCATGGTGCATGTGTGGAAGTCCAAGGATCTGTAAGGTATCAGTCTTCGCCTTCTATATTGTTGGAGGCAGGGTCTCACTGTCCGCTGCTGCATTCGCCCGGCTAGCTGGCCCGTGGGTGCTGAGAGATGTGCCTGCCTCTGCCTCCCTCTGTCATCTGAACTGAGGTGCACACCCGCTCTTGAGAGGTGTAGGCTTCATTCACTGAGCCACCTCCTCGCCCCTGCTTCGTCTCCTGACAGCTCCTTCCTAGCCCTCTGTCCTGACTACAGAACCACTTTGTCACGGTAAAGGCTGGAAGCTTCCTTCCTCAGGCTCCCGTGTGGTTGGACCCTATCCCCAATTGAAATGCAAACCCGCCCCTATCATGGCCAAATGGCCCCAAGGAGAGGACTGTTGGGGCTTCTGGAAATGTGCCCAGATGTGTTTCCTCTTTCCTCCTGTTAATGTAAACCGGCAATTCTACTTCAAAGGAGATGAGGAATAGTTTATTCTGAATTGAATATGAGTGAGCAAGGCCCAGAAACATGAAATTTGCCCTCAATGACCGATCCAAAGTGAAAGAAGTCACATGAACTTTTATCGTCAAAGAGTAAGGAAAGTCCATATGTCACTGTATTCGGCAAACACATCATGGGGGTCAGGGCAGGGACACTGGGTAGGGGGGCTACATGCAGGCTGAAAATCCTTGTTTCAGGTGGTTTTGGGTGGAATGACATTATTAGCCTTAGGGTTGGTAAAGTTTAAGTGGTCTACTTTTCAGCAGACTGTATAGCAAACATTAGCTCATCTTAACTATGCATTCTAAGAGATTTACCTGGTAATTCTGAGAACATTAGGTCAAAATGAAAGATAAAAGTCAATGGCTATGTTTCTAAAGGGTCTATGATATCCCAACATATTTCTACCATATGCTATCCTAATTATGCTCACCACTGAAAGTTAATTAAAGCACTCATTCCTGGTGAAACAAAGATGGAGCAAGATGTGTGGGGACACTTTGTGAATGAGTCCTGTAAAACTATCAGATGCTGTGGTGGTTGAAGTGTGGAAGGTCCCCCAGAGGCTCATGTGGTTGTGATTAGGCCTTATACTCAGTCCCCAGGTGGGGGAGCCCTTGGGAGGTAAAGCCTTGCAGGGGAGGGGTCGCAGGGGTGTGTCTTGGGATCCTGTAGTCCAGCGCACTTGCCAGAGCTAGCCAGCTCACTCTCTCAACTTCCTCCCTGCTAACTAGAGGCATGCCTGTTCCTGCCATGCTTTTTCCAAGAAGGCAACTTCTATAGATGCTGTGTTCATACTCTGGGCAAGAGTGGCCCTACTCACATGGCAGACCATATGGGAATCTCAGTTTGCTGTGGTGCCCAGGCTTCCAGCCAGCACAATGAAGGCAGGAGCCTTTGGGGTGAGCAGCCTCAGACACTGGGGTTTCCGCTAAGCTTCTATATATGCCAAGAGCTGCCATAGCTGGTCTGCTGTTGGGAGCAGAACATTATAGGATGGATTTGAAGCAGAAGTAACTTGAACTTACTGACATTCAACATTTTAAAAGATCCTAGTCTCTAAAAGGGTAAGAAAGAGATTTACCTTCATATCTTGTTGATTCTCTCATTGAAACCCTCAGCTCTGATTTCTATACTTTTTTCCTTGTATGTATGTGTGTGCAATGTGGTGTGTAAGTGTGTGCGCGTGTGCATTTGAGGTGGGCATATGCATGTGAATGTGCCCTTGCAGAGTCTCATGTGCTCACCTGCAGGTGGGGGGGGGGCCTTACCTGAGGTGGGAGGAGAAGGATATTGGATGTCCCACTCCAAGGATCCTGCTTTACTGTGGATCTGCAACATTCCCCAAAAGCCCATGTGTAAAAGGCTTTATCAGCCCATGACACCGTTGGGAGGTGGTGGAGGTATCAGGAGTTGAGGCCTATCAGGTGTCTTTAAGTCACTGAAGGTGCTCTTGAAAGGAGATCCTGGGAACCTACTCTTTTCTTCTTTCTTTCCCATCCCAGACATGAAGAAAAAGCTTTGTTCCATTATGAGCTCCTGTCTTGGCAAGGATTCTCACCATAGGCCCAAAACAACAGACCATGGGATGTTCTCCTTGATGAGATTATTATCTCGGGCATTTTCCTGTAGTAATAGAATGCTAACGCAGCCTTCCACCCCCATTTCATTCCCCAGTGCCTGAATCAGTCCATACAAGGATTCATAGAAATATCCCACCCATGAGTGGGCATGGAAACAGATGATGCCCCAAATCTGCCTACTGCTTGAAGGTGTCCTCTAGGTTTCTGAACAAAAGTTATAAGGAGGGCCCAGCAAACCTTACCTCACAGTAAAAAGTAAGTTGGAGCAAATACTAATTGGATGAAATTCAAATTCTGTTACTTATTATCAAAGGCAGTCACTATTTCTTTAATCTTCCTGAGAATCCCCTGGTGGAAGGTCTTATTGGACTATTTTCATAGATGCTGCACAGATCAGCTACTTTTCTTCTTGCTATGACGAAGTACCTGGCGCAAGTAATTTAATTTTTTTGTTTATTTTTATTTATTTATTTGAGAGCAACAGACAGAGAGAAGAAGGGAGGGGGAGAGAGGAGAGAGAGAGAGAGAGAGAGAGAGAGAGAGAGAGAATGGGCACGCCAGGGCTTCCAGGCACTACAAACGAACTCCAGACATGTGTGCCCCCTTGTGCATCTGGCTAATGTGGGTCCTGGGGAATCGAACCTCGAATCTTGGTCCTTAGGTTTTACAGGCAAGCGCTTAACCTCTAAGCCATCTCTCCAGCCCCTGGCACAAGTAGTTTAAGGAAAGGAGGGATCGTTGTGGGTGGCTCATGGTTTGAGGTACAATCCATCGTTGCAGGGGAGGCATGGTAGGAGGAGCACGGGGCTGCTGAGTGCACCGTATCTCCCTTTAGAAAGGAGAGAGGCACTAGGTTTTCTCCAGTCTGGGACTGTATTCGATGGGAAAGTGTATCCCATTTTGAGAAGGAGTACTCCCTCCCCAGTTAATTCTCTATGGAAATGTCCTTACAGACACACCCAGAGGTGTATCTTCTAGGTGACTCTAAATCCAGTTACACTAATAACAAAAATTAATGATCTCATATCTATTTGGCACTCAACCACACCACTTTATACAAAGGTCATGGTCACCTCGTTATACAAAATCCATTTAGTTCCTCTCCAGTAGTCCCCTAATTCTTAATAGTGCTAATATTGTTCTAAAGGTCAAAGTTTTCTCTGAGATTCAAGGCAACCTCTTCACCATAGGCCACTATGAAATCATCCATTGTGCTACCTGCAGCACATGTAGACTCTCTCTCTTGTGCCAGCTCCATTCTGTTCCTACAGCTTTCTTCAGCAGACCGTCCACAGTCCTGGCATCTCCGGTATCCTAGGGTCTCAGTTACAACTGTGGCTTCACCATCATAGCTTCACATAAATGGTCCCCCCCTTTTTTTTCCCAGGAAAGTCAAGTTTATCATACATTGCCTGGCTTCATTCGCTTTCTAGAACCTAGGTGTAAGTCTCTATGATCTTACAGGTCATTTTTTTCATGCCTGGAAAACCAGAACCATGTAGACAAAGCTGTTACTACCAGCTTGAGACATAATCTAGCCGCCTCCCCCGCCCCCCCCCCATTCTACCACAGAGCTGTGGTGGCCTCTGTGAACCTTAATGGCTAAATCTTGGAAAACACTTTCTTAGGCAGTTATTTTCCAGCATGGAGCCCCTTTACCAGTTTTCTCAGTTCAGGCTTTCTGTTTTTAAGTGAATTTGCATTTTCACAAGTTGGAGCCTTCAGTTGGTAGAGTCTTAACCTCGGGACACCTTTCCTACATTCCTAGAGTTGAGCATGAGGTTTTCAGAGAAATGTTACTCATAATCCTTCTTGGCTATAAAAAGGCCCAGACAATAGGGATGGAGGGTTTTGGCAGGTGGGGTGGGGGGGGGTGGGGGGAATGTAAGGGTGGTGGGGAATAAACATAAAACCAAACCCCAAATGAACTGGTACCATAGAAACCTGTCTCCTTGAAGGAAGACTATAAGATACAACCCTCAACAGGGGTGTAGGGGGATACCCGAAAAGAAGGGCCCTGGAGAGAGTGGGGTGACACTTAACCTGAAAGAACTTTGGCTCTGGCCTCTAACTTGCAGTGCCAGAGTAGGTGACACCCACATTGAGCTGTTGATAGGAGAGACTTGTGAGGTCCCCCAAACAAGACAGGCTTCCGTCAAAGCACTTGATTAACTGTCTGAGGTAAAAGGTAAGACTCTATTGCTGAAGGCACCGTATGCTACTGGTACAGAACGTGGAGAGACATGGCTGGAATCTGGAAGAGAGCCGGTCCCCAGACAGCCTGTTGAGTGCTGGAAAGTGGTCCTTGAGCTGCGGGGTAAGGTGGCCAGTGTGACAACAGTGTGAGGAAGCAGGGGTCAAAGCCACTCAGAAGCAACCAACCTGACAGGATGTACACCTCAGTGCAATAGTGGCACACAGCGTCGGTGGCTAACCAATGGCTTTCTCATTGGCTAGAAGATCTGCTCAGTGGAAAGAAGCTCATATCTGGAATTGGGAACCACATCAAAATCCAATGGAGACAAAGATTATGTTCTCCAGTGTCAAGCTCTCACTAGTCTTTGGCTGAAAGAGGGGTTACATGCATCAAACTCTTCCTAAATTAATAATGCTTATCCCATTTGAACTATGCTGACTTTGCTCTCTGTTGGAGGATCTGTTCTTCTTTCTCAGAAGGTAGTGGGACCAGAGGAGATAAACTAGCCAGCCTTTGCACTTTAGCCAAGCCCCAGCTGAAACCACAGAAGAACTGGGGAGATAAGCACGAGTGCTGCTTCCATGCTGAACCTGATAATCAGTGCCAGGGTGGAGGAGGTAGACCCTGAGGATTCTCAACACCTACCAAAGCAGAGATCCAGAGGCTCCTAAGCGCTCATCACTGAAGTAGACTTAAAACTCACCCACCCACAGCTCAAGGAAATTTGCAGAAGAGGGGACAGAAAGATTGTAAGAGCCACATGTTGAGACATCATGCTCAGAGGCATTTCCTCCCCCCCCCAAAAAAAAATATGACTGATGCTCCCAGAATGCATAACCCACAACCCCATGGGGAATACCAGCAACCTCACTGAGGATGGTCCCCAGTGGAAGGGGGCAATGACAAGGGAAAAGGGGGTAACAACATATGATGTATCCATATAAAATATAGTCTTAATTAAAAAAAAAAAGTAGGACAGTGATTTTACAACTTGGATGGGAAAATTTCATGGGGAAACTGGGTTCCAAATCTGGAAAGAGAAAGGCATTTTGGCACCACCAAGCACTTCTTCTGAAGCTTAATAACACAGGTTTCTCAATGTTGGAAAAATCCCAAGGCTTAGACGTACAAGAATGTTGATTGTTATCTGACCAGGAACTTTTGTTTTTTTGTGTCTCCATCATCCCCTTACCTGCCACTCAAAAACATCTAGGGCATGAGCTGTCTCAGGGAAGTCAGGAATGTTATCCACTTCCCACCCACAGCAGGTGACAAAGAGGTCCAGAGCCAGGACTTCAGGTCTCCAAGTTGGGACTCTCTCTATTAAAACCTGGACTTAGCATATTATTTTATTTTATTTTATTTTTAAAAAATATTTATTTATTTATTTGAGAGCGACAGACACAGAGAGAAAGACAGATAGAGGGAAGAGAGAGAGAATGGGCGCACAAGGGCTTCCAGCCTCTGCAAATGAACTCCAGACGCGTGCGCCCCCTTGTGCATCTGGCTAACGTGGGACCTGGGGAACCGAGCCTCGAACCGGGGTCCTTAGGCTTAACAGGCAAGCGCTTAACCGCTAAGCCATCTCTCCAGCCCTTTTAAAAAAAAAATTATTTATTTATTTATTTGAGAGTGACAGACACAGAGAGAAAGACAGATAGAGGGAAGAGAGAGAGAATGGATGCACCAGGGCTTCCAGCCTCTGCAAACGAACTCCAGACGTGTGCGCCCCCTTGTGCATCTGGCTAACGTGGGACCTGGGGAACCGAGCCTCAAACCGGGGTCCTTAGGCTTCACAGGCAAGCGCTGAACCGCTAAGCCATCTCTCCAGCCTAGCATATTATTTTAATGACAAGTCTAATGCAGGGTCTGAGGAGCTGGCTGAGTGGATTCAAGCATGAGTACCTGACTTTGGATCCCCAGTAAAAGTCAGATGTTGTGGCATCAACATCTATAATCCCAAGTTCCTATGGGAAGCAGGAAGGTGGAGGTAGGAGAGTTCAAGGGCCAGCTGTTTGGCAAATGCAGCAGCGAACAGTGAGAGGAAAGACTGCTTCAAACAAGATAAAAAGTGGGGAGCAACATTCCCAAACTTTTCTTCTGACCTCCACACATGTGCTGTGGCATATGTGGCCCATCCTTATGCATATCAGCATGCACGTGCATGTACACACACACACACACACACACACACACACACACACACAAATCTAGTCCACATGAAATAAACTCAAACCATGAGATCTGCTGGCAGGGCAAGGCCATAAGTTGGTGATTTTCAGATTATAAGTCTGAAAGCATGAGAATAAAACTAGGCATCTTTGTTTATTTAATAAGCATTGATTTGATATCTCTGGGGTGAGATTTTCAATGACCCTGTCACACCCTTTGTACAGAGACCTCTGGACTATCTCTGAGAAGCAGAAAGGCTTAGAGGTATCATCTGCTCCAGTGGTTCATCCAAGGGTGGAAAATGTTAATGGATCCTTAGATCAGCTGATCGGGTCAGAATAAAGTGGGTGAGTCATGAATTTAATTCTATCATCAGCTCTTCTGCCAACCAAATGTCCCCAAATATGGCCACTTCTCTGTAGTGTCCCTATTCGATCCAAGCAACCACCACTTCCATCTGCATGACCTCATCAGTCTGCTTCATGTCATGGTCCACCTGCTCTCATTTTTACCTCCTTTCCAGTTTTTCCTTACACTATCAGCATGGAGACCTTGGACTGACCTTAAGATGTCAAGCTTTCACTGCTGGAAACCCTCTAAGAGCTTCGCACCCTGCATATCAACTCCAAGCTTCTTCTCCTGGCCACAGAGGCCAGCGGTGAGCTAGCTCCAGAACGCTTTCTCCTGTCATCTTATCTCCCCCTCGCTCTCTACTCTCTGGTCCATGGTCCTTGCTCCCAGCCCTTGGAACTCACTTAGTTATCCTCTGCTCAGAAACCTCTTCCTTTGTCTCTCCCTGTGCCTGGCACCTTCTCACCATTCAGGTCCTAGTCCAAGCATCTCTCTCCAACTACTACCAGCTGTCCTCCTCTGGAGCTCCTTCCCGTTGCATCACTTTTGCAAGGTCCAAAGGAAGGAAAGCCCTTGGTCAGGTTCATCCTAGGATAGCTGTGGTGGTTTGATTCAGGTGTTCCCCATAAACTTAGGTGTTCTGAATGCTAGGTTCCCAGCTGATGGAGATTTTGGAATTAACGCCTCCTGGACGGAGTGTATTTTGGGGAGCAGGCTTATGGGTGTTATAGCCAGTTTCCCCATGCTAGTGTTCAGCACACTCTCCTGTTGCTATTGTCCACCTTATATTGGCCAGGGGGTGATGTCCACTCTCTGCTCATGCCATTGTATTCCCCTGCCATCATGGAGCTTCTCCTCAAGCCCGTAAGTCAAAATAAATCTCTTTTTCCCACAAGCTGCTCTTGGTTGGGTGATTTCTACCAGCAATGTGAACTGGACTGCAACAACAGCATTACTAAATATCAGACAAATAACTACTTAGTGACCGACTCCTGTAGGGTATTTGGCTGTATTATTCATATATTAACGTGTTTTCTCCAATGCTCACATGGTCAAAACCCTTGTGGCCTCGAACTCATGGCGATTCTCCTACCTTTGCCTCCTGAGTGCTGGGATTAAAAGCGTGAGCCATTACACCTGGCCTCACTTCTTTATAGTACTGTGTAAGGTAGATATGATTATTAGTCTCATTTTACAGGTGAGAAGATGAGAAACATTAAGGATTAACAACTTGCCCAAAGTCACAGTGAGGAAGTCATTAATTTTTACATTTAAACCCAAGAAAAATAAACCCAGTGCCCAGGCATCTAATCACTGACCATATGTTTGTGTGTGTGTGTGTGTGTGTGTTTGTATGTGTGTGAGCACACAGGTATATGTTACATGTGAGGGTTAACATGCATATAAAGGCCAGAGAAGGCATGTGATGTTGGATGTCTTCCTCAAACATTTTTCTTTTTACTTTCTGTTTTTTGTTTTTTTTTTTAAATTTTTATTATTTATTTATTTATTTGAGAGCGACAGATACAGAGAGAAAGACAGATAGAGGGAGAGAGAGAGAATGGGCGCGCCAGGGCTTCCAGCCTCTGTAAACGAACTCCAGACGCGTGCGCCCCCTTGTGCATCTGGCTAACGTGGGACCTGGGGAACCGAGCCTCGAACCGGGGTCCTTAGGCTTCACAGGCAAGCGCTTAACCGCTAAGCCATCTCTCCAGCCCCTGTTTTGTTTTTTTGAGGTAGAGTCTCACTCTAGGCCATGCTGACCTGAAATTCACTACATAGTCTTTAGGCTGGCCTCAAACTCATGGCAATCCCCTTACCTCTGCTTCTTTATTTTCCTTTTTTTAAAATATTTTTTGTTATTTTTATTTATTTATTTGAGAGCAACAGAGAGAGAAAGAGGCAGATAGAGAGAGGGAGAGAGGGAATGGGTGTGCCAGGGCCTCCAGCCACTGCAAATGAACTCCAAATGCATGCACCCCCTTGTGCATCTGGTTAACATGGGTCCTGGGGAGTCGAGCCTCGAACCGAGGTCCTTAGGCTTCACAAGCAAGCACCTAACCACTAAGCCATCTCTCCAGCCCTTCTCTATTTTCTTAAGCAGAGTTTCTCACTTGAGCCCAGAACTCACTGACTCAGCTAGTCTAGTTAGACAGCCAGCCCCGAGGATCCGTCTCTCTATTTCCTGAGTGCTGGGATCACAGGTGTGCCACCATGCCCACCCAGCATTTATGTGGGTACTGGGATCCAAGTTCCAATCCTTCTGTTTGTACAGTAAGCACTGTACCCTTCACCATCTCCTCAGCCTCCATGGGTATTTGCCATTAATATTGATTTTTTTTCTTTTTCTTTTTTTTTTTTTTGGTCAGAACTGAAGATTGAACCCAAGGCCTCATGCATGCTAGGTAAACACTCGACCACTCAGCTACATTCCCCAGCCCCACTTACCATACTTTTAAGAAACATTCTACTTAGTGGATTAAATTGTTACCACTGTAATGATAAAATATAAAATCCATTGACATTAAGAAGTCTTCATGGGATGGAGAGATGGTTTAGTGGCTAATGTGTTTGCCTGCAAAGCCAAAGGACCCAGGTTCAATTCCCCAGGACCATGTAAGCCAGATGCACAGGGTGGCATATGTATCTGGAGTTTGCATGCAGTGGCTAAAGGCCCTGATATGCCCACTTTCTCTCTCTCTCTGCCTCTCTCTCTCTCTTTCTCAAATAAAATAAATATTTTTAAAAATAAGTCTTCTAATGGTTGTCATAAGAATATCTTTGAGATAACCCCAATTAAGGAGATGCTATCCTGACCTGATTCTCTGTGTCTTATAATAAGCACTCACTGAACGATGCTACAAGCAGGCCTGTTCTATGGAGCTTGTCTGCTATTCTGCTAGCTAATTTTAAAATGTATGGATCTCACTGCTTCAGACTTGAGGCCATATTGATTCTGGAATATGCACCACTAATTGCCGAGTGCCTGAAGCTAAGAAGGAAAGAAAAAAAAAACTTGCATGTCAATATTTGTTACTAACCTTGACAAATAAACATTTTAAGTGATGGTGACTTTTTCCTCTTTTAAAGCTTTAATTACTGGCTTGCACACACTGCAATCATTTTGTTCTTGTGTGTGTTTAATAGTCTGTAATCCATTTTAATTACATTCTTTGCTTATCAAGACTTCCAAACAAGGATAGAACAAAATTTAACTTCTGCCTTTTCTTCTTTTTTTCTCCCTAATTCAGTGCCTGAAATATGTTCAGGGATTCGAAAACATTTTAAAGATGAAAGCGACTCTTTAAGCTTAAAGCCAACAAGGCCATTAAAAAAAAGAAGTCTCTCTGTACTTTTTCCATTCTGTCTATCCATTGAGGAGAAGGGTTGGATGTACTTCTGTCTGCCATTAAATTTAGAATGTAAAACTTGTGGAGGACTTTGAGAGGGCGAGGGTGAAGGAAAACACTTTCAGGATGCGAAGACTGTTTTCCTTGGTGGACTAGGTAGTGGGTGCACACACTCCACATTACATTTTAACTGAGGTAAGTCTATTTCCCAGATGGACTTGTGACTCTATGAGGACAGGGACTCAAGCATCTCATGTTCCTAGACACCATTACAGAGCCAGGCCAGGAGGAACAATGTGTCAAACTTGGACTTGACAATGCCTGGCTGTTCTCCCCAGGCATGAGGACAAAAGGTAGACATTTTCCCATGTCTTGTCCAGTTGTGTGTGACTCACTGGGTTCCTGCAGAGAAGGCCACCTTTATGAAAGTAAGTCAGCAGAGCTGGAGAGATGGCTTAGAGGTTAAGCACTTGCCTGTGAAGCCTAAGGACCCCAGTTCAAGGCTCAGTTCCCCAGGACCCACGTTACCCAGATGCACAAGGGGGCATACATGTCTGGAGTTCATTTGCAGTGGCTGGAGACCCTGGCACACCCATTCTTTCTCTCTTTCTCTCTATCTGCCTCTTTCTCTGTCTGTTGCTCTCAAATAAATAAATAAAAATAAACAAAAAAAAATTAAAAAGAAAGTCAGCAGTAAAATTGGGTCATTCCAGACCAAGTGTGTGCATGTGCCTCTCAGTGACCTGCCCACTGTTGCTCATTTTTTTTTACTCCTACTCCTTCATTCCTTTCTTCCTTTTCTTCAAGTCCCCCACTTGCTACCCTGTGACTGCTGAAAAAGTAAGGGTATTCCCAGGTCTTATAGCCCTTGTGATGGCCTTCAGGGATATGTCACCACAGGTCAAACTCCCATGATATAGCAATCCTATCAGGATACTAAACTGTGTGAGGCACATTTAACAGCAAGGACACTTAGCTCTGAAAAAGGATGGTTAAAAAGTGAGATGTATACAAGTGTGATGGGTTATTAATTCTCTGATTCTGTGAAACAAGTTACCCTGCAACTTAAAGGTTTTAAACAATAATAAGGAGTTGGAGAGATGGCTCAGTGGTAAAGTGCTTGCTATACACAAACACAAGGATCTGAGTTCCAATCCCTTGCACCCACATAAAATATTGCACATAGCAGCGAGTGTCTGTAACCCCAGCACTAGGAAGGTAGAGATAAGAGCATCCCTGGGGCTTGCTGGAGAAGCTAGTCTGGCCAAACTAGTGAGTTCTGAATCCAGCGAGAGACCATATTTCAAAAAATATGGTAGTGAACAACCAAGGAGGATACCTGGCATCTACCTCTGGCCTTCACACACACACTCACACACACATGTGCATCCACACATATGTAAACACATATGCACTCACACCACACATACATGCACAGATATATTTACATTTATCACAGAAACCAATAATATTTATCATTGCTCATTGTGGTGATGGTGTGGGTTAGAAAAGTCAGAAATGCAGACAGTTGTCCCTAATCCATAATGCCTGGAGGCTCCGGTGGAAAATGTCAAAGACTGCCTGCCTCACCTGAAAACCCATTTCCTTACATGGCTGAGGGCTGGTGCTGGATGTAAGTGGAAACCTTAGTGGGACAAATAGCTGGAAGACCTAGGCATGTCTTCTCCATGCTCTGGTCTTCTTCACCACCTGGTAGCTAGGTTGCAAGGGGCAGATGAGAGAGGAGGCAAAGAGAGAGAGAGACCTTACTGGTCTTATCCTTGTCCTAGCTCTGCTGTCAGCCAGTAGTTGGCCGCAGATACCTTAAAAGAATTACCAGGCCCTCAGCACCACCTCCCCCCCCCCAACGCCAATGAGGTAGCACATCATCTGGAGCCAAGTTTGCTGTGGGCACAATTGGACTCCCTGGCTATGTCATAGAGAGCCTTACAGCCATGGAACCTGGAATGGAATTCAGTTCTTTTGGAGCTCTGTGACTTGGGAAGATGCATCCAGTCTTTCCTGATCCTGGTTTCTTCATATAAAAACAACTCAGTGGGTGATCATCATAAATAATACCTGTTTGTGTGAGCACTGAGGGAGTTTTGGCAAAGTACACATGAAGATGTCAGCTGCACTCATCTTAAATAGCAGCATAATAATGACTCATACATAATTGATACTAATACTAAAGTGTGGTTGCTCTTAGATTTCTTCTTCCTTATCTGCTTATTAAACTCTGTATTTGTGGGCTGGATAGATGGCTTAGAGGTTAAGGCATTTGCCTGCAAAGCCAAAGGACTCAGGTTCAATTCCCCAGGACCCACAGAAGCCAGATTCACTAGGTGGCGCGTGCTTCTCTAGTTCATTTGTAGTGGCTCACCCATTCTCTTCTCTTTCTCTCTGTGCCTCTTTCTCTCTCACATAAAATAAAATAACACAAATAAAATGTTTGGAAGAGAGAAAAATTTAGAAACAGAAAAGAACCTCTGTATTTGCTTTCTTTCTGCCCACAAAGGAAGCCTTATTTAGTGCTAGGGTATTAGTAACTCCAAAATAAGGAATAGAAAGAGATATTAGGGAAAAATCAAACACCTCTGTGGGAGTGCTGGAGATATGAAGAGAGAGACAGGCATACCATGTAGGGTTGTGAGTGGACTTCATCCTTGACAACCTCTAACAGGTACAAATGCACTTAGTTTCATTTTAGCTATTTTTGATGGACCTAATCAAGTTCTTTTCACATGCTAAGCAAGCACTCTACCACTGAGTTGCATCCTCATACTCCCTTTTAAAAAAGTCACACAGGGTTTCACTAAGTTCTCCAGATTCTTTTGAGCTTGCGATGTATTTCAGCCAGGCCTTGGACTTGCAACCTTTCTATCTCAGCCTCCTGACTAGCTGTGATGACAGGCATAAGCCACCAAGCCCGACTCATTTTAGCTATAATTGGACAATGAATGTAAGTGTGTTCTTAGCTCGGACCACATGGTCCCTAAATGCATATGAAAACAGTGAGGACAACATGGATGATGATGGTGGTGGTGGTAAGAGTGATTGGGAGATTCTACCATCCAGTTCAGAATCTTCAAGATTCAATCTAGAGATAAGATTAATTGATTAGAACACATGGCAACTATTGTATGCTCTTTAAAAGATACTTCAAATCTATTTATTTGTAGATAGATAGATGATAAACAGGTAGATAGATAGAGAATGTATGTGTATGGGTGTACCAGGGCCTCTTGCTGCTACAAACAAATTCCAGATGCATGTGTCACTTGGTGCATCTGGCTTAATATGGGTACTTGGACATCAAGTTGGCAGGCTTTTCAAGTAAGTACTGTTAACCACTGAGTTATCTCCCCAGATCTACTGTGTGGTCTGTGGGAAAAAAAATGCAATAGAGGGAACTATGGACACTCTCAAGGTGCTGCTGAAGTAAAAACAGCTTAAACATTCTCCTTCATTTTATTTATATACTTGCACATGTACATGGGGTGGGCACCAGGATCTCTGGCCACTGCCTATCTAGCTTTTTGTGGGTGTTGGTTAATGGAACGCTGACCTGGCAGGCTTTGTAAGCAAATGCTTTGAACTGCTGAGCCATCTTACATCTCCAGCTTTACATCCTAAAACATTTAATAAACATCAACACTAGGGCAATGATGTGAAATTTTGAAAAGGAAAATAAAATCCTCATGGACTTACTGCTCTGATGTCCTTTTTGAGCTGTGATATGGCTTGTGGTGACATTTTTAAACTGTCACTGCCATCATGAACAACACTGGACAAACCTTCGAGCAGCTGGACCAGGTAGTTTCAGACCAAAGGCGTATGTCTGTCAGAGGGGAAAAGATAGAGCTGAGCGCTTCACCTTGGCCTCTCCTTGTTCACACTTTCACACTCTCAACCTAGCAGAGCCTCTGCAATTGCTGCCCACCACCAAAAACGGCCACAGTACAGCTCACTGCAAGGTAGGGAAAGCTGATCATACTCATTACTTTCTCATCCCCGTGACAAAATGCTTTGCAGAAACTGCTTAAGGGAGGAAAGACTTACTTGGGCTCTGACATTTCAGTTCATCATGGTATGGAAGGCATGGTGTACTTAGCTGTAGATGGAACCAGGGACAGGTGTGACCTTCAAAGACACCTAGTGACTGCTTCCGCCAGTCAGACTCCAGAGAGCATAGCTTTCAAGACAGCACAACCAACTGGCCCAAGAGTTCCAAACACGAGCCTGTAGGGCACATTTCAGATTCAAAACTTAATAGTGATGAGCACTCAAGCCCCAGGAAGGGAAAGAGGTTACCTCCTAAGAATTATGATTGCATTGTCTGAGCTGATAGACGTTAGACCTTTGAGGCAACATTGCTTTTGATGAAATGTTTTCATCATTTTGGTAAATACTTCAGCTTTTTCTTTTTTTTTTTTTTTTTTTTTGTTTTCATCAGTTTCCTAAGAAGATTTTCAAATTCCCATTGCTTCAAATTTGCCCCTCTTTCTGAGATCGCTTTCCTGGTCAATGGTGCTTTTCAAAAGCCCTGCTCAGTACTGAACCCTCACTTCCTTGGATCAGCTGTTAAATCTACTGATTCCGCCAGTGAAGCTGTTCTGGCTGGAGCCCCACCTTGTTATCCTCACAGCTCCAGTTAGGATGCAGCCATGTCACTGGGACTTCCACAGGCCCCTTGATCATCGAGGTCATGTATGAGTCAGGGTTCCTTAGAGGCATGGGACCAGTAGAATAAACATGTGTTACAACGGGATCGACTATGTTGGTTCACACATTATGGGCTGTCAAGAGGCAGAGAACTTGGTAACTGCTCAGTCCATGTGGCCGAATGCCTCAGCAGCCCCAATCTGACACTGAAGACCTGGAAGGTTCCTGCAGAGCTGCTGGGCATGGTGGTACACACTTTCAATTCCAGTACAGGGAAGCAGAGTCAGGTGGATTTCTGGAGCTCACTGGTCAGCTAGTCTACTCTAATTAGGCAAGTTCCAAGGCAATTAGAGAGCCAGTCTCAAAATAAAATAAGAAGGGCTGGAGAGATGGCTTAGTGGTTAAGCACTTGCCTATGAAGCCTAAGGACCCTGGTTTGAGACTTGATTCCCCAGGACGCACATAAGCCAGATGCACAAGGTGGTGCATGCAACTGGAGTTCGTTTGCAGTGGCTGGAGGCCCTTGCAGGCCCATTCTCTCCCTTCTTCTCACTCTCTCTCTCTCCTTCTTCCTGTTGCTCTCAACTAAATAAACAAAAAATGTTAAATAAAATAATAAGGTGGATGGGCCCTGTGGAACAATGTTGTCCTCTGGACTACACACACACACACACACACACACACACACACACACACACACACGCTCTATCCAACTGTACACATCAAGTGGGTGAATTATATGGCATATGACCCATAACATAATAAACCTTAAAAAAGTGGCTAGTGCTAATAACATCCATTCTCCTCTAACACTATTCCACTAAAGAACTACCATGTATGGTCACACAAGGTGACAGCTATGTTCTTGGACATCCTGTGAGGCAGTTAAGTGTGACAAGCAGAGGGGAAGGATCATTTTGTCGGGTGAGAAAGCCCTGTCTCTCTACATTGGTGTGGACAGCTGTGGTTTGATCCCATTACCTTCCTGAGGATTCTCCAAGAGTATTTTTCAGGACAGTTGGCTGGGGCTTAACCCATGTATCTGGAACAGTCCGTGTCTAGCTCATTACTGCATTTGTTTTCTCTTCTCTCACTGAGGAGACTTTGCTTGCTTCAATCTAACTACTTATTGGAGCATGTGTACCGATTAATCTTTGCCAAGCCTTCCCTTGACTTTGGTATTCCATGGTTTTTCGCCCTTCAGAATAAAGGAAAGCCTCCTCAACTTTTCAGCATCTACACTCCAGCCTCACGCCACTTCTCATCACCCACCCATCTTTCCCAAAGGAAACTTTAATTTCCGGTTGGTTATATATTAATTTGTTGTGCTGGGTGTGGTAGTTTGAATAGATGTTTCCCAGTAGATTTGGGAGTTTCACTCATGCTTGTAACTTGGTGTCACTGAGCAAATTCTGGGGTCGGGCCCTACGGTACTTTTCAGTTGGGGGAGGATCTGACTTCTAGCTTAGAGAGGTAGCGTGCTTGGGCACTGCCTGGGCTCCTGGAGTGTGATTGTTTATGGTGCTGGTGTGGCTTTTCTCTGCCTGGACCTGTGAAAGGGGGCTGGTCTCTTTCACCATTATGGAACTTCTCCTGGATCTAGAAGCTTCAATAGCTCCCTTCCTCCCATAACTTGTGCCTGGTTTGGAAGCTCATCCCAGCCATGTGAAGCTGACTGCACCACTGGGTATCAAACCCAGGGCTTTATACATACAGTTCAGGAAATATTGTCTCCTGAAATTCAAGAACTCATGAAATGACTTCCTCACTTTGGAAGCAGAAGTCATTCAGTCTGTAGAGCGTCTACATGGAGGAGAGAGGGGACTGCACTTGGAAAGGGGAGCAAGTTCAAATGAAGAAATGTTATCTTTGAAGCTTACAAAGTTCTGACTTCTCCTCCATTCATGGACTACTGTACAAGAACACCAACCAGTGCTGGCCCCAGCAAGCCACGCCCCAGACAACTCAGGGACCAGACTAAGAGAGGGAGATTCAGAGGGAAAAAAATGGAGACACAAAGAACTATCAGGCTCTCCATCTGAAATTACTTCCAGTTCTAGTTATCTGTAGAATGGTTGCTTGGTCTGGCTGCTCCCTGTTACTGGAGGAAAAACCTCGCCATCTCTGGTGATCTGCTGGGATTGCCAATCTTAACACCCCCCCTCCCTCCTGACACATGACCAGGATCTGACCAATCACAGAACTCCTTTTCTTGTCACTAGTGATTGCCCCAAAAGACGAACACAGGACTCAAGCAGGACCAATGAGAGATTTCTATGGATTCTGCACTTTTATGGGGAGAGAGAAAGAGACGCGCTATGCTCTTTCTCAAGGATGGCGGGAGACTAGGGTCATATATGGCTATTGCTGCCAGATTAAAAGCATCTGAATTTAAGTGGCTCAACTGTTGGACTTCTAAGGTACATGAACTAGGAAAACAAACAAACAAACCCAGATACCTATCACTTGCAACCCAAACAATCCTGATTGACACAAAGTGCAGACAAAGCAAGGTGTGAGGTCACACCTGCTCAAGCAACTCAAGAGGCTTTTTTGCAATGTCATTGCAAGGGAATGTCAAGAGAGTCCAGGGCTGGTGACGGAGAAATAATAAACAGAGAAAGTAGCTTTCCTTTCTCTGTGTGTGCTTGCTAGCTATCTAGAATCAGCGTTAACTGTACAACTCAGGTTCTATCCCACAGCTGGTGCACACTAGATCTCCAGGCATCATATAACTGAGCTATTTTTTGAAGACAGGGGCTCACCTCAATTCTTAAAATAAAAAAACCCACACTTGTGTCAATCATATAGCCAACTAAGAGGCCTCAGAATGACAAACCACTGATTGCCAAGGTACATTAATGATACAGAGGAAGTTTCTGATGGTTGATATAATTAGACCATCACCTGTTGCCTGTCCAGATCTGTTGCCACAGAGAAATATGTGGAGAGGAATCCAGGATTATTTTAACAGATGGCTTGTGGAGCAGATCCCACCAAGCTCTCATCTGCTTGGCCTAGAGCATGAAGACTTGGAGTGAGAGGTGTGTGTGTGTGTGAGAGAGACAGAGACACAGAGAGAGAGGTGAGAGGGGTGTGTATGAGAGAGGTGTGAAGTGTGTGTGTGAGAGAGACAGAGACACAGAGAGAGAGGTGAGAGGGGTGTGTATGAGAGAGGTGTGAAGTGTGTGTGTGAGAGAGAGAGAGCGAGAGAGAGAGATGTGAGAGTGTGTGAGAGGGAGAGGGGTGAGAGGTGTGTGTGTGATCTGAAGATGGTCAAGGTGAGCTTCGATTAAGCCCCATCTGTTTGAAGGCTTCAGACTCCTCCCACGACACAGCCACCTCCAAGGCCTTTTGTCAATGAGTTTTCCCAGCAGTGGCTTCCCACCTTTCCTCCATGCAGCAGTTGCTTTCTCAATGCTGGTAAAAAAAAAACAAAAAAAAAAAACACTCCATCAAAAGCAGCTTATGGAAGGAAAAGGCTTATTCCTGGCTCACAGTTTTGAGGGGAAGTCCGTCTTGTTGGGGAAAGCATGGCAGGAGCAGACAGACAGACAGACAGGTGTCATATCTCCACATCCACAGGGAGTATGTAGAGAGAGTGAGCTGACTGTGCCAAGTGGGTCTGGACTAGAGCATCCCAAGGCCACTCCAAGTGACACACTTCCTCCAACAAGGCTCCACCTCCCAAAGGCTCCAAAAGCTGCCTTAACAGTGCCATCATCTGGGGATTAATCAGAAACACTTGAGGGTATGGAGTACACTTTACTTTCAAATCACCACACTACAGACTTGAATCTTTTTTTTTAATTTTTATTTATTTGTTTGAAAGTGACAGAGAGAGAAAGAGGCAGATAGAGAGAGACAGAGAATGGGCACGCCAGGGCCTCCAGCCACTGCAAACAAACTCAAGACGCATGTGCCCCCTTGTGCATCTGGATAATGTGGGTCCTAGGGAATCAAGCCTCAAACCGGGGTCCATAGGCTTCACGGGCAAGCGTTTAACCACTAAGCCATCTCTCCAGCCCGGACTTGAATCTTTGAATGTATCCATTAAGCTCCAAATTTGATTCCTCCCAACCCAACCCTCTTCCCAGCCAGCCCACAGGCACCTCTGTGAACATTGATTGCCACCTTCATCCCAGAGACTAGAAAGCCCCAAGTGAAAGAAGACTTCTAACTGTCCAACCCCAGAGAGAGGTGGAGAAGCTGTTCCGGGTTTGCAGGGAACTGGGCCATTCCCACCCACACCCTTCATGGGGGAGGTGGGTCCTTAGTACTAACACCATAAACATGTCTGCATGAGGTCCCAAAGGCACTTTATAAGACACAATAAACACGTTGAGAACACAGTGAAATAAAGAAAATGCTCTTTTTTTTGGCATCTTCTTGGAGAGGTCTGTGGGTGGTTGGAGGAGATATTTTAGCATTCTGATTGCATCTTGGGATAGAATGACGCCACCTTCCCAATAATGTGAGGCTCAGTAAGCCACAGCACTTTTGTCCAGCATGGTGAGGCCTAGGCTGGAGGGAGATTGTTTCACATGATTGAGGATGTGGAGGGAGGGGTTTCTGAAGCTTGAGCTCACACAGTGTATGTCCACTGTGGAAACCAAGGAAGAGGGGAGTGTGTGTTTGTGTGTGTGTGTTTGCATTCACAGAATATTCCTCCAAGGAAACAAAGAACAGGCTGTCACTTTATAGTGGGTGACTGAGAGACTGGAGCATGGAATAGAAGTGTTTTTAAAGTTTTTATCACAGGCATTTATTTCTCTTTTAAAACTACTTTTACTATTTTAGAGAAAGAGAGGGCGAGAAAGAGACAAAGTGTGGATATGCCAGGGTCTCCTGCCAATGCGAATGAACTCTAGACACAGGTGCAACTTTTTTGCATCTGGCTTTATGTAGGCACCAGGGAATGGAACCAAGCTCATCTGGCTTCGCAAACAAGCACCTTTAACCACTAAGCCATCTTCCCAGCTCAGTCATTATTTTTAATTTTTAAAAATGACAAGAGCTGGAGAGATGGCTTATTGGTTAAGGTGTTTTCCCACGAAGCCTAACAACTTGGGTTTGACTCCCCAGCACCTATGTAAAGCCAGATGCACAAAGTGGTGCATGCATCTGGAATTCATTTGCAGTGGCTTCTCTCTCTCTCTCTGCTCCCCCCTCACTCCACTTGCAAATGAATAATTTTTTTTTTCAAAATGACAAAAATATATGGAGAGAACAGTCATTTAAGAGAGCTGGTAAATTATTAGCTTGTCTGAAGCACCCATATTTTTTGTCTCCTCAGCTCCTCCTCTGCAATTGCCAAGGCTAAGGAATCGGCTCTCCCTGCAACCTCCCACAGGCTCACATTGCTTGTTTCCATCCAGGTCCTGTGGGTGTCCTTGGCAACCACATTGATTTCTCCAGGCACAAATAGGACTGGAAGGTAAGGATTTCTAGGTAAAGGGTGGAGGACATCAAAAATATTCTCTCTGGTTACAAACCAAAGTTGGGGGCTGGCAGGCAAGTGTAAGTCATTTGAAGAAATCATTTGCTTGCCCAACATCATAACAATTTACCTTTTTTTTACTGGGCATGGTGACACACACCTTTATGAGAGAGTGAGAGATAGAGAGGAAAGAGAGAATTGGTGTGCCAGGGCCTCAGCCGCTGCAATCAAACTCCAAACATGTGCGCCATCTTGTATGCATGTGAGATCACATGTGTCACTTTGTGTGTCTGGCTTATGTGGGACCTGGTGAGTGGAACTTGGATCCTTAGGCTTCTCAGGCAAGTGCTTTAGTGGCTAAGCCATCTCTCCAGTTCTGGTTTACTTTTATTCTAAGCATTTTAGAGGTTCTTCTTATGTGTAGGTTTATGAACACTTTTGAGTTATGTTTTATTTAATTTAATTTATTTATTTATTTGGGAGTGACAGACAGAGAGGAGGAGGGAGAAAGAGAGAGAGAAAGAGAGAAGTGGGTATTCCAGGGCTTCCAGCCACTGCAAACGAACTCCAAATGCGTGTGCCCCCTTGTGCATCTGGCTAACATGGGTCCTGGGGAATCAAGCCTCAAACTGGGGTCCTTGGGCTTCAGAGGCAAGTGCTTAACAGGTAAGCCATTTCCAGCCCTTGAGTTACATTTTTTATTGGATGTGAGGTAGGGGTCCAGTCTTTTCTTTCTCATGGGTATACAGTGGTTCCAGCTACCCCATTGTTAAGAAGACAGTTTTCCATCCACTGAACTTGCTTGGCATTCTTCTCCACAAGCAACGATAGGTGAGGTTTATTTTGTGGACCTTCCGGTGCATCCCATTGTTCTATGGGATTATCTTCATGTAGAAAAGGCTGCACTTTAAAGCATCAGGAAATATGAGGCTTTCAACTTTGCTTTTCTTTCTTAATATTATTTGGCTGCTCTGGGTCCCTTGCTTTTCCATGTGGACTTTAGGATCAGTTTGCCAATATCTGCAAAAGAGACAGCTGAGGGACAGGAAAGATGGCTTGGTGGTTAAAGGCGCTTGCTTGCAAAGTCTTTTGCCCCAGGTTGAATTCCTCAACCAGCCATGTTATTAATCAACATTAGTATCATTAAGTCACTGACCCACAAACCTCATGAAAGGGTGCTGAATTTTGTCAAGTGCTTTTACTGTGGACATAAAGATAACAATAGCTTCCTAGGCACCTCACCATTGTCCTCCTTAGGGAAATGTGCCTGGACCCCTTCACTGGTTTTAGTGCCAGTCCCAAGCAAGGACACCTAAGCTCTGCTGACTGGAAGATCTAACAGGAGACGGGCAACGCTTTTCCATCACACCATTAGCTCCAGCTGAGCTTCCACTTGAGAGCCAATTGAACAGTCCTCCAGAGGTTTAAAGGCTCAAGGGTCATCCCTGGAGCTGTGAGTAATCAGGGCCAGGCAAACCAAGAGGTGAGTGAGTTTTGTGACCATCAGATCAGATCTTCTTTGCCCTTTGGGGATGAGAACTAAAATAGTTTCTAATTTCTACTCATAAGCATTTGAACCTGAGCCTAAGGAACATTCTCAACTGTTTTGTAAGATTTTCACTGGTGTTTATTTCACCTGTGTAGTCAAGGTTTAAGATTTTTGAGTAAGAGACCAAGCATTAATAAATACTTAAAAAAAATAATCTTTGGGGGTGGAGAGATATCTTAGTGGTAAAGGCATTTGCCTGCAAAGCCAAAGGATCCCAGGTCGACTCTCTAAGACCCACATAAGCCAGATGCACAAGAGGGCACATGTGTCTGGAGTTCATCTGCAGTGGCTGGAGGCCCTGGCACACTCATACTCTCTCTCCTTCTTTCCCTCTCTCAAATAAATAAATAAAACATATTTAAAAAATAATTACTGTGTGTATGGAGTGTGTGTGTGTGTGTGTGTGTGTGTGTGTGTGTGTGCAGGTGCATGCACACCATAACACAAGTTTCAAGGTCAGAGGACATCTTTGGGTTTTGGTCATCAACTTCTACCTTGTTTAGGCAGGGTCCCTCTCTCTGTTTTTTCAAGACAGGGTCTCACTCTATAGTCCCAAATTGGCCTTGAACTCACTGATCCTCCTACCTTGGCCTCCCAAGGGCTGGCTCCTTTTTGAAATATTTTATTTATTTTGTGTGTGAGAGAGAAAGAGGAGGAGGGGAGAGAGAGATAATGGGCACACCAGGGTCTCTTGGCACTGCAAACGAACTCCAGATCCACTCACCACTTTGTAAATCTGGCTTTACATGCGTACTGGTGAATCAATCTGAGCCATCAGGCTTTGCCAGCAAGTACCTTTACCTGCTGAACCATCTTTCCAAACTAAGTCTCTTGTTCACCTCTGTGCCAGACCAACTGGTCTATGACAATCCAGGGATTTTCCTGTCTGCTTCCCACCTCACCACAGGAATGTGTGGTTACAGCTGTGTGCCACCATGTCTAACTGTACATGAGTTCTGGGTGTGAACTCAGGTCACCACACTTGTTGAGCAAGCACTTTTTACCCACTGATCCATCTCCCCAGCCCAAGACCAACCTTTAAATAATTTCTCTTAAATCTTTCACAGAACCAGCTAGAATGTAGCATAGACTTGATAAACATACTTTACTGGCAATGTCTGCCCTCCAGCAAAATTGTCACACGGGGATTTGTCCTATTAACCATCAAGAAACTGGGATACACTGTCGCCTGGATACCTGGTTTCAGCTATTCTGTGTGGCTCTATAGCTTGCTAGGCACGACAGGATGGTTTCAGTGAACTGGAAGTGGTGTTGAAGGAAAAGCACTGCAGTGACAACTCTTCCCAAGGAAAGCAGGTTGATCCAGAGTCTTTGTCAGTATCTCGTGTGACAATGCAGATCACTCCACAGCATCCCCTGTCGCTCGCTCCCTAATGTGTCTTGGAGAGAGATGTTGACAAAGCACAGCAAGATGTTTTGTTCGAGGACACTGCCTTACAGACCCCCAGGGTATCACAAATACCCAGTCTGCTCAGAGAAGCCGCCCTGCCCGAGCTGTCTTCCCACCACAGATGACAATGTGACAAAACTCTTGAATGAAGACACTGTTATCTCCTTCAAACTGCTCCCCTTCTCCATGGATTCTGACTTGAGCACCACTATGAGAGTTTCCAGAACACACTCTTCTCGTTGAAAACAAAACAACGGTTGATGTGTTGGTGCCTAACCCTAGCACTGGTGCAGCTGAAGCAGGCAGATGACAGCAAGTTCAAGGCTAGCTTGGGCTACATGGAGAGTTCCAGGCTAGCCAGGACTACACAGTGAGCTTCTGTCTTGAAACCAAAGTCAGTATTCCATTTTATTGGCAACCCTAAATCAATGTAACTTATTCAGAACCCTCTAAGCAGCATGTTAGATGCACCATGTACACTTTTATTACTGTTATAGCATTTGTCTTTTTAAAATAGTTATTTATTTGCAAGGAGATAGAGACCGAGGAGGCCGAGGATGGGCGCACCAGGGCCTCTTGCCGCTGCAAACAAACTCCAGACGCATGTGCTACCTGATGCATCTGGCTTTAGGTGAGGACCGAGGAATGGAGCATGGGCTGTCAGGCTGCCGATCCATCTCCCCAGCCCCTAGTCTTTTTAGTTTGTTTTGTCTGTGTGTGTGGTGTGGTGTGTGCAGTGTATGGACATACATGTGCCATGCTGTACCCATTCATTTGCCTGTGGCCAACTGAGCTTCTCTGAGGTGGCCAGAGCAGCATGTCAGGTGACACACTCCTTTGCTCTTTCTCCCTGTTCTCACCCTGGTCCCGGTTGACCTGGGATTCACTGTGGAGTCTCGGGGTGGTCTCGAATTCCCAGAGATCCACCTACCTCTGCCTCCCAAGTGCTGGTAACCGATTAAAGGCGTGCGCCACCATGCCCAGCTCTCCATGTTTTTTTTTTCTTTTCCTTTTCTTTTTCTTTCTTTCTTTTTTTGAGAAAGTGAGAAAATCCATGTTCTGTTTTTGAGCCAGAGTCTCTTACTGATCTTGAAGCTAGAGCTCACCAAAGCTTTTTAAATGTTTTTAAATGAGAGGCTGTAATTACAGGGTCTCTGCTGTCTTATGGGATGAGGGTTAGAGATGGTTAAAGCATGCAGCCAGGCCCAGGTGCTTATGTGAGCTCCAGGGAGTGAACTCAAATGGCCGCAGACTCCTGGGAAGTGCCCTTAACCACTCTTAACCGCTCTTCCAGCCCGAGTCTTCTCAGCGGAACTTCCAGGGTATCTATCCAGGGATCGGAGCTCTCAAGTCGGACAGTCCTTCGGGCTAGGTTTCTTCCATACAGTGAATGGAGGTCTGTTTTATCTTGGGGAAACAACCAGAGCCCCTCTGAGCCACTTGTGCACTTGGTGCCGGGATGCGCGCAGGCGGAGTGCGCTGCTCATCTGCGCTGGCCGCGCGTGGGGCTTAGGGGCTACAGCGAAGCCCCGCGTGGTGGCGCACGCCTTTAATTCCGGCACTTGGAAGGCAGAGGTAGGTGGATCACCATGAGTTCGAGGCCACCCTGAGACTACATAGTGAATTCCAGGTCAGCTAGGGGTAGAGTGAGACCCTACCCAGAAAAAAAGAAAAAGAAAAAAAAAAGCAGGTGCGAATCAAGTCTTTGAGGAAACCATGTGCCCAGAGCAGGTCAGGTGTCCTCTTTGGTATATGGTTGCAAATGAGCTGCGGCCACTCTCTCTTAGCAGTGAGCGGAGGCGGGTCACTCCCTATGTTTTGGGTGCGCGCTCCCCTCCTGAGAAGTCAGCAGGAACGCTTCCAAACTGAATGGCGTTCACGTGAATCTAAAAGGATGAATAATTCGCCAGGAAGGTTAGAAGAGATACACTCTTGGAATCTGTTTCTTTGCCTGTAATTTGAGAATAAAACAACAACAACAATAACAATAACAACAACAAAAATACTTTCTCTCTGGGCCCAGAACAATGTAATGGCCAAGAGTGTATAGTTATTACAAGCTTGGCTCTGCCATGAAGGTTGGGAAAAATAATTATAGTAACTGTATTGTTGTTAAATCATAATAGAAAATAACTTTTAAGCCAAAGCTGACTTTAAAATAAAACTCCTCAACAAGGTGGCAATAGAGGGGCTGAAGAGATGGCTCAGCAGTTAAAGGTGCTGGCTTGGCAAAGCATGCCAGCCTGGGTTCAAGTCCCCAGCCACCCACTTGCACCCAGAGGGGCATTTATTTGCAACAGGTAGTGACCCTGGAGCCTTACACACACACGTGCATGCACACACATGTATTCAAATAAATTAATAAAAACCAAAGAAATAGGGGGCGATTCAGAAGCCACGGCGCTCCTCTGTCATTCGAATATGACGGTGATGGGAGATGGAGAAAGGAAAATTTCCTCAGAAGTTCCCAGTGAACCCAGTAGAGAAAAACAGCAGAGAAAAGATCCAGAAAGAGAAACTGCTTGGGGTGAGGTACCAAGATGATGACAGGACTGGAAAGTTGTCCTCTGACCACCACACACACGCCATTGTACATACATGCCCACACTCACACGTATCTGAACACACACACGTGCTCATACGGAAAGTTGTTAAAAGGGGGCAATAACAAAACCTGCTTAAAGCGGAAGGTGCATGCCAAGAGCATTTGATACAACACTGGGTGCAGACAATGTCCTCAGCCCAAGGCAGAGGATTCACACTGGCACAGGGAGTGAGAGGGGACAAAGAGACTAGAGGACTATTTGTGCAGCCGCATCTCTGGGATTGCTCCTCGGAAGCAAAGGGACATTTCGTTCTTTTTTTGGCTGTGCTTAGGACTGAACTCGAGGCCTAGCTCATGCTGGGCAAGCCTCTGGGCTGCATTCCTGGTTCGGCTGGTTGTTTCTTAAAAGAACAATCCTTGAGTACAGCATGAAGGGACTGTGCACGATGCGAAGGAAGAGGTATTTGGATGCAATGATGGGCCCTTCAGAGGCCCAAGTCTCGTTTTAATTAACTGGCTATGTGATCAAACATGTGAAGCACAGAAAAATTACAAGAGACAAAATGACTATGGCCATAACCGTGTTTGAATAGACTTTTACATTTAATAATGAAACCAAAGTGTAATAACACAATGTTAATATATAATATATATGATGAATATTTTTAATTAAATTAAATAGCAATATTCATAGATTCCTGTCACCCAGATTTAACAGATGTCAACATTGTAGGTTTTGCTTTTAGCCCTCAGTTTTGGGATCTAAGTATTTTTCTCTCTCTCTCTTTCTCTTTCTTTTTTCTTTTTATTAATTTATTTGAAAGAGAGAGAGTCGGTGCACCAGGGCTTCCAGCAGCTGCAAATGAACTCTAGATGCAAGCACCACCTTGTGTATCTGACCTATGTGGGTACTGGGGAATCGAACCTAGGTCCTTTGGCTTTGTAGGCAAGTGCCTTAGCCACTAAGCCATATTTCCAGCCATCAAGAAACTTATGCAGCCCTGAAAATACAGTCCTGTAATATCAATGCACAAATAAAACAACAATGATAATAAATCACAAAGAAATGTATTTCAATACAATTTTTGGCATACATGTAACTTTACCACTTATTAAAGTTGAAAGCAAATTTGCACACTAATGAGATGGATGCGCTTGTTTATTTTACAGAAAGACTAAATCTTGACACAGCAGGAGTCAGCACATCTTCAGCGTCCTTCAGAGTTGATGAATATTGTGATTTCATCATCATCAGCATTGAAATGCCTCTTCACATAAATGGGTAGTACAAAATGGCAGAAGCACATTAAGGACTATTTCAAAAATAGTTGGAAATTGTCTTAATCCCAAGCCAAAATGTATTTAATGATTCTTATGAGACTCTAGTTAGCAACTAAACAGTAATTTTTAACATTAAACATTCTAATACACTACAACACAATGATGTACTAACTGAATACATACTGAGGAAGGATGATAGGAAAATGTCTTTGTTTTCTACAATTAAACCGTATTTCTATTAAGAGCAGGAAGCTTAGTATATACAGACAAAAACACCTTGATTCGGGGCACACAATGGTCTCAAGTGGGAGCTGAGTTGTCTCAGGCATCATGCATTGGTGCTGCGTGGTGTGGAGGCACATGAAGTGTGAAGTGCTCGTGTGTGCTCAGAACCAAGGCCGCAGTGGAGTCACACCCCAGCACAGGTGAGGGAGTGCTGTTCTAAACACCATGCTCATGGGACATTTGCTTTTGAAGTAATATGGGTGGCGGTTTTAAGATGGTGGGAGCTACAGGAGTACGTGTGGCCCTTCCCCTTGGCTGTTGAACTTCCTCACCATGTGGCAGCTCAATGTCAGGAGCACGTGTCCCAAGACAGCAAGGCTGACCTGTTAAACGTTCTTATGATCCAGCCTCGGAGGTTAGGAAGGATCGATTTAGTCCCAGTCAGCTGGCGGGAGCAGACAGGAAGGTCCACTCAGAAGAGGACATGGAGAAGTCAGCCCAGGTACATCTTGATTCAAGAAGAGTACCATTACTACATTTGAACAAGAGTTTGTGGGCTACCTGTGGTGGTGCACACCTTTAATCCCAGTGCCTGCGAGGCAAAGGCAGGAAGATCGCTGTGAGTTCGAGGCCAGGCTGAGACGACGTCGTGAATTCCAGGTGGACCTGGGCTAGAGTGAGACCCCACCTCAAAAAACCAAAATAGTAACAACAATAATAATAAAAACAAAGACGTTTGTGGGACGGGATATACTTTGGGTGACCACAAAGCAGGAGGGGCTCCAAAAGTTGTAAGTACCTTGCACAAACCCAGACTTGCTCACGAGCCGGACCCCATGGGCACTCGGCAGAGACCACCCAGCATGCCAGCCATTACGACTTGGATTGCCTCAGAAACCTATCTCTTTTCCTTTACTGGGACCGTTGATATCAGCAAGACAGAAAGGTGTCGCGGACAAGGGGCAGGACCCTCCACCCGGATTCATCCCACACCCCTATTTTGCAGACTGGGAGGCAGCCACATGTTGGTGCCCGGAGACCAATGTCCCCTGATGGGATGGGAGCGCTCCTCTCGGATTCCAAGCTTTCCCAGGCCCTGCGCAAGAAAAAGCTCCCTCCTTTGTCAACCAGGTGACCTTGAGGGAATTGCGTTATCTTTTCTGATTTTCCTCAAGTGTAAGTCAAAGGCTTTAAGGCTCTTTTTCTTTTGTGGGGAGTCTAGCGTAATGCCCAACCCTTCCATGGGTGTTGATACCCCCAGGCAACCTGCCGGGTGGGGAGGCTTCCCTAATCTAAAGTGCTCATCCTGGGAAAGAAGACTTGGGGTGACCCCTGGAATCACTGACCCTGGCACACACAGTGCCACGCTCGGACCTGAGTGTCCATTGTGACCCAAAAGGCAGGTCGGCGTCTCCCAGCTCGGGATGCTGTGTGCCGCCCTGGGTACCCTCCTCAGGAGCTGCACATTGTCTTCACTCCCCTGGGGCTGCAGAGGCTGGCACTGGGCGATGGCCAAGGAGGAGAACCACTCCAGCCCGCGATCCGAGGGTGGGGATGGAGGGGGGGGGAGGGTTGTTTGTTTGGCTTTTGTTTTTATATGTTTATTTATCGGTTCCAGCTGGCTACTAGACGCGGCCTCTGATGTCAGGATGCGGAGCCGCCAGATGTCCCTCTCCTGAGCCTTCCATTCGCTCTGTACCCAGTAGGCGATGCCCTTCGCCTGGCCCTGGGCGCAGGATGCTGGAGACGACAGACCCGCGGCGCTTTGGTATCGCGGCCACACGGTGGCGCTGCCGCACCGCCCTCTGGCCCGGGTGGGGAGCCTGCGAGTCCACTCGCGTCCTCCCCGCGGCCACCCCGGGGGCCGGTCCCGAGCGCCCGCGACTGCACGGTCGCGAGGCAAGGTGTGTCCATAGTCAGGCGCTGGGTCACATTGGGCACCCTGTGCCTGAACCTCTTGGGGACTTCTAGGCAATGTGGCCTCCTTCACTGCTAAGGAAAGCTGATGCTCTTGGGATTCTGCGAGTTGGTTTTAGCTGAGCAGCCCCAGGTAAGAAGAGAGAGACAGAGACAGAGACAGAGAGAGAGAGAGAGAGACAGAGAGAGAGAGAGACAGAGAGAGAGAGAGAGACAGAGAGAGAGAGAGAGACAGAGAGAGAGAGAGAGACAGAGAGAGACAGAGAGACAGAGAGAGAGACAGAGAGACAGACAGAGAGAGAGAGAGAGAGAGACAGACAGCCAGCCATAGGGATTTAGTCCCAGCCACAACCTGGAGGTCAAGATGAACCCACTGTGCATAAGAGTCCATGCCACAACCTCATGAACTCACGGTCAGTAGCTGGACGTCTGTGAAGGAACTTCCCACCCACAGCCTCCTGCTTCCCTGTTTGTTTGTTTTTCAGTCACCTCTTTGAGTTTTGGCAGTGACCTACAGGATTTAATTAAAAAAAATTTTTTTATTTATTTGCAAAGAGGGAGGGAGGGAGGAAAGGAGAAAGAAAGAGAGAATGGATTCTCCAGGACCTCCAAAAGAACTCCAGATACGTGCGCCACTTTGTGGATCTCTCTATGTGTGGGTACTGGGGAATCGAACCTGCATTATTAGGCTGTGCAGACAAGCTCCTTCACCACTGACCCATGTCTCCAGCTGGAAAATTGTATTTTCTATCCCTAACCTACATACACATCTACATAACCAAATGAAACACTTCTCCTTGATTATCAGGGCATACTCTTTTATTTTATCATGCATTATCTCTTTTTGACCTCTTTCTTTCAATGCTGGATGTAATCTTCTAAAATGGCATCATTATTCACTGATAGAGCCTTCATCATGGTTTGAAAACACCATAGCTACTGTCTGAGCTCTCTCAATTGTAAAATCAGTTGAAAGCTTCCTGCGTAAGACACCAAATTCTAGACCAACTCAAGGTGTCGGGAACTGGAGGTGCTGCTCAGGATTCAGACTCAGTATGTGTGGAGGTGGTCCTGAGTCCTGCTCCTATGACAATCCTACTTAGAATCCTCCACAAGCACTTTGCAATGAAAGCAGTTCTGAGACCCAGGTCACCACACATACAAGCGTCTGCTAACCAGTGGCACAAGAACTACACTCGGTCTCTTCTTGTGAAGTTGCTGTCCTCTGTTCCTGTAAGTCCTTCAACGAGAAACTTATGATAGGACTCTGAAGCACAGTTCCCACTCGGTCCCCCACGCCTTCCTTTATGACAATAGAAGTTAAGGGAGTAAGGTACCAGGGAGCCTCTGTTCTCTTCCGCCCAGGGTGAATCTGGAATGAAGTGAGCCACTTTGAGGACTTCTGGGAGATGGCCCCACTTGTCCGATTCAAAAACGCGCCTCAAAACTTACACTCCAGGGGTAGGGAGATGGCTCAGCAGTTGAAGGTGCTTGCTTGCAAAGCCTGCCGATGTGAGTCCGGTCATCCCCCAACACCCATGTAAAGCCACAGGCCAGCTAGTTTGGTGTTCATTTGTAGAGACCCTGTCTCAAAGAAAATGGGAAAGTGCAGACACCTTAAGGTTGCCCTCTGACTGTGTGCACACACCATACATACACACACTCACTCTCTCCCTCTCTTTTAAAAACCCTACACTCCAACTTAAAAGCTGAAACAAGCTCCCGAATGTCTTTCTCTTCCTTCCTACAAGTGGGGATGTGGAAATATCTTAACTTAGCTGTGATCCAGCAGACAAGGGCAATGACCTTGGGAAGAACAGAGCAGCAAGGTGGAAGGAACCTAGATCCCTGAACCACAGAGCTACCTGTCAAGTGGGGTCAGGATCTCCCACCTAGGGATGATTGTTCAAGGGAGAACTAAATTGTCTATCAGCCACTGGGTTTGGGGCTTGAGGGATGCACTAATCCACTTTCCATTGCTATAACAAATACCTGAGTAAGTCAGCTCATACAGAGAAAAACTTTCTTTTGGCTCCCAGGTGGGGAGGTTCCAATCCATCATTGGTTGGCCTATTGTTTTTAGATCCAAGGTGAGACAGCACGTCATGGTGGCAACATGGCAAGAAAGTTTCCTTATAGTGGTCAGGAGAGAGAGAAAGAATGAGAATGAGAATGAGAGCAAGGGACAGGCAGAGACCTGGATCCCAATACCATCTTTCAGAGCATGTCCTAATGAGAAACTCTCTCCCGGGCCCCACCTCTTAAAGATTCCACCATTTCCCAAAGGCTGAGAACTGAGCCTTGAGCACGTGGTCTTTGGAGAGCATTTGCTTACCCTAATTAATTTAGACTCATCTGAGGCAAATACAGTAATATTCAGTGATAGGATCAACTAACTTTTGCATGTGGTTGGGCAACAAGGTCCTCTGCTAAGTAGGAAGTGGGGGGGGGGTGCTAGGAGGGAAGAGAAGGACAGGACGCAGCTTTAAACCCGAGGACCTCGACTCAGGCTGCTTTTCTTCCGGCATCGATATGTGTCTGTATACGAACCACACACCGTCTACACCTCTCATTTCCCTGACAAAAATAAAATAGTTGTACTATTTGTTAATTAACAAAGTCTGGGGTGGTTGGCAATTTTCCAAGATCATGTCCCTTCATACGCTCACCTTCCATGCCTTGGACACCATGTAAAGTTATCTTATCCCGTGTATCTCTTATATCTTTGCTGAAGTAGTTTATTCTTTTTTATAAAAAAAAATGTATTTATTTATTTATTTGCAAGCAAAGATAGACAGAAAGAGACAGAAAGAAAGGGGGAATGAGAACAGGTGCAGCAGGACCTAGTGTTGCTACAAATAAACTCCAGATACATGCGACACCTCAACCATCACACCTACTTTGTATAGCTGGCTTATGTGGGTACTGGGGAACTGAACCCAGGTTTCAGGCTTTGCAAGCAAGTTACTTTAACCACTGAGCCATCTCTCCAGTCTCTATTTTATTTTTCAATGTTTTTATTTAGTTGCAAGCAGGGTGAGAGAGAGAGAGAAAAGAGTGGGCACACCAGGGCCTCCTGCTACTACAAACTCCAGGCACATATGTCACTTTGTGCATCTGGCTTTATGTGGGTACTGGGGAGTCCAACCTGGGCCATCAGGCTTTGCAAGTAAGCGCTTTTAACTGCTGAGCCATCTCTCCAGCCCAAATGCGGGAGCATTTTAATGTAATTATGGACAACATCTTAACCATGTGTTTTCCAGGTAATTGCTATTGTCTACCCATTTCCTTTCTTCTCTAATTATTTTTATTACATTAAGGAGATTTCGCTCAAATTTCCTTCCCACCCCATCTCCAGTAATCCCTGATTGAACCATTGCCACCACAGACCCCCATTTCTTCTCCCGACATCTCCACCTCGTGGCTGTTCTGGTCACGCTGTGACCTCAGTCTACACCGGTCACTTTGTCAGTGGGGTTACACTGTGGTGGCACTGCCGATTACTAAACATGTGTGAGTGGACAGCTCTGTTTTCAGACATCCTTCGCCGCCCTTACTCCAAGATACCGTCCATGTCTGTCCCCCTTAGCTGAGTTCTTTGGCCTTACAGCCAGCTTCTCTTGCCCTCTGGCTCTGCATGGCTTAGGTTTCCCTCCCTCCACCATTTGCCTCCCACCTGCTCCTTGGCCATCACCTCACAAGCGCCCCCAATTTGTCTACAAATACCATCCGCACTCTGTACTTTGCTCCGGGGTCCTTTTGTTTGTGCTGCCTGTGTTCTCGGGGAGTTCTGCTTAACCCAGATAAGCACGCAGATACACAAATAAGCACACAAAAAGTCCTGTGTGGTCTGGCCGCCTCGTGAAGTCCCTCCTTTCTCCTCTCCAGCCACCCACAAGTCTGATCCAGGTATTCCTGCTGAAATCGCTGAGCAACTCTTCGCTGGCCTGCACGCATCACCATCGCCATGGTTACCTTGCCCTTGCCTCCCGCATTTCCTGCCCACGGCACCCCCCGCCATTCGTACCCTGGCACTTGGTGTTCTCTGCATGGGCCCAGCTCAGCACCTCCTGCGTGGCAGTCACGCTTCTCCCCTTCGCTCTGCCCGGTGGCTGATGCTGGGGGCTGGGAACCTGACTTCTCATGCAGTGTTGAGGAACTCCCACAATCCCCCTGAACTAACCTGACACTTAAACTCATCTCCAGGTGTTCAGCTTTACTTATCTTCCCCCCCAACTGGATGAGATTTCCTAAGGGCAGGAATGCACACGGCGCTGTTTTGTAACTGCAGCCGAGCACTCAGGAGGCGTATGTGCGATGCACGTTTGTTGAATGACTGGCGGAAGGTGTGAGCCCATCGCTCGTCTACTGAGGCAGAATCTAACCAAGGAACAGTTTGGGGGGCCGAGGGAGTAGCTCAGAGGTAATGTGCATGCAAGCGTGGGTCCCTGCGCTCGGTCCCCAGCACCACAGAAAACAAATGAGCGGGAATACAAAAAGACTCAGAAAGGGAAGAAAGGAAGGTTTGAGAAGCGTCAGCGTCACTGCAGGGCTGCAGGAGAGGGACACCTGAGCACTCGACGCATGTATGGGGATGTCCATGTGTCAGTCAGCCAGGGACGCTGGTGTTGAGGAGAAAAATCACCATATGGCTTCCAAGTGCTTTGGCCAAACCTGGGGCAGCTGTGACTTCATATTGTTGGAGCGTTTGTTGTCTCCCCTGAGGGTTACAGCTCTCTACACATTTGCTATGGCTAAACCAAGAAACAGGGCCCACGAAAAGAAGAAGAAGAAGGAGGAAGAGGAGGAGGAGGGGGGGGAGGGGAAGAGGAGAAGAAGGAGAAGAAGAAGAGAAAGAGGAAGAAGAAGAAGAAGAGGAAGAAGAAAAACTGCAGAGATTGCTTAGTGTTTAAGGCGCTTGCCTGCAAAGCCTTAGGACCCATGTTCAACTCTCCAGATTAATCCCACATTAGCCAGACACACAAAGGTGAGGCAAGTGCAAGGCCGCACATGCCCACTAGGTGGTGCAAGTGTCTGGAGTTCGATTGCACTGGCTGAGGCCCTGGCACACCAATTCTCTCTCTCTCTCTCTCTCTTTCTAAAACTAAGAAAAAAGAAAAGATGGTCCATGCAGACTTGTACTGAAATTATGATTCTATAGCCATACCATCCTCAACACACCTGATCTCATCAGGAATTATGATTCTATGCAAGTTGTTGAAGGATGAAGAAGGCTGATATCTTTCAGAATACCAACTGATGAATTTCTTTGGTACCTCTAACCCCAGGACTAGGGCAGCTGAGGTGGGAAGATTGTAAGGTTAAGGCCAGCCTGGGCTATAAAGCCAGACTCTGCTCACTCTGCCCCCAACCAAAGGAATTTCTTTAGGTTGAATTCCAAAGAAGTTTTTCCACTGGCCTGTGTTCTTACACTACGAAATCCAAATATGGGGACTAAGGAATAGTTTCTCTTTACAAATAAACAATTATCAAATACTCTGGGGGAGAAAAGGCATGAACTGTCCACCTTTGGGTTAGGGTCAATGCTTTCTGCCTTCCCGGACAAGTCTGTGTGACCCTCCACTTCATCTCCAACACCCTATAACTGAGAGTTTGGGGCAAGTCAAGTAGAATATATCTAACTTCCATGGAGTAGGCTGAGACAACTGGGTAAGGACTGGAGGTGAGTTTGCTCTGAGCCTAGACCTCATTTTTCCAGAAGGGGGTTCCTAACATCCTTGTTGACCATGGACCCCTTAGCAGAAGGAACATGGCTTCATGGGGTTTTTAAGTATGCCAGGAGGGAGAGAAGGAGAAATAGAGAGAAAGAGAAATTACCGCCCTTCCTCCTGATAAACCTGCCTGCCTCAAGGGTGTCATGTCTTCTCTGGATAAAGAGGCGGCGTCCAGCAGCGTTATGTAGGTACATTCTGTTGTCTCTAGAATAATGATGTGTTGTTTGTATCCCCTGTTACACACCCATAATTGTAATAACCTTCATATTGCTGGCACAAGACACCAGACCAAAAGCACCTGATGGGAGAGTTTATTTTGGCTTACAGTCTTGAGGGCAAGCCTCTTGATGGCAGAGAAAGGTGGCAGGGCAGAGGCTGGACATCACTCCTTGCCACAGCAGGTGGAAGACAGCATCAAGAGATTGAGCTAAGCTCTGGCAACACCCCAAAGATTGCCCTCAGAAGCACACCTGCTCCAGCAAGGGCTCCAGCTCCCAAACTGCCACCCGCTGGGGACCAAGAACTCAAAACACATGAATGTGTATGGGATATCTGATTCAAACAACCAAACCCATGTAAGCCAGCAGAAAGATTCTGTAATCACTGTAGTGGCTCCAGTTGACAGAACAGCCACAACCTCCAGCCAGTTCTTCAAAGGAAGTTCTTCGGGGCCCCCATGCTGGCAATGGGTTCCTCTGGTCTATAACTCTTCACTTCTATTCACAGCTCAGTGGCTGCATGCAGCAAGCATCCCACCCAAATACAAGGGGCCTAGGAAGTTCAACCTCAGCAAAAGTTGGTATACCAGACTCTGAAGTGCTTAGGAGTTGAGCAGAGGAAAGTCTAAAATAAAAGACAGAAGGTGACAAGGAAGTTTTCCAAGAATGAGACATGTCTGGCTACCCTTGAGACACAATGGCTCCAGTTTCAGACTGTCCTTGAATGGAACAGCCAAACACAGCTGTGGTAGTTTGAATGGATATGCCACAACGTATTCAGGATTTTATTAACGTTTGTAATTTCAATCTGCAGCTACCTGGATAGAGGAGGTGTCACTGTGGGTGGATCCTAGGTTCTAGCCCTAAGGTGTGGGGGTGGGTTTGGAATTCTGGTCTAGAGTTATGCATAGTGCCTGAGCTTTGCCTAGAGTTCCTAAGTGTGCTGTATGCTGTGGGTTTTTAGGTCTTGGCCTGTGGCTTTTCTCTCTCTCTCCTTGGTCCTGTGAGAGGAGACCAACTGCTGCCATTATGGAACTTCTCATGGATCTGTAAGCTTCAATAAATATCCTTCCTCCACAGCTGTGCGGCAACGTGAAGCTATCTACTACAATGGGTGAAGGTGCATCCAGGCTGAAGGAATATAGAGAAGGGAGGAAGCCCCCAGGCCCCTAACTCCATTTCCACTTCCTTAAATGTCTTATCTCTGGGCCTACCAAAACCCAGGCTGTAAGGACCTAAAATCTCTCCCTGGGAAGTATAGCCAGCAGTTCCCTTTCCTTTGGCACAAGATCATACTGACTGTGGCACAAAGCTCTGCGATTTCTAGTGGTCTGCCTTTCTTTTGTGCTGTCCCTCTTCTTCCCAGTGGTGACTGTGAGTTCCCAGTCACCTTCAACTCTATCTCTGCATTCACTGTTGAAAGGAGCACAGAATTCACTCTCCATGTATTGGATCGTCATAAATGACTCCACCCTGGAAGATAAAAATCAATACACACACACACAAAGACTGCAAAATAGAGTTATCAGGATGAGAAAGATAGAGCCCCATATTTAGGCTATTAAAGTGTTCAAAAAATGCTGACATTAAATCAAGTCAACCTGTTGTCACCAATCACCAGGTTTAGAAGCTCATCCCATGAGGACAAAACCAAAACAAAACAAAAACATCTGATGCACAAGGTGGCACAGGCATCTGGAGTTTGTTTGCAGTGGCTGGAGGCCCTGACGTGCCCATCCTCTCTCTCTCTCTCTCAAAGAAAGAAAGAAAGAAAAAGGGAGAGAAAGAAAGAGAAAAATGTTAAAAAAAAAAAAAACATCTGAGAGACAAGTGCTAGGGAGAAAGAAAACTTAAAAAAAATTTTTTTATTAACAACTTCCATGATTATAAAAAAATACCCCATGGTGATACCCTCCCACCCCCCCACTTACCCTTTGAAACTCCACTCTCCATCATACCCCCTCCCCATCTCAATCAGTCTCTCTTTTACTTTTGATGTCTTGATCTTTTCCTCCTCTTATGATGGTCTTATGCAGGTAGTATCAGGCACTGTGAGGCCATGGATATCCAGGCCATTTTGTGTCTGGAGGGAGCATGTTGTAAGGAGTCCTGCCCTTCCTTTGGCTCTTACATTCTTTCTACCACCTCTTCCACATTAGACCCTGAGCCTTGGAAGGTGTGATACAGATATTGCACTACTGAGCACTGTGGTCATTTCTTATCACCATGATACCTTCTGAGTCATCCCAAGATCACTGCCCTCTGAAAAGAGAAGATTCTCAACCAAAAGTGAGAGTAGCATTAATATGAGGGTGTGAACATTAACAGAAGTGCTTACTGGGTAGTTTGATAAGCATAGTATATACATTTGGCCAGACAACAGCAGACGTTACACCCCTAGGGCTCATGACTACCCCTGTTTTAAGTTTTCGGTATCAGGGATGTATTCCCTTCCCATGGAGCAGGTCCAATTAGAGGGAAGTTGTTTTCCCCCATAACAGACGTGCCACTATTGCACCCGTTGGCTCATTTGGCCTGGCTGGCCAATTATAAGGCTTGCAGTGTCCACTGTTGAGTATCTTCACTGGTGATTTCTCTTTCTCCCATTGAACTGCATGCAGAATGGCTTCTTCCAGCTTTCTGTCAGCTGGTCTACATGGAGGAGGTTATCAGCTCAGTTCCAGCAGGATTTCTCAGTGGCCTTGCAGCCCAAGTATGTGAAGTCTTCAGCAATAGGGTCTTAGCATCTATCCCTGGTGGGAAATCAAGGGACTCGGCAATGGCCTATAATGTTTTGGGGGCATCAGGGACCTCCCTGGCCAACAACTCACTGGAAGATATCCCATCCCTGGCATTGAAAAATTTCTAGCAACAATCTATGGCTCCTGAGTGTTTCATTGTCCAAAAAAGTAGGATTACATGTTTTATTTATATCCTCTTAGATTTTGATTAGCTGTCCCTCCACCTTTCCTTTACTCAATCTCTTCCCCAGACCTCATTTTGGGCCTTTTCACCCCATTAATCTATTCTTCTACTTACATATATACAATACCATACTATAAAGTATCCCCCTCCCTTCCTTTCTTTTCCCTTTATATTTCTTTTTTAGTTTACTGGTCTTTGCTACTGAGTTTTCTTCCTATTCACACAGAAGTCCAATCATCTGTAGCTAGGATCCACATATGAGAGAGAACATGCAATGTTTGGCTTTCTGGGCCTGGGTTACCTCTCTCTCTCACCCTCTCTCTCTCTCAAATAAAGGAAGAAAGAAATAAAAATAAAAATATGTAAAAAAAAACACATCTGAAAGACAAGTGCTAGGGAGAAGGAAAACTTTTATCAGCAGGAAAAAAAAAGAAAGAACAGAAAAAAGAAAGAAAAAGAGGGGGCTTTTAAATTTTTTGTCCTTTAAAAAAATATTCATTTATTTGAGAGAGAGAGAGAGTATGAGTGCACCAGGGCCTCCTGCCATGTTGGGAATGAATTCCAGACACATGTGCCACTTTGTACATCTGGCTTTACATGGATGTTGGGAATTGAACCCAGGTCAACAGGCTTTGCAAGCAAGTGCCTTTAACCACTGAGCTATGTACCCAGCTTGAGGGGACTTTGATCACAAATCTGCTTCTCAATTCCAGGGTGACAGGAAGAATGATGGAGAAAGATGGGCTAATAAAAGTGAGGACCAGGGCTGGAGAGATGGCTTAGCGGTTAAGCGCTTGTCTGTGAAGCCTAAGGACCCCGGTTCGAGGCTCGGTTCCCCAGGTCCCACGTAAGCCAGATGCACAAGGGGGCGCACGCGTCTGGAGTTCGTTTGCAGAGGCTGGAAGCCCTGGCGCGCCCATTCTCTCTCTCTCCCTCTATCTGTCTTTCTCTCTGTGTCTGTCACTCTCAAATAAATAAATAAAAAATTTTTTTTAAAAAAAATGAGGACCATTCACATGCTTGCTGGAAGTAGGTGGATGTCTTTCAGGAACTCAAAGACACCACCCACTTTTACTGTTTTTTTAGTTTATTTTATTGATTTGAGGAAGAAAGTGGGAGGGGGACAGACGGAGAGTGAGAATGGGCACATCAGGGCCTCCAGCCATTGCAAATGAACTTTAGACTCATGGGCATCTAGCTTACATGGACACTGGGGCATCGAACCTGGGTACTTAGGCTTCACTAGCAAACACCTTAACCGGTAAGCTATCTCTCCAGCGCTATTTTGATGTGTTGAGGCAAGGTGTCACTATGTAGCTAGACTGGTCTGAAACTTGTGGTCCTTGGCCTCCCCCAGCTGGAATTATAGACATATATTACCATATCTGGCCCAATTTGTAATTGTGCTGTCATAGATTGTAAATATAAAACATGTGCCAACTCTCCAGGACTGAAAAATAAAGAGTACAAAAAATTCCTACTAATTAATATTTAAAAATCATAGCATTTCAGACACATTGCATTAAATAAAATGTATTATGAAATAAAGTTTACTATTATTATTTCAACTTTAAAAAAAAAAGTCTGGCCTGGGGAGATGGCTCAGTGGTTAAAGGTTTGTAAGCCTGCCAGCCTGAGTTCAATTCTCCAACAGCCACATAAAGCCAGACGCAAAGTGGTAAGATTCATCTGTGAAGCCAATGTACCTGTGGCAATGGGAGTGGAGCCAGAGAATCTGGAAGCTTGCAGGCCAGGTAGACTGGCACACATAGTGACAAGACAGAGAAACCCTGTCTCAAAAGAAGGTAAAAGGAAAGGAAAAATACCCTGAGGTTGTCCTCCAACTTCCACACACACACTCCACTACACGCATGTGTATGCATGCACACACAAATAAATTTTTTACATTATGAATAAACTTTGTATGGAAACATGTGTTGGTACTATCATTTCCCTCCTCTCTGCCCCCATTCTGCTGAGGGCTTCGAATGATTTTTGTTGTTGTTTGAAATAGGGTCTTGCTCTAATCCAGGCTGACCTGGATGGAATTCACTATGAGATCTCATGGAAGCCTCAAATTCACTGTGATCCTCCTACCTCTGCCTCCCAAGTGCTGGGATTAAAGGCATGTGGCATCATGCCCAGTTTTTTTTCAAATAAAAAATTTTAAAGTGGTTACTGTAAACTTGAAGATAACTCATGAGTCATGACAGAGGTCTAAGCACAGCTCTAGAAAGCCTAGGGCAGGATTTGAGTGAGATTAGTTGCTTCCAAATTTTTGTTGACAAGCTGCATGTTGTAACACTTGAACAAATCTTCCTTGGGAAAAAAAAATCTCACAAAGCTTTTTTGAAGTTATGTGTGTTTAACTTTTATTTTTCAACTTATCTTTCTGCTTTTCTCCAAAGTTATGACTACAAATGGAATTAAAAGCATATATTTGCTGGGGGGTAGAGAGATAGCTTAGCAGTTAAGGCACTTGCCCGAGAAGCCTAGGGACCCAGGTTCAACTCTCCAGAACCCACATAAGCCGGATACACAAGGTGTCACATGTGCCTGGAGTTCCATTGCAGTGGCAATTGGTATGCTAATTCTCTTTCTCTCATTAAAAACAAACTAGTGCTGGGAACTGAACTCAGGGACCTCAAGTATGTTAAGTGTGTACTCCACCACTAAGAAAGACTCCTAGCCCTAAAAGCCTCTTGTTTATTCCATAAACTGATCTCCAAATCTAAATTAAGTAGCAATTGCTGCTCTGTATTTCACACACACACACACACACACACACACACACACACACAGACACACCCCTACAGGGACCAACTTTTCCCATGTGTAAAGCAATATGCCTGATTGCTAGATTAAGCAACAGAAATTAATTATTACAGTAATTACTCGGCTACTAAGTGTTTGAATGCTAGGCCTGACATAGCTGTCCTGGGAGCCACCTTCAGCATCTGAATACATTGGCTTTGACAGGGCAGCTGGAGCCGTACTATGCTGGCGTGAGTCAGATACATTTGCTGAGGCTGGGGGTGGGCAGGGTTGTACACCTTGTGTCACAAGGGGAAAGACACTGGCTTCTAGCACCATCTTTCCAGACTTGAAGTCAGATTCCTGAAGAGGACAGCCTTCAACCTTTAGAGTGGCCACTCAGTGGACTGTTGACATGCACCATGTTGGGTAGTGGTAGAAACTAGAAGGTAGCTGATAAAAAGGGCTAAAGCCCGGGCTGGGGTGTTGGCTCAGTGATTAAAGATGCTTGCTTCTGCTGCCAACCTGAATTCAATCTCCAGCACACGTGTAAAACCAGATGCACCTATGAGAGTGGGAGGCAGAGCCAGAAAAAAACCCCAAACTCAAGGGGCCAGTTAGAATGGCCTAAAAGAGAGAGTTCCCGTTGGGCTGGAGAGATGGCCCAGCAGTTAAGAGCACTTCCTGTGCAAGCACGAGGGCTGAGGAGGTCAGGGAGACCCCTCAAGTTCAACGCCCAGAACCCACACCAGCAGCTGGATGTGCTCCCATGTGTAGACGGAGACCTGCCAGAGCTCATGGAAAACTGGCAAGCTCCGGAGTCAGTAAGAGACTCTGGCTCAAGTTAGAATGGATGGAAGAGGGATGGGGCAGGACATCTGACCTTCTCCTCCAGCCACCACAGGCAAATGCATGGGCACATCCTACACATGCATACACCACACACACACACACACACACACACACACACCATCACACACACAATGGAAGAACTCAAACCCACACTACTGGCTCTGAAAGAAGTTGCAGTCACTGGGGAATCTCCAGTTTGCGGAAAGGTTGGCCAAAGCAGTCCCATGTAAATCCTTGCAGATCAACACCTCTTGCTTTCTGTCTTAATCACATCTTGGGCATGTGGCCCCAAGGGACCCGCACCTGCCTTCCTATCCTATGTTCCTTTAGGGAGCACATCCGAGTCGGGGGCTAGAGGTCCCAAAGGACGCTATAGGCTTGCTAACAAGCGAGTAAGGAGTCCCCTCGCCTCCACTTACCTCCCTCCTCTCCTGTGCTTCTGTAGTGTCTTCTTCACTCAGGAGGCTGGACCTGGTCCAGATGCTGCAGGAGCAGTTTTGTGGGATGGAAAACCTTTCAGCCATTGGTCTTTCTGCACCTTGAGCCATGGATAGAGCTTAAACCAGGGGGTGTAGAGCGATGGTTAGAGCTTAAACCATGGACTGTGGAGCCACAGCTACAAATTAAGCCATAGGGTGTTGAGACATGGTGAGAGGTTAAACCATGAGGCATTGAGCCATGGTTAGAGATTGAACCATGGGGTGTCGAGCTGTGGCTAGAGCTTAAACTATGGGGTGCTTAGGATTTAAACCATGGGGTGCTGAGCCATGGTTACATCTTCGACCATGGAGTATTGAGCTATGTTTAGAGCTTGAGCCATGGGGTGTGGGCTTATTTTTTTGCACTTGTTTTTCAGGAGTCTACCAGTTAAACTATCATTTCAAGACATCTGGGGTCACCAGGTAATTCTCACTGTCACAATCCCATTGTTTTTGCTTAAAGCCGTCAGTCCAACTCAGAAAATAATCAGGCCACATGTCAAAAAGTATTAAAAGCATTGGCTTTACTCAAAGCCAAATAAGAAATTCCAGCATGTCTGAAAGGCTGGCTTGTCTGCTTGGGAGCTTTTTCTCCTGAGGTGAAGGCCACAACTACTTTACCTTCTCCAAATCATTGAGTTTTCCAAGCAAATACAAAACCTAAAGATTAAAAATTTATCCCAAATAAGTCCCGTTTCTCTTGAAAGGTATCACTGCCTGCTAATAAGGAGAAAATTAATAATAGTTACAGGGCAGGCAAGATTGCTCAGTGGTTAAGGTGCTTGCCTGCAAAGCCAAACCCAGGTCCAATTCCCCAGGACCCAAATAAGCCAGATGCACAAGGTGGCACATGCATCTGGACCTCATTCTCAGTGGCTAGAGGCCCTGGTGCACCCATCCTCTCCCTCTTTCTTTCCTTCTTTCTTTCTCTCTCTCTCTTCTCTCAAATAAATAAATAAATAAAATATTTTTAAAAAAATAGTTATAGCAGCATCTGATACTTTATTTTCAGGAGCCACTGTATTTAGTCCTTATCTCTTAATTTGCAGTCTATTTCTGGGCAAGTTAGGGAGTTGATGTGATGTTGTGTGTTGAGAAGTTCCAGTCCATTCTGCAGCGTGGGAACATTCAGAGCACACACTCAGGGCTGGACGCACATCCCCTCTGCCTACCTGTGGCTGCAGCTGCAGCAGCAACCAGCTGCCCTCTCCAGTGTCCTCCAGTGTCCTCCAGTGTCCTCCACCAAGGGAGGGTTATTGGACCCTCATCCCAAAAGCAGATACAGCTGGCAGAGCAGGGAAGCTTTCCTTGAAGAATGGCGATGGAGGTGGGAGAAATACTGGCCTTTCACAAGGTTCCACTCAGATAACTCTGAAGTATGGGCCACACCATTCCTACAAGACTCCCCAACAGGAGTGAGCCCTGCTTGGTTCAAAGACTTAGCAGTCCTCACCCTGAGGGACTTTTTCCTTCCTTGCCCCACCCTCATTGCTTCCCTCCAACTTCCTGGATCATCTGCTGAGTCATTTCCCCCCTCCCCTCTCCAAATCCCCCTCACCAAAGCAGTTGGCAGACAGGCCAAGGATGCCTAAATGGATCCCAAGGAGCCAAAAACAATATTGTTTTCCATTTTCCCTGTGTTGCAACTGATACATGAGGTAGGTAGTCATTTACATGGTCAATTAGTGGGCGAAGTCTTTGTGTCTGCCTTCTAAATAGAGGCCTCTGAAACTGCCAGACTTGTCTGCTTTCTTAGATTTCACACGGTCCCATGGCAAAGTACCATACTGTTTGGCAATTAAGCTGCGGTGGCAGACGAGAGCGATTCAGGGCCGCCGCAAAAGCACAGAAATGTGACCTATTTTTATATGATTTTTCCCAGCAACATGAATGGAGGCTCAAAGCATGACTTCCTACCCTCTGATCTACCCAGCTCTCGTTTAGATTTTTCTTTTTAAAAAATTGTATTTTGGGAAATTGCATTCTAGACACTTACCCCTGGTGGTGTTGGCACAGCAGGCCTGATTGCTGGAAAATGAAGCCGTGGTCCTCAGCCCAGCTCGCTGCCCCTCGGCTGTGGTCAGCCAGCCTTGTCCTCACCCCCACTCTTGCTGATGAAGATAAGCCCACTGGCTTCAGCTTTTCCATTGTGACTGGCAAAAGGTGGATCTCAGATTCCCTCAAATTGCCTTCCCCTCATCCATTCATCCATCCATACCCCCTTCTGTCCATTTATTAACTTATTCAATATATATTAGGAGCCTGCTCCATGCTTGGAAGTGTGTTGGAGATATGGAAAGTCCTTAAAACACTATGGTGATCAAAAGCCCCAAATTTCCTCTCTTTTTTGGTTCAGTTTTCCAAAGTAGGATCTTGTTCTAGCCCAGGCTGACCTGGAATTCACTATGTAGTCGCAGGGTGGCCTTGAACTCATGGCAATCCTCCTACTTCTGCCTCCTGAGTGCTGGGATTAAAGGTGTGCACCACCACACATGGCTTCAAATATCCTCTCTTGAGCCTTCCAGACTAGAAGGAAATATGTGTGGTGCAAAATCATCTTACACATAATTAAAATGGTGACAGATGTCTCTAAGGAGTGTCCAAGGTACCATGACAGTTCCCTGAAGAGGTGACGTTCAAGCCAAAAGAAGGTAACAATGGATAAGAGATTCAGGAGTGACGGGTCTGCGGGGGGGGGGGGGGGGGGGAGGGGGGTCTGTAGCAGGAGGTGCACTCACCTTGAGAGGCCAGTGTGGCCGGGGTGAGAGGAGGGTCGTGAGAGGTGGAGAGAGCTGAAATGGGGAGGAGAGCCGGGCTTCTCCATGCAGGACGACCCACCTGTCCACGGTGTAGGGTGGACCAAAGGGAAAGCAGGAGGGGGGGTGTGGGGGGGGCAGGGAAAGCTGCGAAGACACAAGTACATCTGGGTGTGTGATTAGGTTTGTAATCCCAGCATTTAGGAGGCTGGGCCAGGAAACAAAGCGGTTCCAGGTATATTTTAAGGGGTCCCACGAAGACTCCATGCCTCTTTGTGCTTCGTGGCTATCTTTGGGAACTCTCTGGATGTGGCACACAATCCTAGATCCATGCCACATCGCCAGCAGCCTCCTGCTTCCCATCAATGACTTCCTGACGATCATGAGAGAGAGAGATGACTACCAACTGCTCCCTCCCCCTCCATTTTTTTGTGAGATTGTGGTATTTGAGCAAAGAGCTTGTTCTGTAATTGTCTCTTCTGACTCGAATTATTAAAGAGAATCTAAACTTAGAAAAATTTTTGGACCATCCCTCTCCCTGTTTCCTCACATGCCCATAGCACTTAGCAGCCCACTGGGCATGCAGTCTCATTCACTCAGTTAGTACTGAGGAATGAGCGGTGCCTCCTCAATCTCAGGGGTGGTGACACTCCCATGTTCTGTTGTTGGTCCCTATCCACCTCTGGGCAGCTGTGATGCTGTAACTAAGGAAGGGAATGGTGAGGGAAAGTTCTCTGGACCTTAGGAAACTAGGAAAGCTGGAAAAGCCACTCCACCAGTTCTGTCCCTGACTTCAGTAACACCCCACAGGGCACACTGGCTTTGCTTTCTTATATAAGGCACTCTATCTCCCATCTCCTTGTCTACACCGCCTGCACATTAGCGCCTGTATATCAACCTGGATATGGGCACCCATCTTTCTGTGTTCATAGCAGACATCACTAAGCGATCATGATGTTTTTCCTCGAACGGAACCTTCAAGACCCATACAAAGTACAGTGCTTTCAGCCTTCCAGTTGACTAAAGTTGATAAAGAACTTGAAGTCTATTTGTCAGCCTTGCGCTTGCCTCTCAGCAAAAGAGTCGGCCCGGGAAGACTGTCTAGGTGGCTAATTGGTTGAGGACGCAAGTTTTCTGGCAGGCAAACTAAGCAGTCATCCTCGCAGCTGGTTTTTCATTCTTCTTTCTAGGGTTTCTGTGGTGCCCAATACCCACAGCATCCCCCAGTGCCTCTGCTGCCTAGCTTCCCCCCACAACATATGACCAGGCTACAAGGAACTTGTTCAGAGCCGCCAGACCTCACAGATGTGTCTGTGGATTGGCACTCCTTGACCGTGGGTGAATTTGTACCCAGGAGACGTGAGTGCAAAATTTGGTTTTTTTTTTTTTTTTTTTTTTTTGTGGCAGGGTCTCACTCTAGCCTAGGCTGATCTGGAATTCACTGTGTGGTCTCAGGGTGGCCTTGAACTCACGGCGATCCTGCAACCTCTGCCTCCCCGGGTGCTGGGCCCGCCTTGAGGGCACAATTTGATAACAGCAGTGAAGCAGATTGCACCATCAGTGTGTCTTCCGTTTGCAGTGGACTTCCGCACGTGGGACGAGCTGGGGGACGTTTCGCTGCTCGGTCTTTCCTTTCCCTTACGTTCCGCAAGTTGCACCTCAGCGAGCAGGAAGCGGGGAGGGAACTCCACAAGAGCCGCATGGGAAACGTCCCCGATCCAAACCTCTGGGAATGAGGCTGCGTCCTTCCGCCCCGCTGTCCAAGTCTCCAGGAAGCTTTCGCCCGGTGCCACTCACCTGCTCTGGCCTTTCCCAGGCACAACTCGGACGTGCCCTGGACACTAGGCGCCCTGGACACTAGGCGCCCTGGACACTAGGCGCCCTGGACACTAGGCGCCCTGGACACTAGGCGCCCTGGACACTAGGGGGCGCGAGCGGGCTTGTGTTCCGTGATGGTCCTGCAAGAAAGCGGCTGGAGGGGGGGGAGGAGGGGAGAAGGGGAGGGGGAGGAGGGGAGGAGGGGGTGGAGGAGGTGGGGAGGAGGAGGAAGGGGGGAGGAGGAGGAGGCCTGCGGGAGCTGCTGCGCTTTCTCTCTCTAGAAAGTGCTGGGGGTAGACAGAAGGGTGTCTTGGAATGGGCTCTGAAAGGGGCCAGTGGCATCCCGGTTAAGGGGTCTCCCCTCCCCGTATTGTTTTGGGAGCCGCCTCCAGAGCTGGGGCTGAAGGGCAGGTTACATAAAGCGCCCGGCTGGCTGGCAGCCTCCCAGCCGCCGGCTGAGTCAACACCTGGGAGCTGGCATCCAGGGCGGCTCTCTCAAGCTGGCGTCCACTCTGCACGGCCACACTGAGGCCACTGTGCTCACCCATGCCCACGCCAGCCGGCCGGGAGCTGACCACATCCCCGGGCAGGGCAGGGCCTCCCTCCCGCCCCCCGAGTCCCTTTCCAAGCCTTAGCTCGGGCTTTTGGAAAGTGGGGTCATGCCTTTTGCCCCAGGGCAACAAGAGCTCATTTTACCAAACAGACTTTGCGTGCCACTGGCCTACTTTTTCCCAGTAGGGTGGATCGAAGCCAGCCCAGGAGCTCAGAGCCTTCCCCTCCACCCTGGTCCGCCAGAACCTTCCACGGGGCCCTTGTTATCCCAGGCTAGGGGGCTGCGGGTACTTTCCCAGCCTATCAAGGGGAAACGAGTTGAGGAAATCAAGCACAGGGGTTTTATTGCCAAATATTTCTTTCCCGAGGAGGACAGTGCATTCAAGCCACCGAGTGAAGACTGGAGTCAGGCCAGCCATAAACTATCTTAATGAACACTAATAGAGAACCGCAATTATTGACTTCAGAATGCAAACAACTTCAGACAGGGATCGCTCTCAGCCTGCAGGCCCCGTACAGATGCCTTGCATTGTTTCGGCCGTTGCTTGGCAATGGAAAATGAACTATTCCCGCCTCTTATCACTTTAGGTAGAGGTAGGACAATGAGTTTTATTGGACTGAATAGGTATAAAATTAGTTTATTCTCTCTCACTTGGAGAAGGCAATTGGCGGCGCAGGGATGAGGGGTGGGCCCCAGGTTGGGGGTGGTTCCTTGTTGCCTCAGCCAATCCTAACTGCCGTGTCTTTTTCCTCTGCAGATATAAAGTTTAAACTTTTGTTGGGAGTAGATTTCCACAACTATCATTCGAGAAAATATCTACAAATATGGACCCACATACCAGGGCAGAAAGTTGAATGAGGCAAGTGAAGTTTTGGAAGCAAACTGGAAGGGTACCCCCCCCCCCCCAAAAAAAAAAGCCGGCCGTGGTGGCACACACCTTTAATCTCAGCACTTGGGAGGCAGAGGTAGGTGGATTGCTGAGAGTTCGAAGACACCCTGAGACTATGTAGTGAGTTCCAGGTCAGTCTGAGCTAGAGTGAGACCCTACCTCGAAAAACCAAACCAAACAAACAAACAAACAAAAAAAAAAAACCTTAAGTCAGGATAAATAATAATTTAATGCAATATTAGATGCAGACATCATTGGGGTCCAGTAGTTAGCTAACTATTAATTTTTAAAAATTAAGAAAAATTATATTATTTATTCAAGAAAGAGAGGGAAGCAGAGAAAGAGAGAGAAAGGGCACACCAGGGCCTCTAGCCACTGCAAACAAACTCCAGATGCATGCGCCACCTTGTGCATCTGGCTTATACGTGGCTATTGGGGAAATTGAAACTAGGTCCTTTGGCTTTGCAGGCAAGTGCCTTAACTGCTAAGCCATCTCTCCAGCCCCCAACTGTAAGCCATATATGCTAACTTTGTATGTCCAAAATGGTTGTGGAAAATCAAAATTGTCGTCACAAAAACATCCACAGTGAGGGGCTAGAGAGATGGCTTGTCAGGACAGTGCTTGGCATGCAAACATTAGGATCTGAGTTCAGATCTCCAGTGCACACTCAACCAGGAAGCTCTGTGTTCAGTGGAAGATCCTGTCTCTACAAAATGAGGGGACGGGGATAGCAGTTGTTGCAGTGACCTACTTGTTCCTAGGACAAAACACCCCACCAAATACAGCTGATGGGCAGGAAGGATTTATTTTGGCTCACAGTCTTGAGGGGAAGCTTCATGAGGGCAGGGGGAAGCATGGCATGAGCAGAGGCTGGGCATCACCTCTGCCACAGCAGGTAGAAAACAGCAGCAGGAGAGGGAGCCACACAAGGCAACCAGGCAAAGGGGAGCTGGTTGTAACACTCTTCAGTTCACCACCACCAAAGCTCCTCTTCCAGAAAAGCCTCCTAAAGTGCTACCCGCTGGGAACTCAGCATTCAGAACACATGAGGTTACGGGGATACCTGCTTCTAACCACGACAGCAAGTGACGATACCCTATGTCAACCTCTAACCTCCACATACTTGCTCACACACACACCCACATGTACACACGTACACATGCAAGAAAACCCCACAGGGAATAAAGTATAAAAATTTTCAATAAAGACAGGACAGTATCACTGACATCCCCCCCTTTGGCCTCCGCCTTCAACACGGCGTCACGCAGCACGGTCACGCGCTCTTCTCCTGCACCCACGCATTTATAACACAGAAGACTTCCAAGCGGCTCTTCCCTCAACGCAGAGGTGGTGTTATGGAGTAGAGGGTCTCAAGGCCGGGCAGAGGGATTCTCTAATTCCATGGGAAGTGTCTTTTCCTGTAGCAATTGTCCAGGCCTCTTCTGAGGCGGCAGGGAGGTAAGTGGCTTCGGGCGTGGTGTGGGAAGTGCAAAAGAATGAGGAATGGATACTGAGGGTCTGGTTCTCTGCTAACAGACACAACCAGCTGGAAATTGTCAGACACATGGCTCCTAAAACCAAACTAGGCCTGGGGCTGGCAGTGCATGGTAACCCCTCGTGGTGGTTTGATTCAGATGTCCCCCATAAACGTAGGTGTTCTGAATGCCAGGTCTCCAGCTGATGGCAATTTGGAAGCTAAAGCCTCCCGGAGGCAGCGTATTGTTGGGGGCAGGCTTATGGGTGCAATAACCAGCTTTCTCTCGCCAGTGTTTGGTACACTCTCCTGTTGCTGATGTCCTCTGGTGTGGGCCGGGGGTGATGTCCACCCTCTGCTCATGCTGTCATTTTCCCCCGCCATCATGGAGCTTCCTCTTGAGTCTGTAAGCCAAAAGAGCCAAGCTGCTCTTGGTCAGGTGTTTTCTGCCAGCAATGCGAACCTGACTGCAACATTCCCTCCCCCTCTTGCTGAAAGTGAGCCTCACAATCCCCCTGCACCAGCCTTCTGAGAACTACGATCGTAGGAAGGGACCACCGCTGCTCAGTGTCCTTCTTACTAGCAGTCAGTGACTTGTGTGTGCTGAGGAACTTTAGGTGAAATCGCATGGGACTGCCAGTATTAAACCACTTTTGACCTATGGGCCCTACACATATGGCTTAACTCGGTGCATACCAAGTACAGGAGGCTAAAAATTGGACCCCAAGATGTCCTAATTCCTGGAATCTGTTCCTATAACCCTATACAGCAAAAGGACTTTACAGATGAAGTCAGGTTAAGGATTTTGAGCTATAAATCTTGGACTCTTCAGGTGAGCTTAGTCAGTAACAAAGGTTCATACGTAGACGGAGAACCATTGCTGTAGCTGGAATGTGAAATGTCCCCTTTTGGCTCATGTGTTTGAACACCTGGTCTCCAGTCGGTGGCACTGCTTGGGAAGTGGGTGGAACCTTTAGGAAGTGGAACCTTGCTGGAAGAAATAGGTTAGGTCACTGGGAGTGGGCCTGAAGGATTCTATAGTTCAGTCCCACTTCCTACTCTGGCTCTGCTTCCTGACTATGGATGCAGTGCAACTCTCTGTCTTCCCACTCCTGTTGCCAGGCCTTCCCTGCCGCAGTGGAACGTCTCCCCTTGACCTGTGAGCCAGAGTAAACCCTTTCCTTTCTAAAGGTGCTCCTTGTCAGGTATCTGATCACAGCAATGGGTAAAGTCACTAATGCAGCCATGTTACAGCAGGCATGGAGAATCACAAGCCAAAGACTGCTGGCACCCTGTAAGAGCCGAAAGAGCAAGTCGATTCTTCTGGGCAGCTCACTGTCCCTTTAGCCAAGCGAACGTGACAGTGGACTTCCAATTCTAGAACTACTAGAGAAGAAGTCTAGGATGCTTCAAGGCACTAAATTTGTAGTGATTTGTTCCAGAAGCAATAGGAACTAACACACTGGGCAGTGTGCTGCTAAGTCTTTTATGTCTTTAAAGCAGTATATAAGGGGCTGGAGAGATGGCTTAGAGGTTAAGATGCTTGCCTGCAAAGTCAAAGGACCCAGGTCCAATTACCAAGGACCTACATAAGCTAGATTCACAAGGTGGTACATGCAATCAAGTTTGTTTGCAGAGGCTGAAGGCCGGGATGCGCCCGTTCTCTCCCTCTATCTCTCAAATAAATAAACAATAATAAAGTATTTTTAAAAGAAGCATATAAAAATCCCCCCTCTATCTTCTTAAGGACTTAGGTGTTCATGCTAGTCTCTTTTGCATTTTGTTTCTCCTTGGTGTGTTTTTTTTTTGTTTTTGTTTTTTTGCATTGACATATGAACATGTTTTCATATGTTCTCATTATAAGAAAGAACAAAAAAAGAACCTCTAGAGAGATTAAAAACCCTCTGTAACATAATGAAGAATGCCTTTCATTGGCTTTTTCCAGTCAACAAAACATGGTTGAAGAAAGAATTTATGACATTGAGGGTGGTCAGCCATCCATATCACTGGGTCCCTGTATCCATAGATTTGACCAACACTGGGTTGAAATTGATCTCTACTGAACATGAAAAGACTCTTTTCCTTGTCATTATTCCCTTAACAACACAGAACAACAACTATTTACATGGTACTAGGAATTATAAGCCATTGAGAAATGATTTGAAGGACATAGAGGATGTGATATGCACAGCTATGCAAATATTGTGCATTTAAAAACAATGGCACCCATGAGGGGACCTGAACCAGAGTCTCCTAGGTGCCAAAGGACAACTGTCTACAAACAGAGTCCCCAAAGCTTAAAATAAAAAGAAAAAAGGCCAAAAGCAAATCCCACAGAACAGAATATTCAAGAACTGTGGCATAACTACAGAAGATCATTGTCATAATGGTAGTCATGAATCTAGGAATCTCAGAAAATGCCAAGCAGGTTAAATGCCAAAACAAAAGAAATAATCACTCCATTTCTAAGTGTCTCATTTTCTAACTACAGAAAATCAAAGACATCAGGCGTGGTGGCACACTTGGGAGGCAGAGGTAGGAGGATCGCTGTGAGTTCGAGGCCAGCCTGAGACTACATAGTGAATTCCAGGTCAGCCTGGGCTACAGTGAGACCCTACCTCAAAAAAAAAAAAAAAAAAAAAGGAAGAAAATCAAAGAAAAGAAAAGAAATCCACAAAGAAAATATAGAGGAAGAGCTAATGTTTATTTAACTGGAAGTTTCCAAAATATATGTAGATTAAGCAACACACTATTAAATTACACAGGGCTCAAAGAAGAAATCCAAAAAAAATTAAAACACTTTTAACACAATGAAAATGGAAACACCAGTTACCAAAAATTATGAGGAATATAAAAAGCAGTTCTTAAGGAAAATTCTGACACTGAATGTATACATTAGAAGAGAAAAATGATCTAAAATCAATAACCTATGCTTCCATCTCTGAAAACTAGAAAAAGAACAACAAATTAAATATCAAGTAAGTAGAAGAAAAATATAGAAATTAGAGTAGAAATCAATAAAGAAAATCAATGACTCCAGAAGCTTTTTTTGGCAGGGGGTTGAGGTAGGGTCTCACTCTAGCTCAGGCTGACCTGGAATTCACTATGTATTCTCAGGGTTCCTTGAACTCACGGTGACCCTCCTACCTCTACCACTACATCCCATGGACATCAAATATAGCTAGCCTACGTCCACTTTTGCTATATTTTCCTTTCATTGTACTAAACCCTGATTTATAGCTGATTTGTTCAAGTCCCTTTGCCCTTGTGGGCAAGGACAAGTCTAGTGTGTTCAATCCATATATCCAACCACTATACTTAATACCCAACACATTGTGCTGCTTAATAAGTATTTGTTAAGTAAATGATTTGCTTCATCCAAACCCCCAGCCACAAGAGGGGTGTAGTCCTCATCTCTGTTTGCATATGAGCAATTTAAGGCTCAGGAAAGCTTGGAAGTTTTCCGACTAGAGGCCATCTGCTGATCTTCTCCAGGATGATGAGGGACTGCTGAGAAGAAAAGGGGTGCCAAGCGGACTTGGCAGCCATGGGTTTCCATCTCCAGCTTCCTTCTGAGAAGCTCTTTCCCAAAGCAGCCCTTCAGAATCATGCCGCAGCATCTGTGGGCCTGAGCTCAGAAAACAAACCCTGCACATTCCCTTCCCTTTTCCTAGGAGGTCTCCATCCCTCTCAGAATCAAAGAGTGTCCCTTGGGCACCCACTGTAGACCTGCTGCCCTGAAGGGTGGGATTCTCCACGTGGACCATCTCATCCTCCCTCACAGTGACTTTATGAGGCAATGGGGCAGCTGGGTAGCTGCAGGCTGTCCCCATCCAGCACCTTTCAGACACCCAAATATGAACAATGGCTTGTTATCAGTATAGCCATGCTTAATAGGAAAGTTGGAAACATAATCTAGAAGCTCAGATACAAATTACTGAAAAAAAAAAAAAATCTAACTAGACACCCAACCAATCTCTGAAATTATGAACCTAAGTAATCCTTCCCTTTTTGAAAGTCGATTTTCTCAGCTATTTTGCCCTAGAGACAGAAAGCTGACCAACAGCCCTGGCTCATGATCCTGTCAGTCCAGCTCTGCCTCTGTGGTCATGTGGCTATCTGCCCTGTATGTGTCTCTATAATCTTTATTTAAATTAAACTAAAAAACTTTGTGTGTGTGTGTCTGGGCATGCCAGGGCCTCTTGTGACTTATGAACACCAAACAATTGCACTACTTCCTACAACCTACCTACCTTGGATGGTTTGGGAATTGAACCTGGGTCAGCAGGCTTTACAAGTAAGTGCCTTGAACCACTGAGCCATCTTCTCAGGCCCTGTGTCTCTGTATCTTCATCTTTTTCTCTTTATGAAGACACTAGCCATGGGATTTATGGCCCTCCCTGATCCAATATAGCCTCATCTTAATTAACCATATCTTCAAAGTCCCCATTTCCAACAGGGTCACACCCGGAGGTTTTAGGTGGATGTGAATTTGGGGGGGATACACTTCACCCCACTGCAGACACTAACGTGGGAAATGTATAACGTGGGAAACGTAAGTGTCCCGAGGTCGTAGCAGAAGAGGACTGGGGTTCCAGCCCAGGCTGTCCCGCTCCAAGTACAGTCTATTATCTTCTTTCACTACCTTCAGTTGTCTCCATTTGTGGAATTGAATCAGAGTTTTATTACCTTCAAATTGCTGGGCACAAGCATCCTAACAGCGTTTCAGGGACCAGAGCCCTGGAAATCTCATTTCTGCTGCACCAGGCCCTCCAGGGACCAACGGTTTTCATTCTCCTTCCCAAATCTTGGGGACTGGATGTCTGAAGTTAACGTACTGCTAAGCCCTCCTCTTCCCGCACGGTCCTCCAGCCACCCTCCCTGGTTCACCTCCCAGAAACAGGTGTCCATCTCGTACGTCAACATCAATGGCACCTTGCTATCAATGGATAACTGGGAAGTTGGAAACATAGCCCAGAGGCTCAGTTACAAAACAGAAAGCCCCTCTCCCAATCCAACAAATCCAGTGTGTGTATGTGTGTGTGGTGTGTGTGTGTGTGTGTGTGTGCTGATCTTCCTTCTCTGAGAACAACTCTATACAACTCCACAGAACAACTTTTTCTCCTTCTACCAAGGATTCACTGATATTTATTACCACTAGAAAACACCTTTTGTGGTAGTTTGAATTAGATGTCCCCCAGAAACTCATGTATTTCGAATGCTGGGTTCCAGCCGGTGGCAAATTGGGAATTAGATCCTTGCTGGAGGGGGTGTATTGTTGGGGGGATGGGCTTATGGATACTATAGCCAGCTTCCCCTCGCCAGCGTTGGCACACAGCGTAGGCCAGGAGGTGATGTCCCTCCTCTGCTCCTTCACTGCTCTCCGCTGCCATTGTGGAGCTTCCCCTCAAGACTGTAAGCCAAAATAAGCAGCTTTCCTCCCACAAGCTGCTTTTGGTTGGGAGCTTTGTGCCAGCAACACGAAGGTAACTGCAAAAGCTTTATAATGGAATGGCTTTCCTGTTACTGCTCATCTCTGGGCCGGCTAAGCTAATCCAGAAGTTCATCTCAATCAGTTGGAAACCTACTCGACCTCAAGCGACTCCTCACTAGACCTTTGAGCTCCGTCCTTCTGCCTGGCACTGTCTTCCCTGGGGATTTTGTTTTGTTTTGTCTTTGGTTTTGTGAGGTAGGGTTTCACTCTAGCCCAGGCAGACCTAGAATTCATGATGTAGTCTCAGGGTGGCCTCAAACTCACAGCAGTCTTCCTACCTCTGCCTCCTGAGTATAGGATTAAAGGCGTGTGCCACCACACCTGGCTAATTTTTTAAAAAAAATATATTTTATTTATTTATTTATTTGAGAGAAAGAGGGAGATGGAGAGGGAGAGAGAGAGAGACAGAATGGGCTTGCTAGGGCCTCTAGCCACTGCAAATGAACTCCAGCTGCATGCGCCCTTTTGTGGTCTGGTTTATGTGGATTCTGGAGAATTGAACCTGGATCCTTTGTCTTGCAGGCAAATGCTTTAAATAAATGCTAAGCCATCTCTCCAGTCCCTTCCCTGGGGATTTTTTTTTTTAAATTTTTATTAACATTTTTCATGATTATAAAATATATCCCATGGTAATTCCCTCCCTCCCCACCCCCACACTTGCCCGTTTGAAATTCCATTCTCCATCATATTACCTCCCCTGGGGATTTTTTCATGGTTCATTCCTTCACCTTCTTCAGGTCTCCGCTCACAGGTCACCCGGGACAGAACATTTCCTCTGACCATTCTATCATGCCAGCCTGCTCCCAAAGCCCACCCCCTTCCTGGGCCTTCCCCTCAAGGCCACCTGAGTTACCTCAAGTTAACGTGGCTTCTGTCTGGCCCCCTGGCTACAATGCCTGCTCCATGAAAGGGGGACCTGCCTGTTGGTCTGTTTTGTCTCCTGTGATAGTCGGAGCAGGTTGAGCAGAAGGTAGCTTATGCTCAGTGCTCAGGAAAGAGGCGATCTCTAAAACTGCACTAGATTTGGCAATCATACGACCATGTCTTGGCTTATGCTTCCAAGAGAAGCAAACGGTGCACTTCTGCCTTTCGCCATCAACTTTCTTTCCTTTGCCAATTGTCCCCAAGGGTCTATGCAGAGCAGTCACTTGAGAAACTTGACTATCAACGTTCACAAGGATTGTCAGTTTTTGCAGGGCAGGCCCCTTCCCCAGCATGGCACGGAGTATAAAATTCTTTGCAGAAAAATGTCCACATTCAATACATTTTCCTATGATGGGTGAAGGGACCGCGAGCATCCCCCCAGGCCTTCCTTGCCTGCCTCCTCTGCTCTAAATGCAGTTGCCTTATAGTAAATGTTTGTTGAATGAGTGAATAACATATCATTTCTCAGCTATATACCAAATGTATTTATTTCCTAAGGCTGATATAACAAGTTATTACAGATTTAGTTACTGAAGATAAATAGATATTTATCCTCTGACAACGCTGTAAGCCAGATATTCAAAGCCAGTGCCTCTGGGCTGAAAGCAAGGTGTGGGCCTGGATGGGCGTCTTCTAGCAGCTGTAGGGAAGCTCAGTCCACTGTTTACCTCTTCCGGTGGCTGAAGGCTCCTGGCACTCCTGGGCTTGTGGTCACATCACTCTGCATACCTTTTTGTCCCTTCTCTGGGGTCACATCTGACACTCTCCACAACAAAAGACAGGTTAATAATAAATGCATAGTAAGACCTGGAGAGATGACTCAGCAGTCAAAGGTTCTTGCTTGCAGAGCTTGCTGGCCCAGGTTCAATTCCCCAGTACAGATGCACAAAGTAGTACATGTGTCTGGAGTTTGTTTGCAGCATCAAGAGGCCCTGGTACGCTCATTCACATTCCTTCTCTCTCTCTTCCCCCCTCTCCCTCCCTCTCTCCCTCCTCTCTCCTTCCATCATTCCTTCATTAAAAAAATATATGTAGGGCTGGAGAGATGACTTAGCAGTTAAGCGCTTGCCTGTGAAGCCTAAGGACCCCGGTTCGAGGCTCGGTTCCCCAGGTCCCACGTTATCCAGATGCACAAGGGGGCGCACGCGTCTGGAGTTCGTTTGCAGTGGCTGGAAGCCCTGGCGCGCCCATTCTCTCTCTCTCCCTCTATCTGTCTTTCTCTCTGTGTCTGTCGCTCTCAAATAAATAAATAAAAATTAAGGGCTGGAGAGATGGCTTAGCGGTTAAGAGCTTGCCTGTGAAGCCTAAGGACCCCGGTTCGAGGCTCAGTTCCCCAGGTCCCACGTTAGCCAGATGCACAAGGGGTGCATGCGTCTGGAGTTCGTTTGCAGAGGCTGGAAGCCCTGGCGCGCCCATTCTCTTTCTCTTCCTCTATCTGTCTTTCTCTCTGTGTCTGTCGCTCTCAAATAAATAAATAAATAAATTAAAAAAATAAAATAAAAATTAAATATATATATATATATATATATGTGTATGTATATATATGTGCAAAATTTATTTACTCATAGTTTTGTATGACATGGAAGCCTTCAGAATGAAGACCCAAAGACAAGACCGAGTGAACCGTTTCTAGAAGGAGGGGCAGCTGTGTAGAAACGTGTGTGTGTGATGGTAGAAAGTGAAAAGAAAACCTAGCCAGTCTTCCACGTTGATTCTTCTTGTCTTCTTGGCTATAGGGTTTCTTCCTCCCAAGTATGGAGTGCAATCCCCCTGGAACAAGGTTCTATGACCCACTACCAGACAGGATGGGCCAGAGAAGTTCTGTGTGTGTGAGCACACGTGCACGTGTGTGTGAGGGAAGGACCCGTCCCTGTCCACGCACCCCGGGCCACCCTCACCCTTTCCCTCTGGGGCTTTTGTTAGGAGTCACAAGAGGAATTTCAGGTTGCTAGGGAGCCAAATATAAATAACAGATACCATGAGGTCTGTCTAAATGACTCTATAACTCCCGTGTGTCAACAGAAGGGTGACAGTGAGCTGCCTTAATGCGCCAATGCCAGTTCACTGAGAATTAACAGTGTGTAAGTGTTGCCAGCCAACCCCGTGCCCCAAAGGCTGCACCGATGGGCATCTACCTGCAGTCAGCGTGGTGCTGTTGAAGAGCAGAAACGGGATTTAAATCCGTTGCTCTGCTGGAAGGCAGCACCGAAGCCAGAGAGCGTGTCCCCAGCTGACTGATGTGGCTTTGGCCACCAACCTTTTCCTGTCAAGGGCAGCTGGAATTCCACTCCGTGCCCTCCCACGTGCGGTATGTTAATTGAAATAACAAAGGAAACATCATCAATTCAGGAGGATCAGGAGTCCTTTTTGCCCTCTTGGCAAGTTAATGTGGCTTAATATTTGTTTAAAGTCCACCCATCCTTTTAAATAAATGTATTAAGACATTTTATCCAGCAGAGTTTTGACAAGTGCCCGACATCCCTAGCTCCTTTAGGCAATAAGTCAGACCACTTTTTTTTTTTCCTCTCCTTTTCTGTCCTATAAGCAACTAAAAGAAGACTGGTGGATGAGAAAGAGATTCTGCCCCCGAGAATCTCAGAATCAAAGAGCATCGCTTGGGTTCCCATCGCAGACCTGCCGCAGTGAAGGGCGGTTTATCCGCATGGACCATCTCACCCTCCCTCACAGTGACTTCAAGAGGCGCAGGCAGGCAGTGTGTGGCGTGCAACTTTTCTGGGTGCTTGGAATTCTCGTTTTTTAAAAACTTATTTGCAAAGAGAGAGAGAGAGAGAATGCCTGCACCAGGGACTCTAGCCACTGCAAATGAACTCCAGATGCATGAGCCACTTTGTGCACCTGGCTTTATGTGAGTACTAGGGAATTGAACTCTGGTTCATTGGGTTTTACCTGCTGAGCCATCTCTCCAGCCTAGAAATCTGTTTTAAGAGCCATCAAAAACCAAAATTCAAATGGGTTGAGTTTGAAGATCTTAAGTGGCTTTATTTGGGACTCTAGAATCAGGCTACACTTTAAATGGTCATGCTGATTGGGCTCCACACAAGAGATTTGTTTTATATATTCACTAAAGAGCTGAAGTAGAAACAAAAGCCGGGTGTGGTGGCGCACGCCTTTAATCCCAACACAAGGGAGGCAGAGGTAGGTGGATCACAATGAGATCGAGGCCACCCCGAGACAACATAATGAATTCCAGATCAGCCGGGACTAGAGTGAAACTCTACCTTAAAAAAAAACAAGCAAGCGAGCAGAAACACAGAACAAAAGAAAAATGTTCATTCTAAAGTTACTCTTCATTGTAAGGTGGAAAAGGGGAGAAAGGACAAAAGGCAGAAAGAAAAGTAACAGGTTAAGATCAGGATATTATGGGTTTTTGATTGTGAGGATTAAGGCAGAGGGGACTTCATGCCAACTAAGGCCATCCTGTTTGGAAAAACTGACAATTATCACACTCTTGAAACTTCTCAGGAGGTCTGTTAACTACTCAGTTTTGGTTCAGTCATGTGGAACTTTAGCATGAGTGCTTCCATATCGCTAGTCTTGTCTTGTCTTTTCTTTCTTTTACAGGCCTAAGCAGGAACCTTATCCAAAAACAATGGCCTCCTATCATTTTTATTTAACAAGACTTAGAGCTGGAGGCATCAGCTCCTAACTGCCCAATATTGAAACGAGAGCTGCCGAGAAACCTCGGAGGGATTCAAGGACCAGGGGAGATGCCATTCTAGGTCTGTCAGCCCCTGTCCTCCTCCAACATATAAAAGACAAGACAGGCGATCTGAGGGGGTTCCTGGAAGCAATGAGGGAGAGGGCAGACATGGTAGAGAGAAGAATGGCTCTTCCCCCAGACAGGCCCTCATCTGAAGCCCTGGAAACCGCAAATATGTCCCCTTGCAAGAAAACTAGGCCTTTGCAGACGTGGTGAAGGTTAAGAAGTTTAAGAAGAGGAGATAGTCTTAGATTATTCAAGTGATCCCAATTACTCACATATATCCTTAAATTTGGAGAGTTTTTTCTTATATTGTCAGAGAGGGGTGTGATTAAAGAAGAAAGGGAAGGGCTGAAGAGATGAATTAACACTTAAAGTGCTTGCCTGCAAAGTCTAAGGACCCAGGTTCAATTCCCTAGTACCCACATAAGCCAGATGCACATGGTGGGTGGCACATGCGTCTGGAGTTTGTTTGCAGTGGCTTAGAGGCCCTGGCGTGCCCATTTTCTTCCTTCCTGCCTCTCTTTCTTTCTTTCTTTCTTTCTTTCTTTCTTTCTTTCTTTCTTTCTTTCTTTCCTTCCTTCCTTCCTTCCTTCCTTCCTTCCTTCCTTCCTTCCTTCCTTCCTTCTCTGTCTCTTTTCCTCTTTCTTTCTCTCAAATAAATAAATAAATAAAAGATAAAAGGGAAAGGGATGGGGAGATGGCGCATTCGGTCAAGTGCTTGCTGCTCAAACATGACAACCTGAATTTGGAATTTTTTTTTTTGTTTGTTTGTTTTTTTGAGGTAGGGTTTCAGTCTAGCTCAAGCTGTCCTGAAATTCACTATGCAGTCTCAGGGTGGCCTCGAACTCACGATGATCCTCCTACCTCTGCCTCCTGAGTGCTGAGATTAAAGGCATGCACCACCATGCCTGGCTTAAAATAAACTACTAAAAAAATAGGTAGTAACTTATGTATAAGGATCTCAGTTTTTCCTACTAACAGGATAGTTTCTGTAACAGGACAGGTCACTTCTGTGACCCCCAATCTGGTGTGGGCTTCACACACAAACTCTCTCTCTCTCTCTTTCTCTCTCTCTCTCTCTCTCTCTCTCTCTCTCTCTCTCTCCCCTGCAGCTGGCTGTCCAGCACACACCAAATGAGAGTCTTCCAATTCAATTCTGGAACTACCTGAGAGAGCGTAAGGTCGGCCCCACTGCAGACGACAGGCCCCTGAGCGCGCTGTGTTTCACACTGACCACTTGTTGGTCCTCAGCTTCCTCCTTTGGGTCCACTTAACTTGCTAGAGAAGCACACAGAACTCAGAACACTTTAGAACAGATGTACAGGGTAAGGTGTGGGATTATGGGCAAGGAGTTTCCATGCCCTTTGTGGCTACGCCATCCTTCTGGAACTCCCATGTTCTGATATCCAGAAACCCACAGAATTCTATACTTTCCAGTTTTAATGGCTGCATAGGCATGATGGATGACGTCACTGGCCATTGACTTATCAACTCAACCTCCAGCTCCTTTCCCTCCCTGAAGCATGGGGATGGAGCTAAAAGTCTTAGCCATTGGATCATGTGGTTGGTTCCCATGGCAACCAACTTCCATCCTCAAGCTATCCAGGAGCCTGCAGCCATCACTCAACTCATTAGCATACAAAAGACACTCTTATTACTTCAGCAATTCTGAGGATTTTAGAAGCTGTATGACAGGAAAATAGTCTCAGGCCAAATACACAGTATGATTCATGATATTACTGTGTGCATCGAAATACATATATGTTAAAATAATATATTCCTGGTTATTTGAAAAATGACAATAACCTGGACTCCACAATGACTCGATGGTAGAGAGCTGGCCATTCAGCTGACGGCCACCTCTATGTGTGTTGTGTCGATCCGTACACAACCAGGAACAATGGAGCCTAACACGTTTGCGATGGTTACCTGGGCTGCGGAGAGAGCTCTCTCAGTAAAGTGCTTGCCTCGTAGGCACCTGTGTTTAATCCCCAGACCCACATAAAAATGCCAGGCATGGAGTTTGCCATCCCAGAGCTCAGAAGGCAGAGACGGGAGGATGCCCGGGGCTCGCTGGCCAGCCGGTCTAGCCTAATCCGCAAGTTGCGGGCCAATGAATGATCCTATGTCAAAAAGGTAGAAGGTACCCCGGAGGGACAACACAGAGGCTGTCCTCTGTTCTCCACACACATCTGTGCGCACACATACGTACACACCCACGTGCACACACACATGCATAAAAACCACAGTTACCTGGGTAGCAGAATTGTAGGTGGGTGTTATTTTCTCCTTACTTCTTCAAATATAATCAGGATCTTTGTAATGAATGTATTTTTCCTTAAGATGTGGGGGAAGTAGCAGACTTAACTCTTGTGTTATAAGGGAATCTCAACAGGCAAATCAGCAATACCAAAAGCTACGAGATACAATTTTCATTTTCACCAACAATTTTACACACAGGACATACTCTGTATCCTTTACAACATAATCACATTTCTCTCCTTTTTTCGCACATTGCTTTAGTTAAAGATGCCTTTCTCAATGATTTATAATAAAAAGAGATGGGAAAATACTAAAAAGAAGTTTCTATTCACAATAAAAAATTATTTTGTCCAGCATGAATTTTGACAAAATATATGCTTAACTGTATGACCTTTTTGATTGCTGTAAAATGAATCAGTTCATCTAAACTGACCTCTCAAAATCCAAAAATAACCAGGTGTGGTGGCACACACCTTTAATCACAGCACTCAGGATGCAGAGGTAGGAGGATCGCAATGAGTTCAGGGCCACCGTGAGACTATGTAGTGAATTCCAGGTCAGTCTGAGCTAGAGCAAGAGCCTACCTTGAAAAAAAAATCTACTATTTGAGGGCTGGGAAGATAGAGGCTCAAACAGTGCAGATCCCAGCACTCAGGCAAATGCTGGTTAGGCGTGGCTGCCCACACGTAATTCCAGTGCTCAGAAGGTGCAGCTAGGAAGTCCTTGGGCTACATGGGTAACGAGACTAGAGAGCTCAGGGTTCGGGTGACAGACCCTGTGTTGTGGTTTGAATGTAGATGTCCCCATAGGCTCATGTGTGTGACACTTGTCTGCGGCTGATGCCACTGTTTGGGAAGGTGGTGAAGCCCGGGGAAGTGGAGTCTTGTTTGGGTAAATGAATCCCAGGGCACAAGTTTTGTGGCCTGACCCCACTTCCTGTTCTCTCTCTGCTTCCTGACTATAAGCAAAACCTGCACAGCTCTGCTCCATTCCTAAATCACATTTTCTTTTAATATATTTTATTTATTTATTTGATACAGAGAAAGAGGCAGAGAGACAGAAAGAGGGAGAGAATGGACACGCCAGGGCCTGCAGACACTGTAAACGAACTCCAGATGCGTGCGCCCCCTTGTGCATCTGGCTTACATGGTCCTGGAGAATTGAACTGGGATCCTTTGGCTTTGCAGGCAAATGCCTTAACTGCTAAGCCATCTCTCCAGCCCGTGAAGCACATTTTCCTTGCAATGTTGGACTCTATTCCCGGAAACTATATGCTGAAAATACACCCCTTCCTTAGTTAAGTTGCTTCTCACCAAGTATTTGTGCACAACAAAGAAAAACTAACTAATAGACCCTGCCTCTGTAAGAACGTTGAGAGCAATTAAAGACCAGTGTTGACCTCCGACCGCTCCCTGCACATGCCCACCTGCAGTGTAGCAGACAGCTTCAAGTTCACTGAGGTGAACTTGCAGACCAGGATTGGCTATGGAGGAAGGGATATTTATTGAAGCTTACAGATCCAGGGGAAGTTCCATAAGTGGCAGAAGAAGCTGGCCTGCCTTCACAGGTCCAAGCAGAGAGAGAAGCACAAGCCAAAAGCCACATAGCACAGAACCCTTCAGGAACTCTAGCTAGGCATACTTTGCGTAGCTTTAGATTGAAATCCCAAACCCACCACCACACTTTAAGATCCACACAGTGACACTGCCTCCAGCCAGGTGGCTGCAGATGCAAACTACAAATAAATAAACTGAATATATTGGGTGCCATCTATTCAAACCACCACATGCAGAGACAAGTGTGCCCACACACAGGTGCTGCACACCAATACACATATGCATACCGCGCATACATACACATTTAAAATTTTTTTTAAAAAAAGAAAGCTTCCATTTCAAGCCCAATGGTGTTCAAAGCTGGCTGCACATTAGAACCATGCCAGAGATTTGTAAAGACTCTTGTGTGGAGCCCCAGCCCCAGAGATTCTGATTAGGCTGAGTTGGAGCAGAGCCGGAGAGCAGTATTTTTTAAAAACACATCCCCAGACAATTCTAATGTGCAGCCAGAGTTGAAAAGCAGTAGGCCATTGAACTGAATTGCCACACAGCACATAATTCATAACTGTCTTTTAACACTGCAATGCCAACCGGGCCATTGGCACTCCAGAGTCATGGGGTACCCAGGCTACAGCTCAACAGGTTGTCTTTAATTCTCACTGAAATAAAATGGCCAGAAAGAAATATGCACAGGCTATTCTCTGCAGTACTGCTGCTAATAGCACAAAACTTACAATTTCAATGTCTATCATTAGCAGGAGGGATAGCCCCGCAATGGCTATTGTATGGGAGTTAAAGTGAAGGAACTAGATGTGTAACAACCTAATAAGTTTTCACACAATTTACTGCTGAGTGAAAAAGAGTTTCACAAAGCTAAGTCGACTGTGATACTATTTGTCTTAAAAGTGTGTTGTTTCTTTTTTTCAGAGCTATGAAGGATTGATGCGTTTGTTACTTAATTCATTTCTGTGAGCAAACACCTGACAAGCAGCAGCATAAAGAAGAGGCAGGTTCATTTTTGGCTTAAAGAAACAACCCATCATGGCACGGAAGGAATGGCGACAGGAACAGGACGCCAGCCAGCCTCGCTGCACCACACTCAGGAAGAAGAGAAGAGCGGGAAGTGGGGCTGGGCTAGGAAACCTCAAGGCCCGCCGCCCAGTGACCCACTTCCTCCAGCAAGAGCCAGTTCCCCAAAGTCCCACAGCCTTCTTCAACAGCGCCACCAGCTGGAGACTTAAGCGTTCAAACAAGTTTATAGAGTACGTTTTACATTCGAATCACCACAGCTGGGGAGTGGTGGAAGTTAGATGGATATTATAGACTTAAACCAGAATCAATCAACCACACATACTATAAGTTGAAGTGAAGTGATTTCTTTGGAAAAAAAAAAAAAAAGATGAAAAGCAGTATAGAGGGGAACAAAAGACTCTGTAATTGTATCAGTCATGTTTGATTAAAAAGCAAGCAAAGCAAATGGGACAAATTATGTGACTTCTCAGTAATGTATGCGTGGACATATTTTTGTTATCCTCTGTAATTTCCCATGGTTTGTAAACATTAAATTTTACAGACCCACCCTGAGACTATCTGAATAATACAGTACATAGATTTGAAGGGCGTATTAATAGAGTGGAACATTAAAGCAAGCCATCTACCCGGAACACAATGCAGCATTCTAAGAGCGGTAAAGTGAGAGATTTAAAAAAGCACGTGAATATTGGGCTGGGGAGATGGCTTAGCAGTCAAGGTGCTTGCCTGCGAAGCCTAAGGACTCATGTTTGATCTCTCTCCAGACCCATGCAAGCCAGATGCACAAAGGTGATACCAGCACACAGGTCGCACATGCACACGAAGCGGCGCAAGCATCTGGAGTTCAGTTGCAGTGGCTGAGGCCCCGGTGCACCAATTCTCTCTTTCTCTTAAAAAAGCAGTGAATATCACAAAGCAGAACAAGGAGTTCTAGCCTGTGTCTCCAAGTATATCCAGAAGGAAGGCAGATAAAGAAAATGATCATATAAGCTATATTTTAAAACTGAAGCTACAAGAAGTTTCAACTCTTCAGATAAAAAGGGCTTCAACATAGTGGGTAGAAAGAAACATGAGAGGTGGTGAGAGGACTTAGTAGCAGACGGATGAATAGATAAAAGAATAAAGAACAGAAATAAGATATGAAAGGATTAGGTATAAGAAATTTGAGAGAGAAAGGATGTCACTAGTTTAATTTCAAAGGAAGAAAAAAATGGAGATGAAACATTTCAAATGCCATAAATATAAAATGCCATAAAATTGTACAACATAAAAAATATACTTAATTTGGAATTTCGTATGCATGCAAAAGATAATTCACATGCAAAAGTGGTTTTGACATGGACAGGGAGGAGAAGTTTCGCTTAAACACTTATCTAGAGGGTATACTCCAGCCACGGGGAAACACATGGAAGAAAGAGAGGAAACTCAGATATGAGCAACGCCATCTACACACAAACTAGTAAAGCTTGAGCCCAAATTGCCATCGAAAATTTGGCTGTGAGCTGAATGAACTCTTAGGAAAGAGCTCCATCCACTAAATTTCCGAGGGTTTCAATAAAATTTGGGAGTGGGTGAAAGGAGTTGATGCATAGAGACGAAAGAAAGACACAATGAGAACATGTAGTCTGGGCTGGAGAGATGACTCAGTGGTTAAGGTGCTCACCTGCAAAGCCTCACAAACCAGGTTCGAGTCCCTGGTACCCAGGTAAAACCAGATACACAGAGAAGCACAAGTATCTGTTTGTTTGCAGCGACTAGAGGCCCTGGTGCGCCCATCCCTCTGTCTCTCTCACACTCTCTCTGTTTGCAAACAAATAAATAAAAGTTATTGTTAAAGATTTTTTTTATTTTTTATTTATTTGAGAGCGACAGAGAGAGAAAGAGGCAGAGAGAGAGAGAGAGAGAGAGAGAGAAAATGGGCGTGCCAGGGCCCCCAGCCACTGCAAACGAACTCCAGATACGTGTGCCCCCTTGTACATCTGGCTAACGTGGGTGCTGGGGAATTGAGCCTCGAACCGGGGTCCTTAGGCATCACAGGCAAGCACTTAACAGCTAAGCCATGTCTCCAGCCCAGTGAAGGTATTTTTTAAAAAGATGGCTTTCAAATGAGAGTAGCTAATAGGTACTAATTAATTTTCCATATGGATGGACAAATAAACCTTCAAATATGCTGAAAAAGTATTTTTTAAAAATGCTCCGAGAGGGAGAGAGACGCCTCAGAGGCGAAGTGCACCTTCTGCTCCAGCAGGAGGCCCTAAGCCCCTGAGCTCCGCAGGCAGGGTGCCCTCCTTCTCAGCCAGCCTCTTCTAGAAGACCCCTCACAGGCACGACCAGAGATTGTTCCCATAACGACTCTAAATCCAGTCAAGGTGACAACCAGACCTTAACTGTCACAAGTCTTTTGACTAGGTTTCAGGTCAATGCTGAATATATCAACAATGGAGATGAATAAAAATGAGAACATTTCATGATAAAACCTATGGCAGATAGTCAAAGCATAATCCAGAGGAAAGTTTACAGCTTCAATCTCATTGGCCAAAAAGTAACACTGGAAACAACTTAATAAATCACTAGACTCCAGAAGGTAGAACCAGTAACAAAATAAGTCAAAAGAAGGCTTAAGAAAGAAATTAATAAAGATAAAATTAAAGATTAAAAATTGAAGTTGGGGGCTGGAGGGATGACTTAGTGGTTAAGGCATTTGCCTGAAAAGCCAAAGGACCCAGGTTCAATCCCCCAGGCCCCATGTTAGCCAGATGCACAAGGGGATGCATGCATCTGGAGTTCGTTTTCAGTGACTGGAGGCCCTGGTGCACCCATTTTCTCTCTCTCTCTCTCCCTCTTTCTCTGTCAAATAAGTAAATAAAAATTATATATATATTATATATGTATGCATATGTATACACACACACACACATATAAATTGAAGTTGAAAAACAGTAAACTTGGTTAAGAAAGGTAGAATCTGTTTCTTCAAATATAATCAAACAAATAATGTAGATTTGATGTTTGGTTTAAGTAACCCATGGCAATCAGCTGGAAGAAATTCCTGGAGATGGCCAGAGAAGTCAGTAAAACACAACCTGAACGTGTAAAAACGAATGGCTTTCCTTTACTCTAGCAACAAGCAGTAAAGGCACTGGGAAATACTGGATTAATGATCAAAAAAAAAAAAAATCTTGCAAAATACTTAGTAACAACTAACAAAGGTGTTTAAGGCCTGTAGAAGGAAAACTAAAACCTTTGTTGTGGAAGATTCAACAAATGGAGAGATTCTAAGTTCTACATTATGGATGCAAAACTGTAGAGCTATCAGTTTCCTTCATATGAATCTACCAGTTCAGTTTGATGCCATTTTTGCACGTGTATGAGTGAATGGTGTGTGTGTGTGTGTGTGTGTGTGTGTGTGTGTGTGTGTGCATGTTTGCATATGTGTGGTGCATGTATGTATGTGCTGGCGTTTGTGCACATGTGTGTACTTGTGGAGGCAAGAGGTTGACATAGAGTGTCTCCCTCAATCACACGCCACCTCACTTCGTTGAGACAGGATCTCTCACTTGAACCCAGTGCTCACCAGTTTGACCAGTCTAGGTAGCCAGCTCATCCCAGGCATCCCTGTCTGCTTCCTCAGCTCTGGGGTTATTATATGCAGGCTCCTATTCTCGTCCGGCGTTGAAATAGGGGTTGGGGATCTGAACTCAGGTACTCATGCTCGGTGGGAAATGTTTTACCCAATGAACCCTCTCTTTGGCCCCATTACTACTTTTTCTAGAATTAAAGAGCTAATTCTAAATTTCATTGGGCAAAGAAGAGGCACAAGAAAACCCACTTAAGAAACAAACTACCAGACATTTAAGCCTAGTAAAATGTTGTTATGGGAATGGCAAAGCCATGGAATGAATTAGAGTTCAGAATGATAAAGAAGGGATTTAAGATCAGTGGAGGAATGATTGTTTTACATTTGTGAAATTGACTACCTTGTTGGGGTTATTTACTTAGATCCTTTTGTTTCATACATAAAAATAAATTTAAGATCTATGATGTAAATAATCAAATAAAATAATAAATAATTGTAGTAGAACTTTTAAAAAATATTTTATCTTTATTTATTTGAGAGAGAAAGAAAGAGAAAGAGAGAAAGAGGAGATAATGGGTACCAGGGCTTCCAGCCACTGCAAACAAACTCCAGACACACTTTGTGCATCTAGCTTACGTGGGTCCTGGGGAATTGAACCAAGGTCCTTTGGCAAATGCCTTAACTGCTAAGCCTTTTCTCCAGGCCCTTTTCTATTTTTTAATTGGCAACAGAAGGCTTTCCTAAATACACAATTCAGATGCCAAAAAAATTTGTGAACATAAAATTAAAATTTGTGTGTTGCAAAAAAAAAACTGTGTAGACACAAAAATGTTTGCAATTTTTGCAATAATTAGAAAATATATAAGTCAGGTGGCTGGAGAGATGGCTTAATTGTTAAGGTGCTTACCTGCAAACCCTAATGACTGAGTTCGATTCCCCAGTACCCACATAAAACTACATGCACAAAGTAGTACATGCATCTGGCATTCATTTGCAGTGGCTAGAGGCCCTGGCACATCAATTCCCGTTCTCTCTCTCTCTACCCGTCTCTCCTTTCTCTCTGTCTGATGGAAAATAAAATAAAATGAAATGAAAAAAATAGGAAAAATATAAATCAACAACATAAAAGTATATAAATTTGGCAAGAAAAACAAATTCCACTAGATAAATGGATAATTCTCATATGAAAAAACAGTATCACATAATGAACACTGAGAATGATGATCACCAGCCTCATAAGTAATTGAGCAAATATTCAGTAAACAAAGATTAAATACAATTTCTCCTCTTATCAGGGTATTAAAACATGAAAATATTGATAAGATCCAGAGCTGGTAAGGTTGAGAAAACATGAAGAATGCTATCATGAGACAAAATAGTGCAACAACTCTGCTCATGTCTACCAGCTCTCAGAGCATGCTCAGTGAGGGCATGCAGGTGTCCTGGAGAGATAAACGCGGAGAAAGGGAAGAGAGGAACAGTAGGAAGGCCTTTCCCATCCTTCTAGGACTGCGACTAGATTCGTGCCTCTGGGGCACAGAGGCGGAACCCAGGACCATGAGAAGTGCAGGAACTACAAAGCCGGTTCAGCTGTCTTCACCACAGGTTCTAGAAAGTTCTAGGCATCAAAGAGGAGCTGGGCCTGGTAGTGCATGCCTTCAACCTAAGCACTGGGGAGGATAAGGTAGAAGGATCACTGTGCGTTTGAGGCCATCCTGGGGCTGCAGGGCGCCTTCTCAGTCCTCCAAAACAACAACAGAAGATGAACGGGTGGCCCGGCTCCTGCAGAACCGAAAGCAAGCGGTGTCTACGACCAGTTTGCTCTCGAAAGGACCTCCTATTCCAAAACAGAAGAGGGCAATGCCTAAAACCAGAGTGGCTTCCCGCTTGACTTTCCTCACAGTGGCACCTCTGGTGAGCATCAGAGGAACCCTTGGGCCAGTGGTTTTTGCTGAGCATCAGAATTGCATGCATGATTTGGAAAGGCAGAAGCAGCCTGACCCCACATGCAGAGTTTAGGACCCAGGGAGTTGCCTCTGGGGCTAGAAGTTTACGTTTCTACCAGGACCCCAGGTGATGTTGATACTGTGCCCAGGGTACCACCATCCATAGTGGACAAGTCTTCTCTGCCAACACAGTGATTGGTCCTCCTGGAGGAAGCTATCGCACAGCAAAAGCTGAGCCAGTGAGAGGAGGCCAGTCTTATCGGAACAGGAAAGGATCACCACATGGGGACTGTGCATCCATAACCTTTTACCTATTAAAACCATACGTTCATCCGGGCCTGGTGGCACACACCTTCAATCCCAGCAGTCGGGAGGCAGAGGTAGGAGGATCACCATGAGTTCCAGGCCATCCTGAGACTACATAGTGGATTCCAGGTCAGCCTGGGCTAGAGTGAGACCCTGCCTTAAAAAACCAAAACCAAAACCAACTAACCGAACAAACAAACAAAAACCCTATACTTTCATGCTGGAGAGATGGCTCAGCAGTTAAGGCACTTGCTTGTAAAGCCTAATGATCCAGGTTCAATTCCCAAGTACCCATGTAAAGCCAGATGCACAAAATGGTTTATGCATCTGGAGTTCCTTTGCAATGGCTGGAGGCCCTGGTGCATGCATTTCTTTCTTTTCTTCTCATTTCTTTTTTTCCTTTTCTCTCTCTCTCTCTGCTTATAAATGAATAAATAAACATTTTTAAAAGTATGCTTTCAAGGGCTGGAGAGATGGCTTAGCGGTTAAGCGCTTGCCTGTGAAGCCTAAGGACCCCGGTTCGAGGCTCAATTCCCCAGGTCCCACGTTAGCCAGATGCACAGGGGGCGCACGCGTCTGGAGTTCGTTTGCAGAGGCTGGAAGCCCTGGCGCGCCCATTCTCTCTCTCTCCCTCTATCTGTCTTTCTCTCTGTGTCTGTCGCTCTCAAATAAATAAATAAATAAAATTTTTTTTTTAAGTATGCTTTCAATAGCTTTGTCTGTCAGCAGAATAGGCCACAAGGCAAAATGTTTGTAGACTGAGTCTCTGTGACCACACCTAGTGAGGATTTAGTGGCAACACAAATAACAAAGAAAGAGCAGGAATTGCCAAAGAGCCTCACTTGTGCTAGCTTTGGGGGTCACACAGCCAAGCAGCGCAACATTGGCTTTCCACTAGCTTGCTGCAAATGACACCTTTGGTACATGGGTCATGATAAAGTCACCTAGATTACTCTGCAGAAACTTGAAGACCTTTGCTACCAGCAATGACTCTATCCTAGAGCCCCTAGCTGCATCTCCGTCCTTGCCCTGTCCCATCCCCTTTAGCCCACAGGTCCTCCTTGGCTCTGCTTGTAGACATGCTAGTCCTTGAAAACTGTCTTGTCCAAGCCTCTTGGAGCTGGGATGAGTCTCTTCTAGCTAACCCTGTGCTTCTTCTCAGCTCAAGCGCCTAAGGTCCCTCAGCCTTGTAAAGCCCAGATCACACCAGGAGGACACGACATTTATGCAAGATTGTCAAGTCAACCACAAGCGGGTCTTGGCAGTTCCTGTGGCTGGTCACCACCTGTTAGTCCACCAAGTACATGACCAAGATATGGGTGAGAGACATCTTTTGAAAACTCCCTTTGCTAAGCCAGCAGTCTGACCACCTACTTGATCGAGCCTGGCTCCCTTCTGGATGCCAGCCTCTCACCTGTCTTGTTTGCAATGTGGCTTGGTGTCATTTCTGCCAGGCGCATGCCATGAGAGCCCACTCTGTCGAATCAGTGCTGTTCCTGACCTTGAAGAGAGACATGTAGAAGAAAGTCTTTCAAAGAACTTGGTGATGGTGACAGAACCCCTACAGTAACCTTTTTCTCTTTTAAAAAATATTTTATTTATTTATTTGAGAAAGAGAGAGAAGAGGCAGATAGAGAAAAAGAGAGAATGGGCACGCCAGGGCCTCCAGCCACTACAAATGAACTCCAGATGTGTGCACCCCCTTGTGCATCTGGCTTACGTGGGTCCTGGGGAATCAAACCAGGGTCCTTAGGCTTCACAGGCAAACACCTTAACCGCTAAGCCATTTCCTCAGCCCACTTTTTTTCTTTATTATTGGGAACTTTAATATATGAACATACTGGAATTTGATAATGTTCTCATCCCATTATCCTCTTTTGTCCTAACTCCCCCATCCCCATTCCACTGAAGACCCTCCTCTTTCAAGGAAGCCCTTCTTCTGTTTTCTTGTTTCGTTCCTTTTGTCCTTCTCCATCCTGCACATCAAAATGTTGATGGGCTCAGAACAGGGCAGTCTTGGGCGAGGATCGGGAGCCACCGTGGGGTGATGAACGCCCCAGTCAGTTCATGCTGGAAGGACAGTGCCCCACAGTGCACCTACGCATCCTGTGCCTCTTACATTCTTTCCACTCCTCCTTCGCAATGTTCACTGAGCTTTTTTATTTTATTTTTTTTTGTTTATTTTTATTTATTTGAGAGTGACAGACAGAAGGAGGGAGAGAGAGGGGGGGGGGGGAGAATGGGCACGCCAGGGCTTCCAGCCACTGCAAACAAACTCCAGAAGTGTGCGCCCCCTTGTGCATCTGGCTAACGTGGGACCTGGGAAACCGAGCCTTGAACCGGGGTCCTTAGGCTTCACAGGCAAGCGTTTAAATGCTAAGCCATCTCTCCAGCCCTTCCCTGAGCTTTAGAGAGTGTGGCAGATACTTTGTTTAATGTTGAGCTCTTGGCAGCTTCTTATTTTCTGCTATAATGAGTCTTGAGTCTCCTCAATGAGTACCGCCATTTCCCTGGAGAAGTTTCTCTGGCTAGCAGTGAGAGCAGCACTCATACCCTTTTCACGTGACTACCTTTACAAGGCTCCCTGAGTCCTGATGTGTGTGACGAAAATGACTTGTCCAGTGCTAAACTCTGAGCTTTCTCGTCTTCTAATTTAAAAAATATTTTTTTGGGCTGGAGAAATGGCTTAGTGGTTAAGTGCTTGCCTGTGAAGCCTAAGGACACCAGTTTGAGGCTCAGTTCCCCAGAACCCACATTAGCCAGATGCACATGAGGGCGCACGCGTCTGGAGTTCATTTGCAGTGGCTGGAGGCCCTGGGGCGCCCATTCTCTCTCTCCCTTTCTCTCTCTGTCACTCTCAAATAAATAAAAAATAAACAAAAATGTTTTGAAAATATTTTATTTATTATTTATTATCAAGCACAGAGAAAGAGAGTCAGAATGGGCACACAAGGGTCTCTTGACACTACAGACAAATTCCAAATGCATATACCACTTTGTACTTCTGGATTTTGGGGTACTGGGGAATTGAACCTGGGCCTTAAGATTTTGCAAGCAAGTGCCTAAACCACTGAGCCATCTCTCCAGCCCATCTCCATCATTTTGATAACTCTTAGGTCTCCTTATTATTCACTACCATCTATAAAATGGAGCTTCTCTAACCCACAGTGAGAACAACAGTAATTAAAGGGCTTAAACAGAGCTGGGGAATGCCTTGGCAGCTAAGCCACTGCTTGCAAAGCCTCACAGCCTGGGTTACACTCTCCAGTACTTTGGTAGACCTGGATGCACAAGGTTTGTTTGCAGTGGCAGAAGGCCCTGGAGTACTGTATGTTCTCTCTCCCTCTCCAATAAGTAAATATTTTTTTCTCAATTTTTATTAACATTTTCCATGATTATAAAAAGTATCCCATGATAATACCCTCCCTCCCCCCGTTTCCCCTTTGAAATTCCATTCTCCATCATATCCCTTCCCCATCTCAGTAAGTCTCTCTTTTATTTTGATGTCATGATCTTTCCCTCCTCTTACGATGGTCTTATGTAGGTAGTGTCAGGCACTATGAGGTCATGGATATACAGGTGTCTGGAGGAGCACGTTGTAAGGAGTCCTACCCTTCCTTTGGTTCTTACATTCTTTCTGCCACCTCTTTTGCATTAGACCCTGAGCCTTGGAAGGTGTGATCAAGATGTTACTCAGTACTCCAGTCACTTCTTTCCAGCACTATGATACCTTCTGAGTCATCTCAAAGTCACTGCCATCTGAAAAGAGAAGACTCTCTACCCAAAATGAGAGTAGTGTTAATATAAGGGTATACGTATTAAGAAAAGTGCTTACTGGTAAACATATAAGTGCTTATTGATAAACATAGTATATACGTTTTTCCAGACATCAGCAGATGTTATACCCCTAGGGCTCATGACTACCCCTGTTTTAAGTTTTCAGTATCAGGGATGTGTTTCCCCTCATGGAGCAGGCCTCCAGTCTAATTGGAAGGTAGTTGGTTTCCACCATGACAGATGTGCCACTATTGCACCTGTTGGCTCATTTGGCCTAGCTGGCCAATTATAATGCTTGCAGTGTCCACTGTTGAGTATCTTCACTGGTGGTATCTCTTTCTTCCATTGAACTACAAGTAGAATGGCTTCTTCTAGCTTTCTGTCAGCTGGTTTACATGGGGGAGGTTATCAGCTCAGTTCCAGCAGGATTTCTCAGTGGCCTTGCAGCCCAAGTATGTGAAGTCTTCAGCAATAGGGTCTTACCATCTATTCCTGGTGGGAATTCAAGGGCCTCAGCAATGGCCTATAATGTTTTGAGGACATCAGGGACCTCCCTGGCCAACAACTCACTGAAGGTATCCCATCCCTGGCACTGAAAATTTTCTAACAACAATCTATGGCTCCTGAGTGTTCCATTGTCCAAAACCAGAGGATTCCATATGATTTATTTGCATACTCTTAGATTTTGATTAGCCTTCCCTCCACCTTTCCTTTACTCAATCTCTTCCCCTGACCTCACTTTGGGCCTTTTCACCCCCATTAATCTATTCTTCTACTTACATATATACAATACCAACCTATTAAGTACCCTTTTCCCTTCCTTTCTCTTCCCTTTATATCTCCTTTTTAACTTACTGGCCTCTGCTACTGAGTTTTTTCCTTCTCACACAGAAGCCCAATCTTCTGTAGCTAGGATCTGCATATGAGGGAGAACATGTGGCGCTTGGCTTTCTGGGCCTGGGTTACTTCACTTAGTATAATACTTTCCAGATCCATCCATTTTTCTAAAAATTTCATAACTTCATTTTTCTTTACTGCTGAGTCAAACTCCATTGTATAAATGTGCCATATCTTCATTATCTATTCATCAGTTGAGGGACATCTAGGCTGGTTCCATTTCCCAGCTATTATGAATTGAGTGGCAATAAACATGGTTGAGCATGTACTTCTAAGGAAATGGGATGAGTCCTTAGGATATATGCCTAGGAGTGCTATAGCTGGGTCATATGGTAGATCAATTTTTTAGCTGTCTTAGGAACCTCCACACTAATTTCCACAATGGCTGGACCAGATTGCATTTCCACCAACAGTGTAGACAGGTTCCTCTTTTTCTACGTCCCCACCAGCATTTACGATCATTTGTTTTCACGATGGTAGCCAATCTGACAGGAGTGAGATGGAATCTCAATGTAGTTTTAATCTGCATTTCCCTGATGACTAGGGATGTAGAACATTTTTTTAGATGCTTATACGCCATCCGTATTTCTTCTTTTGAGAACTCTCTATTTAGCTCCACAGCCCATTTTTTAATTGGCTTGTTTGATTAAAAATAAATATTTTTGAAAGTGCTTAACCATATACATTTAGAAGGGTTTTTACCGGGAAAGTAATATTTTTCTTATGGGTAAAGAAGAGGGGAAGTGTATAGAAGAAACCTCATTATGTAAGTTACATGCTGTTGAAGGTGCCCGAGAAAAGCCTTCTCTAAACCTCCTCGGGCATAATAAAATCCTTCTCTCACTTTTGTATACATACTTCATGCATCATGTTTCTAAGAAGTCTGGAGTTGCCAACTGTATTTCAAAGAATTCTTTACCATTCTTTAGGGTAAAACTAAGTGGTGTTGCTTAATCAAAGTCCTGAGCCAATGGATTCAAGTATAACTGGATGGTTGTTCCTGGATCCAGACAAGGCTATCAAGTGCCAACTCTGTCTTTCTCCCTCTCTGTGTTTTCCCTGGACTGGCCTCACTCTGGGCATGCTTGTGTGGTGGGCACACATGTGCGTCCGTGCATTTGCACATCTGTGTGAGTGTGGAGGCCAGTGGACATTCTCAAATGGAATTCCTCTTTTTATTTTTATTTTTATGTTTTGCAACAGGTCTCTCTCAATGGCCTGGAGCTCACCATAAGCTAGACTGGCTCACCAGCAAATCCTAGGAATCAACCTGTCTCCACTGACTTTGCGCCATCCCTCAGCCCAGGGGCTTCACTTTTGGAAGGCTTTTGTCATTCAGGCAGGTGTGCCGTTGTAGCCAGGCCTATAGCAGGAGGCAAGCCCCCTTACATCATCAGCAAACATCTCAGGTCCAGAACCAGTTGGCCTATTGTGAATCAGGGACTCATCATCACTGAACCAACGTGTTATCCAGGACAAGGACTGTACTGATTGGTCCGGACAGCTCTGGGCGTGGTCAGCCCTACCCAAAGGTACTGAGACTGGAGAAGTTTGGCTCCACTCAGGAAAATTGTTTGTTGATTCCTAACGTGAATGAGGAACCAGAGCAGGCAAAAATGACAAGTGAATCCAGAGCTGTTTGTCAGATTGACAATACATTAAAAACAAATAAGATTACCATGAGCTTTCATGTTCATCTTCTAAAAGAAAATCAAACTTAATCATGAAACAAAACAGTCGAGGATCAAAATAGGGCTTTATAAATATTTAAATGAAAGTAGCTCTATGAAAAACTTGATGAATTTTCTTGTCTTAAAAATTTATAATTATATTTTTGATTATTTATTTGACAGAGAAAGAGGGAGAGAGAAAGATGGGTGTGCCAGGGCCTCCGGCTGCTGCAAATGAACTCCAGACGTGTGTGCCACCTTGCGCATCTGGCTAATGTGGGTCCTGGGGAATTGAATTGAACCTGGGTCCTTTAGTTTTGCAGACAAATGCCTTAACTGCTAAGCCAGCCCTTTTTTTTTTTTTTTTGGTTTTTGGAAATAGGGTCCCACCCTAGCCCAGGCTGACCTGGAATTCACTATGTAGTTTCAGGATGGCAGCAAACTCATGATGATCCTCCTACTCTGTCTCCCGAGTGCTGGGCTTAAAGGCATGAGCCATTACGCCTGGCCTTCATTTTTTTTAAATAAATAATTCTTTAATTTATTTACTTGAAGGGGGCAGACAGAGAGGATGGGAATGCCAGGGTCTCCAGACCCTGCAAATGAACTCCAGATGCATGCACCACCTTATGCATCTGGTTTACGAGGGTAGTGGAAATCAAACCTGGGTCCTTAGGCTTTGCAGGCAAGTGCCTTAACTGTTAATCTATCTCTCCAGCCCCATTTTCCTATTTTGATAATAATTTCACTTAGGCAGAAAGGACATTTACTTTCCATGCTCCTAATTCACACACCAGTAGGAACTGTGCCTAGAGGGACACAAAAATATGCTAATATTAATTTACTTTAAAATCACAGTAAAATAATTATTGCCAATCTAATAATAAGAATTATAATAAACCTAAGCTGTGTTGTGTTCATTTTTATACAAGTGCACTTATAGGATGTCATTTTTAGGTTTTTATAGAGAAAGAAGTGATGCTGGCAAACATTGCTTGAGCCACTTTTTCCTATTATAAAATGAAAGTTGTGAAGGTGGTTCTGTCCCCAGCTCTTTCCCCTAAAGCCCTGCTCTTAATTCTGGAGGTAAATGCTCTGTCATCTGCCAAAAATAATTTTTTTGTTTATCAGTGTGTTGCTCCTCTAAAGAAAGACAATCTGAAGCCAGTTAAACAAACTGTTCCGTTAACAAATTAAATGAGGGGCTGGGAAAGTGGCTCAGTGGATAAAACGCTTGCTGAGCAAACGCGAGAGCCTGCGGTTGGATCCCCAGCGCCCACGTAACTGCTGGCCGGGCTTAGAGGTCTACCTGCAGAGCCAGTGCTTGGGACCCAGGACGCAGAGCAGCAGCCCGCCCTGGGAAGGGGAGAAGGTGACGCCGGTCTGGAAGCTGAAATCAAAGAGACCCCGGCTCACAAAGATGGCTGCTGGACACTGGCCTTTTGTTCTCTCTCTTCCCTCTCAGCTCTCTCTAGATCAAATCCTCCCTCGGGGGGAACAGGCCTTTCCACATAACCAGACCCTGAAACAGACAGGGAGGGCTACACGTGCAACAAGAATAACCGCGCTGGCATCCCACTCTAACGAGGTCCTTGAGGCCTCCAGAGGCTCTTATCCAAGAATGCCCTTGGGACTGTCAGTATACACGCTTTAGCCAGAAGGACAAACCATTACTTCCCAACTCAGAACATGGTAGACTGACCTACACTTTTTAGACCAACCTCTCAGATTCATCCCAGTTTTGATATCTAATCTGCATATTAGACGCTCCTAGCTTCAGAACGTATTAGGTTAACCTCCCAGACTAATCCCAGCTCGATACGTCATTTCTGTGTAGGCCAAAGACAAACTCCTCTCAGAAGATCTACAAACCACCCGGAGGAGTCCTCCTTGGCACGCTGCCCGAGGCCCTCCCGACTGATTGCAGGGAGCCTTGCCTTGCAGTCGGCTTTTCAATATACATGTAACTTTGCTTCCTTTTGCTTTCCAGTAAAATGTTTCTTGCCCCACTTCTGTCCTTGTATGTCACTCTGTGTGACCAGGAGACAGTGAATTCAACCCGGCACAGGAGACAAGCAAACCAGAATAGTCAAACCAGAAAGCTCCCGGGTTTGCTTCAGCAAAGAAGGTGTTTCAGCAAAGTGAGGTGCCCAGCATCACCTCTAATCTCCACACACACACATGCACAAACACATGTATGTGCACCCACACACACATGTGAACCTGTCTACACACATGCATGTGCCTCAAAAAAGTATAAAAGATTTAAGGAGAGTTGGTGGGGTGGAGGGGGGGATAGAGAGATGGATGTAAGGAAAATAAAAACAAAATTTGTTTGGAAAATACCATAAGTTCTTCGTATGCCAATCAAAATAATAAGTAATATATAAGTTAAACAAACGAGAATTTAAAAGTTGTTTAACAATGTAGACAATGCTAGCCTTGAGCTTCCTGCCTCTGTCTCCTGAGGCCTAGGTATATGACATCACACCCAGGTAGAGAAATCCTTTATTTATTTGAGGGGGTTCAAGGGAGGGTCTCGCTGTAGTCCAGGCTAACCTGGAAATCACTCTGTAGGCTCAGGGTGGCCTCAAACTCATGGCAATCCTCCCACCTTGGCCTCCCAAGTGCCAAGATTAAAGGTGTACGCCACCACACCTGGAAAGAAATTCTTAATTAAAGAAATAGAATCTCTTAACATTTTTAAAAGTTGCTCAAGTAGTCTGGATGTTGGCACCTAATGAAAGCAAACATCTTGAGGAAAAAGTGTATATATAATATGTACATGTGTATTGGAAAAAACTGATCCATCTAACAGTTCATATGTACCTTCAGATCTTACCTAGAAAATTATAACATATTTCACAATAAAACTCATACATTTGTCAAAATTTATCTAATATGCAAGTAAGATTTGCATATTTTATGTTTGAAAGAAAGAACCACGCAAAATATTGAACTCTAATAAATGATGTGAATGCCGACGAACAGTGATTTAATGGGAACATTGGAATGGGAGCAATTAATAGGAACTACTGGAAAGGGAGTCAGACGAGAGGAAACCTCGGTGTGTTCTGAAGTAGAATTATTACCCAGAGAGCACAGATTTATTAATTGCGTTCCAAGCAACCAGTGATGGCCCGTGTGCCAGGTGTGGTCTAAACGTCTCATCTCCGCTTCTCCCGTCAGAGGAGACCACGTTCAGTGGCCACTGGAAGACATGGTGAAACACTTGAGAGGAAAGGAGATTTGCACATGAGGGAGTGGGGTGCAGAGCGGAGTGAGGTTACTCTGCAGGGGTGGGCGTGGGGGGGCGGCTGCAGCTAGCTCAGTGAGCCCGAGAGCCCCTTCAAGGGGTTAGAATGCCTCTGGACGACAAAGGCCCCACCTAAGCGGAGAACATGCATAAACTGCTTGGCCCTTCGGATGTTCGTTCTGGCTGCCCAGAGGGGTAGGTGGGATGGGGTGTGCCTAGAAGAAGGGGCACAGGCAAGGCTTATAAAGGACGACATGTGACCAGCAGAGCTCATGCATGAGCCCTGCTGATGTGGCTCTTACAGCACTGTCTACAGGGCCGTTGGTTTCCCTTCGCCCAGTGTCCCGCAAAGGACGGGTTTGCTTAGGGAATCCTGTATTACGTGTCTACCTTCTTACACAGTTTAGTCTGGAATGCCCCCAAATAACCCTACTTCAACTACAGTGTTTCTGGAGCTTTCTTTCCATTCCAAGTTCTCACACTCAGTGACCGTTTGGGGAATCAAGGTCTTTGGCCACGGCTTTCGGGGGGTGGGGAGGTCTCCTGGCTCAATTCACACAGGACCAGGAGTCGAGAAAGGAAAAGATTCAGTCTTGCCTCCCTGGGGAAGGAGGCAGCTGCTGGGCCCTGTCTTGCTTATTCTGCATTTTTTTGGGTGAGCTGTTCTTGTTTAATGTAAGCAGAGCAAATCCATCCATAGCAAAATCAGAGAAAATAACTTGTTGGTGTGTAAACCAGGATGTCACAAATAACCCTGTTTGTTTAATTATAGCAGGCTGAGTGCTGTACTCAGGGAAGGGGGTGGCGGCCGCTGCGGCACTGCTGGGAGGGGAATTCAGGACACTGCTGAAGGCATCTCAGAGGCCTGGGGGTGGGACCTGGAGCAAAATGTGAGTGCCTGGAGCCACGTGGATAAACTGGGGCACATGTGGTGTGTGATTCAAGACCAACTGAGTGAGTAGACGGTGTCTGCTGCTAATGGGAGCTGGCTTAGAGCTGCTAGACAGAAGGATAAAATCACAAGTGAAGGGATAAAAAAGATGTGTGGAAATAATAAGGCTGTGCGTGCAGGAAATTTTGACTATGAGTAATCGCTTTATGAAAAGTTTGTTCTCCATGAAATGCGTCAGTTTATTTTTATTTATTTGAAAGGAAAGAGCAAGAGACAGACAGAGAGAGAATGGGCATGCCAGGGCCTCTAGCCGCCGCAAGCAAACTCCAGATTCATGTGCCACTTCATGCATCTGGCTTTACATGGGTATTGGGGAATAGAACCTGGGTCGTTAGGCTTTGCAGGCAAGTGCCTTCACCACTAAGCCATCTCTCCAGGCCTGCGTCAGTGTTGTAGAGAGCAGAGGACACTGAGCGTGGTAAAGAGATGCTCCCTCCTCACCTGGCCTACCATTGCCTACCTGTCTTAGTCCCCTTCATGTTGCTTTATCAGAGTGGCTGAGGCTGTGTCAGTTGTATAACAAAGACGTTAATTTGGCTCATGATTCTGGTGGCTACGGGGTCCAGATAGCGCGGCACCAGTATCCTTGTGAGAAAGAAAGAAAAAATGCCCTCAGACAGAAGATAGCCCTGCAGCGGCCTTACTGTCTGACAGCTTGTGCTCACAAGCTCTCACACAACCCTACAAAACCTGGCCCAACCTCACAAGGCAGCACTGATCCAGTTCTACAGCACCTTCTACTGGGCTCCACATCTTAAAAGTTTCTACTGCTGTGTATAGATTCAGCTTGACATAACTATCTCCATGATTGCCCAGTCGCTTTTTCCTACATACTTGTTCAGTGTGCTCTAAAATGCAAAGGCACCGCAGGGCTACTGTGGAGCCTGCAAGTGGACTCTGGCTCCGGGGATGTGGCTGGCTCTTTGACATTAACTTAGTCAGCCAGGGAGAGTCCAGCTAGGATGAAACTCCTTTTATCCTAAGCTGTGAGTATGCCCTATTGTAGTCAGTTTCATGTTGCTGGGATGAACATCCAAACCAGACACGGTTTATAGGAGAGGAAGGGATTTAGTTGAAACTTTCAGATCCAAGGAGAAGTTCCATCAGTGGCAGAAGAATCCGGCTCCCATTTATAAATCCTCTCTGCTCACCTTTGGCCTGGAATTGAGATCCACCCCCAGTAACACCTTATAGCAGAACCCCAGGATCTGCCCCCGCCCCTGTGACACCTCCTCCAGCCAGGCAGCTGGAGACAAGCTTTAATAAAATACATGAGTCTATTGGGGGACATGCTTTCCAACTACCACAGCCCCCTCTTTCTGCCCCAGACATCAGGGACCCACCTGGGCTTGCTGCTGTCTAGGCCCACACTTCCGTCAGCACGTAACTCAGGAAATTGTGTTCAGAAAAATCCTGTCTACCTGCCTCTTTCTCTCTCCCATCTCACAGCACTCTGGGGTTGGCTCTTATTTATGTCCTAAGACTGGTTGTTTTGAACACCCAACTGTCTACACTGGGGTCCAAGTTTCTGGCACCTGAATCTCTGGGGGAATAGTCTATATTCAAACCATTGCACCTTCCGTTTCTGGAGAGACGTGGGCAGAGGGATCTTAAAGCCAGAAGCAGTGTAATGCAGCATATAAGATCATGGTTAGGTTTAGGTAGATGTTGGAGGGAAGCCTAGGTGCAGACTAATCAGCTCAGGGCAACAGTGGAAGTGTCAGCACACGTGTGTTCTGTGCAGGAAACTTTCACTCCGTGAATGGCGTCCTGTGTAGTGTGGTTTACATCAGCAACAGAACCCCTTCTTTCCTAGCCACACAGCACCCCCATCTCCTGGTTTGCCCCATTCTAACCACCCACTCTGTACCACAAGGGGTGTCTCAAAGGCCAAGCAGTTCATATCACCTCTCTAGGTAGTTAGAATCCTGGGGATAGAGCCCTATGGTAAAAGTGCATGCTCAGCATGCAGAGGCCCTAGGTTCAATCCCTAAGACCAACAAAACAAAACAAAACAAAACAAACAAACGAACAAACAAACAAAAACAGCTTTCTGGCCCATTAAGCTCCAGCCCCTGCCTGCCCCCTGCAGCGTGGTCTCATCTACTGTTCACCCCATTCTCCAGGCCACACTAACAAGGCTGCTCAAGTTTTCTGTGTACCATTTACACAAGCTATTCCTGCTACCCTGAACTCCCCCTCCCCCCTGCAGCTTCTATTGCTGGCAGCTTCAAGCCTTGGTTTGTCTCTTCCCATGGCAGTTCCAATCTCGCTACATCAAAGACAGGATAAGGACTAATGTCTACAAGTCACCTCTCAGAGAGAAGGCAGCTCCACGAGGGCTCAGACTCATGAGCTCTGCACATAGTCACCATGCTGGGCTGGCCCCTGGCGTGTCATAGGCTCTCCACAGATGTTTGCTGAATGGGTGGCTGCATGAGTGAATGACTGACTGAATGAAGGAATGACTCTCTCGTGTTCAGCATCTCCCTTAAAGTGACTGACAGATGCTTTGCCAACATCTGATTCAGCCCCCAACACTGAAAAATAACCCAAATGCCCATTAGCAGTAAATAATGTATTGTGGTATATTCCCATGGCAACCATCAGCAGTAGAGTAAAAAAAAAAAAAAAAAAAAAAATGGAGTGTAGCATATTCCCATGGCAAAACTCAAAAAGGGAATGAGGACGCCTGGGATTCCCACTGCTTATGCTGACTGTGCACTCGAGTATCCCCTGCTCTTCCCAAAGACCAGATCAACCAAACAGCTCAAAGCTGCCTTCTCCAACCACTCCAGAGTTTCGCAATCGATCGCAGAAGAGCTGAAACTGTGTGTCGTAGCTACCTTCTTGTTGCTGGGACAAAGCACACAACCAAAAGGAGGTGAGGGGGGGAAGTGTTTTATTTTGTCTTACAGTCTTGAGGGGAAGCTTCATGAGGGCCAGGCAAGCACAGCCTGAGCAGAGGCTGGACGCCACCTCTACTAGTGCAGGCGGAAAACAAGCAAGAGAGAGAGCCAAGTTCTGGCAAGGGGGAGAGGGCTCTCACACCCCGAAGCTTGCCCGCAGAAATACACCTCCTCCAGCGAGGCTCCACCTCCCCCACCTTCACCAGCTGGGGTCAGCATGCAAAGCACATGAGCTTGTGGGAAACATCTGATTCAAACGATCATTCCATACAATATCATACTTGGATAGACTTTATCACAAGGAAATGTCCCTAAAGCTTGTTTAAATTCTAAGGAGAATTATTTGGCAAGATAATTCTGTCCGTGTCCTCATTCTTTTAAGAGTCCTTTGAGATCTCAATTGGTGGCATTCTCTGTCTCCTCTCCTCTAGCGAGAGGGGCATCAGACTGATCTACAGGCAAAGACAGTAAGGGCACTGTGGGACTCTGATCCTCCCAGAAATTCTCATGGTCTTGAGGATGGCTTTGGACTTGAAGCAAATCTTATTTAGATCTTAAGGGGCGGGGGGTAAGAGATCATGGCTGACACCAGGGTCATGTGTTAATGCAGTTAAGTGGCTATTAAAGGTCTCAACTCCCCCACTTGGTTATAAATCCCTTGAAGGCAGAAGCTGAAATTTATCTGAGTGCTTTCCAAAAAGCCAAGAGCTGGGTCTCCACAACACACTGAGGTCCTGAAGGTTAGGATTGAAGCATACATACTTTCAGGGATATGGTTAAACCCTTACATATATGACCTGAAACAAAGTAATCAATCTCTCACAGGTTGGTTTTCCTACATCTAAAACTAGACATAATTATGAGGAATGATGGACAATGTGAGGGAAGGCCCTTGTATGTATCAGGCAATGACACAGGGTAGCTTAGCAAATACCACGCTTTTCCCTCAGGGACTATCAGAAAAGATACCCAAGGGCCCAGCTTTTATTCTTTATTCTTTTTCTCCTCCTTCTCCTTCTCCTCCTCCTCCTTCTTCTTCCTCATCTTCTTCTTTTTTTTCAAACCCAGGCTGACCTGGAATTCATAGTCTCAGGCTGGCCTTGAACTTATGGCAATTCTCCTACCTTTGCCTCCCAAGTACTGGAAATTAAGGGTGTGTACCCCTATGCCTGGTCCCCAGGCCTTATTCTGTTGCTTTTATTTTATTTTATTTATTTGAGAGAGAGAGAGAGAGAGAGAGAGAGAGAGAGAGAACGGGTGTGCCAGGCTTTCAGCCACTGCAATCAAACTCCAGACACATGCACCCCTTTGTACATCTGGCTTATGTGGGTCCTGGGGAATCGAATCTGGGTCCTTTGGCTTTGCAGGCAAGTGCCTTAACCACTAAGCAATCTCTCTAGCCCCTTGTTCTGTGGCAGATGGTATTTCTCTCTCCTTTCCTCCCTCTTGACCACTAAAGTTGACAAAGTGATTAAGTTTAAACTTAAAGGTTGAATCTATTTTCTAAAAGGAAGTTTGCTGTTGAAGTCAGCTTGGGGGCATTGCTTTTGAACTCCTGCAACTGACACATTGATGACCTGCAAAGCTGGGCCTCCCCATGAAGATAAAGGATGTGACAGCTGTGTGGAGGGTGACCGCATTTCAAGCACCGCTCAGGACTTTCAGCACAGCTCAGTGTGACTAACTGTAACCTCTTCTCTCTCCTTACTCCTCTCTCTCTCCCTCCCTCGTAAGCTTCGATTCACAGCCTGTGTAATTCAAGTCATTAATTTTTTTTCCATTCAGTGCACTGCCAATTTCTTCTCGTTTTTGTTCCTGGAAATCTCTTGTGTGCGTCTTCTAAATTTAAAATAAATACACTGTACATAATGAGATGCTACCCAGATGACATGCACCAATCATAGTTTTTTCATTGATTCTGCAGATGTACTCGCTCCGACACGAGCAGGAAAGGTCTCTGCGTGTTCTGGAGTAAATGGTAAGTGGGACAAGTTGCCCTGGTGCTCTTTCGTATCAGTGTCAGCCTTTAGAACATTTCCCCGGCTAGGATCTTGTGGAAGTGAACGACAAAAGGTTCTTGCGCCAAAAATAGACATCCCCCAATTACCGTGGCTGCTTCTGCTACGTGCTCACAGGATTGAGTGGAAATCGCCTCCGTACAGGCCCAGAGTCAGGAGAGCTGGCTGGATTTCCCACCAGGAGGTACAGCAGTGCTCATATCGTCCACCTCAGCATTCTCTGCTGCGCAGTTAAACGATTGGGCCAGATCATTTTTCCCCCAAAGCCTGAGCTGCATCGTGAAGATATATTCAAGATGGGCTTAGGAGATGGTTCAGCAGACAAGAGCACTTGTGGCAAGCATGAGGGCCTGAGAGGGCCCAAGACTGTCTGAATTCAATTCTCCAGGACCCACAGAAATAGCTAGGTATGGCCATGTATACCTCTAACCCCAGTCCTATGGGAGCAGAGACTGGAGAATCAATGGGGCTTACGAAAACCACAGGCCTAAGTTCAGAAAGAGACTCCGTAGAAAAGAAATATGCAGATAAGTAATAAGGGAAGGACAGCGAGCATTCTCCTTTTGTCTGTGCACTTGCATGTGCATCTGCACATTCATGTGCATACACCACACACACCACAAACACTACACACGTACACAAAAAAAGAGATACACTCAAGATGATTTTTAAAATATTTTACTTATTTATATGTTTATTTATTTGAGAGAGGGAGGGAGGGAGAAAAAGAGAGAATGGGCACGCCAGGGCCTCTAGCCCCTGTAAGCTCCAAATGCATGTATCACCATGCGCATCTGGTTTACATGGGAATTGAACCTGGGTCCTTAGGCTTTATAGTCAGGTATCTTAACCTCTAAGCCATCTCTCCAGCACCCTCAAGATGATTTTTAACAATATAGGACTATGCTATTAAATAGCATCATATCCTGTGGAAGAGAGAAACACATCCTTACAGGACCCATTCCCACATTCATGTTGCCTAGACCTTGTTACATACTAGGTCAGGTGTCAAATGGTTAGTTCTGTTTATTTATTTACTTATTTGCAAGTAGAGAGAGATGCAAACAAACTCCAGATGCATGCACCACCTTGTGCATCTGGTTTTACGTGGGTACCAGGGAACCAAACTCGGGTTACTAGGCTTTAAAGGCAAATGTCTTAACCGCCCAGTCACCTCTTCAGCCCTCTAATGACTAGTTCTGGCCAATGAAAGGTAAGAGGAAATTATGTGTGTTACTTGCAGTCTGAGATGGCATGAAGCTCACTTGCAATTCACCAGACTCTTCCACATATATGAGGACAGGGCACACATGTTATATGTCCAAGATGGCAAAGCACTTATTAACTTGGTCCTTTGAGTGACTAGGTAGAGCAAAATCCCTGCCAACTTCTGTAGAACATGTACCCTATGTGAGAAATAAGCTTCTAATGTGCAAAGACACAGAAAAAGTTAAGGGACAGTATAGCTCAGCCTGGTTTAGCTCAACATAGAGAGTTTAATTCTTTTTTTTTTTTTTAAGAAATAAAATGTTTGTATATATATGTTGGTTTTTTGAGGTAGGGTCACAGTCTAGCTCAGGCTGACCTGGAATTCATTATATAGTCTCAAGATGGCCTTGAACTCCTGGCAGTCCTCCTAACTCTGCCTCCCAAGTGCTGGGATTAAAGGTGTGCACCACCATGCCTGGTTTAAAATATTCTATTTATTTATTTGAGGGAGAGAGGCAGATAGAGAGAGGAAATGAGAGAGATGAAGGGGGAGAGAATGGGTGTGCCGTGGCCTCTAGCCACTGCAAATGAACTCCAGATGCATGCTCACCTTGTGAACCTTGTGCATCATGTGGGTACTGGGGGATTGAACCTGGGTCCTTAGTGCATTGACTGCTAAGTCATCTCTCCAGCCCAAAAAGTTTAATTTGTCTTCCAGTCAAGATGGTGTCTGCCTAACCATACCTCACCTCTTGGGGAAGGAAAGTACCAGGATATGGTTAACATTCACAATGAGCTGTTGGTCAAAGAGACCTACAAGGTTTCCCAAAAGAAGACAGACTTCTGTCAGAGCACTTGATTACTCACCAAAGGTTGATTGTAAGACCCTACTGCCAAAGACATCATATGCTGTTGGTACAGAACATGGACCTGGCTGGAATCTGGAGGAGAGCCAGTCCCCAGACAGTTAGCTTGTCTAGTGCCAGAAGGTGCTGCATGAGTGAGTGGGGGGAAATGACCAACATCTGTCCAAGCAACTCATGGTCTAAGCTGCTCAGCAGCAAACAACCTGATGTGATGTTCACCCAAATGCAATAGTGGCACACAGCCATGGTGGGTAACCAACTGCTCTTGAATTGGCTAACAGATCCACTCAGTGGAATGTAACCCATAGCTGGTTCTGGGAAACAAGTCAGTACCATATCCCAAAATTGAGCCTGCTCTCCATTATCAAGCTCCCACCAATCTTGGGCTACAAGAGGGCCTACACCTATTAAACTCTTTAAACTAACAATGCTTATCCCATTTATCTGGTGCTGACTTCACTCTCTGTTGGAGAATCTGCTTCTCTTTTTCAGATAGACGTAGAACCTGAGGAGAGAGTCAGCCCATCACACCTCACCAAGAGTAATTGAGGAAATGAGCAAGAGTGCTGTTTTCTCTGTGAACCTGGTATTAACACAAGGGTGAAGGAGATAGATACGGAGAACACTCAGTTCCTACCAAACCAGAGATCCAGAGACACAGAGGCTCCCAAGGCCTCATCACTGAAGTAGACCTAAAATGAACCCAACATGGCTCAGGTAAATTCACAGAAGAGGGGGTGGAAAAATTGTTAGAGCCACAAGTTGGGACATTATGTACAGAGACATTGCCTTTTCCCCATAACTGATGGCTATCCCACAGTGCACAATACCCAATGAGGAGGGTCCCTTTGGAGTGGGCAGGACAGGGAGGAGGCTAACAATGGTACCAACATGGCTGTTTATACACTGAGTATGTATATAACTAATAAAGAAAAAAAGTTTAATTCTTCTTAAGTTCTGCTTATTCTAGTCTTGTCAAGGAGAAACTAACTCTCTGCTGGTGACAGTATTTAATCTGAGAGCAGACTTTGGGGTCAGCATTTTTTGTAGGCAGTAATATCCAGTGTATTAGTTTGTTAATGTCTGCCATTAACGATATACCAAAGCCTGAGCTGTTTAAGCAATGGGTTTACTTTTACAGTTCTGGGGGCCACAGTTGAAGGTCAAGGTGTTAACAGGTTTCTTCTGAGACCCTTCTCCTGGCTTATAGGCAGCCATCTTCTTCCCAACTCTATGCCCTGAGCCTGCCCGGGACTTCATTTCTTCTTCCTGTAGGACCCAATCATCATGGATTAGGGTCCACCCTAATGACCTTTTTCACTTAATTGCCTCTGTAAAGTCCTACATCCAAATTGCATCATCTGAGGTTCTTATGAGCTCAGGGCTCAGCATATGGGTCTTGTTTTTTTATTTATTTTTTGTTTTTTATTTATTTATTTGAGAGCGACAGACACAGAGAGAAAGACAGATAGAGGGAGAGAGAGAGAATGGGCGCGCCAGGGCTTCCAGCCTCTGCAAACGAACTCCAGACGCGTGCGCCCCCTTGTGCATCTGGCTAATGTGGAACCTGGGGAACCGAGCCTCGAACCGGGGTCCTTAGGCTTCACAGGCAAGCACTTAACAGCTAAGCCATCTCTCCAGCCCAGCATATGGGTCTTGAAGGAACACAATTCAGTTCATAGCTGAATTGTAGGACATTATTTTTCTTTCTTTCTTCTTCATTTTTTTTTTTTTTTTTGAGGTAGGGTCTCACTCTAGCCCAGGCTGACCTGGAGTTCACCATGTAGTTTCAGTGTGGCCTTGAACTCACCATGCTCCTCCTACCTATGCCCCCCAAATGCTGGGATTAAAGGCATGCACCACTGCACCCAGGTTTTGGACATTATTTTTCAATTGTTTTTGGAGTGGTAGCTATTCACTATTTATGACAAGTCACAACACTTTTCTGGTCATGACTGGAATGCAAACTTTTAATGGACCTTATTTTTTTTAACGTCTTTATTTATTTATCTGCAAGCAGAGAGAGTCAGAGAGAAGAGAGACAGGCAGAGAGAATGGGCATACCAGGTCCTCTAGCCACTGCAAATCAACTCCAGATACATGCACCACTTTGTGCAGCTGGCTTTACATGGGTACTGGGGAATTGAACTCGGGAGATTAGCGTTGGCAGGCAAATACCTTAACTGCTGAGCCACCTCCCCATCCCCTTTCATTGACTTTAAATGAACATAAGTAGCGGAAAGGTTGATTTAGAGATGAACATAAAAGTTAATCAAATGGGGCTGGAGAGATGGCTTTGTGGTTAAGCACTTGCCTGTGAAGCCTAAGGACCCCAGTTCGAGGCTCAATTCCCTGGGGCTCATGTAAGCCAGATGCACAAGGTGGCGTATGCATCTGAAGTTCGTTTGCAGTGGCTGGAGGCCCTGGCACATCCATCCTTTCTCTTTCTCTCTCTCTCTCTCTCTCTCTCTCTCTCAAATAAATAAATAAAATATATTTTTTAAAAGAAATGAGTGGCTAATTGGTGACAGAGAAGACCGTGCCTAAAACCCATGACTTGCACCAAAGTTTGTGCTTCCCCAAGGCATGATTTTCAAGAGTTATTTTTTAATTTTTTCCTCTTGATCATGAACTTTACATTTTCCTAGAGTCTAGTTTTCTGATGTGAGATACTGATAGGAAACATTTAGTCATGATTGTGAAAATATCTTTTTCTGAATTAAATGTAACCACAGGAGGAAACTTTCTGTTGAGTGAACCTCTCTAAGGAGATAAAGTTTATTTTGGAAATAATTTATTAAGAATTTTCACTATAAGTTCCTGTCTCAAAGGACAACTATTCATTGAGCTCCTGCTAAATGCAAAGATTGTTGTAGATGTCCTATAAGGAATAAGATAGATAAGCACTCCTGAAACTTACACTCTATCAGAGAGATTGGCAGTAAGCAGTCAGATAAATGAGTGAGGATCAGATAGAGATAGGAAGAAATGCCATATCAGTCTATTCTGTATCTCTGTCACAAAATACCTGAGGCTGAGTAATTTATAATGAAATGAAGTTTACTTAGCTCACAGTCTTGGAGTTCTAAGAAAGTGACATCTGGTTGGCTGTAGTGATTGTCTTCTGGCTATATCATGATGTATAGCAAATGACTTCAGTATACATCTGCTTGCAAGAGAAAAATATCAGGTGCCAATTCAAGGAGAGGGTGGGAAAGAGGAAGGGAGGGAAGGAGAGGAGAAGGTAGATGGAGAAGAACAGCAGCAGAACTTCTTTAGAACAGCCCATTATCTTGAGAACTAACCCTCTCCACGAGGTTAGCAGTCATTCCTAATACTGAAGAACTAACCCTCTCCACGAGGTTAGCAGTCATTCCTAATACTGAAGAACTAACCCTCTCCACGAGGTTAGCAGTCATTCCTAATACTGAAGAACTAACTCTCCCCATAAGATTAGCAGACATGCCTAATACTCAAGAACTAATCCTTTCCATGAAGTTAGCAGTCATTCCTAATACTCAAGAACTAATCCTTTCCATGAGGTTAGCAATCATCCCTAATACTCAAGAACTAACCCTCTCCATGATGTTAGTAGTCATCCCTAATACTCAAGAACCAATCCTCTCCATGAGATTAGTGGCCATTCCTAATACTCGAGAACTAATCCTCTCTGTGAGATTAGCAGTCATTCCTAATACTCAAGAATTTATCCTCTCCATGAGATTAGCATTCATTCTTCCTGAGAGCAGTGGCCCATTATTCAGCTACCTTTCATTATGCCTTGTGTTAATTTTGTCAATGTTGTGACAATACCTGACAGAAACTATGTAAAGGAGGCAAGGCTGTTTTGGCTCAGGGTTTCATAGGTTCTACCACTGGTTCCATTGCCCTGCCTGTGACAACACTGTGACACTGTGCAAGGGAGCATGAGGCTCAGCCAAGCTCAGGTTGGACAGGAAGCAGAGAGAGCGAAAGGACAGGGAGATCTTCCCAGAACACACCACTGGTGGATCGCCACCCCCACCGTGGTCTCACCTTCCACAACCTCTTGGTAGTCTATTCAGATTTTGAATCCATCACTTGGCTCACAGTCTCCATGATCCAATCACTTCCTTCAGAGCCCCACCTCTGAACAGTGCTTACATCTCAGACAAAGCCTTTAATACGTGAGCCTTTATACAGGGAACAGTGTGTGCCCAAACTATGACAAGCCTCACGACTTTTTTTGCATTTGTATGCATGTGTGGCTTGTATTCATGTATGTATGTATGTTTGTATGTGTATACGCACATGTGCGTGTAAGGGGACTTGTGGATGTGTGCATGTGTGTGAAGACTTATAGGCCAGGGTAAGCAGTTGTCCTGCACCAAGTATGAAGAAAGCCACTGGGTTTCTGAGCAGGAATGACACCTTCGTGTTCAGCATATTGGCTGCCTTTGTGAGCACAGAGGCTAAAGGATCCTTCTGTTGCCTCTGAAATTCAGCAATTCTACCAGCAGTGGAGAGCCATAGACAACCTCTCCAAGGTAGGGTCAAATCCACCTCATCAGATGAGCAGCAAAGCTATACAATTTCTCCACAATAGGAGTTGGCATGCTTTTTTTTTTTCCCTACCGAGGGCCTATTATTAGATATAACTGTAAGACTTTTAGAGTTATATGTTGTGTCCTAGCCCCTAATGCCTCAGAATGTGACCTTATTTGGAAATAGGGTTGTTGTAGACATCATCCAAGGGTCAGGTGGGCCCTAAGCCAATATAACTAGAGTTCTGAGAAAAGGAGAAATGCTGATTTGGCCATGCACAGGGCCAAATGTGAAGAGGAAGACAGAGGTCAGAGCTAGACTTCTACAAGCAACCAAGGGGCAGCCAAGGATAGCCAGCACAGGCAACCAGAAGCCAGATTCCCTCACAGAGCCCGGGAAGAACCAGGCTTGGTTTCAGAACATCCAGCCTTCAGACTGTGTGAGGCGATAGACTGCTGGGAAAGCCGCACATTGCGGTTGTCTCGGCACACTAACACGGCGCTCCAAAGAGACAAGGTGGGGCGCTGCAGGCCAGATGGTCTCTGCCATGATGCCCACCTCCAGATCTGCCATACAAAAGCAGCCAAGGACAAAACAACCAAGTAAGCGTCATGGTGTTCTAGCAAAACTGTTCAAAATCACAGTTGGTGAGCATGCCGGATTTAACCTGTAATCACAGCTTGCTGTGTGATCCCTGTGTAGTAGTTACTGTCTGGTTGCTGGGACAAAACACCCAACCAGAAGCAGTTTGAAGAAGGAAAGGGTTTATGTGCAGCTTACAGTTTTCATTAAATATTTTATTTATTTATGTTTGACAGAGGGAGACAGACAGAAAGAGTGGGCAGGGCCTCCAGCTACCACAGACAAATTCCAGACACATGTGTTTGTACATCTGGTTTATGTGGGTCCAAACCTGGGTCCTTAGGCCTTGCAGGCAAGTACCTTAACTGCTAAGCCTTCTCTCTAGCCTTTCAGCTTAGAGTTTTGAGGGGAAGTTTTATTGTGACTTCGTGACTGGGAAAACATGGCAGGAGCAGAGAGCCAGGCATCACATCTTCCCATCAGCAGGGAGAAGATAGAGCGAGACCTGAGGGGAATGAGTCGGACTAGACCCTAATCCCCAAAGCCCATCCCTGAGTGACATACTTGCTCCAGCTAGTCCCATCCTCCCAAAAGCTCCACAATATTCCTGAACAGTGCCACCAGTTGGGGATTAAGGCATTCAGAGGGGACATTTTACATTCAAGCCACCACACCCTGTCTTTAAAAATATGGCTTCTTTGTCTTACTCACCAAAAGGCTGAGTTGCTGCCTTTTCTCCATGCAGAACTTCGCCTTTGTTTAGAATTCTGTGACAATGAGGAGAACTAATCTTTACAGACCTGTACCAGGCACTGTGCTCATTAATTACTTCACGTGAATTCCATGACTTGCTCCCAATAGCTCAACAATGTAGGAACTGCTGTCTTCAACTCCATCTTCCCGATGAGCCAACGGAACACAATTCAGTGAAGCAAGATGCCCAAAGTCTCCCAGCTGATACTGCAAAGCAGGGCCAAGTTTTGCCAGTCTGATTGCTCTTCTAGCAAAACACACGGTGGGGGAGGGAGGAGGGTGTCTCCCCAGTGCTTCCAGAAAACAGTGCCCAGCCCCCTCTTTCCTCTGACATGAGTCTTCTACCCTTTGACACACCACTACCCCCCTCCCCGTATTCCAGCATAATAATATTTAAGTACATTTCCCTTCTGATTAAGATATGCCATCCCTTCCTCCCTGAATGTCAGTCAACAACTGGAAATGATTTTTGGAAAGTTTTTCATTTGTGTCGCATCTAATTAATGGCGTGATTGTTCCCTTTCCTTGCAAACATTATTTAAGCCACACCATAACCTTAATGATCTCATCGGTATTGTTATTGGTGGAGCCGGCTGCAAAATCTTCTGAGCTTTGGGAAGAGCAGTTGAACTGGCAAATGGATTGTACTGGTTGAACTGGTGGTTGGTTGTTGCTCTTCATTTCTACTACCTCCGTATTCACCGGTTTCTGCCCACTCCCACTGGCCCCATCCAAGATGAGTCCTCTTTATTTCACAGCTGCTTGTTGCAATGGTTGGTCCCCATGCCTCTGAGCTATTTTATTTCTCATTTCTTCTGTGTGCTACTCTCAGATTCATCTTCCTAACACACCTCTTCAGTCATAATCGTTCCGCTGCTGGAGACCAGGCCAATGGCTCCCTATTGCCCCCCAAATCAAACTCCTCTATCTGGCCTCCACCCTCTCCCAAAGAGCCCGTTAGATTTATGAGAATAAATAGGATATTTCTTTCAAGGCAAATGTGTTCCAAGCTCCAGCAGAGCACCTCTGATTTGTGTAAAACATTTCTCTTGCTAAAAATGTCAGCATCACCCATAAGAATTCACGCAAGTGGAGGAACAAACAAAATTAATAGTACATAGAAGTAAGCAGTCCCACCAAAGTCACCAATCAGTTGTGACAGGCGGGACTTACCTGGCACAGGTCCTTCCTTCCTTCCAAGTGCAGAGGAAAGGGAATGGGGCTCATGGTGGAGCCCAGACAAAGGACTCCTCCCAGTAAAGTGTTGGCAGTGTAGTGTGCGAGCAAGAAAGCACTGAGATCTATTTTTCAAATACATGCATTAGAGTCACACAGCTGCCAAAGCAAATCGGTCTCCACAATCCCATAGTTTAGTCCCATAGTTTACTTCTGGCTCATATAACAATGGATAGGTGGCTACGGTGGGCATTCTTGGTTGGTGGACAATATTCCTCCATGTGGTCAGCCAGGGTCCTGGCTTCCTTTACTTTGTGGCTCCACTACAAGAAAATTCACGGCTGTCACCTTTACCCACTGATAGGAGGGTAAGGAGCCAACGTGGAGAAGGCACTCCTCTTTCTTCTCCTCCTCCTTCCCCTCTTCCTCCTCCTTCTATTTGTAAATGTGTGTGAGGGGAGCACAACTGCCACAGCCTATATATGGAGGCCACAGGACAATTTGAGGTGTGTGTACTCCACCTTCTTTGAGACAGAGTCTCTTGCCACTAGAAACAACAGCCAGACTGAAAGGAACTCAGACTAGCTGGCCCGCTTGCTTCAGATTCTCCAGGCTCCACTGCCCGTTGTCTAGGTATGTTGGGATCACAGATGTATGCACCACTTCGCATCTGCAGGTGCTGGGGAATTGAGCCTGGGCTGGCAGGCTTCACAACCAAGTGCTTTTACTCACTGAGCCATCTCCCCAGTCCCCATGCCTCTTTCGTTTCCTCCTTCCTTCCTTCCTTTCTTTTTTGCTTTGTTTTGTTTGTTTTTCCAGGTAGGGTCTCGCTCTAGCCCAGGCTAACTTGGAATTCACTATGTAGTCTCAGGGTGACCTTGAACTCATGGTGATCCTCCTACCTCTGCCTCCAGAGTGCTGGGATTAAAGGCGTGGCCACCATGCCCAGCCCCATGCCTGTTTCTTAATGAACCTGGCCCCCAAAACAGCACCCATCATCTAGCTTCAATCCTATTGGCAACAACACAACGGACTTTAACATAAGAGGTCCAGGAAATCAGTTCCAGGTTCGGCAACCACTTCCCCCAAACAGCCTTATACTATGGGAAGTGGCTTGCAGGGCTCAGGACACGGTGAGGTTTCTCAGGGATACAGAAAGACTATGAATATCAAGTAGCAACTTGATTCTCAGGTAAGGATAATCTGTTTGGGGTATGGCAATCAGGCTGAGTTTGAAAAACAAAAACAAAGCAAATTTCTCTAACAATTCCAGTGACATCATTCTTCCTTGACCAGCTCCCGGTCCTTCTCCAGATCTCACCATGTCATTCCTTCCTCAATGGACATGTCCTGATATTTCTGTCCAAGTCATATTTCTATTCTCCTCACACAGTCCTGGTGTCTCACACCTCCTGTGTGTAACACCTAACACAGTTGCAGTTTCCATGTGTATGCTAATTATATAAATGCCTGTCACTTCTCTTGGACTCTAAGCTCCCTAAGTGCATGAGAATTGATTGCTTTATTCCCAACAATCCTAGTACAGGGTTAAACTTAAAGTAGGTTCTCAAAACATTACAATTGGCTGGATAAATTGAATGATGCTTATTCACAATCAAAAAAACTGTAAATACAGATCTAGAAAAACAAGTAAGCTGGGTATTGTGACTCACCTGGAATTCCAGCTGTGGTGGTTTGATTCAGGTACCTCCATAAACTTAGGTGTTCTGAAGGCTAGGTTCCCAGCTGATGGAGATTTGGGAATTAACACCTCCTGGAGGGAGTGTATTGTTGGGGGCAGGCTTATGGGTGTTATAGCCAGCTTCCCCATGCCAGTGTTTGGCACACTCTCCTGTTGCTATTGTCCACCTGGTGTTGGCCAGGGGGTGATGTCCATCCTTTGCTCATGCCATCATTTTCCCCTGCCATCGTGGAGCTTCCCCTCGAGCCCGTAAGCCAAAATAAACCTCTTTTTCCACAAGCTCTCTTGGTTGGGTGATTTCTGCCAGCAATGTGGACCTGACTGCAACGCCAGCCATCAGGAGGAAGAGGCAGAAAGAATGCTGAGAGTTTGAGGTCAGCCCGGGGTACAAAGTGAGTCACAAATCAGTCTGGGCTACCCTATGAGACCCTCTATCAAAGAAAATGAACTTCACAAACCACCTGCAAGCGCTCTTATGTGCATGTGTGCATATTTGAGGGAGTACCAGAGCACACATGTGCACATGCATGTGGAGGCCAGAGGACGACTTCAGGTGTTGTTCCTTGGACACAGAGTCTCTCACTGGCTTGCGACTCACCAAGTAGGCTCGACTGGTTGGTCAGCGAGCCCAGGGATCTGCTGGCTTCTGCCTCCCAGCTCTGAGGTTGCAAACATACATCACCACAATCAGCTTTTTATTTGATATGCGTATGAGTGGTGTGCATGTGTTCGTGCATGCATGTTCACATGTGTGTGGGCACACATGCATGCATGTGGTGGCCGGAGGTTGACATCCAGTGTCTTTTGCAGTTGCTTTCTACCTCATTCTTTGAGACAGGGTCTCTCATTGAGACTAGCACTCACAAATTCAGCTAGACTGGATATTCAGTAGCCTCTAGGGATCCTCCTGCCTCTACTTCCCGGCACTGGGGTTACAGGCATGTGCTGAGACACCCAGCATTTACATCTAGCTTTTTATATGTGGGTTCAGGTGATTGAATCTTGCAAGGTAAGCACTTTAGCAACCAAGCTGTCTCCCCAGCCCAGTAAGCTGTTATATTAGTCAGTAATTGCTGAGTTGATGTTTGATAACAAACATCCTCCAAATCTCAGAGACTTGTAACCAAATATTTATGTCTCACTCAAAGAACTGTGAGTTGGTTGTTGTGGCTTTGTACTGGGTTTCAGATAAGGTCACCCCATATATATACCAAGGCTAAAAGATCAGTACCCTCTAGGGCATGGTTTTATCTCCAAGTGACAGTCAGAGGAACCAACAGACAAACCATCCATATTGGATTCTCAGTGTTCACATTCTCTTGGCCAGAGCAATATGGGCATGCAAGACAGAGAAGGATTCCATTCTAGAAAACCTTAGCAGGCATGTGAGGGATAGGATACTTGTTTGAAAAGAAAAGAACAATCTACCCTGCACCTTTTGCTGCATATATGTTTAAATATTGTAGTAGACAGTTCCATGTCACTGGGACGAACCAGACACAGTTTATAGGAAGAATGGGATTTATTCCAGCTTACTGGTCCATGGGAAGTTCCATTAATGATAGAAGAAGCTGGCTCTCATGTATGACTCCAAACAGAGAGAAAACTGCCACCAACCAGCAAACACCAAAAAGCAGCAAGCAGGAATCCTTCCCCCCTCCCCCCAGCTTAAACCTCTCTACATACCTTTGGGCTGGAATTCAGATCTGCTCCCATTGATACCTGCTGTCTAGAGACCCAAGTTACAAGCTTTTTTCCCCCTCATTTTTATTTTGAGAGAGCGAAAGAGAGAGAGAGAGGAGAGATAGAGAATTGATACAACAAGGCCTCAGTCACTGCAATTGAACTCCAGATGCTTGTGCCTCCTAGTGGGCATGTGCGACCTTGCCCTTGCCTCACCTTTGTGCATCTGGCTTCCGTGGGATCTGGAGAGTAGAACATGGGTCCTTAGCCTTTGCAGGCAAATGCCTTAACTTCTAAGCCATCTCTCCAGCCCCCAAGCTATAAACTTTAATAGAACATCTGAGTCTATGTAGGGCATACATTCAAACTACCACAAATATCATATATTTATACATATATCAGACAAATCATACTGTCTTCCAAAAGCAGAACATTTAAAGTTAGATCCTTAGGTGAGAGGCATTGTCAGTGCATGAGTTCCAATGTATTCATAGTATTTTATTAGTTGCTGCAGTGTGGTATTTATTAAAAAAAAAAAAAAAAAACTTGCAAAAGGATCTTCACATCTAAACAGTGGTGGAACCAGGCCTTGGCTTTATTTATAGCTCCTCTCAAGAATAAATGAACTGTGACTCATTAATAAGTGTAGCAGGAATAACAAGGCCAGGACTTCCTGCCCTCAAGTATTACCATGCCCAGACCATTCTAGAAAACACGCACACATGCCCAAGAACATTTCATCAGTAGTCAAGCCGGTGCTGGTGCTTAAGAAGTCTGAGAGATGAGACTTTTTTTTTCATCTCTCAGCAGTTTAAGTCTTTTTCAGTTGCTACAAAGAGCAATGGGTCATCCCTGCCAGGAAAATTTCCTGCAAGCTAGCTGTATGCGCCTTATGAGTGACAAGAGCTGATTATTTCTACAGACCAACAATCGCCAAGTACTTAAAAGACAGTCACTCTTTTTTTCCTCTCTCTCTCTCCTCTCTCTCTCCCTTTAAGTTTTTGGTGCATCCAAATACAACTGATACCTTAAATCCTGATTATTAAATAAGAAAGGAACAGTTTACTATGATCTTATATGGAAGCTGCTCAGATATCAGGGTGTGAATCAAAAAAAAAAAATCAAGGAAAAAGGACATTTTAAATGCCTTGTTGAAAAGGAAAAATGAAAGAGGAAAATGTAGTTGTTCAAACATTTATGTGGCTACATTTCCACTTTTACCGAAGGTAATAAATACATAAGTTGATTCTCCCAGTCTGACATATTCTTCCTTTCTTGAATTTAAAATTGGCTAAATGAGGATGAATATAACATGAGACTCAAGGTTCAAGTTGACAACTATAGACTTTACCACAAAAGCCAACCTGAGTGGCCAAATACCTCCTCTCTGTAGACTGGCAATAGGTAGGGTGTGGGAGGATGCCTGGTACCATGCGTGACTCTATAAGCATTCCATAACTTCCTTCCTCTCTAAGGAGGAGCTGGCATTAAGCCACACGATTCTGTCTTGAGACAATGGCCAGAAAAATGATGTCAAGTCAGCCAAAGGATTCACCTGGGGTATTCCTTAGCTTTGCATTGCTACAACAAAATGCTTGAGGCAACCAACTTACACATAGAAAAGGTTTTACTTAGCTCACAGTTTTGGAGGTCTAAAGGCGCAGTGCCTATATTAGTTCAGTTCTGGTGAGGACAGCAGATGTTGGCCCATGGTGGTAAAAGTGAATGCTGACATCTCCAGCCAGAAGGAAGAGGAGATAAGATGGAATGGGGTCTCACGATCCCCACTGAGTGTATGCCCCCAGTTACCAAAGGCTCTTCCACTCAGCCCTACTTCTTCACATTCTTTATGACCTCCCCATAGGGCCACCAAGGGACCAAAGGTTTCACAACATGTCACTCTGGGGTACATTCAACATCCAGACAACAGCACCTGCCTTCCTAGACTTTCTTTCTCTAAAAAATATTTATTTATTAGAAAAAGAGAAAGAAAGAAATAATGAGCTCACCAGGGCCTCTTACCACTGCAAACAAACTCCCGACACACACCCTCCCTTGTGCATCTGGCTTCACATGGGTACTGGGAATAAAATTTGGGTCACCATGCTTCACAATCAAACACCCTGCAAGGGTTGAGCCATCTCCCTGGCCTTTCCCAGACTTTCTTTGGGCCAGTTTGCTTAGAAGTAGGGCCCCTGTCTATGTCAGCAGCCTGAATTCCTCCCTGGGATGTGCTACCTAGTTGTCCCAAAGAGAACCAGGTTGAGAAAAAGTGGCCCTTCTGCTCAGGGATGGTAATCTGCTGACTGTGGAAAGCAAACACAGCAAGGGCAATGTGGGTGTGCAGGGCTACACAGGGCTGGGTACCAGCCCTCAATAAACACACTCTGCTTCTACAGAACTAAGGTTTTGGATTAAAAAAAAAAATACCCCCAGGGCTGGAGAAATGGCTTAGCAGTTAAGGCACTTGCTTGTGAAACCTAAGGACCGAGGTTCAATTCCCCAGTACCCAAGTAAGCCAGATGCACAAGGTGGTACATGCATCTGGAGTTAATTTGCAGTGGCTTAAGGACCTGGTATGCCCATCTCTCTCGCTCTCTCTCTCTCCTTCTCTCTCTCTCTCTCTGCCTCTTGCTCTTTCTCTGACTCTCTCTCAAGTAAATAAATAAAAATATAACTACCCCCAAACTTGTCAGCTGAACACGACAATGAATTCTCTCTCCATTCTGGGGGGTGACCAGGTAGCTCTCTGCTCGACCTGTTTGCAGTTGGGAGCGCTTGCAGCCTGATGGCCACCAGGTCTCCAGCCATCTGAATGCTCTACCTGGAACGCTGGGCCTCCCTCCTTCTCTACGGAGCTCAGAGTTCTCTCTTTCCTACTGGGCTTCCTCAGCGAGGTAGCCGGACTTCTTCCCTCACAGTTCCAGGCTCCCAAAAGGCAGAAGGGACCTGTTGTTGTCATCTCCACATTGTTGGGATGGTCTTCCAAACCAGACACAGTGTGTGAGAGGAAAGGATTTATTTTGGTTTACAGATCCAGGGATGTTTCATAGTGGTACAGGAAGCTGGCCCCCTTTCACAGGTGCGTGCAGAGAGAGATAACCCCAGCAGTACCACCAGCAAGCACCCAACCAACAAGGAAACAACAGGGACCTAGGCAGAGCTCATTCTGTATACCTTAGGCTGGAATTCAGATATCCGCCCCCAAATACACCTTTGGGCTGGACCACAGGGTCTGCCCCCAGTGACGCCTTTTCCAGCCAGCCGAGTGGCTGGAAATCCAACTTACAAGCTGTAATAAAACTTTTGAGTCTATTGTGGGTCATAAATTCAAACTACCACAGAGCTATTCAGGGTTCAATGTCCAGCCAGAAATTCAAGGTCATCCTTGGCTACATATTAAGGCCGGTCTGGAACACATGAGACTCTCACCACTACCACACCCTCATCCCCGCACAAGCTAAAACCTAATCCCTAATAGGATAGTAGTAAGAAGTGATGCCTTTGGGAAGTGATTGATTCCCTTGTGAAATAGGAGCCTGAGAGCTGTTTGAGTCCTTTAGCTGGGTAAGGACTCAGCAAAAGGCACCCTATAAGAACGAGGAGGCTCTCTCATCAGACAGCCAGTTTGCTGGGCTTTGATCTTGAACTTTCCAGCCTCCAGAATCATGAAAAATAAATATAAGTTATTTAAAAGCTAGTGCCTTCGTGGGTCATTGTTATTACAGCTCAGTGAAAACCGCTGGACCGACTGAGGGCTCAGCATTGCTGCTGGCACGCGGCCAGTTCTCTCCGGACTGAAGCGATCCCAGGCCAGTTACGAGAGAAAAAAGAGACTGCAAGTTCTTGATGGAAGGGTGGCAAGAGGGGAACAAAGGAGTGCTAGCCATTTTCATTTATCCTTTTTATGGATTTCTTTTTCTTTCTCTTTTGGCATTTTTGAGGCACAGTCCTGCTCTGCAATCCAGGATGGACTCAAATTTGCCTCAGCTTAATGAGTGCTGGGTTTACAGCCATGCACACACACATCCCCCCCCCCCCCGCCCATGCCTGGCTGTACCCACCATTAATCTACTGCAGGGGGATATGGGAGGTCTTGTTTCTTTACACTGTTCTGTGGTGGAGTTTGCCTTGTCCTGGTCTCTTGTTGCTCAGGCCCATTTCTGTTGGCTGTGTTCTCATGCCTGGCCTGGCATTTTTATTCACTTATTACTTCCTTACTTATTTGTGTGCGTCTGGGCCCATGCTCCATGGCGTGCCTGTGGAGGTCTGAGGACAACTTGGACCACACGGAGGTGTCTGTCTTGCACTGCAAACTGCCGGACTGAAAAAAAATAAAAACCAAACATCAGACCATTTGGCCGGAAACCTTTGGATTCTCCTGATCCCACCTCCCCTGTCATGGGCACACTGGGTTCACAGATGCCTGAGCCACTTTGTATCCAGCTTTATATGGGGGCTAGGGAATTGAACATGGGCCAATGGACTCTGCAAGCAAGAGCCTTAACCACTAAACCGTCTTCCCAGCCCCCGGTTAGTCCGTAGTGTGCGGACACATCTGTTTGTCCCCACTATCTTCACTATTGTGAACTTCCAGCCCATCTGCAGTCATGTGGTGGTTTTTTTTTTTTTTCAGATGACAAAGCGTGTGCATTGTATGAGTGCACATGTGTGTACATGTACACGCGTCTTTGTTCACGCATGCTGTGTGCCTGTGTGTATGTTGTCACCGGGGAATAAAACAAAACAGAAATTATCTGGGTGCTAGGTGACATGGGCACCATCTAACAAGGGAAATTCTGGGACTTCATGCTGTTTTCTGAGGTAATGTTTGTTAGGTCCATAAGGAAATGAATAGGGAGGCAGTGGGGCATTTCTGTCAATCATTAGCATGCCCTACTGGTTTCAGGGACTGTTTTGAGCTGCGAACATATTGCGCGAGGAAATTCCCATCTCGCCACCCTTTTCAACGGGCCTATTAAGCTAATGATTTTATTTTAACAATGGCTTTCCCCACAGCCAGTCTGTCTTGGGTATAGGCTGCCAGACATGGTTACTAAACACCCAGAGATTCAAGCAATTATAGAAAATGCTATTTTTAAGTTCTCTTATATAGTCAGTCTCCTGGGTGGTGAGCCAGCTATTATCTGCCACACAGAGTCCAGAAACTTCTGTTCCACCAATGTGAGCTTGATTCCTTCAGATACCTCTGGAAGCTTCTGTCTAGAACTTACCCAAATGCTGGAAGCCAGAGAAAGCTGTCCTTCACAGGGACATGGGGCACTGTTAATCTGCTGAGGGCTCTCAGGGCTGTGCCAACATAACACCCACTTCTCTTTCTCTAGATGCCATTGGCTTGTGTGCCAAAAGGTCCCCTCCCCTGGACCGCATGTGTGCAATTTCTGAGCCAGGTGAAGGCTGATGCTCTTGGGCAAACTTTCAAAGCAGATGAGGTTACTGGTTTCTGGCATCACCTCCCTTTGGGGGATTTTCTTCCTCTGGACCAACTCTGCCAGAAGATTACCTTTTACCCTCAGAGTCCTGGCTCCCCTCCCCTCTGGCCTCCCAGCTCTCTCTCCTAGTTTGAGGAGGCGTGCCTTCAGATGCCCCCACCCTGCGCTCCTCTCGAACCCCATCTGAGCTTGAATTTCTAACTGGGCCTTAAGGCAAGATGCTGCCTTCTATGTTCCCATGCTGTGGGGCTTAGACGTAGCCATGGCAAGTTAAAAAGCACCTGAGGAAGATGTGTGGGTGATCTGGTGGGAGGAAAGCCTGGCTCACTCTGAGCCCCTTTGAGGCAGGTGCCCCGCGTGTGCAGACGATCCTCTCTTCGCTCTCCTCTGGGAGAAACAGTGCAGTCACTCAACCTTGCTTCAGTGCCGACCAAAGGCCTGGCACAACCCTTCTGCCTGTGGCTGTCAACTCCGGCCTCGTCTTTATTGTTGCTTATTTTAGGAGAGGGTCTCACATATCCTAGGCTGGCCTAGAACTCCCATGGAGCTGAGAATAACCTTGAATTTCTGACCTTCCTGCTTCTACTTCTCAGATTACAGGTCTGCACCACCCCAACAGATTATATGTTATTATTACATGTTATTAACATTATATGCAGTGCCAGAGATCACACCAGGGCTTCGTCCATGCTGGGCAAGTGCTTTACTGACTGAGCTGTATCCTCAGCCCTGAGCTGCTCGCTCTTTCTCTTTCCCTTCCTTCCTTCCTTCCTTCCTTCCTTCCTTCCTTCCTTCCTTCCTTCCTTCCTTCCTTCCTTCCTTCCTGCCTTCCTTCCTCCCTTCCTCCCTCCCTCCCTCCCTCCTTTCTTTCTTTGTTTCTTTGTTTGTTTGTTTGTTTGTTTCTTTCTTTCTTTCTTCTTTCCTTGTTTCTTTCTTCTCTTTTGTTCTCTCAGTGCTTTTAAAGAGTTCGTACAGGGCCTGGGGAGATGGCTTGGTGGGGAAAGTGTTTGTTTTGTAAGCATCAGGACCTGAGTTCAGATCCCCAGCCCCCACAAGCAGGCATGGTGGCTTGCAGCTGTAATCCCCAGCCCTGGGAAACAGAAGACAGGGGGATCCCTGGAGCTTGCTGGGCAGGTTACCTATCTGGATTGGTGAGGACCAGGTTCAGAGAGACTCTGTCTCAAAAACTAAGGTGGAAAGCCAGCTGTGGTGGCTCATGCCTTTAATCTCAGCCCTCAGAAGGCAGAGGTAAGAGGATCTCTGTGAGTTCGAGGCCAACCTGAGACTAAAGTGTGAGTTCTAGGTCAGCCTAGGCTAGCGTGAGATCCTACCTTGAAAAAAATCGAACAAGCAAACAAAAAACTAAGGTGCACAAGCAATTGAGGAAGACGCCCAACATCAACCTTTGGCCTCTACACACTTGCCCAGTACCAAGCAGCCTTTCACATATGAACAAACAAACACACGAGTGCACACTACATACGGAAGTGAAACCGAGAAGTAGAGTCCACACTGGCCTAGCAGGAAAAAACAAAATCACCTCTCTTCTTGCAAGAAGATAGACTCCACATGGAAGGGGATGGAATGCGGTATTCATTCCACCCACGTCAGGTCAACCACGGTAATGAGTAAAAGTGGGGGGATCCTCCCCAACCAATCAGCCCACATTGCCCTGAACAAGTCCTCAGCAACCAGCCATTTACAAGACAGGTTCATACTGCCCGCTGTGGGGCTCCAGGATCTGTTGCAGCTCCTGGGCCCTCTCTGTTTTTCTGAGTGCTCACTGCTGCTGCCCTGGCCTCCAGACATATTCGTTGAGTGAAGGAGCATTGAGCAATGGGCATAAACATATTCCAGCATCCTTTTGTTAATGGAGCATGGGAACAAGCCTGGCCCAGGCTAAGGAACCTGCTGTTCTACAGAGGAAGGGCGCTGAACCAAAAAGCTTTATCCACTGTCAAAAATAAATAAGCAAGCTGGGTGTGGTGGTGCACACATTTAATTGGGAGGCAGAGGTACGAGGATCTCTGTGAGTTTAAGGCTACCCTGAGGCTACATAGTGAATTCCAGGTCAGCCTGGGCTAGAGTGAGATCCTATCTTGAAAAACAAATAAGAAAAACCAATAAAATAGTAATAATAATAATAATAATAAAATAAACAAATAAAAACCAGGACGGCAACCCTTTTGGAGCAGAGGATGAGGGTGGACAGCCCAGGCAGGAGCCATTCCAAGGAGGACATGGTCGATCTCACTTGAACTCAGAGTCTCAAGGCAGCTTGTGGGCCTCACCAGAGCCCAGGTCACCCCACCCACATCCCTAGACCAAACTGAGGTGAGAAGTAGTGCTGACCCTGAAAGAAGGGCCCTAGAGAGGGTGAGATGAAGCCTAACCTTAAATTTCTCCTGTTTCTTCTTCTTTCCTTCATTTCTTCCTTTCTCAATCTCTCTCTCTCTCTCTTTCCTTTTTCTTTTCCCGTGGTGCTGGCCTGTCACTCCCAGTAGCAGGATGCGGTCAACACCCACAATGAGCTGCTGATCAGAGAGACCTGCAAGGTCTCCCAAAACAAGACAGACTTCTATCAGAGCACTTGATTACCCACCAGAGGTTAATGGTAAGACCCTACTGCTGAATGCACCATATGCTGCTGTCACTGAACATGGAGAGACCTGGCTGAAATCCAGAAGAGAGCCAGACCCCAGACAGTTAACCCATCTAATGCTGGAAGGCACTACATGAGCTATCAGGGGAAAGAGGCCAACATCTGTCAAAGCAACTCAAAGTCTAAGTAACTCAGAAGCAAACAACCTGACCTGATGCTCACACAAGTGCAATAGTGGCACACAGCCATGGTGGGCAACCAACTGATCCTGGATTGGCTAACAGATCCACTCAGTGGAAAGGAAACCATATTTGGAACTGGGAAACAAGTAAGAATTGCATTCAGATAATGAGTTTGCTTTCTGATATCAAGCTCTCACTAATCTTGGGCTATAAGAGGGACTATGCCCATCAAATTCTCTCTAAATTAGTAATGCTTATCCCATTTAACCTGTGCTGACTTCACTCTCCATTGAGAATCTGCTTCTCCTTTTCAGATGGGAGCGGGACCTGGGGAGATAAATGACCCATCACACTTCAGCCTGGCCCCAGCTGAAACCACAGAGGAACTGGGGAAACGGCAAGAGTGCTGCTTTCTCAGTGAATCTGAATCAGCACAGGGGTGAAGGAGACAGACACTGAGGACATTCAACATCTACCAAACCAGAGACCCAGAGGCTCCTAATTGCCCATCACTGAAGTAGACTTAAAACACACCCAAGGTGCCTCAGGAAATTTTGTGGAAGAGGGGGCGGAAAGATTGTTAGAGCCACAAGTTGGGACATTAGGCACAGACACATTGCTTCTCTCCTGTAATGGATGGCTGCCCCCACAATGCATGACCCACAATCCCCATGGGGATGACCTGCATCCCCCAACAAGGCGGGCCCCTTTGGGAAAGGGGAGGGAGGAGGGCAAGAATGGTACCACCATGTCTTGTTTACATACTAAGTATGTCCATAGCTAATAAAAATACATTTTAAAAGGAAAAAGAAATAGTGCTGACACTATGCTAATCACCGTGAACAGCTGACATTAGCATCCAACTCGATTAAAGTTCACCCTGTGAACACTGATATTTGCAGGAAACAGGAGGGATGTCAGCCTCCTCACCCCACCTTTTCTCTGTTCTTTCTTTCTTTCTTTTTCTTTTCTCTTAAAAAAAAAACACAACATTCAGAAGTGTTTTAATGGCTGTTGAAGGAAATGATTGCGGCAGCAATCAGAGCTCACTGTGGGAAACGCCTCCACTAGTCCGTGGCCTCCCTCACGAGGCGGGGGGACATTTGGATATTAAAATGCCACTGAGCTGCATCTGCTGAGGAGCAGCCACTAATCATCTCTTAAGGCAGCAGGGGGTACACCCCAGGTCCTCAGCTCACCAATACCTTCCTTGGGCGGGTTGGAGCCAGATGGTGGTACTTTGGCAAGGACAAAACAGAGGAGGAAGAACAAGGAGATGAAGAGCATCTGGCAGGCAGCCAGCCGAACAGAGACAGATCCATTTGCTCCTCCTCTGCCCCAGGTGAGAGCAGGCGGGAGGGAGGTCCGATTCTTAGTCAAGTGGCATCTCAGAGGAAACCGCTGCCTTCTTGCTCACAGTTACATCCAGAGACTACAGATGCTTTGTTAAAAAAAGAAATCAAGTGCTCCAGAAAGTTGAGTGGCGAGGTCAGGGTACATAGTCCTTGGCCTTCTGCCTCCTCCTTCGAACCCCTGAGGCTCGCCTGTCTGGGCACATCCTTTCCTTCCTCTTGAGTTTGGTCCATGGGAGGGGCAGTGGCGGGGAGGGGCGGAGGGAATGAGATCAGGATAGCTTTTCCCGGCTCATTGCCACAGGTATGGGCACACCACTGGTGTTGGCTTCCTGCTTAGCACAAGTCTCTTGTCCTCCCGACCGACCCTCTCCGTCCAGCCCCTTGGGTGTGAAGAGGGCTTTGCATTCTGACGGCTGCTCCCTCCTTTCCTCTGAGGACTGTGGGACGTAGTGGTCACATATACCCCATTGCTATAGGTACGGCGCTGTCCCCTGGGAGCGCTCCTGCCCTGCCGCACCTTTGTGAAAAGTCTGTTTCCTTCTCCTCCAACCACCCACGTGCCATGTTCTGCCAGCCCATAGCTGGCACACGGATGACTGTGGTTCTTTCTGTGGCTTCTCAAAGGCCTCCACACCAAGCCTGCAATGCTACTGCATGACTCTTGCTTTGCAGAGGCTGCTGCCCGACCCAGCTCAGGTCAACCAACTGAGGTCTGTGACACTAAGCACCAGAAGCATTTGTGTTTCTTTTCTAAGTTTAGGCTCGCTGGGGCCTGTGGTATGTTTCACAGGGCTCCCTGGATTCCTGCCACAACCTCTCCACTCTAGCAGAGATCTAGAAATCTCCAGGCAGGGAGCCAGGGCCTTATCACACCTCAGTGTATAGCATCCTACAGAGGATGGTCAGGAATGTCATGTGGAGGTGCCTATAGCACTGTCCTGGGCCAGTGGAGCCAACATGTCTGAGGCTTGCGCTAGTGTGGGGGTCAATCAATCTGGGTCAAAATCAACTCTTCTCACTCATACATGGCATTCCCTGTCAGGGTAAAACATCCTGCCCTAACCCTAACCCTAAGCAGTCGATACTGAGGTGTAGTGGTTGAAGATAATCTGTATTTTCTCTTTTACATAAGGAGCTGATTGGATTCTAGGCCGCTTTGCTCCATGCAGCGTTCAGGAGCCCCGTTACCAGCCATCTTTTCTCCGCACCTCCTGAGGCGGGGCTACTTAAAGTGTGGACAATACAAGTACCAGTCTGCAGACTTCTTGGGAACAGTCCGCCGTGTATTAAGCCCTTGAGAGTAAGATTTAAGAAATATTGACTGCAATTTGACATTGATTGCCATGGCATTTAAGCACAGGACTGGTGACATCATTTCACTGGACAAATGACAGACCAAAAGTTTGGTCCATAATGGGTTAGAGCTAGAGTAAGATAGAAACATAGTGTGTGTGTGTGTGTGTGTGTTATGTGTGGTGTGATGGATGCATATGTATGTGCGTATGTGTGCAGCCCATTCGTGAAATGTGTACGTCAAAAGAGAATATTAGATATCTTCCTCTATAACTCATCCTTATATTTTATTGAGACAGGCTCTCTTTCTAAACTAAGAGGTGCAGTTTTCATAACTCCCATCAATTCTTCAGTCTCTGCTCCCCATGGCGCCGGGGTTACAGACATACGTGGTGTTGCAGTTAGGTAGAAAAGACCTGATCAAGAGCAGCTTGGAGGAAAAGGGGTTTATTTTGGCTTATAGACTCGAGGGGAAGCTCCACAATGGCAGAGGAAAATAATGGCATGAGCAGAGGGTGAACATCACCCTCTGGCCAACATAAGGTGGACAACAGCAACAGAAAAAGTGTGCCAAATACTGGTAAGGGGAAACTGGCTATAATATCCATAAGCCTGCCCTCCAACAATACTGGGCCTCCAGGAGGCTTTAATTTCTGAATTGCCATCAGCTGGGGACATAGCATTCAGAACCCATGAGTTTATGGGGAATACCTGAATCAAACCACCACACGTGTCTACACCCAGCTACTTCTATTGGTGTGGAGAATCAAACTCAGGCCTTTTCAGACCCTCATTCTTGTACAGCAAGTGCTCTTAACCCCTGAGCCACCTCCTCAGTTCAGAACCCTAGATCTTAAACAAAATAAAGAGCACCATGCTATTACCTACTATGCTAGTTGGTTCCCAGCTAGCAAGAAAGGGGAAACATATATGAAAGAAACACACCTGTGTCAAAGGTACCAGGTTAGGAATATCTCTGCTTTACAATACTCAGGTGAGAGCTTTTCAATATGGCCACCATTGCTAACACAGGGGAAGCTGGGAAATGTAGTTCCTAGGTGAGAAGCAGATGCCCCGCTACAATATTGTTACTGTGGCAGATAAGGAGAATGGATTTGGTTGGATACTCATTCTTTGTTGTCCTTCCTTGCCATCCATTCCTGAATGCAGTCTACTCAATTCCAAATCAAAGAAACTTGTTTGTTTCTACAAACAATCTTTTCCAGCAGTTTTTCCTACTCACTCTAAACTCCCATTGGGAATGTAATAGGAACGACCTGTCTACCAGTCCTGCCTATGCCATGAAAGTACTTGCTGACCTGGAGAAGGCTGCTTCTTTTCTGTTCTTCTAACATGGGATTTCCTTCTATGACAACCTTCCCCCACAAGGTAAAACAACTGCTGGCCAAACACCCATGCATTAGTTGTACCATGCATCAATTGCAAGAGCTGCTGTGGAGAGGATCACTGACCAGAGTGGCCCATGTGCCAAAGGCCTGGTGCTTTAGGAGGTAGAGTCTAGTAGGATGTATTAATCACTGTTTGCTGTGACACAGGACTGAGACAATGATGTAGAAGGAGGAAAGATTTCCTTTGGTTCACAGTTTCAGAGGTTGCAGCCAGGCTTGGCTGGCTCATTGCTGTGGGCCTGTGGTGAGGCAGATGATCATGGTGGCGGGAACAGAGCTGCTCAACTCATGGAGGCTAGCAAGGAATGAGGGATGGTGAAAAGGATGGAGGGAGGGAGAGAGGAGAGAGAGAGAGAGTACCTGGTGACAAGACAAGCATCAGAGGCATACCCCGAGTGCCTCCACTTCTAACTAGGCACCACCTCCTGATTTCTATCGCCTCCCAATAATGTCATCATACTACAAATGTATCAGTGAGTGAATTCACTCATGAAGGCTCAGCTCTCATGATCCAGTCACCTCTCAAAAGCTCCATCATAGATGAACACTGCTTAGATTGGCAACCGTGTCTTTAGCACATGGGACTGGAGGCGGGGGGACATGTTATATCTAAGTACTGAAAAATGTCATCTCATTATTGCAGAAATGCCCTTAAAAGTGCCCATGAGGGCTGGAGAGATGGCTTAGTGGTTAAGCACTTGCCTGTGAAGCCTAAGGAACCCAGCTGGATTCCCCAGAACCCACGTAAGCCAGATGCACAAGGTGGCGAGTGTATCTGGAGTTCGTTTGCAGTGGCTGGAAGCCCTGGTGTGTCTATCCTCTCTCTTTCTGTCTTTCTCTCTCTATCTGTCGCTCTCAAATAGACAAATACATAAAAGTAAGCATTTTTTTAGAAAAAAAAAAAGGGGACCACGGCTCTCTTAGCCCTCTTCTTCCCCTCTCCCTCATATCTGTGGCATGCATGAGGTGAACAGATTGGCACTGCCATGTGCTGCCACCATGATGTGCTGCCTCAAGCTCAAGCAACAGGGCCAAGCAACCATGCCCTGAGCCTCCAAAACTATGAGAGTGGAACCAGACTTTTCTCTTCATAAGTTGATTTAGCCCCGGTATAGGTTACAGTAACAGAAAGCAAACGAGCCAGAAGCTAACATTTATTGCGGACCAGGCGTGGTCCTAGGTGGGTTACATGTGTGAATCCACATAACCTTCATGTCAGCCGCTATTACTGTCTTCATTCTGCGGTGGAAGAAAAGCGAGGCACAGAGCAGGACGGTGACTTGCCGAGCGTAACGGTGAGGAGCGCCTAACCACAGCTATGCTGCGCCTTTACCAGACAGAGTGGTTTCAGGGTATTCCTTGAACTTCTTGGATTTTTGACTTTAATTTATGGGCCATCTGGTTTATCTTCCTGTGAGATGCAAAGAATTCCTTAGGGAAGGGACCATTCATTTTCTATCCTCTTACCCCCGGCCCCCGGCCTGCCCATCTTGATGATTTGACATATGGGAAGCTTCCTGCTGCATGTGGGTGGGGCTACGTAGATACAGCGGTCAATTTTTCTCGAACTCACGATGCTGCCATAGAAACAACATAAATCTGCCATCACTAAACCTAGATTCAAATCCCCTTTCTCCTATGCCAACATGAGCAGATTATTCGCTTAGATTTTTGGAGCATACAGGTCCTCATCCTTATCCTACATCAAAAAAATGGATGTAATAGAGAAAAAAGGTTTAGTTCTTGGAGCCAAGGCTGGCTGTGGTAGACTGCTTCTGCCACAGTGATGGAGTCACTTGTGACGTCACTAGTCCACGCTTCTCCCAAGGACAGTGTGTCTGGGAGAAGGGAAAGACTAAGATGCAAAGCCAAGGCAGTTCTCTGTTGCTCAAGAGAAGAAGGTCCCTGGGCTGGAGGGATGGCTTAGTGGTTAAGGCACTTGCCTGTAAAGCTAAAGGTCCCAGGTTTGATTCTCCAGGACCCACATAAGCCAGATGCACAAAGTGGCACATGCTTCTGGAGTTTGTTTGCAGCAGCTAGAGGCCTTGGTGTGCCTGTTCTCTTTCTCTCTCTCCCTCTCTCTCTCTCTCTCTCTCTCTCTCTCTCTCTCTCTCTCTACTTCTTTCTCTGCTTCTCTCTCTCTTTCAAATAAAAATAAATAAATAAATATTTTTTTACAAAAAGAGAAGAAGGTCCCTGTTAATCATCTCTGTGGACCCTATGAGGTTTAGTCTCTATTGTCACTTGACTGAATCAGAAATTAAGGGACATACCTCTTTGGCAAACCTCCTGCAGAATGGGCAGCCCTTCCAATGGCAACCCACACACAAATGGGGCTAAGGGAAGGCTGGAGAGATGGCTCAGTGGTTAAGGCACTTGCCTGCAAAGCCTAAAAACCTTGGTTCAATTCCCCAGAACCTATGTAAAGCCAAACACACAAAGTGGCTCATGCATCTGGAATTCATTTGCAGAGGTTAGAAGCCCTAGTACACCCATCACACCCCCATCTCTCCTTGGATAGAAATAAATAAAATATTAAGGGGAAAAAAGAGATCTAAGGGGGAAACAATGCTTCTCTTGCCTGCCTGCCCTTGCTCCTTGTTGGTGAGGACAATCTACCCTGTTCTGCCATCTTTCACTGGCACAGGAACCCAGCTTCTTCAAGCTCTACAACACTGACCAAAGATCAATGACTCACCAAGAATGCTGCTGAGGCCTCCAGCCTTGTGGACTTAGTGAACCAGGTTCTCAGCCTCTGCAGCACGCAGACTTTCCAGCTCATACTATGTAAGCCAATCTACTAAATCCCCTTTGTAATACATGCTCATCTTATCAGCTCTGTTCCCCTATAGAACCATGACTCATACAACCCTGCTGATGAGCAGACACATGACCAAACTCTCAGATCAGCCTTGGGGCAGCAACTGAGTAGGGTCAGCAGTTCACATTTTTCTCCTTGCATTCCTACTCAGGGATTACGTGGCAAAGGAAAAAAACAAAAATGAAAAGATGAGGTAAGAACAATCCTGGAGTAGTAGGGCAGGGTGAGGGGTGTGGACAGAGAGGCCTTAGCAACAGGGTCAGGGAGAGAAAGGACACATGTCACCAGAGGGAGGAGACATGGCGTTCACTTCCTTTGGTTACTGGTAGGGTTTGGATATGGATTTTCCCTGATATGCCCGTATTTGTGAACACTTGGTCCCCGTTGGTGGTGCTGTTTTGGGGAGGTTGTGGAACCCATAGGGAATATAGCCTTGCTGGAGAAAGTGGGGCACTAGGGAATGGGCCTTAAAGATTTAGAGATTGGCCCCATTTCCTGTGAGTGCTCTGCTTCCTGATTGTAAGTGCCACGTGAGCAGCTGCCACCCACTCCCGCGCCATGCCTCCCCCGCCGTGATGGTCTGCATCCCCTCAAGCTGTGGAACCGGGGTTAAGTGTCAGAGCCATCAATATTCACCTCTTAGAGGAGTAAAACCGACATGAATGCGACATACATGAAAATTCAGCGTATGTATAATCTGACACATGTAGGCCCTTAATAAGACCAGCATTCCTGAACTCCAGAAAGGGGCAAAAGGGCCGAACAACTCAGGGAGCTGGGCTGGGAGAGGGTGAGCAAGAATTTGAAAGGGGCTGTGAGTTTGCAGTCTCTCACCGCGGTACACCCATGTGCATTTCCGGGGTGTCGGGGGTGGGCGCTGCCCTCCCCCGTGCTTGAAAGCCAGAGGTCCCAGCACCGTACTGGCAGAAGGTGCGTGCTCTACCTGTGAAGGGAGTGTTGGCGGGGAGGGGTACAGCTTTCATGGTTGTGCCATTGACTTTCAGATATCCAAAATGGGGGGGGGGGTGACTCAGAGGTTAAGAGTGCTTGGCACTTAAGTATGCAGGCTTCTCAGGCAGGAGACACCTGACTCCACAGAACCCATGTGAAAAGGGTGAGTGTGACACCCGTCCACGGGAGGTGGCACAGAGAGTGGAGGATCACGGGCGCTTGTAGGCAGTAGCTCCAGATGGAGGGGGACCCGACATCAAGGAAATGCCTGAATGAGCGGTAAGAGGACACCCGACATTCTCCTCTGGCCTCTCTGCCTGCATCCATGTCAGCCACATACATCCGCACATACACGGTATGAGTCATACATCATGCATCAACACCACACACATAGTCCCCCCACCCACACACACACATACACAGACAGAGAGAGAGAGAGAGAGAGAGAGAGAGAGAGAGAGATCAAAATGGTTTAGGCAAAAAGAAGGATATATTGGCTCCAACAAATTCAAGTACCAAGGATCATGATGTTTTGAGACACTGCAGGAGTGAGTGTCTAAAGACTGAAGCCATGTCTCCTGTCTCTGGGCCCCACTGTTCTCGAATTTGTCTATATCTTTAGACTTCACACAGGTCACTCTGCCTGTATCCTTTGTATTTATACCACTGGTCCATCCCTGAACCAATCACTGTGGCCAAGGGAAGGAAATACACTGACTGGCTTTTAGTTTTTTGTTTTTAAATATTTTATTTTTATTTATTTTATTTATTTGACAGCAAAAGAGGGAGGGAGGGAGGCAGGGAGGGAGAGAATGGGTGCACCGGGGCTTCTAGCCGCTGCAAACTCCAGACGCGTGCACCACCCTGGTGCATCTGGCTAACGTGGGTCCTAGAGACTCGAACCTGGGTCCTTTGGCTTTGCAGGCAAGTGCCTTAACAGTTAAGTCATCCCTCTAGTCTCACTGATTGGCTTTTGACTTCGTCTGGTGCTTATGACCTCCTACTTTGCACTGTCTGATTCTACCTCTGGCTGGCTCCGTCACAGACTCGTAGCTTCCACACAGACAGGAGCACCGATGGAGAGGAGAGGGATCAGCTGCCCCACCTTGCAGTGTGGAGCCATCCATCCCCTCTCTGGCGGCACCTCCGAGTCACAGCTGGAGCTCACAGAAGCTATTCTCTGTGCGAATGCATCACCTCCACTAGAACACCCAGCCTGCCTCCAACTCCATCTCCAGCCCAAGCCTGCCGCAAGACCACAGCTCGGCTCCTCCTATGGGAACGGGGATGGATTCCTCTTCAATCCACCTCAATCCCTGTGTCCCCTCTGCCCCTCCACCTCACTCCCCTTTGTGCCCCTTTATATGGCAATCAATGCGGGCTGGGCTTTGGGGATATTGTGGGAGACCCGACTGCAACTTCTAACATTATAATCCACAGGGCTGCGAAGAGCATTAGTACATCCTGGATAAATTAATTCAGTATATAAGTAAGCACTTTGAAGCTGAGCACATCGCCCGGCTTTTGAAGCTTAAGCCCTGTTTAGATTACTTGATTAAAGTGGGCCCAAAGCTTCGGCGATCAATATATTTTGCTTAAGAGCAGTGTTGCTACCCGGGCAGGTTTAATTGCATCCATGGTGCCCTGTGCTGCAGATGGCTCTTTAGAATATCATGAGATATTACAGGAGCCAAAAGCCGAGGGCAGGAGGGAGGGAGGGAGGAGGGACAGTCAGTGGAGTCACTGCTCTGGGAAAGCAGGGGATATGGAGTTGCATAAATAATCTCTGAAGATGAGAAGTTGGGAAATATAAAGGTGGAAATCATTGCTTATGCAATCTTGGCCCGCACGACACGGAAGAGAAACCAACTGGCTGTTTTAAGGATGGACTCCTGCTCTGTGACCATGGGGATCTATTGGGTTTTTAATAATGTGGCATTTTTTTTAGGATTATAGGCTGGTACTTAATCAAAGTCATTGTGGTTAATGAGGGGGCTGACCTGTTGAACCCCACAAGGCAGGAAACAGTGTTATCTCTAATAATGGGGATAGTCAGCTGCAAGCAGCGGGAGAGGCATCCAGCATGCCTAAGAAGACAGGAAGGATGTTCCTTGTATGCCAGACCTACTGTGTGCTGGTTGCTATTCCAGGAACTTGCTTGCTTGGTTGTTTGCTTTGAGACAGGGTCTCATGTAGCTTAGGCTGGTTTGGACCTTGCTATGGAGTCGAGGATGACCTTGAACTTCAGATCCTTCCGTCTCCACCTCCTGAGTGCTGGGCTTAGAGGGGCACCACCATGCCTGGCTTATATGGTGCTGGGGACCACACCTATGGCTTGGCACATGCCAGGCAAGCACTCCACCAACTGAGCTATGTCCTTAGACCAGTTCGATGTTTTCTCATATTCTATTTCATTTAGTTCTTAAAGCCATGCAATTACACAGGTGCCCCTTGTTCATTTTACAGGAGTGGGCTGGTGAGGAAGGATGTGAATAAGAAATTTGGGTTTCTCTGACTTTCAAAGCAGCACTTTAACAGTTCTGGTCTCCCCCTTGGCCACTGACCAATCTCAGCTCTACTTCCCTCTGCTGGAAAATCAGATGGATCCTGGAGTCGCTCATGGTTGGAAATCCTTAGTGTAGACTACTTCTGGCTTGGGAGTCAGGTTGCCTGGTTTCAGTCTGCAGTCAGCCCTATGGTATTGGTGATCATTTCTCTCTCTCCCACACTTACTCTTGTGTGATGTGAGCAGTGACAACCATTGAATTTAGGTATAGCAACAAATAAGATGTCAGGTGGAGACATCTGACAAGACATAAATGCATAAATATTTGGTAAAGGGATTGTTTAAAAATTATTTATTTATTTATAAGCAGAGAAAGATAGAAGAGAGACAGATATAAAGAATGGGCATGCCAGGGCCTCCAGCCTCTGCAAACGAACTCCAGATGCATGTGCCACTTTCTGTATCTAGCTTTGGGTAGGTACTGGGGAATCAAACCCTGGTCGTTACACTTTGCAGGCAAGTGATTTAATTTCTGAGCTATCTCTCCAGCCATGGTGTAGGGTCTTTTTTTTGTTTGGTGTTTTTTTGTTTCAAACAAGCTTGTTATATAGCCCTACCTGACCTGGAACTTGCTATATGTAAACCAAGCTGGTCTGGAACTTGTTCAAATCCTCACACCTCTGCCTCCAAAGTGGCATGTCCAGCTTGAAGGAAGGTATTTGAGTTTCCCTGCTATAGGAGTATTCAAGCAGGCTGAGTGGAATAAAATACAGGTAGATTCTAAAATTTAACTAAACACTGTACACATTCAATCAAAAACAGCCCCGAGTATGTATGCAAGAGTAGTTATTATAATGACAAGATCCTCTATCAATAAAGAGGTTTAGATTTCTGGTCTGTTGAGGGATCCAAGTCAGCTTGTGACCAAGTGAGACCCTTCCCTGGTGCAATCCCAGTTACCTTGGGTGATTTTGGTCTCAGTCAAGTTGCTGCCTGGGTCGTCGGGCTGCTGTTCTGATTTCTGGGGCTGGGCACTTGCTTTTCCTACGGGGCAAACTGAGCCGCTGCTGCTGCCTCTGCTGCTGTTGTAGCTGCCACTGCTGGAGCCACCACTGCTGCTGAAGCTGCTGCTGCTGTGTCCACTGCCACTGCTCCCCCTGAAGCTGCTGCTGCCGAGTCTGCCACTGCTGCCGCTCCTGGGTCTGCTGCTGCTGGGGCCGCTGTTACCGGTGCTGGAGCTGCTGATGTTGCTCCCGAACTCTGCTCCTGCTTGGGTCCCGTTGTCAGCCCAAGTTGGCGTGGCCAGTCCCGGGCCGCTGCTCTGTTCGCTGGAGCTGGGTTCAGGCGGTGGGGGAGGGGAGGGAGCCGTGGCTGCTCTGGTTGTCTCGCTGCTCCACGTGTTCTTCTACCTCGCGGTCTTCTCCTCCGCTGCTCGCTGCCGCTCTCCCCTCACGTGTCCCGAGTTGCGGAGAGCGCGGTGTGAGGGGAAAATCCCACACCTGGCTTTTCCTGCGGCTCAAGCCGAGTCTGGCGGTTTTCTGCTGCGCCGCGGCCGCGGCGGTTCGCCGAGCTGCCGGAGCCGCTTTTCCCACCTGTGCAGGCTCTGGATGCTCTAACTCTTCTACTTCTCCGCTGCCGCTTTAATTTCCTATACACCTCACTTTTTAGTAAAAGTGTGTATTTTGCTGAGTTTTTTTGGTCTTTTTCCCCCCTAGGCTGCTTTGGCGTGGTACCTACGTCGCCATCTTAACTGGAAGTCCAAAGGAAGGTATTTGAAACAGCTCAAGCAGATGGGCCAGTTGTTCATCTCCACTAAAGGTTCAGGTGGCTCAGTGATGTACCACCAACTCAGGTAGAGCCATAGTGGACTTCCATGACTGGTGATGGGAGAAGAGCTTTCAACCCACAAACAGGTGAGGTTCCCCTCATCCCAGGAGTTCTTGATCCTCACAGACTTCTAGAAGATTCACACCTGAACTCTGAATCCTCCATATTCCTCCCTAATTCAAACCCAATTGCCTTGGGGACCAGACTGGGAAAGGAGGACATGAGAAAGACTGCCCACAGGCAGGGAGTAGAGGTGGCCTTAAACTTCCAAACCAGCCAACAGTTATCGAGGAAGGGATTTATTAAAGCTCACAGATCCAGGGTAAGTCCCATAACTATAGAAGAAGTTGGCCCCTTCTTAAAGGACCAGGTAGAGGGAGAGAGAAGCCATAAGCCCAAAAGCCAAAATCCCAAAGCCACAGCCACACAGCAGCCTTCAGGAACTCCAGCTAGGCACACTTTGCATATCATTAGATTGGAATTTCAAACCCACCACCACACCTTAAGATCCACCAAGTGACACCTCCTACAGTCAGGTGGCTGCAGATCCAAACTACAAACTAATAAAACACTGAATATATTGGGGGCCATTTATTCAAACTACCACATTCCACCCTGGCCCCTAATAAATTCAAAACCATCACACATTGTAAACTGTATTCAGTCCAATTTCAAAGGTCCCCACAGTCTTGACCAACTTAAGATAGTTCCAAAGTCCCAAGTATCCTCTGAGATTTAAGATTTTCTCTTAGCTGTGAGTCCTGTAAAATCAAGCAAATTAAATACTTTCAACATATAAAAGCACAGCATAAACACTTTCAACTGGTATAGAGTAGAGTAATGTAAACTCAACAACCATCAAACTTCTGCAAATCAAGTTCAACACAGCCAGAGACTGACAGTCCCCAGATTTTCCAATTCTGCCCCCCCAGATGGGCAGAATAGCCAGGGAATATTTCCATTCCAGGCCAACAGTGCCTTCCTTCCATGGTAGCCCTTGTACAGTCCTGGTAAATCCAAAACATCTATGGGTCTCCATGCAAACCATGGTCCATTTTCCAAACTCTCTTCCAGCCTATCAGGGTCATCATGCCCTGCCTCATGCCACAACTCAGCAGTGGCTCCTGGAACCGTGTGTGCTTCTTGACCCGCTCCATGCATTTTTCATGCTTCTGAAACTAATACCAGGTGTGCAGGACACAGCCATATTCTTTATTCAGGGACGAAATAAATCATGACCTTGAAAAGTAGGTTCCTTCCTCTCTTTCAACTCTTTCCAAGAGTTTCTATTTCTATCATAGTCTTTCCTCGGGCATCCTCTCCGTTGTTTTAACATAAAGCACTTGGGCCATCTTCCTTAAGGTTGCTAATATGTTGACAATAACAGCTTCAGCAACCAAAAACTAGTCTCAGTGTCTGTAATTTTAACTTGCTTGAGGTTTTCCAACTTAAAATCTTAAATCTCTCAGTCCTATATCTTTAGCTAAGCACATCAGTCCATTACAAATTTAACCTTGATCAAACTCTCTGGGCCTGGGCAGCAGGACACAGCCAGCCCTTATGCCAGTAGTCCAGTTCCAACAAAGTCCTCTGCAGTCTTTCCTTCCACTTAGAAAGCTCATAAGCCAAGCCTCCAAGTTCAATAATACTTGGCTTACCACTTGTATTAGTCAGGGTTCTCTAGAGGAACAGAATTACTAGAATGAATTATTTTATAAAGGGAATTTATTGGATTAGCTTACAGTAGTCCAATAGCAGTTGCAGGCCTGAGAATCACCGAACCTGGTAGCTGCTCAGTCCACGTGGCCAGATGCCTCAGCAGTCCTGACCCGGCACTGCAGATGGTGCCGGAAAGCCTGGAGGCCTCCTGAGGAGCCGGAAAGCCTGGAGGCTTCCTGAGGAGCCACTGGGTTTCGATCCACGTGGGTCTTCAGTTGATGTTGGTCTTTAGTCCGTACTGGTCTTCAATCCACGCTAGAAGGTAGGGAGCAGCTCCGGCAGCCAAGTGGAAGGAAGGAAGGAAAAGGGAACTCTTCTACCCAGAGCTTCCTTATATCAAGTCCCTCTCTGAGCGGGGCCGCCCACTCTGGGGGAAGGGCTCACCCTGGGAGAAAGACCTCCTCCTTAGTTGATCCTTCCTAGAAGCAGCCTGTGGATTACTAAACAGATCAAGTTGACAACACCTTAACTATCACACCACTCTAGAAGGCATCTTCCATTGCAAGCATCACGTCCATGCCTGTTGCTCCAAAACAAAAGTTCCAAAAGACCAAAATCCACATGGTCAGGTTCATCTCACCCCACATTCTGATACCAATTTCTGTGATACAACTCAATGGTGGAAGTCTTGTCTAGCTTGCACAAGAGCCTAGGTTCAATCCTGGGTATGGTGTTTTTTTTAGAGTACATTTCAATGATGATGGTACTTTGTACATTTTTACCTCTTTTGAGCTTTTCAATCACCCTGTCTTAGAATAGTATGCAAAATACCATAGGCTCAGAAGCTATAAATAACAGAAATGTATTTCTCGTGGCTCTAAAGGCTGGGAAATCCAAGACCAAGTAACTGGCAGGTGTCAGTCTACTTCCTGGCTCATGGATGGCACCTCAAAGTGCTCTTTGTTCCTGAAAAAGAACAAAGTTGCCTGCAGTGAAGTCAATTGGCCTAGTTTTAAAAAATTTTTAAATTAATTAATTTATTTGTGTGTGTGTGTGTGTGCGTGTGTGTGTGTGTGTTTATGGGCCAGGGTCTCTTGCCACTGCAAACAAACTCTAGATGCATGTTCCACTTTTCATCTGGCTTTACATGTATACTGAGGAATTGAGCCTGGGCCAGTAGGCTTTGCAAGCAAGTGCCTTTAACCACTGACCCATCTCCCCTTGCCCTCATTTGCCTAGTTTTAAAAGACACTAATCAAGAATTAATTACTTGCCAGGTGTGATGGCACATGCCTTTCATCCCAACACTAAGGAGGCTGAGGTAGGAGGGTCTCTGCATATTCAAGGCCAGCCTGGGGCTACAGAGTGAGTTCCAAGTCATCCAAAGCTAGAGTGAAACCCCACATTGAAGACGAAAAAGAAAGGCTTCCACCATCAACTAATACCATCACCTTGAAGGTGAAGATTCTGACATTGAAATTTTTCAAGAACATCAAATTCAGACCATCACATACTCTATGTGCAAACAAAATACTCTCTTATTTCTGCTTTTAAGGAATCAAAAGCCAGAGATTATATAGAGTGACTCACACAAGGTCAATAAACTTGGAAGACCAAGGCAGGATTGGAAACCCAGGTGTTTTTATGTTGAAACGTAGCGTCTATCCATCACCGCTGAGGTGTGGGCTCCTAACAAGCAAACCACTTTTTTGTTTGTTTGTTTGTTTATTTTTTGAGACAGAGTCTCACTCTGGCCCAGACTGACCTTGAATTCACTGTGTAGTCTCAGGGTAGCCTCAAACTCACAGCGATCCTCCTACCTCTGCCTCCCAATTGCTGGGATTAAAGGCGTGCACCACCATGCCTGGCCAAACCACTTTTTGCTGCAGTGGTTTGTACCCTGACAGTTTCCACGAGCCCTTGCAATCTAGTCACATGAGAAAGCAGCTCCAATCCTGGACCCGTAGTCATAGGAGTCACAAATTTGGCTCAAGTTAATTCGAGTTTGTATTTGTCACCTGTCACCAAGATTTCCAACTAGTCCAGAAGTATCACCTCTAATGTTGTCTCTTTTATTAGATCGCTATTCCTTGAATTGTTGTGATGAGCCAGGGACCACATCAGGTCCTGGGGATGTAGCAATGAGTTGGATACAGCCTTTAACACAGACGCCCCAGAGCTGGGGCTGGACGGAGGCTCGGTCTCTGTTTGCTAGGCTGGGAAATGTAGATGCGGAGAAAGGGTATGACTTTTGTCAGGGTCATAGTATTTTCATGGCTAAGCCAAGAAAGAGCCCCAGCAGAGAAGTTTCTATGGAAAACATTACCTCCCCGTTGGAGTCCACAGCTGACAGATGAAGGAAGAATTTAACCATAAGTCTCCAGGGTTGCCTCTACCCTTTGGAATCCAATAAAGTCTGAAAGAATAAATAAGTTCCAGAAGGGCTTCAAGTAGCTCACATGAATGATACAGCCAGAATGAGTTATCACTGGGCAAGTTAAAGAAGCTCACATCTCTAACCTTTAGAAATTGACTTCACTGGAGGCAACTACTGTGTGCCTCCCATAAAACATCTATCCCCGTGACTGTCAGAGGCACCATCAAGGGATGGAACCAACTTGACTCTGTTCTCACTTACTGTGCCTCGTATTTCAAAGGTTTGGGTCTCTACCTCCCTCAAGAAATAGGATCCAAGTGCCTCAGAACTTAAAAATCTGAAAACTGAATTCCTCCCGGTATAGAAGGGGGAGGGTAAGGGAGAGAGATTTATTTGCTCCTGAGGTGAGTAAAAAGGCATGGAAATTCCCTCCTTGGGCCCTTGCTTATAGCTCCAGAGGCAGTACTGGTAGTCAGGATGAGAACAAAGAGGGAGATGGTCACAGCACAAATGCACACATCCTACCTCCCAGCTATCACCATGGTAACATCCTCCCTGTGAAACTGGGAAAAGGATGCTGCCACTGCTGCCATTTTCTGCCTCACAGAAAGCGGGCGGTAGGCTCGAGGTCAAAGGAACGAGGCAGGGAGCCACCCAAGTGCTGGTGCTCAGTTCTGTCCCAAGGCCATCTGGTTTCTCCAACTCTTACCTGACCTCCTCCGTCCTTTCTCCTAACTCTCCTAAGCATGACCCTCAACAAAGACCTTTCTCCTTCCTCCCAGAAGCCTGTTGTAGTGACTTACTTTTCAAGCTTAGCATTTAGATGGCTGGAGCCCCAGGGGTCACTCTATGTCATATGCTTCTCCATGGCATGTCACATGGCTTGTCAAGGTCCTACATGCGTCTGAGGAGAGCTCTCTGGATCTCTGTCACATTATGATACAATCTGTAACCCCCCATTTTTCATATTCTTGAACAAGTCCCATCTATGGAGTTGGCCTTTTCCTCTTCTCCCATCCAGTCCCCTTAATGAGTAAACAAGGGGCTGGGCAGATGGCTCGTCAGTTAAAGACACTTGCTTGCAAAGCCTGCTGGCCCAGGTTCAATTCCCCAGCCACCTACCCGAGGCTAGGCACAAAAAGTGGTGCAAGCATCTAGCACTGGTTTGCAGTGGCAAGACTCTCTCTCCTCGCTCTCATACACAAACATGTTCAAATAAATGAGTTTTAAACAGATCTTTTAAGGGCTAGACAGATGGCTTAGCAGTTAAGGCGCTTGCCTACAAAGCCTAAGGACCCAGGTTTGATTCTCCAGGACCCACGTAAGCCAGATGCACAAGGTGGCACATGCATCTGGAAGTTTGTTTGCAGCAGCTGAAGGCCATGGTGTGCTCATTCTCTCTATCTGCCTCTCTCTCTCTCTAATAAATAAATAAAATATTTTTAAAAATCTTTATTTTTAAATTTAAATTTTTATTTTTATTATTATTAATTTTTATTATTATTAAATTTTTAATTTTAAATTTTTAAAAAGATTTTTAAAAAAGAAGGCCAGGGCCCCAAGACACCCCTGCCCCGCTCCTCCACATCTTCTGTTCCTCTTACATGGGGAACCTGGGTCAACAGTTCTGACAAAGAAAGCAAGAGAAGAAAGACAGTGGCACAGGAGTCCAGCTTCAGAGTCTGTTAGAGAACTCTCCATGTGCTGGAGAGATGGCTTAGTGGTTAAGGCACTTGCCTGCAAAGCCAAAGGATCCCAGTTCAACTCTCCAGGACCCACGTAAGCCAGATGCACAAAGGGATGCATGCATCTGGAGTTCGTTTGTAGTGGCTGGTGGCCCTGGCATGCCCATTCTCTCCCTCTCTCTTTCTCTGCCTCAAATAGATAAAGAAATAAATAATATTCTTAAAAAACTCTCCAAAACAAAAAGCCACAGTAGATATTTAGACTGTCATTTTGGTGCCAGGCATGTAGTTGAATTGGTAGTGTATGCCTCACACACAGGGAGCCCTGGATTATCCCCAGCACTGCATATTCTAAGAGTGTCATTGCTTGCCAGTCCTTGGGAAGTGGAGGCAGGGGGTCAGGATTCAAGGTCACTCGCCACTGCATAGAGTTTGAGGCCAGGCTAGGATACACGAGACCCTGTTTCAAAATAAAAATAAAAATTTAAACTCTCCTCTATTTTCAGCTCTTTTTACCAGAACAGCTATCTCCATTTCCCCCACCCTTTTTTGTTATCCACAAAAGACCTGGAAGCCAAGTGATCCATCCTTCACATGCCCAAAATATTTTGGTATGGAATCTCTCCCCCAAGTGAAGCCAAGAATCCACGTGACACGAGCCCTGTTCTGAAGAGAAACTCCGCCCTACTTCCTTCTATGACAACACTTGCCTGAGCCTGTGAGTCCAAGCTGCCAACACGTCAGGGGCCGGCAGTTCTCCATCTAACCTGCAGACTCAAATCCCATGGATGTTAGCGCAGCTTTTTATAACTCTCCAGGATGGTCCCATGGGCAGATGGAGTTGAGCTCACTGCTCCACGGCTCAGAAATGATGCTACCTCAGCAGGTGACAGGGAAGGGATAAGGGCCAATCCTCACGTGTCACAGCCCATCTGCTACCCGCAGCCTTTGCAATGACTCCTTCTAAAGTGAGCATGATACATGAAATTAAAAATAAAAATATATGTCCTATGTTTATATATTAAATATCAATTTTACATGAGAAGATTACCAAGGTGGCAGATAATGTTTATTCATGTTTATTATGTCATGTCTTCATAAATGCTGTGCATTAAAAAATATAATAAATTATAAAAATAAATATATGTGTTGTTTTTAATTTTAATGATTTTTTATTATTTTGTCTTACTGATGACATGCAGATCTAGAAGTAAGTCCATATTTATAAACTAGCAAGGCTACAAATCAACATGCTCGTGAATTAAGATGAAAACGCTATGGCACTAAATACTTCTGGTAGCGGGGACATCTGAGAGACTGAGTCAGGTGTGGGGAGTACCACGGAGCGCCCGCAACTCAGGTGAGGACCATACCCAGCCAGGCTACTTGGTTTCCAAGGTGACACTTTAATGGTTGGGGGTTGAAAAGTCTGAGGGTTGGAGGGTCCCAAGCTGGGGAACTCAAGTATAGTTGGGAGTATCTGGACTTACACTCCGGCAGAGCTCCAGATCTCCATTTTGGATGTCTGGATGAGTTGGGAATTTCTGCCTTCTATTGGGTGAAGAAATCTGTCCCCTGGCCAGGGACGCACAGGGGACCATGAACATTGCCACAGTAGGCGAGCTCCTAGGTAGCAGGTCTTCCCAGGCCAAGCTCCAAGCCAAAGCCCCGCATCTGCCGTTCCTCTTTGCTTACACCCGCTGGAGGGCAGCCGTCCCCGCGTCAGAGCCCATGCTCCTGGCATGAGGGTGGAGGCGTCCAGCCCCACACCAGTGACTGCTGTCATTCAAGAACCTTCTCCCACTCCTAGCCTTCTGAACTCCACTCTGGCCAGTGCTGGGAGGACTCGGCCTGGCAGCAGATGCTCAGCCAGATGCAAAGCCAGCTCCTCCTGGGGTCTTATGCAGGCAAGTGGAGACCAGCCAAGTAGAACCAGGCCACTCAAGTGGTGCGGGTGAGCTGAGCTAGTCCGACAACCAGCGGGCACTCCTCCTTCCTTGGGCTGGTGAGCTTGCTTTCCAGTGCACCAGGGTCCCCGCAGCCATCTCCTTTGGGGACAAACCAAATGGCCATCAATCACTAAGCTGAACATTTTCTGGAACTTAAAATCTTGGTGAAATGTGGTTCTAGACCCTCTAGTACCCTCAAGATTGGAGTTTCTCATGAGTATGGACAAACTCCTATTTACTTGAATGAGGAAACATAAACGTAAAATGTTGGATTAGGAAGGGATGTTACGGGTGCCTGGTTGTGGCATGGCAACCATGTCGGGCACATGGCTGGAGGATTTCTGTTCCCATTTCTATGACAGACATCAATGGTCAATTGCTGCTTTTCTTCTTGTGATAGACATTAGCAATCAACTATAGAAGTCTTGCCAACCATCCAGATTCAGTTCTGGACTTCCAAAATATCTTTAGCACTATGCCCACTTCAGCAGAGTTGATGTAAGATGGATTCTAATATATTGTTTAATTTCTTATTTAAATATTAGGAAACTGGGCCGTGCGTGGTGGCGCATGCCTTTAATCCCAGCACTCAGGAGGCAGAGGAAGGAGGATCACCATGAGTTCGAGGCCACCCTGAGACTACACAGTAAATTCCAGGTCAGCCTAGGCTAGAGTGAGACCCTACCTTGAAAAAAAAAAAATTAGGAAACCGGTACCCAGAGATTTGTTGTGGATCATTAATTGCAGGCTGACCCCAGTAGTTTTTTGCTTGTTTGTTTGTTTGCTTCTTTCTTTCTTTTGTTGAGACAGGGTCTTATGTATCCCAGCCTGGCTTCATACTCATTTCATAGCCAAGGATGGCCCCAGAGTTTGGATCTGCTGATACCTGACCTCAACTTCCCATGGAAATTTCCAAGCATGAGGGCCTTATGGATTGAGGAACTGGACAGAAGGAATTAACAATAGCAGGTGCTGAGCTTCTGGGGTCTTTTGTTTTCTTAAGAAAAAAGAAAACCACAAGCATCTACATGCATCTCATAAAGCCAGGAAGCAAACCCCAGGCACACACAACAAAGCTTATTTTCACAAGAAAAAGGAGAAGGCAATCACATCTGGTGTTTGGTTGTAGTATATGTTTCAAAAGGGACGAATGAGCACAACAGACCATGGGAAAACATGTGAAAGTATGAAGAAGCGAATAAAACCTTCTGCAACTGCACCTCCCAAAGATAACCAAGCCATTCTGATTCACAAGTTTTATACTTTGGTGGGGAGGGGGGAGGTGTGTATGTGTGTTTATATAAACACATACGTAGCTTGACAAAGTAAGTACACGTGTGTGTACACACACACACGCACACACACACGCACAGACACATTTGTTACTAAATCTTTGAGACTGTGCTCTGCATCACCGAATGTGCAGTCATGCAGGGAACAGATCTCTCCTGAGCAGCATGGCGAGGGTTTTGGATGGATTCTTTCCTTTGGGCTGTTCTATATTTATGGAGATGCAGCTTCAAGCATGAGGCAGGGAGGCAAAAACACGCCGTTACCTCAACCTTTGATAACACTGCTGATTCCCCTTCTATGGTCATTGAGTCAGAATTATATCTTAACATATTACTGTTTTAGTTCATTAGTTAAGAGCATTTAAAAAATGTTTATTTTTTTTTATCTATTTGAGAGTGACAGAGAGAGAGAATGGGCACATCAGGGCCTCCAGCCACTACAAATGAACTCCAGATGCATGTGCCATCTTGTGCATCTGGCTTAGGTTGGTCCTGGGGAATAAAGCCTCGAACTGGGGTCCTTAGGCTTCACAGGCAAGTGCTTAACCACTAAGCCATCTCTGCAGTCAAGCATTTTAAAATACAGCCACCACTGGATAGCCATGAGTGATCAGTTCCAGGACCCCCTTGGATACTGAAATCCACAGATGTTCAAGTCCCTTTTATAAAAGTGGCATAGTATTTGCATAGAGCCTTTACGGATCTGCTCATGGGTTTTCTGTCATCTCTATATCACTTGTGATGTGATGAAATGATAAGCATTCTGTCAGTATCTGTTATACTGGATGGTTTCATGGATAATGGTAAGAAGATTGTGCACACTCACTACAGGTGCAGTCTTATCTTTCAAGTATTCCTGATCTGTGGTTGGTTAGGTATAATGATGTGGACCCCAGGTATACGAGGGGCTGACCATATCTGCATAGCCAGTTTTGGGAGGTGTGATGAGGGGACCAGTGCTCTTGCATTTGGCTGGAAGAAGTATTCATGTCTTGCAGGTATTTCTCAATAATTATCGAAACCTGGAAACACATAGTTCCGAGTGCTGGGAAACGCTCTCCTGCGCTGCCTCCCATAGGGCTGCAGCATTAAGCCCCACAGAAGGCTTCTCCAGAGCAGAGGCAGCATCCCTCGCTTGCGTTTGGTAGGTAGGCTAAGCTGGTAACACGAACAACAGGAACGACAGTGCGGCAATGACAGAGCACAGGCAGGGAACGTGCGGTCCACAGGCCTACCAACGCCAGGAAAGGCGGCTGAACAGTTCGAGAGCAGAGAGAGAGAGAGAGAGGGAGAGAGAAGGGGAGAGAGAGAGAGAAAGAGTGGGGTGGGGGATACACATTTTTCTTTGGCTTAGCAGTCCTAGCCCAGGGAATTATTTTAGGGAAATAGAAAGTCAAAACAGTAAAAAAATATACACAAATATATTCATTATGATAGCAAAGAATCAGGGCTCCTTTAAATATCCAACAATGTGACCGAGAACAAGGTACCCACTAAACTGTCTTACACAGAAGTCAGGCATGGTGGTGCGCTGGGGAGACTGAGGCTGAAGGATCCAGACTTCAGGGCCATCCAGGGCAATATAACAAGACCCTGTCTCAATAAATTTTTTCTCTTAAAAAGATTACCTGGATATATCTACTTACCATATATTGCAGAGTAAAAATATATAGATTGCAAAGTAGTGTGACCAGAACTATCCTATTATTGTATATGTGCAAGTGCATCTGGGTCTATGCACGTGTGTGTGTGTGCATGAGTGTGTGTGTGCACGCGCGTGCCTGCCTCAGGCTGGAGGTATGATCTCAAGTGAGCAGCTTGCTCAGGAACAGAATGCCACGGTTCTGGGTGAGTCTTTTTCTTTAGGTTCTTCTGAATTTATCATCTTTTCATCAATGAATATGCATTACTCTGGTAATTTGAAATTAAACAAAAAAGTTTTAAAAAGTACCAGCCCATTTGCCACCCAACAGATGGGAAGCTGTTCAACCGTAGAGAAAAACAATTGCTCTAAAGTTTGAAAAGTAAACTGAATATTGTTTTAAAAATCAGATTGAAATCCAAAAAAGTATGCTACAGACAAGTTAGTTAAGGTAGCTCTGTGGTCTGAAAATTCTAGAAGAGTTTGGAATACATCTCACTCAATTCAACTGACTATTTGCTAAATGAATTTAAAAACAAACAAACAAATGCTTTGGATTCCGACTCACATTAAATGAACCCCTTGGCTTTCCAGTCTGGCCCCAACTCTGGGTTCTTCTCTGGCTGGGCAAGCCGCTCTGTATCAGGCCAGTTTGTGGACAATTTGTCCATAAAATTTGCAAGATACCTAATAAAGCATGATCAGCTGAAAACCTTAAACAGGCATTTCTGGCTTTGTTTTTAGGGGGACCAACGAAAGAAAACAAGATAAGGGAGGCTCATACCTATAACCCCAGCAACTGGGAGGCTGAGGCAGGAGGATCAGGAATTCTGTGCCTATTCTACTTTCAGATTATTCTTAAAATCCAAGGAAAAGAACTCCTAAAATACAAATGGAAATGAACAATGGCCATAATCTGATTACCTTGAGTTAGCTTCTGTTGCACATGTACAAACATATGCATTTAGAATGACTCATAGTAGTGAGGGGGAATTAGTCAGGAGAGAGCCCAAAGGAGGTTGAGAAAGATCACACACACAGGACCCATCTGCTCCCACAGGACTGGGATTCATTGTTGGATCCAGTTTCATCCAATCAGCTCTCTCTCCCTTCCTGAGCCCAGGGCCATCAGCTCTGTCTCAAGCTCACCTGTGCCTGAGGGTAAAGCCCATTACATGAGATGATAAATAGATCCTGGGCTGGAGAGATGGCTTAGTGGTTAAGGAGCTTGCCTGCAAAGCCAAAGGATGCAGGTTCAATTCACGAGGACCCACATAAGCCAGATGCACAAGGTGGCACATGCTTCTGCAGTTTGTTTACAGCTATTGAAGGCCCTGGTGCACCCATTCTCTCTCTCTCAATCTCTCTCTCTCTCTCTCTCTCTTAAATAAACAAATTAAGTGAAAATATTTAAATAGATCTTTACCAGGTGGGCAAGGCCTTTTTTTGGCTTTTCACCTTTCCTTGTATGCTTGCACAACAGTGTGTCTGGCTTATGTGGGACATGGAGAGTCAAACATGAGTACTTAGGCTTCACAGACAAATGCCTAACCACTAAGACATCTCTCTAGCCCCGAAGTTTTTTTCTTAAGATTTTACAAAATTTTATTTATTTATTTTTGCAAAGGGAGAGAGAATGAGAATGGGTGCTCCAGGAACTCCTGCCACTGAAAAGAAACTCCAGGCCCATGTGCCTCTTTAATGCGCCTGGCTTTATGTGAGTACTGGGGAATCAAACCCAGACCATCAAGCTTTGCAAGCAAGTGCCTTTAACCACTGAGCCATTGCTCCAACCCTTAAAAAGTTATTTTTTATGAGACTCTGGACTCCACACATGCACTGTGACACATGCATATTTGCACACATTAACATGCATGCACACAAGATCACACACACATGAACGTTCACACACAAAAGAATATATTGTGAAAAATTTTTCATTTAATAAATACTCTTCAATATGACCCCTTTAAAAAGGCCTGTTACATTCTCATGCATGGCATTCCTCAACTTATATTAACCAATGCATTTCCAGTTATTATAAGTCATATGTGATAAATGTTGTCACTGCTAAATCTATTTTTTTTACTGCTAAATCTTTAAGTACATCCATAACCACATACTTAGGCGAAAATCCCTGGAGCAAAATTCCTGTCAAAGGGCATGCACTTCTGACATTTTTATCACATCGTCCTACTCAAAGGTTCTTCTTTCAGCAGCAGTGCACTCTTAGCAAAATTACCTAGCGTTATAATTAATTTTTTAAAGTAAGAGCTGGGAGGTGGCTCAGTGGTTAAAGGTGCTTGTTCCATAAGTTTGCCATCCCGAGTTGGATCCTCAGCACCCATGTCAAGCTGGACACAAACTGGCACACGTGGCTCTAATGCCAATATGCCTATGGCAATGAGAGGCAGAGCCAAGGAATCCCAGAGATTGAAGGCCAGTTAGCCTGGCCTCCCCAGGGGCAAAACCAACAAGAGAGATGCTGTGTCAAAGAAGGTGGAAGGAGAGGACATGCACTCAAGGCTGTCCTCTGATGTCAACACGCAGGCATGGCATGCATACACACACTCACACATACACTCACTCACACACACATTCACACATCCACACATATTCACATATCCACACACATCCACACCCCCTCCCCATATACACACCCCCACACACAAATGATTTCTGACTTTTTTTTCAAGATAGGGTCTCCCTCTAGCCCAGGCTGACCTGGAATTCACTCTGTATTCTCAGGGTGGCCTCAGACTCATGAAGATCCTCCTAGCTCAGCTTCCTGAGTGCTGGGATTAAAGGGGTGCGCCACCACGCCTGAAGGTTTGTGGCTTTTTATGGCCAAACAAAGCCAGCATCGTGGGGGCAGTGATGTACATCTTTGATTGTATGCAGACAATCAAAGGGTGCAGTTTTTTGTGGAGAATGCCAAAGCAGGACTAAACCTACTGAAGTTACTCGGCTTTTTAAAATTTATTTTAACATTTTATTTATTTCTTAGACACAGAGGGAGGGAGAGAGATAATGGGCACACAGGGCCTCTAGCCACTGCAAACGAACTCCAGACGCATGTGCCACAATGTGCATCTGGCTAAATGGGACCTGGAGAGTTGAACCTGGGTCATTAGGCTTTGCAGGCAAGTGTTGTAACTGCTAAGCCATCTCTCCAGCCTGTTACTTGGTTTTTCATTAGCACCCTCTGTCTGCATTGTCAGACTTTGTTGGTGACCCTCAAAAACATTTCTTCGGTCTGAGTGGCTATAATTATTTTGGGTTTTAATAAGTGATACCTAAGCTCATGAAAAATTTCATGCTCATTCTCCGTGGAAATTAACTTGATGACTCTCCATCTCCATTCCATGGTCAGCTCCACCTAGGACATGAGTGGAGTACTCAGGTCATGATGGTTTGAAAGCATGCCAGCTTCCTCAGGACACAGTTCAGATCCCCACTCACCACAGTATCATGGATGTTTGTGTTTAGACAGAAATGTGAAACTGCCGAAGACTAGAAATAAATAATGATAGCGTGAGTATCACAACAACAAAAACAGAAGTTGAATGACTTCATTTTGTGTGACCACTCAAAGTTTTTACTTATGGCTAAATTCAAAATGAAACTATGCACACTGGAGCTGTAATAATTTCATCTTGGAAATGAAATTTTCAGTTGATGTCTGAATTGCTAAATTATTTACTGAATTTAAATGCAATCTTTAAGACTGAATTATGTTCTTTTAAAATTGTGGATTATTTAAAACCTAAAGGGCCAGTTGAAAAAACGAAGCACTGATGAACAATTTTTAGTTATTGCATAACTATTTTTCATAAAATATCATTATATTGGTGCTGTAGTCTCGAAGTTTGTGTCTCCTTGAAGTTTATGTGCTGGAATCCTAACTCCCAAGGTGATGGAATTAAGAGATTGCTCATGCTTTTAATCCCAGCACTTGGGAGGAAGAAGATTGCTGTGAGTTTGAGGCCAGCCTGAGCTAGAGACCTTACATCAAAAAAAAAAAAAAAAGAGGTGGAGCCTAAGGGAGGGGCTAGGAGGGACTAGGTCATAAGAATGGGGTGCTCATGAGTGTGTTTCTGTCTTGATCATCAGGACCCAGAAACTCTTGCTCTTCTACCACGTAAACACACAGTGACAGGGCAGCCTGAGAACCTGGAAGTGGACTTTCACCAAACCCCACACCTTGATTTTGGGCTTCTCAGCTTCTAGAATTGTGAAAAGTAAATTCTATTGGTTATAGTTAACAGTCTGTAGTGTTCAGTTATAATGTTCTAAATAGGCTTAAATAATCAGCTTGGAAACAAGCACAAAAACTGTTATGTACATATAAAAATTACTCACTAGTTGAGCTTCCCATTTTGGCTACTATAATAGCTCTTCATTGTATATTTTTTAATTGTTAAAAATTTTGCTTATACATTTTTTCAAAGTGAAGTTAAAAACATTCACTTCTCTTCTTGCCATTGTCATTTTTTTGTTTCATTCCTGATTATGGCCAAATACTGTTGTCGTCCAGAGGTGAGAGAGAAAGAAATGAATAATCTTCTCTAGACTAGCTGTGTAATTTCAAAGGCCGAGGGCAGGGGTCCTTTTTTAAAACTATGGAGAGAGTTATTTCAAGAAGGGGACGGTAGCACATGACACCGCGCAGTGACCATTCTGAGAAGCAGATGAACAGGCCACGTGCCCATAAAAACTGGTCCTGGCTCCAAGCATGGTATCCTCCAGTACCACCACCTCTCCTGACTCCTGGGGATGCTGTCCTGTGCGCATGCGCACTAGTGTGGCTCCGGTGGGTTTCAGAGTCCCCAGTCATTCTTCGCAGACAGGCCGGCTCTGCCTCCCCCAGGCCACGCCAACACCAAGACAGCCCAGCCCCTCAGGTCACTGAAGAAACTGATTGCCCACATTTCCCAGAGTCCTCGGCCTTGGCCTCAGCTCGCCCTGTGTCCGGTTTGCTCCACCTGCCTCACTTCTTCTCACCTGCGGAACTGTGCCTCACCTGCCGTGCTTCGTCCTTTCCTTCTCCGCCACCGAGTGGCCCTGCTCAGCACGAGACTGGCCATCGCCTGGCCCATCTGGACCCCCAGAGCCAGTGTGTGTTGTGGGAAGCGACACTTGGGATTCTGGTGACTTTTCACTACCTTCTTAACTCCGGGTGCCAATTTCCTAAGCTATCTGCGGGAGTTCAGAAGAGGGGAGGTGGAAGAAGATGTTGAACAGCAACTGAGGTCCAAGCTGCCTTCAGGAAGAAAGCTGTGGCCTCTTTAAATGAGACGAAGTGCTTAGTTGAGTCCACTGTGAATATTCGGTTGCATAACAGTATGTGCTTACGGTGTTTTGAACCTTTTTAATACTGCATATTATATGGATATGCAGGGTAAAAATATTCTGCTTAAGTACAAAATAAAACAGAAATACTCATGTATGTAAAAAGAAAGAAATCGCCCAGAACTGCCCATACCCAGATTTTTTTAAAAAATTATTTTTATTTATTTATTTGACAGAGAAAGAGAGAGAATGGGTGCACCAGGGCCTCCAGCCACTGCAAACAAACTCCAGACAAGTGCACCCCTTGTGCATCTGGCTAACGTGGGTCCTGGGGAATCGAACCAGGGTCCTTTGGCTCTGCAGGCAAACGTCTTAACTGTTAAGCCATCCCTCGAGCTCCATAGCCAGATCTTTGAATGATCTGTATGTTACCAGATGGCTTCACTCTACTATCTGGAAAAGTTTATTGTTCACTCGACTGAGGTCTCTTGGCAATGTGCTGGGGTCTTTTTGGGATGCGCTTTGTGTGGAATCTGTACCAAGAACAAGAGGCAGAATATGTTCTCATTTCTTCTCACACCGTTGCAGGGAGACCAGCTAGATTGCTCAGATATCATAAAGCGCAGCGGTTTGAAGCTAGAGCGACAGTGATGGAGGCAGACATCTACATTCAAGGGCACGGTGGGTTCCCTGTCTGCTATGGGTTGAGTGTGGCTTACCGCCCCTGAGGCCCCATTGTGATCAAAGGGTTGGTCTGCAATGTGGCGCTGCTGAGAGGTTGTGAGACCTTTGGAAGGGGAAGCCTAGTTGAAGACCCTTAGGTCATTGGGGGTGTGGCCTCAGAAGGTAGTTCTTGTAGGCTCCTTGGTGATTGTTATGAGACTGTTCACGTAAAAGCAAGAGTCTGACCCCATTCACTCCTGTTTCCTGATTTGGAGGTGATTCCCACCCCGCTGCCATCTATCATTGCCAAGAGAATTGCACCAGGACACAGCCAATGTAGGCACTGTGCCTTTGAATGCCCAGATTTGTGGGCTAAATAAACCTTCTCTCTCTCTTTGAAGTTAGTAGCACCAGGCATTTCATTTTGGTGGCAGGAGAGTTGACAAATGCCACATCCCAGACGTCAGAAAAGCCCACGAGCTCAACCAGAACTGAGTGGCTTCTTACCCAGTGGGAGGAGGGGCAGCTGCCTCAGGAGGCAGCCGAGACCCCTGGGAGAAGAGGGAGAATGGAGAGGGAGGAGAGGTATGTGGCCTCCACACGGTCTTGATTTGCTGAGAGAGGCTGTGAGAAAGTGAGCCCCCTCGGCCTTGACACGGCGGTCTGCGGAAAGAGCATCGGTACCGTGCTCCGAGCTGGCTAGGTCGCTGGTGAGAGAGGGAGAATAAAAACCCACTTGTGATTCTCAAAGCGCGTTTGACACAAATGGAAATCCTACAAAGGAATTTGCTTCTAGGGCTTTCTTGTGAAAGGCCATGAGTAAATGACCCACAGCCTTTGCCAAGAGGCTGCCAGAATATTTCCGAGACAAGAGTCTTGCTTTTGTTCACGTACAGAAAAGGGATCGACTCCTTGAAGCCAGAGCCCCCTGATGTGCTGGATCAATGGTTGCTAGTGCACCTGTGCGGAGCTGCTAAGAAGCTGGGCTGGGAATTCAAAGATTTGTAATTATGATTTGAGGCAAGCCAGTGGTGCAAATGAGTCTGACATTTAACCCCAAGGGGCTGATGGGAACAGCGGGCTCTCAGTGCCAGAGTGAGCCTGTGTCCTACGGAGCCCCGTGTGCCCAGGCTCACAGGTGGGCGGGGCTCTGCTACTCAGATTCTGGTCTGTCCCCAAGCCCAGGGCGCCTCAGGTGATTGGAGAGATAGGATCTTGCAGCCTGGAAATGATTTCTAAGATTACTTCTCTAGGACCCAAAGTAGCATTGCAGGGGAGACCTCACAGGTAGATGAAGGTTGTACAAGTTCGGGCCCCTTGCTCAGTGAGGTTCCCTGTCTTTCTTTGTGGAATGAAACCCTGACCATACCACCCAACACCTTCACATTTGGGGCAAGTTAGATTCTAAGTGTCAGTTTTCTTGCCTATAGATGGATACAGAATAACATACAAGTCCAATTTAGCACCCAGTAGGGGCTTAATAATGGCTAGAATTTTTTTCACTGAAGACTAAAGCAGAGACTGGTGCTGAACTGTACAGTTAAAATGGTGAGGGGGTAAATTATGTGTGATCTACCATCGATGCCATGAATTCGTGTGCATGTGTGTTCATATGTGGGTGCAGGCATATGTGTGTGCACGTGGAGGCCAGAGGTCAACGCTGGGGTCTTCTTCAACTGTCCTTCACCTTGATTACCGAGACAGGGCTTCTTGTCGAACCCGGAGCTCATCAATTCAGCTAGTCTAGTTAGCCAGTGTGCTCGGGTTTGCTGGGATAGCAGCGTTTCCAGGGGCATTGGGGTTCTGAACTCAGGTTCTCGTGAGTGTGCAGAGAGCGTTTTACTGAGTTATCGCTCTAGTTGTCCCATACATGTTTTGAAATTTTTGTGGGAGGGCTGAGGAAATGGCATGGCAGGTAAGCGTGTTTGCTGCCCAAGCAGGAGGACCGAGTTCAATCCCTAACACCCCCATAAAAAGCCGGGCCTGGCCACACTTGCATGTAACCCCCGCCCTTACAGGAACGATGATAGGAGGGTTGCTGCAGCACAGCGGTCAGTTGGCCTGGCCAAAAAATGAGGGGCTGTCTACCCTATGCGCACGTGCACACACACACACACACACACACACACACACACACACACACACAGAGAGAGAGAGAGAGAGAGAGAGAGAGAGAGAGAGAGAGAAGTGACACGCCAGGGCCTCCAGCTGCTGCAATCGAACTCCAGATGTGTGCGCCTCCTTGTGTGCATGTGTGACCTTGTGTGCATGTGCGACCTTGTGTGCATGTGTGACCTTGTGTGCTTGTTTCACCTTGTGCATCTGGCTTATGTGGAATCTGGACAGTCAAACATGAGTCCTTAGGCTTTGCAGGCAAGTGTCTGAACCGCTAAGTCATCTCTCCAGCCCCTCTTTGAGCTTTTTATTTGTTTGTTTGTTTTTCAAGATAGGGTCTCACTCCAGCCCAGGCTGACCTGGAATTCACTATGTATAGTTTCAAGGTGGCTTCGAACTCATAGCAACCCTCCTACCTCTCCCTCCTAAGTGCTGGTATTAAAGGAGTGTGATACCATGCCCAGCTCTCTGAGTTTTTTTGTATGTGTGTATTGTGTGCATGTGTGTGCATATTTATATGTGTGCGCATGTATGTGTGTGTGTGCCAGTGGACATCTGTGTGTGTGTGTGTGTGTGTGTGTGTGTGAGTTGGCCAAAGGTCACTGTCAGGTATATTCCTCAATCACTGTTGCAACTTACTTTTTAATATTTTATTTATTTATGAAAGAGAGTGAGAAAGAGAGGGAGAAAGAGGCAGATCGAGTGCGAGAACGGGGGTGCCAGGGATCTCTACGCCTGCTAAGTGAGGCTGTGGCGGCCTTCTATCGTCCCCGTGCACCGGCGCTAAGAAGGGAGGGAAGTGTTCCCTGGAAGCACTTGAACTAGGCAATGGACAGCCGCAGCTCTGCCTCAGAGGCGAGGTGGGAGGCAAGGACACGTCCGGCGGTTATCCTCATGCACAAACCGCTACTCATGCACGCACGCACGCACGCACACACACGAAATAAATAAACAATCCAAAGTTTGTAATTGATATTTTTGAAGAAAGTACACACAGAGGCTGTGTCAATATTATTTAAATGATTCATAATGCCTATGTGATAGCAAGTTGCCTTCGGAACTTTAAATAAATTTCTCTTGCGTAGTTCCATGAGTTTAGCTCTGGTGGCAGCAGCAAGAATTGCCTCCTATTGCAGCTGCGCCAGGCACGAGTGGCTGCAACACATGCCGCCGCCTGAGTGGCTTAAACAATGGAAGTCCATTGTCTTACATTTCTGGAGGCCAGAAGTCCAAGGTTAAGGTGTCAACATGGCCACTCTACATCCACCACCTCCAGGGAGTATAGGGAGCCACCCATGGGAGGGGCTGGTTCAGGTCTCTCTCCTAGTTTCTGGTGGGTCCTTACTTAGCTTATATCAACGCAACTCCAGTCTTCATGTGTGGGAAGCCATGCTGGCTTCGTCAGGCTTTGCCATGTCAGCTTGTTTACTGCTTTTGTATCCTAATTGTCTGCACATGAGCACATGATGTTATTCTAATATGGTTGCTCACCCATCCCGATTGGGTGATGCAAAATCATCTGATGAGACTTAAGCCAATCAGACGACGCTATACAATCACATGACCATAAGTATATAAGCTTGGCGCTCCGTAGGGTCGGGGTCCTTCTCTCTTTCAGTTTGGAGCTCCCAATAAAGTGTGCTTGAGAAGAATCCTGTTGTTGTCGTTCTTCCTGCTGGCGGGAGGGGTGCAACAAGTGGTGCCGAAACCTGGGAATTTGTCAGCAAACGGCCAATTGAGAGGACCCCTGAGGATACTTCCGAGGGAGGATTCAGAACTCAACACATGGAGCGGCGGTACCGGTAAGTCCCCTGGTGCTATATGATAAGTTTTTGCCTGTAACTGATCTATAAGTAACGTATATAAGGTTGCAAAATGGGACAACACCACTCTACCTTTTTGGAGCCACTTCAGGAAGTATTAAAACAACGTAAACTTAAGATTTCAGATAAAACTCTTAAAGGGTTTTTGGAAGAAGTGGATATGATAGCGCCTTGGTTTGAGCTGACTGGAGGTTTAAATTTGACCTGCTGGGATAAGTTAGGCAGAGACATCGACCGTGAGTCAGAAATGCGAAAGTTGCACGCAGGTACACAGCCCTTATGGCGCTTGGTGCGATCGTGTTTGGAGGACAAACGTTGTGAAGAAGTGATCAGGGAAGGCCAACGCATATTAGCACATCATCAAGATAGTATGTCAGAGTCTGAAGAAAGTAAAAGGGGACAACAAAAAAAGGTTAAAATGAAAAGTGAACCTAGGTTTCAGATAGAACAGAATAAATGTGCACAGAATAAAAGTAAATCACAAAAGGAAGGGCCACATTCAGGTCCGAAGCTATATCCAGATTTAACGGAACTTGCAAATTTATATATAGAAAGTTCTAGTGAATCTGAGGGAGAAGAATTAACTCCAGAGGAAGAACAGGATTTTGAGGAAGTAGAGACCAAGTTATGTTCGGGAATGTTCTAGACCCAGACAAGATGGCGTCGGGAATGTTCTAGACCCAGACAAGATGGCGTCTTTACTCCTCCTCCAGCTTATGCCTCTACAAGTAAAAAATGTAAACAACAAGATGGCCGACTTCCTTTCGGGGCGTGTCCTTCGTCCGGATGTAGTTTGATAAAACCAGAGACTTGGAGAAAGCTGGCTAGTGCTTATCCAGTTTTTGAGACTCATGATACACATGTTAGATACCATGAACCTATAGGGTATAAGGAGCTCAAGGATCTTGCAGAAGCCGCTAGAACTTATGGGATAAATGCTTCTTTTACTATGGCATTGTTAGAACGACTTACCAATAGAGCTTTGACCCCAGCAGATTGGTTTGGAGTCTCTACAACTTGGCTGTGTTTCCCAGTATCAACATTTGTGTATTACTCCTTTGCAATTTAATTTTACTGCTTCTTTTAATCAGAGTCGCAAGCTAGCTGAATTTTTGGCAGGAAACTGGACGCTTGAAGGAGAGCAGTTATCTCGGAAGTTATTGTTCCAGATTGTACAGCTGAATGGAACTCATCTGGAGCCAATCTCTTTGGGAGATTTTACTTCTTGGCTATCTTCTGCATTTTCCTTCTTTAAGGAATGGGTGGGGGTGGCTATGTTTTGAGCAGCCCTTTTGTGTGGTATGGTGTTCTGTCTCTGGCTTATCTGTCGAATCAGACGACAACGTCAGCAGGATAACGTAAAGATTGTTCAGGCACTATGGCTTTGGATCAAGGAGCATCTCCACAAGTGTGGCTGGCGAGCCTGCGAGATGGTTAGTTCCACCCTGCCTATTGTAAGGCCTTTGCACACCAAGTGACCTTGTTGTCATTGCACCTTGGAAGGCTTACATCCCATGGTTAGTTCCACCCTGCCTACTGTAAGGCCTTTGCACACCAAGTGGCCTTGTTGTCATTGCACCTTGGAAGGCTTACATCCCTGCATGAGCAGCCTTTGCACCCCGAAGGGATTTTTCTCATTGCACTCGGGAAGGTGCTTAAGCAAGTTTTTGGTCTTAGGCTCTACCCTTGATCGGACTGGCCATCATGAGGATTGGTCCTTGATCGGGTATCCTGAGGTTCAAAACAATTTTTAAAGGGGGAACTGTGGGAAGCCATGCTGGCTTCGTCAGGCTTTGCCATGTCAGCTTGTTTACTGCTTTTGTATCCTAATTGTCTGCACATGAGCACATGATGTTATTCTAATATGGTTGCTCACCCATCCCGATTGGGTGATGCAAAATCATCTGATGAGACTTAAGCCAATCAGACGACACTATACAATCACATGACCATAAGTATATAAGCTTGGCGCTCCGTAGGGTCGGGGTCCTTCTCTCTTTCAGTTTGGAGCTCCCAATAAAGTGTGCTTGAGAAGAATCCTGTTGTTGTCGTTCTTCCTGCTGGCGGGAGGGGCGCAACATTCATGCAATATCCTTCTCCTTGCAAGACTGTCCACTTTTTACAATTTATTTACTTGACAGGAAAAGAGAGAGGCAGAGAGAGAGAGAGAGAGAGAGAGAGAGAGAGAGAGAGAGAGAAATTGGGTGTGCCAGGGCCTTCAGCCGCTGCAAACAAACACCAGATGCATGTGCCACCTTGTGCATCTGGCTTATGTGTTTCCTGCATAATCGAGCCTGGGTCCTTTGACTTTGCAGGCAAGCGCCTTAACCACTAAGGCTTCTCTCCAGCCCTCTATGTCCAAATGTTGCCTTTAAAAGAATATTGCCAACCCTACTGAATGAGGGCCACACCCTACTCCAGGGTAACCTATCGTAAACTTATTTATGCAACTACTCTATTTCCAAATAAGGTCACATTCCAAGATGCTGGAGGGCAGGGTATTAATATGAGAAGTTGGAAGGGACACAGATCAACCCTCAACAGTGGCCAAGGACATCAATGGATCCCAAAATTAAATCATGGTGTTCAGACTATATCTTAGAGGAAAATTAAATTGTTACTGAGCTAAAAATCCATTCAAATGTTTTAAGCCTGGGATGCAGGACAACATGATTGTCAGAGCACCAAGATTCCTCCTGGGAAAGAAAGAAGAAATAAAGAAAGGGGGAGGGCTCTCTTTCTATTTGCCTCTTTTTCTTTCTCTCTCTCAAATAAATAAATAAATAAATAAATAAATAAGTTATTAAAAAATTGGGGGCTGGGCTGGAGGGGTGGCTTAGAAGTTAAGGCGCTTGTTTGCAAAGCCAAAGGACCCAGGTTCAAGTCCGTAAGACCCACATAAGCCAGATGCACAAAGTGACACATGCATCTGGAGTTCGTTTGCAGTGACTGGAGGCCCTGGTGTGCCCATTCTCTCTCTCTCTCTCTCCCCTTCTCTGTCTTTCTGTCAAATATATTCAAAAAAATAAAATTTTTTTTTTTAGATCAAGGGCTGGAAAGATGTCTTAGCAGTTAAGGTGCTTGCCTGCAAAGCCAAAGTACCCAGGTTCCATTCCCCAGTACCCATGTAAGCCAGCTACACAAGGTAGCACGTGCATTTGGAATTCATTTGCAGTGGTTAGAGGCCCTGGTGTGTCCGTTTTCTCTCTCTCTCAAGAAAGAAAGAGGTTTGTTTGCACTGGGTGGAGGCCCTGAAAAAAAAAAAAAAAAAAAAGAAAGAAAGAGGAAGAGGGAGGGCTCTCTCTCTCTGCCTCCTTCTCTCCTAAATAAATAAATAAATAAATAAATATGTTTTAAAAGAAGGACGGAGGTGGGAGAGAGGATGGGAGCAAGGAAGAAAGGAAGAAGGCAGGAAAAAGTAAAAGAAAGCCAAGAACATGAATTTCTTGATGTTTAATCAGCTCTGGCCAAGAAGCGTTGACCGTTGGGGGCTGGGACCGCTGACCTCCAGAGAGTGACACACAGAGCTGCCAGCCAGACCGCTTCCAGTGGGCTCCTGCAGGACTCAGCTGGACTCCCGCTTACGTGTTTGGCTCCTGTTTGGAGCTCGCCAGACTTACTGACCCACCTTCTCAAGGACTCTGTCACTGGGAACTACCGCGCTGCACAGGTCACATCTGACAGCGCTGGCCACTGCATATCCTGTTCAAGCCACAGTGCAGACAGAACAGGTTTCCTTGGGCTACAGACGAAGCACACAGTCCCCCAAAAGTACTCCTGTTTGATTGATGGGCTGCTTGTTTTTTATTTTTTTATACAGAGAGAGAGAAGGAATGGGTGCACCAGTGCCTCTATCCTCTGAAAATGAACTCCAGACACATGTGCATCTGACTCACGTGGGATCTAGAGAATAAAACCTGGGTCCTTTGGCTTTGCAGGCAAATGCCTTATCTACTAAGCCATCTCTCAGACCCCGTCCCCCATCTTTTTTTGAGACAGGCTCTCCCTACGTAGCTCAGTCCTCCTGCTTCAGCCTCTGAGAATTGGTATTGTGCATCGCTACCCCAGCTACTCTCTCTTAAATTAACCCTTTGTCAGTCTGGTTAATCTGTCAGTCTTTTGTGACCTGCGTGATGGTAATCAGTTGGTCTCACTTCCCTCTAGCACAGCTGCGGAATACAGAGAGCAGGTCTCTAACTCAGAAGAGACAACCCTGGAAGGACAGAAGAGGGAAAGGAAGGAAAGAGGGGCAAGAGTGCAACTGGTGGACTAGGTGAGAAGAAAGAGGATGTCTCCTGGCCTAGGAAGAGGGATTCTTTGCTAATAGGTGGAAGTGAGTTGGGGGGAGAAAATGCAAGGTTTCAAAACAGCATTGGGGCTAAGAAGTTTTGGAGGGAAGAAAAGGTGATAGAAGCTTTAATGGTACTTAAGCTTTTTCAAAAAAATATTTATTTATTTATTTGCAAGCAGAGAGATAGAAGAGAGACACAGATCTCAAATGGGAAAGTGTGGGGGTGGGGAGGGAGGGAATTACCATGGGATATATTTTATAATCATGGAAAATGTTAATAAAAATTAAAAAAAAAAAAAAAAAGAAGAGAGACACAGAGACAGGATGGGTAAGCCAGGGCTTCCAGCCACTGCAAATGAACTTAAGGCGCATGTGCCACTCTGTGCACTTGGCTTTATGTGGGTACTGGGGAATTGAACTTGGGTTGTTAGGCTTTGCAGGCAAGTGCCTTAACTGCTGAGCCATCTGTCCAGTGCCTTGTCTGTTATTTTTAAAGAGATTCAAGTTACTAATTGAAATTCTTGAGGACTTGTTTCTTGCTTGCTTTTTGTGGATACGTTTTGGTTATTGATGAGGTTTCTCTGACAGGGATTCTGTATAGAACAAACTACAGCAATCCCAGAGAATAGAATTTGAATTTTTCTTTCTTTCTTTCCTTCCTTCCTTCCTTTTTTTTTTTTTTTTTTTTTGGTTTTTTTAAGGATCTCACTCTAGTCCAGGTTGACCCCTGGAATTCATTCTGTAGTCTAAAGGTGGCTTTGAACTCATGGCACTCCTCCTACCGCTGCTTCCCGAGTGCTGGGATCAAAGGCGTGCGCCACTAAGCCCGGCTGCACCTTAATTTTTGGGGCAAGGTCTTACACTGAACCTAGAGTCAGCTAGACCAACTACACAGCTAGCCCTAGGGACCGGCCTGTCTCCACCTGCCCAGCACTGGCTACAGAGGCCTGACTCACCGCCACCCTGTGTGTGGGTATCGGGTGTTCAGTCCTGGGTCCTTGTGCTTGTGCAGGAAGCGTTTCACCCACTAAGCCGTCTCCCTACCCCCTAAAAATGTACTAATGTGGTATTTAATATTCTCTTTTTCACATATCTTTAAAACCTAGGGTAATTTACTGTCTCAAGTGCTATGTAGACAGCACATATCAGCAGATGGTGGCTGTGTAGCTCTGACTTCCTAAGATAAAATAATCACCACAGTAGCCATTTACTGAGCCTCTTACATGCACTCTGCCTGCCTGGTTCATCTCACTAATCCTCTTAATAAATGCCAGGCACTATCATAATTACATCCTACAGATGTAGAACCAGAGCATCAGAGAGGGTGACTACCTTGGTCAAGGTCACACAGGTGGCAAGCACCTAGTCTATCATCAACTACTTTGCCTCAATCACTTACGTCGGAAGAATCCAGCCAGTCAGTGAGGCTGTGCCCAGGGGTGACTATAGGCTAATTAGCAGAACTGTCACATGAAACCAGACCCAAATGCCAAATGACTGACTATTCACTGTACAGCTGAGCCTACTGTATGAGCGACTGAGACCAGGGGTATCCACAAGCTGGAGAAAGCTGCAAATTCAAGGCTAGGTTCACAAAATGAAATTGTTCCCCAAAGCAAAGAGCTGGTGGGAGATTGATTATCCTTACAAGACGGGCATGATCATTGATTGTTCTCTAACCAGTGATGCTAGGGGAGTTTTGGACTTGGCTGTGCCAATAGCGTCAGTATAAGCATGCTGGTGGGTGATATCCTATGTAGAATCAGGCTCGGGCTGGAGAGATTGCTTAGTGGTTAAGGAGCTTGCCTGTGAAGCCTAAGAACTCATGTTCAAAGCTCCAGGTCTCACGTAAGCCAGAAGCACAGCGATGCAAGTATGCAATGTCACACATGCACACAAGGGGGTGCACGCATCTGGCGTTCATTCACAGTGGCTAGAGGCCCTGGCACACCTGTTCTCTCTCTCTCTCTCAAAATAATAATAATAAAGAAAATCCAGATGCACAGTGATAAGCATAAAATGTCACACATGCACACAAGGGGGCACACACATCTGGAGTTCATTCACAGTGGCTGAAGACCCTGGCACACTCATTCTCTCTCTAATAATAATAATAATAATAATAATAATAATAATAATAATAATAATAATAATGTTTAGAAGCAAGCTCCAGTCTGCTGAGAGCATTGATGTCCTATATGGAAGCAGGCTCTGGCGTGGCCAGTTGGTTTCTGGGCCATGGGTTCATGGGAAGAGGCCAGGGTGTCCCACCCTGCTAGACAGAGACACAACATCATCCAAAGCTAGAGCAGGTGCCACATATGTGGTCTGGACAATGTGTCCTTCTATTTATTGCCAAGTTTCCAAGTAGGTGATAATGTGGGAGGCTCTGGGAGCTCTTATACTCTCTGATGCCCCTGTGTTTCTTTTTTTTATATTTTCTTTTTTTTATTTTAGAGAGAGAGACAGGGGGAGAGAGAATTGGCATGCCAGAGCCTCAGCCACTGTAATTGAACTTCAGACGCTTGTGCCACCTAGAGGGCATGTGCGACCTTGCACTTGCCTCATCTTTATGCATCTGGCTTACTTGGGATCTGGAGTGTTGAACATGGGTCCTTAGACTTCACAAGTGCCTTAACCGCAAAGCCATCTCTCCAGCCCACCTGACTGTGTTTCAAGCTCCCCTTCATCCTTGGTCTTGCACAGTTAGAGAAGAGGATGCAAGGCTTCATGTAGAGCATCCAAGATAGGATCTGAACAGCTTGGGCATCACTTTTCCCCCCACTCCTTCCCTCCCTCCCTACAAGAAACACTAACGGGATGATCAAGTCACGGTAGATGGTGTGTGACAAGGTCCTGGGGTAGACAAGTGCACTGGGCCCCATGCATGGCCAGCAGTCAGGGACATAATTACTGGCAAAGCAACATGGGCAGTGATGGGATCTACTGGTTGCCCTGGTAGCAGGAGTGTAGAAATCGAACACAGAGAGATGCAATAGAACAGAGGACACCAGGACCCTAGTAGGCAGGACCTGTTTCCAGGCAGCCCCGAAGAACAGGAAATCAGGCTGGAGGGCAGGTGGGCACCAGTGCAAAGGGTGTGCCTTCTGCGTTCTGGGATGAGGACCTTGGAGTGCTAGGGCCCAGGGGGATGTCAGAGCATTTTAGGCAGGGCTGTGCTGATTGGATGGTAATGCTGGCTGGAGTGGGGATGAATAAGAGGGGCAAAATGGGCATAGTGTCCTGGGGGCACCTGGCACATTCCTTGGCCTTTCTCTGCTCAAATTGATCAGCTCTGCTTGGCAGATAGGCCAACTGCAAGGGCGAAGGGTTTTCTGCTCTCAGCCCAGTTGCCAGCTTTCCGGATCTGTCCAGTGGGACCTACTGACGGGTTCCTGGGGAGGCGTGAGGACAGGCTGTTTCTTTAGCCCCTGGAGTTTATGCAGGACTTTGTCCACCCGCCGCACCCCATGGCTCTGCTTCCTTCTCTCAGCCCTCCTGCTTCAGAGGTAAGATGCTTTTTCAAGTCGCTCATCTCTGGCCTCCTTCTCTGGTCCCCACATCTGGATTCTTAGTACCTCCACCTCTGGAGCTGACCCCTGGGCATAGGTCTTTTTGTTTTAAACACTTAGTGTGATGGATTTAAAACTTTTTTCTTTATTTATTTTAGAGAGAGAGAAATAAGCAGGAGAGGGGGAGAGGATGGGTACACCAGGGCCTCCAGCTGCTACAAACAAACTCCAGGTGTGTGCGTCCCCTTGTGCATCTGGCTTACATGGGTCCTGGGGAATTGAACTTGGGTCCTTTGGCTTTGCTGGAAAGCACCTTAACCACTAAGCCATTTCTCTAGCCTATGCTGGTTAACTTTCTTTCTTTCTTTCTTTTTTTGGGGTAGGGTCTCACTTTAGCTCAGGCTGACCTGGAATTCACTACGTAGTGTCAGGGTGGCCTTGAACTCATGGTGATCCTCCTACCTCTGTTTCCCGAGTGCTGGGATTAAAGGCATGCACCACCATGCCTGGCTTCTGGCTAATTTTCTATGTTAACTTTCCCAAGGGTGCCGAGATAGCTGATAAAGTCACTTCTGGGTGTGTCTGTGAGGGTCTTACCAACACTTGAAATGGCACATTAAATCCAGAAAATGCGCTTCACTGCCCATCATCCAGTCCGTCAAGAGTCCAGACAGAACACAAAGAAAGGGTGGGGTCTCCTTCTTTCCTCAGTGGAGGGTAGATGGACATCCAACTTCTGCCTCGGACATTAGAACCCCTGGCTCTAGGGGCTTCAGACTCAGGTTGAATGAGACCATCCGCTTTCTTGGTTGGCCAGCCTCCAGATGGCACATTTTGGGATTTCTTGGTTTCCACGACTCCTGACAGAAACAAGGAAGAAAGAATTTATTTTGGCTCCCAGTTTCACGGGTGGTGGGCAGTCCCTCGATTCCTGTTCTTGGTAGGCTATCGGGGAGTGGGTGCGTGTGGCAGGGGATATCTGGATCACACCATGGCAGGTCAGGAAGCAGAGAGCAACAGAATGACAGATAGATCTCCAGGGATAGTAGATCCTCAAGCACCCACTCACAATGACTTGCCTTCTCCAGCTGGGCCCATCTCCCAAATTTTCCAGAACTTCCCAAAACAGCACCACTGGCCAGAGGACCAAGTATTGAAAGCATGAGCCTGTGGGGACATTTCAAAACTCAAATTCAGTGGACCCTCTCTCCTTTGCTTCCTCCCTCCCACTCCCTCCAGTGAGCCTCCTGTTCAAGGTCCCCACTTGGGCCTGACTGGCTGAGGTGGAGAAAGAGAGTCAAATTCAAGTTGCAGGGTCAGCCAGTTTCCCATACAAGGCTGGATGTAACCATTTTAGGCTTCGCAGGTCACACGCTAACCTTGGCTGCTGTTGTGCATAGTTAGCTTTAGACAGTAAATACAGGGGTGAGTATAGATGTGTCCCTAGGAAGCTTCATTTGTGGAAGCAGGCCACTTACAAGGTTCTCTTCAAGGGCATCATTTACTGACCCCAGACTTAAGGGTTTGGGTGGCTAGAAAGATGGCAAATGATGTGAACCAAAATCCAGACAGAAGACCCAATTTGGGATGGAAGTTAAGAGCAGGGTCCGTAGCGGTGGCTAGAAGGTCCCACGCCAGGTGGGAGCTGGGGGCGACGTGTGCTCTGGAGGTTGGAGGTTTGCGTTGCTGTAGCCGTTTCGTGGCATCATTAGTGTCTTTGTCATCCTTAGTGCCAACTTCAAGGTCATCTAACAGCCGTTCCATGGTCATAAAATCTTTTTGTGTCTTTCTGAGTCTTGAAGAATTGAACCTGTGCTGGTAGACTTTGCAAGCAAGTGCCTTTAACCTCTAAGCTATCTCCTCTGCCTCAGTAATTGCTCCTTAAGTCTCTTTCTACAACAAATAGTCCAACTTCTCCCTTTTCTTTCTCTCTTCTGTTTTGTGATCAGACCTGAGAACTGAGTGCCCAATTCCAGGTACTCTTAGAAGACAAAAAACTTCCACTTCCTTCAGTCTAGAGAATCTATTTCTATTCAGGCAAACTCCTGATTCACACTGAATGTGCTATTAACTAAAACAACCAATGGCACACCTCTCCATATAGTTAGCCACTGGGAACCACAGTGCAGGAGTTTATATTTTTAGATTTCATCTTATAATTGATTCATTGTTCCAAGCCACTTTAGATTGGCAGTGGGGCATGGGTGTGATGGTCTTGATTTTGAGAGAGAGAGAGAAAGAGGGAGAGAAAGAGAGAGAGGGAGAGAGAGACAGAGACAGAGAGAAAATGGGCATACAAGGGCCTATAGCCACTGTGAACAAATTCCAGATGCATGTGCCACTTAGTGCATCTGGCTTATGTAGGTACTAGGGAATTGAACCTGGGTCTACAAGCTTTGCAGGCAAGTGTCTTGACTGCTAAGCCATCTCTCCAGCCTAGCCTTTAACTTTTGCTCCTCCTGCTTCTCCCTCCTGAGTACCTCCACACCTGGCATTGTGGTATTACTATCAGCATTTGAAAATGTGCTAAGAGGGCTGGAGAGATGTCTCGGTGGTTAAAGGTATTTGCTTACAAAGCCTACTGGCCCAGGTTCAATTTCCCCAGTACCCATGTAAAGCTAGACGCACAAAGTGGTGCATGGTCTGGAGTTTGTTTGTAGCGGCTAAAGGCCCTGGCATGCTCATACTCTCTCCTTCAATCTCTCTCACAAATAAAGAAAAAAATTTTTTTTGTAAAGAAAATGAACTAAGGCAAATGTTTTGGATGACAAAATCAGGACCATCACAAATGTCTCCATATGTCTGGAGGTCGTTTGCAGAGGCAGAGGCCCTGGCATTCCTATATACCTCCCACACAATAAAAAAAAATTAAAAAGGAGCAATTACTGTTATTTTCAAATATCTAAGTGGATGCTGCATATAAGATGACTTAAGTTCACATTGCCTTTTTATGTAGATAAGTCCGCAAACTTTCAGGTATTGATTTTAGGGAGTGAAATTAAAAAAAAACAACAACTGTTTTTCTTGGGCTGGTTTAGCGGTTAAGGCATTTGCCTGCAAAGCCTAACAACCCAGGTTCAACTCCCCAGTACACACATAAGCCAGCTGTACAAGGTAGAGCATGCATCTGGAGTTCATTTGCAGTGGCTGGAGGCCCTGGCATGCCCATTCTCTCTATATCTGCCTTTTGCTCTCTCCTTCAATCTCAAGTAAGTAAATATTATGTAAAAAAATTCTGTATTTCCAAGCATGCATAATATATGCACGCACACACATACATACATACATACATATGTTGCGGGGAGAGAATATGAGACCAGGCATGCCAGGGCCTCTGGCCATTACATATGAGCTCCAGACACATGCATCACTTTGTGCACCTGGCTTTCCATGAGTACTGTGCAATCAAACCCAGGCCATCAGGCTTTGGAAGTAAGAGCCTTTAACCACTGATCCATCTCTCCAGCCCGGGCGTGGGATTTTTATCTCAGTGTGTGAACAATTGGAAGTGTGATGTGTTTGGTTATTCCGACACGGAGAGTTGTCAGGGCCAGTACTGAAAGAAGCCAACGAGTGTGATTTCCATATTTGACCTCGAGGAGAGTCAGTGGAGCTGATAGAAAGGAGAAAATAAGTAGCTAAGCAGAAGGAAAAATAATGTAACTTTGCTAGTAATTAAACTGAAATTAAAACAGCATGAAAGTACTACTGTTGCTAAACAGGAAAATACTACAATAATGAACTCAATGCAGTGACGCTGGGGCTCACGCGCATGTCTGTTACACCGACGCCTTTGGAAGGGGCTGTGAATGGACGGTCGCGGTACTGCTCTTTTCATTACAATCATCTGATAGACATCTAAGCAAAAGACAGGTTGAAACTATAAATTACCACCTGCCTGCAGATCTTCATGGTAGTGTAGCTTATAAAGACCAACTAGAAGCAAGTCAGACATTGAAAAATAATCATTATATCTTATTATAAAAGAGTCACTTTCACCATGGCTATATGTAAAATGCATAGGGTATCTGTCATGTTATGTAGCATGTTCTGTGATTAAAATGACAAATCATATAAACGGATCCAATATAAGGGTCAGAAGATTCCACTGTTCAAGTGGAGCTCTGTTTCGAGCCTGCAGGACATATTTTGGGTACATCTCTAAATTTGGTCCTCAGATATTTGGTCTGTGACTCAGTTGTCTCTAATGTCGACCCAGTTTTATTATGATTTTTTAACTTTCTTACTGACATAAAAATCATACACTCCCTTGGTTTTATGATGAGAGCAGAATGGACCCATTAAATGAAGAATCTGTGACCTAGGGGATTTTCAAAATCAGCCACTGTCTTATTTTCAGATTTCATCCATCATGTGGTCTCTTCCCATAGTATATATTTTTAGAAGTTAGTCTGAAATGTGTAGCAGATGGGGAGAAAGTAGAACTCCCAATCCCTCTCAAATGAACTGCTGTATTTGAGGGAGATTTAACTGTCTACTCCCAAAGTACTTTATTATGGACTAACATAAAACAATTCTAGAGTCATTAAGGATGCTTTACCCAAAAATACTCAGGGATGATTTCAAATTAAGGTATGACTGTTTTAAGCATCATTCAAACGTAGTGCTCTGGAAATGCTTATTCATAGCACACAAAAGGAGTAAATGTTTAATACACTTCTTCCTGAGTCAAAAAATTGTGGGCTGGAGAGATGGCTTAGCAGTTAAGGAATTTGCCTGCGAAGCTTAAGGACCCATGTTTGATTCTCCAGGTCCCACATAAGCCAGACGCACAAGGTGACACAAGCCCACAGGGTCACACGCACACCCAAGATGATGCATGTATCTAGCTGGAGTTCAATTGGAATGGCTGAAGGCCCTGGCATGCCAATTCTCTCTCTCTCTCTTGCTCTCACTCTCATGCATAAAAAATAATTGTCTTCTCTCGATAATCAAAAAAGCTCACAACACCCTGGGTTTGTATTCCTGCAGGTAAAAAAAAAAAAAAAACTGTCACAACACACAATAGCTGGGCATGGTGAGGGATGCCTGTAAGCCCAGCACTCAGGAGGCAAAGGTATCGTTCAGAAGGATTCCAAGTTCAAGGCCAGCCTGGGCTACATGGTGAGGCTATCTCAAACAGCAGTCACATCTATAATGACCATATGTAGGGAATCTGAGAAGTAAACAGAGTGACAGAACATGAGCTTTTAGCTCATAAATAAGAGCCTTCTAATCAACCAGGATCCATTTGCAAATACTCTCATCTGTTCAGAACTTTCTAGAAGGTTGTGGTTTCTTAGTCTAGAATACTTTCATCAGGCAATTCAGTCAGGAGGAGGAAGAAAAACTGGCTGAGAGCAACAGTGTCCCTCCCTTTCCAAACCTGGCCTCAATGCCACAAAGTAACTGCAAGGCCGGTGAGGTATTGTTTGTAGGGGGTAGCCCACTGCTTTGAGAGGTCACAGGACAGTCACATCGAAGCCTGCAGGTGCTGTCCTTTTAAGCTCTCTTAGGTATGTTGATTGCCCAAGTAGGCGCCTCACCTCAGCTGCTTTGAGAGATACTTGTCAAAAAGGGTCACGTATCTTGCTGTCTGTGACTACCCCTTGTGTTTAGCTGATTGCTTGATCATCAGATTTGTCTCTGAATGAGTTCAGCTTTATCCCGTCTGGCCTCATCAAACACTGATTTGGCATCAGGGAGGACTCTGCACAACTTTCAAGATGATCCTGAAAGCAAGACTCCAAGATGTCATTAACAAGGTCCCAACATGCAGGCTACTGGCGACTGGAGAAGCTTCTTTAGAATCGTAGACCTTCCCCAGGATACACTGGCTGACCTTATGATAACGTCATAACCACTAGGACAGGAGAAGGAGACATAGCCTGAAAAACTAGGGGACAGAGACCCTTCTGTATGGGGACTTCACAGTGGGGTGGAAACTGAAGGTGGCTTTATTGGGGTGACTACTGCTGGAGAGTTCTAGGCAGGACACACTAAAAACCAAAACCTCCATGAAAGGAACCGGAAGAATCTCTCGAAAACATCACTTTTGTCCTCTTTTGGCACTGATGGTACCCAGTGACCCACTGTGTGGTGGTTTGATTCAGGTGTCCCCATAAGCTTAGGTGTTCTGACTGCTAGGTTCCCAGCTGATGGAGATTTGGGAATTACACTTCCTGGAGGCAGTGCATTGTTGGTGGTAGGCTTTTGGGTGTTATAGCAATTTCCCTTTGCCAGTGTTTGGGCACACTCTCCTGTTCCTGTTGTCCACCTTATGTTGGCCATGGAGTGGCGTCCACCCTCTGCTCATGCTATCGTTTCCCCCTCCATTCTATAAGCCAAAATAAACCTTTCCATTTCCACAAGCTGCTCTTGGTCGGGTGATTTCTGCCAGCAATGAGAACCTGACTGCGACACATTGCTTGGTCACACTCCCTTCATCTCTGTGCAGCTCCCTGTGGCCTCCTGTGGTCTGCTCTGGTCTGCGTGTGTTCTGCAAAGGCCCACCTAATGGAACAGGGTCCCTGGTGTGCTAGCAGAACACTGACAGGGATGAGTAGAAGGTGATTGGACTCTAAAGGGCATCACCCTTGATAACCGTCACTGTAGTTCTCATGGGGACTTGGTGGTTGCCAAGACAATGGGTTGTTAGAGTGTGGTGGTTTGATTCAGGTGTCCCTCATAAACTTAGTTGTTCTGAATGCTGGGTTCCCAGCTGATGGAGATTTGGGAATTAACACCTCCTGGAGGGAGTGTATTGTTGATGGCAGGCTGATGGGTGTTGTGGTGGTTTGATTCAGGTGTCCTCCATAAACTTAGGTGTTCTGAATGCTAGGTTCCCAGCTAATAGAGATTTGGGAATGAACACCTCCCGGAGGGAGTGTGTTGTTGGGGGCAGGCTTACAGGTGTTATAGCCAGTGTACCCTTGCCAGTGTTTGGCACATTCTTCTGTTACTATGGTCCACCTTATGTTGGCCAGGGGGTGATATCCACCCTCTGCTCATGTTGTCATTTTCCCTGCCATCACGGATCTTCCCATCAAGACTGTAAGCCAAAATAAACCTCTTTTTCCCCAGAAGCTGCTCTTTGTTGGATTTCTACCAGCAATGCGAGCCTGAATGCAACATGTGTTATAGCCAGTTTCCCTTTGCCAGTGTTTGGCACACTCTCCTGTTGCTGTTGTCCACCTTATGTTGGCCAGGAGGTGATGTCCACCCTCTGCTCATATCATTTTCCCCACCATCATGGAGCTTCCCCTTGAGTCTGTAAGCCAAAATAAACCCCCTTTTCCCCACAAGCTGCTCTTGGTCAGGTGATTTCTGCCGGCAATGTGAACCTGACCGCGATAAAGAGAGAGCCTGGACCCGATGGTCTCATTTCCTGTCTCGCCATGTAAGATCATCCTGGCTGCAGACATTTGGTTCTTTTTCTGTTTCTTCACTTTACGATGCAGCCTGGAGGCCCTTGCCAGGGTAGACCTGTGGTTTGGAACCTCCAGCCACCAGAATCATGAGCCAAACAGCCCTCTTCACTTCAGAAATGACTCAATACCAGGCACCTTAAAAAAATTTTTTTTGAGAGAAAAGTGGCACGCCAGGGCCTCCTGCTGCTGCAAATTCCAGATGCCTGTGCCACTGTGTACCTCTGGCTTTACGTGGGTACTGGGGAAGTAAATGGGGGCCATCGGGCTTTGCAAGCAAGAGCCTTTAACTGCTGATCCATCTCTTCAGACTCCCCTCTGACCAGACTGCCCCCCCCGCCCCTGGCATCTCGAGAGAAAAACTCACAGGGTATGTGTGTTGTGAGCCTGAGTAGGTACTTAAGTAGTGACATAATGTAAATCCTGGGAGGTGAATTTTAGTGTATATCAGCACTAGAGACTCTCAGGACCTGGGATAGGCACCCCATACTCAAATTCAACCTCAGTTTACTATCTGACAACTTCCAAGTGTAAGGCAAACTGGCTTGACTACAAGTTCACAGTTCTTGCCACCGGGGCTGGAATTCTCTTGAGATCCACAGATAAGCCTAGGCTCAGACTATATACTTGTGTACTTCCTGAGGCACGTGAGGAACAGTAAGTGTGGCTGAGAACCTAAACCCAGGACTGGAGCCCTGCATAGCCCCTATTGCCGCTCAGCGCCTGCTTGAGGGGACGTTGTGCACACACCACACGATCGAGTTCATCAATTGATGCAACTCAGTAATTTTTATTGCAACTGGAAGACAATACATCACAGAAACTTTATGGTAGGTCTGGGGAAGTGTTATTTACAATAAATGATGAAGTAGTTTGTCTTTGGCAATATGATTACATATGAAGAACGCAAAATACAGTATGGATCCCTCCAAAGCAACATCACCAAGTCCCTCGAGTTTGGCTGAGGGCGCCTGCCTCCACACCGCTCTTTAGGTTAACACAAACACCACTGAACATCATTAGCTTTCTTCTGTATGGTTCTCCCTTTCTATTCATGATATTGGCAGTTTCATACGGAGAATACAGAAAAAAAAATTGGCTTCTGAAAAATTATTACTCTTGTAAATTAATTTGGCCATGTAGGTCTATTGGCCAGTGAAGGTCAGGTGACCCTATGACATCAACCATAAACCTCTTGGTTTTTTGATTGCTTTATCACTGTTTTTGTTTTCTGTAAAAACACAAACAAAACTCAGAAATGTTACAGAGAATATTAAAAATGTACAAGTGTATATGCTTCCCAGACACACAATACCTTTTCCCTCCCCATTTTCACCATGGCAGTATAAGCAGTGAGAATGACGGTGTGGAACTGGTTACCGAGGAAGCTATGACCTTGGATGGCTTCACACATACTCAAGAAACAGTGAATGTTTCGATAACTCAGTGTGCTGTTTCCTCTAAAAGAAAATAAGTGGGGGGTGGAGGGGAAGTGGGGGAAGTCAGGCCCCTGTCATGAAAGGATAAAATGTAATTTCTGGGTTTGACAGACTCACCATATCGAAGTCTTTTAAGAATCCAATATGGAATATCAATTATTTGCAAAAGGGCAGAGAAGGCTGTTCTCCACTTTTGCAAATGAAGTACAGTGCAAAATCACTGCTGTACAGATTCCAAATAAATAGTCTTGATTTCGACATTGACAAAACAGGAAGGGTAACCGTGAGCTCACGTGAGTCAGAAACGAGCTGTGACGTCGGTTTGGTCTCAGCTCCACAGCCAGATGCAGCACCATGGGACTCATCCGGTCTCGGCCGTGAAAAGGTGGGTCGCTTTGAGAAACGGCGTTTGCCTTCCTTATTTTTTTGGTCAGTGAAGCTAGCACTTGTTTGCTGAAGTGTGGAAGAGTGACATGGCCGCACTCATCATTCACGATAAAGCAACCGCGTGGACAAGTCTGCGCTTCACGCAAGAATACCCAGCAGGAGAGCGACACTGGGCGCTGGCCACCGCGGCTGGCGCTCTCTCAGAGGAAGAGGGCTTAACAGATGAGTTCACAAAGGTAGGCAGGTCTGTACAGAACACTGAATGCCATGTGTAAATCCTCATGAAATTCCAAGGAACAGGAAAACCACACAATGTATATACTTTGATTTACACATTCCGTTACAAAGGAAGAAAAAAAAAAAGAAGAAAGAAAAGACACCATTACAACTTTGTAACTGTGTTAACTGCAATAGAAACCAAAGTCTAGAGTTGGGCAGGTAACTAAAAAGGGGTTTATCACTTCGGTTATATAGCAAAAGTGTTGATGTATATTATATATAGTAGTATAAATAATAAAAAAGTATTATTTAAATTAGATCACAGTGCTGCGTTAGGTGCGTAACAGTGTTTGATATAGTACTGGTGGGCTGGGACCTATGACACTAAGGACTTAACTGTCAACACTGGTAAGTCACAATCAAGAGGGGACACAGAGTTCCAATGTTTTCTTTTGGTGGCAAAAAAATTAATAATAATAATCCTGAAGGTAAAAGAAAAATACTTCTCTACAGAAACACAAAAGTAAGTCGCAACATCTGGGCAGCTGTGATCCACCAGAAAGAAATGAGTCCCAACCTGAATAAAGTTGAAAGGGAAAGAGAAATCACATTGGATTGAATCTAATACCATATGGGAACTCCCCCCACCCCATGCAGGTTACTTGTCCCTGACTCCACATCAAAGAGCCCTTCAGGGAAAGACCAGAGGCCTCAGAGCAACACCACTGAAACTCAATGGCACGTGGTCTGAGCAAGTCTGCTGTACTGGACTGTGAGGTGAGGACAAAGCCAGCCACTCTTCTCTGGGCACCATTCAATGTGACACCTCTCTCCCAGAATGCCCTGTGGTAGAAACAGCTATGGCCAGTAAGCACTAGACTCACCGAGTGACTCAACAAGAAAACTCTATCCTTGAGAAAGGGTCTCAACCCATTCCTCCTTCAAAACTCAGCCCTAAGATCCAAACAGGCCACAGTCTTCCCTGGGCATGGTTTCCTCACAATACCATCTAAGTGTGAGTGTGGCTCACTTTTAGTTTTGGATAGACGGCTTTTCCAAAGAACTCCCAAAAGTACAATGTTTAAGGGGGGGGGGAGGGGACAAGTAGGAGCTTGTGGTAGATTATAAGGCTGGGGGAAAAAAAATCTATGATGCAAACCCTTTCCACATAGTACTAGATAAAAGACAATTATAGTAGGATAAAAATAACTGTCTATGTGTATTTATTTCATCTGAGAAGAAAGAGCTATGGTCTCTTTCTCTTAAATGTGTCCGAGGGCCAATAGCAAGTAATTGTAGATGGCATGGTGCTGATGTATTCACGGCTGTTGTCAAAGCATCTTTAAATATTGCTATAGTTCCCCGGGTCCCTCCCCCCGCCCCGCCCCATGTGAGTATGTGAGATACTGGAATGACACACGGACTGCCACTTCTCCCTGCAGGAGAAATGAAAGCAAGAACACCACACTCCTTGACAACGCTCAGGCGATCTGTCAGACTAATGGATACATAGGCTACTTTGAAAGCTAAGAGGACACCTGACATTTGAGAAGGAATTCTGAGACTACGGTGAATGACAAGCAAAATACTCTTTCACAAATAGGCTTGTGCTTAAATTCTCTACTGTTCTTGGAGGAGGGGGAAAGAGAGGGTGCCTCCTGCCCCTTGGCTTAAGGACACAGACAACCTCATTCTGCAACGATTTCGCTACAAACAGCCACATATACATCGATACTTTGTTTTTGCCTCAACAATCAAAATACAGTTAAAACACAATTGAGCCACTGTTTTGGTTATGCATAATGTGTATGCCTCCAAAAACAGAAGAAAAATAGAAAAAAGTACCCTTACTAAAGTTTCCCCAACAAGTCTTCCAGAAGATCCAACGAAGGTGCCAAGGGAGGCTCAGGAGAACACACTTAGAAAGCTGCCCGATGAGGTATTTATGCAGAGAGTGTGGTTCTGGAGTTAAGAACACACTTGTATTAAGATAGGTTTCTAGTTCTCAAAGAGATCAGAAAAGTAAATCACACACATTGCATTTTATTACTTCCTAAAAGAGGCTTTGCTCCTTTAGAAAACTGAAATGAGGGGAGACAGCCCACTGTGGGGGTGTTTACTGGAAGAAGTCCCCTGCCAGAAACTGGGCTGAGCGTTTACCTCTGCCTTTCAGGAGAAGTCTGTATTTGATCATCTTGGGGATGGGGGGCTGGGGAGGGGAGGGATGTGGGGATGGACATTTGGGTTCACACTATCAACATGTGGCTCAGGTTCCATAGCTTGGATGGCTTTTAGGGTGTCAGATGTTTGGGGAGAAAGAGGGATCAGGGCACTGCAAAGCCACACCTGCGTTGCTGCCTGACCTGAGCTAACAAGCCCAAGGAGCCCAGGCCCAGGGGCTGGTTCTAGGAATACTCAAAACCATCCCGACCCCGAAGACTGATGCAGTTCCAGATGGCACCTGTTCCTAGCAGGTGGGTGTGTCTTTACAGGCCCACTGCTGTTCTGTCTGAAGTTCCAAATCGGCTTAGATCCCTCCTTTGCCCAACCCCTCAGATCCTGAGCCACTAGCAGTGGGTGTTTTTGTGTTTTAAAATTTCCTTCCATTCAGGTGGAAGACCATATCCTTTCAGAGGTTTCTCTTTGGATCTCAAGGGAAAAAAATTATTATTATTATTTTTTAGGCAAAGGTAACAGGAGTTTCTGGTCTGCGTGACACGGTCCGGTTGTCTAAATTCAGCTCTCACAATCTAGGTGGTTTTAGTTCCAGGGTGGTAACTGAGGTGGCAGAGAGAGCCAGCCCCTCCTCGTTACTGCGAAATGGCATTGTTGCAATAAAATGTCTGGGGCTGACTCTCCTAACCTCTGTTTCGCTTCCTCCTTCACAGGTTTCCTATCTCCTACCCTCACCCAATAAGGCCCATTAGCATGTTTCCCCTTCTTCTGGCTAATTTGCATAATTATTCACTGCCTTTTTCCTAGAACCAAATCATGGTAATGATTTTTCTCAAGTAAGCGTCCCATAATTCTCTTGATTCTATCATACACACTACTAAGTTTGCCCTCAAATTATTGCGTCATGTTAAACACATACAGACAGAGAGGAAGGACACACTCCTCAGTAGAGAATCAGAGGGGTCAGGGCTGAGAGCAGACAAGGCAGTACAGAGTCCAACCATCGAGCCCGACCAGAGCATGAAGATGTTGTTTATATTGCAGAGTAAGTTCCCCAACAGTCAGAATTTGTCCCTGAAGAAGGTTAAACCTTAAACACCTGCTTCAAAAAACCAAAACAAAATAATAAAGAAAAAAAAAAAAAAAACGGAAAGGGGGGGGAGAGAAAAAAAAAAAAAGAACCTCTAAGCCTAAGGGCTTAAAAATTAGAGGCATAGCCTTTTCTCTATTTTCTATATTTATATGAAAATAATTCATGCTTCATGCTAAATACATTATTTACCTTACAAGAACTTTGTTATTTCTGAATTTAAAAAAGTTTGTTTTTGTGATTTTTTTTTCTTTTTCTTTTTTTTTTTTTTCTTTTTTTTCTTCAAAGGAATCCATGCATTGTGGATCAGAAATTTCTGCTGGCTACACTGGCTGAATGTGGAAATCACTGATTTTTGTAAAGATGAGTCTTGACATTAATTGTCAACTCCTTTTGGAGGGCAGTATAGGAGTTTTCTTATTTGCCATCATTTTTTTTTGTTTTGGGGCTGTTTTTGTGTTCCATCAATGCGCTCTAAACCTTTTAAAAATACACAATATTAATGGCAGTTTCCATGGCTTCCCCCCTCCCAACTTGGATCAGATAGTTGATAGACAGAAAAGAATCTGCACCACTATTTCCTTTCTGAACAGCCACTGTCATTTCTTGGACATGATTGCTTTTCACTTGGGTAGTTAAGAAGACATGGCCTGTTTCCTCCATCAGCTTGCTCTTGTGTTGTGTGTGTGTGCGCGTGCATGCAGGTGCACTTGCTCACGCATGTGTAGGGCCAACCTTCAGGCTTATGGCTTTTGGAACTTTTTTTTTTTAAATATAGAATAGAATTCACTTATTAAGCAACAGCTCTGAGAATTTACCCCACTTTTCTTTTTGAGTTATACTTGATGATTCTAAACAGTCCAGTGTTCAACTTGATGAGACAGACATACCAGGCTCAAGGTTAAGCAGCACAGAGGACTGGCTAGCTGAGCCCTGTGCTTGCTGTGTGGCCACGCCAAGGGTGTTCCTGGCACAACAAGGTGCCAAGGCCACGGTGTGGGTCTCTCCTAGTGGACACAGGACTCTTGAATTTCTCAGAGTGCTTTATGCACTCCGCTCTGAGTACACTTGGAGGGGAATCCTGACCTTTGAAACCTAAGGGTTGGGCCTGAACAATGATGACTTTACACGGGTGCCTTGTGAGTGGCACATGTGTATCCCTGTGGCATTCCCGATGACGTCCCTGTGGATTCGGCCACAGGCTTCTGACAGGCTGCAGGAAGCAATGGTCATTTTGGCTTTTCTCGGTTTTGTCTTCAGATAATGAAAAGCGTTTGTAAAACAGCTGAGTGTCAATATGAGTTCTATGGCTTCAATCTCCTTCAAACATAAAATTCTTAAGGGTCCAAAACAAAAGAGAGGGGGGGCAAATAAAAAAAGAGGAAAGAAAAGAAAACCAAACCAACAAAAGGAAAAAACAAAAACAGAAAAAATTGCTGATATTGCCACAAATCATTAGAAATCTCCTGACATGCTGAAACCAAATGGCCTTAAGTTCAAAACAAATCAGTGACTTGTTTTCAATTTTTTGTGGTTTCCTTTTGCTCTTTCTGTCCCTTTGCCGTCCGATTGGTGATGTTATTCAAACAGGACCGAATCCCTGCCAAGTGCAGGAGCGACCCAGCTGCCTCTTTCATCTCCTCATCGTCGCTCTCCGGAGGCTTTTCCGTACGTCTCTTTTTGAGGGGCAGCGTATCGCTGGGGACCTTTCTGGCCTTGGCGAAGTGCTGGCGCTTCTTGTGCTGCGACGCGTACCCACTGTCCCCCAGGGCATCCTTGGCCTCCTTCTGGCTGGGCTTTCTGTCATCCTCCTCTGTCTCGCTGTGGCTCTCGTGGCTCTGGAAGCTGCCCTCACTGCCCTCCTGGCTCCCCTTGGTGGCAAACTCGTAATGGTCATCAGCCGAGGAAGAGGAGGAGGAGATGGAGTCACTGGCAGGTGAGGTGCTCCGGGTGTTGGAGGACTTGGCACTGCTGTAGTTGTGGTCCTCCTTGGGGTCTCCGCTGACCACTGGGGAGCCACATGACGGCTCACTCTCAGTCCTCATCCGGCAACTGGTGATGCCATTCCTGCAGACAGATTGGACAATGGATTAGACCTTTTCTGACAGAAACATGGGCAACATGCCTGCCTCTGTGCACACACACACACACACACACACACACACAAACACTTGCTTGCAGTTTGGAGCCCTGTGCAACCAGGTCTTCAATCTCCACACCTTGCCTTCTGTGCCTACCTCCCTGTGTTGGCATTTTTCACTCAATCTTTGTGGCCGAGCTGTCAAAACAGCTCTCTTGCGAGGGTGACGGCCAGTGGAGGCTCTCCCTTGTGCCCTTCCGCAGCATGCACCTGGGTGCTGCCGGCTGACAGTGGCTGGGAAGCACTCCGTCTGGAGTGGTGTTTGTCCAAAGGGTCGATCCAACTCCCTGCCCCGTGCCGACAGCTCCTCATCATGCATCCCTTCCTTCCTTCACTCAATCTACCAGTGTTCACTGAGTCTCCAAGGGAAATATGCACAGATGTAGGGAGGGCCTGGGGGAGGTATACGCGGCTGGTTAACATACAGGCACCATCGTGAAGACGCTGTAGTCTAACATAATGGCGGGTCAAAGTCGGATTAGAGAGAGAGAGCGCGCGCATGTGTGCAGTGACTGTTTCTTGAAGCTAGCAAGACAGACTTGGGATTGGAGCTAAAGCTGAAGTCCTCAGCCACACTGTCAGACCGACTCTGGCAATCGTCTCTGACAAGGCTCCCTGCTAGGGCTTCCAGCAGATTCTCCAGCACTCATCAGAACGAGTCTTTACGTCTGGATAGGGAATGACTTCTTACACTTCTCCCAGCACGAGGCAGATGTTCAGGGCAGGCAGAAGTCAGAAGGATGGATACACGCAGGAGGGGAGGGTTATGTAAAGCCAGAGGGAAAAGAAACAGGGGACAAGGTAACCAGGCTGGTTCACTTCCTGTCAGCTCCCCCATCTCAGCATCTCCTTCTAACAGGTCTGAGGAACATGGCCCCAACTGTAGCAATATTACTTTCCCTCTAGAGAGTGCTTCCTATCATCCTATGAATCACAAATAACCTGCTGGGTGTGTGAGTATGTGTGCACGCGCGTGCATGCCACTCGGGTGCCAACTCTAGAAGGCAGGCCTGGTCTGTTATGTTCCAGATGCTACCACTACGTGCATTACAGACCCTCAGCAGATTTATAGGCCTATGAGGGAAGGGGTGGAACTGTGTGACAAGGTATGACATTTGGAAGTGACTGTGGTCTCCAGTGTCACAGCTGACAGGACCCCGTTGAGGACACGACACTGGTGAGAAGACCATGGGCCCTGTTGCAGTCTGGTTTGCGTTGCTGGTAGCAATCACCCAACCAAGAGCAGATTCTGGGGGAAAACATGTTCATTTTGGCTTATAGGCTCAAGGGGAAGCTCCACGATGGCAGGGAAAACGAGGGCATGAGCAGAGGGTGGACATCACCCCCTGGCCAACATAAGGTGGACCACAGCAACAGGAGAGTGTGCCAAACACTGGCATGGGGAAACTGGCTACAACACCCATAAGCCCACCCCCAACAATACACTCCCTCCAGGAGACGTTAATTCCTAAATCTCCATCAGCTGGGAACCTAGCATGCAGAACACCTAAGTTTATGGGGGACACCTGAATCAAAGCACCACAGGCCCAGACCACCAGGGAGAGACATCAGGGAGCCTCTTTACCCCTGTGGACCTTAAGGCCCAGGGAGAGACCTTAGGTGAAGCCTACACAGGAAGTGGAGAGGGAGAAAGTCCTTAATACAAATGCTGTAGGAAGGGTGATACCAGGCCGTGTAACACGTGCACCCTCAAGTCCTAGTTGTCCCCGAAAGCCCCTCGTGGTATCGCACGATCTGAGCTTAGCACCACCTCGCCAGATCCTCGCGGTGAAGCCAGAATGCGCTGCACTTGTGTCTCAGCGTTGCGTATTAGTCACTGAGCTGTTTTAGATCATGAAGACCTAGCTTCCTCACTGACTTCCATAGCGATGCGCTGATTCAATGACAAGCCCTGGGTCCACAGAGCTCTCCTCCTCTTCCCCTCTCCTCTCCCCCTCCCCTCCCCTCTCCTCCTGCCCCCCCCTTCTGCTGACAGCCCCTCCACTTCCTGCTGCTGTGAGGTCCTTATCTAGGACAGTCTTAACTTTCTATTCCACAGTCAGGGGGAGGATTAAGAGGACTCAGTAGAGAAGCCCTAGGAAAGAAATTCAACAGGGGCTGGCCTGAGGACACAGCCCCTGAGCTTTGAGGACTTGTCTCTTCGATATTCATCTTCTGCAGATTCCCCCTCCCCCCCGCCCAGGTAGGGTTTTGCTCTAGCCCAGGCTGACCTGGAAGCCTTGAACTCATGACAATCCTCCTACCTCTGCCTCCTGAGCGCTGGGATTAAAGGCGTACGCCACCATGCCCGGCTCTTCTGCAGACTTTAACAGTTATTAAAAACTCAAGCCTCACATTACAGTTTTGAACTATTGATCAGTTTCCTAGGGTACCCAACTAGATTTGGATGAGTAAACTGGGCTATAGTTAGCTTTTAATGAATCGATTTAGTTCTGAATCCTCTTTTTTTTTTTTTTCCTGTTGTTGAGACTTACGGTCCACTCCACTAGCACAGGTCAGTGGAGAATAAGCCCTTGGCAAAGAGCCAAGAGGCTGACAAGCCCTCATCGCTATGGAAGTGAGGTGGAGGGCACATGTTCACTGTGCTTTCCCCCTCATTTTTTATAGTTTGATTCTTTTATTTTTTTATGAAGGTTTTGAGTTGGGACAAATCCTAGAACCAAAGCAATGACACACATTTTACTCCCATCTCACCACTAGCAGACCTCATGCTTAAAGACTCCTTTGTCTTCATTCTCTTTTACATGGGAATGTGTGTGCGTGTGTGCACATGCACAGTGGAGGCCAGAAGTCAGGTGACTTCCTCTATCATATCACTGTGTGTGTGTGTTTGAATAAAGCACTCTTCACACACAGACTTGGCCAGACAAGCTGGCCAGCAAGCCTCTTGCATGTTCCATCTTTTCTTCTTCCCAGCTAGGATTATGGGCATGTTATGTGGGTGCTGGGGATCCGAACTTAGGTCCTCATGTTTTCAGGGCAAGTAGCTTACCCGCTGAGCCATTCCCCCAGCCTTCTCATTTTCTTAAACAACTGGTTTTATTCTTCTGAAGCCGAGCCCACGAAGATAAGGAGAGCCAAAAAGAAGGTAATTCCACAGTTCCTGTGTCATGGAAGGTGCCACCCAGAGCAAGGCCCATGGGGGCCGGGATGTCACACTTCGCTTGAAACACCATCCAGCTCCACCTTTTCCAGGTAAACAGAAGCTCAGAGAACCCCCAGACCTGTGCACAGTGGGGTGGCCTTACTAGTTCCCAAACGGGGTTTCAACCAGGATTGTGAAATCTCTCTCTCTCTGTAGCATCGAAGTAAGGCGGTAAACTGAGAGCTAAAATATAAATGGGTGCGTTGCTCATTTGATGAAATTAAACTTTCCTTTGAATTTTAGCAGGGGTTTATAATCCATAAATTACACACAAAACTCAGCAGGGAGTGACAAGCGCCTTCAATTATTAACAGTGGCACAAGGTGACTCATGACGGTGTAGGCCAGCTGCCCTGAGTTGGTGTCAAATGCTTCCCACCGCAGGGCTGTCATGACAGGACACTGGGTGTGAAAGAGAAACCCGACATCCTGAACATGCTGGAAGGTGAATTTCTAACCACCTTTTCAAAAAATAAGTTCATTAAAATTAACACATGACCCATTGAAAATGCCTGTAATTTCTCAGTGTTAGCTGAATTCACATGTCATGATACCTATGATGATCATAAATTAGCATAAATGAAAGCCACCTGATTTTACTAGGCCTCTAGGAGTTGAAAGCACATGCCTCAACAAAGCCACGCACTGTATGAATCCCTAAGCCTGGATCTCCTTCTCTTGTCAACTACTCGGGAAATACGGAATGCATTAGTTCAAGCCAAGAATGATCAACATTTGCAACTAAGAAGTCAAGATGTTAATCTCTGGTTGTCAACTGGACAGGATTTAGAATCACCATGGAAACGAAGCTCTGGCATGTCAATGAAGAAGTTTCTGGATGGAGGCTGGATACACTCATTGTAACTGTGGGTAGCGCTGGTCTACCCTGGGCTGGAATCCTACACTGATTAAACAGGAACAATGAGCTACTTCTGACTGTGCACACGATGGGACCAGCTGCTTCACGTCCCTGAGACCACACCCTCCTTGTCACGATGGGTGTTATCCTGACCAGCAAGTAGGAACAGACCTTTCCTCCTCGACCGGCTTTCTTGGCTCAAGTATTTGGTTGCGGCAACAAGAACAGCAACTAATGCAAAATGTAGGCTGCCTGCTGGCTCTTCCGACCAGTTAATTATTCGTTCCGTCACAGTTGGATGGCATCGTTTACCTGGTACCCCGGGACTCTCTATGGAACAGATGGCTCTACACCTGCAGGCTGTCACATGGAAAAGGCGTCCTCCCAAGGCCGTGCGATGCTTCTCCCCCAAATCAATCACAAGGAAAAAGACATGGCACCCATCAGAAGCTTCCCCTTCTGGTCAGGTGGCAACAGAGACATTTGGAAGCTACTGTTCGGACTATAATATATAAGTTAAAGTGAGCAATGCATTTTAAAGACATGACTGGGTCACTAGGAAGTTAGGGGACTGCTAGAAGCCCAGACACACATGGAAACAATGTGTGAGCCACGGGCACATCGGGAAGCTAGGCTTTCCCTGGCACCAAAGACCAACTTACGGCGGGGGTGGAAGTGCGGTAGAAGAGTGATCCTGTAAGCCTCACGGTGTACGCAGAAGCTCTAAGGGTGACGTGGAGTCAAGGACGTGGGTGTTCCAGGCTTCAAGCTAACCCCCGTGGAAGCACATACTTCACATTCAAGCCACAGAGAATTTCCACAGATAACCATAACATGACAGCCCCATAATTTTAAAATGTATTAAGCACAAAGGAAATTCGCCACTATAAGAGATACTAGAAAAAAAAACAAAACAAAACTATTAACGGCCCCCACAAGGCAAAGACTGCAAATGTTGAATGAAACAGGTAGATACGTAATACAGAAATGAGTTTAAAGAAAGAAAAAAAAAAGAGATTGGGGGGGGGGTCAGTCCTTGTAATGCTGGCACACAGGAGGCTGAGGAAGGAGGACTGAGTTCCTGGCAAGCCTGGGCTCTGTACCACAGGATCCTTTCAGAAATGAAAACTACACCATACAAAATGCAATAAGAGAGGCTATCGGAGCTGGGTCTGGTGGTGCACGTCTTTAATCCCAGCAGTTGGGATGCATAGGTAGGAGGATCACTGTGCTTCAAGGCCACCTTGGGACTACCAGGTCAGCCTGGACCAGAGTGAGAACCTACCTCAAAAAACAAAACGGGCTGGAGAGGTGGCTTAGCACTTAAGGTGTATGCCTGTGAAGCCTAAGGACTCAGGTTCGATTCTCCTGGTCCCAAGTATGCCAGAAGCACATGCATATGGAGTTTGTTTGCGGTGGCTAGAGGCCCTGGTATGCCCATTCTCACACCCCTGTCTCTAATAAATAAATAAATGAAAATAAAATCTTCAAAACAAATAAAACATTGGGCACTGTGTGGTAATGCACACCGATAATCCCAGCACTAAGGAGGGTAGAGGCAGGAAGATGACCAATTCCAGATCAGCCTTGACTACTCAGCAAGTTTGAGGCTAGCCCAGGTCAAAGGAGACTATGATGCCCAAAGGAAATCATACATCCACCTAGCTGGAGTTCCAGAGGGAACAATAATTATGGGACATCCAAATGCTGAACAGAAAATGTTCAGAAAATGTTTGAGAATTTTCTAGATTTGAATTTTTTATTTATTTTTATTTGAGAGCGACAGATACAGAAAGACAGATAGAGGGAGAGAGAGAGAATGGGCGCACCAGGGCTTCCAGCCTCTCTGCAAACGAACTCCAGACATGTGCGCCCCCCTTGTGCATCTGGCTAACGTGGGACCTGGGGAACCGAGCCTCGAACTGGGGTCCTTAGGCTTCACAGGCAAGCACTTAAACGCTAAGCCATCTCTCCAGCCCGGGAATTTTCTAGATTTGATGAAGAAACAGGTGCCCACTCTTAGATTCAAAATGTCAACAAATCCTATGCAGGATACACAATGAAATTCATAGCTAGGTCTCACTGTCAAAGTCTAGGGCATGACTTAAACAGGGGAGATAGAGTGGTGCACCCCTAGTCACAGATACTCAGGGCGGTGAGGCAGAAGGATTGTTGCCAATGTCAAAAAAGAGATTGTGGGGGCTGGAGGGATGGTTTAGTGGTTAAGGCGCTTGCCTACAAAGCCAAAGGACTCAGGTTCGATTCCTCAGGACCCATGTAAGCCAGATGTACAAGGTAGTACATACATCTGGAGTTCATTTGCAGTGGCTAAAGGCCCTGGTATGCCCATTCTCTCTCTCAAAAATAAATAAGGGGCTGGGGGGATGACTTAGCACTTAAGGTGCTTGACTGCAAAGCCAAAGGACCCAGGTTTGATTCCCCAGGACCCACATAAGCCAGATGCACAAGGGGGCGCATGCATCTGGAGTTCGTCTGCAATGGCTGGAGGCACAGGCACATCCATTCTTCCTCTCTCCCTGCCTATTTCTGTATCTCCCTCTCAAATAAATCAATAAAAATAAAAAAGAGGGTATGGGCTGAGCAGATGGATCAGTGTAAAGGCACTTGCTTGCAGAGCCTGTCAGTTTAGGTTTGATTCTAAGTCCTCAAATAAAGCTAGAAGTGTAAAGTGGCGCATGTACCTGGAGTTTGTTTGCAGCGGTGGGAGGCCCTGGCATGCTCACACTCCCCCTCCTCAAATAAATCAACAAAAGATTAATTTTTTAAACGAGGGCAAAGAACAGATATAAAAGCCACGGGAAGAAAACGCAGCTCCTAGGGAGAAGTAGAAGTTAACTTGGAATTTCAGAACTGGTGAAGCAGATGGAGGAAGGAAACCTCAAGGTGAAAGAGAAAATAACCATGAGAATGGCATCATTATATCCAGTCAAAGGAACGTCTGGATATGAAGGCAACATAATATGGTTTTTTTCAGACAAAAACCTCAAGGTTTTAAGTATAAGTAGATTCACACTCTAGAACTTCGGGATGCATTTCAGGAAAGGGAACAATCTAACCAGGGAGGCCCGGAGAGGGAGAAATGATCAGCAATAAGAAGGTAGGCCAAGTACTGATGCACTACACAAGATAATGAGCGAGCAGCTTAAAAAAAGGCAAAACAACGAAAAGCAAACCAGAACTGAAGTACCGAGCAAATGCAGTGCATCTGCAGAGGCAGCGGGAACTGAGCGTGAGGCACACGAAGGCTCTTTGCCGATCGGGTTAAAGGCATTGGCTAAGCATTTTAAAATATTCATGTTAAGAGTTGGAGCGATGGCTTAGCGGTTAAGGCGCTTGCCTGCAAAGCCAAAGGACCTTGGTTTGATTCCCCAGGACCCACGTAAGCCATATGCACAAGGTGGTGCATACATCTGGCATTCATTTGCAGTGGCTGGAGGCCCTGGGGTGCCCATCCCCCCCCCGTGTGTGTCTGCCTCTTTCCCTCTCTCAAATAAATAAATGAAATTGAAAAATATATATATGCATGTTAAAAGTCTAGGACCAGCAATGAAAGAGAAACAAAATGGATACTTCCAAACTGTTCATCAGGAATAGAGTAGAATGAGTTGTGGGAGAAATTCCATTTAGAATAATGCTCAACAGGCAAGAGTCTGGAAAAAGTGGGACATATCAAAGCGCTTCACCAGAAAGGCACACACCATTAGCATGGACCCAACAAGTAAAGCCATGTGTGGTAGATCACATCTATAGTTCCAGTACTCAGGAGGCTGAAGGGGGAGCAACACCATGAGTTTGAGGCCACCCTGGACTAGACAGAGACCCTGCCTCAAAATAACAACAACAACATGCCTTTCTATGAGACACAAACCTAAAACATTAGGACAAATAAAGATTTTAAAAGATGGAAAAAGTTCTATCATGCTGGTGCAGAGAAGCATTAAAATGAAATGATAGATTTTTAAGGTAAAAATCATTATTACAAATAAAGAAAGTCATTAGCACTTATAAATGTTCCACAGGAAGATGAAACCACTTTAAAAAACATGAATGCCTCCAATAAAACATATTCAAAGAACATACATTTTAGATTGAAGAATTATGGGGAGAAATAGCCAAATTCGCATTGTGTAAAGGGAGATTTTAGTAGTGCAAGCTTTTAATACCAGTACTCAAGAAGCAGAGGTAGGAGGGATCACCAGAGTTCAAGGCCGTTCTGGGCTATGGAGTGAGCTCCAGGTCTGCCTTGGCTACAGTGAAACTCTACCTTGAAAAAAAAACAACTCCAAACAAAATAAATGAATAAATAAAAAACAGATTTATGCTAGATCATGTATTACTTGCACTCGGCCACATGTTAAGTATACTTCACCATACATACTAAAGAATGCCGACTAGCCTTATTTATTGTCTCAAGAGATTGCAAAGCAGCAGTATCATACCTAACAATTCTGCAACACAACCCATTGAAGATGATGGCCATGTTGATGGGGCAATTTAAAAAATAAGAAGTGCAGAAGTGACTTAATAGTTAAGGCCCTTGCCTGAGAAGCCAAAAGACCCATGTTTGACTTTCCCCAGAGCCCACATTAACCACATGCACAAGGGCAAGGCAAGCACAAGGTCACACATGCACACTAGGTGGCGCAAACATCTGGAGTTCGACTGCAGTGGCTGGGGCCCTGGCGCACCAATTTTCGCTCTCCAAAAAGAGAAAAAAAAAAGTGTTTTGTCTTTTTAAAGAAAGAAACAGGGCTGGAGAGATGGTTTGGCAGTCAGAGCACTTGCCTGCAAAGCCTAAGAACTCATATTTGAATCTCTAGGTCCCGCGTAAGCCAGATGTGCAGTGAGACAATTGCACAATACCACACATGTGCACAAGGGGGTGCACACGTCTCGAGTTCTTTTGCAGTAGCTGAAGGCTCTGGCACACCCACTCTCTCACTCTTACTTTCAAACAAACAAAAAAAGACAGCTGTTGGCATGTAAAAAAAAAAAAAAAGAAAGAAACAGCTACCTTCTCTTTGGTTTAGTAATTCAAAAACATACACCTGGACTGGAGAAATGGCTTAGCAGTTAAGTGCTTGTCTGTGAAGCCTAAGGACCCTGGTTTGAGGCTCGATTCCATAGGACCCACATTAGCCAGATGCACAAAGGGGGCGCATGTGCCTGGAGTTCGTTTGCAGTGGCTGGAGGCCCTGGCGTGCCCATTTTCTCTCTTTCACTGTCTGCCTCTTTCTCTCTTTCCCTGCCACTCTCAAATAAATAAATAAAAATGAACAGCAACAAAAAACCATATGGAGTATGTAACAGTAATAAGAATAAGAGGTAACGCTTGTGGTGTGCAACAACGCTAGGGTTTGAAAGAAATTATAACTTTAAATTTTGCACAAAAGAGGTTTAAAAATAAAAAGTATCCAATCTACACAAAGAAAAAAATAGAATAAATCCCAAGAAATGAGACAGTAATGAGGTAATAGAGAGCATAGTTATAAAAGACATGAGAGAAGGTAACACGACATACTGAGAATAGCTTTACGGCAAGCTATTCGACAACCCAGGTCTTCGTCAAGTTCCCACTAATCAAAATCAGTTCAAAAGGAAATAAAAGTCTGTTATCCTATAATCATTATACACATGAAATTAACAGTGATTCACCAGGAAAATGCCTGCATCCGATTGTTCCACAAACAAGCTCTGTCAAACATTAGGTAATCAAGGCACTGGATTTTGTACAGAAAAGGACTGATAAGTGTGATTAATAAGTGAATACACTTCAATTTATTTTATGAGTTAAATGAATCATGCCATTAACACTAGATAAAGACAACTCGAGAAACATGTTCCATGACAAAACTCATACATAAAATATTAGCTCACCAACTCTGCAAGTTTTATTCAGAGTTGGCAAATTTGTTTTGTGATTCATCACAGTAAAAATAAGTAAAAGCAATTTCGTTACCTTAAGGTGATGTAAACTTTTTATGACGAAATTCAACACACACTAATGATAAAATATCATAGCTGAGAAGGAATGTAGAGTTTTGCTATTATGATAAAATCTACTTCCTAAAAATATAACAAATATTCTATCAATTCTAAGTCAACAACACAGTTCCATTTAAAGTAAGAAGCAATAAAAAGAAGTCTATTGTTTTATAGAGGACCTGAACTATGCATTAGGACAGTGGGGGGGGGGGGTTGCACAAATTAGAAAGAAGCTCGAGCTGCTGTTAATTATAGGAGATATGAATTTGTACAAGCATATGTGAATAGAACTACTTAGGCCATTTATTTAACAGGCTTGCTGGAACAATGATCAGTGAGAAATCAGCTGCATTTCTGTGAATCAGAAGCAAACAGGACATACAACACATGTGCATGTAGAATTCACAGCAGCATGAAAAAATAAAGAACACATACTATGTAGACTAAATCTAACTGAAGATGGAAAAGTTCCTCAGAAAGAACAATAAAGCTCTAATGGGATCTACTGAAGACAAAATAAATGGAGAGCTATAGCTGTTCATGGGTTAAAGAGCTTAACATGGACTACTAACCCTACCAATCTTATCTACAGTTTCAATTTGTGTAAAAGAAACACAAGTCACAGCAGTGTGGTGGCTCACGCCTATAAGCCCAGTACTCGGGAGGCTGAGGCAGGAAGATCACTGAGTTTGAACAAGTCACAGTAGGAGGAATTTTCTTTCTTCTGTCCTCCCCTGCCATTCTGGGACAATCTATCAGTTGACTCTAAAATTTATATGCAAGTGCAAAAGCCAAGAACAGCCCGAGACATCTAAAAAAGATCACAAACTGAGATAGCCTGATCTATTTCCCATAAAGATATAACAATTCACACAGAGTGGCATTGTCATAGAATAACAAATATGAAACAGGATCAAAGGATCCCCAAACAAATGCACAATTATGAAGAACCGGGACACAGCTCTCAGCTGGTACTGCAGGTCAATGGGGAAAGCAAGGGCCATGTAAGAAATGATGCAAAGATAATAGATGATCTGGTTGTAAGACACACCACTGGATCTGAGTCCCACCAGTCTAAAGTTTCCACGTTTAAATAAGTCCATAATAAAAATAATAATTAATAATAATGGCAGAAGAGATGGCTGAGAAGTTAAGACACTTGCCTGCAAAGTCTAACAACTTGGGTTCAATTCCCTAGCATCCATGTAAAGCCAAACACACAAAGTGGTGCATGTGTCTGGAGTTTGTTTGAGAGGCATTTCTGTGCCCATTTTCTCTGTCTCTCTTCTCTTTACTGCTCTCTCCACTTGTAAATAAATACAAGGTTTTTTTTTTGTTTTTTTGTTTTTTAAAGTAATGATGAGGAAGAGGAAGAGAAGCAGTAGCAACGCCAGCTGTGGTCACTGTGTGGTGGTGGCACAACCCTTTAATTCCAGGGAGGCAGAGGAAGGAGGGTCTCTGAGCTCAAGGCCAGCCTGGGACTACAGAGTGAGTTCTTGGTCATTGTAGGGGCTTGATTCAGGTGTCCCCATGAACTTAGATGTTCTGAAGATGGTCCTCAGCTGGTTGGCAAATTGGGAATTGAATTCTCTTGGAGGCAATGTATTGTTGGGGGCTGGCTTATGGATGTTATTGCCAACTTCCTTCCTCTTGCCAGTGTTTGGCACACTCTCCTGCTGCTGTTGCTGTTGTCTATCTGATATTAATCAGGAGGTGATGTCTATACTCTGCTCATGCCATCATTTCCCCCATTTCATCATGGAGCTTCCCCCCAAATCTGTAAGCCAAAATAAACCCCTTTGTCCTACACGCTGGTCTAGGTTGGATATTTTCTTCTCACAATGCAAACCTGATCACAAAAATAAAATCGGTATTTGCAGTGGAGTCACTGCTGCTAGACACCCGTGGTTTTGGCCTTCAGGAGCTGGTTTTGAGAGGAATGTGGGAGGATTTGAAACCTGGGCCTAAGACATGCCTTGCAGTGCTGTAAGTACAGCTTGATGGACTACTCTGGTCAGAGTTGGAAGATCTGAATGCAGTAAGAACTATGGGCTGTGAGATTTGGCTTATGAGAGTGAGAGAGGTTTGCTGTTATACTCATGTCCTGAGAACCTGTGCAGGGCTGCACTGCATAGAAACCAACTGGTGTTAGCAGAAGCACAGAAATGAAATCTTTGGGCCAAAACTTCTGTCTGTACATCTGCAATGGTATGAGAGATTATACCCTTTGAGACTGGACCAGCTGACCTGCATTGAGACAACAGGAAGAATGTAGACTCTTTGGAAGAGGTGTGGATGCTGAAGGAGTATCCTGTTCTTCAAAGTCTTTTTTATCACCCCCTCCTCCATTAACAACTTTGTAGCTTTTCTGGTATCATGGAGTATGACAAATGAAGGAAAGAAAGGGTCATTGAATTTGCAACACGGTGTTGTATGAAGCAGGCTTGTCGGATTACATGCGTGGAGACCCAATGGAGATGCCAGGACTGTAAGGTGGCTGCCAAGGAGAGCTTCTGGCACAAGACGAAGTTTTCTGGACCTGGGAGCAGCCCCACTGGAGGGGCGGAGATGGAACTCCAGAGACTTGTCCCTGGCTAGAGTTACTGGATTCGGAGACTTGTCCCTGGCTAGAGTTATTACACTTGGAGCTACAGAATTTGCTGTTTGCCCTATTTAAATCTTGTATTGGTTGAATTTTTTTTTTCTATGCCTAATCTTTTGCAGTGTGAATGTTTATTGTGTGACATTACGGGTTTTCCTTCCTTCCTTCTTGGTACTATGGCTCAGTTAAAAGACCTAGGACTATAGGGATGTCTGAACATCAGTAGGATTGTTAAAAACTACGGGGCTTCAAAGCTGGACTGAATGCATTGCATTTCACGTCATGTACAGTTATCACTTTATGAGAGCCAGGAGTCGAATGTGGTGGTTTGATCCAGGTGTTCTGAATGCTCAGTCCTGGCTGATGGCAATTTGAGAATTGGATCTTCCTGGAGGCAATGTGTTGTTGGGGGTGGGCTTATGGGTGTTATAGCTAGCTTCCCTTTGCCAGTGTTTGGCACACTCTCCTGTTGCTGTGGTTCATCTGATGTTGGCCAGAAGGTGATGTCCACCCTCTGCTCATGCCATCGATTTCTCCTGCCATCATGGAGCTTCCCCTCGTGTCTGTAAGCCAAAATAAACCCTTTTTTCCCCACAAGCTGCTCTTGGTCCGGTGATTTCCTCCAGCAACGCGAAGCGGACTGCAGTCGTCAGCTTGGGCAGTGAAACCCTACCAGGTGGGGGTGGTGGATGAGCAGGCAGGCCACCCAGGAAACAGCACATCAAGCACACAACTTAGTGCAACATCTTAGGAGCAAAGAAAATGTAAATTAAAGCACACTGATTGGTCAAGATTATAAAGAAGATGCAGAGGAATGGAGCCATTCCCTCATCCTTCCCAGAGGAGAAGAAATGGAAGTGAGCACTGTGGAAATAACCCCTCACAGGCGAAGCGTGAGCACACCCATGGAGCACACAATTCGACCTGTGAACAGTCTAGACCAGCTAAGACATTTACAGAAACTTCCATAGCAGCAACACTGTGATATTAAGACTACAGATGATTAAATGGTCTTTAAAAAAATGTGGAATAGGGCTGGAGAGATGGCTTAGCAGCTAAGGCTCCTGCCTGCAAAGCCTAGGGACTCAGGTTCAATTCCTTAGAACCCATGTAAGCCAGAGGCATAAGGTGGCACATGCATCTGGGGTTCATCTGCAGCAGCTGGAGGCCCTGGTGCACCCATTCTATCTGCCCCCCAATAAATTTTTTTGTAAATAAAATATTTTTTAAAAATTTAAATGTGGAATGATTGCCTAGTTGAATATTATACACCAGTATGAATGATTCACTTAAAGCTGTGTGCATCAAATAAATGTAATAAATATATTGGAAGAGATACATTGTATTACTCTAGATATTAAAAAAAACTCAAAATCAACCAAAACGCAACTATCTGTTGTTTATGGATACCAAAAGCAATTCTGAAATTGTGGGAACTGTGTATGCAAAATTTTATGATTGTGGTTACCTCATGTGGAAGGCAGTTATACTTTCCCTTTGAAGTCTGACAGTGGAATCATAAACACCACATAATTACATGCTTAGGAACTCTTCAATGTCTCATATTCTCACATATGACTCAAGTATCACATAAAAATGTTTATACAATAGCCAGGTGTGGTGGTGCACACCTTTAATCCCAGCACTCGGGAAGCAGAGGTAGGAGATAGCCGTGAGGTCAAGGTTAGTTGGAGACTATAGAGTTAATTCTACGTCAGCCTGAGCTGGAGCAAGACCCTACCTCAAAATGGAGAGGAACATTAACACTACAGATAATGAGAATGGATACTGAGCAAAGGGTGAAAAAATTTTATAAAGATAGCATATAAGATTATATCTTAAATGGATGTGAAATTTTACGTGGGAGAGGTAGAACTGAGTTAATAGTTTTCGTCTACATTCTCTATTAGATCCAAATTAAATAAAAAATAAAATTTGAGATTCCTCCCAGCCCTAGAGCTCTGTAATATAGTAGATGCAGGCCAACAAAGATGAAGGAGGCCCAGGGGTACGGGGTCTGCCCCTCCTGGAAGCCCCCAGGCTCAACAACTCCACATGGTATCTCCAAAGGGGGCGCATGTTCTCCCATGAGCCACAACTCCACTGCCTGTGAACCCCCTTGTACATGAGATCACGGAACACTCATGAGAGAGATCCTGAAACTCTCCTCCACAGAGCATTTTGCACTTGGCGTAACCCAGAGAGCGCATGAAGACTTTCAGATATGGTGGGAAAAGAACCACAGGGTTTAACGGCACCAGCCAGGGGCTGGCTGTAAACTCCAGAAGCAGCTCTGGAACGCAGACCCATGCCCACTGGTCATGGCTTAGACTCCTGGGCTCGAAAAACTCACAGCAAAGACTTGCTGGGGCATGTGGCCAGGCAAAATAACCCACCTGAGACTACTCTTTTTTCCCCTTCTCACTGTTTTCTCCTTCCTTTCTGTCACAAAGCATAATTTAATACTAAATACTAATATGAAGATTTGTAATTGCCTCTAAAGGCCATGGTTTCAGAAGACAAAAGGCAACAGGAGCAATGTGTTTCAAAAACAAAATACACGGGAGGGGAGAGATAGCTTAGTTATTAAAGTGCTCCTCTTGCAAGCGTAAGGACTTGAGTTCAATCCCTGGGACAGACATAGGCTTGAAATCTCAGCCCTGAGATGGAGACAAGTGGATCCCAGAGGCTCTCCCGCCACCATGGCAAGTTCTAGGCCAATGACAGAACCTGTCTCAGAAAGCATGGACAAAGCCTGAGAAACAACACTAAGGTTGTCCTCTGACCTCTACATGCATGTCCCCCCACATCCCAAATACAGCACAACACACAAAAAAACTGCTGTCAATTTTCCTTCTTGATCAGATCATTACAAATGTCTTCTATGGAAGGGAGACAAGCAAGACAGGTGATGAGGAGCACAGCTTAAATGGAAGATGGGTTCCCTGTTTGTTTATTCCCTGTGACATGACCCTAAGAATGGGTGTTTTGCACTAAAGTAATGGCTGACTTGCTTCATGTTCCATGGCCAATTGCAGTTTTCACTTGAGGTCCTTAGAGACCCAAATAAAATTAAGGAGCCTCACATGATGATTAGATGGAACATTTTTACACTTTTACTACATGCTACGAACTGGGCTCACAGCCGATGGCCTTGCCATAAAACTGCACCACCCCGTGGAAAAGGTGGTAGAAATAAGGCTAAGCCTTCTGAGGTTGGGGGCCTGACTTACGCTGAGGAAGGGAACCTGGGAGGCCCGGGGCAGGTGTGGTAGTTCTGCTAACCGTTCATCTACCAAGCAGACAGAGCTCTCCTGTGAGAAGCCCGTATCTCACACAGCTAGAGAAACTTGCTTCTTAAGCTTATATGCATAATTTCTGTTGTCCTAAGAAGGACTTGCCTACTTACTTTCTCTCAATCCGCTGGCAAAGAAAGCCTGGACATTTAGCTCTCATCCTGCATGAGTGCCTGCATGTCAGAAAGCCTGGAGAGATGGGGCTGGAGACGGCCTAGCAGTTAAGGCACTTGGCTGCAAAGCCTAACAACCAGGCTCAATTCCCCAGTACCCATGTAAAGCTAGATGCATAAAGTGGTGCATACACCTGTGGTTTGTTTCTAGTGGCTGGAGGCCCTGGTGTGCCCATTCTCTCTCTCTGCTTGCAAGTAAATCAATATTAAAAAAAAAAAAAAAGTCTGAAGAGGACCGTGGAAACTGTGCAGTGGTAGAAGGCACTTGTTCACAAACCCTGATGGCCTGGGTTCCATTCCCTAGTACCCGCAAAAAGCCAGATGCACCAGGTGATGCATGTGTCTGGAGTACATGTGTTCCAGGCCCTGTCATGCTCATGCATTCTTCCTCAGTCTCCTCTAACCCTCTGTTTACAGATAAATAAATAGACATATTTCTTTTCCAAAAAAAAAAAACAAAAAAAAAACACCTGAAGTGGGGTTGGAGAGATGGCCCAGCGGCTAAGTCACTTGCCAGCAAAGCTTAAGAACCCAGGTTCAATTCCCCAGTACACACATTAAGCCAGATGCACAAGGTGGTGCACACATCTGGAGATCCTTCGCAGTGGCTAGAGGCCCTGGCGTGCCCACTCTTAGTCTCTCTCTCTCAAATAATAAATAAATATTTAAAAGTTGTTTTTAGAAGAAAGCCTGAAGGGAACAGGAAGATGCCTTAGGCCTCTGAGAGCTTGGACCGCCCTGACTGGAGGCAGCTCGGGCGGTACCCGGCCTTTCTCCCTCTCCCGACGCGGCCAGCCACCGTGGCTCCAGCTCCGGGCTCGTGGTTCTCATCAGTGGAGCCTCTGCAGGGGATTTCCCTGGGAAGCGGTGGAAAGAACGGGCATGACGCTCCAAGACTTGTGAACCATTACTGTGACGATGATGTATCTTGAGCCCTCTACGCCCAGGAAAATTTAAAAATAAGCAGGTTTCCAATGCCTAAGGATGGGCCAATCTCAGAGGTTATTGAGTAAAAAAGTCAACACGGTAAAGTCAATTACACTATTGACAGATACTCTTACAAGGAGATTTCACATCATAATTATATGCAAAGGAACCCAGCAAATACAAGCTGTGTAATGATCAGCTAATAAAAGTAACACTTCATCTATGTCAATAACAGTTTCCCAGTTAAGACAAACAAACATGGCCTTTGCCACTCAGCAGAGGGAGGAAAAAAAAATCCCTGAAAGACAAATATTTTCACTTAAGAAGTGCTTAGACTCACACAGAAAACCTGCCACAAAAAGGAGAGGAGGAAACGGGCCTGTGGTGGGTGTTAACGACTCTCCCTGTAAACACTGGCACAGCCCCGGGCACCCTCAGCCTCCTTCTGCCACACGGAAGCCGGACTTCATCCGGGGTCCTGCTCCTTTCAACTTCCTGAATTTATGTTCAATGAGCGCATGGCCACACTAAGAACTAAAATGAATGTGAAAAACGCATTCTAAGAATGGCAAAATAAGCCGGGTAAGGCGGTGCGCACCTTTAATCCCAGTACTCAGGAGGCAGAGGTAGGAGGATCCCTGTGAGTTCAAGGCCAGCCTGAGACTCCATAGTGACTTCCAACAATAGCAGCAGAAGAACAAGATTTCTTCCCCAGACACTGCTTACTGGCTTTTCGACAACTCGGAACCTTCAGATGGCCTCAAAGCTGTATGCTCTCTCCTCTTAGCGTCTACAGTTTTCCCTACAGAGAGGGCAGACGCCACACCTGGGTGCACCCAGTCTTTTAGCTGACTGCTTCTGTCCAGCAAGACTAAGGGGAATAGATACAGAGTTGATATTTGGATAAAATTCTGCTAATTCACCATGACTTTGTTTATTGGTGTGATGGTTAATCTTCAAACTGTGAGCCAAAATAAACCCTTCCTTCCTTAAGTTGCTTCTTCTTTTAAAATTCCATTTGTTTATTTTCAAGGAGAGAGGGGAGAGAATATGAATATGGAGAGAAAAAATGAGAGTCAGGGCCTCCTGCCACTACAAACAAACTCCAGACACATGTGCCACTTTGTGCATCTGGCTTTACCTGGGTACTGGGGAACTAAACCTGGGCTGTCAGACTTTGCCAACAACCACTTTTAACCACTGAGCCATCTCCCCAGCCCCTTAAGTTGCTTCCTGGCAGGTATCCTGGGCACAAGGAGTAAAGTACCTCATTGGCTGGTTATCGCTACACAAATAGACACCTGTCTAATTGCTGCAACCAGTGGTTGTATATTTTACCGAAAGGATTGTGCTCAAAACTGTTACGATGATCAGGAAGGTTGTTGGTTAGTTTGTTTCTCTGAGATAGGGTCTCTCTATGTAGTTCAGTCTGGCCTGGGAGTCAAGGCAGTCCTCTTGCCTCAGCCGCCCAGATGTTTGGATCACAGGCATGTGACACGAAACTCATCAGGAAGGTCTACGAATCAGACTATGAATGCTTTTACAGAGGATAGCTTCGGAGGACACTGCTGCTCTGTGGTCACTGTAACTCAGCTTCAGACTTGAACTTCGAGGTGGACTCACGGGCTGGGGCAGGGCTGGACTGTGCCTGTGGCATTTTGCTTTGCCACTGGCTCTTGTTGGCTCCACCAACAGGGGGCCACAGAGACTGACAGTGGCGGAGGGAAAGAGACCTGCTGTTCTGTCGACCCAGCAATAACGTCTCAGCAGCAACATTTCATCCCTGGAGTAGTCACGGAATAAAGCCTGGAGCTTCCTCAACACTTCCAGAACTTTCCATTGAGGATCCAGCTCTGGAGGGTGTCCCGACCCCAAGACGAGGACTCCACACTACATTCACTGCAGGCATTTCACTTCCCCAGAGCAATCATGCCTCTTCTCCTTTTGCTCTCCTCTCCTAGCCTGGGAGGTGATGGCTACTTCCTGCTTTGCTCCCTCCATGATGTCCTGAGCTCTCTTTCTCATACTCTGGCTAACCCTAGTTAAGGGATTGAATCTTTATCTTCTCTGTTCTAATCCTGGCGTGGCTGGTCACTAACCCACCTGGCGCATGTCCTGTATATCATTCTGGCAAAGGTGCTCACAAATTTGTCTTCTGTACATAAAATAATGCCACTACAGTGGTCTGGGTAGCTACCCGGGACAAGATGCACCGACGTGGGGAGGAAGCTCTACAGGGAGGGCCCCGGGTAAGCCTAGGTCTCTGTGCCCTTCTGGAAGGAATGCCTGGACTCAAATCAGAAGCTGCACTTGACTGGGAGATGACTCAGCAGTGAAGTGTACTTGCTTACAAAGCCTAACCCCTGTAGTTCAATTCCCTAGTACCCACATTAAGGCAGACAAAGAGTGGCACATGTATCTGGAGTTCATTTGCAGTGCCAAGAAACCCTGGCGTGCCCATACTCACTCGTTCTGTTTCTCTTTCCTCTTTCTAAATAAATATTATTATTTTTTAATAAATATTTTTATTTATTTATTTGACAGAGAGAGAGAGAGTGAGAGAGAATGGGCATGCCAGGGCCTCCAGCCACTGCAAACGAACTCCAGACACGTACGCCCCATTGTGCATCTGGCTAACATGGGTCCTGGGGAATCGAACCTAGGTCTTTTGGCTTTGCAGGCAAATGCCTTAACCGCTAAGCCATTCCTCTAGCCCAATAAATATTATTTTTAAAATCTGCAGATGAAGGCATTCAAGAATGGTCTATACAATATGCCAGTCTAGCCAGGCGTGGTAGCACACGCCTTTAATCCCAGCCCTTGGGTGGCAGAGGTAGTCGATTGCCTCAAGTTTGAGGCCACCCTGAGACTACATAGTGAGTTCCAGGTCAGCCGGGGCCAGAGCAAGACACTACCTTGAAAAACAAAAACAAAAACAAACAAAAATATACCAGTCTGTATTTAGAATCTGCTCATTAAAATATATCATTGCTCTAAGCAAAAACTGTCTACTTTATTCACATTTTTTGTTTTTTTCAATCAAAAAGGAGATCTAGCAGGTGAAATGAAAAATAGAGGATGTTTCTCTCACAAGATCAGGCAAAGGCAGAGGTTGTCTGGCTTCTTGGCAGAGGTCTACCACTTGTGAATCAAGAATTATGGGCCTTTGAAAGGTGACCAAGAAAGACAACAGTGGGGCTGGAGAGATGGCTTAGCGGTTAAGTGCTTGCCTGTGAAGCCTAAGGACCCCGGTTCGAGGCTCGGTTCCCCAGGACCCACATAAACCAGATGCACAAGGTGGTACACACATCTGGAGTTCATTTGCAGTGGGTGGAATACCTGGCGTACCCATTCTCTCTCTCTGTCGCTCTCCAATAAATAAATAAAAATAAACAAAAAATATTTTAAAAAAAGACAGTCAACAATGAAGTGTAAGGCCCTCTCAGGTAGTTTTGGAAAGCAACCTTGTCCAGTTAATAGAGGTGATGATGGTGATGTATGAGGTGAGCACACACAAGTCAAGGTCAGAGGACACCTTGCAGGTGTCAGTCTTTGCGGCAGGGTCTGTTATGGGTCACTGGTCCTAACCCACCACGATTCTAACTCCTACCATCTTCCCTCATTTTCAAATTCCAGACCCCAGAGGCAAAGAGACTTCCATCCTGGCAAGAGCAGATGTGTGAGGGAGTTAAGGTGCACTGGCTCATTTCCACAAAGTAGCCTACCCTCACACCTCCATTAAGGCTCAGCGAAGCAGACTTTCTGGGATTTGAAAGACTATGAAAGAAAATGCCCTTTAGGTATAGCCCTTGTTCCAATGGACAGAAGAAAGGAAAACGATGCAGCTGAGAGCCAGCCTCATGCTCCGGTCACTGTACATGAGGAATTGGTCAACTAAGACCCAGAGCCTTCCTCAGCGAGCTGAGGACAAAAAGTGGCACCCAAAGAAATTACTAACAAATAGGGTCACATATGAAAGGGACACAAATAAACGTGGGACTGCTGGGCATGGTGGCGCACGCCTTTAATCCCAGCACTCGGGAGGCAGAGGTAGGAGGATCGCCGTGAGTTCAAGGCCACCCTGAGATTACGTAGTAAATTCCAGGTTAGCCTGAGCTAGAGTGAAACCCTACCTTGAAAAACTAAAAGCAAACAAATAAACATGGGACTGATGGTGGGGGGGGTGTCACAACAAGGAGGGGTCTATCTCATGCTGGCTTGTTAGTTTCAGAAGTGTGTTACGAAGGAATTATGTGAAAAGTAAAGGAACTTCCAGAAGAAACTGTGAGAACTTTTGAAGATGGGCAAATAACAGATGTACCTGGTGAACGACTCTGGTTAAAGGAGAAGGGCACAGTGGGAGGTGTCAGGGTGGTGTGGTGGGTCCTCCGAGAAGCACATTTTAGGAGACGGGCCTGGCGGTGGCTGGCAGGAGGGCAGAGAAACAGGAGGAGTCAAGCACACTGCACGTGAGAGCTCTAAGCAGCAGCGGCTGCTAATCTGAGGGTGCCAGTGACAGAGATGAGGGTGCAGAGGTGAGTCTGTGTGGCCCCACACAGATTCTCAGGAGTCGGGTAAAGATGCCACCATTCTACAGACCACGTACCATAAATTTTATTTATTTGAGAGGGGGAGAGAGAAACAGATAGAGTGAGTGTGGGCAAGCCAGGGCCTCTTGGCATTGCAAATGAACATGTACGTTTTCACTGCAACCTTTCCTTGGGGGCACAGGGGTTTCATAGTTGAGGGGAATGAGGCAGACCCAGAGAGAAGAGACATCAGCCCAGTCACAGGACAGTGAAGTGACAGAGCTGCCTCTAGGATTTGATAAGCAATCTACTCATTCTACCTTCTATTCCACCATGTGGCCTTAGAACAACAACAACAAACGTCTTGCTTTGGCGTGTTCTGTATCTCCCCAACGGGAAAGGACCAGGAAACTGACGGCCAAGGGAGGAGATGACGCTCAGACTAAGTGTGCTGGACTTTAGCTTTGTTCAACACCCAAATTAGGCCCTCTCCACCCTTGCAAGGGGAGAAGACGGTGGCCTTCCCACCCCGCAGGCTCGGCCCAGGGAGCTCCTCACTTACCTCATGGCTGCGGTCACCCCAATGGGAGTGATTGGCAACGGCCGGACGCCAGGAAACAGCCCTCGGCTCAGAACCCGCGCTCCATTTTGTATCACTCCTGAAGGAACTGGAAAAGCAAAAAGATAACCCACGTCAGTTCAACCACAAAGAGTTCCCTTCTAAGCCAACAAAGTGGGGAGAGAGGGGAGAAGAAAGAGGAGAGAATGTGATAGAAAGAAAAGATAACTTGTCCAGAGTCAGACCAATAGTTCACAAATTATTGATCTTATGATGCTTATGTTAAAACCCAAACAAAATCTCTCCTCTTTTGCCATTCCTTTAGAATACACCAGAACCACTGAGATTACAGTAGCACTCCCTCAGAACACCCCAGAATCAGAGACTACAAGAGGACTCCTTCAGAACACCCCAGAACCACTGAAACTGCAGGAATACTGCAGCCATCAGTCCAGTGACCCAAACATGGCATCTCATGCTTCCCAGGCTATGGTCCAAGGCTGAAAACATCTTCCTATCTGCCCTTCATCAAACAAGAGAAAAACACAGCCCAAAGTCACAACCAAGTCAATGTTCCAAGACACCCCCTTCCTCCCTCCACAGGTGGTCAGTAGCAAAGGGGACACCTCACGATTCTTCCTCTGAATCTCACCACTGCCAGATGCCGGACATCTTCCTTCCCCAGAGCTCTCTAGACCCCGCTCATCATCCTGTCTCCCCCCCCCCCAAGAGCAGCCCTTAGCCCCAAGCCACCTTCTCCCCGGCATCCATGAGTCTGGGCGGCTTCCTGCCCTCTGCTTTCTCTGAGGACTTCCACAAGTGGGAGGCCGCAGGGAGTCCGAATGGCAGGAAACGCAGCCTCTGCCTCCTGCCCCGGCCACAGACACTTCTCTGCGCGGCTGTGAGCCAGGTGAGCCTGGCAAAATGAGAGCGTGTGGCATTCACCTTGGCTCTCCTTGTAGGGCACGTCTCTTCTAGGCTTGTGTAAAGCCCTTATGACAAAGTCAAGGTGGAAGAGAAAACTCAGCGTCTTTCCCAAGTCCAGTGTTTCAGATCACCATGGTCTCTTACTACAACGAATCATGACAGCAGGCCCGGCCTGACCAGAAACGCCTCCCGTCCCCAGTTAGCAGTTTGACTTCATGTGCTAGATCAGGTTATCTGAGAAAAAGAGACTTACCAAGAAAGTATCCTTAAAAGCACAGAACTGTGACAATTAAAAAGAAGGAGGTCTAAAATTCTCATTTCCTGTTACTTCTTAGTTTTGTTTCGATTTTCTAGGCAGAGTCTCACTCTAGCCCAGGCTGACCCTAGAACTTACTCTGTAGCCCCAGGGAGGCCCTAAGCGCCCCAGGCCCCTTCTATCACATTCTTCTGAGATCAAAGGTGTGTCTACCAAGCCTGGGAACTATCTGACTTCAAGACTTCATGTAAGGGCCCAGGCATGAGCAGTGTGATGCTGGGCTAAGCACAGACATGCACCACTGAAACAAAATGGAATTCAGAAAATGGACTCACATTCATATAGCCAAGAAGGTTTTCACCAACAAATCAAGATAATGCAATGAGGGAAAGGAGAAAGAACCACAGGACAGTATTTGGAAACAAAAACCAAGCTAGGGGCCAAAGAGATGGCCTAGTAGTTAAGGTGTTTGCCTGCAAAGCCAAAGGACCTTGGTTCGATTCCCTAGGACCCAAGTAAGCCAGATGCACAAAGTGGTGCATGCATCTGGCATTCGTTTGCAGTGACTGGAAGCCCTGGTGCACCCATTCTCTCTCTCTCTCTCTCTCTCTCTCTCTCTCTCTGTGCCTCTTTCCCTCTCTCACTTTCTCAAATAAATAAAATTTTAAAAAAAACAACAAGCTAGATCCTTAACTCATACCACACATGAGAATTGCAAATGGAACATATACCTAAATATTAGACCTAAAATTATGAAATGTGTCGAAGAAAGTATAGGTGGTAAATAACCCATAGTTCCAAAGGCAGAGCTATGCAAAAGGTCAGAAGGATTCAGGTTTGTCGACTGACGGGGGCGGGGGGGGGGGGGGGGGCGGCGGTGGCTATGGGAGAGGGTTTCAGTCACTCTGCTCTCCTAGGAATGATCAGGTGGCCTCAGTTGAATTTCAATTTGGTAGCATGTATGTTTCACTAACGATCCCATGTATAACAGCAGTAAATGAATCTACAGTGGACCACGCCAATAAATAATGAAAAAATTGTACCAGAATTCTCTCAACATCTAAAACAGGATCAACACTGGAGAGCTCTGGTGGGGGAAACGGGGCCAACAGAAGCCCTGGAGCATGGATACTTGGATACGTCTTACCGAAGCCATGAGTTAGTTTCTTGTCAGTGAGAAGGAATGCTGACCAAGGTCAGTGCCTGCACACTCAGCCCCTCCTCAAATGTCCAGAACCTTCAATGCATCAGGACACCCCTCAGGAACGGAAACAGGAAGGAGGCCAGTGCCTAGCAAGCACCCATGGTAGGCTAGGTACTGGGGACATGTCCTGTCCACTGGGCCTCCCTGGAAGAAGCAGTACAGGGTTAAGAGGGGCCCTGAGCAGCTCGGCCTTGGTTCAGAGTGCTCCCTACCCCGCCCCACCTATCACTAGCTCTGTGGCCTTGGGCTCAATGTATGGCCTCGCTGTACCTCTGTTTCCTAATGGGTAAATTCTCATTGTTCTAAGGATTCAAGTTGATAAGGTACATAAGTGGCCAGCCCGGGGATACTAAGTGACTTCCAGGTCAGCCAGGCTATTGTGAGAACCTGCCTAAAAAAAAAAAAAAAAAAAAGCAAAAGAAACAAAACCAAAACTCTAAAGAGTGAATTCATGCACGAAGTGATCCCACCAGCAGTGACAGGCTTGCATGAGCTATTTCTTGAACTGCTGGTGTAAACTGGCTCATCAGCCTCTGGATCCTGGAGCTTCTGCTCAAATGTGCTGCCTTGAATGCCACCTCTGCCAATGCTGGCGTCTCTGACTCCTCACTGGCAGCTCCAGGTTGAGACGGCGTGTGTGGATGCACTCGCTCACTGGCTGCAAGAAGCCGGCGGAGACGCTAACTATTCCCCCACCGGAAGCCGACTTCTACTTGATTCACGCTCCCATTAGATGAGACCCAGGCCTCCAGCATCATCCATTCTTGTGGACCAGGGACACAGACATCCTTCCGAGGTGAGAAAACAGGTCCAGGCCTTACGGGTGGCTGGGACAGGTACCATAGACTTCAGAACCGAAGTCCCCAACACTTGCTGTCCAATCATGCTCCCTCAAGTTACACAGTGACTGTAGACTTCCTGAAGTTAGGAAGAATGCACCATTCCCACATAAAAAAAGTCACATCTAGCAGCGTGGCTCACTGTACATGCTGTGGTCTTACGTGAGACTGCAACCTTGGGAATCCCTTTTGCTTTTAAAAGGCCAAGGCATAAGAAAAACTTTCCTTGCCCACTAACGTTGACCCTCCACACTTCCCCAGCTCTCTTCTTGAGGCGCCGTGTCAACGTGAGTTTCTGCAACTTCAAAGATTAGCCTCGGCGGGGAGCTCGCGCTGCTGCCTTTGGAGGGCGGCCCTGGCTAACTCTCTCAGAGGCCGTAGGCTGAGCAGCAGGCGGTTCCCATCATCCTTCCCTCCCCTGAAGGTGCCCTCTCCAGAAGCAGGCTGGCAGGCAGGACACAGCCCATTTCCTGGTTGCCCTTCTTCTCTGGACCGGCCATAGCTGACACATACCCCACAAGCTGCCTCCTTGGTGCATTCTGTTGTTTTGTTTAGCATCTAGAATTCCCCTCTGGGAACATTCCAACCAGGGATTATATAAACCTTTGAAGATGAGTAATGGTGATATGGCTTCTCTGGACTTACAGTTCCTCCACAGAGGTTAAAGATGACTCCTAAGGCTTGTCAAAGGGGAGCCGCAAGACAGGTGCTTGAGGATATACCAGAAGCTGAAATTAGCCTACAGGGCCATTTTTTGGGGAGGGGGACAGGCAGATGGATTTTGACCTCAAGAGATGGCAAGACAGCCTTGTCCTGAACTGACTGTTCTGGAAGTTGCATGTGAGGATGTGAGAGAGGATGGCTCTCCTTGTGGGATGTGGTCCCATACACTGTGGGTTATGCCGGGGGGGGGGGGGGGGCAAACTGATGGGGCCCAAGACTTTCATTAGCATTACCCATGGAGACTCCGGCCCCAGCCTGGACCCCTCTTAGAGGGAAGGAGCTTGAACTGGCCAGGGTTTCCACCAGGATCCTTGCAAGTCTGCATCAGCCTAGGAGCCTTCAGGAAGGTCGGGGCTGATATCTTACCGAGGGGCTAACAGTCCTTGAGCCTGGATGGTGGCCAGTTGGCCAGCCCTGAGCTAGCTTTGCAGATGCACAGCAAGGCAAGGAGGCCAGGAAAAGACCCCAGGGGCTGCCGTGTGGGGACCTGAAGAGGAGTGGTGAAGACAGAGGAGAAACCTTCCAAGTTGCGCAGGCTGGCCTCCTCCCGCTGCCCCCTGCTCCGGGCAGCAAGCGCCACTGCTGAGCAGACGGGGACCAGCTTAGTTCACGTGGGCAGGGCGGCACAGAGGTGCAAACAGGGGGCTATAAATAGCATGGCACGAGAAGGCTCTATAAACAGAGCCAGCCCCAAGGGAGAGAACAAGCACGTAGCTCTTGGAACCCAGGCTTCCCTCTCCTGGGCAACAGCAGGGGCTCTGACCCTGGAGAACGGCCGTGCCCATCCACACCGGACATATGACCACGAGCCCCACTGCGTGGGCAGCCCACTGCAAGGGGTCTGGCTGTTGACTTTACAAATTGTCCTTAGGAATCACGCCATGCTTTACCCAGCCCGGGACAATGCTGGCAGGGCAGAGAAAGCTGGCGGCTTCAACCCAGCTCTAACACTTCGTCCTTAAGGAGGAAGGTGATGCCTCGAATCTCAAGGCAAGACTCGTTATGTAACGCAGACGGAACATAACGATGTGGATGGGGCAGGTGAAGAAGAGCCGGCTGGCACCGTGGAGACTGTTGGAGATGGTTCCTGCTGGCTGTGTTCTTCGGAGGTGGGGGACCAGGTACACGGGGCCCAGTCTGTGCACCGACCTGATGCTGGATGCATCTGCTTCCTGCCTATCACACTGCCCCAGTCTTCATAGACTGATCTTCATAGACATTCTGCTACTGCCTTGGGGTCTCAACTGCCTGGCGGCCTTCATGAAGGTTGTGCCTGATGTTGTACAGAGTGGTAACAGCCTTAAAAATAAACCCTCCCAAGCTGGGCATGGTGGTGCACGCCTTTAATCCCAGCACTCTGGAGGCAGAGGTAGGAGGATCTCCATGAGTTCAAGGTCAGCCTGACTAGAGCAAGACCCTACCTTGGAAAACAAGCAACAAACAAAACCCTCTTAAAACAATCCCATTGCTTTAAAACACAAACACCAAGCCTCCCCTCTGTCACCCACCTCTGGCATGTGTGTGTGCATATGCACATGCATATGGAAGGTTAAAGGACAACACTGGTGTGATTGCAGGAACACTGTCCTATCTCTTTTTTATTTATTTATTTATTTGAGAGCGACAGACACAGAGAGAAAGACAGATTGAGGGAGAGAGAAAGAATGGGCTTCCAGCCTCTGCAAACGAACTCCAGATGCGTGCGCCCTCTTGTGCATCTGGCTAACGTGGGACCTGGGGAACCGAGCCTCGAACCGGGGTCCTTAGGCTTCACAGGCAAGTGCTTAACCACTAAGCCATCTCTCCAGCCCTCCTAACTCTTTTTGAGATAAGATCTTTTATTGGCCTACAGATCCACCAACTAGTTTAGATGGGCAGGCCACTGAGCCCCAGGGATCTGCCTGTCTTTGTCCCCCAGGCCTGGGATGACAGGATGCATAGCATCACACATGTTTTCTTTCTCTTTTTTCACACGGGTACTAGGGATAGAACTCAGGTCCTCGTGCTTGTGAGACAAGCACTTTACCAACTAAGCTACTTCCTCAGTCTCCAAAGCCTGAAGCCTTTTAGACTTCAATGAGCATTTCAACATGAAGAGGACTATGGATATCCCAGGAAGAGAAACATTTATAGCTGAAGACTTACAGGGATGGAGGGAGAGGTTCAGTTAGCCATGAAAACATTAAAAAGTAACCTGCCGACAAATCACCACAACGTGACCTGTGTTCAAGTAGCCGGCAAGGACAGACTGCTGTGGAAGCTGCCGAGGAGCCGAGGCTGCTCAATCAATCCCTTGCCTTCTCCAGGGGCCCCGTTTCCCTCCTACCAGGGAAACCAGCGCTCCAGAAGTACTTGTTTAAAGTAACAGACGCAGTGTATGGTGGCTGGGAGCTAAGGGAGGTGCTTGAGTCTTACAAGGCTCTGACAGCATCGTCTGTTTCCACTAAGATGGGCTATGCAAGTTTATCTTAGGAACCATTTCAGCCTGTAACTTGATTAGTCTGGAAGGCATTTTTTTCTGTGAGGCCATCTAACAGTGGAGGTTTTAAAAGTCTGTTTCTCTGAAACACTAAACATCATTTAAAAGCCACATTCCAGGTTAACTGCTAGTTGCAGAACTCTGCTGGCTACACATCTGCTTAGTAGTGGTATTTGGTGGCCAGTGCAGCATTCCAAAGGCTGCCAATCAGCGGTCAGCAAAGGCAGAATGAGGAATCTGTTGCTAGGGGCAGGTAAGGGCAGCCCCCAGCAGAGGACCAGGTCCCTTGAGAAGACTTGGCTCTATCTCCTTGGTCTTTTCAAACAGAAGAGGAAAGAATGGAGTCAAATTTTCTAAGTCTAGAAATGCTAGGGCAAGAGAAGGGTACGAGGGATGGCCTGGAAGCCCACATCAGCCCCCCATGAACCACTGTGGGTCTGATAGTGCGCGCTTTCCTGTAAGCAATGCTATTGTCTCCAAAAGTGAGGAGCTGTCTGCATTAAGCCATGAAGCCTTCAGGGAGCAGGAGCCCTCGGCAGGCACATAAGAAAACACAACTGGGCACCAGCCCGAGCCTGTTAGAGCGGACTTTGCCGCACTAGCTGCAGGTTATGAGGAGGGATGGGTAGACAATGTTATTTAAGGGCATTTTTAATCCCTTGTTGGGAAGGAGAATTTCTAAACCACAATAGTTCAGCTATTAAAGATCTAAAGAAAAAAAAAAACAGGTGGTAGGCAGATGTGAAGTTTAAACAAGGAAAAGAGTTGTCACATGTCACATGGCTTAGTGGCGAACAGAAGGTGAAGATGGGAGCCCTGCTTAGCTGTAGCAGCCCTGCCCTTCTCTCTGTGGCAGCGCGGAAGGCGGGGTAAAAAGATGATACAGAGCTGCGCGTGGTGGCGCACGCCTTTAATCCCAGCACTTGGGAGGCAGAGGTAGGAGGATTGCCATAACTTCGAGGCCACCCTGAGACTACAGAGTGATTTCTAGGTCAGCCTGAGCTAGAGTGAGACCCTACCTCAGAAAAGAAAAAAAAGAAAAAAAAAAAAAAGATGATACAGTACTATGGGTCCACTGTAAGTTGGGTCTGACCTTGGGCAAGCCAGGCCTTCTAGAATGGCAGTGTGGTATTAATGAAGACCCAGATAGGGAAGAAATGTCTACAACAGAACTGCTCAGCCCTGTGGAGACGCCCTGACAAAGCTACAGGAGCAGTTGCTGCAGGAGAAAGAAAGGTTGTGACGGGGACTACTTATGGGGTCTGTTTCTCATCTTCCCTGTCTTAAGGCCTGAAATTATATTAGCATTTTCTCATCCTGGAAGCACACCTGTGTATTCACTTCACTCGCACAAGTGCGTGTCCATACGCAGGTGTGTGTAATCTAAACATTAGTTCTTTCTCTGGCCTGCGGTGTAAATGAGAAGGTTAAGTTCACACACTACGGTGCTGTAGGCTATAGAAACATCTACTCACAACCTGCTTGTATCTCAGGGGGAGAATTCAAAAGCATCATGGCGCCGGCGGCATCAATGTCAGGATCTGGAAAAATCAACCAATAAATAACATTATTTACAACAGGGCTGGTGTGTGTGTGTGTGTGTGTGTGTGTGTGTGTGTGTGTGTTTCCCCCTGCACACTACAGATTTTGATGCAATAGAGGAAAAAAAAAAAACAACCCAGGACTTAGATGAGCTATCTAAAAGGTGACTTTTCTTATCGCTTGGGTTTGAGAGGAAGAAAAGTTATTCTAGAATGAGATTCAAAGAGAATGTTGCTATGTAATTTTTTTTTTTAAATCAACTAGTTCGGTCTCTTCTCATTTTGTTACTGCTGTAATTTGCACTGCGTGTTCCTGATAAGCTGCTGATCTATGCACCTCTCCGCTTTTACCCAGGCAGGGGTAGAAGAGTGGGAACTCTGCTAACAGTAAGAAGGTCAGCCATGGGGGTCGTTAATGAACTTGGGAAAACTCACAGCACTGACATAGAGGGAGACAGAGACAGTTGAGAGACAGTTGAGAGAGAGAGAGAGAGAGAGAGAGAGAGAGAGAACAGGCATTAAACACACCTGCATCTAGTGAGATACAAATAAGACATTTGGTCATTTCCATGAGTCAGCAGAACATGAACTGTATTTCACGAGGTTCTGTGTGTGCACAGCAGTGGCGGAGGTGGTGAAGGCATTAACAAAAGCACTTAGAATATAAAGAAAAAAAATTTAAAAGTTCTTATATTGAAGGCATAGTGTTTGTGCTCACATCTATTATTGCTTTTAATATGGGCCAAAAAAAAAAATACTCATCATTTCACTGCCATAATTCTTAATAGGTTTCTGAATCCTTACCAAGCCACCGGTTGACAGATGGCAGGTTATACAGAGACAGAGAAAAATATTATCCTTTTATAACAAAATTCATTTTCCTCTGAGAAACAGCAGCACCGCTGCTATGGAAATGAAGGTCACCATGGCAACGGTAAACAACCCCCAAGAATGGTCACTGAATAGACTGAAAAGAACATCTGCCCCAGCACAGCGTCCCAGCTGCCCTGGGGCGAAATCCGCTAATAGTGCAGTGAGGCCCCTTGACAGAAGCTGCCGCCTGCCCCCTGTCCAAATAAATGAAGTGTGCAATTGAAGTCGACATCAAAATGCCTGCCCTTGCAGATTACTGCCTCCGTGCCCGCTAAACCCAGTGACTAATGACTGGGGAGAGGGGGCCTCACACTTGTCAAGTTTTTGTACAAATTACATACCAAAAAATTCAATTTACTACTAATGGCTCCATGGCACTTTATTTTGGGTATTATGTGAGAAAATTACTTTTTTACTGTTTAAAAAAGTACATTTTTCATACTTTATATGTGCAGTTTAATTCCAAGGGAGTAATGCGATGTAATATAAAGCCCCACAAGCGATTAATAATATGGATGGTGCCGGTTCAGAAGACAATGTCTCAACAACAACAACAAAAAAAGAGCAAAGAAACTTTACTCTGCAGGTCTTTTACTACTTTGCCTGCAGGAGGCTTGTTACTTACACTCCATAATGGAATAAAAGTTTATTTTAATAAGTGCACTGTCTGAGAAACAGGTACATTAACTTGTTTGGCAACTCCTGGGGTGAAATTCCTCAGCCATGCCTCCCCACTGAAGTATGTCAGATGTTTCACTGAAAAAGCTTTAATGTCAAGTTCACTGCTCCTGGATCCCTACCGCTCCAGCAGGATTCACAGTCTCAAGTATTATTCCTAGCCCCCACGGGTGCCAAAAAACAAGTGCTGGGGCTTCTCCTTTTTATGTGGAAAGGATGTTTGTTTCCTCAGGGAGGAGCCACCCAAAAAGTGTTTTTCCTTCTCCCAGCACCAAGGGCCCATTGACATCTTTGAGAACGCAAACAAGACAGGTGCCCGAGGTTGCTGTTGGCTACATGGTCCCTTCCTTCCAGTGACCAGGGCATTCACTAGGTAACAGATAGACAGGCATGAAGCCAGGACTCTTTTCCTATTTATTTTGCTAGCAAATGAAAGAGAACCTCACATTCTTCAAAACCACACTGGGGCTCAGGAGGAAGTCTGAGCATCACTGATTAACAGAGTCACAGTGAAAAGAAAAGACGGAGACTCTTAAAGGCGAAAGCATTAACACCCACACGTATCTAGGAAAACATGTGCTTGGGAGAGTGTCTCAGACTCACGCAACAACCCCCCAATGATGCCAACCCACCCAAAGCACGCCAAACGGGCACAGCTGTAAGCAGGTACCGGAGACTGAAGAGCAATTCTGGAGCCCATCCTTCCTTTAAACCAGACACCTGACGCCTCTTCAGACAAAAATGCTGCTGTTGCCATAGAACTCATGTCTGTCTGCAGGGCGTTCCGGGTGAGTGTAATAGGGAGGCTTTGTTATCTCACTTACGATGCAAGACCACTGCCCCACTAACACTACTGAGAATGGAAGGGAAGGCAGGGCACGGAATTCTTCCCTGGGGACACAATGGCAAACCATCAGCAAGCACAAGAGCTATCCAAGAATATGTGATTGTGTACAATTGCACTCAAAGTACCAGCCCGGGGGGAGGTGGCTACAGTGAGCGCCATCCGGTCAAACAGTCAACTGTATTAGGGGTACTTTACGTACGATAAAGATGTACGTTAAGTGTAGCATTTGACATAGCTTTATGAAGTTTATCTCCATGCTGTCACAACGTTCAGCAAGATGAACACAATGAAGAGACCACTTTGGTGCCACTGCAGATCTGTCCTGGCCTGGGATGCCCTGGATTGGCTGTCTGCTTCTTAGCCACGTGATGTCACAGTTTATTGCTATGGCTACCCAGGACTAGCATTTCACTACCATCTACCCATCTTCCTATACTGGATTCGCTTCCAGTTTTGAATATAGAAACTTATTATGAGGGCTTGGGGAGATGGCTCAGTACGCAAAGCGCACATTCGAGCCTGAGTACTCAACTCCAATTCCCAGGGCGCACGTGAAAATCCGGTAGCTGAGGCAGGCTTCTGTAATCCCAAGACTCCCATAGTGAGATAGGAGGCAGGAACAGGAGAATTTCACTAAAGCTCTCCACAGAGCAAGATCGAGAGAATGAACACCTCAGACACGATGGACCAGCAGAGAGGGACCCACAAGTTGGCCTCTGAACTCTGCATGTGGGCCTATGTTCAGAAACACATAGACACGCATACATATATACCAAAAAGATCTTCTGTATCAGTCAGCCAGGGCACGTTTTCACTTCTTCCTGAGTAATTGCCAGTAAGAGTAATTGCCAAGCTGTTCTCCCTAAGAGGTATACAAGGAAGGAGGTCTAATTGTTTTGCATTTTTTTGCCAACACTTGCCATTGTTAGCTTAAAACTTTTTCAAGCCATCTAGTGGACATGCAGTAGTATTGCAATGCGGTTGTCATGTTTACCTAATAACAAATGATGCTAAGCATTTCTTCATGTGCTTAATGGTCAGCTATATATCTGTTTTGTTGTTGAGGCAGGGTCTTGTTCTAGCTCAGGCTGACCTGAAATTCATTACGTAGTCCCATGTTTGCCTTGAACTCATAGCGCTCCTCCTAGCTCTGCCTCCTATGTGTTAGGATTAAAGATGTGTGCCACCACGCCCACCATAGTCTTTCTGGATGCGTCTTGACACAGGGGTGCAGGTCAGAGGACAATGTCAGGTGTTGGTCCTTGCCTTCCCCCCTGTTTGAAGCAAAGTCTTGTTTATTGCTGCATTCTCCAGGCTTGCAGGTGATTCTTCTGTCGGCCTCCCTTCTTGTACTAGGCACTCTGGAAGTACAGACACTAGCCTACAGCATACGGAACTTATGTAAGTGTTAGGGATCCAAACTCAGGTAACCAGGCTTGAGAACAAAGCATTTCATCCTTGGAGAAAATACTTTACCTGCTACGCAGCCCCCGTGTGTGTATCTTCTTACAGGAAAAACCCATTTAAGTCTTTTAACCACTTTTAAATTGGGCTGTTCACTTTATTCTGATCTACGATTTCTTTAAGTATGCCGAATAAGTCTTTTGTGCAATATATATTTTTCCCAGACTACAAATTACTCCTTCAGTTCCTTAATATTATATGTCAATAAGAAATCATATAAATTTTTATGATATGTAATTTACCAATTTATCGTTTTATAGTCAATATTCCTTTGTGTACTAAGTAAACACTGCAAAGACTTTTTTTTTTTTTTGCCAAGTGGCATCTCTCATGTTCATTTATTAGTCTCCTACTATGTAGTATTATCTGGGTTCAATACACACATTCACAGGTAAATAAAAACAGGTGTAATCAACAGAACCTTTCTTATTGAGGAAGGTGTCTAAGCACAGGCCTCCTAAAACTCTGCAGATCAAAGCCAGGAGAATGTCCTGGGCCGCTGGAATAAACACCAGGCCACCTAAGAGAAGCCTCTGTCAGACACATTTCCACAGAAATGTCTCTGGATTTCTGCTACTACGTCTGACACTCAAGTGCACGCCAGTCTTCAACAACTTCTCTCTCCAAAGAATTGCTACAAATCTTATTCATATGTAGAATGAAACTGCCTATGGCCTCTGCCCCTTTAACAATCTTCAAAGGAATGTCTAAGCAATATTAAGAAAATACAGGGCTGGAGAGGTGGCTTAGCAGTCAGTTAAGGCATTTGCCTGCAAAGCCAGAGGATCCCAGTTCGACTCTCTAGTACCCCAGGTAGGCCGGATGCACAAGCAGGCCCACACACTGGAGTTCGTTTGCAGTGGCTGGAGGCCCTGGCACACCCGTTCTCTCTGTCTCCCTCTTTCTCTCTCTCAAATAAATAAATAAATAATATTTTTTTAAAAAGAAAATATAAAGCCGGGCGTGGTGGCGCATGCCTTTAATCTCAGCACTTGGGAGGCAGAGGTAGGAGGATTGCTGTGAGTTCAAGGCCACCCTGAGACTCCATAGTGAATTCCAGGTCAGCCTGGGCTAGAGTGAGACCCTACCTCGAAAAACCAAAAAAAAGAAAATATATACCAGGTAGATAGAATTTGACAAGTGCCTTCTCCACAGACCCACTCCAAGATTCATTTCCTTCTATATATATCTGGAAACTATGCAAAAAAAAGGAATCTTCTCTACGCACGCGTGCGCTCTTAGCATGGTGCTCCCCTAGCCGTGGCTGTGCTTTGTAGTTTCATTATCCATAGTCTGAAAACACTTGATAACTACAGAAAAAGAGACTCATGACTTTTCATTATAGCATATTGTTATACTTATTCTATTTTTATTGTTTATTACTCATCTCCCATTGAGCCTGAGTGATACATAAAGCATTACCCTAGGTATGCACAATTTTAAGTGTTGTTTGTATACACATAGCTTGTTATAATCTGAAGTTCTAGGCATCCATGACTGTGGGACTGTCTTGGAATGGATCACTAGCAGGTAAGGGGCCGGGGGGGGGGGGGAATACTGGACATGTGCATTTTTTTTTTTTTTGCAACTGAATGGTTTGTTTTTTTTTCCCACAATAACATCTTGTCTAGCTTTCAATTATTAGTACATGTTATGTCTCAAATTTTTCCAGTGACTTGTTTTGTGGACAGGAACATCTTACGGTGCTGGCGTTCTCTTTTCCTTGGATGCTGGGCCACCGGAGAGAAGAAAAGAACATTTGAAGTGATTGGAAATGAAGCTGGACCTGGAACTCCAGGCCCCAGATCCTGAGTCCCTCTCTCTGCAGCTCCTCCCACTTCCTTCTCCAGCCTGCCTCCTTTGGTCCCTGCAAGCACCTCGTCTTACAGAGACCGGCACGTCCCCGCCCTGTGCTCCCCTCTTCTCATTTCCAGTGATAGGCTGTTGCCGTGAGCACACTGAAAGCCTCGGGGATTCTTAGGGTAACGGAGGCACTTCCGGTTGGGAGTACTGATTTTTGGTAAGCTGTTTCTGACCTAGGACACCTTTAGAGGACCGGGGAGCTGTTTGGGGGGGGGGGCAGAGGTGACATTTATGCTTCACAGGCACACCTGGTTTTACAAGGTGGCATTTAAGGAAGAGGAACAGTCTTCAACAACTGTGGAGGATCTTTCACTGTATATAGGGAGTGGTGAGAAATCTCTCAACATGGTTTAGTGCAGTTTTTTAGCATAAGAAAAGATGGCCTGTTTGTCCTTTTGGCTGTAGAATGCAATCCCCAGTAGCAGGAGTATCCTTCCCATTGCATTCTGGAAAGCCAGTGAGGTGCCAAGATGCAGGGGGGGGGGGGGAAAGGACAATTTGGGATGGGACTTCTTCCCAATAGTACCTAGCTCAGCATCCCGACACAGGAACCCAAAGCATTCACCACTGGTTAACTCAGCATCCCACTGAGAATGTCGTCATAGGTGTTTAATAGTTATGGCCACCATCCATGGAAGGCCCGCCCCAAATCCCTTTCCTTGCTCATGCTCCAGCAACAATGCAACCTCTCTACCCTGATAGAAGTGAACTACATAGTGAATTCCAGGTCAGCCTGGGCTAGAGAGAGAGACTCTACCTTGAAAAACAAAACCACAGGGCCTGAGGAGACAGCTAGTCCGCCTTACAAGTATGAGAACTTGAATTTAACTTCCAGAACCTATATGAAAAAGCCAGGCATGGTGACAATCCTTGTGACCCACACTGGGGATGCAGGGACGGGCAGTTCCCCGGGGCTCCCTGGCTACCCAGCCCAACCAACTTGGCGAGGAACAACCCGCTGAGAAACTGTCTCAAAAAAGGTGATGGGGAAGTTGGACGGAACCATTGGTTGGCTGGCCCTGGGCCCCGGGGAAGAGGAAGCTGGCGCACTCGGCTCCAGGGCCCCAGCCTCCGCCGCCACGCCTCCAGGTCAAAGTAAAAGATGGGCTGGGAGAGGCTGAGACAGGCGGATCACCATGAGTTCCAGGCAAGCCTGTTTACTGAATGAGACCCTGCCTCAAAAGACAAATGGGGGTGGGGGAGCTGCAGAGATAGCTTAGTGGTTAAGGCGCTTGCTGGCAGAGCCAACAGACCTAGGTTTGACTTCCCTGGACCCATGTGAAGCCAGATGCACAGCTTGTTTGCAGTGGCTAGAGGCCCTGGAGAGCCCATTCGCACTCTCTCTGCCTGCCTCTTTCTCTCAATCAGTAACTAAATTTTCTTTTTTTAAAGGAGGACAGCACTTGAGAAAGGACAGCTCTGGCCTCCACACGCACCCACTCCCATGCACACAAAAGAATACAGAGGTAGAAACCAAGCTGCTCCTGTTTCCTCTCATATTCCGCCCAGAAAGTGAGCTCCGCTATGAAGCCCCTGGAATAGTGCCGGGACCTCGTGAGGTGCAGTTTCTGAGTCGGTGAATGGGCGGGCTTATGCTAGCCGGTGCTCAGGTGAATCTCGCCATCGGAGCGGTGACCCTCAGCTAGGAATGCTCGTCAGGACACTGGGCTCTGGATGGAGAGTAGAGTCCCTGAGCAACTCACACTTTTAACAACTAGGTGACACCAAGTTTTATAAAACCTCACCAGGCAATTTTTGATGTGTGAGGATGGTCTTCCGGGCAGTGGCAGGTGGGCAGTCAAGGGTCTGTGAAAACAAACCAATGAGACTCCCAGAGGGAGACAAACACTCCTCCACAGCTTTGCGCCATCTCTCTGCTCTGAAACAGCCTCACCCCCTTCCTATAACTATGTATGAGAAAGAATAACATCTGAAAATAGTTGTTTAAATCCTCAAAATGGAAAAAATAAAATAAAACCACCATAATTGGCAGAATCCGGGGGCCCAAATGGACAAGAAGCAGACAGATGAAAACAAAGCAGCAAGAAGACCCAGCCAAAAAGGCGCTCAAGTAAACCGCGCACCGAGGAGTCCCGCTGGCCGTCACGTATGAAAACCCCCTTCTAACCGAGCCGACGCTTCTCGACCGGGGGCGATTTTGCACTTCCTCCCTCGAGGACAGATGGCAATGTCGGGAAACATTTTTGATTGTCACGACTAGGTGGGAGGAGGCGCGTGTGCTCCCGGCATCTTGTGGGCAGAGATCAGGAATGTTGTTCAACACTATCTCCTGTTCAGGACGGGCCTGTACAACAGAGATTTATCCAGGCTCCAAGGCGACCGTGCAAAGGGTGGCACATGGCATGCCGGGCGCACGCGCATGCGTGCACGCACAGGGTGCTTAAGAAAAGTGGTTTTTCAAACCATCATCTCAAATAGCATGCAGCAAAAACGAACAGATGCAAAAAAAAAAAAATCTTGTTGTTGATGGTTCTCCCTCTTTTCTCTTTTGCAAAATTCCTAAGACAGGCTCTCTACAAGTGTGGCTTTGAAATCACAGAAGGGGGCAAGAGTTGGCCCCGCTGGCTTCTGTTGCAATCAATCACAATATCTCAAACAGCTGCAGCTGATCTGTCAGGCAGCAGAGGAGGCTTTGGGGGGGGGGGTGCTGCCAGCTCTGGTGATGTCATTTACCACCAATACTTCTCTTCTGGCTGAAGGTTATGAAGACAAAAGTTGTCCCACATGAGTGTGGCAGAAGGGAAGAAGTGGGAACCAGGAGAACGGATTCACGGGCACATGAGCCGCAAACGTCTGTGGGGTTTGGGCCACAGCAAGATGGGGGCGGGAGCTGGGGAAGAAGGGGAGTGGAGGGTGGGAGTGACTCCACTGAGCCAGTGTGCACGCCTCAGGACCATCTGAATGTCAGGACAAGACAAGACAAGACAAAACAAAAACCCCTCACAAAGACTGCTGCCAGGGTCTAGCTTTAAAAACTTGTATGATGAGGACTAGACATGAGAGTACATGGCCATTGTACATTAAAAGAAAGAACTCTCAGAGTGGTCTTTTGGGCTCAGAGGGACCTGAAAGAGCGCCACACTCATGCCACCTTGGAAATGGGGCACTTGACTCTCAAAACAAGATGTGTCTGAAAGAACACCTCAAATTCTCAGACCTGAAGACAGAGACGAGGTACAAAACAGTAATAACGTTCACCGAGACTCACTCTCTCTTTTTCTTTTTGGTAGGGTCTCACTTTAACCCACGTTGACTTGGAACTCACTCTGTAGCTCCATGCTGGTTGCAAACTCACAGCAATTCTTCTACCTCAGCCTTCTGAGTGCTGGGATTAAAGGTATGGGCCATCATGCTTGGCCTCCTTTTTTTTTTTTTTTTTTTTTAATGGCTTTAAAAATTATTTCAGGGCTGGATACATGGCTCAATGGCTAAAAGCACTTGCTTGCAAAGTCTGATGACCTGGATTTGATTCCCTGTTACCCACATAAAGCCAGATGCACAAGGTGGTGCATGTGTCTGGAGTCCGTTTGTAAGGGCACTATGCTGTGGCTTGCTAATTCTATCCCCCCCCCCCCGCGCTGCTTGAAAATAAATTTAAAAAATTAAAATTTATTTTAGTGCATGTTTGTGTGTATGTGTGTGTGCATGCATGCCACGGTGTGGGTATGGAAGTCAGAGGCCAACTTTCAGTTCAGTCCTCTGACTTCCCACCTCATCTGAGGGATGGTTTTTCTTCTGGAATCTCACTCTGCTCTTCTTCTTTGTAGAATTCACTATGGGCATCTGGGAGATCCTCTTGTCTCCGCCTTCAATCCTGCTGTTAGCATACGGGGATTACAGAAGCCCGCCATGGCTTCTGGCTTTTGATGTGAAATCTGAGGGGTACTGCTGCTTAAATGGTTTTATCCACAGAGCCATCTCCCTAGCTCCAGAGTTTTCCTTTCCTTTAAAAAAAAAATTTTATTTATTTATTTCAGAGAGAGAATGGGTGTGCCAGGGCCTCCAGACACTACAAATAAACTCTGGATGCATGTGCCCCCCCCCCCTTGTGCATCTGGCTTACATGGGCCCTGGAGAATTGAACCGGGATCCTTTGGCTTTGCAGGCAAACGCCTTAATTGTGAAGCCACCTCTCCAGCCTCCAGAATTTTCCTTTCTTGATGTAACTTCTTGCAGGTGACGGAGAGTTATATGTTTCTCTGTCCCTTGCTTTCTGTACTCTTCCAGGTGTGAGTCTTAACTCACTGCATTCTGATGTCTACCTCCGGGTCACCCTTCTTTGAGGACATGGGAGCTAATGGTCATGATCAGAGGGGACATCCAGGCATATTGTGAAGGAGACTGTGACCATGAGAAGGGTAAGTTAGGGAGTCCATGTAGAAACCGTTGGGGCTTTGGAATTCTTCACTTTGAAAACTTCCTGCTTGCTCCTGGCTTCTTTCACTACTGAGTTTTCTTCCCCAAGGAAGGAAGAAAAGCCAGCCTTGGGTGCATGGGACAGGGACAGACATGGCGCTCCTCTAAGAACCCAGCCATGATGAAGTCAGGGTCCAGAAGCCAGAACCAGGACCAGAGTCTTGAGATGGGAGCTGAAGCCTGGTGGGACATGTGGAATAACAGAGCATTGGGCAGGAAACTGCCAGTCCGAGCTGGGGACCACAGTGAACCCATCTTCATGCTATTTCTCCTTTTCATACTGCTAGTTCCCCCCCCCCACCCCCCGGAAACCACTACCTGCCACCACTACCCACCTGTAGGGAAGATCAGCTGCTGGCCAGTGACCACCCCAGAAGCCACTTCCTCATCTAGCAAAGGGCTTCGGATTCCTAAAAGCCCGGTATCCACTCTCCCTCCGATACTGGGACTGTGATGGTGTTCTGCCTCCCACGGAGTCTCACAGTGCTGGGGCAGCTCGCATTGGAACAAATCTACCTGTAAGGAATCTTCTCCTGGTTTCTGCTGAGCAGATGTACAAGTTCCCCCCAGCCCAGAAAGGAAGGTCCATCTCAGACTGGCCCTGGCCTGGGTGGAGTCAGAGGAAATGCCACTCATCCTAATGTCTGTGCTCCAAGGACACCTGCTCTCAAAGCCACAAGAGGAAAATTTGGTGGCTCAAATCCTGTCTAGGGGTTCCTATGCCGAGATCTAAAAGAAAAAGAGACACAGGGCTGAGGAGATGGCTCAGTCACTAAAGGGCTTGCCAAACAGCATGAGGACCTGAGCTGATATTCCCGGGGCCTGTGCATGAACTGGACACAGCAGGGAGCTCTTGTGATCCCGGTGCTGGGAAGGCAGACACAGGAGAATCCCTGCAGCTGGTTGGCTAGCTCGCCTAGCTGCATTAGTGAGCTCCAGGCTCAGTGAGAGATTTGTCTCAAAAAGTAAGGAGAAGAGGAATTAAGGAAGGCAGGCATCCAATATCAACCTTTGGCTTCCACATGCAATATACCACACACACAGCAGCCACCACCTGTACATGCATTGACAGCATACACACATGTGCACTCATAGCACACACATGGACCAAAGACAGACAAACAGGAAGGGAGAGGGGAAGAGAAATGGGTGCGAGTGCACACATACAGCACAAACACCTGCCAACATAACTATGCTCCCTCTGGCAAGTGAGTCTTTGAAAAACTCTTCTTTCTTCCTTAGAACCTGAGCTCAGATAGAGGAACCAAAGGAGCTGAAGGCACACTCCCCATGGGAGATCTGGGGTCCTTGTTTGGCACTAGTCTGGACTCACCACACCGAAGACCTTGGCACTGCTTGCAGGACCAGTGCGGCCTATCCTTCCAGAGGCCAGCCCCGCCCCATCCCCCTTTGCTGTTCTTGCTTTACTTGTTTCTGATTTCTTGAGAAAGGGTGGCCCTGGCAGGCCTCAACTTGTAGCAGTCCTTCTGCACTAGCCGGGATTACAGGAGTGTGCTGCCACACCTGGACACTGAGCTCTGCCAGGGCCTGAGTTTTACTACATAGTGGTTTACTCTTTTAAGTGTAATCCATATGGAGAGATGGCTTAGCGGGTACGACATTTGCCTGCAAAGCCAAAGGATCCCAGTCCGATTCTCCGGGACCCATGTAAGCCAGATGCACAAGGGGGTGCGTGCATCTGGAGTTCGTTTACAGTGGCTAGATGTCTTGGTGTGCCCATTCTCTCTCTCTCTCTCTCTCATAAATAAGATATATATATATATATATATATATATATATATATATATATGTGGAGGGAATCTGGTGCTTGATATTTTTTAATCCATGGGAAGTTCTTTGAAACCAGTTTATTCACAACCAACCCTACTGTGAATGACATCATTGATATGTTTTTTTTAATCAACAAAGTAGTTGCTTTATATAACTGGGAACCTTCACCTTATGTCCACCTCAAGCCTGGATGTGGCTCATGGGCTGTGCTTGACCTCCTAGCAGCTGGACAGCAGGTGGGTACAGTGAGGGGTCAGAGCAATCATTTACTCTGCTTTTACTGAGTAGTGCGTGCTTTGTTGGTTACAGAGAGAAATCAGTACTGCCCATCCATTGTTGTGAACACAATTATTAAACAGTTAATAATTAATTTCATTTAAGGCACAGTTAGATTTAAGATTTATGGATAAATAATAGATTTGATTATCACTTAAGATTTAAGACTACTAGGACAGCAATAAAGGACCCCGCTAGTGCTGAACTGGACAGCCTCCCACTTCCAGAGGTGGAAGGGTTAACAACTTAAAACAATGAGCTGACCTTCTGGCAGAAGAATGGGAAGTGAATTCTGAAGACAATCTCCATAGGAGTTTTCCAGATTTTTTTTTTTTTTTAATGTAGGTGGGCGATGGGTGGTTACCTTCCTAGAGGAAGCATTCTGTCTGTGAAGATTTTTTAAAAGTGAGCTCTTCACTTTCTGGCCACATAGTGTACGTGGGTGCTACAGGCCAAATGTCTGTGTTCCACCAAATTCCTCTGTTAAAACCTAATCACCCATCAAAATAGAAGAGAGGGCTGGAGAGATGGCTTACTGGTTAAGGCACTTGCATGTGAAGCCCAAGGATCCAGGTTTGATTCCCCAATACCATGTAAGTCAGATGCACATGGTGATTCATGCATCTGGAGTTTGTTTGCAGTGGCTGGAGGCCCTGGCATGGCCATTCTCTTCCTCTCTCCCCTCTCAATGACATGAATAAAATATTTTAAAAAAAAGATACAAGAAAGCCGGGCGTGGTGGCACATGCCTTTAGTCCCAGCACTCAGGAGGCAGAGGTAGGAGGATCACTGTGAGTTCGAGGCCACCCTGAGACTATGTAGAGAAGGTCAACCTGAGCTACAGTGAAACCCCACCTCAAAATAAAAGGAAGGAAGGAAGGAAGGAAGGAAGGAAGGAGGAGGAAGGGCAGGGAGGGAGGAGGAGGAAGGGAGGGAGGGAGGGAGGGAGGGAGGGAGAGAACAGAAGGACAGACAGAGAGGGGGAGGGTGCAGGAGGGATTATAGGGCTGTATGTTGTCTGCATGTATGGTGGCTGTCAGTAAACAGTTAAAAACAGTACACGTAACCCCGCCGCGACGGTGGCCTCTGCGATGTGAATGTGACAGCAGCGCGGGGCCATCATGAAGGGGAAGAAGAGAACCCAGCAAGTCCCTCTAGCATGCCAAGGACACGGTGACAGGGATGAGGAGCCAGGAGGCTTTCATCCGCCCATGGTCAGTCAGAGACACAGGCCCCAAAGGACATGGGCATCGACCTGCCCCTGGCACGACCAGAAGACAACTCCAGTCCAAACCTAACCCAGGCTCGCCCAGTCCCCGTTTCTTCCTTGCCCATTTTCCTTCTCGGAAATTTTCATGGGCCTTTCCCCTCTGGCTCTGTGATCTTCTCCCTGATTCACCAGGCAATCAAGGTCCTCCGCAGACATTTAAACTTAACTGATCAAGCTCATCCCAACTCCATGCCTAATTTACATGAATTTGCCAGTGTCCTCAGTACATAAAAACCCCATTCCATAGTGCTGGCCAGCCACTCACGTTTTCTGAGAACCCCCTTGTCATGGGGAGCTTTCCTCCTATTTTCCTTTAATATTATTTATTTACAAGCAAAGAGAAACAGGGAGGGAGAGGATGGGTGTAGCAGGGGCTCCAGCCAGTGCAAATGAACTCCAAAGACACGCACCACTTTGTGCATCTGGATTTCCTTTATGTGCGGTACTGGGGAATTGAACTCAGGTTGTTGAGTTTTGTCGGCAAGTGCCTTAGCTGCTAGGCCATCTCTCCGGCCCTCCTTCCACTTTCATAAAACTTTGCTTGCCCTTAAACTGTCTTTGCTTGTCATTCATTGTGATCTGGGTACAGTGACTCAACTCCCCAAATTGGTGACAGCAGTAAGAAGATGCTAAGTGTAGAGCCCCCAGACCTGGAGCCTGAAGGTCCCTTGATCTTGGACCTCCCAGCTCCACACCCGTGAGAAGCCACCTGGTCTACGAGGTTTCACTACAGCAGCATGAATGGACAGAGGCAGATCCTAAGTGAATTTTGGGTGGAGTTAAAGAGGCCCAGTGCTGAAGGCCAGGTCAGGGACTCATACTTTAAATGAAGGAAAGTTCAAGGCAAAACCTGATTTCCTCTCATAATGTCACATAGGGGATCCAAGTTCTAAGTACTGAGCCAAATAAAGGCATGCTGGTATTTGGAAGGACCAAGAGGGCTTGACCGTCTCAGGCACTATGCTGAAGGGACCCACGCAGAAGGAAAGGTGAGGGGACCGGGGCGGTGTGCACAGCGCGGCAGCAAGGGTAAAAACAGCTGGCCAGGGGCCCTGAGGGCCAGCCCCGGTGCCACCATCAGGACAGCGGGCTTTTCTTTCTTTTACCCTGAAATACATATTCACCTTTCAGTAGAAATGCTAGTATTAGCCCCAAAGAAGTCTTTGAGGTTGGGGCACACTGGTAGGTTCCAGAAGTTGTACAGCCTAGAAGCTGATCAGACAAAGTCATACCAGAATTTACAGGGCATCCTTACAAGCGCACTTCCCAAGGACTAGAAGACCTTGGGTTGTTGTGACTACAATTATATTACCCATGGGGAATTTATTCCAAAATTCTCATCACCTGAGAGTGGAGGCGATGGTAGAGTGTAAAACGAACCTGCCTGGGGCTGGTGATCATCACCGAGTGAGCGTTATTTAAGGGTTCTGGATCTATTTCTTTTATTTATTTGAGAGAAAGACGCAGACAGACAGAGAAAGAGAGAATATGGGCGCCCCAGGGCCTCCAGCCACTCTAACTGACCTCCAGATGCATGCGCCACCACCTTGTGCATCTGTCTTACATGGGTCCTGGGGAATTGAACCAAGTTCCTTTGACTTTGAAGGCAAGCAGTTTAACCACTAAGCAGCTTAACCACTAAGCAATCTCTCCATCCCCTTGATCTATTTTTTTTAATATTTTTATTTATTTATTTATTTGAGAGCGACAGACAGAGAGAGAAAGACAGGTAGAGGGAGAGAGAGAGAATGGGCGCGCCAGGGCTTCCAGCCACTGCAACCGAACTCCAGACGCGTGCGCCCCCTTGTGCATCTGGCTAACGTGGGACCTGGGGAACCGAGCCTCGAACCGGGGTCCTTAGGCTTCACAGGCAAGCGCTTAACCGCTAAGCCATCTCTCCAGCCCTTGATCTATTTTTTATAGTACATTCCAAGTATTCTACAATAAAAGTTTCACAGTTGCCTGGTGTGGTGGTATACAACCTTTAATCCCAGCACTCAGGAGGCTGAGGGAGGAGGAGCACTGTGAGTTCAAGGCCAGCCTTGGAACTACAGAGTGAGTTCCAGGTTAGCCTAGGCTAGAATAGGACCCTTTAATCACAGTTCATAAATGGTTATAAAACCACCAAACCACCTGACCAGAGGCAGGCTATGCGATTTCTCAACAGTCCCATGCGGCGGAGATCCAGGTGGCACGGGTGCCCAGTGGTGAAAAGGCCACCTGTGAGGACAGATTCACTTGAGTTTCATCTTCCTCTTGGACATGAGTTAAATGGGACTCTCCCCTGTAATAAGTGCCAACAACTAATCAAATATGGTGCCTACGCAGCAGGATGAACACAGGGGGCCCAAGGTCACGCACATGCAGCGCGGGCTGAGGAGAGGGTCCTGGGGAGGGGGCAGATGTTAGCACCCTTCTGACTACTTCAGGCAATTAACTTACACTTCCAGGCAGGAGGTGCCCTTACGTTTAACTCAGTAGGCATAACTGTACATAATTAGAGGTCATAATTACGGTTCGCTCTTTAAACCGTGACCACAGCATCCAAACTGACCTCTGGTGGCAGCGGGGCCTCTATGCAGGGAAGTACAGGCAGGGAGGGTCCCGGCTCTACCCAGTGGCCTTGCACTGACGGGCAGCCCGTGTTTCCTGGAAATTTCTAAGGTTGGGCATCCACACTGATTCCCTAAGGAAATCTGGATCTGCTTGGGGTTTCCTAATTATCATTTTTACACCAACAAACATTTCATTTTAAACAGACATGGATGTGCCAAAGCTTTTATACTGTCTTTATACCATGGGGAAAAGGCAAGAACAACCATTCAAATTAATATGCCAGTAATTATGAGCATCTACTGTGTAATTATCCATGAAATGACCAAGTTGAAAAGATCAATTCCTGATCAGCTTTCCATGTAGGCATTTTGTAAAAGTTGCTACAGGGACTCTTTCCCTTAAAAAAAAAAAAAAAGGCTGATTTATCCTTAGTTTATTACGCCTTATAGTCAGCCACGTCTAGCAATGGATCTAGCTTAGTGCAAATCATGCTGCTGGGACCTACCCAGATTTTCATAAGGGAACACTGATCTCTGCTCTGAGCAGACAATCAGACTATCTGGGAGATGAAGGAGACCCCTGAAAACAACAGACTAATGAAAAGGGAGGAAGAAAGAAAGGGAGGAAGAGAGAAAGTGGGAGGGGAAGGAAAAGAAGGAGATGGGGGAGGGGGAGGAGGGAGAGGGGGGGTCAGGGGTGAGGGAGGGTGGTAGGTAGGGAGAGGGAGGGAGCACCCAGGTTGGAGTGAAAGAGTGGTGAATCTCTGTAGGAGATAGAACCTGAGCCTCAGCTCTGTACTGGTCTCTTTAGCATTGAAGATTCCCTACTCCGGGTGATGCCTTGGGGAGGAAAACAGGAGATACACCAATTTCCCCCTTTTTAACAACCTTTCCAAACGCTGCAAGAAAAATGAGCACCCCTCTGCCTCCCTGGGGATATATGGGAGACTAAACTTTTTGTTATCCCAAAACACCAGGGGCTCCCCAGATATCCAAGTGCACATGATACCAGCAAGATGATGTAAAAGTCGAAAGATCGTTTCAGAGGGTGTCACTTAGCTCCCAACTCCAACACATGTGAGGATCCCTTTATCTGAGGGTCAAGGCTAACTCCTTCTGCTTCCAGAACAGCTCCCCGGGACTTCCTCCGGCCCTTTTCCTTGTATCCAGCATTCGCCTCTTCGCCTTTCACCAGCAGCCCAATCTTCCCCACAGAGCCAGCATCTTTCCAGTAGAATTTAAATCTGCAAACAACACTCGGACGATGGCAAAAAGAGATGCTATAGCACTCACTGGCCTTCTCTGGGATGAAAAGGATCAGAAATCCCCAAGTGTGACATGAGCAGCTGCACGTGGCGAGCAGACAACGTCTCATCACAGAGCCACACAGTCTAGAGGTGATTTCCACGTGGGGGCGTGAGCGCGGAATACACAGAGCCGAGGAATAGAGTATTTGACGATGTACTGTGCTTGAATCGGACCGACCGTCTGTGAGTCAACGATGGTCATCTGTATTTGTAAAACCCTTCTTTTGCTCAGTGAAGAAAAACTACACCACTGTTGAGGTGTCCCAACTAGAGTTTAAGTAGAGGAGTAACTGCTTTACTGCTGGTGTAGGCATTCCCTACTGAGAGCTACCCCACTATTTTCTGTAGGTTCTGTAAGAGGAAGAAAAGGAACACGTGTAAAGGCATCCCAGCAAAGGTATTTAACTGAGGCCAGGACATTTGCATCTCAATGCAAAACCCATTGATCAAATTCAGCCTGGCTGAGGAGGGGCTTCCCAGGGGCACATTCTAAAGGGAACACTAATTGGAAAGTTTCACTTCTTTCATGGGCAGAGAAGTCTAATACTATACAACACAAGTATTTTGCAAAATATGTGCAAGCTTAACATAGTCTCAGAACCGTGACTTGTCACAGCACCTAGCGAACTGTCACTCTCAGTGCATTAAAATAAAAGGCTTCCTTCCCTAGAATTTTGCTTTGCTGCTGCTAACTCCGCTCTCGCCATATTGATCATTATATGAACAAATCACACATTAAGTGCCATCCTTCCCTAGCTTAATTAATTTTGGTGCTATACCTGTTAGCACCTGGGTGACCTATTCCTGCTGAGAAGAGGGTTAAGCAGGAACATTTCTGGGCCATCCTATCCTTTGGCAGTTCAGACAAGGTGGGTTTAAAAAGTACATCACAAGCCAGGCATAGAGGCCAGTAATCCCAGAAGTACAGAAGTCGAGGCAGAAAGATCGGCAGCGCAAGGAGTTTGAGGGTAGCCTGGGCTACAGGAGACCCTGTCTCAAAAACCCTAAACATCAGCTAGGTATGGTAGCTGCAAGGCAGGAGGAATTTGAGGACAGCCTGGGTTAATACTTAGTAAGAATGTATCAAAGAAAGATGCAGGCCGGGTATGGCGGTGCACTTGGGAGGCAGAGGTAGGCAGATTGCCATGAGTTTAAGGCTACCCTGAAACTACGCAGTGGATTCCAGGTCAGCCTGGGCTAGAGCGAGACCCTACCTTGAAGGGGGTAAAATGTGTGTGCATGGAAGGGCGGGCAAGGGGTTAAAGCCGAGACTGCACAGGACACGGTACATCCCCGTAGTAACACTTGGGAGGTGGAAGCAGAAGGACCAGAAATTCAAAGTCAATCTCAGTTTGAGGCCAGCCTGGCCTACAGACCCAGTAAGGGCTGGAAGGATGGCTTAGCGGTTAAGGCGTTTGCCTGCAAAGCCAAAGAACCCAGGTTCGATTCAGGTGGCACATGCATCTGGAGTTCATTTGCAGTGGCTGGAGGCCCTGCTCTGGTGCACCCATTCTCTCCCCCCACTTCTCTGTCAAATAAATTAATTAAATTAAATATTAAAAAAAATAAAAACACCAAAAGGTGAAATAATGCTTCCACATCATAAAGGCTGACTAACACGTCCTAAGTGGGGGGCTCCTGTCAGTTCTTTCATTTTATTCTCAAAAGAAACTGTATACTTTGGGCTCCAGAACATAATTTTTACATTTCTCCACCGTTTCTAGCAGACTATTGTTTCCATCTAGACACTTTCCAAAACAACAACAACAAAAAAATCAGGACAGCAAACGAATTCCACATGGACTTAACCTTATTGAATCCCTGTCATATAAAAAATGTTAACTTGTCCAATTCTTTAAAAAAAAAGTTCACTACTTTTCATCTGAAATATAGTGTCTCATCCAAGCCAGCTGATACCATTCTACATGCTCTCTGAGTACCCAAACGTGAAGTCATTTGGATACTAAGCCTCCCAAGTAAATTCACTATTATCACAATCTTTAAATTCATTAACTAGAGGTTATGTCATTACAGGTCACTCCCATTCATTTAATTAATTAGTAAATTAATTAATTAGAGATAGTGAGAGAGAATGGGCATGCGCAGGGACTCTAGCCATTTAACTCCAGAAGAATGCATCACCATGTGTTTGTGGCTTATTTGGGTTCTGGGGAATTGAACCTAGGTCCATAGAGATTAAGGCAAGGGCCTTAACCACTAAGCCATGTCTCCAGCCTGAGGTCACTAATTTTTGAGGTGGCTGACATAAACAGAGAAAAATAACTTTCTTAGACAAGGCACCGTGAACAATACTATTTAGAAAGTGCTGATGAGAAATGATCAGTGAGTCCTGTCCCCTTGTGTCCTGGGGGTGCCAGCAAAGAGTGCCACCCACAAGACACCTGACAACTGTGTTTACAGAAGACATAGGCAATACCAAAACTGTGGTACAATTGTCCAAGAGCATACCTCAGAATTTGTCAGGCTGTTGGTTCATCTAACTTTTACTCTGGCTTTAAAGGATGGCCTATTATGCACGACATTATCATGTAGACCCTTAACAATGCGCTTGCTTGGGGATTCCTGGAAATTTCTTTTAAAAAAAATATTTAACCCTCTTGGGGCAACATTGCAAACAGAAAAAGCAGATAATGTTCTTGAAGCAGTTATAAACGTCGAGATGAACCCATAAATCAATGCATACCTGGATGATGTGTCTCTGATTATCTACCACTCGGCCTCACAGGGTACCCAGCCTAAGTGGCCTCTTCCTTATCTACTAAATGAGGGAGTTTTCTTATCTGTAAAGTAAGGGAGTTGGATGAATCTCTAAAGAAGCTGCTGTTATCTACAGTTCCATCATGTGTCCCCCTGAGTTCCAGCTCTGGCAGAGTGGGGTTTGCTGGCGGGAACCTGCTAGAGAACAGGCCCTGCTCACTGCATGCAGAATCCGCTCTCCAGCTGGATGGAAAGGGTTGCCCATGCTGGGCCTTCGGGTTTGGCTAATCTCTCCACGTGTATTTGCTCTGCTACCCAGACAACTCCTCAGCAAACAAAGGCCTGGGCTTCACACAGCATGCTCCAAATTGGGAACCCGCCTATTTTGTTTGCTTTAGGGCACAAGGAAGGAACAAACAGCAGTTTTTATGAGTCATTTTGGTGAGAGTCTTCACTCAATCATGGCTGGAAAGTAAAAACAGAGAAGGGCTCTTTCCACAGGGGCCCTTCATGTTGACCCACCAGCTCAGGTTCATGTTGTTGTACCAGTGTTTGCCTTGTGAGGTGGTTCACTTTGATGGGAACTACCTATTTTCTGCCTTATGTCAGATTCTCAAGCCCCCCCCCCCCCGCCATCCCTGTGGGGACCAAGTAATGTGTACACTTTCTAGTTACACAGAGGGTATTTTCTTAAAGCAGAATTAGCAAAATGAGCCACGCTCCTCACATATTTCCTGTCATATGTAGAAGACAGATTAAGAAAAATTCATTTATTTGCACGCATGAGAGAGGCAGATAGAGCATGGGTGTGCCAGGTCCTCCAGACACTGCAAACGAACGCCAGATGCATGCCCGACTATGCACATTTGGCTTATGTAGGTATTGAGGAATTGAACCTGGGTCCTTAGGCTTTGCAAGCAAATGCCTTCACCACTAAACCATCACTCCACCCTAGAACACAGATTTTATACAGCACATCTGCACACATACAAGAAGCTGTTTAGAAAAAGGGAGTAGCAGGAGGGGCAGGAGAGGGGAATGAACTGAATATGGTTAAAATGCATGATATACTTCAGTGGAAATGTCTGTATGAAACCCATTACTGTGTACAACAAATAAACACGAATAATTTTTTTAAACCAGAATTAGAAGTTGCCAGTAGACTAAGAAAGGAGGGCACAGTGTGTAACACAAGGGTGTTGCATTCTTATGAAAACTTATTTTGCAAGGCGTCAACTCCAGATAAAAACAAGAAGGGCTGCTTCATTATGTAATGAAATTATAATCAGCAACGGGCAGGGTCTTCCATCTTTCACAATCCAAACTAGTTATTCAAGCTTTCGTTAGATACAGTTCAGAGACTCTATTGGGGGAAGGTGCCCATTTTTCTTGTCTGGGTTAGGTTTTTTTGGTGTTGCTTTGCAAATCTGGCTGCTGGTCTGGATAAAACAATCACAGCCCAAACCTCCTCCTCCTACTTCAAATACCTTTTTGCTTCATTTCTTCAGAGTTAGGGGACTTTTTTTTTTTTTTTCCTTTTTGGGCAGAAAGCCAAAGTAATATCCCAGCAAGCTATCTGACTTCTTTACAGACACACACAGTTTCGTGTTTGATTCTGATTTTCAAAAGCAGAACAATTTTCACACTGCTGTACAAAAGGCTTCCACTATTTAAAATGTCATTTCTAAATTAATTTTATGCCCTCGAGACATACTGCATCCTACCAGGGTGAATGCTCTCCATTTAAACAAGTGGGGAAAGTTTTCTGGGGATGACTCCTGGGAATGTGGGCACAGGAACTTCCAGTCTTCAGAACAAAAGCCAGTTGTTTCTGGAAGCCTGTTTTCTGTAAGGCATGTCCCTGGTCGTGCACCTTCAACAGACCCCAAAGGAAGGAAAGTGACCACTTTATGCCATGTCTGCTGTGTGGCAGCCAGGAGAATTTACTGGACCAAGAGACCTCTAGGGAGCGACATGTGATGCCTGTGTCTGGTGGTGGCTGGTCAGACAGCTGAAGAATGTGAGGACTTTGCTGGCTTAACTTTTTAACTGCTGGGCAGATAGATGTGGATGGAAGAATGAAACGGCTCCTTGAATCTAAAACCGCATCTCACCTTGAAGACAGCCCAGCACCTTCTCAGAACAGAAAACAACCCGAGCAGTAGCCCGATAGACAGTGCTTCTGAGCCTGCTGGCAGCCAGTGTGGCTGAAATCCCAAGAGGTCCTGGGCAGGCACATTCTTTCATTAGGAAAGTTGGATAACAGACGTATGCCAAGCACTTACCGAGGATGGACACACAGGTAGACGTTGGGAGTAGGAAAGGGGGAAGGAGGGCAGGCAAAAGCAACACTTGGGCCATGAAGGGCACTTGGCATCACGCTCAGATCAAGTATAAGCTTTGCGACATCCCTACTGGACACACAATAAAAACACACTCCAGGCCTCAAAGCACTCTGCAAGGGGAAGACATGGCAAGGAGGCATTCTGTAACACAATCCGACGACAGAGGCATGCAGCATGCCTGCAGGCCACCACTGCATAATCCACCTGGGTACGGTCACCTGGTGCCAGAACCTTTGATCCCTAGGTGAAACCATCCTGTTGAACCCAAATTCACCATGAGCCCAGACTCAAACCCCCTTTTCTTTCTCAGCTTCCGCCTAAATTCAAAGCCACACGGTTGGTTCCTCATTTGCCTGGCCAGCGTGCGTACTCGGGTACCCATCAATTTGGCACTCCACCTTTCTTCCTAGGGGAGTGTGAACACCCCTTAGTGTAAATCCAATTCTTTATACGACAAATCCCACTTTCCTGTCATGTGGTAGAACTGTCAAAACCTTCTGAAACAATTTCATCTTCCAGCTCTGATGGCCCATGTCTAATATGAGGATCCTGAACACATGGGATGCGTCCGTTCTGGAAGCTGCTCAAACAACAAACAAATAGGAATATTTGTGTTCAGAAATGGAGAAGATCTATGAGAACTTAGGCTGGGGAGATGGCTCAGTGGGTCAAATGCCAGGCAAGTTTGAGTATCTGAGTTCAGATCCTTACAACTCAAAAGTCAGAAGCTACCGTGGGCTTCTGTAATCCTTGTTCTCATACAGTGAGATGGGATGGTGGAGACTGGAGGATCCCCAAAAACTTATGGGCCCGCTAGCCAGGCACACACGCTGGTGAACGGGAGAGCCTACCTCACGTAAGGTGGAAGGTTAAGACACGCATGAGGTTGTCCTCTTACCTCCACGCAGGTGCCTGCACGCACACACACTCACACACCCCAAAACAGAGTACGCCTGCTCAAGATGCTCATCTCTGCCTCCCTGACCTCGACTTGTTAGCGAGGAGAACCCCCAAAGGGTCTGGGCCCTGGGGCTGGGTGCTTGTGGGTTCTTGCCCACATTCCCATGACTTTAGACAAGCCACTCCACCTCTCAGATTCAGGAAGGAAACCACCACTCTAGTTTACTGGGTGGTGGCTAAGGATCACATATTGTTGTTTTTTTTTTTTTAAGTAAAATAAAAAATTGTATCAGTTCTTTTAGAAGTGTTAGCTCCTTCTCTCCCCGCCCCACACCAATGAGACCCAATAAACTAGGAGAGGAAAGAGGCCAAATCCAGCCCTAACAGCTTGGACGTGGCCGCTGCCCCCCAGGGGCTCAGGGGCTCCGTGCTGAGCCTCAGTGCAGTGGCAGGCCTGGCTCACAAAGCTGGTAGCTCCCCAAGGTGCTGCTTCACTCCGGCAAAATGAACCTAACATCTGTATTCTATTTGCTAATGAGCAATCATCATTTGTACCTTTCTCCAGCCTGGGATTCAGCTGCTTAGAATACTAATGCCATTAGAAAGTGGAGTCTTTTTTTTTTTTTTTTAACAAAACACACTCATTTTGCAAAACCCTGTTTAGCTCATTGCCACTGTTACATTCCTCGGTTTCCTGGCAATACATGGCTGGTTACAGTGTGCTTGCCGTCCTTTCCTGAGCGCCATGCCCGCGCCTGCTCGAGGCCTACCTGGATGTCTGGGAGCCTGGACACCTGACTGCTCCTAGGCTTGCCTTTTCAACTGGCTCACAGCACACAACACAAACCAATGGGCCTTTTCTGTTCACTTTAGTAACATGATTAGTACACACATACAGTTGTTTTTACAAATTAGGTTCTTGGGCTGGAGGGATGGGTCGGTGGTTAAGGCGTTTGCCTGCAAAGCCAAAGGACCCCAAATTGGATTCCCCAGGACCAATGTTAGCCAGATGCACAAGACGGCGCATGCATCTGGAGTTCGTCTGCAGTGGCTGGAGGCCCTGGTGAGCCCATTCTCTCTCCACCCCTCCACACTCTTTCTCTGTCAAATAAATAAATATAAAATATTTTAAAAATCAGGCTCTTACAAGACAGATCACCTAATCGTAGTCCCTTGACTGAAGGCACTCTTACCAACAAAGTACGCACATTCTCCATAAATGGAAACATACTTCCACAGTTTTGCAATTTGCGTTTTTCATTTGAACCGTAAGTCTTGGCCTCTATTCATCGGGGAGTAGAGATATGTGGCCCACATCTTTTCCCTATGGCACCGGATGAAAACACAGCTTACTTCAAAATTTCTCTGTTCCAGGACCTGGTTGTTTCCAACTCCTGTCTAACAAAGAACGCGGTGGAAGAGCATTCCTGCGCACGCCGACTACACCGATGGTTCGGCTCCTCCATGGAGCCGGCCTTAGAGTACGTTCTGGGTCTTGTCTCCTTACCCGTAAGCTGAGAGGGCTGGACTGAAAGGTTGTCCGCTCTGACTCTACTACGTCGTGGGTCACGGAGGACAATGTAGCACATATTTGTGTCCGTGCTCATCCCCCATCAAACACCTGTCAACATGCCCCTATGCTTCCAAGCTCTCTCACCCTTGCTTCTGGCTCTCATCTAATAAACTCAGTTTCTCCCAATCCCTAATTCCCTAAGACACTGTGGCTCTTCTTGAGTCGGGCACCATCAGAGGTGCTTGGAGGTCGGGTGAGGCCATGTGCGTACACTCACGTGAATGTCAGTTCCAGAAGAGAAGGGCCTGGGCCTCTGCTCACCACCACTGTCCGGTGAATGGGTGGTGGCTACTTCTGCAGGGTACTAGGAGGACAGCCTGGGGCAAGAAGACTTAACTGTTCCCACACCTAGAAAATGCCCCGTGGGCACCTTCTCTCATTTATAGGAATCCCATGCTAATCAAGCCAGCTGATAACCTACAAGGCCCTTAGAATTCTGGTTGTGATGGAAACGCAGTCAGTTATCATTGTAACTTGTATTGCTGGGTATTCCATTCGATCAATGTCATTTTGTAGGCAGTGAGGCCCCTGAGATCCCTCCATGCAGTGCCGACACAGCATGGCGCTAGACATGAAGAACGCTACAGCAAGAGAGAAATATGGTACAGGGTCCTTTGGCACTCACTGAACTATTAACTTCCTTAGAGCCAGCGAGGATTTTTGCATAATGGGGTCTGATTCCACATGGGTATCAATGTTTGTGCAGGAATCTTTGGCTTTTTGTAAGCAAGGCTTTCTTACCGAGTTTCAAAATCTTTTCTTGGGCTGGAGAGATGGCTTAGCGGTTAAGCGCTTGCCTGTGAAGCCTAAGGACCCCGGTTCGAGGCTCGGTTCCCCAGGTCCCACGTTAGCCAGATGCACAAGGGGGCGCACGCGTCTGGAGTTCATTTGCAGAGGCTGGAAGCCCTGGCGTGCCCATTGTCTCTCTCTCCCTCTATCTGTCTTTCTCTCTGTGTCTGTCGCTCTCAAATAAATAAATAAAAATAAAAAACTAAAAAAAAATCTTTTCTTCTTCCTTCTGCATTGCCCATCCCCAGCAGTTCTCCCAAGAAGAGCCAGGGACTCCGGACCCATGGGAGGAGGCCTTCCTTGGTTTCATTTCTGATCACGGGAAGCGTCAGAGTGGTTGGGAATTCAGGCTCTAGGTTGAAACTCTAGCCCAGCACTCAGCAGCCACATGACCTATGTTAAGATTTCTCCCTTACCTTTGGAGCCAGACATGGAGGTGGCCTTTAATGCCAGCACTTGGGAGGAAAGTCTCTGTGAGTCCAAGGCCAGTCTGGCACTACAGAGTGAGACCCTAACTGGGGGTGGGGGGGGGGGAGATGCTTAACTCCTCTGAGCTTCAGTTCCCATATCCATAGAATGGGGAGGGCTGAATGAGCCAACGGCCACCAAAGCTGGCACACCCACACCAAGTAAGCAACCTCTCACCGAGGATCAAAATGACACTCAAGTACTGGTCACCTTGTGGACCTGCAAGATGGGCTGTGTGTTCATGTAATGCGATCATTTTCCCACACCTCGCGGGGTTAAGGATGCGTACTCGGGGCCTGGGTGATGAGGAGGAACGCAGCCACGGTTGGTAAAGATGATGGATCTGGTCACCTCAACGGTAATTCTGGCCTTGGCCCCAGGAAGTCGCTGCTGCCGCCTGCCCGGGCGTCTGAACAGCACTGCTGGACCGGAGAGTTTCCTAACTCATGCTTGGAAAGATGGGACAGACACTTGGGGGAAGCAGCCATCAAAAGCCCTGCATAACCACCACCCAAGATCCGCGAAGGTCAGGCAGTTCTCGGAGGGGCCTTTTCAGGGCTAACGCGGCAGAACAGGGCTCAAAAATGGCCAAGGGCTGTAACGGAGCCAGTGAGGAGCAGCGTAGGGATCAGTTCCAAAGCTCTACAGAGAAGGTGCTTGAACCCCAAAGCTTATGAAGCTCAGCCAGTGGCTGAGAGCGAGCTCAGGAATGCATTAAAGACATCACCTATTTTTACAGCAAGAACAATTGGCCCAATACTTGCACACCGAGGCATAGGCCTGGGTGTGTAATCTGAGCACCAGTCTGGCTGCATGCAGACCACTGAGGAAAAAAAAAAAGTAGCGTGGATTTTATTATTTGACAGTAAATATAGTGGTACAAATGATTATTTTGCTATAACTATGGTTCTATTCCAGCAAAGCGTCTTATGTGAACATTTCTTCCTTTCTCCCGGATGGTGTCCTATTGCTATGACAACCAATAGCATTTTGCACACCACAGAGTATCATGTATCACCATGGCAGAAAAGGAAATGCCACCCTGTACTTAAAAGCCACCTTCTCTCTCTCTCCCTTTTAAAGCCTGTTATCACTCCACATGCATTATTCACCACACCACATTATATATAACCTTTGGTTACAGTCAGATTTGTGATATGTATGTAGCAAAAGCCAAAAAGCTGTGCAAATCCTCTAACGTTTTATAACAAATAATAGATAACCAAACTGCATTATTGTGCTTTTCCTTCAACACTGTTTCAAAGAACCTACTTTGATCAACTTCCTCATTTGATCAAAGGCCTTTGTCACAGTTTTGCAAATGTTTGTCTTATGCCCTGGACTCTGTGTAACAACACTGTTACAACATAAGGTATTCCCTTGGGAGAAATTTTTTTTTTTATTGGATACATAAAGGCCCTGTCCCTTGAAATGTTTATTTCATTTTAAATATGTAAACAAAATTAAAAAGTGTGTCACTTATTTCTCTGTCTACAACCTTTTCTTGAGGAATTAGCCATCACCATGGAAACCTATCCCCCAGCATCGCTGGGGCGGATGACAGTTCTGAGGTGTCCTGAACCTGCCCAAGCCTCGGGTGCTTGGGAACACTGGCCAGGCAGGCAGCGTGGTACACACAACTGTGTGGTTCCACGAGGTTAGAAATATGTGAAAATTACACATTTCCATACGGTTTCAAATCTTTGGACTCTAACAAAAAGATATCTAGTCTAGTGACAGCTGGAAGGTGAGCGACACAGACTTCTGGGGGGGACAGAAGAGCCCAGTAATGTCTACCTTAAAGCTCACAAATGTGGACGATATGAAACCCGCTTCCTTAAGTTGTGGCCTCATTTCAAAAATGACCATATGGAGGCTCAAACCAGCAGTCGAGGATCTAGTCCAAGCACACTTAGGGAAAGGAAGGCCCCCAGTGAACCCTAAGAGACAGCCAACTTTATTTTGTAGCATACACACCACTTTCCCCGCTCAGATTATCTGAACTACAGAATGTGCCTCAAGTGTTTCTTAGAAGAACAGAGGCCCCCCCCCCCCCGAAAAAAAAAAGGACTTTGACAGCTGGTATTTGCAGCAATTTTGAGTAACTGGAATTTACCTTTGAGTCACTTCTCACTCATTTCTTTTGCTTAAGGAGAGAATACGCAAGAGTAAAAAGAGAGAGGAATCTGCCAGGGGGTGGCAGGTGGTCCTAACATCCAGGCTCTGCTGGAGGAGCACTGGGTGGCCTTGGTCCCTGAGCCAGACCCCTCCCGCTGCTTTCCACCTGTCCCTGCCCACTGCATAGGCAGCTGTGGAGATAAGGGGCCAGTGCACCAGGCCTGACAGTTAATTACACAGTTCAAGTGGGTCCCTCTTTGTGAATCTCCTTGGGGTCAGGAAAATGTAGCAATTCTGGAGACTAAACTGCAGTTCTGAGGACTGAACTACATGTCTGGGAAGCCTGCGGATGCCGCGGTTCCTCAGCTTCCCATTCTCAAAGTTGTCAGGTGCACCTGTTGGGTCCCTTCCAGCTGGGGTAGATTTATGTTCCACTGGGTCGTCAGGGGCAGAGAGGTCCTGGGTGCTGGGGAGGAGTCTCTCCAGTGATCCTTCACAGGTAAGAAGCTCTGGGAGGTGAATGGGGAGAGGCAGCCTCATGGGAGGGGCATCTTCCTGGACAGTATGCCTAAGTATCTCCCAGCCCCAGGAAAATACAGACCAAAGCAGAGAAATGTTTAAGAAAATCAAATCTGTAAACTTGACATTCACTATAAGCAATCACAGCAAATCCAATATTTTAAATACTTCTTACAAAATGAAGAGAATCAGCCTGTTAGAACGATAAAGGAGCCTTGTAATATTACCCGAAAACAACAGATTAAGTAATAGACTTGAACTTCAAAAAGCTGAAGCCGAAATTTCATTGAGGTCACTTACAGAATGAGAAAATTCAAAAGATCATCAGGTGTAACATATACTTGTAAGCTTAATTAGATTTATAAGAATTGCTTAAATGCTCTGGGAGGCTTGTTTGTTGAGTAAGGCAATTAAGTACTTATAAATTTAATAAGTTCGATTTCCTTTACAAATGCCCTTTAAAATGTTTAAAGGAGTTTAATTAACTAAGTTTGCAAATCAGACCCAACATTAATAAAAAGGACCCTTTAAAAGTGACTGTTAAAAACTGCTAATCTTATAAAAAAATAATAATGGGATCTGTGAGCAGCTCTATAAAGCCCAAGAAAAAGTGAGGTTTTAGATTTTTAAACTTTGCTAAAAACTTATTTTAATGAGTAAATATCAGAAATTATTTTTCTGTCCACATCACACTTTTTTGGCATTAAGTATTAAGTAATAATTAACTGTTGAGCCTACTATGCTCCAGATCTTGTGCCAAAACAAGGAAAGTGAATCTTAGAAAGCCATGACCCCGTGCCATCTACCTAGCTTCCCTTGAGTGTGGGTGTGACTAGCATCTAGAAAAAATGCCAGTCCAGGAGATGGGCTTTCAGAAAAGGCTCTCGTGGCCTGAAAGGACCGGAAGGCTGGGGAGGGAGTGCCCAGCAGGCCGCAGTCAGGAAACAGGGATCTTGGTATTCACAACTGCGAGGAATAGGATTCTGGAACCACCACAAGGGCTTCAATGAGGACCCAAGACCCAGAAAGGTACAACCTAGCTGACACCTGTTTTCAACAGCCCCTCAGAGTGCCTCCTAGCCTGTAGACCCTCAGAAACAGACAATCCAAGTGTGTTGCCGTGAGACCCTGTTCTCAGTGATTTATCATGCGATGCAGAAAACAAATCCAGTGATAATATCCTTTGCAGATCTGATGAAAAAGAGGAACCTCTCACAGGCAAAGCCCAATGGTTTAGAATATCATTTTAGGGATTTGTCAACCCTTTCTGATGAGCCCCCAAGACATTCTTTCATCACCGGGTGTATCAGTTATTTTACTCATTGAGGTGACAAAATGCCTGACAAATGTTCCTTAAAGATGGGAAGGGTTTATCCTGACTCACAGTGAGGGAGCGCATCCGTCATGGCGGGAAAATCACCGCAGCAGGAGCGTGGCTCCACTGCATCCCTGAAGAATGTGGATGCTCACCTCATCTTATGCTTTTTAATCAATCTGGTATCCCAGCCATGGATGGTGCCACCGACAGTCAAGGGGCATCTTCTCACTCCAATTAACCTAATCTAGAAAAACCCCCAACTGTCCTCGAGGTAATTCTACAGCCATTCGAAGTGACAGTATCTTTTTAAAAGATGGTCAGCTAGCCCATTAGGATGGTTTTAAAATGCAAATTTAAACAATATGTTTTGTGGCTAGAGAGATGGCTCCCCAGTACCCACATGAAGCCAGATGCACAAGGTGGCACACATATCTGGAGTTCTTTTGCAGTGGCAGGAACCCCTGGCATACCTGTACTCATTTTCTCTCTCCCTCTCTAAAATAAGTGAATAAATAAATATTTTAAGGTGATCTGTTTCATTCTGTCTGCAAAATGGAGCCTCACTGTAATAGTGTACCATCCTCAACTTGTTTAGAGCAATAGAGAATAGCTTTGAAGAAAAAGCAAGTTCTTATTTTATTAGGTGGACATCTTCAAACTTGTCTCCTAAAGAAAAAAAAAAAAAAAAGAACATGGTTTATAACAGTGGAGAGCGTTTAAAAAGTCAGTGTGGCCAGGCGTGGTGGCGCACGCCTTTAATCCCAGCTCTCGGGAGGCAGAGATAGGAGGATCACCGTGAGTTCAAGGCCACCCTGAGACTACATAGTGAGTTCCAGGTCAGCCTGGACTAGAGCGAGACCCTACCTCGGAAAACCAAACAACAACAAGTCAGTGTGGGTTCCTTTCCATACTAAAATGAACTTGTTCAGAACTAATCCAACTCCTGGAAGAGATTTACTTCCAGACCAGACATCCTTTAGGGAGCAGTGTTAGGAAGAAAGCAAACACAAAAATGTGGGTGTCGGTCCTCGTCCTACCTCCTAGCTGTGAACCTGGGAGGAAGGAACTTTATTTCTCTGAAGCTGTGTTTTCCCAGTCTTAAAACAGGACATCTCAAGGACCAGAGGAAATGATAATCACAAAACAGTCTTGCCTTGTGCAAGCCACACAAGTTCCATAGCCCTAGGAAAGGAGATTCATCCAATGGTCCCTAAGAGGAGGAGGCAGGAGAGAAGAAAGCAGATGCTAACAAGGGCATGTGGGCAAGGATGGTCCCCAGCCTGAATTCAATCCCAGCACTCAGGAGGAAGAGGGAGGAGAATAGCTGTGAGTTCGAGGCCATGCTGAGACTACACGGGGAATTCCAGGTCAGCTTGGGGCTAGAGTGAGACCCTCCTCAAAAAAAAAAAAAAAAGAAAAAAAAAGAAAAAGAAAAAGAAAAAAGAAAAACTAGGAAAAAAGGAAAAACTAGGAAAAAAAAAAAAGGAAACAATCCAAGGGAAAATAGGGACTTAAGCAGCTACAACTGCATGCCCCCATGATGACACTTGTCTCAAGAATGCCAAGCAACTCTGATTGAAGACAATTCTGATTTAGACAAGAATTTTGCTGGATAAAAGAAGCAGGAAAACAAGCAAACTGCGCAGGCAACTCCACTGTGGCAGAGAACTAGCTGCTGAGATTTTGAGCACAGGACTAAACTGGCTCAGGAGAGAGAACACTCGTCCATCCCGGCAGCAGGGGGACCACACGTGTGGGACAGATAGTCAGAGACAGCTGGTCAGGGACAGATCCATGCTGGCCCAAGGACACACTGGTGACGCTAAAGTCAGAGAGGATTCAGAGTAAGTGTGCTAATGTGTAGGCAGGAACCAACTGTTCCTGACCCCTCTGCAGTGGGAAACCGCAACACCCCCACCATGATTTTTCCTTTATGGGCCTGTCTTCTGCATGCAGGCAGGGCTGGGTGTGGCCAGCAAGGGCGAGATACTAAGGCGTCCCTTAGTGTGGTATGAATCCAAGAGAGGAAAGCGAGGAGGGACAATACTGAGACACCTACAAAGAGCTGCAGCACACACGGCCAGACAGAAGGACAGCACCTAAAACTGACTAGTTCCATCAGTACGGCTAGGGACCAGGTCAGGAGAGCTGACTGCGGGACCCTAGACACTGCAGTGTAAGAGGTGCCCTCAGAAACAGGAGCCCAGGTGGCTGTGAGTTCCACAGCCAAAGTGTCATGGAAACCAACGAGTGAACTCTAGATAAGTTACCAGTGCTCTCCCAGCAAAGCAAGGAGCCAGGGGTGTCTCCCACATATCATGTGGTTTGCTAATGCAGGTGAAGCCCTCTGACGGTATACCCATGCTGACTGAGCACCCTTCTAGAGAGTGACCCCACTCCTTGCACTTCTATTGCAGAAATCTAACTCGATGGCAATGTCTGCCCAATGGGTGGGCGCCTTCCTCTGCTCCGCTGTTTCCTTTCCTAGCCTCAGCAACTCCCTGATGCCCTCCTCCTCAGGGGCCAGGCTGGCTGAGACTCAGCTCCATCCTCGACTTTGACTATAGTGCTGTCCCCACATTTATGAGATCCACTTGGTCCCAGTATGGCTAAAGACATCGCCTACCATTTAGGGTAAATGGGGTTCAATATGCACATAGGGCTTAGACCCACACCTGGACGAGTTGGCTGGGTGTCAGTGCTAGCTACCATCACTATTATTTTAGAATTTCTTTTTTAATTATTTTTTTTTTTTTGCTTGTGTGTGTTGGGGGGAGAAGACATGAACTTGGGCATTGCACCTCGCGGTGGCCAGAGTGAAGCTTTGGGTGCCCTGCTCTATCACGCTTCACACATTCTTGTTTGAGCTGGAATCTCTTGTTGATTGTAGAGCTTCAATTAGTTTATTCAGTCATTCATGAATGAATGATTCTCAGTTCTCTGCTCCCCCTAGGGCCGGTGGGTATAGGCTCACGTGGCCATGCCCAGCTATTGACGTGGGTCCTGGGAGGTCGGAGTGGCGCAGTCTCTCCAGACTCCTCAGGCCTGCGTCACGCACAGCAGGTGCTCTTAGCTGCTGAGCCATCTCTCCAGCAGCAAGCATTTGTTTTTATTTGTCATAATTACTTCGTTTCCCAAACAAGATTCCTCGAGGGAAGGGACCTGTCTGTCTACTTCACTCAAGAACTCCAAGCAACACAACTAACTGTAACGGGTGCATAATGAAGTCGGATAGTTCTCCAAGTGCCGACTTCACTTTCTGCATAGTGGGGGGTATGCCTTTCTCAAGCTTAAACTGCCTTATCTCTTGATGGAGACCAAAGTTTTCTACTCTTGGCTGGAAAGAACAGCTTCCATTTCTAAAGTACTTCTGCATCTATTTTCTCATTTGAGACTCACAAGAGCCTGTAGTAAGTCCCCAGGGTGTCCACCGGAGAGGCTCAGACCCAGCAGCTCTGCCTAAGTGCCAGGACTCGAAGCTGCTGATAAAAACAACTGCGTCCCGCATTATCTCACCTGTGAAGGGCCATTTATTGCTTGATGAAGAGCAAGAACAAGCCTGCCTCATTTTCTTTTTGGTACTGATATATCTTGGGTGATTTTGTTGTTTTTCTTCCACTGAACAAAATGATGAATTGTTTTTATTTTCTTTGTCCCAAACAGTTATTTTAGTGATTTTAAAAGCCTGTGCTCATGGCAGAAACTTTAAGAAAAAACAGTATAAAAGGAAAAAAAAAATTAAACTTCCTACCACCGCATCTTATATTCGACTGTACGTTATAGGAAATACAGGAAGTCTCTGACTTACAACGGTTTACACGGAGACTTTTCAATTCAGCTAGAAACCGTGTTTTGAACTTGGACCCTTTCATGGGTTAGCAATATGAGGTCCGGTCCTCTTTCATGCCGCTGGGCAGCAGGCTGTGAGCCACACGCCCAGCAAAGCCTGAGATCAGGAGAGGCAGTGACCAGAACTCCAAGAGCGCAGAGTGGCTAAGCTAAGAAGGAGAGTAGAGTCGGGACATTAAATGCATCTCCAACTCACGGTGTGTTATCAGGGTGTAGCCTCCCTGTAAGCTGAGGGGTGTCTACCTCTGCAGTGATTATTACAGTTCCATTCAAAGAAGCATCTAAGCTGGTTTGTTAGCCACATTGGCCACCATGGAATTCTGGGAGTCTAGAGCAAGCTAGACCTAAAGAGTTAGCAACAGCAAGCAAGCAAGCCAGGATGTTGGGGTGAGGTAGAGTGATCCGATTTTCCTGGTAGTACAACCGAAAATTAAAAGTAGGGTGGTGGGTGGGGGGAGGGCATCACCATGGGGTATTGTGGTGGTTTGATTCAGGTGTCCCCCATAAACTTAGGTGTTCTGAATGCTAGGTTCCCAGCTGATGGATATTTGGGAATTAATGCCTCCTGGAGGGAGTGTATTGTTGGGGGCGGGCTTATGGGTATTATAGCCAGTTTCCCCTTGCCAGTGTTTGGCACACCCTCCTGTTGCTGTAGTCCACCTTATGTTGGCCAGGGGGTGATGTCCACCCTCTGCTCATGCCATCGTTTTTCCCTGCCATCGTGGAGCTTCCCCTCGAGCCTGTAAGCCAAAATAAATCTCTTTTTCCCAGAAGCAGCTCTTGGTTGGGTGATTTCTACCAGCAATGTGAGCCGGACTGCAACAGGTATTCTTTGTAATCATGGAAGTTGTTAATAAAAAAAATTTTTAAAAGTGGGGTGGCAGCTTCCATAGTCCTGCTGATTTGGAGTTTGGTGAGAGCAGGGCAAGGGGACCAGCGGCTCCGCAGAAGGTCGCAGCCCTGCCACGTGCCAGTCATGGCCCTTCGCATTAGAAGACAGGAGGAGGGCAAGCCAATGCTTGGCTTCCCTACCTGCTATGCGGCACTCTGGTTCGGACCTGCTTCAACAGGGTGTCTCCAAGCCGCAACCCAGGTAGACATACTTAGGCCTCCACCCTGCTGCTGTTCTGATGGAAACGAGAGGATAACTGATTTCCAGGTCCGCTCAAATGAACTTGGCTGGGGGTGGGGGCTGGGCAGAGCAGCATGCCACGGCGGACATTTGTGAGAGCTGCACGGCTCCAAGATGGGTGCGGCGCCAGCAGCCTCTGCTATGGAGACGGGAAGCCCAGTCTTGCAGCACAACGTGGACCTGAGCCTGCGAATGCCCTGTGGAGTGACGATGCAATGCTTCCTAACTGTAACTGAGCCAAGGCTGGGAAGTGATGACAGACCTCAAGCGAACCTTGAACCAACCATCTACTTAAGGGTGCATTTCTGTATCCACCATTCCACCAGTTAGTGGCATAGCAGGAACCAGAAGGTTCCTGTAAGGCAGAGGCGAAGCTCAGCTCTTTAGCGCTGTTCTGAAATGCCTTTATATCTGCCGACAGTTCTCATATGCACAGGTCATCCTGCACACAGTATTCCTGATGACCAGTAGAGCCAAAGCTTGTTAATCAATAAAATGACTTCCTTAGCTATTACAGGTGACTATGAATTGTTGCTATCACCTATCCCCATTTCAATTGATGTAAACCAGGACAGGGGAGAAAAAAAAACCCAAAAAACCACCACCAGGACCCTTAATTATAGAGCTGGGAAGGATTACATAGTAAAGGTCCTGATGCAGGGCTGGAGAGATGGCTTACCAGTTAAGTGCTTGCCTGTGAAGCCTAAGGACCATGGTTCAAGGTTCGATTCCCCAGGACCCACATTAGCCAGATGCACAAGGGGGCGCATGTGTCTGGAGTTTGTTTGCTGTGGCTGGAGGCCATGGCACACTCCTTCTCTCTATATATCTGTCTTTCTCTCTCTGTCACTCTCAAACAAATTAAAAAAAAAAAACAGGTTCTGGTGCAGGTTTAACTGTGTCTGTGACAACGAGGGCTAAGGCGCATCTCTCTGCAGAAGGGCCATGAGCCACAAGAGTGATGCCAACTGCTTTTGTTAACCTCGGCTCAGCCAACCCACCTGCTCTACCACCCACACAAGTCTTCTGCTCTTCTAACCTTGCTTTCCCACTGTCTGCATGGAGCAGGCCCATTCCAGGGCAGGAGCTCGGTAAAGTGATAGCTCACTAGTGGTCACAAGATAGGATGCAAGGGGGGAAAAAAAGGCAGTGCCTGGGAATTTCTGAGAATGTGGGCTCCAGCACCCAGCATGACGATGACCGTCCCATCGTGCTGTGCTGCTAAAGCCACCTCTACTATGTCAGAATGGCAGGACACTGATCACAGGTAACAGGAAGCATCTGTACCGAGAGCCTTTTGGGAGACACAGTTCTTTTTTGTTGGCAGAAACCAAATAACAGTAATAGTAACAACAACAAAAACAATAACCTCCCCTCTTTTCCTTTCAGTGTGTGCTGCCAAGCAAAATGATCCCTCCTTGTGTCTCCTTTATGTCATGCTGATAGAAATTGCATCTGGGGGCGCCCAACACAAAGGATGCTCGTGCAGGCTGTGCGTCTTGGAGAGGACATTCTTTGGAAGCCGCAGGAGAGATATTGACTCAAAGCCACAGAGATGCCACTGCGCATGGCTGCTGCCGTAAGGAGCCTCTGCTCCCAATGCAAAGCCAGATGGGAAGCTGGAGTCTAGTGGGAACATTAGTTGCTCTACGTCACCTTGCAGAACAGCCATAGTGAGAACCTGGTGGTGCCTGAGTCATATAATGGCTGCTGGTGTTAGAAGTTCTACAGCAGGGGCTGAGAGATGGCTTAGTGGTTAAGGAGCTTGACTGCAAAGGCAAAGGACCTCGGTTCAATTCCCCAGGACCCATGTAAGCCAGATGCACAAGGTGGCACATGCACCTGGAATTTATTTACAGTGGCTGGAGGCCCTGGCGCACCCATTCTCTCTCTCTCTCTCAAATAAATAAATAAATTAAAAATAAATAAAATATTTACAAGGTCTACAGCAAGTCTGCAGTGTCTGAGTGGGATGAGTCAATGAAGGACATCAGTCAGTAGGATTTCTTGTCCACTGGGGGAGAGAGTTTTCCACAGGCACACGGGGAAACTAAACATCTATGGGATTTTCTTACATCAAGGAAACTTAATCATTCTTCCAAATCCCTTTTGTGAGGGCTGCCATGTTCCTCCATTTTTCTTACATAAATGCACAATAGTCTGATGGTTTCACTTAAAATTCTGCGCCCCAAAGGAAAACTTTTGGCTCAGAGGTCTGGATGTTAGGTTCAAGATTGAAGCTCAAGTTCAAATACCCTTGGCAGAGTGACCATGGGCCAATCATGTGATGTTTAATGGAGCGTCCCATTGCCCTGTCTCAGGGAAGGGCTAGAACCAGTGCTTTCAGGTCAGTGAACTCAGAAACGTCCCTAATGACAAGACTCTCATCAAAGACCACCCAAAAGCTATTGATGTGACTTGCTCTAAAGCCCAAAGACACGGGGTCTCAAACAAATACATACATATATACATACATACACACACACATACACACACAAGCATCACCTCTTGGCATTCCTTGGCTTGATGTGTGTCTATAAAGTCACTTGGTCTTCTTTCCTGTGTCTTGTCCAAACTTCCTTATTCTTTTTTTTTTAATTTTTTTTGTTTATTTTTACTTATTTGAGAGCGAGAGAGAGAGAGAGAGAGAGAGAGAGAGAGAGAGAGAGAGAGAGAGAGAGAGAGAGAAAGGCAGATCAAGAGAAAGAATGGGCGCACCAGGGCCTCCAGCCACTGCAAACCGAATTCCAGATGCATTGCGCCCCCTTGCGCATCTGGCTAACGGGGGTCCTGGAGAATCGAGCCTCGAACCGGGGTCCTTAGACTTCACAGGCAAGCGCTTAACTGCTAAGCCATCTCTCCAGCCCAAACTTCCTTATTCTTGTAAGGACATCATCACATTGGGTTAGAGTTCATACAGATGAGCTGGTCTTGAATGTATCTGTTAAGGACTCTGTTTCCAAATAAAGTCACTGTCTGGGGGTAGATGAGGACTCTGCCATATTTTGGGGTAGATGCAATTCAACTAGTAATGTTACACAATCACATTTTGAAGACAAAACTCATGCATGTGTAATCACTACAGCTTACTTTAGAAAATGAAAAGCTCAGTGGAACATTGTATCTTAAAAGACAAAATACTCATTCTTCTCGAGGCTAGGCAGGTGTGGGAACTGCCATGGGCACCGGTGCTGCGACTACCTTCAACATGCCCATGATGCTGTCTATAAGCTCTGGCCCCAATTTCAAGCCCTTCTCGCAGCTTCCCCATTTTTCCAGGTAGACAGTAAGTCCAGCCGCTTCTGACCTTTAGATGGCGTTTCTCTCTTCTGTCCTCTGAACTATGATCCCTTGTGCTTGCTCTTTCTACACCCACCCACCACTTCCTGGAAGCATGGGCTGCAGCTTATTTGCTTCCCAGGTCCCCTGTTGGTGCTGTAAATATCTGCTGAAGTCAACTGACAGGGAAAGAAATTACCTGCTGCATTGGAAATGTCTCCAAGGACGAGGAGTTTTGAAAACAGGGCCTGGCTAGAACCCCAAAGCCTGTTGGTTTTCTCTAGAAGCCAGTCAACTCTAACTCTGTGCCCCATTTCTCTGAAGTCACAGGAGGCCCACAGATCAGCCTACTGTGTGAGAACTTGTATCACTATCACTCGGCCAAGAGCAGCTCTTGGAAGCCATTAGCCACTGTGACTGGAGGCTTCTGACAGGTGACGCTGAGTGTCTTTGAAACCGCAGGTTCCCACTGGAGCCAAAAGAGTGGCGCCCTCAGGATGTCCCCACCCTCATCCCTGGGACCCATGACTGCTTAGTTAGGCAGCCTGGGAGACTGAGAGCTGCTATAGACAGAGATGACCAAGGAGTGTCTGATGGGCCCCATGCAGTCACCAAGGTACTTCTAAGTCAGGGAGGGAGGTGAGCTCGGCGTGCGTGTGGAAAACCGGGCCGGCTGGTGCTGGCTTTGATGACTGCTTCAAGGCAGTCATCAGGTGGCCTCCTGGAGCTGCAGAGGCAGGAGAGCACCTGGTAGGCGGGTCAGGGGACGACAAGCTCCCCAATCCCTTGACTTTTAGCTTCGTGATTTTGGACTCTGATCCCCAAAAATAAAAGATGGTAACTGTGGGCGGTTAAAGCAGCATATGAAACTAATACAGAGGTAATCTGCTCTCCACTCAGGTGCAGAACTGAAAGCCCACGTGGCCGGAGACGTCTTCTTCCCGGAGAGTTAAGGCGAGGCAGAGGTGGGCTCATGGCTGAGTCTACAGTCTACACTTCACTCTGCAATGTGTCCCTTTGTCGGTGTGGTCACTAGGCCCTGGCTCTCAACTGAGGAGGAGCAAGAACCTTAGAGGACCATGTCCTTATGGAACGTCTGGCCATCGTCCCCATGGGAGCGACAACACGGGAGACAGAGGAGGGACTGAGAGCCGTAGCCCGTGCCTCACACCAATGAGGCTTTACGAAGACTCAATACCTGCCAAGGGGGCCAAGTCCAAAGGAGGTCACGGTAAACTAGAAGATGGGAATTCTCACTCAGCCGGTCCCAGTTTACATGTACTGATTAGAAAGAAGGTTAAGTCTTCAGTTATCCTGGCGGGTGGCCTATTCTTCCTACAGCCTTGGAAACACATGGAGCCTCTGGGTTTCTGGCTTGGTGGGCTCAATGGGTGAGCAGAGTTCTAAGCGTTTACGATGTTCTACTTTCTGATGAAGTCTTCCTTCTGACCACTAAGTACTTACTGTCTCCTGACTCCTAGAACTGGCCGAGAGCTCTTACACCACACAACCCTGACTACCAGCTCTTTCAGAACGAGATTCTGACTGGTCTTCTGAGAGCTCACCCTTCTTTACAGTCAGCAGCATTTGTCTGCATCGTCAGAAGACAAATTTACCCTTTTCTTAAAGGTTCAGCCCCCTGTGCACAGAGTTATTGGTAGGGCAAGGGGGAGGACTGTGTTAGGCAACTGAGAACTCGCGTCAGCACTTAGAAGTCCTTCCTGTGAATGTCTGGGGTATTTCCAACAGCTTGCAGGTCATATAACTTCAAAGAGCAGTGTTGACACAGTAGCAGAATGAGCTCACGGAAAGGTCTCTACTGGCACGAGTGCTGATCAGCTGGGTTTGGAGACTGTCTAGTGTCCCTGACACTATGGTGACACACATAGAGCCTTTCCTCTACTGGGAAGTCCAGGAAGTGACATTAAACAACAGATGTGGTTACACCGCTTTGCTTGTCCTACATTGCCCTAATTCTTCAGACGCAAACAAGCCAAAAAGTAGTGAAGTTTTTTTAGTTCACTAAAACTTGAATTCAACACCTTTTTTTTTTCTTTTCATGGCAAATTCTATTGTTCCTTAAAAATATAGCTTAATAACTGACCATCCAGAGAAACATCTGCTTCCCTATTCTTCCCAGTAAGTACAATTAAAAACTATGGCGCATATATATGTATATGTATATATGTATATATGTATATGTATATGTATATGTATATGTATATATATATGAAAATCACAAAAGACTTTGAAAGGTAGAGACAAGGCAGAGAGGCTAAAGACAGAACAAACATGGAAATCTACAGACAAATATTTCTTATAAACACACACACACAAATAACTGGCAAAATAGTACTCAGGACTATAATCATAGAATTATATACCATGAAAAAGTGAGGATTACACCAGGAATGGAAAAACAGTTTAATAAGAAGAAAATCATTTAGTGGCTGGAGAGAGAGCTCACTGGGTAAGGCACTTGTTTGCAAAGCCTTGTGGCATAGATTCTATCCCCCAGTACCCACATAAACCCCAGTTGCAAAGTGGCATATGCGTCTGGAGTTTGTTTACAGTGGCAAGAGAACCTGACATGCCCATTCATATACATTTTCTCTCTTTTCTTGCAAATAAATAAAAATTGAAAATTAAAATAATCATTTAGTATAATCATGCTACCAATCATCTAGCTACAGAAGACCATGTGATTATCATCAATTGATCTAGGCAAAATTGGATAAAATCTAACACCTAATCATGATTAAAAGTGCTCAACAAACAAAAAATTTCTGCAGCTAATATTGTTCTTAGCAGGGAAAGACTAGGAATAAGGCCTGGATGTCTGTTCTCACCACTCTTCTTTAACATAGTACTAAAAGTTCAAACCAGTGCAACAAGGCAAGAAAATGATGTAAAAGGCATGCAAATCAAAAGAAAAGTAATAAAATCATTCCTATTTGGAAAGTTGACTTTGTGGAAAATAAATGCCAAAGAAGGTATGATACTAATAAAAGAAATCAAGAGTTCAAATAAATGAGGAGGTATACCATGTTCATGGACTCAAGGGGGGAATAAAGATGAGATGGAGGTCTAGTGAATTTCCCTGTCAAAAACCTAGCAAGATGTTTTTGCAAATGTAGATGCAATCACCCAAAATGTATACAGGAGGCCACAAGAAGAACAGCCAAATTAATCTGGAAGGTTTTGAATCAGTTTGTCCCACTTCAAGACTTACTATACCTAAGGTAGCCAAGGCCAATGGAGCAAAGGAGAGTGAACCCAGAAATATAACCAAAAATAATGCCTGGTGGCGGATTTTTGACAAAGGTATAAAATGATTTTATGGAAACACGTAGCTCTATGTACATTTTAAACACATGTTGCTGGAACAACTGGGTACCACATCCTTCCCTTCACACTCAACAGCAGAACTGAATGCAACGCTGGGAATCAATCGTTGGCCAGAAAGAGAGGCTGGGGTGCTGGAGTCTCCTCTCCAGCCTTGCGGCACACCTCCACTCCCAGCCCTGACACTTGGCTACATTGTCTTGCTGTGCCTTAATTTGCACGCGTACTCCAGGACATCTGGAACCAATTTGAAAAATCTTAAAATTATGCTTTCCAAATATATCACATGCCAATATCCTATGAGGGGCGGGTGGGGGGGGGAAGGGGGCTTAACTGTGGGATAATGACTTCAGTTGTAGGCTGTTTCTAAGCTCTTTCCACATTGCTTACATGACAGTGCATGAGGATTTAGCACCGCAGAGGACACTCGTTGGCAGCAGCCACAGAGGGGCATCAGGGGTTACCTGGACAGTCCCTTTTTTTTAAAAAATTTTTTAAAATTTATTTATTTGAGAGCGACAGACACAGAGAGAAAGACAGATAGAGGGAGAGAGAGAATGGGCGCACCAGGGCTTCCAGCCTCTGCAAACGAACTCCAGACGCGTGCGCCCCCTTGTGCATCTGGCTAACGTGGGACCTGGGGAACCGAGCCTCAAACCGGGGTCCTTAGGCTTCACAGGCAAGCGCTTAACCGCTAAGCCATCTCTCCAGCCCTGGACAGTCCCTTTTGTTACACCAACTGCAAGATACTTAATTTCTGTCTTAGTCAGAGGTATAGCCTAAGTATCTAGTACCTACTGGACACTTAATAAATAAATGGTTCTAAGTTCAATGAATATACTAAAATACCAAGTATTTCTCACAGTACAGTGGCATTTCTGGGCCAGAATCTGATAATGACAACAAGATCAATACATTTACTCCACTCCATCAATAGAATGGATAAAATGTATCAATTTCTAAACGATTTTGGAGGAGATTAGAAACAAGCCTTCTAGCTTACCCTCCATACTGCCACAGAAGTGACAGGCAACGTAATTGCAGACTGCCTGTAATTAACATGCACCCAGCCATGGCAAACAAGAAAACTTAAAATGAACAATTATACACTAAAAAAGACACTAAGTGATCAACTGGGCAGGGGGTGGGGGAAGGCAGAAATCTATGAATGAGATGGTGTTAAAGTTAGATGCAGTTCCCTCTGCTTGCCTTCTCCCTGGGAGCGTTTTCAGCAAGGGGCAGGGAACGATTCCTGTTGGGCCGGTGGGCTGGAACCACCCAGATGAACTGCTATTTCCAAGCAGGCAATTTTCCCAGTTGTAAATAACCAGCAGCTTTGTGAGAAACAATTAGGAGGTCCCCGTCTCCTCTTTGAGAGTCCTTCTTTAGTTCATCCATCTTCTTTTGTTAAGCTCGGAAGTTGGGCTTAAAGGATCCAGACAGAAAGATCTACTATTCTGTCCCTGGGACTTTTTTGGAGAGTAGGTGGAGAGAGTTTAGGATCTTCTCTCTTAGAATGCAAGTGGAGTGCCTTCCGGTCACCGGGCTTTCTCACAGCCAGAAATGGAAGGGACGATCCTCATACTACGCCTGGCAAGAAGGACCAAGCCTGAAGGAAAATGGATAGCGTCAGAGGGCAATGACACCCACATGGTGCAAATCAGCTTTTATGGCAAAGATGTAAGTGGTGAGTACACCAAACAGCACAACTGCCTCACAAATCAAGTGTTTTGTGTTAGCCCATGTCCACGCTGTCATTTATTTTTTTTAATTTATTTGAGAGTGACAGACAAAGTGAAAGAGGCAGAGGGAGAGAGAGAATGGGCATGCCAGGGCCTCCAGCCACTGCAAACAAACTCCAGATGCATGCACCACCTTGTGCATCTGGTTTACGTGGGTCTTGGGGAATCGAGCCTCGAACCGGGGTCCTTAGGCTTCACAGGCAAGCACTTATCCGCTAAGCCATTTATGATCAGACAAACACTGCTACTGTGGCACTAGAGCTTACTGAAAACCTACTAGGTGCTGGTGATCTTAAACATGAGTTCATTCTATGACAAGTAACAACCCTGCAACACTTATCATTACTGTTTTATAAACAAGGAAACTGAGGTCCAAAGAAAGTCATGTGGTTTGTAAATTCCAGAGCCAAGAGGTATTGAACCCAGGTTTATGTCTCAAAGCCCAGTTGATCCAATAGACAATCTTATTCTGTGAGGCGTTGGTCTCCTAATTCAGCCAAGGCTGGCCAAGCCCTGACTCAAGGGAATGCAGATATTTCCCTCTACCGAGTCCCAACAGGCCAAGCATGCAGCTTGCAGAGCCTGACATGGCCCCACTTCGATGCAGGTTGTAAGAACAGGGCAACTCAGGCAGCCAAAGCAGCTGGCATGGAGCCCAGTACTGGGTGCCCTGGCGTCTCAAGGGACCTGCGGTGGTTCTTGCAAACACCTGTCATATCATCCGTTCTAAATGAGGAAGCAGAACCGACCAACACTAGGATCGTTATCTCTTTGGAAAATGAGATTCAGGATGAAAAAGAGCAATTAATGGGGGAACAATGAGCAAAGGACACCAGCAGAAATATACAGAGAAAGGAATGCAATTGACCTTCAAACTCATTCAAGTAAAGAAATAAATAATGCCACTTTTCCAGCAACAAAATCAGTGGAGACACAAGAGCACTGACTGCACACGGCGGAATGTGCACTGCAGTTGCTGTGGTACCAATGCCACATTCAGACTGGAAAAATACTCTGGGTCTGAGGAGATGGCTTAGCAGTTAAGATGCTTGCTAGCGAAGCCACAGGACCCATGTAAAGCTAGATGCACGAGGTGGCACATATGCCTGGAGTTAGTTCATTTGCAGTGGCTCTAGATGCTCTGTTGCAACCATTCTCTCTCCCTCCCTCCCCCACTCCCTCCCCCACTCTAATAAGTAAATTAAATAAAAGTATTTTTAAATAATACTCTGGAGGAGAGGCCAAAAAGAATATAAGAGCCAGAGGATACAAAGGATTGCTCTGTAATGCTGTCTTCTAGAAATGAAGTGAAAACTTCATCCATGAACTCAAAGGGACTGGCACTACCTGCACAATACTGCGCTCACCAACACTGAATCACAGCCGACAGAAGAGGGAGGGAGAAAAGGCAGCAGAATAGAAGAGGGGCTAACCGGAAAGAAGAAAGGATTCAGTGGCAGGAAGTCTAGGGAAGGAGAACAAGAGGAGGAGGCAGGATGGGATTATGATCAACACACATTCTGTACATGTACTAACATCGCCCATCGAAAGTTTGAAAAAGGGCTTAGCAGTTAAGGTGCTTGCCTGTGAAGCCTAAGGACGAGGTTCGATTCCCCAGGACCTACGTAAGCCAGATGCACAAGGTGATGCGTGCACCTGGAATTTGTTTGTAGTGGTAGAGGCCCTGGCGCACCCACATTCTCTGGCCCCTCTCTAAATAAATAAATATTTTTAAAAGATTTTAAAAAACTACTCTAGATTCAATCCAAAGGGTGGCTGAATGTTTATACACTGCCACAGAGCAATCTTTATGATCCAAAAAGCTAATGAACGACTAGTCGGTGGGAGATGTGCTCACCTGGGTAAATGTGCCTGCTGGCCCCCAACCCTGAGCAGTGCGATCCTCTTATACTTCATGTGTGGGGGGCTTTTTGGTAGCAAACTAAAAGAAACAGAGAGGGCTGGAGAAATGGCTTAGTGGTTAAGCGCTTGCCTGTGAAGCCTAAGGACCCCGGTTCGAGGCTCGGTTCCCCAGGTCCCACGTTAGCCAGATGCACAAGGGGGCTCACGCATCTGGAGTTCGTTTGCAGAGGCTGGAAGCCCTGGCGCGCCCATTCTCTCTCTCTCCCTCTATCTGTCTTTCTCTGTGTGTCTGTCGCTCTCAAATAAATAAATAAAAAATGAACAAAAAAATAAAAACAAATAAATAAAAGAAACAGAGATAGATGATCTGAACAGAGCAGAACAGGCAACACGTGCTTGGGGCCTCACAGATGGCTGGGGGTAGAACTAGCCTGGGTCCTAGAACCCGACTCCTGGCTTAGAGCCCTTTCACACAGGGCCTTTGACACCGTGCTGCAGTCAACGCTCGTGGAAAGACAGCCCGTGACTTGCTTGCTTAGCAGAGACTCTGATGAGCCTCGATCTTCAGCCACCGTCACCGTCCGCAGCACTACCGCTGCTGACCTGAGTGGGAAGTAGAGGTCGACGGGGGCTGGGCCGGATGGAACTCTCTAGAAGGAGACAACACTGCTCCTCTAAGGACCACCACTTAGGGTACAACCCAAATGCTCAGGTGGGAGTTTTGGTTTCTGTAGAGAAAGTTCATGCCGAACTCTGAGTCCTCAACTCATGAACCCACACAAACACCACGTGGCCGGGAGGTCGGTCCCAGCACATTTCTCACCGCAGGGCAATTCCACCCTGCTCAGTCTGGCGGCGGCCACTGCTCTCCATGCGCGCGCAGTGAGCGTGACCACGTGCAACCCCGACCTACCGCCAGGGCGGGCGAGGGAGACTGGCAGGGCTGGTTCTACCCGAGCGGGCGGTCTGGCTTTCTGGCTAGGCGGTGACAGGGGTGTTTCCTTTCCCACATCTACTTGCTCATGCAAAAGTGGCAACAGCCAACCAGTGCCTTGAGAGAGAAGCAGATCAGCTGTTGCACCTGGCTGGGGTCTTCCAGCTAGGAGCAGCAGGCAGTTGCTGACGACAAATAGCGGGTTGGGATTCTCTCCGGGACCCCATGCTCTTGCTCTCAGAGTCCGGCTGAGCTCTGGGGCTCAGCCCTTGAGACCCGGAGTAGTGAGAGACGTCACTAAAGGCAGTACAGGAAGCTGGGATCTCCCAAACAAGAATATACAACAGAATCCTATTTGTGGTGAGGGTACTGGGCACAGCCCCCTAGTTAAGGTCACTGACCCATGCTTGTATGAATGACATTGGAATTCCTGCTGCTCAGGGAGTCAGTGCAGACACAGCACTGCTCTCGTCCACACAGGGCAGGAGGCGTGAGTGCTGCTCACTATCCGTGGAACCTGTGTGCCACACTGAAGACGACGAACAGGGCGCCGAATGTGCAGTGCCGCCCTGAGCTGAATCCAAGCTGCTGGCCGACCGCCGTCCAGCACTGCCGGTTCCCGCAGCACACAGGAGCGGCCCGGGGTCCCCGAAGTGGCCTCAGCACTGCCTTCCGTAAGCCTCCGCGTCACTAACTTCTGTCGCACCACTGAGGACGTCTTGGGCTTTCCCAGTCCCGTCGGCATTTGGAATCAACTTGCAGGGGGGTACTTTCTGTTTATTTCAGGACAAAGAATGAGGAAAATGCCAAAGCCATGGCAATACCTTTATTTTGCCTGATTGCAACCCTCAACTAGAAAGAACTGTGGATAATAATAATAATGATGAAGATACCATTAAAGCAAAATATTTGACACTTGCAAGATTAAAAGCTGAATACAGTAATCTCATAATCATCGTGGGATATGCAGCACTTAATCAACAATTACGCTGGGAAAATGCCTGAGCTTTGGTGCTTAAGTACCAGGAAAAAGCGAAGGGGAGAGGCAGGAAATCAATGCCAGGGGAGGAGGAAGTGGATCCACTCTAAATACCGCTCACATTATGGGAAGAGATTTCTACATTTTCCTAGCAGTGCTATGCTATGCATAAGAACAAAAAAAAAAAACAATCCCAAGATATTCCAAACCAAACACTAACAACAGATATTTTTAAAACATAATTCATCTAATGGTGACACAGTCCATTAATCAAGACATCTCTCTCTCTCTCTCTCTCTCTCTCTTTGTTTTAAATTAAACTACAGCTTAATAAAGGTTGAATTTGTATTTGCTTCATACAAGGGTCTCTTCTGCCCCTAATGGGAGATAGCAAGTGGAGCAGCCCAAACAGGAGGCCATAATCTGGTAGTGTAAGAGGCCGAGGTTAGAGACAGCTCATTAGATAAAGTCTTTGCCACACAAGCGTGAGGACCTGAGTTTAGATCCCTGAAGCCACCTAAGTACTAGGTGGGAATAGCAAACCACCTGCAATACCACCCAAGTGGACAGCAGCCGAGGAAAGCACCTGACATAAACTATGGGCTCTACGGCATGCTCATACGTGTGCACGTGTGTGTGTGTATACACCAGACACACGTGCAAAAGCAGAGGGTGTAGTAAAGCCAAGTTGGGGGCCAGAGACAGACCATCCCGCCCAAGAGGGAGGACGTTCAAAGTCTTGAAGGGCCTGCCAAGTGGGTATGAAGCAGGTGTGCATGTTCCTATCTAAAACGTTTAACATTTAGTTTTGGTTTCTTGAGGTAGGGTCTCACTCTAGCCCAGGCTGACATAGAATTCACTCTGTCGTATCAGGGTGGCCTCAAACTCATGGCCAACCTCTGAGTGCTGGGATTATAGGCATGTACCACCATGCCCAGCTAAGAACATTTAATTAAAAAAAAAAAAAAGGGTTGCCGGGAGTGGTGGCACACGCCTTTAATCCCAGCACTTGGGAGGCAGAGGTAGGAGGATCCCTGTGAGTTCAAGGCCATCCTGAGACTCCATAGTGAATTCCAGGTCAGCCTGGGCTAGAGTGAGACCCTACTTCAAAAACCAAAAACCAAAAAACCAAACCAAACCAAACAAAAAGGTCTATCTCATGACCAAGAGGGAGTCAGCAAATCTTAGGAAATGATCACTCATTTATAACAACCTGCCATCTCTTTTGGTCATCTAAGTTGGACTTTTATTTTCTAATGTTCTTTTAAAAAGATCTAATTCCTCATTCAGAAGGTACTCAAAGCCAGCAGCATATATACTGTGTTGGGTTATCAATAGTTTCTTTTCAAGGAGGGCAGGAGAAAAGCATTGTTTTTTAAACCTAGAAATAGCTTTGATCGCCCATGACACCTCAGCATATCAGCTCTGCTGTATTATTTTGCAAGAGTGCATGGCTCATGGTAGGTGGCCACAGCAACAGCCAGTGAGGCCATGTGATGACTTCACGGACACGAGGCTGCTGCCCTTTCATTTCCCAGGAGGGTCTATTTTTCTCCTTCTGCAGGTAAACACGGCAAACATGACACTGTGAACAAATGATCAATGTCAACCACAATAACAGTGCTTCAAAAAATTGCCTCAGTAACCCTCTTCTGCCATTTTCCATGACCTATGGAGGCGGGCAAGGGCTGAGAATGGGCACCTGCAGTTGTGGGGGAAGTTCTGCGCCGCACCTGCCTGGGAAGCACACCTGACCTGTCTCCTGGGGCATGCATCGTTCGGCACGCAGGCGCCCCTGCGCTCCCTCTCACACTGAATGAGCTGTACGAGCCACGTTTGCCCTGGCTAGGTGGGAAGACAGCTTTGCACTGATGTAGATAGGACTGTTCCGAGGAAAGTGTATAATGAACCAACAAAACTGAACATGCTCACGGTCAACTAGCTGGTAACACAGGCCTTCTCCCTCAACACTATATAGCTAGCAGTCCTTTTAACACAGACTGGAGGCAAAATCACCTTGAGAGACCAAAGTGTGTTGATGGGACTGAACCCGAAGCCTTGTACAGGTTAGGTAAAGCGCTCTACCACTGAGTTATGTCCCCAGCAAAATCAAATTTCTGTAAGAAACAAAGTGTTTTCTTAGACATAAGCAATGGCCTTTCCTGTCTTTACATTTTGTCATTATAATACAACTATAACCTTAGGCAAGTTCCCCAAATAATCCAGGAATCTTCAAATAGATCTCCCTGTCTAACTCATACCTACAACTGTCATCTACAAGCCCTTCTAGTGTCTCTTCAGAAAGCAAAGCGACACAGGAATCTGCCTGTGGCCACATCTGCTCAGAGTTCACCTGCCAACTGTCTGGAAAACCTTGCCATGTGCAGAGTATGGAAAGCTCAAGCTAGTACTTTTTTTTTTTTTTAAGGTCTGCTGTCTGATTTCATACAGGCTCTGGGCATGTGTTAATATGTAAACTGAAATACATATACAAAAATAAATGTGTCCTTCAGGATAAGAAGGCGACAATCAAGAAAAACTTACTTGCTATCTTCTAGCCATAAGAAGGGAGCTTCTCTATATTTGACTTCTTGCGGTGAGGTCAAGTATGTCATCTTCTTCTAGATTCTGGCAACAGGCTTCCTTACAGATGATGGGATGAGAGCGCCACAGGGGTTCTCCTGCTTGAGCCCTTTGCCCATCCATCGCCCTGACGCCTATCAACCAAGACACACCACAGACACAGCATGGTAGGAGAGAGAAAGTTCTCGGGGAGTGACAGGAACATGAAAATAACCAAAGCTGTGTTATGGGCTGGAGAGATGGCTCAGCAGCTAAGACACTTGCCTGCAAAGCCTAAGGACCCAGGTTCAATTCCCCAGAACCCATGTAAAGCCAGATGCACAAAGTAGTGCATGGATCTGGAGTTCGTTTGCAATGTCAGGAGTCTGTGCTGTGCCCATTCTCTCTCTCTTAAAAAAATAATTTCTTAAAAAAGCCATGTTGTCACATAGTGAGACTCACAGTGGACACTGCCGAGTGGGTCAGCCAAGGTAATGGCAGCGGCAGGACTAGACAACCAGTGAAGTGCTTTTGTATTTTTCAGTGCAGCAAAGTAAGGCTAACCCAGGAATAAACAGAAGAGGGACATACCCAGTCATATTGTTGAAGTTCCTTCCCCTTCCATGCTGTTCTGGTTCTATTGACCTAATGGGGCCCTCTCACCCTGGGTCTAGACACAAATATCCCAGAGCAAACAAAATATTTTGTTTGCTTGGAAATGAGAAACTACTTTTCACTGTACACTTCTCATTTCTTGGCTTCCATGAAAAAAAGAACCAAGACGTTGGTCCAGTTTCATTTTTAACTGAGTATTTCTTGTAGTATACTTTTTCCCCCCTTTTTCATTGACAATACCTCATCCTTGAGGTTATGAACTACCTATGAAATGGAATAAAGGAGAAACCTGTCCATCCACCAGGACCATCGTTTGAAAAAATGTGCAGTGAGAAGGAAAGGATTTCCAGCTATCAGAGAGAAAATGAAATGCTTCAAAAAACACCATTTCTCCTCTTTCTTTGACTGAGTAGAGACTTTTCCATGCATGTTCTGGAAATCCCCAGGCCAATTCCTGAGGGCACACATACAAGTCACTCCCATGAGCAAATTCCAAATAGGGCACCCTGCCTCCTTCCTATGCTCTGGTGCTGAGTGTGCAGAAACCAGAAGTCGGGTCCTAGCAGGCCCACAACTGCCTAAGCTTCCCTCCGTCACTGGTGGGTGAGAGGGCGAAGGGCGTGGCCCTGCCCCACATGGTGACCTCACAGATGCATGGCTCTGTGTCGCTCTAAAACCCCAGGGGTGTGCCCTCCAAGAGGGATGGTGCATGGATCTATGAACTGCAAGTCAATACACCCATTATCCCAAAACTCATCGTGTTTTCTTGTGAACCCCAAATGCGTGTGGTTTTTCTTCACAGGGTTAGGCTAGGCTAAGGACTGTTGGCATTTTCAGTGAACGCTAGAAGATCTGTTTTCGCAGGGTGGGACACCTGCACGTTGGCAGATCAAAGGTCCAGCAGCCCCAGGTTGGGGGTGGGTGGCAGAGCCTGACTTTGGGAGTCCTGAGAGCCACAGGCCAAGGCCAATGACACTGAGGAGAGGGGCAGAAATCTTGATATAGTCCCTTGTCTCCTTCTTCATGACATGGCCGGAAAAGTTCAGATCTGACGTAGTGAGGAAAAAAAAAAAAATCACATTAAATGAATACCACCTCTTCCAATCCATTCCTTCAATGTGGGAATAAAGGAGGAGACTTCACTTCTTCCCTCTCTTCCTTTTAACATTTATCTGCCCATCCATCTACCCGTCCTTGCTCTGTCATTTCTCCAGATTCTCCTATGCAATGTCACTGACATAAATAACATCTGTAGCTGGGCGTGGTGGCGCATGCCTTTAATCCCAGCACTCGGGAGGCAGACGTAGGAGGAGCGCTGTGAGTTTGAGGCCACCCTGAGACTGCATAGTGAATTCTCCAGGTCAGCCTGAGCAAGAGTGAGACTCTACTTCAAAAAACAAACAAACAAATAAATAAAAATAAAATAAATAACATCTATAAATTACAAAATACCACACGGAGCACAAGCAGGATAACAAAAATGAAGGCATCCTTTTTATCCCCACTTGTTTCCTATCCGTAACAGAAAAATGGGCAAAGATTATTACATACCCAAGACTAAGGACTCAGAAAACACTGGCCCAAACACTAGGGCATTCTGAACCTAAGAGAACTGTGATAGAAGAAGGGAAATTTGGTAGCATCATACTTCTATAGGCTCAATAGACAATTAAGTAGACAATTCAGTGTGATTTTATTACAGCCAACAGAAAAAGATGCAAAGCAGGAGGCCGCCACTCCCTCCACGCTACAGGTCAACAACCGCGTCTTACTGCTTCTCCCAACAGCTCTGACTCAGCCGTCCCCACCCTCATCGACTGTGACAGCAGGCTTCAGTAGACTCTAATTTGTGCCCACATCCTCTTGCCCATCTGCTGCTCTGTTTACTTAAGTCATCTTTTTTTAATTCTCTTTTTTAACTCCAGACGCAAGTGCCACCTTGTGCATCTGGCTTACATGGGTAATGGGGACTCGAACCTGGGTCCTGAGGCGTTCACAGGCAAGCACCTTAACTACTAAGCCAACCCTCCAGCCCTCAAGTCATCTTTATAGAATGCTGTACCAGGTCATCTTGCCTCTCAATACTTTGTAGCTAAGATTTCCCATCAGAATGAGAATAAAACCCCATGTCTTACTCGGGACCTTCCAACGTCTCTGCATGCCACCTCGCTCTTCTACCTCATCATTGTTCTGTGTGCGTGTGCCTGTGCTTGTGGGACGTATGCACATGCTCGTGCCATGACCCCTGTGCTGGCCCACAGAAAGGAGGCTTGCCTTGGTGGCCCAAGGGGAACGTGCAGCATCTCACTCCATCTTCTTCCTGTGTTTACCTGGGCCGCTCTCTCACTGATCCCAGAGTTTACCCATGGCCCACCCTTCCAAGTCCCAGTGATTCTACAGGAAGTGTCCTTAACCGCTGAGCCATCTCGGCTGGCTTCAACCACAGGCTCTTTGCACTAGCTCTCTGTCCACAGCGCCTCTTGCCCATGTTAGCAGCACTGGTCAATCAATTCTGCAGAAAGGCTTCCTTCCCCAGATACTATACTTGAAATGGCCTACTTGCTCTCACTCTGCCCTTAGCCTACCCTGCCGGGTTCTTTTCTCTGGCACTCAGCCAGCTGAGTGACATTACACCTTCACTCCTTGTCTTGCTTGTTTCCCTACTTCAGAGGAAATGCTACCAGGGTGAAGACCTCATTACCTATTTACTCCTGTTTCCTCTGGGCCTGATATGGAAAATACGCATTCGGTAAGCAGGCAAATTGGTGATTTCCAATTTAGTTCTGCCCTCCACACGCCTGTACCTTTAACTTTATTTTCCTTCCAGCCACAGAAGCAAATGGCTTGTAACTAAGGCCAGGCCGAATCAAGTCAAGAATGTGTTTCCTTTCCCCCAAGGCTGGCTTGAGTCATACTGGACTTACAGATGATAAGGGTCTGAGCCCCTAAAATATGAGCTGTTGTGTTTATAGATAAGATGGCCTAAGGGGAGAGAGTCAGAGTTTAAGGATTTCTTCTGGAAGAAAAGATAAGTATGTGCCCATAGGAGGTATGTGGAGAACTGCCCAATTCCAACTGTTGGGAAACAGACACAAGTGTGAAATCTATGCCACTCACGAGAATACAATTAGAGGTTCCTTAACCATAGGAATGATTTTGATTTTTGAAGTAAAATAAAAAGGTAAAAACTTCAATTAAGTAAATCTCAAAAGCAAATGATAAAAAAAAAAAAAAAACGGTGATTTTTTTTTTTTAAGCTGTTTGAATGGTTTAAACAGCTTACTCAAGTGGAATACTTTAAAATGCCAGGAATTCAACCTCTTGATTCGAGAGCTCTGGAATTCAAGAGCTTCAGATTGAGAAAATAATACACAAGCAAGGGGTTGGCATTTCTTCTCCATGCACTCTGGCCCTGTATCTCCGAGTATCTAACTCCGTGCACGGCTCTTCGTCCCCAAGGACCCCATGCCTCTCGTGGGGGAAAAGGGAGCCAGCACAAACACCGATCTACTTGAATACTAAGCATCACCCCTTTGTGGAAATTACTAAACAAGAACGCTGTCGCCTTAAAATTACAAACAGGTAAAATAAGCCGTTCGGGGGCTCATCAAAAGGAGTCTCTTGAAAGTTTGGCCTCTAGATAAGCTATACCCTCTAAAGCTTGCCAACAGTGGAGGAGAAAGTTTTAGATATTCCTGTGGAACCACGCAGTGATCTATAGGCCACCTGCAGCAGTAAAGGCCTCTGTCTTAAGCCGTCTCTTCTCCAGCCTCCTTTCCAAAGCCCTTTCCCCTTTCATGCGACAGAGCTGTCATAGACTCATGCTCATAGACCAACAGAGCTCAGGTGAAGCTGTGAGAGCAGTAGCTGTCAGGCAGCCAGTGAAAGGCTGGGATGGTGACAAATCAACCACATAGTCACTGTGATGCTGACACGCTTTCCAGGATGAATCTACCCACAGATGTGCATTCTAGGAATAAAATGGACACTTCCAAATTTTCCCTGTACACACAGCCGTCCATTAAGGGGGATAATTACTAAACTGTTCATTTGGAAAGCATTCAGCATGCACCTATTATACACTGGAGACTGGCAATAGAGAGAAAGGCTCATATGGCCTCTGCTTATTCAGGGGAAATAGGTACAAGCCAATGAGGAGACAAGGGCATGAAAAGACACAATGGTGCACAGGATTCCAACAGGAATTTGGATTACATCTGTACTACGGCCTGTGGGCCAAACCTGCATGCTTTCCCTGGCCCAAGAGCTACCAATGGTTGGAATATATCTTAATTACTGAAAAAATAAATCAAAAGGAAAATACCATGTGACACAAGAATAATAATGTAATAATATGAATTCCATGTCAATGTTCATGACAAAGCTTTTTGGACACTGTGGTGGTTTGATTCAGGTGTCCCTCATAAACTTAGGTATGCTTTTTTATATTTAAAAAAAAATTTATTTAACAAAGAAAGGGGGGAAGAGAGAATGGGTGTGCCACAGGGCCTCCAGCCACTGCAAATGAACTCCAGATGTGTGTGCCACCTTGTGCATCTGGCTAACATGGGTCCTGGGGAATCCACCCTAGGTCCTTTGGCTTTGCAGGCAAATGCCTTAACTGCTAAACCATCCCTCCAGCCCTAAACTTAGGTGTTCTGAATGCTAGTCCCCCCAACTGATGGCAATTGGAAATTAAAGCCTCCTGGAGGCTTTAATTGGTTGGGGGTGGGCTTATGGGTGTTATAGCCAGCTCCCACTTGCTAGTGTTTGGCACCCTTTCCTGTTCCTATTGTCCTCTGATGTTGGCCAGGGGGTGATGTCCACCCTCTGCTCATGCCATCATTTTACCTTGCCATCTTGAAGCGTGCCCTTGAGTTGGCAAGCCAAAATAACCCCCCTTTTCCATCCCACAAGCTGCTCTTGGTTGGGTGATTTCTGCCAGCAATGTGAATCTGACTCCAGCAGACACGGTCACCCAGTCAGCACACAGGCGCTACCTGGGGCTGAACCCGGCCCTGCCCAGAAGCATGAATAAGTTGTATGGCCTGAAAATCTGAAATATTCCTGACCTGGTCCTTTCCAGAAAAAGTGTATAGAGTGGTGGCTTAATTCAAGTTAACCTGACCGACACTCTGGGTTTTGCTTTTTATGTTTTCTGCATGACAGTGATAGAACAATTCTGAGAGCCCATCGAAACATCAGCGAAAGCAGCCTGTGACATCTCCAAAGGCCAGTGTTTCCATTTCATAGAAGAGGAATCAAGTTCTTCCTCCAGACCATGGGAAAGACCCAGTCAGGAAGAAAATGCCCCTGACATTCCTGCACGTGTGTGCACCATGCCACTAAGTGGGGGCGGGGGGGATTTCATTTGACTCAGTAATACCTGGTGGAAAGAGATCAGGATTAGGAGGTGCTGGGTGCATGACTGATATTTTCCCCAGCAAAGCTCCCCTATTCATGAGTACTGGGGCTCCTAGATGCCAGCATTTCCTGCCTATGTGGCTTCCAAGCTTGTTTCTTTCACATAGGCCCCTCATTTCCCAGCTGTCCCCTATGGCCACATCACACTTGCTGAAGCAATGGTCTTGTGACGCATTCTAGTCTCCCTGTCCTGAGTCACAGAACCACCTCTCTGCCTGTCAGCCCCTGAGCTATTTGATCCATCAAGATTCCCTATTTCTAGTGCTTAGGGATCTAAAGTTTCTACAGCCTATGCAAACATAAGAAAAGCAAACCCAATAGCACTTTGCACACGTGAAACAAAAGCCCAGGTAAATGTCTATAAACATGCTGGGCATGGTGGCACCTGCCTTTAATCCCAGCACTCAGGAGGCAGAGGTAGGAGGATTACTGTGACTTTGAGGTCACCCTGAGACTACATAGTAAATTCCAGGTCAGCCTGGGCTACAGTGAAACCCTACCTCGAAAACAACAAAAACAAAAACAAAACTCTATAAACTTAACATTGTATTACCCCGTCAAGAGCAACTCAATTCAACTCTTCTACAGCTTACAGAGAAGGATGAGATGTGTGCCGGGTGGTTTACTATAACCTTCAGAGACAAAGGGTACTTAGACCTAATCCAGTACTTAAAATGTCCTGTTTTCTTTCTACATATAGTTCTCAACTGATATCTCCTTTATAAACCATTTCTTCATTAAAAATATATTTTTTATTTTTATTTATTAGAGAGGGATGGGTAGAGAGAAAGCACACCAGGGCCTTCAGCCACTGCAAATGAACTTCAGTCATGTGGGCTACCTTGTGCATCTGGCTTACGTGGGTCCTGGGGAACCAAACCTAGGTCCTTTGGATTTACAGGCAAGCACCTTAAATGCTAAGCCATCTCTCCAGCCTCCATCTCTTCATTGTTTAAGTTATTATTTTTACACCCATCAAGTCATTCCTATTTACAGATAAGACACGGCCTATCCATAAGGTGCTGTGGGAAATGCAAAGCAGCATTTATGCATGGTCCATGGCCTTCGAACCTTTACAAACAGTGGGACCAGTGACACGTCATGGAAAAAAACTGGAAGTCAGGTAGCAAATCCAAAGTTAGAGAATTCAAAGGAAGGACTCTAGAATACACTAGCTAAGTTCCAAGTCAGTAAAACTTTAGTGGAAATGGTAAAGTAGTGTGCTTGGGAAGGACTGTGTAACAACACACCTTTACTGTGTGTCCGTAAGTCAGGTGTGTCTGCCATCCTAGACTTGGGAGGCAGGAGCAGTAGGATCAGGAGTTTAATACCAGCCTCAGCTATCCAGTGCGTTTGAGGCTAGCCTGAGCTACATTAGACTCTGTCTCAAAAATAAAAAAAGATACATTATGGATTGAATTAGCATTTGCGAGAGGTTTTCACCAGGGTGAGGAAAACAGACTGCATAAGCAGTGTCCCAGAAGGTGAGTAAATGTGGGGCGCAGGACCAGCAGGTTTACCTGGGGAGGGGGTCTCCATTGCACAGAGAGAAGGCAAGGTCAGGGTTTGTCAAGGGCACTGAGCACTTGCAGCTTTGTCTCCTCGCTGATCTTGGGGGACCGAGCCAGGGATGATAACGCGTCACTGACGGTCTGCCTGCAGCCACCAGCTTGGCTATAAATGGCTCCCCCTCTGCCCTGCGTTGTCATTGCACATCAAGGGCAAATGGAGACATCCTGGGCCTGTGGGAACACGGAGCAGGGGGACGCGCATCTGCACCACGGGAGGGTTCACAGGCCTCCCGCAAAGGGTCCCTGGCAGGGATCTAGCACTAGCTCTAGGACCTCTAGGATGCGAGGGATTTAGAAAAGCGAACCCTAGGAGCCATCTGGGGAGGAGTGTGCGAGGTAGACACTTAAGAGGCTTGGTTCCCTGTTTGTCAGATGTTGTTAACAGGGAAGGGAGATCGAAAGACTGTTTCCTGAGCAAAATACTGGGTTAAAAAAAACTTCAGTTCCAAGTATAAGGAAGATGATCAGCCTCCTTCTCTCTCTCACACACACATACACACACACACACACACACACACACACACACACAGAGGGTTGGGGGAGAGGCCAGGGGTGGGGAGATCTTGTTTCATTCTTAGGGTAACGTCTATATAGTTTGGCTAGTGAGAGAAAATTCTTTTGGGCTGGAGCACCAAGGAAAATAAACAGAAGAAAACCAAAGTTCGACTGTGGTTCACAAAAACTGGGAAATGTACAGACATGTCCATCTAGAGTCTTCTAATAAATCTTTCTCCAGGCCCTCAGGCACCCTATATCCTTTCTCTAGCCATCACTGTGGTGTGGAGAGCCCCCCCCCCCCACCACCCCAGTTCTTCTCAAATTCTGGCAGGCTCTCTGGATTCTGCTGTCCTCATTTAGGCTCCAGCTGTGTCCTTCAGCAAATGCTTGTCCTACCAAGTCCTTTTCTTCCTTATCTGTGCATGGCTCCTGTCCAAATGGGGGGGGGGGGATAGTGAGGCGCCATGGCACCCACAGAACATCCAGCACCGTCTCCGCTGCTCACTTATTTTCTTAACACCCGGTCAAGAGCACGGCTCTGGAGCCAGCTGCTCTGGTGGAAACCTCGGCGGTGTCACGTGCCCATCACACGGCAGCGGCCCGGAATTTGCACCCAATTTTCCCATCTGAAACACGGGGTCCAAAAGCGCCTCCCTTGGGATGAATGAGTACAAGCAGAGGCCGTAAAACTGGGTTCGCCTGGGGGCGACGAGTCTCCCCTATTTCAGCTGTGTCAGAATGGCCGCCACCACCCTGTTTTCCACTGTCCACAGCTCTGGGGACAATTCACCAACAGAACTCAGCAAGTGCATCTCTACCTAGTGACTTAAATCCAGGTATCTCAGAGGAGGAGGCTGGGACACAGGCAAGTCATTAAGAGCTGGACACAGGCAAGTCATTAAGAGCTGGGCACCTGCAGTGGTCACTTGTATCTGGCCACAGCTATCACCAGACAAGCCAGAAATCCAAACATTTATGCAAAATTACCTGATTCAAGCACTGGCAGCGAATTCAAATTGTCAGGATCCTTCTGTCTAATCTACAAAACCCATTTGTGTGCCAATGTGCTACTGGGTCTACCCATTTGTCCCCTGGGACCATCAGCCTGTGCCCTCCACTGAGAGGACAGGGTCACTTGTAAATTCTGCTTCTTATGCCCAGTTTGGGCACAGTGGTGCATGCCCCTATTGCAGCATCTGGAAGGGAGAGGAAGGAGGATCAAGAGTTCAAGGTCATCTTTGGCTATACAGCAAGTGTGAGGCCAGCCTGGGCTGCCTGAGACCCTGTCTCAAAGAACAAACAAAACCCAACAAGGAACCATTTCTGAACATACAGCTTCTACCCAACCGCCGGGGAGGAGCTCTTGCCCCTCCCACCTTCTTGAAGAAGAGTTTCCAAGGCCACCTTCCCTGACCACACCCTGGCTCCCACAACCACAACCCAAGCGAAGCCCCCCTCCCTCTCCCCCACAACACACTTAGACGCACTTAGCCCTGATGGCTGGAGCACTAAGAGCTTTAATGACATGTGAGTATTGATTTAGAAGCTCTCTGACTCCCTCGCTTGAGCTCATCTGTGGCAGTCTAGGTTCTTAGAGGCTAAGTTCCCAGAGGCCAGTGAGGCCCTCCAGCGCACAGGCAGCGTGGCCCTGGTTCCGGATGGGGAGTGAAGGACTTAGTGCATTACAATACATTGTGATGAAGACATTCACACGACAGAGCCTCTTTATCACTAGCATTTAGCCGCTTCCTGCTCTCTTTCAGATGCTGTGTTCTCCACAGGTGCTTAAATTTTGCGAGTACAGACTCAAGTCAGACACAAGGACACCAGGTGCCATTTCCACAAGGCACCACTGTCTGCTTATGAAGCTGAGTAATAGCCAGCCTCCATCAACAAGCAATGGTCCTCTCTACATCAGACATAGGACTAAACTTTGAGAATGAGGAAACATTAAATACATTAAAAAACAAAAACCCTCATGACAAGTCTATTCTCTCTAATACAGAGGCCAGCTGGAGTTCCCATCCAATACTCCCCACCCCGCTGGTGAGGAGCAGAGACGAGGTCACAAAATGCCCATTTGTTGGGCTATTAAAGAATGGTGCACAGACCAAGCCCAGCATCCTTTATACAACAGGATTCTCACTAAATGAGGCCTGGAGTCCTTCAGACTCAGTGGTCAGCAAGCACCCTGTGACCGTCAAGGCATACCCATCATCTGAAACAAAAACCAGGCTTTTGGGGGTCAAACGTAAAGGGCCACTCTGCAGAGTAACTCCTCCCACCATCCAGCTAGAACAGTCTTAAATGGTTTTTGTCCTTTTTGTAAAAAAAAAAAAAAAAAAAAGTTCCAAGGCACCCAAATCACCAAAGGAGTCCCAACCCCCAGGTTCAAAGTAGTGCCGGGCAGGGTGGGAGGGTCTGGCCACTCCTGGGGGCACACTGGTGGCGCCCTTATTAAAAGCACAGGCTTGCCGCAGGGAGGGGCTGCCATCAGCCAGAGGCATGGCCTGTCCCTGGGACCTTGTAACCTTAAATCCCCCACAATGCCTGCTCTTTAAGGACGCTGCTGTTGTTTTCAACCGGGGAAACCCAGCAGGTCGTTCATGGAACAACCAGCATTAAAAAAGGCTCTAACACAATGCACTTCAATCTTCCACAAATGAAAATCAATCAGTCAGCAAGGCGACGTCAGCAGAGAGCAAGGGAGTGAGTGAGACCAGAACAGACAGCTGGCTTGCCGGGCAATCTGAAACCAGGGAAGCAGGGGCAGGAATCACAGTTGCCTTTGAGGACCTCACGGTCTTGTCACTTTCCACAAGACTAGGACAAACAGGCTGTGTGTGGATCTATTTTTGGTTGTACAGCTGCAAACATGATTTATGAAGATGTTTGGTGTCTGACTCCCAGGACTGCGAGCATCAAGCCACTGCAGTAGCGGCCTGTGAGACGCAGGGTGTCTGGCTGGTGGTCCTCCTGACAGCGAGGTAGACTCTCCTCGGTGGACCCCCGAGATTCTCCCATTCCCCTCCAAGGGACGGGTTTCCCTTCTCACGTTGCTCATTTGTGAGAGTTTAAGCAACTAAGTTGCTGTGCTTGGCACCCAACGAGCACCGTACTCTATCGGTCTTGTACGAGGCTCTCTCTTCTGGTAGAGTTTAGCTTTATTGATTCCTGTTTCTGACTTGCTCGATGCTGGCTCATTCATTATTCAGTGAAAATCTGGCTACAAAACCCCGGTTTGATATCCTGCCAACAAGAGCCTAAGCAGGTAGGGGACCCCTGTGAGTTTACTCTTCAAAGAGTCAGAACTCAGCTAAAGCTATGCACTTCTAGTCCTCCGTTACCCGCACCCTAAACAACAGCGGATAATCTTCTGTACGACTGGCTGGCAGCTTAGCTCAGTGAGGGGGGATGGGGAACAGACTCAGGGACTTTGAGGCAAAGGTTCAATCCTAGCACAAACCAAGTACTTTTGAAAGAAACAGCACTGGAATGTGCAGCTACAAAGGGGAGACACCATCCTGTGGTATGGGTATTTCCCAGGGTAAAGTCAGGAGGATGAGGTGGCTGCCACCAGCTCCCCTGCGGACCCACATGGTCATATTGACACGGGGCTGTCTACTGCTAGGGCCTAAGTCCCCCAGTGTTCAGGGTACTGATAGTAAGGGGACAGGAATGACATTTAGGTGATATAAAAAGGTGCAAGGAATGAATACTGAGATGTTTCCCTGACTTTCTCCTCCTCACAGAGAAGACAGGTAAAGGAGATTGTATTGAAAACCACGAGAAAGAAGCTCAAAACTAGAGTAGAAGAAATTCCTTTCAGAAATTTCAGTTGGGATGTACTACTGAAGGAAGCAGTGAAATTATCCTCTGGAGAAATCTTCTAAGAACAGAACTAATTACCACCTGTAAGTACCAATTTGCGCATAATCTGATCCTGCTGGAAGAGACTAGATTAGGAAGTCTCTCACTGGCCCCTCTGGGCTTTGCCCCCAGGTAAAATTCCATCATAAAATGTTGAAAATGCCTCAACTGGATTCTGGCTGAGATTTTGGTGAGTTGCTTCTGGGTCCTGGATCTCCAGCTGGGTAAGGCAAGGCAGGTTTGGGGGGGGTGGGGCTTCCAGGGCCATCTCCTCAGAACACACTCATGGAAAGGCAATGGTGCAGGCCTCCTCACTCAGACAGCCCATTCTAACAACATGGTGTGCTTTAAACTTCAATTGTCTTATCCCTTTCCAATCTATGTGACCCCCATCTTCTAGGCAGAGAAACAAGTGAGAATGGGGAAGGTTATCTGATGAAAATGAACTCAGTTCTTATTGTGAGGCCCATGCTCCCCCAATTTGTAACCGCAATGCTTTCTGCTCTGGCCACTGTCTAGTTTCCTGCAGGGTTTCTTACTACCTGAGCGGTGGTCACCCAGCCTGTCTGCACCACACAATCAACTCCAGGTTCTGTGGCCTATTCCACACAGAGCAGCACATCCCTGATGAAGGAAGGGAAAGATGAAGTGACCTACAAATGTCTGTTGCCATTGTCCTGTTTACAGAGATGGTACCAGGAACCCCCCCCCCTATGAAACTATGTGATCCGTTGGGGGGTCCACTACGTAGCCCTGGCTCGCCTCAAACTTGAGGTGCTCCTCTTGTCTCTTATGGATCCCTCTCTAATGTCTGTTTGGTCTTAGTATAAGACACTTCTGTGCTTCTCCTTGGAAGCAAGTCAGTTCCGATCTTCTGAATATTTGAGCTATATAACTGATCATGTCATTCTTTGTCCTGGCTACTAGGAAGCTCGGAGCCAAATCCATGTCTGACCATTATCTCTTTTCAGCCAATACTTGGAATGTGGATTATTAAGTTTATATACCGGCTATCCCCTTACTTTCTCTTCGATTTCTTGCCACGAATCTCTTTTGCTATAGGGTTCTCTGAAGAACTTCTAGGTTCACAGCATTTTCGTAAGCTACCGCAGATTCTTTTGGGAACACGGTGGGATCTGTTAGACAAGTCAACTGAATACCGCCGCTGACACGCAGCCCTGGGCAGCAGAACCGCCCTCAAGCAGATGGTGAGGGGCGCCAAGTGAAGGTGAGGGCTCCGAGGAAACTTCCTGGCTTCAGAGGTCAACTCTCCAACAGAAGCCTTCCTTCCAGCTCCAGTTGTCATGGAACATCTGGAAGGTTATGCGAACTGCATGCTAAGTAGGTTTTAAAACCAGGGGCAGCGGGGGAATCAAGACGTAGAAACAGCCGCGCAAGTTCAAAGGCTGGAATTTCCTCGACTGCGGTCCTTCGGGGAATGCTCTAGGCTGGTCTTGGGACTCATACGTGTGAGTGAGTGAGTGTGCACTCACAGACACTGAATATGTGCGGTAACAATGCGCGTGGATCCCTTGGGAGGTATGAATGTATTAGCTATTTTACTCACTGTAACCAAATACCTGACGGGAAGTAACTTAAGGAAAGAAAGGTTTTCTTCTGGCTCCCGGCTTTGGAGGGACAGTCCACCAAGGCATGGAAAGTACGGCAGCAAGAGCATGAGTACGGCTGGCCACATTGTAGCCAGGGCCAGGAAAGAGACCAAAACGGGAGGCTGAGCTACCAACTTCAAGCCCCCAGCCCATGGCTCAGGTCCTCCAACACACTTCCGGAATCTTCCCAGACAGCACCACCAGCTGGGGCCCAAATGTCCAGACCCGTGAGCCTATGGGGGATATTTCACATTCAAACCCCCACACTTAACATCCTTCCCAGGAGGTTTGTGATTTAGGATGTTTTCAGCCTTGGGGAGGTATCTGCATATAGAAAGTGAGACACTGTGGTGATGGTGTCCAAGGTTAAACACCAAGTACCTGAGTGATTCATTTATATACTACACACATAGCCTACAGATTCGGCTCCATGAATGGATCAAAGCTGCACGGTGTGGAATTTTCACTTAGGGAATCCTGCAGTTTGAATTTCAGACTTAGGCTTTTCAGATTAAGGATGTCATCATGGGGTTCTCTCAACTGACTGCAGAATATGTTTTTATGAAGTCACCTTCTATGGGCATGCATTGAGGAGCTATTCTCCTGGAGACAGGGAAGAGGCCACTCATGACTGAATCCCTGGGGCAGCTCAGGCCAGAGGTCTGTTACACAGGTGCCCAGTGATCTCAGAAACAAGTGTGCCTGTTGTTCCCTTTAAACGCACATAAGGCCAGATGCAAAGTGGCGTAGGCTTCTGTGGTCCCAAAGGGCCTGTGACATTGGGAAGCAGAGCCAGGAGAATCTGAAGTTCATGTGCCAGGTAGTCTGACATTCATTTTAGGTCTGGAAGTTTGTTTGTAGTGGCAAGAGATCCTGTCTCACAGAGGGGGTATCAAAGACACTTCAAAGTTCTTCTCTGACTTCCACACATGCAACACAGCACATGTGCTCATATGCTCATACAAACATGCATACACATAAAATTTCTCAAAAAAATTATTAAGTCCTATACATAACTATATGAGCTATATTTTATCCAAGTGGTATACCACAAACACAAGAATAAAGTGAGATGCTACAATGCCAATACAGTATAGCATCACTATTACCTTATGTGGCCATCATCATTGATGTGGACCACTAACATCTTATGGAACGGACCACCATCACGGATGTGGACCACTACTCCTTTACGGAATGGGCCACCATCATGGATGTGGACCACTACTATCTTACGGAACAGACCAGCATCACGGATATGGACCGCTACTCTCTTATGGAACACACCATCATCACAGATATACTAACATGCCATGGGGCCACCATCATAAACATGAAGACCACCACTCAGCTATGCTGTCTCCCTCTCAATAGAGTTGTGAGCTTTCCTTCCTTAGCAGAGAAGAGGAGGTAGCTCCAATCTGAAAGGCAGAAAGGAAAGTACACTAGCTTGGAGAGGAACTCTTTTTTAAAAAAAAATTAAGATTTTTTTAAAATTATTATTTTTTTTGAGGTAGGGTCTCACTATGGCTGAGGCAGACCAGAAATTCACTACGTAGTCTCAGGGTGGCCTTGAACTCACAGCGATCCTCCTACCTTTGCCTGCTAGTGCCGCAGTTAAAGGTGTGCGCCACCACGCCCGGCTGAGAGGACCTCTTCTTGCCAGGCATCTGTCTTGCAGAGTAAGGCCTGACCCCTGGGCTCAGTTTACTTGCCTGCTCATTGAGGGCGTGGCTATTTTCCTAAGGTCCCTCTGGGCCCTGAAACTCTATTAGTTACTCACTGCACAATGTACATAAACCTGAGTCCAGGGTAATGTGTTCTACTGTTCATCACCCAAAATCATGAGTGAAGAGGCTTCAGAAATGCTACGGAAACTCCTTTTTCGGGGAAAAAGTAAATGAGAACCTTTTAGTAGGCATGAGCGCCGAGCAAGAGCGGGGAGAGGCAGCTCGGCAGGACGGCCTTCAGAGTAAAAGGTGGCAGAATCACAGAATGCGGAGGCCCAACTGTCAACACATGCTTTGCTGTTTTCGCTCTGCTGGGCAAAGAAAAGAAAGGCATCGCCACGACCTGACACGACCAGAACTTTGGCACAAGGCCACGCAAGACAAAATCCACGTTCACATACACACTGAGTTTCTCTCATCTGAAATGTGCTGGACTAAATTTGGGATTTCTTTCTTTCTCTCTTTTTTTTTTAATGCAAGAGAGCAAGAGTCAGAGTGAGTGAGTGAGAGAGAGAATTGACATGCCAGGGCCTCCAGCGCACATACATCGAACTCCAGAATGTGTGTCTCCTTGTACACATGTGCAACTTTGCACACCTGCATCACTTTGTGCATCTGGCTTATGTGGGACCTGGAAGGTTGAACATGAGTCCACAGGCTTCAAAGGCAACTGGCTTAACCACTAAGCCATCTCTCCATCCCAAAATATGGATTTTGAAATATTTGCACACACACAAACATACATGCATACATACATACATACAGTATGGGGCACAAATATGAAAAAAATTCATTTTTGATTTACATATACATACCCTCAATGTAATTTACACTGCCAATTTTTAAAGTATTTTTGGAGCCACATATTGGTGCTTCCACTTGTGGAACTCAAAACCTTTCAGGTTTCAGAGCATTTCAAAGTTTGAAATTGTGGATTAGTTGCTCAATCATTACTAGTATGAAATGATGCTTTTTTTAAAAAAATTGCAACAGAGCCTTATGGGATTTGAATGCTTAACAGGCAGTATTAACCACTTAGTATTTACAAAAGCCTCAAGTATGGAGACTCAGCTTAACTGAAGCTAACTTAACTGAAGTGGTCAATGGTCTGCCTGGCTGCGCCACATGCCTTCATCATTCTGACAGACTCTGTGCAGGAAGGGTGCCCTTTTGCCAGTTGACCTCTAAGGTGTGACTATGAACAAGACCTCAGCTATTCCATATTCCACTGCAAATGAGAAATCTCAGTAAAATTGGCCCGCTCGTTTTTAAAATCTGGAAAGTTTACAAACATCCTACTTTCTTAAGTAGCCAAATGCTTGCAGTGCAACTACATTTAAATAACAGTGATTTCTAAACCAATTACTTCACCAAGACAGTTATCCATCAAGACTGAGGGAATCAGGAAGCGCTTTCAAAGTCTACATGCAAGATCCACTAACATGCTTTGGTAAAGACTTTTTCAATGCTTTGGTATAGCTTTTCATGTACGGTCATAAAGTTCATCTTAACCTACATTTGTGAACTTAACTTTCTGGTTATGAATTTTAAAAAATCACTCTGAGGACAGACTGACATTTTTAAAAATTTTTTTAGAGAGAGAAAGAGAGCACTCAAGATCGAGAATGGGCGTGTCAGAGCCTTCAGCCACTGCAAACAAACTCCAGGTGTGTGTGCTCCCTTGTGCGCATGTGCGACATTGCATGCTTGTGTCACTGTGCATCTGGCTTATGCTGGATCTGGAGATTCGAACATGAGTTCTTAAGCTTCTCAGGCACACGCCTTAAGCGCTAAGTCATCTCTCCAGCCACAGACTGACATTTCTTTTAATAATTTGTTTGTTTTCATTTATTTATTTGAGAGCAACAGACAGAGAAAGATGCAGATAAAAGAGAAAGAATGGGTGCACCAGGGCCTCCAGCCACTGCAAATGAACTCCAGATGCATGAGCCACCTTGTGCATCTGGCTTACGTGGGTCCTGGGGAAGCGAGCCTCGAACAGGGGTCCTTAGGCTTCACAGGCAAGCGCTTAACTCCAGCCCCCAAAACTGACATTTTTGTGATCTTTGTTAGCTGGCCTATATGAGATGCAGTCTAAATAGTCCACTCATAATATCAATATAAGCAGGTCTGGAGAGCTTTTCACAGTGCAGACGGAGATGGCTCAGTGGGTAAAGCACTTGCCTTAGGGAGCTTTCCCAAAATATGCTTGAATTGTTAAAGCCGTTCTTTTTACTTTGACTTCCTTCCAGTTCTAAATTCCATTGATTTAACAAAATCTATGCCAATCCTGTTTCATAATCATTGAAGAAGTAAGTCTAAGGTTCACTACATGCGCGTAATAGAAATCTGAAATAAGAAACACGCAGTGAGATGTCTGTTGCTCATTCATGTTTGAATCTCCTTACTGACATAAACACACATGCAGTGAGAAACACGTATGCACACACACCCTCTGTGAGATGGACCAAGCAAGCCATGGAGCCAGCACCCTGGTGAACATGAACAGGGGGCTGTTGGCGCCTCCAGTCAAGACCTTGTACCTCAAGGGTAAACAGAGCCCTACTTAATGTTCTACACTGTCTCTGGCTGTGGGCCACACAGAGCCAAAGACCTCAGCTAAGAACTGGTGGGCTCCCCATCCATGCCTTCTGCTGCCAGGGTCCTGGCTATGTATGCCCTGTTCAGTTTCAGCAAGGAAGAGGCATTCAAACATCAGGATGCTGGCACTGAACTAACCCGGAAGGCAGCTCCTCCTCTTATGTGGGTTGCCCTGCAGGCATCATCATCAAACCACAATCATCCAAGACTTCTCTTGCCACCCTCCATCGCTGCTACAACCACTCCAGTGTGCCACGATGACAGCAGCTGCTGCTTAGTCACCGCTCACAGGTGGCCCTGCGATATGGATGCCGTGTCTTCTTGAGTCTGATGGGGAACGCACTCTATGCCAGTTGTGAGTTTTCCAAGTAATCCCTTGTGTTCAAACTGTACATCACAGCCTTTGCACTCACAGTGTCATTTCAAAGCTGTTCTGTGGAGCTCAGGGGTAAGGCATGCTCTTAGTATAAAGGAGGACCTGGGTTCAATCCCCATAATTCCCTCCTCAAGAAAAGAAAATGTATCATGAAGATCCTGGAGGGTGTACAGGATACATCTTACTAGCTCTATAAGCTGTGAATCTTTCCAGGGTAATCGAATCCAAAAGATTTTACTTGCAAATGGTGTCCATCAAATCCTGTTCTGTCTCCAACTCAGATCTGGAAATGGGCTTACACAGACTCTCCGTATTAGTTACTTTCTTATTACTGGGACCAAATACCTGACAAGAAGTAATTGAGGAAAGGTGGGGTTTTATTTCTTTTTTATTTTTTGTTTGTTTTGCTTACAGTTTGAGGGGCTAGAGCTCCACCATGGAGAAGGCATGGCAGTCAGGTAATGCAACGGTCACTCTCCCTTCCTAGCAGAGTGGGGATTCTGGAGCTACCATGATCTAGACCTGCCTCTTGGGTGGTGAAGGAGAGAAGACGTTTGGGATGCATTTGCTCAGAGCTGCAGACACACCATGAGGGATCCGTCTTCTTCAACTTCCCATGGTAGCCAGAACTGACCCCTAAAGTCCCAACTGTAAAGCACAAAGTGCCTGGACAGTTAGTATCAAAAAATGCTCTCATTTAAGCCACTCGGTGGTGGGGATGGCAGGAAGTTCATTCCTCAGATCTGGTGGCTGGAAACACAAGTTCAAGGTACTGCAGATGAGATGGCTCTGGGTGCTTCAATCTTTGGCTGGCTCGTGGTCATCTTGCTGTGACCTCTCCTGCTCTTCCTCTACACGTGGGAATTCCCGGTGTGCCCTCCTGCTAGGACACCAGTCCTACTGGACCCACTCTTGCCTTCATTTAACCTTCATCACTTTCCCGATCCAAGTTCAGTCTCACTAGGGGCTGGGCTTCAACATGAATTTGGGGAATGATAACACAGTTCGACTCCTAGCAGTGAATTACAGACATACATTTCACCAATTTTCATGGATCTTCTAGCATGTGCTTTCTACCGTAAGAGGCACTGGGGACACCTGTGGAAATGTCACTGCACTTCCTGTGTTTGCCCTCCTGGGCTTGCTCAATATGGCCAAAGGTGCAAAGTACCAAGGACAATGTCACTTTATGCCCTCAAACAAAGGAGACATCAGACATCGTTATACTCACAGCAACGTGTAAAGCCGTGCATTCAGCCAAACCCACGTACTAATGGGGCTCACACCACATGCTTGGACCAAAAACATGTGCACAGACAACCTCGCTTCGTGGTGTGTGGGTCTTTGAAGGTGAAGGAGAAGTCTGAACCACAGTGGAGATGGGAAACATCACCAGCCTCCTTTCTCGGCAGCTATCCTTATTCCTCACCGTTAAAGAAGCTGAGGGGCTGAAAGCAATGTCTTCTGGGAAGATGGTGACAAGCGGGTTTGGTCTGAGGAGCAGTGCATGGTTAGATCATGGGATTTGGAATGAGTGGATGGTACTAGCTTAAGCCTTGTATTTAAATCACACCTATGATCAAGAGTGAAGCAGTAACAGTGAGTGTCCACACACACAGGAGACTGCTGCACAACGGTGAGTGTGGTTGCATCGGAGCCAGGCCTCCAGAAACGCATGTTCTGCAATGCTCACAGCTGGAAACTGCAGCAAGCCGGACCAACAGGCCATGGGGAAGGTGACTCTTCAAACAGACTACGGAGAGTGGAAGGCAAGAGGGAGCGGAGCCGCAGATCAACAGCAGCCTAGGAAGCCTTTGGGCTGCTCCGTTTTAGGAGAAAATAATAATAATCACATGTGCAATCAATATAATTTGAAGAGAAACTGGCTAATGGAAATCCAGTTCAGAACCAAAGGCATTGCCTCTTCAAGCTCACTTGCTAGCTCCCAACTTAATTTTTAAAATTAAGACTCCTCCAACGAGATTCAAAACGTTAATGAGGGGAAGATGCTAAGTGAGAAAAAGTGTTCCATTTCCACAGTTATCATCCTTTGCATGTCTGCTGGGGCATGGGAACCACAGGAGGATGGATATAGTTCTCTACACAGCACCATCTAATTACGAATGTTCTCTGTCGGGCATGGTGAGCCAATGAACTGCGAGGAAAATGGGGACTTGCCTCAATCAACTTCCACGATACAGAGCTGAGCTTGGCAGTCTCTGAAAATTCACACAACGGTCAGGCGTGGCGGCCCGCACGAGGGAGGCAGAGGTAGGAGCACCTCTGTGAGTTGAAAGCCAGTCTGGAACTACTGAGTGAGCTTCAGGTCAGCTCACTGAGACTCTGCCTTGGAAAATAGTAACAGTCATAAATATCCACACAGTACATGCACCTGCAGACACCTACACCTCTACGACTGTTTACACATATGGCACCAGCACTGCCTGACTTTTCCAAATACTGGGCTCTAAGTTGCTCCATCTCTAAGATCTGGTGGACACTGCCCACTTTTGCAGAAGTGATGAGCAAACATACAAGCCAGTGCTCTGTGGCTCTAATGTGTCACATGCATGTTAGGTGTCATCGTTATCATGGTCCTGCTTGGCTGAAAACATGTCACCGTCTCTGGCAAGCTCTCCAAGATTTCCAGTTTTTTTATTCTTCCAAGTGACAATTAAGACGCTTAATTCGGCCTCCTGGGACAACCAGGAGGCGGCACTGTGTGGACACACAGAAGTCAACAGTGACGTGCACATGAGTTTAATTGGTGCGGTTAATTTAGAGACACCCGACTAATCAGGACCTTTGGATGCAGACAGGGAAAACCCACTTCCCACTGGCTCATGTAAAACAAGGGCCTTGCCTAGTCTAACCCTGGACAGTGGCTCCCTGTCTGTTTTATTGTGTTGATGCCATTTCATTCACTGTCATAGATTCGACTCATTTAGAGGTGCAAGGACTGTAATAACACATTCTGTAGAGCTCCCAAACCCGAGAAGATAGTGTAGGGTAGAACACTGGCTGTGGTGGTATGATTCAGGTGTCCCCCATAAACTTAGGTGTTCTGAATGCCAGGTTCCCAGCTGATGGAGATTTGGGAATCAACGCCTCCTGGAGGCAGTGTGTTGTTGGCGGCAGGCTTATGGGTGTTGTAGCCCATGGCCGCTTACCAGTGTTCGGCACATTCTCCTGTTGCTATTGTCCACCTGATGTTGGTCAGGGGGTGATGTCTACCCTCTGTTCATGTCGTCATTTCCCCCTGCCATCATGGAGCTTCCCCTCATGCCTATAAGCCAAAATAAACCTCTTTTACCCACAAGCTGCTCTTGGTTGGGTGATTTCTACCAGTAATGCAAACCTGACTGCAACATTGGCCTGGACTAGTCCCCACCTATTAACCTGTCACTAAGACCAGGGAGTTCACTTAAGAAATTGTCAGATTCTTCTGGAATGGATGTATGAAGTAGAGGCAAGAGCCAGGTGTGGTGGTGCACACCTTTAATCCCAGAACTCGGGAGGCAGAGGTAGGAAGATTGCCGTGAGGTTGAGGCCACCAGGAGACTACATAGTGAATTCCAGGTTAGCCTAGGCCAGAGAGACCCTACCTGGGGGGTGGGGGGGGGGGAAGCAGTGGTCCTCTAAGAGGAGAAAGATGCCCTGATAAGGCAACTGACAGAAATCGCACCTATGCGCCCCACCCCTGAAATGAACCACGAGAGAGGCAAAAGTTCAAATGTGGAAACTTCATTCATTGTTCCCAAACCGTGAAGAAATAGAAACTGCAGCCTTTCAGAGTTTGAGAACTCAGACATAGCACTGGCCTGTGTATATCATGGGCTTCTGGTCACAGTCTGAATAAGAAGCTGGATTTTCTCCTGGCAAAAGTCACCAAGACATGGCCTCTGTATAACTTCTGCATGCAGCTTGTGTCAACTAAACAGAATTAGATCATCCTAAGGGTTCCCCATAAAAACTCAGTCTGAACCAGGCATAGCAGTGCATGCCTGGGATTCCAGCATTCAGGAGGGATGAGGCGAATGGGCCTTGAGCTTCTGGCCACTCTAGGCTGTATGTAGGGAGGCCCTACCTCATGTAAAGTAAAATGGATAAAATAAAATAAAATCACAGCCAAAGGAGGAAGGACTCAATGTGAACTGTGTGACTGTGGAGGACGGGGCAAGTTCCCCAGGACCCTTCAAGGATGGTCTGAAGTTCTTGATCACTGTCAACAAGGCAGACCCAGTCCATCTATCTTTCCCCTGTCCCTCCCGTTCTGAAACCGATCTCTACGAGTATCACAGTTTCACTGTACTCTGGCAAAAGCTAGGAGACTAAATGGACGAACCAGACACATAGATCACAAGCAAGTCCAACCATCCCTAAGGACTCTTTCTTCTCTGTCACATGTCTGCAGGATCTCAGTCACTCCAATGTGTCAAGAACAGCTGGCAAAACCTCAAGTTCAAGTGCTCCTGTGAGGATCCCACGGGCGTCTGCTTCAATGCACCAGACAGACTGCAAATCGCCCTACATACTCCTAAGGGCACACCTGCAGTTTTACTGGGGAGGAGCTTTTCTTGCATTCTCTGTGTGGTTTGATGGTTAAGGTTCCAAGCACTCTGGGGACACTGGGACAAATATTATTATAAACATAATTTTTTTTTCCAGTGCTGAGAAGTGAACTCAGGGCCCTACGCTTGCCAGGCAAGTGTCCTTCTGAGCTAAATTCTCTGCCCCAACGTAAGAAACTCTCACAGAATACCCAGTGTCACCAGGTACTGTGAAAGTCTCAGCCTACACGGTATCTTTAAATTCTCATCAAATCCAATACAGTGAATATTCCCATTTACTCAGCTGGGCAGAAAGGGAAGGCTCAAACAAACCAGTGAGCTGTTCAAGATGGTGGGCAGCACCAGATGGCTCTTGGACATCCATATTCTCCTCTCTGGGTCTCTCTGCATCCACTGGAGGGAGTCGGGGGAATGGGCACTTGGTGCACCTAATACACGCCATAGTCGCTACACAGATCACCTACGTGAATTATGGGAATCTTGTCAAGACCGGTGGTGGTTCTTGCTTGCGCGTGTGTAATACGCTTATGGCATGTGGTGTGCGTACCCTGCAGCACCACGTGTGCTTGCCTATGGTGACCAGGGCACAAACTGGCCGTCCTGCTCCATCACTCCTCTGCCTGCTCCTGTTTTGAGCCACAGTCTCTTACTGATCTTGAAGCTTGCCCTCCCCTATGGGACTGGAGTTACCGGTGTGCAGGGCCACATCCTGCTGTTGATGTAGTTTCTGGAGATTCAAACTCAGGAGGTCTCAGGCCTTCACGCTTGCGCGGGAAGCACAGTCTTCTCTCTCCACTGTGTTCGTTTGTAATGTAGTAGCTCAAAGCCACCCAGCAATTGGGTAGCTGAGCTGGGACTGAAAGCTGAGGCCGTCTACCCTCTGCCTGCCTGCTGGCATTCGCCAGAGCTCGTTGGAGAGCTGGTGAGATGCAGACACCGGGGAGAGAGATGGAGGGCTTTCTTCTGGAGGCTTACATGGGGGCAGCGAGAGTAATCAGCCTTGGTATACAAGGCTTTTATAAATAACCTAAGAGCCTGGGGTGGGTGAGGGGGTGGGCGTGTGTGTGAGCGTGCACAATTGCATGTGTGCACACACACACCCCTCTACCATGTGAAACCCTAGGTCATGCCTTCTGGCAAACAAGAGACCATAAGGCAGATAAACGTAACCTTGTGGGTGCTTTTTAAGACCATTTCTCAAACTGTCACGTGAACAGAATATACTCAGAAACTTCTTTGTTAAGTCTCTTAACAATCCTATAAAAATTTTTTCTAGACTTCCATCCAAGCACAGTTACACAGAACTTCAAGGAGAGTGGCTTTTCCCATTGTCCTTTAAGTCTGAGCCCTTTAATAAACACGTGCTCAGTGGAGCAGTATATGGTCCAAGGTGATTTAATCTTTATATTTCACAATCTCCTAGCAGGTACAATTTAAGAGGCTAGAATAACATTTAAAGAAACATTCTTATTGATGAATTCAAAATGGCATAAAATTAAATCTACATTCATAAGAATTCCCATCATGCAAAAATCTTCATTGTTCAGGGGTGGGTTCATGCTCACCGCTTTTCAGTGATGAATTTGATGATTTCCCCTCCCTTTCTCTATCCAGTCTTTAAACATTCTAAGGTGAACTGTGTAAAACAGTCATGTGGAGGAGGGGGAAAGGAGGCAAAATTAAGGATCTTAATTACTTAAATGAAAGAAAGCAGCATTCATACTCATCTCTATCTGTGTTTTGTGACTGCAAACGGCCTCTTAAGTGTTACGCCAGGGCTCTCCCTCAGCCACAGCCTACAAAACACTCAAGAACATCTAAATATCTAGAATGGAAAAAATGTTCACAAACGTTTGTGTCATTTTGGGCCACAGATGAGGGGAGTCCGGGTTTCTGACCTAGGCTCTCTGACCCTGACCAAGATGATGAGGCCCTGGCCTTACACATCCATCTACAAAACGAGGGTGTACAAGATCAGGTTCGGGGGCTGGCTGGAGGTGATCGCTGGGATAAGAGCTTGTAGAGCAAGCAGTGTGGACAGGAGCTCGCTTCCCAGAACCCAGGTAAATAAATGCTGGGTGGGCGTGGTGTGCGGCCTGCAATCCCAGCACTCAAGAGGCAGAGGCAGGGCATGGTGTGGGAGGAGCTAGCTCTGGATCCACCTGAAAGATCCTGCCTGAGTAAATACAGAACTCATGAAGCAGCACACAATGTCATTAACAGGCAAACACATCACACGCAGCCACACACCCACACGTACCACACCTATGCAACGGCAACTTCTGCTCTCACAGGCAAACATATCACACATACCCACAAGTACCACACATACACGTGCAAAAAAAAAAAGGGGGGGGGATATGTTTAGCTAAACACAGCCGCACACCGTGATCCCACTTGTACAAAACGTGAACAGCAATGAGGCCACCACTCGGCTGCCTCTCGCCTCCTGTGCTGGTGGGAAGACAGACGTTTGCTCCTGCCACAGTGAAACTCCCCCTCCAAAGCCACAAGCCAGGGGTTCCCTCAGCTGCTTCTGGGAAGGTGTTTGATCCCAGCGATGAGCAGGTAAGTGCTGCAACCAAATTTTCATGAGGACAGTTACCAGAGACAGGGCCCTAAAGAACAGCTGAAATTCAGGTCAGGCAAGAACCACAGAATCCCATGGCAGGCTGCAGCCACTGGAGAAACTGTGACAATCAGAATGAACCAAAGGATTTTTAAAGTTTTAACTACGTGAGCAAGTTTCAAAGCACGCAAAAGCTGGGTGGTGGGAGGCGCCAAAGCACACTCCTGTTACTTTACCCAAGTGTAAGCAAAACAGCCAGCCAATTTCATCATTGTTGTTACATAAAATCCTGTACGGGGCAGAACAATAAGACAAATGATGTGTGTTTATTTGGGGGGGGGGCGTTCCCCCTTCCACATAAAGTCTGTAAGAGGCCAAAAGAGGACAGAAGGCAATTAGGACTTGAGGGCTGTTATAGAGGTTTCCCTGACCTGCTTCTGTTATTACTGAATTTTTTAAATGGGTGTGCCTAGGGGCAAGAATCAGGAGGTTTATGCATAGGTGAATGCCATCCTTTGAAAGTGGACAAAAGAGGCAGCTTGTGGAACAGATGAAAGGAGTCAGAGAGCCTAGGGCTGAGCTCTGACCGAATGGGGAAGAGAGAGGCAAGGTAGTGTTTCTGTCAGCCTAATCAAAACCTGGCATCCTGGGCCTTTAAGAAGAGCAGCAGGAGTGACTGAAGACTGAAGCCAGGCAGGGATGCAGTGATGCATCATGCTTATGTCATCAAGGAAAGACGTGGGCAACACTGGCACAGAGAAGGGAGATCATGAGGAAGAAAGAGGTTTCAGGGCTGGAGAGATGGCTTAGTGGTTAGGTTGCTTGCCAGCAAAGCCAAAGGACCCAGGTTTGATTCCTCAGTACCTATGTAAAGCCAGATGCACAAGGTAACATGTGTCTGGAGTTCGTTTACAGTTGCTAAAGGCTGTAGCACACCCATTCTCCCTGCCTATTTCTCTTTCTCTCTCAAATAAATAAATAAATAAAATATTTTAAGACAGTAAATAAGCAAGTTAGTTAGTTTCGGAGAATGCTCCTTGGAGCAGTTTTGGAATTGTTCACCGTGAATATGCCCACCAAAAGGCCCGTTCAGAAATTAGGTGTGGAGCCCCCAGAGCACATCAAGCATCTGTGAGGTGCCAGGGATGGGGCTGTATGCTTACATTCACAGCTCGGCCATCTTCACCAAGAACCTGGGACATGTGTCTCTTCACCCCACTAAACTCACAATTATGACTGCCACCTAAAGTCCAAGGGCTGGTGTTCAGGAGGGAGGGAGGCATGTGTAGGTGAGCGGCGCTATGTTGGGTGTCCCTCCTATGGCTTTCTCTGCTTGTCTGCAGCGTGTGCAGTCTTCTGGAGTAAGGGGGACTGCTTTCCTGTGAGCCTGCGCCTTCTCAAGGAGGCAGTCCTCCTAGTCAGAAGAAATGGCGGAGTCTGAGAGCCGGGCGTGGTGGCACGCGCCTTTAATCCCAGCACTTGGGAGGCAGAGGTAGGTGTACTGCTGTGAGTTCAAGGCCACCCTGAGCATGCATAGTGAGTTCCAGGTCAGCTTGGACTAGAGTGAGACCCTACCTCGGAAAAGGAAGGAAGGAAGGAAGGAAGGAAGGAAGGAAGGAAGGAAGGAAGGAAGGAAGGAAGGAAATGGAGGAGTCTGAGATGAGGACATGAGCAGAAAGACTTTTGGGTTGATGGGTAAATCCAATGGGACCTCGGCGTTTCCAGCCTCATACCCCATTCTAAGAGCTACCTCTTCTCCATAGTGAGTTCCAGGCTAGCCTGGGCTATGCAAAAAGACCCTGTTTCAAAACAAAACAAAATGCCCCTAAATAGATAAGAAGTTTTAGGTGGAAATTCAGTCCCTTTAGTCCTATCTAAGATTCAAGTTTGTATACTATTACAACCGCAAGCCCCAGCTAGGAATATATCCACTGTACTTCAGGTTTTAGTGGTGGAGATCAGCGGACCTTCACAAGCACCCCAGGAGTCAAGCTTTATGGCTGATGTTATTTATTTATTTTTTAAGGTTTTGGTTTTTCAAGGTAGGGTCTCACTCTAGCCAAGGCTGACCTGGAATTCACTAGGTAGTCTCAGGGCTGGCCTCAAACTCACGGCGATCTTCCTGCCTCTGTCTCCCAAGTGCTAGGACTAAAGGCGTGCACCGCCGCGCCTGGCTGTGGCTGTGATTTAGATGTGGCTGTCTAAGTGCTGGAAGCTTGGTCCATAATGTGGTGCTGTGAAGAGGTACTGGAGCCTTCCAGCAAGGTGGTTATGTCACTAGGGACACGGTCCTTGGAGAGAATAATGTAGGTCCTGGGAGAGTTCTCATGAGAGCACTGTGGCAATGTGCTATATGTCATTTGTCATGAGGCTTTCCCCATCTTGGACTTTTGGCTGAATAAGCTGCTTTTCATTACGTTATCCTGCTTCAGTCATTTTGTTATCACAACAGGAAATAGACTTATAAGACAGGGTTTCTTCCGGTGCTGTCCGAACCAGAGATGTTGGAGAATGGGCTTGTGTCCTCTCCTGGGACTCACAGAGGACACGGACGGCTGATGAGGACACGGTCTCCGGGGAACCAGAAGTTAACCGCAAGATGCACCTTGACCTATTACTTTCAGGCAAGTTGCTCCAAATGGGTCACAGCTAGTATGTACCAGGGAAAACTATCCCTGATGTCCACTCCTTAGATTACGGGTAAGAAAAATGAAGCTCCAGGAATGCCGCACGGCCTGGCTTAGCTTGCAAAGTTCACCACGTTGGTAGGGTTGGGACCAGACTCTGGAGGTTACGGTCTTTAAATCCAGTGTTGGCTATGAGCGCCTCACCATGAATCTCTCACAGTACGAAATGCAAAGGGTGTTCTCTCGCTTACCTACTAAAAATGTGGGACGCAGTTTGGGGAGCAGGTGAGGGTTTGTGGGGAGCGGGTAGGCAAAGCCTGTGCGTGAAGCCTACTTAGAACACGGGAAATCACATTGCCCAGAGCAGCCGTCTAACAATCATAGCTCACTTCATGCATGGTTTGCCAATGGCATGTGCATCCGTGCACACACTGGAACATGCATTTGACAGCAAAAGAGCCGGTTTCCTTCCCTCCCGTTTGCTTTTGGGCTTGTGGCAGCTTAATCCCACTCTGCCCTGAAAATGCCTCTAAAGATCTCTTTCCATTTCATTAGCCTATCCTGGGGTGTCAGCAGCGAGTGGAAATGGGAATCTGTTGGGCATGGGATGGTGTGCATTTTCCTCCCACTACTGCACACAAGGGATACCGTTTGATAATAATCAGTGGTTCCATGCTGGAGTGATTGAGAAAAGGAAGGGAGAGAAGGCCACAGGAGGCAGGGTCATGTTCATTGGGAAGATTTGGGAAAAAGAGTTCTGGGAGGCATGAAGGCAGCTAGCTTCTTAGATAAGGTGACTAGGGAAAGTCTGACCACAATTGAGTGGAGAAGTTGAGAGGAATTTCCTGGGCCACCCTTGGGTACCTCAGCTCAGCCCAGCCCAGCCCATCAGGGGTTGCCCATCAGAGGAAGACCAGAGATTGATGAATGCCAACCCAAGTGCTCAGCTGGATGGAATTGCAAACGCGGTACCCCTCTCTCTGAACAACACTAGGTGTTCAGGGGTCTACTTAATCGAAGAAAAGCAAAGGGGCAGAACAGTGACAGCTCAGATCAACCTCAGTGTTCTAACTTACAGCAGAAGGCAAGTAACCAATGGGGGAGATGCCTTCATCCTCCTGGGTGATGTCACCAGAGTCCACATGAAGAGTGAGAAGCGGGTTTAATTAGGAACTACTAACTCATGAAAACAATTCATGCCAGGGTGACATTTAAGTGAAGTAACCTAAGTTTGGAGTGTAGAGGAGGGGGGTTGCAGTGGAGGAAGTTTGGGAGAGGGGAAATCAAAAGAAAGATCTTAATCTTTTTCATTATGAAAAATGCCATTAAGCTAATAAAATGAAGAAAATAGAAAACAGAGATACACAGATACATGGCCATCGGGGACACCTGTCAGCTGGTCAATCCTATATGGCTCTGAATAAGCCACACTTGTGTTTGGATCTTCCTCCAGCCCCTTTAAACACAGACTGTCCCCTCGTGAGGCTCTCCGCTTGCTTTCTAGTAGACAAGAACTGAAGGGCTCTCTTGTCTACTGAAGCTGCCAGAATGCAAAAACGGTCTCTCGCAGCCTGAACGGCATTTGGAATAAAAACCGTGAATTGATGAAGTGACCAATTATGTGAAGTACCCCTGCCTGGTGTGATTCAAACCACATCGTACCCCATTATCCTCGAGCTGAGCAGTGGTTCACCCGTGCATCCGGCCTGTGATTCTGAACCCCATCTACGGTGCCACACTTGACATCCAAGGAGGACCTCAAGTACTTCTAGTTAATTCTCACAATTGGTTTTATGCTGGAAAATACAAATGCACTACTTCTCTGCTCGGCCACTTGCAAAGCAAGCAATGAGCAGACAACATAAGCTGGTTCCCTATTAGAACGATTGTGTCATTGTTTTCAACGTCATTTCAGGATCTCACTTCCTCTTAGGACATCAAATTACACAGAGCTCTTTCTGGAGTTGCAGTTTTTCACATTTACGATGGTGGGCAAACCACATGTTTTCAATAGAAGCTGTTCAGGTGTGGTGGTTCACATCTACAGGAGGATTAGCTCAAAGCCAGCCTGGGGACCGTGAGTCCATCTCAATATTTTTTTTAAAAAAAAGAAAGTTCTTTGAATTTTGATTGGCTCCCAGTGGAGCCATACAAAGTTCCTTCCTTGTGTGCTGGACTGTGGGAACAGGCTGTGGCCCCCATCAGCCTCATGATCGCAAGGACAAACAGCCCACACTTTACAGTGACTTGCATCGCTAAGAACAATGTGTACTAAGTGAGGACCGACAGTATTTTCCGCTTACGATGATTTATTGGATGTAACACCTTTCTACGTTAAGGAGAACCTGCATTCCTCGCAACACATGTTGGAACATGTGACATCATCAGCCAGACCTTTGTCACATCCCTTCGCCAAGTCCCCATTGCTTTGTTCTCTGAGATGTCATGTCATGTGCTCCTATGGCTACCCTCTCTACCAATGCCATTTTTGCAAACTACACACTTACACACACACCCACCATGTGTTTCAAGGTCCATTAAAGTGTCAGTTTTCCCAGGTAGCGACAGGCCCTCTGTGCCCATCCTCCTGACCCCCCCCCCCCAAAAAAAGTGCTTCCCAATGTGGTCCAACTGCCTACCTTCCAAACCTGCCTCCTGTACGTCATCACCAGTGCTAACTCTCTTTGGGACTGGTGTCCTAGTCATCTTCTCAGGGTGACTGGACACCCTGAACAATGTTGTTTCCTGGTCTGAGTATCTAAAATCTAGTTCCTTCTGCTAAAAAACAAAATGTGTGAGAGTGTAAGGCTGAGAAGGTAGGCATAAATCAGGTATATTTCCTTCTGCATGACTCTATCCTAAGCCCTTCATTGGCAAAGCTGGGCAGCTCTCTTAATATCCATCCCCACATCTTTTTCTTTTAACTTTCTTTCTGAGACAGGGTCTCATGTATCTCAGGCTGGCTTCAAACTTGCTATGTAGCTGAGGAGGACCTTGAACTTCTGAACCACCTGCCTCCACCTCTGGAGGACTTGGGGTGACAGTTATTGCCACACTGTCCCTCTTATGCAGTGCTGGGGATCAAACTCAGGAGTTCATGCTTGGTAGGCAGGCACACTGGACCACATCCCAAGCCCCCCCCCCCATATCGTTTTGTGTAGAGTTGCCTATGGACATTAGCAATTTCTAGATGCCTCAGTAATTCTCATCAAAGGAATATAAAAATATTAATTAAGAGGATACCTATAAAGTTCAAAAACTATCATAGCAAAAGGGTATCAAGAGCTCTAGATGGGTAAGGAAAAATAATGAAACATCATAGAAAAAATTAACATGAGCAAGTCCAAACCTACACTCCCAAAATTAAACATGAGCTTCCTAATTTTCTAATGTACCAAAAAGGTTATACTTAAATGCATATAAGTATCTGAACCTTTTACTAGTTTAATGCTAGTATACAAGAGGAACCAGGCAATTTTTAAATCAGGAAGAGAAAAAAGATATGCATATCCATGAAACAAGGCCCCACTATAGTCATCTGATGTCAGAACCATCAGTAACACTTTCTTGAGGTTTCTGTACCAGAGAAACAAACATGAAAAAACCTGATATGCAGAGAAAATCTTACCTAATGTGGAGCCAAACAGATAAAAACTGTTTGGAATAAAAAAGCTCTAAGTAAACAAAATTCCAATTATAGAAGTAATCTAGACATGAATCATATTCATGTTACTGTTGCAGTTCTAGAAGGATAACGGACATACACCCAAGAAAAGTCACCCAAGAGAAGCCTAAAGGGTGGCCATCACTGGATTCCACTCACACAACTTAAATGGCAAAGAGAATATATATATTCTTTTATAAGTTATCTATTAAGTTTCAGGAATGGAGGCAGTTCCATTTTCTTGGACATTAAGAATGTCTATGATGGTATTAAAATTAGGATTAGGGGTTGGAGGTTTAGCTCAGTGGATGCAAGCGCAAGGCCCTGGGTTCGGTCCTCAGCACCAAAAAAAAAAAAAAAAGAAAAAATCATAAAATTAGGATTAATTAACCAAACTTGCCTAGATTTCACCCGTACATGACCCCCTTCTAAAAACAGCAAGTGAGCCTGAAGTTCTTGATTTTATGGACTATTAGAACAACACGCAACCCCGCAGCCCACCATACAGCGACCACTACCTGAGTGACACCAGAAACGTGGTGGCAAGTTCCTCCCATCTTAACCACCGAGTACTCCACTCTTCCTCTGCGGCCTCCACAAGCACTTTGACAGCTCAACGTCTCCAAGCCGACAAAAAGGCATCCTACAACTCGTCACAGGTCAACATGGTTCTAATGCCCATGCCACAAACCTGTCCATCTGGTTTTGGCAGCTGTGCCTCCCTGAGTCCTGGTTAATCGACTGGACTCCAAGAATCAGATCAAACCACAGCCAAGCTTCCGAACACACAGGGATGTCAGAGGGGCAGACAGGAACAAGAGCATCTCCATGATGGTGAATGTCAAGAACACCAAGGCCATCCTCCATCATCCCTGGTCTTAGCGCATTAGAGGGTTTGCTTTAAGCAGCCATGGGTCTGCTATGGTCACATCCAAGTGTCACACCCTTCGGATTCCATCCAAGCGACACAAACACTTCTGGACTACGGCCAGTGGCAATGAGCTACGGCAGCAGTCTGAGATGGAAGCCTGGTTGCAAACTCACCAGCATAGCCACCGAGAGGCTTGAACAAAAGAAATACAGAGATGCAGGCCTTCAGACCCTGCCCAGGACTGTCACGCTTCTCCAGAACTATCCAGAACGGCCCCTGCTCAGCAGCAGCGAACTCTCCCAGCCGGCACCACACTCAGAGAAGGGAAGGAGAGGGGGTGTGGGGGGACTAAAGGAGGCACTCCCGGACACCTACCTTGCAGAAGGGCTCCATTCCTCTTGAAGAAGGTACTGCCTGGCCAGATGGGTGGACCTGATGTGCTGGAAGAGAAGACAAACGCTCATGAGGCTCGAAGCTCAGTTCCCCTCACTTGCCCAACACAGCCCCTTCAGAGAACTGCATTCGGGCAGGCTTCAAAACATTTCCCCAGGCAGCTTGTGGAAACAAAGATTTAAAAACCACTAGGCTTATCTCCTTAAAAACAGGCATCCTTACTTCCCATGACAGAGTCACCCTGTGTGACTATTCTGGCCACCATCTTGGCCATACCACACCTGGACATTGAGATGACCCGCAGGTAGACAGCAAATGCAAGTGGTGTGATGACATCACCAAGAACACCAAAATGCCTGCTAACCTAGTTGTGAGCTCATCAAATTATATGGCAGGCAAGGCCTACCTGGGTCTGAAGACCAACCAAGACTCCTGACACGCCCTACTGCTACTTGTCCATTCACATGCAAACCTGCCTGCCTGGCCATCCTTACCTCCAAATGCTCTCTATGTAGATAGATATGACCTTGACTGACTCCCTCCCTCCCCCTAGTCTCTTGTTTTGCATCCTGCTTTCAGTTTCTTGGCTTAAAACGCTGCTCTCTGCATGCTATAAAATACCCAGCAACTAAACTACACCCACGGCCGAGTAACGGGAGAGGGCAGAAAATAAGCAAGATCAATATATCATAAAGACACTGCATTTACAGACAAGCATCTGCACTGTGTTAACACAGCCTGTGGAAAACTTTATAGCCACCTAGTCTTGGTAAAAATATCCTAGAATGGAAAGTAGGTTATTTTCCATCAAGGATTGGCTTAAAATTCATGTTAGAAAGCACTTGGTTCAAAAAAACTTTAGCATAGCGAGCCCAACGGGCAGTTTAAATTACTTTTGCCAAAACAATATATGGTAAATGATGTTGGTTAGTGCATTATCAATCAAATTAAACATTTAAAAATTAAAAATTGTTCAGAGAAATGTATCTGTAAGCCCAGCAGGCGTGCATGCGCGCACGCACAACCCTCCCTGAATGAACACAATGGATGCTTCAGCAGTCAGCGGGGCTCTGGTTGTTAAGGATAGCAACACTGGTAACAAGGAGGAGAGATGTCAATGGCATTCTGCTGCCAGAATTTCATTATCAGAGGTACAAATAGTGTCGTAGGTACAGGGACACGGGACATGATTGAGGAGGAGTTAAGAAGGAAAGGGAGAAAAACACAAAGCTGTAACAGAAATGCTATGAAATAGCAAGATAATGTCAAATGAGCTAGAAAACACACAGGCACTTCTTGTCTTACTGTGGTTCACTTTATTATCCTTTGCAGACATTTCAAGGAGGGGGTGGGTGAAATATGAATAAAGGTTTCTAGAAAGTCTATACTGGCATCATTTTTTTCCCCAACAGTTCAGATGATCATTATGGTGTTTTTTTTGTTTTTTTTTTTTTTTTTAAGCAATAAAGTAGTTTTAAATTAAAGTCTGGCCAGGTGTGGTGGTGCACAGCTTTAATCCCAGCACTCGGGAGGTAGAGGTAGGATTACCGCTATGAGTTCAAAGCCAGCCTGGGACTACACAATAAGTTCTAGGCCAGCCTGTATAGAATGTCACCCGGGGGGGGGGGGGAGGAAGATTTATACTATATTGTTGTAAGTTTTATGTGTATTAGTAAACCATTAAAATCTGTGCACCATACTTTAGTGCAACATTTGCTTCGTCGTGGCGGTTTGAAAGTTAACCTGCAAGTCGCTGAGGAGGACAATGCCCTGTGACCTTTCTTATTTTATTTTTATTTATTTGAGAGCAACAGACAGAGAGAGAAAGAGGCAGAGAGAGAGAGAGAGAGAGAGAGAGAGAGAGAATGGGCGGGCCAGGGCCTCCAGGCACTGCCAACAAACTCCAGACGCATGTGCCCCTTTGTGCATCTGGCTAAAGTGGGTCCTGGGAAATTGAGCCTTGAACTGGGGTCCTTAGGCTTCATAGGCAAGCGCTTAACCACTAAGCCATCTCTCCAGCCCCCCTGTGATCTTTAATGCTAACACACTTTTCTGTTTTATTCCATTTGGGATCCACTATGCCCAAAGCGAGTGGGAAACAATGCTGTGCCTGCAGCCCAGCTCCTCAGCCCTGGCAGGTGTGGCCTCTGAGTGATGGAGCCGCCCGGGGCGTAGGGCCGTAGGGAAAGGGCAGCAGACCAACTTCTCTACCAGCTGGTCCTTGTCGTGCTCAATTTGGGGACCTTGAAGGCTTAAAGTCAAGAAGAACAATTGTTAGAATGCTCAAGACGGTCTTTTGACAACCACAGCAAGTTCGTGGGTTTTCTACCATTTGATTTTTATAACAAAGTAGGGAAGAGCAAGTTGGCTGTTGCCAACACTGAGCCGCCTGATGTATAAAGATATTTAAAAACCGAGGATCTCATTATGTAGAGGAGTTCATGCTTCCAGAGAATTCAATAATCGAGTATTACTGTAGAAGCCTGAATACCCAGCTTACTGCCATCCAGATCTCTTTATCCTGACCTTGACTTGGCTGGAAACTGAGCAGACACCAGGGACAGAGCAAACATGGGGAACTGAGGTCTCATAAACCCAGTGGTTTAGATAAGGAAAATTCTCCCGGTGACAGAAATCTCCCCACAGCACCCTCTTAACATCCTCAAGTCACTGGTCATCATTCCATGGCCCCTGGACAGTCTGTCTTCTGGCGGTGGAGGGAGCTTCGGCTGTAATGGAAGTGTCCTTCTGCCACAGCTTTTGGGCTCCTCAGCCCCATATTTTCTACGATTCTTTGAGATGGTCTCTCAAAATGACAATCCCTAAATGTTAGAGCCTTGAAGGGTTTATGAAATGCTATGGAGAACTGTGCTTGGTGTCACAAAACACTGGGGAGAAAATAAAATGTAAATTCTATCTTATGACCTCTAAGAACTTATTGGCACCCTTTCCCAGCTCCAACCTCTGATTTTATCTAACAAGACAAACGCCCGTGGAAAGGCTAATAGCCCTGGCTCCAAATGCAGGCTGGCAAGGCACAGATTTGATTTCATTCCTACAGCTGGAGACATCCCTGGCTGATTGGCCTTTAGAGTTTCAAGTTAAAAATATATCCAAATGAAATAACTTTAAAATGTGTATTAACTACAGCCCCTCGGAGAAGAAACCAGTCAAAGGGTGCAAGAGTCTGCAAACCCTCCTTTCTCTGCAAGTCAGGAGGGGAGGGTGGGGGCTGGAGAGAGAGCTCAGCAGTTAAGGTGCTTGCCTGCAAAGCCAAAGGACCCAGGTTCGATTCCCTAGGACCCACATAAAGCCAGAAGAACAAGGTGGCACATGTGTCTAGAGGATCTGGTGCTCCCCTTCTTGTTCTTTCTCTCTCTCAAATAATAAATAAAACATTTTTTAAAAAGCGGGGAGTGAGGGAGTGGTGGTGTAGGGTACTCCCTGAACCCTGTCTTGTCAATGCCAGTGACATGGGAAAACAAAATGGCCACTAACCCCTCCCCCCCCCAAACCCTAGCCAAGAGGGTTTTAATCATGATTCCCATGTTTCTAAACACTGAAACCTTTACGGAGCCCAGCTACTGACACGTCCCCGGCTTCCTCTGATTCTGGCAGTAATCTCTTTCTGAAGGTGACAGACATAAGTGCGGATGGTGAGACGTGACACTTAATGAGCAGCCCAGGGCTGGACAGGGTTTCCAGAACATTTACCCAGGTTGCCCTTCTCATCTGCCAGCCATCCTTTACTGGTCTTCCCACACTGAACTCTTAGCCATCCTTCCCCATGGAAGAAAGCAGTGGATGGCATTTTGCTAGGAATCTCTCCAAGCAAAGTCCCAGGCTAGAAAAAGCAATCAGACTAACCATATGTGAAAGACACGTGGGCTCCCATTAGCAGAAACAATACAACATGGGCACTACAAATGTCTCATTTCAATAATGTGCTAACAGAGTCCCATGACCTTCAGCATCATCAGCCAAACCAATTCCGTGACTAAGGAAGCAGGCCAACAGGTGAAGAGGGTCTTGCCAGACAGAAAGTCTGTCGCTGAACTGGCATTTGAGAACATTGATCCAGCACTGAGCCAGCAAATCCCAGGAGATGTCTGATGCCGTCCTGAACAGTGCACCCCGTGTCCGCTAGAGGCTCAACGGTGCTCGGGACTGGCAGGCCTCGCCCTCTCTGCGGCGCCACCGCACCTCTAGCTCCCACGGGATGCCGCGAACGAGCAGGTGGCGGAGCCCGGAAGTGGTTGTCGGAATCATGATCGGCATCGTCAGATGTCTGCTCTACACCCACCAGCTATAATCACCGTGAAAACTGGACAGATGATAAACCCACAGCCTGAGAAATTCTGGCAGGGTCTACAATGAGAAGCAAACGGGAAAGTAATGTTTTTCCAGAACCCAGCTCCTGACCATGAACTAAGCCTCAAGGAACAGGATGCTGCAACAGGGAAGAAACTTGAAGACAACCTAAGGGAGAGAAGCCAGAACAAATGGGCCCAGCGCCGCCAGTCCACTGCCGCGACGCCCCCGGGACGGTCCCACACGGCCAGAAATAGGAGGGGCTGGGGAGCCAGCCCAGCAGGTAAGAGCGTTTGCTGCAAGGGCATGAGGACCCGAGTTTGATCCCTAGCACCCCTGCAACGAGCCTGGCATGAACACATGTGTTGCCACCCTAGTGCTGAGGCAAAGAGACAGGAGGATCTCAGGGGCTCCTTGATCAGGAAGTCTCAACGAAAAATAAGGAATAACAGATTTAGTGAGAGACTCTCTCAGTGGAAGGGCGAGGGGGCACCTGACATCTCCTCGGGTTTCCACATGTATGAACATGGGTGTATGCATCTGCACATACATGTGCTTATAGCATCAGGGATCTCAACAGTCTGCTGATCCAATCTGAGGTGGAGTGGAGACGCAGGAGTCTGTGTAGGACACCACCAATTTATTTATTTATTTACTCACTCACTTACTTGAGAAGGAGGAAAGAAGAGAGAGAGACTACTATAAACAAACTCCAGATGCATGTGCCCCTTTATGCATCTGGTTTTATGTGGGTACTGGGAAACTGCCATCAGGCTTTACAAGCAAGTGCCTTTAACCTGTGGGCCACAGTTCTGGCTAAAGTTTTAACTTGCCGGAGTCTCAGCTGCCTGCCTGTGAATAGCAGCACACGGTTGTCTCTAGCAGGTAAAAATGAGATGTGATGTGAGTCAGTGTGAGAGATGCTCTGTAACTCCAAGAACCCCTGTGGTGGTCACTCATGGGGGGCGGGGGGCACGACACATGTGTTCCATGACATGCACGTGGAGGTCAGAGAACTGCCTCAGGTGTCAGCCCTTGTCTTGCACTGTTTGAGATGGGGTCTCTCAGGTTGTCTGCCTCTGCACAACACCAAACTAGAAGACCTGCAGAGTTCCCGACATCACTGCTGTAGGAACACTGGAATTACAGACACGTGTGCTACTTGTGTCCTGGTTTACATGGGTTATGGAGATCTAAACTCGGGTCCTCAGGATAATGCTACATGTACTTTTAACCACTGAGTCATCTTGCCGGCCCTCTGCATAGTCTTGATTCCAAGAAAATCACAGTCCAGGGAGGTAATGTGTTCAAGGCCACACAACAACATTCGAGGAACCGTTTGCAACTGGCCACCAACACTTCCTCATACACACTGGGCTCTGAACTTGGCTCTTTCCTGCCTTCCTGTGACAGAGGAGGGTATTATGTTTCTCGTACTCCTCTTGTGGGATGCACTGAGATTGTCTAAGAGCAACTGTTACTGAATCCAGAGACATGACCACCAGTTTTTAAAAACCAATGGGTCCTGCTAGAGCTGAGCTGAAAACCTCCTCCATGAAGACTTGCTGACAGAAAGCTGGAAAAAGCCACACTACATGTAGTTCACTGGGAGACAGAGAAATCGCCAGTGAAGATACTCAACAGTGGACACTGCAAGCCTTATATTTAGCCAGCCAGGCCAAGTGAGCCAATGGGTGCAATAGTGGCACATCAGTTACGAGGGAAACCAACCACCCTCTAATTTGACTGGAGGCCTGCTCTATGGGAGGAAATATATCCCTGATACTGAAAATGTACAACAGAGGTAGTCATGAGCCCTAGGGGTGTAGTGTCTGCTGGTGTCTGGCTAAATGTATACACTATGCTCACCAAACTGCTCAGTAAGCACTTTTCTTAATGTTCATACCCATATATTAATGCTACTCTCACTTTTGGTTACAGAAGCTTCTCTTTTTGGATGACAGTGACCTTAGGATGACTCAGAAGGCACCATGGTGCTGAGAAGTGACAGAGGAGTACTTAGCACTGAAATATCTCTATCACACCTTCCAAGGCTCAGGGTCCATTACGGAAGAGGTGGCGGAAAGAATTTAAGAGCCAAAGTAAGGGTAGGACTCCTAACAACATGCTACACTAGACACAAAGTAGCCTGGATATCCATGACCTCAGTGCCTGACACTACCTACATAAGACCATCATAATAGGAGGAAAAGATCATGATATCAAAATAAAAGAGAGACTGATTTAGAAGGGGTGGGGATATGATGGAGAGTGGAGTTTCAAAGGGCAAAGTGGGAGGAAGGAGGGAATTACCATGGGATATTGTTTACAATCATGGAAGCTGCCAATATAATAAATAAATACTAATGGGCTTGGTGCTGGAGAGATGGTTTAGTGGTTAAAGCACTAGCCTGTGAAGCCTAAAGACCCAGATGCACGTGCCTGGAGTTCATTTGAAGTGGCCAGAGACCTTGGTACACCTATTCTCTCTATCTGGCCCTATCTCTCATAAATTAAGTAAATAATAAATAAATAAAATGTTTTCCTTTTAAAAATTTTTTTGTTCATTTTTATTTATTTATTTAAGAGTGACAGAGAGAGAGGGGGAGAGAGAGAAAGAGGCAGATAGAGAGAATGGGTGTGCCAGGACCTCCAGCCACTGCAAACGAACTCCAGACGCATGTGCCCCCTTGTGCATCTGGCTAACGTGGGTCCTGGGGAATCAAGCCTCGAACCTTGGTCCTCATGCTTCATAGGCAAGCGCTAACTGCTAAGCCATCTCTCCAGCCCTGTTTTCTTTAAAAAAAAAAAAAAATCAGTGGGCTGGAAGAAACCACTGCACAGATGACAGCTGCTCTAAAGAAAGCTTAAAAAAAAAAAAGGCAAGTCCACATAGGATCCTGTGTGGATCACAAATGGCAAGCAACCAAGAGACAGAAGAAACCAGGTGGAGATTCATTCAGCCTGCCCAGATTTTAGAAGCTGACAAAGGGAGAGAATCACTGATGTGATCTCAGCCACCATCTGAGACCCTAGAAACTGTGATGGGGTGGCATGATTATTTCAGCGCAAAACACTGATCAGGAAGAGAGGGAATCACTTTGTAACCTAAGGCAGATGTTGACTAGAAAGACCTGACTTCCGCAGACCAGCCTGAGGGTCTACCTGCGTGTCTACCGTCACCCGCACCCTCACAGGCAGGGGCCTGCACTGACGGTAAGTGGCTCTGGGCTTGATCCATCTTGCTGTTTCCTATGGACCCATGTTTTGTGGTGGTCCCTCTGGTGGCCAATATGAACTGAAGTTAGGGGGGGCTCTGACAAAAGACCGGGGCTGTGTTAAAGTCTACAAGGCGGACTGATAAGAACCTCCGTAACTGTGGGTGTGGAATGCTGCAGACTTGGGACCATCTTGAGATAAAATAGACATTCATTGACAACATCCTTCTCAGTATTAACAGACGGACCCCCAACTTCTACCAACCCAAAAGCTGAGAATGTCATCAGAGAGCATCTGAGGCCCTGGACAGAGATTTCACTGCTCTGCTGTAACCCACCTTCCTGATGTTCCTACTGATGGCTCTGAGAAATGACCTGATTTATGACTTTCTTTTGTTCTCTTACTACAAAAAAACATCTTGGAACTGTTACCACAGTAGAATGGTATTCCTGAGCCACACCTGACTCCAGGAGAGTCTCATTCTCTGAGGAAAGAGCCGTGGCTTTGCTCAGGCATCAAAGTCGAGGGCTTAGCTTCTCCGATGAGTTGTAATAACTGCCCTTAAGCACGCCATGGTCGACACCTGAGCACATTGATTCCTCGTTGGGCACTGTCTCCCTGTGCACAGCCAAGATTTAGTAGCCACCAGCTCATGTCTTATGAGAACCAAAAATATATTGAGCTGTTGCCATATGTTTACCGGGAATAAAACTGTCTCCAGCGTGGTGCTACCTAGGCGGACCCCAGTCTTATTTCCACTCTTGATGTCCCAGTCCCTCTCTCCAACAGGCAGCAGTCAAAGCAGGTTCCAGAACTCTGCGGCTTTGTGGCATCTGCGCCAACTCTCTTGGCAAAGATCCCCTCCATTTTCCACAGTCCACTGTCCACTGTGAGCTTCCCTCTTTGCCTCAACGACCCCCATGTCTGCACTTACCTTTCCCAAGTAAGCTTCTCATCATAACCCTCACCGAAGGCCAGCAAGTACCTGACCCCCCACTTTATGCTCCCACACCTCTGCCCTGCATGGTTAAAGCCCAGAGTTGGGGGTCAGAGTCCGGGAGCCTTCAGGCCACTGCTTCCTGGACTGCTATAATCCTGTGACTTTCAGGTCACAAAGACCTTTCAACTGCTCCAGTTGACCAAGGGGTTGTGATTTGTGTCCCTTTCAAAATCCAGGTGTTGAGCTGGAGAGATGACTTAGTGGTTATAGCACTTGCCTGAGAAGCCTAAGGACCCAGGTTTGATTCCCCAGTACCCACATAAGCCAGATTCACAAGTGGCACATGTGTCTGGAGTTCATTTAGCAGATGCTGGAGGCCCTGGTGTGCCCATTCTCTGTCTCTGTCTCTCTCTCCAATAAATAAAACATCTAGATGTTGGCAATGGCACAGTATTAAGAGGTGGGGCCTCCAGGGGGGGACTCATCCATGTGAACGAGCTCACCCCTCTTGTACTTCTGCCATGGGAGGGCACGGTGTCCTCCTCTCTGGAGGACCCAACATTCAAGGCACCATGTTGGATGCAGAGACCAAGCAACAAACCTACCAGCTCCTTGACCTTGGGCTCCCCAGACTCCAGAAACAGATTTCTGGTTTGTTTGTTGGTTGGTTGGTTTTCCAAACAAATTACCCAGCTCAGATTATTCTGTTAGAGGAGCACTGCGGAAAGGAAACTTCTCTGGCCACGATTTGGCTCTGTTCCTCCCCCATTCCTCACCCTTCCAAGCCCTGTCGCGTAACAGGCTCTTCCCCAGTTATGGAAACTCTCCACTGTTTGGGGATTCTCTCTTTCAAATCCTCTCTACCTTTGGTCTCAGAACATTTGTCCAACCCAGTCTGCGGCTCCCACTCTGCTTTATGCATTCTGCTGGTGCTGGCCTGGCAGCTATGGCTCCTGGTTTTAGTCTGCTCCTCTCTTCTAGTCAATCTTTCTTTTCTTTTTTTGTAGGAGAGTTGCTGGTCTGGTGACAAGTCTAGAGTTTTCCAATTTTTCCACCCATAGCTCATCTTGCCTCCAGGCCTGGGATGTATCCCTCAGCTACCCCCCCCCCCCCGACCCAACACACAGTGTTCAAGCGCTGTGTGATGGTTAATGCCATCAAACTGACAGGATCTAGAATCATCTAGGGCAACAATCCATAGAAATGTCTGTGAGGGGTTTTCTATGTTAGGCTAAGTGAGGTGGGAAGACCCGCCGTAACTGTAGGTGGTACCGTTCCAGGGTCTGGGGTGCTGCACTGAATAAAAAGGAGAAATGGGCTGAGCACCCGCAATTCATCTCGCTCTGCTTCCTGACCATGACTGGCGTGTGGCCAGCTGTTACCTGCTCCTGCCGTCATGCCTTGCCCTCCAGGATGGGCTCTGTTCACTAGGTCACTGCTAAAATAAAGGCTGCTACTTGTCATGTGTGTTGTCACAGCAAGGGAAAAGGTAACTCATGCCCTTGGCTTGCAGAAGCATCCCTCCAATCTGTCTTCATGTGTAAACAGCATGTTCCAAGCTCTTCAATCTGTCCGCCTAAATTTCCTCTGTATTACAAGGATCCCAGTCATAATGGGTTAGTAGACCCTAATCTAGTATGACCTCCTTCTAACTAATTACACCTGGAAGGAGCTTATTTTTAAATAAGGTCATATTCTGAGGTATTAAAGGGTTAGGGTATCAACTTATAAATGGGGTTTGGAGAGGCAAGATCCAATCCAGAATGGTATCTGTGATGGTGAATCTCTATCAGTAGGAAAGGATTTAGAATCATCATGGAAACAAATCTCTAGTCACGTGTCTGAGGGATTTTCTAGATTAGACTAGTTGAGTTAGGAGGACCCACACGAAGTGAGGGATACCAGCCCAGGGGCCGGGGTCCTGGAATAAATACAGAGAGCTGGCCGAGCATCAACATTTACCTCCTTCTGCTCCAAACTGTGGACTGAATGTGAGCAGCTGTCTCAAGCTCCTGTTACCACGCCCTCCCTGCCGTGAAGGACTGGGGCTGAATAAACCCTTCTTTCCCTGAACTGACTTGTCAGGTGTTTTGTCCCAGCAACAAGAAGGTAATTAACATAGCAACTGTCACCACTCCTCACAGAGCGCATTCGCTTTCCAGACACCAACACACCCGTGCCGTTCTTTTTCTGGATCCCTAGCTCTTAACCACAGCGCACCGAACTTGGCTGGTGGCACAGGCTTGTTTGGGGAATGAAAGCTACACTTGAACTTCGCATCCTTCACAGCAGCAGAGGGGAAGAAAAGCACTAACTTCACCTCTGATGATCACCTATAGAATGCAGCAAACTTCTAGGGTTTCTAACAATGAGCCCATCTCCTAACTTAGGTTACCAATTCCTGCCAACCCTTTTTCCTAAGGTCTCTTGCACTCTTCCTGCCTTTGAATTCCTAACATCATGTCAAGGCCCCTGCATTTTGAGAGATTCCCATTAACAGTCCAGCGGTCTCCCCATCTCCAGATGCTCCCTCACAACCTTGCAGAGCACAGAGCACTCGAATTACTCTCCCAGGTCTGCAAACTCTTGTCCAATGAGTGTGGCCAAAGGGAGGACTAGGAGCACACATAGGAGCTCCGGCCCATAGCAACAAACCCTCTTGTTTTTCATATGTCCTTTACATAGTGAGGTCATGTGGTTTTGTTTGTGTTTCCCCCCACTTGAAGGCTGAGGCTGTGAAAGCAACAACACAGGAAAGGATCAGGTATCATCAGTTCTATGAACTGCTCCTCTTGCCCAACACATTCCTCCTGTCCCCAATACACCACCCGACATGGGGCTGTAGATCACACCCTGCCATATATTTTGAGGGTCCATCTAAAGCCACGCTCTTTCTTGTTTACATCCCCCTTGTTCTGCACTCTCAGCGTAACCATGGTGGTCTAAAGTCCAACTCAAATCCCAGCCCCTAAGGAACCCTCTTCTGACAATTCCCCTTCCAGCATTTTCCCCTTCCTGAATTTCTCTGGCAATTACAATCTGTCTAGTTCATTGGAGAATAAATCATACACCACAGTGCTTTCCTATTCTTGGACTTAACACAGTTCCATTCATTTTAAAATATTTTATTTATTTGAGAAAGGCTGAGAGAGAGGGAGAGAAAGGGTGTGCTAGGGCCAAGACACATGAACCACCTTGTGCATCTGGCTGGGTCCTTAGGCTTCACAGGCAAGCATCGTAACAACTGAGCCATCTCTCCAGCCCCCTCCCACTCCGTTTCCTTTAAACAGATGTGTGAGGCTCTTATCTTTCCTGAGAGCAAAAGGACATGCATGTGTGCAGAGGCTAACAGTGTCTCCCCACCTAAAGCCAGGTCAAGTTCACTGCACACATGTAATAACTGCTATAACTCTGAAGCAGTTTAGGGTTAGTAGGGGCCCTGAAAGTAACCTAAAAGTAAGAAATGTCCTTTACCCGGTGAGGAAAAGTCTGAGACTTCCTTACCTCTTTTCCCCTAAAGGAGTCCACCCATCCCACACTACATGGGAGACCAGATATGTCAAAGGAAAAGGGCTGGTCTTTCCTTACCTTTTCTCCCCTGAAGAGGTTCCCCTTCCCTAGAAACCTGAACACCCATCCAGGACATTCCCACGAGAGACCCTAATCATGCTACCCTCTCTTTTGGTTAGAGAAGCTTCTCTTTTCAGACGGAAGTGACACCACTGCTGAAGCTCAAAGCTCATCGTGGTGCTGAGAAGTGACAGCCGAGTGTTTGGCACTAAGTGAGACATCGCCATCAGAAGAGGTGGCGGAAAGAATGTAAGAGCCAAAGGAACGAGAGAAGGGCTTACAGCGCTGTCTTCCAGACCCCGATCAGAGTCACCAAGGGGGCTCCACAGTTCTGGGGTCAGCGCTTCTGCTCTGCAGGAGCTCTGCCTTCTTTCCTTTACCTAAGGCTCTATAACAACATGCTTCTAAACTTTACCCTCTATGCTCCGTGAATTTTATTCTTTGAATTTGAAAGATTAAAAACCCGGAGGCCACTGACTCAGTTAAGTTTTGCGTGATCTTGACCGTGTGGCACCCTAACTCCTGGTGTGGAGCCCAACCAGGAGCCAACAATGGCTCCATCATTTTCAGACACCCCAAATTCAAACAACAGCAACACCTCACAACTGCACAAAGGCTGCCCACAGCTCACAGTTATTTCAAACTCTAATATCATCAGTGGAACACACCTATATGATAGCACACTTTCTTCTACTATGATCATCTTTAAAACTAAAAAAAAAAACCTTTAAAAATGGAAAGAAAATTATGAATCTCCTCACTGATGGTAAGTAATGGGGAAGGTAATTTGGACTACTCTTTTCTGTGATTTCTTGATTACTTAGGAATACATAAATAACTAGATAAGCACATGTATATTTTTGATAATATGGAATGCGTGTTGGGATGTACTTGAGAAATTCTGCTTAAAGCCAGGGCTACCATGGTACAAGCATCCAGCTCAGTAGATATCTTATGCACAGATGCAAAGGTGTTTATCATTATCTGGGTGCTGCACAGCTTCTAATTTTACATATGAAAACCAAGGCACCATTCAGCATAAAACACATTATTTGCATGATGTATTTGCATTTGTAAAACACCCACATTTACTTTTACTGCTTAATAGGCCCCCATTTAAATGGGCCACTCTATATAATGGAGTACACTGGTTCCCAACTCAATGGTGTTGATAAGAAAACTCCTCCTTTTAGATGCAAATGAGTCGACTAATCACAACTGAAATGCTGGAGCTGAGGGAGGCTCAGCAGCTGTTCCTGGAGCTCCAAGTCTGGGGCCAGTTTGGTTCTACCTTCAGCTCTGGAGTGCCCTGGGGTTTCCCCAGCAGAAGTGTGCCCCAGGCCTAGGGATAAACCCAGCTTTTCCAAAGGAAAGAGAAGAGAAGGGGGGGCTCTGATATGTGGGCCACCTGTGCCAGTGCAGTGGGACTCCTCCATGTTAACACACCAGAGAAAAGCAGCACCTTTGTAAACACAGAGACAAGGCAAGGTGTGCACAGGAAAAGATGAGGAAGGCCGAAGACATTAATATGACTTCTGCCATCAGGTAGCTCAAAGTTCTTCCCCTGAAATGTCTCAGCCGCTGTGGAAAGAGTATGGTGGCTCCATAAATAAATAAATCACATAATACACATGCATGAACACATACAATAAGTGACAAGACTATGATCCAGTTGCTACACTTCTGTATATGTCCCTGCAATGAAATCAGGGACTGGAGATACCGGCAGGCAAGCAGCCTTATTCTCAACAGCCCAGAGGAGGGAGCGAACCATGAATAGAAAAGCGAAATGTGCTACATTCATCTATCAGGGAATGTTCTTCAGCCTTACAAAGAAAGAAGATTCTGACGCACAGATAAGCCCTGAGGAAAGTGTGCTAAGTGCAATGCTGTCAACCCCAAAGAGGCAAATCCTGCATGAAGCCACTGTCTGAGGTGCTTGGAGTCATCAAGTTCATGGACGGGAAGTAGGATGGTGGTTGCTGGGAACTGGGTGGAGGAACCATGGGAAGGGGTGGTGGGGTTTCACTTCTAAGGGATGAAAAAAAACTCCAGAGGTACAAGGTGGGAATGATGGCACAGCAGTGTAAACACACTTAACACTACTGAGCAGTCTACTTAAAAATGAACGTGAGGACAACCTCTATTTCATGTGTACTTTACTATGATCTAATAAGTGGATGGAAGGAGGGGAGGAGGAAGGAAGCAAGGGAAGTTGAGAAAGTTTTTAGTTGGATCTTGAGTGTCTCTCAATGTGTTGGAGGCTTGATCCCCAAGGTGTAGCTATTTGGAAAATGGTGAAACCTTTGAGAGACCTGTGTGAGGTCTTTAGGTCACGGAGCGAATGCATCCCAGGGAGCTGTGCAGTGCGGGCTCCTCTCTCACCATCTCTTCTGCCACCAAAATGCACTATCTCTCCTCAGCCCTGGAAGTAACCAGGCCACAATCAACCACATATTGGAACCTATGAAAGTATGTGTCGTTTCCCCCCCCCCACTTCCCAAAAACACAAACCTTTTCTCTGTGTAAGCTAATCATTCCAGATGTTTGTTATGGTGCCAGAAAGCTAACAAGTAAATCAGTAAAGCAGATGTTCCCTAATGGCTAGACAGCCACAGGATGGGACTTTGCTCCTCCATCCTAGGTTCTGTTCTCTTGCTCACTCATTTGCTGAATAAATGTTCTCTTACACCAAATGGAGACACAGCGATGAAGAAACTGTCCCATCCTCCAGAGGCAGGAGCATATACGGCAAACAGAAAAAAACAAAGATTTTTTAAAAAACAAAAACAAAAACCTCACTTCAGTTTGTAACAAGGGAGAACACAGGGCTCTGGACCACTGCCTGGATCTCTTGAAGACCAACCATGAATGAAGCTCTGGATAGTGTCCCCCTCAGATGGCAGAAGCCACTGACAATGCCCTCAGCCATGAGGCCACCTTGGCTCCTTACCCCTCTCCTGACTCTTCTCAAGCTCTCTCCGCAATGCTCCTGACGTATGACTTGAATGCCAATTACCCAGCTAGTCCCGCAGGCGCTCCCCAGTGAAGCTATGGAACCACCAAAGGTGTCACCCACGTCACTGGGTACTCAGCACAGCTCCTGCTCCTCAGAACTTGCTTAATAATTCTAGCTTCTTACCACAACCTAGAGAGTAGGAATTCTTCAACATCATTCCCTCCTTAGTGCACTCCTGGGGAGATGAGGAACCAAGTCACCTACATCCTGTGGCATCTCTGTCTCAACAGAACTACTGCACTGTTGGTCAGCGTGCACTGACTGTAACAACTGCCTTGAGTATGTGCTTTCTGACGGAGAAAGGTTCACTCAGCTCACAGTTTGGGAGGCTGTAAGTCCAAATGGCATGGTGCTGGAGCTGATGAGGGCCACCCACGCCTCATGGCATTATTAGCAATGGTTATCTGTGCATGCAAAGACAGGAAGCAAGGACTTCTTGAATTAGGAAAAAAGCATTGTGGAATTACACGTAGGCTTTTAAAATACCCATCAGCAGCCAGCACTTGGGAGGCAGAGGTAGGAGGATCACCGTGAGTTCAAGGCCACCCTGAGAATACAGAGTGAATTCTAGGTCAGCCTGGGCTACAGTGAGGCACTACCTTGAAAAACAAAAATAAAATAAATAAAATAAAAAAATAAAGTACCCATCAGCGCATGAAAACCACCTTCCAAAGACGACCCCAGTGACTTAGCTCCTAGTAGCAACACCTTTAACACACGGAGAGAGCCACTGTGTCAAAAAGCCACAGAAGGTGGGCTGGAGGGATTGCTCAGTGGTTAAGGCGCTTGCCTGCAAAGCCAAAGGACCCAGGCTCGATTCTCCAGGACCCACGTAAGCCAGGTACACAAGGTGGCACATGCATCTGCAGTTCGTTTGCAACAGCTGAAGGCCCTGGCATGCCCATTCTCCCCCTCCCTCTCTCAAAAAAAAAAAAAAAAAGCCAAGCACGCTAAGAGGTGGCTGGTCAAATGCTGGCCAGTTTTCGGGTGGAGACAGCAGCTCAGCCCCTCTCCATCCTCTGATAATGTTTCGTGGGAGGTCTTGATGTTGCCGAGTGGAACCAGCTGGGGCCTTCACGCCACATCAAGGTGGATGGAGTGCTTTCGCACAAGGGACAGGAGCGATGCCTTTGACTGAAAAATCCACTCCTTTAAGAGGAAACACATGCTGTATAAAACATACTCACGGCAGATTTTAGCGTTGTGCACGTACATTTTTTTTTAGGGTAGTGGGCCTCAGACAACAAGGAGTTAACTCCCCAACCCCCCCCTCCCAGCAGGTCGCGTGCACCGGTGGGCCACAGCTGGTACCAAGAAGCTAGATGGCGCGGGTGGCCGCACTCACAGCCACTTCGTACTTACAACAACACTGATTGGAAGCAACCACGCGCTGCTGGGAATCTTACAAACGCCCCTCCCTGTTTTCCTCTTACAGGAATAAATACAACTGGAAGAGACAATATCTCAACAATGCAAGGCCTTTGGAGTTTTCAAACATCAACAGGTCTAAGTATTGAATCCGTAGCTTGACAGTCTTACTCCTGGTAATTCTTATGGAGCCGAAAAGCCGCCAATCAAGAAAATACCCATTTGTTAAGGTTTAGTTTACTTATTAATTTCCTTCCTTTGAAAGCCTGTCCCACCAGTCACCAAACAGCTGCATTCAAATGAGGCAGGCAGAGCGTTGTTTATATTGATCAGGGTGTGTGTGTCTGTGTGTTGTGTCTGCTTGTATGCATGGTGTGTGTCTACCTGTACGTGTGCTGTGGGAGAGTGTGGAGTGTGTCTACTTGTGTGTGTGGTTTGTGTGTCTACATGCATGCAAGTTGTAAGTGTATGTATCTACTTGTAGCATGCTGTGGGTATGCATGATGTGTGTACTTGTATGCGCGTTGTGTGTGCGGAAGGCAGCAATTGGTGTCAGGCATCCTCCTTGGTTGCTACGCACCTTTTTTTTTTTTTTTTTTTTCTGACAGCGTCTCTCATTGAACCTACAGCTCATAGACTTGGCTAGGCTGACTAACCAAGCAAGCCCTAGAGATCACCTTCTCTGCCTCCACCAAGCTAGAACGACAGGCAGGTACCAACACGCCTGGCATGTTTGCACGGGTGCTGATAATCTGAGCTCAGGTCTTCGTGTTAGTGCAGCAAGCTTTTACCACCACTGAGCCGTCTCCAGGGCTCCCAGAGGTTTATCATACTTCTTCAAAGTTCCCTGTGTGCATGTGAGAGACAGTGCATGTGGTGTGTCCAAGGACACCTCCGGAGCCTCTGTCCTCTCCTTCTACCTTCTTCGAGACAGGGTCTCTTGTGCTGCTGTGTGCACCGGTCCAACTGGCCCTTGAGTTTCTGGAGGTTTTTGGCTCTGCTTCCATTCCCCATGACTTACCGGGACCCCAGCCACATCACCTTAGCCCCTACTTTTTATAAAAGATCATTTCTTTGGCTTACTGGATCTATTTAGTTTGTGTCAAAAAAGAAACGAGTATTTCAAATTTTTTTTAAAAAAGTCTCTTATGCTTGCCATGGTAACAACTGTGACCAACATCTACTCCTAACGCATGTCCTTGTCCGGTCACTTCCCACTGAGCACCTAAGGCTGGACCTGCACTAGGCAAATGCTCTCTTCTCCTCCCTCTCCAGGTGACATGGCTGCCTCCTCTCTCATGCCCATTCTCCAGATGCCCCGGGGGAGTCTCTTCTCAGCTCAGTCCATGTATAGAGCTCAGGAAAACAAATAAGCACAAACATGGCCGGTCCCCTTCTAACATCACATGGGCTAAGGACAAAGCCCCCGAACGCTTATTCTTCTAATCTCTAACATTTGGTTCTTCCAGAAAAGCTACAGGAACATGATTCCTCTACTTAAAGTAAAAAGCAGAAAGTAATGCTACTAAATTTCCATGCCAGCATTACATCCAAACTAACAAAGTCTCAAAAGAAAGCAAGCCCGCATGCCATGGGGGCATAGGTCTGGAATTCCAGCAACGTAGAGCGTTGAGGAAGAGGGACAGTGTGTTCAAAGAACACATAGAGCCTGGAGGGACCTGGGTTCAATTCCACAGTAACCACATAAAGCCAGATGCACAAGGCGGTCCATGTATCTGGAGTTTGTTTGCAGGGGCTAGATGCCCTGGCATGCCCGCCCTCCCTCACTCCCTTTTTCCCTCTCAATCTAACTGCCACTTTCTCTTTCTCAAATAAATAAATATTAAAAAAAAAATACAATGGCTACACAGTGAAATCAAGGCCAGCCTAGGCAATTTAGTGAGACCCTGTCTTAAGATAAAAAGTAAATGGGCTGGGGCCACAGCTCAAGCAGTGGTTGATCACCTACCCAGCATACTCAAGGCCTGGCTCAAGGTTCAGTCACCTGTACCAATAAAACAAAATACGGCAGAGAGAAAGTCACAGTTGTACAGGTTTGGGCTGAGATTTACAGAAGGTGACAGGGCACGGGGACTATGATCATAGTATACTTAATATATGGATACAGGCTGTTAATAAAAAGTTTAAAAAAAAGAGTAAGTATGGTTGTAGGAGATTTCCTCTGTTTTACCTTTTCAGTTTTGACTACATTTTAACTGATACATGGTAACTGTGGTACAACGTGATGCTTTAATACATGTATATGTATCATGTAATGATTATGGGTAATTGACATATCTATCACCTTACCCATTCAGCATTTCTTTGTGGTGGGAACATTCAAAATCCTTCCGACTCATTTGAAACACACAATTAATTGTTGTCAATCACAGTTATTCTATGAGCCACAGAATATTCCAGGTTATTCTTCCTCCTATCTAACTGCACTCCTGTTTTTTTTTTCTGCTTTATGGCACATATTTTGTCCACATAATTAGCTCCTTCAACATACTGAGGAAAACCTTAATTACCTATAGCTGTTGGTGAAAGGTGACCCCAACACAGACTGCTTCCCGATGCTGGGTCCGTTAGGCTCACCTTCCTGTCTCTAGTGCCTGCCAGGAAGACACACTTCAATTCCAAAGGGCCACCTATATTAATTACTTTCCTCACTGCTGTGACAAAATGCCTGACAGAAGCAACTTAAGAGAAGATTATTTTGCCTCACAGTTGGAGGCCATAGTGCACTGTGGTGGGGAAGTTATAGTGACAGAAGCATGAGGCAGCTGGTCACATCCCATCCACCGTGAGGAAACAGATGAAAGCTGGCATCCCAGTACCTCTAGCGCATGGAATGGTCCTGCTGCAATCCAGACACTCCCTCATAGACACATCTAAGGATTTGTGTCCTGGGTGATTCCAGAGCCCGTCAAGTTGACGGTACTAACAATCATACGTCGCCTGAGCACTCCCAAAGCGTGTGACTCAACATCCAGATCTACCTAAAGAGCCCAGCGCCAGCTCAATCAGAAACCTGCTCAGCTTGCTTCAGTTGCCTTCCCTGCCTCTGCCCACCGTCCCCAAAGGAGTTCCCATGCCGCCCAATCTGAGGACTGCGGTGAGAATCGCAGCCCTGCAGACTTTATGCCTAGGCATCATTCTAACTGCATTAAACTACTGCCACCCACTCCTGGCTCCCTGTGGCCTGTGTCACTTCCAAGTTCCTTGGCTCTAAACTTGCTCAAGCTTGTTTCTGCCATCCCTCAGCATGTGCGTGTCCTCTCACTGTATCTGGAATGCCTCTTACCTGTCTTTGCTCATTCAGATACCACTACTTGGAATCCCCTCCTTACCGACCCTCTGCAAATTCTTCCATGCTGTGAAGAAGCTCCTCGAAGCTGTGTGCTTCCCTGCCAGTGCATGCCCAGATTACAGCCTGTCTCACACGCACCACTCGGCACTCTGAGTGGCTGGAACGGAGTAAGTGTGTAACACACACCTGCTGAAAAGCCCTAGCCCTTGGCAGTCCAGACAGAGCGGGCATCAGGAGCAGCACTTAGGAGGGTCAAGTGACTCACGGTGCATGTAGAGCCCACCTTCCACTTTCCGTTTTCTATCCATCTTTCTTATTGACAGGAAATAAAATGGAGGAAATGATACAAACCCTTTGAAAGTTTGGTAGCTAGTTTTGAGCAGGAATACCTTCTTTCTTTTCAGACTGGACACATGGGAAGATAGTCCTGGAATTCACTCGTATCATTACATCTAGTAGGATTCAGAGCTGGGGCAGCCAAGCGCTAAATTAACATGACTGTCTCTGCAAAGGTGCTGGGCTCTGAACAGGGGATAACATGCCAGCCTAACTTTGAAGAACAGATTTACACGCCCCTTTGTCTCTCACATCAATGGACTCAAGGGCTTCAGCAGCGCATAAATGATCCTTTCTCTCCACTGTTTATGGTTGAATACAGCCGTTTGCAGCTTCTTGCCCGTGATCACCCCACTAAAAATAGCTTTGATGCTGCCGCATGCAAACTTGAGCAGAACCTGAAAGCAGATCCTCTTTTAGTTCTGAGCTGGTTCAAACTTGAAGAGAGGCAGCTGTTAACATACCCTTTCGTGTTTACATGATGCTAAAGTAGTTCTGTGGCTCATAGTTTAAAAAAAGCCCCTCCGTGCAGAGGACAGGGCTGGGTTAGCAGCCCCTCTGCAGCTGCCCGTCACTTCCTCCTGGGGAGTCAGAACCCTGTGAGGAGAAGGGCGATGAGCAGAGTAACCCAAGGGAAACTGACTGGGAGCGTAGCGTTCATGAAGGCTCCTGAAGGCTCAGGGATGCTTCCTGAATGGAAATATCTGACTGTAGTAGAGGCAAAGGAAGTGATAACAGACAAGACAGCTGGATCGATCAATCGATCGATCTGATAAACATGGAGTGTCCTTTTTTTCCCTCCTGTTAAAAGCATCTAAGGAACTTGAGATATGGTTCAGTGGCTAGAGGTGCCAGCAACCTGGGTTCAATTTCTCAGAACCCACACAAAACTGGATGCACCAAGTGGCACATATGTCTGGAGTTCATTTGCAGTGACAAGAGGCCGTGGTATGCTCATACTCACTCTCCTTGTAAATAAATATTTTTAAAGAGCTGACTTTAGAAACCAAAGAGACAAAAAATGTATTCAACGCTGCAGCCATCCATTCAATGCCTTGTTATTTATTCACTGAGCAATGGTCTCTTCTGCAAACTGGGCCCCACCTGAGGATAAAACAAAGTAGGAACTGGGAAGCCACAGGAAACCTGGGTGCGCCTCCCTCTGACTTCCAGGTAGGGCATGGCTCAGCTCTGCCATCTCCTTGAACTTCTGAGCTCAGAGCGGGAAGTCAAGTGACAAATTACATGTCTCTGCCTGATCGTTGCTGTGACCCTCAACAGATAGTGTCCTTTGAAAATACGTGTGGCAGCCGGGTATGGTGGTGCATGCCTTTAATCCCAGCACTCGGGAAGCAGAGGCAGGAGGATCACCGTGAGTTCGAGGCCACCCTGAGACGTCGTAGTGAATTCCAGGTCAGCCTGGGCTAGAGTGAGACCCTACCTCAAAAAAAAAAAAAAAAAAAAATGTGTGGCCAGGAGATAGGATGAGGACCACAACCAAGGGCAAGTCGTGAGAGTACAGTTTCCTTAAAAAGGTGTTTGGAGGCTGAAAAGATGGCTTAGTGGTTAAGGCACTTGCCTGCAAAACCTAAGAACCCAGGTTCGATTCCCCAGTACCCACGTAAGCCAGATGCACAAGGTGGCACATACATCTGGAGTTCATTTGTGGTAGCTAGAGGCCCTGGCACACTCATTCACTCTCGGCCTGCCTACCCCTCTTCTAATAAATAAATAAATAAATTTTTTAAAGGTGTTTTTTTTTTTTCCTTCCTTCTTCATTCTGTCTGTATGCATAAGGGCTGACTCATGTCATATTTGCTTATGAAATAAGTATTTGTTGTATGTTTTGTCCCAGAAAACCTGATGGGCAGCACAGGGAGGGGACATGGGCCTTGTCTGCCAGCAGCAAGACTTCCTGTGTCTACTCACTGAGCACTACTAGGGGATGGAATCGAGGTTTAGATGACCAGTTAGCGCCCCGGCTCAGACGGAAGACATTTAAGCCACAGGTTTACACGAATGCTACAACCCCTAATTTGAAAGAAAAAAAGCTCAGATTCATTTAAGAAACCTTGTGAAAATAAACTTTATTACGTCACTGTTCCTCCCGACGAGCTTTATTTCCATCAGCTGACGGTGTGTAACACAAGCACACGGGTGAACAGGTTGTGTGACCTGCTGTAAGTTTCAGCAGCACATCGATATATTAATACAGGAAGTTATCGCCTAAGTTATCAATGTCTGAAGAACGGGACAGGCTTTATATACTGTGGCATATTTAACGCTCCTTTTTTTGTTGTTAACAAGACAAAAGAATTTACAGTTACTGTCAACAGCTTGCTGGCAGCCAACACCAGAATGAGCTGTTGCTTGGCAACAGTCAAGCATGCTTCCTCCCAAATGAGGAAGGGCCACTTGCTAAATCCGGACTAATTACAAAAGGGACAAATATTTAAAATCTTTATGTGTACTGAGGATGTGGGATAGAGAATCCTGGTAAGAATGATTTCTATTAAGAATATCTAACTAGAGCCAGGCGTGGTGGAGCATGCCTTTAATCCCAGCACTAGGGAGGTAGAGGTAGAAGAATCACCTCACTGTGAGTTCGAGGCCACCCTGAGACTACATAGTGAATTCCAGGTCAGCCTGAGCTAGAGAGAGACCCTGCCTCAAAAAACAAACAAACAAAAAAGAATATCTAACTAAATACAATGCATATCTATATTGCTTCATAGCCACAGGCTATGTAGAATAGCTAAGAAAACGAGTATTTTGTCAACTTTTCTAACTTCTCTAAATACTATACTAAACAAAGCCATCACTTGCATTCTTTATTTATTTTATTTTTTTTTTTTGGTTTTTCGAGGTAGGGTCTCTCTCACTCTGGTCCAGGCTGACCTGGAATTAACTCTGTATTCTCAGGTTGGCCTTGAACTCACGGCGATTCTCCTACCTCTGCCTCCCGAGTGCTGGGATTAAAGGCGTGCACCACCACGCCCGGCCATCACGTGCATTCTTAATAGAAACATGCTCTTTTTTTTTTTTCCCGAGGTAGGATTTCACTCTAGCTCAGGCTGACCTGGAATTCACTATGTAGTCTCAGGCTGGCCTTGAACTCATGGTGATCCTTCTACCTATGCCACCCGAGCGCTGGGATTAAAGGCATGAGTCATGTCTTTTGACTAGTCCTTTAAAAATAAGGATGAGAAGAAACACCTAAGAGACCACCAACCCTTAGCAGGGGACAGATTCTGGGACCCCTCAAGGATATGGAAGTCCAGAGACACGAAAGGCCCTTACACCGTGGCACAGTGATGTACATTACCCACACATCGTCCGCAGGGCGTTAGTAACACCCAGCACAATGCAAACACTAGGTTAGCAGTTGCTACGCTGCGTTGCTTAGGGTTTCCTGACAAGGAAGTCTGCGTATGTTCGGAATGGATACAAATTTTTCCCCATATATTTTTGGGCCTGTGGGTGGCCAAATGTGAGCACATGAACCTACAGACACAGGGTAATGGCTGTATTTGTAAAGAAATTGGACAAACCACCAACACGCTCATGATCTCTAGACAGCCAAGGCTTGGCTGTCTTCCTCAACAGCCTCCCCCTTCCTTGCATTCTAAGCGCTTCTGCTTCACCCCAAGAAACTGGAGACTGGAGAAGGGACAGACACACAGACAGGGGAAGGGGGAAGGGGGGAGTGGGGAGGGGAGAGTGGAGTCTGGCTCCTTGTTGGCAAACTATGGACTAAAAAAAAAAAAAATTAGGAGCAATATTTCATGATATCTGAAAATTATATGAGATTCCATTTCCAGCAACCAGAATTAAAACCTTGTTGGGACACAGCACACTTGTTTATTTACATATGTGTCGATTTTGTGCTAAATATTTACTGTTTGGTCCTTTACAGAAACAGTCTGCAGAAGCCTATGGTGGAATAAAAACTCTAGCTCATGAAAAAAGCAATTGATTTTGGATGAACTTTAAACACAACCAAAACAAATCAAGTAACCCATTTGCCACCATGATGACTGGAGTCTGGGGCAGCTCTGAGAATGTATTATTCAGTGACTACTCCGACACAATTCCCAGAAAACAGTCCCTGGGGAATGCTAATTTCATTACTATTAAATTTCATCATCACGACTTGGAATCTTCCGGATTTCAACTAACCCTCCCTCCCCCACCCCCTCCACCTGCACACACAAACTCAAAATGTTTTGCTTAGATTGTCTCTCTTCTGTGTTGTTATAAATGGACAATCTGAGGGACTCGTCCATGTACAGTTAAGCCAGTTTAAACAAAAATAATTTGGGCCATTACAAAAAAACATGTGTGCTGTTTTTAGGGCTGACAGGAATATGGAATCAATTATATTTGATGTGTAAATAAGCCAGCACCCCAGACAGCACTGGATGGCCCGTGAACTCTGTCAAAAAGTGCTAAGCCAGCTGAAAATTTGGACATGTTGTTGCTCAAGTCTCTCTGAGTTTGTGGCCCTGGCCCATGGTGCTCCTCTTACCATGCTGTGGCACCTCCTTTAGCTCACGGGCGGCTGCACTCCTGTCTGTTCTCTGCAGACATCCTTTCTTGTCACCTTTCTGCTTGACCATGGTGCAGGTACCCACTGCTCACAATGTCACCGTCAAGCAAAGCTTCAAAGAAGTACCACTTTTCAAGCCTCCCACGGTCACGTCCAAAGGAAGTCCTACAGAAGTCTCCATTCAGCAGAGGCTAAGCATGTGCCACACACAGGCCACTTTTGGACACACAGCACTAACATAAGAAAGGGGAGGAAGGCTGTTAAGCCCTGTCCGTTTGTGAGACCTTAAGCTCTTGCGGAATAAGTAACATGAGAGTGAAAGTAAAGGGTTAAGACGGCTCAACCGGGAAGAGCGCCTGCCATGCAATCATGGGGCACTGGGTTCGATTCCCAGAACCTACGCAAAAAGCTGGATGTGGATATGGTCACAAATGCCTCTGCCTCCGGTCCTGAGAGGAGCAGAGAGAGGAGGATGGCTGGGGATCACTGGTCAGCTGACCAGGAGAGCAGAGAACACAATCCATGGGCAGGCCGTGCCCAGGACACCACTTCCAAATGACCTATCACTTACCTGACCTGGCCCGAGAAGAAGAAAGGTCCAGAAATTTCAAAGCTGATTTTCTACCATGACTCTGAGAAAGAGGAAGGTGGCCAAAGCCACCCATAAGGTGAGAAAGCAGCGGGACTCAAGCAGATTTATGTGCCAAAGACATACTGAAGGAACGAAACAGAGGGAGTGGGAAGGAGAGCCAAGAGGGCCCTGTGCTAGAGGCAAACGGGGCCACAGGCACCGGAGGAGCAGGTCTGAAAGCGGCAGGAAGAAGTAAGTACAGGAGCCCTGCTTCCTGGACTGGTTAGTTCCCTTGAGGTGTATACTGTGGTCTCCATACAGGTCTTCCTTTGGCAGTTTAATATTTATTTTATTTTGAGAGAGAGAGAGAATGAATGAATGAATGAGAATGGGTGCACCAGGGCCTCTAGCCGCAGCAAACAAACTCCAGACGCAGGTGCCACCTTGTGTATCTGGCTTACATGGGTACTGGGGAATCGAACCTGAGTCCTTAGGCTTCCCAGGCCAGGGCCATAACCACTAGGCAATCTCTCCAGCCCTCTCTGAGTAGTTTAAAAAGCTCCTTTTACTCAGAAATCAAACCACAAGACCAGGTTTATGGGTCTCCCTTTGATCATCTCTCAGCCATTTCACCTTACAGGGCCTCTCCCACTCTGCAGGAAGTCTGTAAGAACACTAGGACCCTAATGTCCCCTAAGATGCTTCCTCCGACACACAGGGACACTGAGGTGTGAACGTGTCCTGGAACTCACAGCAGAACTCTCTGTGCAGAGAGCTGAAACCCAGGTCACTGCTGTTCCCATCACATAGTTTCCACTGAGAGAATGAAAAGAAAAAGGGGAGGAGATGGAATTTCATGGTATAATCTGTGTTTGAAGCAAAGAAATAAAGAGAACTGAAAACACCCATTAACTGTCTACAACCAACCACTTCACTCCAGCCAAACAAGAGGTTGGAAAGCAGACGTACTGTGGCAGGGGGTGGTGATGGGGGGTGGCTTCCTGACATCTGGGTGTACGGTTTAACCCTTCACAGCCAGCTATGCCCACAGCGTGCACCATTTGCTGCTTTAATACTGACAGGGCAGGCTGAGCCACCACTCCTTATTAAGAAGGGCCTCACTTGGCACTGACAATACAACCAAGCTGGACCAAGAGTTACTGGTGGCTTTGGTTTCCTCGCCTCTGCGAATGGCCCACAGTCACAGACTTAGGGAAAAAGGAAGGAAATGACTCCTTGTGGCACTGGCACCTGGGCTAATCCAGCCTGAAACAGCTGCCTGCCTAATCCTGCCAGTCTGCTTGCTTCTCAAGGTGAAAACAAAACCTAAGGAGGTGCCAACCTAACCAAAAGGTGCTGCAGTGCGAAATCTATGGGTGCTCCTGACCCCCTAGCACCCACCCCTCCCTTGGTCTCCAGTGATACCTCCCGAAATCCTCCTGGGTGCCAACATTCCCTCACCACAGGGCAGGCCTGCCACCAGGCCTAACTTGAAAGGTGGGCATCATTACTAGTTTAGAAATGAACACGGGCATGGGGCGATGGCTCAGTTGTTAAAACCACTTCCTGAGCAAACATGGGGACCCTGAAGGGGGAGGAGAGACACCCTAAAGTTCTCCTCTGGCCTCCATGTGTACATAAAGGGCATCCCACCTGCACATGCAAGTGCATACCCCACACAACACCTACTACACATATGCATGCGTGCACACATGCACAGACGCACACATGCACGCTACAGCCAAGAGTTTAGGCAAGAGGCTGCGTCTTGGGCAAACGGCAGTGAAGCCTAAATTCTGAGGCTCTGATGGCCTTCAGCCATGAGGTCATGGACTAGGACACTGCCTGAAGTTGAACCTATTCCTGGAATTTCCTAATAAATGAAACAACACTTTCATTTGCATGCAAGCTACCCCAAGTCAAGCTTTTCCAATTACAAAAGTAACTACTAATGGCCCCACTGAGAAATTCAATGAAGACTAAACTCAAGGCTACTCTCCTACTTCTTTTAAGGAAAAAAGGTCAGACATGCTCAACCAATTGTTCTTCATAAGGAACAGTGTACCCCAACTTCGGTAACTGCTGGCCCTCCAAACACCACAGAACATGACTAAATTGGTAATAAAAAGTTTTACCTTGCTCATTTTAGGCTTGATGGCCTACAACTATAGAACAATTTAGTCAGTGTCTGGCAGCACAAGAAATTCTCTAACTTTATTTTTTAAAATAAGGCGTATGAAGCTACATACTGACAACCCAGCCCTGGGGGTGGAGGCAGGAAGATCAGGAGTTAAAGGGCAGCCTTCACTATATAAATGAGTCCTAGGACAGCCTGGACTACACAAGACCTTGTCTCAAAAAAAAAAAAAAAAAAAAACTGTGCTGGAGAGATGGCTTAGCGGTTAAGGCACTTGTCTGCGAAGCCTAAGGACCCAGGTTTGATTCTCCAGGTCCCATGTAAGCCAGGTGCACAAGGCGGCACATGTGCCTACAGTTCATTTGCAGCGGCTAGAGGCTATGGCGCCCCCATTCTCACTTTCTCTCCTTCTGTCTCAAATAAAAAAATAATTTTAGGGCTGGAGAGATGGCTTAGCGGTTAAGTGCTTGCCTGTGAAGCCTAAGGACCCCCGGTTCGAGGCTCGGTTCCCCAGGACCCACGTTAGCCAGATGCACAAGGGGGCGCACGCGTCTGGAGTTCTTTTGCAGTGGCTGGAGGCCCTGGGGCGCCCATTCTCTCTCAAATAAATAAATAAAGATAAAACAAAAAATAATTTTAAAAAACTAGCAGCAACAATAAAAACTGTATGCTAGTGAAAGGCGTATGCTTTGCAGTGACAGCTTACAAATCAGGTGTGCTATACACACAGTGCTTAACCTGTGGGGCGATTCGGACAGTTCAAACCCTTACAGAGTGATCCATTAAAGTGAGTGAAGGCACAAAACAAAATCTGGGCGTGACAAACTACACAAGCCGCTAAACATGAGGAAGTGTCTCAATCTCACAGTAAGGACAGGAAAAGCCTGACAATTAGATGAGCAGACACTTGAGAAGGACTGGTTTTCAGGAACAGCAGCGCACACACCTCTGATCCAGCAATCCAGCTTTGAGAGTTAACGTTTATATTCCACAGCCTCCTAAGAATTAAATCGAACTAGAATGAGACCAGAGTGGGCCTTCCAACTTCACCCATTCCTTCCTACTTATGGGACACTAGGAACGTAACTTCCCTTATTTCGCCTAGAAAATGGAGACAAATTAGCACCTAGGCTCTACGACTACGAAGTTTCATTTACGTACTGGGTGTAGCTCTGCGGCCGCGGTCTGTCCACACGCTCTGAACCGGGGTCTACTACCTCTTCCTCGGCTGCCCTGAGGCTGCGCTAAACAGCTCAGGGCCACCAGCTTTTACCAAACTGCTCTCAGCTGACAGTCCCAAGAGGCCTAGGTGTCACAAGAATAAAATCCCAGCCTCCAGGCCTCGAGGAGGAAAATGTTGCTATGAAGGCATTCGGACCGCGGGCCTTCTCCACTGGCCCCCCTTCCTCATCAGCCTGATCCTCCCTCCCTTCTCTGAATACTCCCTTCACGTGTAAACCCCTCCCATGCTTTACTTCTAGAAAATTCAGCCCCAGTGGTTTTCATTATTAGGTAGGCAATAGTGCAAAAGTCCAAGCCCCTGCATGTTTATAGGGCTCATGGGCTCTCCAGAACCAAGGACTGGAAAGCAACATAAACCCACACTAGGGGGGCACTGGTCAGAGTACAAAGGGTGTCTGGATACTGATGGGTAAAATGCCCACGGCTCGGTGTTGGAGCACAATATGAATTACAAAGGACCACTACCATAGGATCCTGTTTTACTTTTGATTTAGGTCTCTTTCAAGGTAGGGTCTCACTCTGTAGTCCCAGGCTGGCCTCGAACTCACAGCGATCTTCGTACTTCTGCCCCTGAGGGCTGGGATGAAAGGCGTGTGCCACCATGACCTTTTGTACATGCAAAGTTTGTGTGGATCAAGTGTTTGCAGGTATATTCCAGCCGAGCACACTGGTGTAGGTCTGTAATCCCAGCATTCCTTGAGGCTGAGGCAGGATGATCACAAGTTTGAGACTAGCCTGGGCAACCTAGTGAGAACCTGACTCAAAAAAAATTTAAAAAAAAATTTTTTTAACTATGCCCACAGTAGCATTATTCACAGTATCCAGGAGATGGATGCACCCCAAGAAAGTGTCCCTCTCTAGATGAGTGGATAAACAACTATGGAATATGTAGTACAAGAGATCACCAGCCTTAAAAGGGAAGGAAATTCTGCCACCTGCTAGCTACCACGTGGATGGACTTGGGGAGAGCAAGTGAAACAAGATAGTCACAAAAAGACAAACGCGGCATTATTCCGCTTACATGAGACACTAGAGAAGTCAAATGCATAAAAAAAGATGGAAAGTCGGGGCTGGACAGAGAATTCAGTCGGTACAGTACTTGCCTTGCACGGAAACCCAAGGAGGATCTCCAGAGTGCACATGAAGAGAGCTATCTGAATTTTTAGTCCTGATGCGAGGGAGCCAGAAGGAGGGAGAGTCGGGCAGAACCCTGGGCTTGCTAGCCAGCAAGTGGAACCTGACTGGCAGGCTCCAGGCCCATGATGGATCCTGAGGAATGACACCCAGGGTTGTCCTCTGGTCTCCACATGTTACACAAATGTCCATACATCCCTGCCTATGTGTTCACATGGCAGGAAGCTCAGTAATGAAGGGCCTGGGGCTTGAGGCAGCTCATGCGTGCTTGCTCTCGTCTAAGTTGTAGACTTAAGGTTGGTCACTGGTTTGCCAATTTTCTTCCAAAAAGGAGCAGGCATTTCTCTGAGGCCGACTAAAACATCCAAGTTAATGACATAAGAATTACCAGGTGATGGACTGGAGAGCTTGCTTAGCAGGTAAGTGCTTGCCTGTGAAATCGAAGGGCACGGGTTCAAGGCTCGATTCCCCAGGACCCATGTAAGCCAGATGCGCAAAGGTGGCACATGCATCTGGAGTTCGTTTGCAGTGGCTGGAAGCCATGGTAGGCCCATATTCATTCTCATTTTCTCTCTCTCTGTCACTCTCAAATAAATAAATAAAAATAAAACAAATTAAAAAAAAATTATCAAGTTAAAAAACATGCGTTAAGGGCTGAAGAGACGGCTTTGCAGTTAGGCTCTGGCCTGTGAAGCCCAAGGACCCAGGTTGGACTCTGCAGGTCCCATGTAACCCAGCCAGAAGGTGACACAAGTGCACAAAGTCACACATGCACACGGGGCAGCACATGCATCTGGAGTTCAAATACAGTGGCTGGAGGCCCTGACATACGAATGGTCCTTCTCCCCTCTCTCTCCTACATAAAATAAGGCCAGTCTGTTGGGCTTGCCTCCAAAACAAACAACAACAGCAACAACAACAACAACAACAAAAATGTCTTGTCTTAAATCCCTGCACAATTTTATTTATTCAAATATTATTTCTTATGTGTATGTGTCAATGGTGTGCATGAATCTGTGCACGTGTACAGATGCACATGTGTGCATACTCATTAGAAACCTCAGGCCGACAGGGGCAGAGCAGTGTCTTCTTCAACTGCCCTTCACCTTACTCTTTGAGATAGGCTCTTTCACTGAACCTGGAGATCACCAATTTGGCTAGATGATGTAGGTAGCAGGCCCAAGGGATGCTCCTGCATCTGCTTCCCCAGGGATAGGACTGCAGACATTCACTACCGCATCTGGGTTTTACAGGGTGCTGGGGATCTGAGCTCAGGTGCTCAATCTTGTAAAATAAGCCCTTTACCCTGAACCGACTCCCCAGACCTCAATAAACATAGTCACTATTTAATAGGAGCAACATAGAGGTCTTGAGGACACAGTAGTAGCCAGGTTGAAAAGGACTCCCCGCAACCCCCCCCCACACACACACACACAACACCCTCAAACACACTTGCTCAGAGTTAGTTTAGGAGTTAGTGCAAGAGCTGTGTATGGACCCTCTCTGCAAGAGTCGGGAAACTAGGAGGAAATCTAGTCACCCCGAGGGCTGTGACTGCTCTCCAGGAAGTGCCCACTCTGCTTTAAGAATGGAATTTCAGCAAGGCTAGAACCTAAGGGTCTCTCAGGGAGACTTCATTCTCATGATAGTTTCTTAGCACCACACCAAATCCCAGCACATCTGTGGCCCTCTCTGTGGATTTGACAAGCATGGGCTAGGGAACTCTGCTGGAGCATTCTTCCTGTCTCCTCACCTACCTCAGAGTTCCCTTCTCTTGTTAGACAACCTCCCAACTAACCAGTAAGCTTACTGTGAGAGTGAAGCATGTGTGACTAACCTTTCATTTCTCCTTTCTTCATTCATTCATTACTGAGCCACACTCAGTATGATGCCAGAGAGCAGCAGACAATTCAAAGGAGAAAGTGTGGTAAGATACCTTCAAAACATCATCTCAGCTAGCAAGTACCCTAGCTATGCAGGGGCATTAAACATGTACCCAGTGGAAGACATTTTTACCATCAAGAATGGGTACCACCCTAATGCACAGGGGTGGCAGAATTTGCCTGGGTGCAACAGCTAGTGAGTAAAGCGGATGAGTCAAACCTGGGTCCCAACTACATCACAACGCTGTTAACAGATGGCACCGAAGGTGGGTTTGCCTGGGGCTATGTTTTATCTCACTATCTCATCAGCAATGGTAAGTCAGCTAAACCATGAAAATGGACTGGAAGGGAAAAAGTAAGCTGCAAGTCCAGAGACCAAAGCAAAAAGCAAAGGCTCAACATGGAGACAGTGACAAATGCTGGGGGAAGGCTGGGTTCAAGAGACACCTCAGGGACTGATAGAGAGGAGGAGCTGATATGATGGAGAATGGAATTTCAGAGGGGAAAGTGGAGGGAGGGAGGGCATTACCATGGGATATTGTTTATAATCACGGAAGTTGTTAATGAGAGAGAGAGAGAGAGAGAGAGAGAGAGAGAGAGAGAGAGAGAACCACCTCAGGGATTTGATGCAATGGTTCTGGTATCTGTTGTCTTTGGGTACTGGACTTCAGGAAATGACCTGTTAAGAAAAGAGATTTTATGGGCTGGAGGGATGGCTTAGCGGTTAAGGCACTTGCCTGCAAAGCCAAAGGACACAGGTTTGACTCCCTAGTACCCATGTAAGCCAGATGTACAAGGTGGTACATGCATCTGGAGTTCATTCGCAGCGGTTGGAGGCCCATTCATATTCTCTCTCTACCTCTTTCCCTATCTCAAATAAATAAATAAAAATAAAAATATTTTAAAAAAAGATTTTATGAGAGAGAACAGGCAGGCCTAGAATGCATGTTGGGGGGTGGCCACAATCATTCCGTGTCAGTGAGTCACTAGGGGACTCACAGGGCGATGCCTAGAGCAAAGGGACACTAAGCTTCGCCATCAAATGGACAAGGCTCACGGGGTTAAGGTCACCACAAAGAGGGGTGCAAGCAAACACAAGTCCTCATGCCATGGGTCACACAGGGGGGGATCACTTCTTCCAGGAACAAGTTCTAACCGCACACAGGAAGTGCTGCCTACCAGAAAAGCGCACCAGATGCAGTGCCAACAGTTTTTGTAGGAAACAACTCACACGGGCACCCTGTTGCAACCACTGTCTCTGGGGTCACGGGAATAAGTGTTGGTTCACCCCAGAGCGGACAACAACAAACTGAAGAAGTGTGCCTGCCAGAGTCTAACTTGGTGAATGAACCAGTGAGTTTATTGGCGTTACATACAGGAGCACCAACGACTCAAATGCAGCCGCACAGCCCCCAGCATAGTTAGGTGGCAGCTCTAGGAAGTGGCATCCCTGCTCGGCTCGCTGAATGACTGGCAGGTGGGCAGGAGATGCCTCCCAAGCGGTGCTAATTCCTTACGTGGCCTTGGGGAGAAGGAGGGGCCTGTGAATCTTGTCAATCTCAGGAGCTTCCCGAGACTGACTTGTTTGTATCCTGAACTTCTGAAGCTTCCTAATGACAAAATGCTTCAATGTGAAGGAAACTGTTATAAACACCCAGCCAGGAGATACACTATAAAATTCCAGATGCTTCCATCACCCACACTGTTTATATAGTGGTGTGGGCTCACTGTTTTTGGTGTTCTGGATATGGTGGGGGTGCAGCGGGCGGCTAGAGACACACAATTCCCAAATCCCATGATCCTAGACACCATCCAAGGGTCGCCCCTACTTGCAAAACTCTAAGGAGAGCTGGCTCCCACTTCTGTGTTAACTCTGCTCAGGCCACGGAGGGGTCAAGTTTGTCTTACTAGTGATGTCCTATGTCCACAGATGCTCCAGTTTTCTACATGACAGCTGCTCTTTGTAATGGCCCAGCGATGGAGCTGAAATCCACACTCTGCACACTTAGGAACAGAATGCCAAAAGTACACAGCAAATACCAGCAGGAGGCAGGGCCAGGGGATCGTGAGGCTTCTGTCACGTTCCATGTTGGGAAGAGTGCCGAGACGGGAGACTGCATTTTGCATTTCATTATTAAGGCAAGTAAGTCAACATTAGGTCTGCTGCAGAATCAAACACAATTAAAGCTTTAATTAACTGAAACTCAGTCCCTGTCATCAAATAAAAAACATTTTTGAGCAATAGATAAAAGAGGAGAGAAAGGTTACTTCTTTCCCCCTCCTCTTCTTCTTGAACTTCTGTCTTCTCTCCTCAGAGTGCCAGGATTACAAGCACGCGCTACCCACCATGGCTGTTTCTACAGTGCGGGGGATGAACTCGGGACCTTGTGCACGCCAGGCAAGCAAGCCCTTGACCAACCGAGCTGCAACCTCTGCCCCAGTTACTTCATTTTTAAGAGACAGCGAGTAGTCAAAAAAGTGCAAATCAGGGGCTGGAGGGCTGGCTTAGCAGTTAAGGCGTTTGCCTGCAAAGCTAAAGGACCCACATTAGCCAGATGCACAAGGGGGCACACATGTCTGGAGTTCATTTGCAGTGGCTGGAGGCCCTGGCACACCTGTTCTCTCTCTGTGTCAAACAAATTAATTAAATTAAAAAAAAATATATATATTTTTTTTAAGTGCAAATCAGAAACACATTCAAAACAATCGTTTCCTATAGCCTCCCAGGGCTGGGCACACTTCTGTAGCAATGTACTTACAAAGAGACTACTCCAGAGCAGGCCTGCAAACACCTCACTCAGCAGTCTTTCCACCGACAGAAAATCATCCTATACATTCAGAAGGAACTTCCAGTCGTAGAATCAAACAGTTTGGCAATAAATTCTGTATGTTACACCCTGCTGTGCAAACACTCTTTAATTTGGGGCTCCATGGTATTAAGACTCTCTCAAAGGTTTTCTTCAAGATTATGGTTTGAAATGTCCCTCAAGGCTCCTGTTTTGGATGTCTGTTCAGCTGGGGAAGAGGATGGGCCCATGAAGGTTAACTTGCTCCTGGTTCCTGCCGTGCCATATGCCTCCTGGTCCCCGGGAAGCCTGAGCCACACTCTCAAAGCTGTCAGCCAGCCTTCCCTTCCCTGAGGTGATGGGGTATAGTCCTTGATACACCTTCTCCCTTGGATCATTTCTGCCTGTCAGGTAGTGTGACCCCAGAGAGGTGAAAATAACTAAGAGTCTCTGCTAAACACAGACTAAGCTGTGAGTTGCACTTTGTGCAACTTTGGTGAGTTAACTCATCCCCAATGATCAACAAGAAACAGCAGCGAGCCTGGCATGGTGGTACATGCCTTTAATCCCAGCACTTGGGAGGCAGAGGTAGGAGGATCGCCGTGAGTTCGAGGTCACCCTGAGACTACATAGTGAATTCCAGGTCAGCCTGAGCTAGAGTGAGACCCTACCTCGAAAAACAGAGGGAAAAAAAAAAAAACAAAAAAGAATCAGCAGCTAGCCCATCCTCCATAGGGCTCCTCTCCACACTTAGGGGAACTGAGGTCCTGCAATAGTAACAGAGGTAGGTAAAAAGTTACTTCGTGTCAATGAAAAACAAAACCAACCCAGAGAGGCTGACGGGGTAAGGAAGGAGACACCAGTAGAGGCACAGGGTGAAGAGCCAAACAAAATACACGTGCAGGGTGCATCGAAAGTGAAGAGACCTGGGAGCCAGGAGAGGATGATCAAGGCAGCTGCAAATCCCAACACACACGGAGGCAGAGCGCTGGCTACTGACCTCCCCTCAGCCAGCAGAGCCTGGATTGCATGAATGGCCTTACGGGAGGAGCAGGGGTCGAGGGGAACAGGCTCTTCTCAAAATAAAGAAACTGTATTCTGGTCACACTGACCACTCTCTTTCTAGACTCTGGCGTGAAGACACACTAGTCAAATACAATGTTCTTCAAAGACAGGCAGCCTTTGTACTCGCTAAAGAGATCCTGGGCCCAATTTTACTTGCTTGGAGCACTTCACAAACTTTCTAATTTCTCTCCATTCATGTCTTTCTTCTTCTTTTTCTTCTTTTGTTAACTAAGAAGCCCAACAAGTGCAATTTCAGATGAACTTGTTTTTATTTTTAAGTGTCTGAAGAGTCCCAGAACACTGATCTATATACAACATACCCTCAAACGGATTGTTCTCCCAGCCTTGAGGAAAACCACTAAATTATGTCTTGAATGAAACAAGGCTCTTTTAGGTGCTATAATCTCATTTCAAATCCTTCTACCTACTCCCTATGCTTCTGGCCCTGATACTGCAATTCTTTTTGGGTACTCTGAGGTCTAGCGGGCACCAGCCCATGGTTACTTTTCTTTTCCTCCAACTTAGTGGCATTGTTTGCTGCTGGGGTGGGGGGGGGGGCAAACAGTGCCAGGGTCCAGAGCCCCATAATGGCTCTGTTCTTACAGGGAAACTGTTAATAATTAGCAGGAAACATTTTGCCTTTAAATCTCACAGTTTGAACAGCAAGATCTCACAGTGCCAAGGAAACACAATTCTAGAGAAGCCAGACTTGCTTCCGACACATTCTATTCGAAGCATTGAAGGTTCTGTTAATCCGGCAATGAGGTATGAGTGTCTACTCTGCGGTGGTCCCAAACTGAGGCGGGGAGTTGGAAAACAAATAAGCAGCTGTGGTTCCTACTGGAAATCTACCATCAGAGGACTCCTGGACACATGCGGAAACTCTTGGATCTAGAGGGGGGGAAGGGTAGCACGGGGAAGGACACAGAAAAGGATCACTATGGCGATACTATCATAAAATGAGGGCGGGGGGATTAAGGAGCCACAAGAAAACGAAACAGGAAGAAAGCCTTTGAAGGAACTGTTAGGGGAAGGCAGATCCTTCAAAGGAGCTACTAGTCAGAGTTCTCACCATGGAGAATAGGAACCTAGTCATTCATTCATTCAAAAACAACTGTCTTGGGCTGGAGAGATGGCTTAGTGGTTAAGCGCTTCCCTTTGAAGCCTAAGGACCCCGGTTCGAGGCCCGGTTCCCTAGGTCCCACGTTAGCCAGATGCACAAGGGGGCGCACACGTCTGGAGTTCGTTTGCAGAGGCTGGAAGCCCTGGCGCGCCCATTCTCTCTCTCTCCCTCTATCTGCCTTTCTCACTGTGTCTGTCACTCTCAAATAAAAAAAAAAAATTAAAAAACAACTGTCTCATGGTACTATACATAAATGGCATGTGACAGGACACAGTGAAGAACCTAAGGAGAAAGCTGAAGGAGGGCAATGGGGAGAGAATATGCCGCTTCTCTTCTGAATGGGACGGCCAGGCAAGATGACATCTGCACAAAGTCTTCACGAAGGAACAGAATCACGGCAAGGAAAGTGTCCATCCAGAGGAAGCAGCACAGCAGGCACGGTGGGGGAGGGGGCAAGATGGCCAAGGCTGAGGTGAAGCGGGCACACTCAAATCCACCTGTCGAGGTCCAGGTGCTGGCTCCATCAGTCACTAGCACTGTGGCCTGTGTGGGGCCCTGGAAGGAAAGAAAAGGCCAGGTCCCTGCCCTCCTACCCTCCAGAGACATATGTCTCTGTTAACGGGTGTGTTGATGAAACTAAGGCAAATCCTTTATGTACCATACACCTAATTTCAACTCTCTGAATACTTTAAACACATACACACACGTGAGAAATGAAAAAGACCTGTGCATTTTTTTGAATCTTGGAAATTCCAATTTACTGATGCTCTGGTCCAAGAGGGGACAAAGACCCAAGGCATCCCTTTGCAAAGGTGACTAGAACCAATGCACTTCACATTCCGCAGTCCTGCAGCTGCCTGGAAAGGCAAGAGCGGGGTGTACACTCACCAGTGCACTGGACTATAGTCAAAAGTAATGAATTCTGTGATAGAAAATTGATCTCTGTTGTTCCCATAATGTAAGCTCTGTCAAGAGAGCAAACAAACAAGGCTGTGGTAATTAATTGAAAAGACAGAGTCTAATTAAATTTTTATATTAGTGTACATAATGGCCAGAAATAGTAAACATTGTTTTAAAAAAGAATCAGAGCTGTAAAACAACTAAAAGCCCTATGGCTCTACAGATAACCAGCGCCACTTATTACTCCTTAGCGCAAACTCATGGCCTATCTCATTCCTAACCCACAGTAAATAGTGTGAAGTAGCAAGCCAAGACAACCATGAAATATTTAACCATTCACGGTTTGCTCTGCCTCCACAGTTACTTATTGAGTACTTCCCAGCTCTGACCCAATCCTTTTCCCCTCCAACATTTCCTGGATATCTAATATGCACAAGGAGGTGCACGCACGGTCTGACCAGGGTCATGGGGACTTTGCAGGTGGGCAAGTACAACTGCTGGCTTTAGGCTGCAATTTATATCCTTGTAAGACACACGGAGGACCATGATCAAGTCTACATGTGCCAAAGACAATCAGCCTGGTGGGCCAGGAAGTTTATTCCAACATTCAGTGAGCAATCTCACAAGGGAGTCTTGGAGAAGCAAAAGACTACTGGAATATTAATAAACATTAACAAACTCCTGGAATATTAATACACATGCTCACTCATCATGAAGAAAGGGGCACTCTATTTCTCTCCCAGCATTCCATGACATGCTCGGCAGCCGTAGGTCTTACCTTTGTCTGGGGGCCCTTTGCCATGAACTTGGCTACTATCATCTTTGGGGCTCCCATCCCTGAAGCACTGAGGACAGAGCTTATGTCACCCAGATGTGAGAGTCATGGAGTCAAGGTTTCCACTACACAGCAAACTTGCCTCTAGCTTGGAGAATAGAAGGAATGGTCAACTCTGACCCTGTATTTAGATCTGCATGTCATTCCATAGATGGACAGTGGTGAATGCCTGTGCAGCACCTCTGCCCCAAGCATATTATGGAAAGTCCACGGAAGTTGGCAGGGTTGTCATGGACATGTTGGGGCTTGGCGATAGTCAGCGTTTCACACTGCTGGGCTAACATGCAGAGAGGGCCTCAACAACCTGCTATTCATGTCTCCTCACAGGCCTAGGTGGCATTTATTTATTTAAGGGATGAAGAGGGAGGGGAAGGGGGGAGAGAGAGAGGAGGAGGAGAATGGACACACCAGAGTCTCTAGCCACTGCAAATGAACTCCAGACATAGGCACACCTTGTGCATCTAGCTTACATAGCTACTGGGGAATTGAACCTGGGTCCTAAGGCTTCCCAAGCAAGCGCCTTAACCTCTAAGCCATCTCTCCAGCCCAAGGAGGTCATTTTTAAAACATGCAATGAATCCTCCTCACAAGATTGACAAATCATGAGTTGCTAGCTGTTAAACACTCTATAGACTTCCAGAATCAGGAGGGCCCTCAGAGATAGCCCATCCCAACCACATTGTGTTCAAAACCAAAGAGATGAGTTGATTTTAAAGTGTCCTGGCTTTACTGGGTTGGCCCACAGTGAACCAGGGCCAGTGTCAATATCAAACATCCGGGTTACAGAGTCCTAGCAGAGTTCTCCAAGACCACACACTAAGGACCTTCAAAACACCACTGCCACATGGGTCCTTCAGTACTCAGAAGGACTTCCAAATAGACAGGAAAGCTAACACCAACTCTCTGCAAAGATTAGGGGAAACATTTCTATTGCACTGAATTTATTTGTGTAAGTCCATCTTTTTAACTGGAGTGTGGGCTCTGATGGTCAGGAGACCTGGCTCAAACATGCAGGGATCTAGTGACCTGTGAGCTCTGGCAAGACAGAAGAGATGGACAGCCAGCCTAGCCCAGGAGGAAAGGGCAGGCCCTGGGATTTCACCCAAGGCTCTGGGAAAAGTAGCCAAAGCACAAAGGATTCAGTAACTGGTATCATCCAAATCCATGGTAAGCTCCTCGGGTACACCTGGCCACATCAAGGAAGGTCACAGGGAAGGGACACACACACACACACACCAGGACAGGGATTCAGCAACTTGTCCACATCATGTGGACAAGGGATGACACAGGCAGGAAGACAGGGTAGTGCTTGATGTCACTGCTACTGGCTTTCCTTGTACCAGCTCGGCCGCTCCTACAGAGGCCACACCACAGCACCTAGGAGCAGCAGTAACACAGAAAACAGCCGACCCATGATGCAATTCTCCAGCAGACAGACCCCACCAGAAAGTGTATTACCCTAGACAAAACTAAACAGTGTCTCACCCACACACTCAAGCAGGTCTGGTGCTGGGCAAGGGGTTCATTCGTTCTGACACCAATATGAGGTTGATTTCTCCTAATTTACGACACTTTATACACCCTTCAAAAGATTTGAGATTTTCTATTAATGAGGTAGAAATTAAACAAATTAATTAAAGTGAGAATAAAACCTGAGTCATTTCCATTCTTATTTCCCATAGAACAACTTGACAAGGTACTTAACAAATAAAACTCAGAACACAGGGCTGCAGAGATGGCTTAGCGGTTAAGGTGCTTGCCTGTGAAGCCTAAGGACCCAGGTTTGATTCTCCAGGTTCCATGTAAGACAGATGCACAGTGGTGACACATGCATCTATAGTTTGTTTGCAGTGGCTAGAGGCACTGGCGTGCCCATTCTCTCCCCCCCCTCTCTGCCTCTAATAAATAAATAAATAAAATTTTTTTAAAAAACTCAGAACACAGAAGGCTGTGGGGGTTGCCAGTTACTTTCACGCAGAGTTATTTTGTCTCCCAGGGGACATGTGTACAGACATTTTGATCATCACTCCTTGGAGTGCATGCCTGGTGAGCAAGTGGGAGGAAAGCACAGATTTTCCTAAACGTTCTACTTCGCACAGGACAGCAAACAACTCTCTAGTCCCACCTCAAAGTGCTGAAGCCAAGAATCCCGGGGGGGGGGGGGGGGCACCCAACATTCCCATGGGGAGGTAAGAATTCCAAAGTCAGTACCATAATATGCCGACCCAATCCAGGGAGTGTAAAACTCGACTGCTAGCTTGATGAGATCAAGAGTCCATGAAGAGAAACCTCCTGGGCAGGGCTGCGAAGGGCATTCTCAGGAAAGATTAACAGAGGTGGGAGCAGAGGTGGGAGGCCCTCCCAGCAGCTGGGTCCCATCCTTCACTGCCATCGCCCTACAACGTGGAGCGGAGACCACAGCGCTCAAGGAGTCCTCCGGACTCGAGGATGCCTCCCGGGCTGCAGCTACAAGGCTCAGATCGGCGGCCTGTCGACAGCCACTGCTGGACAGCCCCGCCGCTCAGCCCTTTGCACTCCGTATGCGCTCTCCTGGTCCTGGTCCTCTAGAAAACCCCAAGGGATTCGGAAAGAGTCTACGCGTCTTCCCTGCTTCCCACTCAGCCATGGCAGATTTCAGTATGTCATAGGTACTATGTCTGAAGCACTTCCTTAGCCCCCAGTAACTACTTACTGGCCAGGGAGAAAGGAACGTCCTGCACATTTACTTCCTTGATTGTGGATGCGGACTTTAGGGCTTGCAGAGGCTGTGGCTAGAAGCACAGGCTTGTCTGCCAGTGTCTGCAAAGGGGCCGAGAGCAAAGAGGTACCTGCTTGGCAGTAGGAAATCTCCAGAATCCTCAAATAAAGCCATCAGGTAATTCCTACCTGCTGCAATTACATGGGCAGAAACTGCCTTGCATTGTAAGTTAAGAGATCTTAGCTCCAAGACAGACAGACAGACAGACAGACAGACAGACAGACAGACACACACACACACACACACACACACACACACACACACACACACTTGTGCACATGTTCCATCAAGCCACCTCTGCCCTCCTTTCTGGTTCCTGTACTTTCTAATTCTTGTATGCAGAGCATGTGAGGCACGAGCCAAGCAGGGCCCGGCACGAACCACCACAGACGTCTCGGGCTTACCTGGAGCACACCAGGTCATGCTACTTGCAGAGAGCTGACGGTCGTGTAAAGGGAGAGGGAAGAGCAAGCAGAAACGGTTATTTTGTCTGCAGGCTAAGGCTCGACATCAAATGAAGGAAGTGGTCAAACTGGGAGGGAAACCATGACATATGTTCCCACGTGGCCTTCCAAAACAAACTGCTGGAAATCGGGGCTATTAGCGCATGAAAGGTCATTTGCCAGGCTTGACTCGCTGTTGTAAAAAAATAAATAAATAAATAGATAGATAGATAAATGTGTCACCTGTGGAAATGCCAACCATGATCAAGGGATTCTAAAATGAAGACCACACTTGTCCGCACAGCTTCAGGGTTCCTGGTGTGTGTGTGTAGTGGAGGGGTGGGGGGGGACACCTCTGGTTTCCCTCAGGGTCTGGGCCTGGGTCCCCACGGAATGATGGATGCTCCAATATAAAACAGGGTCTACCCCAAGATAACTGCGGTGTGCTTCTTTTTATACATCTTCTTCTGCACCTGTTTTGGGGGTGCATGAAATTGCCATTTAAAAGTTTGGTTCAATGGCATTCCAGACATGCCCGTGGTACAAAGCTCACCACTGCTCTCTAGTTCCAGAAGGATGCCATCGTCTCAAGCACAAACTCTGCACACAACTGCAAGCTAACTTCTCGTTCCAAGCTTCCCTCACCTGCTAGCAACATCTCATTTTCTGCCTGGTCTAAGAATTTCATGAAAGTAAAATGACAAATACACTGTTTTATGTGACTAGCTAACTTCACTTAGCAGAATGTCAAGGTTCATCCATGTTGTAGCCCATGTCAGCAATCATTCCTTTTGAAGGCTAAATAATATTCCCTGATGCACTTTTTGTTAGCCATGATATCTATGCATGGGCACCTGGGTTGCAGCCACCAACACCGATTATTTTAACAAGGTGATGAATGTTCTTAGTAGTGCAATGGTGTGCAGGGAGAAGGATGAAGAAATGACTGCTTCAGTCATAACTCTCTATGAGATCTTAAGTTCCAGTGTGTTGCACTGCTGGTAGAAATCACCCAACTAAGAGCAGCTTGTAGGTGGGGGGGGGGTTTATTTTGGCTTATAGGCTTGAGGGGAAGCTCCATGATGGCAGGGGAAAACCATGACATGAGTAGAGGGTGGACATTGGCCCCTGGCCAACATAAGGTAGACAATAGCAATATGAGAATGCGGCAAACACTAGCAAGGGGGAGCTGGCTGTAACACCCATAAGCCCACCCCAATAATGTGTTGCCTCCTGAGGTGTTAATTCCCAAATCTTCATCTGATGGAAACCTAGTATTTCAGAATATCTAAGCTTATGGGGGACACCTGAATCAAAACAAACCACCACATTCTGCCCCTGGTCCATAAACTGCTAACCATACATGATGGAAAATGCAATGCATTCATCCGACTTTAAAAGTCCTTATAGTTTTTATTAATTCCAATGATGTACATGCATACCCATAATCCAAGGTCTTTTATCTTTTTATCTGAGCCATAATACCAACCCCCCCCCCCAAACCCATAATGGCACAGAATAAACATTCACACTGCGAAAGATAGCTTTGGATATAACAAAGAAATATTCAACCAATAAAGATTTAAAACAACCAGGGTAAACATCAAACTCTGTAGCTCTAAGTCCAACAACTAGTCAGAGACAAGTCTCCAAGTCCAATAATTCTAACCAGCAACAAGTCTCTGGTATTTCAATTCTGCCCCTCCAGCTAGGCTACTCACACTCCTGGAAAACTTCACTAGGGTCGGCAGCTTTTCTTAGCAGCCATCTCGTGATCCCGGCATCTCCACTGGGTCTCCACTGCAATCCGTGATTCATCCTCATGGCCCCATGAGTCTCCATGCAGGTAACCAACAAACCTGCTTCACACTGCCCATGGCCATTTCCAAATCACAAGACTGTATTGTAAACTCAATGAGCCTCTCTTACCTGAATTTCTTATACTCCATAATACCAGGTAGGGTGCCAATTTGTTAATCCAGGGGGGAATAAAGCAGACTTTGAAGAACAGGACGCTCCTTTAGCATTCAGGCCCCTTCAAAAGAGTCTACATTCTTTCTGTTGTCTCAATGCAGGTCAGCTGGCTCAATCGCAATGGTTGCAATCTCTCATACAGTTGCAGCTGAACAGGCAAAGATTTTTTTCTGTACCATAACCCTCTGCACACACTAGTCTGCTTCTATGCACTACAATCTTGCACAAGTTCTCAGGACATGGGCATAACAGCAAGTCTCTCACACAAACTGCTTCGAGCCCAGTCCAGACAAAGCTCCTTTTCACCCTCATAAGCCAAACCTCATGGTCCATAGTTCTTACTGGATTCAGGTCTTTCAACTCTCACCACCATAATCCCTCAAGCTGTACTTACAGCACTACAAGGTGTCTCTTAGACCAAAGTTTCAAATTCATCCACATTTCTCTTGCAAATCAGCTCCAAAAGGCCAAAGCCACAGTCAGGTGTCTAGCAGCAAATGATACCACTCCTCGGTACCAACATTACCGTCACAGTCAGGTCACATTGCTGGCAGAAATCACCCGATTAAGAGCAGCTTTTGGGAAAAGAAGATTTATTTTGGCTTACAGACTCTAGGGGAGCTCCATGATGGCAGGGGAAAATGATGGCATGACCATGGCCAACATAAGGTAGACAACAGCAACAGGAGAATATACCAAACACTGGCATGGGGAAACTGGCTATAACACCCATAAGCCTGCCCCCAACAATACACTGCCTCCTGGAAATGTTAATTCCCAAATCTCCATCAGCTGGGAACCTGGCATTCAGAACACCTAAGTTTATGGGGGACGCCTGAATCAAACCACTACATAGTGTTTCACTTGCCAAGAGGACATAAATTAGACTAGTGTTAGCAGGAATTCTCTCTCACACACACACACATACACTCTCTCTCTCTCACACACACTCTCTCTCTGTCTCTCTCTCTCTATCATCTAGAGTTAAGAAATAGATATTTCATCATGACAGACAAGCACACAAACTCAACTGAAGTTTCATGAAACACTTGTTCTTCCCACGCACAATCATGCTGGTATCTTCTATTCTACTCTTTTCTTTTCTTTAAAAACAAAACAAAACAAAACAAAAAAAGGCTACAGGTAGGGAAGATGTCTCAGTGGTTGAAAGGACTTTGCAAAACCTGCTGGCCCAGGTTCAGTTCCCCCATACCCACATAAAGTCAGATGCACAATGTAGTGCATGCATCTGGAGTTTGTTTGTAACGGCAAGAGGCCCTGGCATGCTCATTCCCTTCCCCCTCATATTCTCTCTCTCTGCAAAGAAATCATTTTTCTTGAAGTTACTCTCGGCTTTAATCCCAAAACACTGACCATTAAAAACCTCACAAATGCTCAAAAGTAAAGTCCCAACATCTTTTGGATTGTTCATTCCAGGACCCTTTTCAACTACTACGCTGGACGATCTTAGCTTACTTTCTTTCCCCGTCCATCTCCGGCATGTGCATGTGCGCATGTTTGTGTGTGAGGCTACATGAGCGTGTGCAAGTGTGCCTGCGTGCGCACCCCAGCATGTGCAGGTGCGGAGGGCGGAGACTGAGATGCAGCACTTTCCTCAGTCACTCCCACCTGTTTACCGAGGCAGCGTGAATCTAGATCTTGCTACTTCAGCTAGTCCAACCAGCCAGTTAGCCCCCGGGATCCTTTCATCTCTGCCTCCCAAACACAGGGATTAAAGCCATGCCCACCTTGAATTTATAAGAATACTAGTATCTGAATACAGGTCCTCATATCTGTGTGGCAAGCATCCCTTCACCACCTACTTGAGGTTCCTTTTAACTCTAGTATCCTGAGTTAGGACAAAACTCAACATGGTTTTCCTTTGCGTGATTCCAAAGGACAAGCATTTCACATAGTAACAGTAGCTCACCAAAGGCAGAATATTCAATTTTTTTGAGTGGGGGGGGGGGACATCAGGAAAATGACATTAAATTTAGAAATAATATTTCATTTCAAGAACAACTACATGTTCAGGGGAAAATGAAGAGGAAAGCACAAATAAAATCAAAGTACATTAAAGATGTAAAACATGATAGCTGGAAGATGTAAAAAGGAGGCACAGGGAGAAAGCTATCCGACACTGGGCACGGCAATAACTGTTGGAACAGAAGACCAACAGCAGAGGCCACAAGGGCTAAAATAAGCAAGAAGGGCTCTATCACCCTGGACAGTCTCAGCACAACAAAGAAAAGCTCATGAAATGGACAGGTAACTGGCACAATGGGATAAAATATTTGAGAGAATATAGAATCCCACTCGTGGGTACGCACCCAGAAGGGAATCACACCAATCGCAGCACAGAGCACTTTTACAGGAGCCCAGAGATGGAAACGACCTAGCTATCCGGCACAGACGAACAAAGAGCACGTGTATCAGGCATGGTGGCTCACACCCATGACCTCAGCACTCAGGAGACTGACACTGGAGGATCACTGTGCGCTCAAGACCAGCCAGGGCTACACAGTAAAAATTCCAGGTCAGTCTGAGCTATAGTGAAACTCAGCCTCAAAAAATAATAAATAGGGTTAGAGAGATGGTTCATCAGTTGAGGCACTTGCCTGCAGAGCCTAAAGAACCAGGTTCAATATCCTAGTACCCACCTAAAGCCAGATGCACGGGGGGAGGGGGGGGAGGGGAGTGTGGGCACATGCGTCTGGAGTTTGTTTGCAGTGACTAGAGGTAGTGGCATGACCATTCTCTATCTGCCTCTTCCTCTCTCTCATAAATAAATAAATAAAATATTGAAAAATAATACAGACATACACATACACACGTGGAAAGAGGAGAAAAGGGAAAAATAGGCAGGAGCCACATTCACAGACGTTATGACTCAGCCTTTAAAGAACTTGGAGAAATCATGTTAAATGAAATAAGCCAGACATAGAAAGAGATATAATACATGGTAAACTTGCATGCAGACTCTTAAAAAACAAAACAGCCAAGCATGGTGGTGCACGCCTTTAATCCCAGCATTCGGGAAGCTGAGGTAGGAGGATGGTTGTGAGTTCAAGGCCAACCTGAGACTACACAGTGAATTCTAGGTCAGCCTGGGCTAAAGCGGGCCCCCACCTTAAAAAAGAAATAAATCAAACACTGAATAGAAGAGTACTTAACAAGGGGTGAGGGAAATAGGATAAATTGGTCCAAAAAAAAAAAAAAGTCATGCGATCAGTGAGCTCTGTTACATAGTAATTCCAGGTCAGCCTGGGCTAGAGAGACACCCTACCTCAAAAAATTAATTAATTAATTAAATCAAACATGGAGTGGAAGAGTGGTTAACAAGGTTTGAGGGGAAATAGGATAAACTGGCCAACAACAAAAAAACACAAAGAGTTATAAACAAAGAGTTCTGCTGCATGGTGATTATAGGGTTAATAATATCTACTTACATTCTGCTGAATGTGTGAAGACCCCAAGTATTACACACACACACACACACACACACACACACACACACACACGGAGACAATGGGAGATGATTTAATTAGCTTGATTGTGGTAATCACAGTGTATAAACACATCCAAAGGTCAGGTTACTGTACACCTTAAATACTTAAGATTTGTCAAATTTATGTCAATGAAGCTGAGACGGTAGAACAACAGCATCAAAATCGGATGTGTGATTGCAAGGAGTCTGGCACATTCATTTCAGTTCATTCTCACAATACCCCTAAGCTTGTTCAGGATCCTTGAAATCATCCTCATCTGTTAGGTTTTGTTGACGATGTAGTTCATTAAACTTGACAGATACAAACCAAAACAAGCAGCAAGGTCTAACATTTCTTTCTAATCTAAGTACTATCTCAGCAAACGTTCAACTTTGCACATTTGAATCAACCAAAATTAGACATGCAGTGTTAGAAGAACTGCTTATTCGCGGGGGGGGGGGGGGGGGGGGGTTCCACTCTGTAGCTGAGCTGGAACTCACTCTATAGCCCAGGCCAGCCTTGAACTTATTGCAATCCTCACACCACAGCAAGGTGGGAGCCACCCTGCCTGGCTATTGCTTATTGTTTAACAAAATAAAATTAATTATGTATCTTTAGTCCATTTGACCACTTCCAGGTCAAACAAAAGATGCAAATTACATTAATTTATTTTCATTACATAAATGTTCACTGAGTTTGTATGATATTAGAGAGTCAGGCCAATGCTCAGAGAATTTCTTTTTCTTTTTGAAGAATATTAATAAATTATGTTGCTTTAACCACAATAATTTAGAAAGAAAACAGTCAAGTCCAAAAGGTGGTTGGTGCTTGTCAGTTTTCCATAGAGAAATTTTGAGAAGCACTGTTATGAAATGATCAGATAGAGTACAAATATTCCCAAGGCTGGCTGAATAGTTAAGAGGAAAAGAAAAAACAGCAAAACTAATTCCAGCAGGAGTTCATGAACAAGCAAGCTTTTAAATACAGTGAACTTTGGCTCTTTTTTCTTATTAAAGTCAGTACAAATAATCCTTAAAACCAAAAACAAAACTTAAATCACTAGAGTTTGAGAAAATATTGTATGACTTTACCTGACCCCGCATTTACTTTCCTATTTTATCTAAAACAGAATGGATCCCGGAACATGAATGCCCACACACTGTGATCCTTACCCACTTCCCGCCCCGGTGCCTTCAATATCACCTTCAGGGCTACAGAGATGACTCAGCAGATAAAGCGCTTGGTCATGACCAGAGTTCGGACCCCCCAGCACCCACTTAAATATTGGGTAAGCATGGTAGCCTGCCTGTGAACCCTGGGCTCAGGAGCAGAGACAAGGACTCAGGCTGAGGTGGTTAATTAGACTAGCTGGACTGGAAAACTCGGGGTTCCAGCGAGGGACCCTGCCTCGGTAAATACAGTGGAGCCAGGGCTGGGAGGCTGGCTGAGTGGGTAAAAGCATTTGCTATGCAGGCATGGCAACCAAAGTTCAAGCTCCAGCACGCCAGTAAAGACAGGCACGGATCATATACCAATGGAGAGCAGCGCTGAAGTTTCCGGGTCAGCAAGAACAGCCCCCTCCTGGCCCACGAGCCCCAGGTTCTGAGAGATACCCCCTCTCCAGGAGCCAATGCAGGAGCTCTCGTCTGGATTCCATGCGGCATGCGCATGAGCACGCACACATGCATGCACTGGACATACATACTTCACACACCCAATGTCAACCTCTGGCATGTGCACACGCATGTGCGCGCACACGCACCCCAGCTCCGTCATCGGCATGAGCCTCAGCCTGCTCCCCCATCTCCCATAGCTTCCCCTCCAATGGGATTTGTTCCCTTCTCTCCATCCAGTTTCAGATCTCCATCCCCAATGGCTTCATGTCCCCACTCTGGTCTCTCCTAGTCATGCTACAAAACCTAAAAGTGGTATGTCATGACCTCCTCACCCAGGCTCACTCAACTCTTAGACCCTGAATAGTATTTCCACAAAAGACAACCTGCTACCTTGAGGTGGTAAATTTCAACAGGAAGAGGAGAACTGTGGTCAGGCTGGTGAGTGGTCCCAGCCCAGCCACGTGTGGGCAGGTGACTACCTCTCCTCATAGGTCTCAAACATGCAACAGCAGTAATGTCCATCTCCCTGGATTCTTGGGGGAATTAAGAGGGACATGGTACCCAGTATGAGCTCAATCCATGCTTCCTGCCCTAAATCCAGGATGGTTGAGGGCCCAAACCAGGGAGGATGAAATAAATTTAAAATTCTTCTTAACAACCCTACCATACTAAAGAGCTTATTTCATAGTTTACCTATTAGAAGTCTAGAATATTGGATAAAAATAAACTTTTGTTTTACTCAACATCAAAGAGCTCTATTAGAGAAATTCCGTTGGCTTTCCTATACCTTTGACTTCACCAACTCTGATGACAGAACACACCACATCTAAAAGCTGAGGGCAAGAGGAATGCTGTCCGAAACAGGGACTTCAAAGGGCTTTAGTAAGAATAAAATTCCACTGGAGTCACAATAGGCCCATTTTTGCTTTTGTCATAAGCACTATACTGGAGAGTTGGGGGCCTGCTGCCAAGTGTGGGGGGGGGGGGGGGCTTCCACAGGTGGGACGGACCCTGCAACAGAACCAGAGTCTGCAGTACCATGGAAGTGTGCATCCCAAGTGTTTTTTGTTTTCAAGTACAGAGAATGAGATCCTTCCTCTGTTAGCAGCTAAGGAAGACACCTTTGGGGATGAATTTACACAAGGAAGACTCCTTTGACAGGAAACAAAAGACTGGGAAGAGAAAGATGTGGAGAGAAGGGAGATAATGAGTAAGTCCCAAAAGATTTAAGTGAGACTGTGGACGTGGCAGACGAGCCACACAATCGAGTGGGTCCAGCCTGGGGTAGCAGCTTTCCAGGCCCCGCATTTTCAAGTCCCTGCGCCATTCCAGGGGCATGCGGGGAGACAACACTGGGCCATCCCAGGCCCAGCACCTTTGGCACAGGTGCACCCACCCCCGTGGCAGCTGTACTGCGGTTTGTTCCCTGACAATGTCTCATGCCTTGGAGTCTCAACAGCCTGGAATTTAGAACTCTTCCATCCTGAGGCAGCCTGTCAGGTCACCTAAGCTTCCGGACTGATCCGGTTCAAATAGCCAGGTTCGGAACGCATCCGGGACACGGCAGAGCTGGGCAGACGCCTGGGGAAGGGATGAAGGTGGACGCGTCCACGGTGCAAAACTGCTGAGGTAGCTTCAGAGGAGGACGACCACAGCTTTCCCTCAGTTACAGCGCGGATGCGGTTACTCTAAGAGGCCCTCGTGCCCAGGCTGAGGCATCCTTGAATTATCATTTTACACTCTTGTCTATGTGCCTTTTTGCCTCCCCATCTCTGCTGTTAGCAGGAGCAGAACAACCCATCTCTTTAGAGACCTTGAAAAACTGACCCAGGTCCTACATATCTCATTCTCTCCTGCACTGACTCCACTCCTCTCAGTAGCCTGTCCCCAGACACATCCCTTGTACCCAGGATCTCATACAAAGGCCTGCTCTACTTTGCTCTTTAGACTTCTAGAACCTTCCTCACCTCCTTCTCTCTGGCTTTGGGTCCCACCATGCTTCCCGTGGCATGGCGGCACATCTCTTCTAATCAAGCTTTAATTCTAAAAGGGGCATTTTGTCTCCACACCTCTCACGGAACCAGCCTATTGCTCTCTCCCTTTTTCTTTCTCTTCCTTCCCTTCTTTCTTTCACCCATCTATCACCCTCTACCCTCCAAATGTCACTGGACTTGTGGCTAGTAATACCTGGGCCATTCTAATAATCTGTATTGGGGATCCTAAGAATCATCACTGATCAACATCCCCTAAAGAAGCCAGTGTGCAAAATTCTGTTTAAAGCCCAGGGAGACAGAGCATGCTGGTTTTTACAGATCTTAAATCCAGTGGAGAGTACAGAATACCAAGTAATAAAAGATACTCCGTGATTCAAGACCACATTAGTATGCAGTATGGGCAAAAACAAGACTATGCAATTTTCCAAAGGGAGTCTGGTGACAGGGGAAGAGAGCTCAAATGCCTTGCCTGTCTATGGGCCAGGCAAGTAAGTGAGTGGCTGGTGCATCATTTCACCTTGTTTAATCTCTCTGAAGCCTTTCACCGAGGCAGGTGGCCTTAAACTGCAACAGGAAGGACAAGTGTGAAGGTCAGAGTCCAGGTAAGTAGCCACGCAGGCAGGGAACAGTCAGCAGGTGAGCGCCCCTTCCTGACCCCTGCTCTGGTCTCAGTGTGCCTGCTGGAGCTGGGAGGGAGCCCACTACCCCACTTCCCCAGTTAGCAGCACCAGGGGTGTGGTTCTCAAGCTGCACTCCATCCCGAGCCAGCACAGAGGGAAAAGGCAGCCAAGAGCTCCAGGTTCGCTGGAGGCAGCCCTGGGAGGGCTCGTGCTCCTGCTGGCCTGCAAAGTGGCGAAACGAGGGATAGGAAATAAGGAAGCCGCAGTCACCCCCTGACAGCGTGACATCTCTAGATCTTTGTCATCTGTCTCCTGGCTGCTCCCCACCTGGTTTCTTCCTCCTGAGGATGGACCAGCTGCTGCGTCCATCTGTGAACCAGGGCAGGTCCCCTCCACAGGCAGCACAGGCCGAGACCGTCAGCAGTGAGGGGACTGAATCACTGCTCCACACTGTCACCCTCAAGTACCTTAGAAGTTTCCCTAGACTTTATGGGAACCCAACTGGAACTAAACCCGAGATTCGTACAAAAAAAAAGAATTTCAGGGAGAATCAAAATCAGCCAAGTTGGAGGTTTGATCAAGGATTTGAAGAAAAGCAGAGAAAGAAAGCACAGTGCGAGCCCGCCAAGGGCTCCTGAGGGCATGGGGGCAGGAGGGCACTCAACTTCCTCAGCATTAGGCAAACATACCATGTCAGGGGCGCTCAGGTTACAGCTCAAAAGGTTGCTACGAAACCTTTACTCTCCCTTCTCTTTTTCTCTTGTTTGATTAAACAGATTCCTGGTGGCTCTGGGGGTGCCTTGGATGGAATTATAATCTGACAAGGTAAAACCAGAAGCCACTAGGGTTGTTTAAGAGGTTTGTCCTTTCCCTATAAATAGGGATCCTGGTGAAATTTCTAGAAAACTGCAGACTTATTTATAGCTAGAAATGGAGAAGGGCTTCACTCAAACTCCGGATGAGGGACTCCTTTCTCTTTCGCATGTCCCCCAACTTTGCCTGTCTTCCTATGAAAAGATCTAAAGATGTCAAGATAAGACAAGGTCCCCGTGGACCATAGCCAATGGACTCACTGAGGCCACGCCTAGATCCACCTACAAATTCTGCTTAAAAAAAAATTTTTTTTAAATATATATAATATCTCCATGCCTGTTTCTCCAAAGGTATTAGAGTGGGTGGGGAACAATGAATGTATGGAAATGATCCTCACAATTGGAAGAAAAGAAGGAAAATGTAAAGAAAGAAAGAAGGAAGGAAGGACGGACAAGAAAGAGGGAAAGGAGGAGAGGGAAGGATAACGAGAGAAGGTAGAAAGATCTGCCAAAATTTGGCTGACTCTTTCCCTCTGAACTTGTTTTTTCCTATTCACTTTTGTTTTTCCTGAGTATGGTATGTTGGAGGTGGAAGGCTTGTTAGAGAGATAAAGGCAGAATTAAGCAGCTGGTAAACAAACTTCCACCAGAACTTTCCATTTCATCAGTAAACACACAGTACCCATGTCTCAACTTGGACTATTGTGATTAAGCAACATGATTGTAAAAGATAAGAATTTAAAAAAAAACAACCTGTGTCTAATGGTTTATGTTTTCTCCAGATGACATGAAAATCAGCAATAAGTCAGTAATAACTTTGGAATTTCAGATGCTTCTCACGCCCTTTCCTTACCTTTCACATAGGTGGCAGAGTCTCAAAGATGCCTTGATAAATAATGTGAAAGGGACTTTGCATTCAAAAACAAAAAGGGGAGGTTAAGGATGTGATTGGAGACTCTGGACAAAAACATGTGGTTCTACAAAACAAGGACCCAGGCTTGGCTTCTGCAAGATTTCTACGAGGACGAGGGCGGGTGGTGTTCTCATTAATTCAGGGGATACACAATAGGGGGAGGTCTGGATGATTTGATGGACAGCTTTTGGAAATGATCTTCTGCTTGGCAAAACACTGCCTGGATAATCTTATTCACAGGGAAGGAAATGCAAAGACGTGTTGCTAAAACAGGAGAGGTAATTGCAGGGCACGAATCGAGACCTGCACCACGCAGTGAAGAGTAACTAAATTAGTCCCATCATGGGCTGCAAATCTGGACTTCATTTCAAGAAGTGCCTGACCCTCACTTCTAAGCACCAAGACCAGACCTGTTGGCCCTAATGTTTTGTTTGCTCTTATGCTGTAGGCCTGGAGAACTGTAAACATGAAGCCAAGAAAGTGTACCATTCCATTCCATCTCAGGCAGCTCAAAAGACTTAGATCCCAGGGACTGGGGAAATGGCTTAGTGGTTACAGCATTTGCCTGGGAAGCCTGAGGACCTGGGTTCGATTTCCCAGGACCCACGTAAGCCAGATGCACAAGGGGGCACATGGGTCTGGAGTTTGCATGCAGTGGCTAGAGGCCCTGGCGTGCCCATTCTCTCTTTCTCTCTCATAAATAAATAAATATTAAATTAAATTCAAAAAACGTAGATCTCTATGGCTACAAGGGAAAACTTGTGGTTCTCCAATAATACTTCAGTCTCCTTGGGAAAACTCAAGCAGCTGGATGGGCAGCACCCTGTGGAGCAGCCCACTCCACCTCCACCCACCCGGTCAGACCATCCGCTCTTCAAGCAAGCATTCGCCCAGCTGCTGGTATGTGTCAGGACTCAAGACTACTCCTTTAAGAGATCATTCTTCTAAAACTGAGCCCAAACCTTTCTTGAAAATCTACCTTCGATCCCAGTCTCTCCTTGCTGATGAAACGGATGGATGGGATATCCACGTTCTCCTGGCTATACACCTGTTCTCTGACCACAGCAAGAAGCCCTCCCCTCCCATCTGAAGAGAAGCCTGGAGGGTCTGAAGACACTGACAGTGGGAATGAGTGGCCAGTGCATTGCACACTTGTCACTTATTAACACTACCTATCGGGAGATGGTTCAGTGGATAAGGACTCTGCAATGCAAGAATGAATACCCGTATTGCGATCCCCAGGCCCCACCAAAAAGCCAGAAGCTGCAGTGGGCTTCTGCAATCCCAGCACATCCACGGCCAGAAGGGAGGCTGACTTGAGAATTTACCAGCAGCTCTAAGGCCAGTGAGCCTGGCAAAAGGAGTGGTGAAAAACAAAGAGACCCTGACTCAAGCAAGATGGAAGGCCAGGGTACCCCAAAGTTGTTCTCTGACCTCTACATGTGCTTCATGGCACATGCATGCCTACATTCACAACACACACCACTAACAGCATAAACTATTAAAAGATTATCTTAGCCAGGTGTGGTGGTCACGCCTTTAATCCCAGCACTCAGAAGGCAGAAGTAGGAGGAACGCCGTAAGTTCGAGGCCACCCTGAGACTACATAGTGAATTCCAGGTCAGCCTGAGCTACAGTGAGACCCTACCTTGAAAAACCAAAAAGATTATCTTCTACTTCCTACACTACCATTTTGATCAACACAATTGAAAGATAATTTACTGGCTGACACAGAATAAATTAAACCTTATTCTAAGTTCCTCAGATCTTTTATGAATGATGGATTCCACTATACTATTCAATAATATTCTATCTCTACTCTTCTTTTTGAGGCAGGGTCTCACTCTAGCTCAGGCTGACCTGGAATTCACTATGGAGTCTTCTCAGGGTGGCCTCGAACTCACGGTGATCCTCCTACCTCTGCCTCCTGAGTGCTGGGATTGAAGGCGTGCGCCACCACGCCCGGCTCCTATCTCTACTCTTTATCTACCCCTTTATAAACCTATAAAATCCAGAAATATTTAATGGAAACACAAAGTAGAGAAAGGAGAGGTTTAGATGGGGCAGGAGTAGGCTTTTTTTTTTTCCTTAACATTGAGAAGAACACATTTGTCATTTCATACTGTAGCAAAGAAAATGCTGCCTGATTCTTTCCATATTGTGCATCATTTATTTCAGGTGGGTTTTTTAAATGTTTTTTTTTTCATATGTCTAATATGAAAGACCAAATTCTTCCCTTGTTGGGGTTGACAGCTCTACAGAATGCAGCTCAGCCCCAATTTGTAGTCATTTCTTCTCAAAAAGCCTCAGGTGCTCTGACGCAGAGGCTGCCAGGCCCTCAGCTGGCTGTCTGGAGAAGCAAACAGACACTAAGCAAATCTGGAAAGATTCCAAAACCCCACTGGCTCTATCAATGCCTCAACTGTTTTCTCATGAGGTATTAGAAACATAAAACTTTGTTTCGCACCATCTCAGGAGTTGGAACACCAGAAGCGCATCAGCACTAGATTCAACAAGATCTTCAAACTTCAGCTACTAAAACACATAGCAGGAGCCATTGGATATCCCAAGACTGAAGATGACATGGAACTCCAGGCAGCTCTTTGGACCAAGAGTTTTATTCAGTGTCTGAGTAAACCCCAGTAATCAGCCCCACACTTGAGCATTTGCCATTCAAAGTAAATGGAATGACTGAACACAGTATTCATGAGCTATGCCAAGTATCTAAGTGCTCCAAGATAGCTCAGGCTGTTTTCCATTTAGATAAAATAATGTAGGATCGAATGAGAATTAAATGTACAATGCATGGCAAACTGAAGGCAAAATGCTGAGATCAAAAATACTCTGAGAGCACCTCAGAAAATATAATGGAAGTCGATAGATAATATGATTGGATATGAAAACAAAATTATAGCCAAGTAATGAGTTTGTTAAAGCTCATGCTGTAAATAGGCACTGTGATTTTAAAAAAAAAAAGTGTGCCCCTACACATGAAGATTTTTCCATTACCCATCCCTTCTAATTTTCCTGACAAAATAAATGTATATATAGAAGGACTATTAGAAAGCTTTGTCGGGCTGGAGAGATGGCTTAGCAGTTAAGCGCTTGCCTGTGAAGCCTAAGGACCCCGGTTCGAGGCTCGGTTCCCCAGGTCCCACGTTAGCCAGATGCACAAGGGGGTGCACGCGTCTGGAGTTCGTTTGCAGAGGCTGGAAGCCCTGGCGCGCCCATTCTCTCTCTCTCCCTCTATCTGTCTTTCTCTCTGTAGCTCTAAAAAAAAAAAAAAAAAAAAAAAAAAAGAAAGAAAGAAAGAAAGTTTTGTCATTCAATCCCATGTATCTTTTTTAAAGAATTTTTTTTAATTTTTTATTCATTTATTTGAGAGCGACAGACACAGAGAGAAAGCAAAAAAAAAAAAAAGAAAGCTTTGTCATTCAATCCCATGCATCTTTTTTAAAGAATTTTTTTTAAATTTTTTATTCATTTATTTGAGAGCGACAGACACAGAGAGAAAGACAGATAGAGGGAGAGAGAGAGAATGGGCGCGCCAGGGCTTCCAGCCTCTGCAAATGAACTCCAGACGCGTGCACCCCCTTGTGCATCTGGCTAATGTGGGACCTGGGGAACCGAGCCTCGAACTGGGGTCCTTAGGCTTCACAGGCAAGCGCTTAACCGCTAAGCCATCTCTCCAGCCCCCATGTATCTTTTTTAAAGGGCAGATGCATGTGTGGGCACATGTGTGAGCGTGCATGTGAGTGTGCTGCAGAGGCATGTGGAGGTCAGAGGATGTTTGGGTTGTCTCCTCACTTTAAACCTCATTTGAGGCAGGGTCTCTCCTGGACCTCACTCTCTTGTTCCTTGCTGAGCTTGTAGTGAGCGTCCAGGAATTTGTCCTGTCTCCACTTCCCATCTGGCTTTTTAAAACATATTTTTTTATTTATTTGTGAGAGAGTGAGAAAAAGAGGGAGAGACAGAGACAGAGAAAGAGAGAAGGGGGAAGGGAGGGAGGGAGAATATGAGTGTGTCAGGATCTACAGCCACTGCAAATGAACTCCAGACACATGTATCACCTTGTGCATCTGGCTTTATGTGGGTACTGGGGAATCAAACTCGGGTCTTTAGGCTTTGCAGGCACGTGCCTTGACCACTGACCCATAGCTCCAGCCCCTCACCTGGCTTTTTACATGGAGTCTGGGATCAAACTCAGGTACTGAGGCTTGGGCTGCTTGTTTTATCCACTGAGCCATCTCACCAGCCCTCCATCTGTGTAAATCACAAAAATTTAACATGTTTATAAAAATTACTGTAAGCATGACATTACAGTCTAAATGCAATCCTTCAAATACATAATGCCTCATATAAAGCTTACACAAATATTGAGGAAAACAGATGCCCACAAAACTACTGTTTATGGTTTCCATCAGGTAAGTTGTCCACAGTGAAATCTAAGTGCCTTGTACTTATGCAGCTCCCCTACCCCTCTCATTCTTTCTTTATGCTTAACTCGATTAAAACATGCAACTGCCTGATGATCTAACAATCAAACCCCTTTAAGCAAGTTAAAACCCGGTTATATTGAGGTTCTGCAGTTCTTCTGCCAATTATTAAATGCACAAGTCATTAAAAAAAAAAAAACTGGAATGAGGGCAAGAAAGCTGGTTTGGTGGTTAAAGCACTTACTTGCAAACCCTGCTGTCCTGGGTTCGATTCCCAGATACACAAAGTGGAGCATGTGTCTGGAAGTTGTTTGTAGTGACAACGGGCCCTGGTATGACCATGTACTTGCTCTCATTCTCTCCCTCTTCCTGTCTTTCTTGCAAATAAACAGTTAAAAAAGCAAAAAGGTGGGGTGGGGTTGGAGAAATGGCTCAATGAGGTACAAGCATCTGGAATTTATTTGCAATGGCTAGAGACCCTGGTGTGCCCATTCTCTCTCCTCTCCTCTCTTCTCTCTCTCATTGCAAATACATAAAAAATATTTAAAAATTTAAAAAAGCAGGGCTGGAGAGATGGTTTAGCAGTTATGTTTAACTTTCCAGATCCCACATAAGCCAGATGCACAAAGGTGAGGGAAGCACAAGGTCACACATGCCCACTAGGGGGGCGCAATCATCTGGCATGCGATTGCAGTGGCTGAGGCCCTGGTGTGCCAGTTCTCTCTCTCTCTCACTCTAAAATAAAATAAAAAATAATTTAAAAATTTAAACAACATGCATAAAAAGTAAACAAAAACAAAAATCTGGAACAAAATATGTTTTATAAGCTAAAATATGACTTATAAGGTAGAAAGATGACTTAACAGTTAAGGCGCTTGCCTGAGAAGCCTAAGACCCAGGTCCGCCCCCACCCACCCAGTACCCACGAAAGTCAGATGCACAAGGTGGCATATGCATCTGCAGTTTGTTTGCAGTGGCTAGAGGCTTAGAGGCTCTGGTGTGCCCATTCTCTCTAATACATACACACACATATACGTACTAACTATGGGCCCCTATCCACGTAGTGAATAAGCTGTGTGCAAATTCAGCATCCTGAGTGGAGAACGTAACACTGTTATGTTAACAAGCGTAAACGTTTTAAGGATTTACTGATTTTCTAATCTACAAGGATCTTGTAAGGTTTCCAAGCACCTTAGAAGCTTCTATATCCTCCCCAGTCTTTTAGCAAGGAGCCATCACCAGCCTCACTTTTTCAATCAAGGCTATTTACCTGGTGAACATGCGCAGTACCTTAGCAACGCAACAAAACACAGACAACCTAGCTAATTTAAATATGCAATGAATACTGTGCCACTTCTTTATCCTTAGCTAATTTAAATATGCAATGAGGACTGTGCCACTTCTGTATCCTTAGCTAATTTAAATATGCAATGAGGACTGAGCCACTTCTGTATCCTTAGCAGTATTACTCTGTGTAGGCAGCTAAAGAATAGGAAGAACATGCACAGACAGGATAAAGTAAAACTTGCTGAGTCAACACTAAAAACCAACCATTTTCATTAAGAACCTCAATATCAGAAAGGCCAAAAGCTTGGCACAGGTCACGTGTGTGTGTGTGTGTGTGTGTGTGTGTGTGTGTGTGTGTATCACTAAGTTGCTCCAAAGAAACAAACAGAAACATAAAAGCTAAGTGAGAAGTTTAACTGCCCAGGGAGTTGCAGAAAGAGCAAACAGAAGGAACTTTCTTGAAACGTTTGATCCATGTTTGTGTGTGTGGATGTGTGTATGATGTGTGTACGTAAAGGAGCTGTGTCAAAGGGAATCACCCAGCCCTTGCCTCAAAGGAAATAAGGGACAGTTTATTCTGGAGCCAAATACAAGTGACCATGGCATAGGAACACAGATTCAGTTACCTCAAGTTCCATGTTCTGAAGTATTAACAACGTCATGATCAAAAGAAAGTCATAAGCCAAGGCAGTTCTTTTCAACTATTTAATTTATTTATTTAAAACAGGCAGGTAGAGAGAGAATGAGAATGGGTGTGCCAGGGCTTCCAGCCACTGCAACTGAACTCCAGATGCATGTGCCCCTTGTGTATCTGGACTTACGTGGGTCCTGGGGAGTTGAAACTGGGTCCTTTGGCTCTTGCAGCCAAGTGCCTTAACTACTAAGCCATCTCTCCAGCCCTGTTTTGTTTTTTAATGAGAGAAAGAAGAAAAGGGGAATTGGTGTGCCAGGGCCTCTAGCCACTGCAGTTCAGCTCCAGACGTGCGCTACCTCGTGCTCAAATGCGAAGTTGTGCACTTGCCTCACCTTGTCTGTCTGGCTTATGCAGGATCCCAAGAGTAGAACATGGGACCATAGGTTTCACAGGCCTTAGCCACTAAGCCATCTCTCCAGCACCCAAAGCCCTTTTTAAACACATTGGTGGAGACACTGGGTAGACGGGTTACAACAAAGCAAAGAAATCTCTACTATAGGGTTTAGGTGTTACCTGATGATATTCTTGGATCTGGGGCTAATGGAAGCTGGTGGTCTGTTCATATATTATTCCAAAATAGTTTCACCTGATAATCACAGGGATGTTAGGTCAGACCCAAAGGTTGGCAATAAATGATTATTAAGGAGACTAAAGGTAGCCCAGAATAATTTGGCTCTGGGCTGGCCACATTCCAATGTCTCTATGTTGAAGATAGGTACAGCTTGATTTTTTTTTGGGGGGGGGGGGCTCAAGGTAAGGTTTCACTCTAGCTCAGGATGACTTGGAACTCACTATGTAGTCAAGATGGCCTAGAAAGAACTTATGGTGATCCTCCTACTACCTCTGCCTCCTGAATGTTGGGCTTAAAGGTGTGCGCCACCATGCCCAGCCTTTTTTTTTGGGGGGGGGGGGTTAAGGAACTTCAGTGCACAGCACACACCTGCCAGGACACTGAGGACAACATGGGATTGTCAGTCCTCACCTTCCATCCTGCTCGAGACAGGTTCTCCCCTGCTGTTCTGCCACTGTGACCACCAGGCTGGCGGCCCGCAAGCTATGGGATTCTCCTGACTCCACCTCCCATCAGACACTTTCAACCCTGAGCCCTTTCCCCTCTCCCAACCCTCATGAAATGTTTTCCAAAGAACACATCCAAACAAATTTATAAGGTATGATGTCATTTTTTAATGATTTTTATTTACTGTCACACACAATCTCTCTCTCTCTCTCTCTCTCTCTCTCTCTCTCTCTCTCTCTCTCACACACACACACACACACACACTAGGATCTCTTCCTGCTTCAAACTAACTCCAGATGTATACACTATTTTGTGCATCTCGTTTTAGGTGGGTACTAGGGAAGTTAACCCAGACAAAAGACTGCACACCAACACCTTTACCTGCAAAACTATTTCCTCCTGGGCCCCTCAATATTATTTAAAAATTTTTAAACATTCTTTTTTATTTATTCACTTTATTTGAGGGGGGTCAGATAAGGAGAATGGGTGCAATAGGGCCTACCACTTTGTATATCTAGCTTACGTGGATCCTGTGATATCAAACCTGGGTCCTTTGGCTTTGCCAGCAAACACATTAACTGCTAAGACACCTCACCAGCCCCTCATTATTTTTACAGTCATAATTTTTTAAACAAAATATGGGAAGTGTGATGAGAAACAAAAGGCCCCGAAATCAGGGTTTCTATACATTTAGACTCACACAGCCAACCAATCACAGCAGCCAGATGTTCATAAAAACCTAAAGATTTCTTTGGATCTAGCAGAAAACCAACCATAGCTGTACTGGGCCTGACTTTCAAGTTATCATTTCCATTCTCTAGATACCAATCACCTGGGACACTCTGCAAGCCACACTGCCTGATGAATCCCATGGCCTGTTCCCCATTTATGGTGAGAGGATTAAAATGTTTGTCTGTAAACTGACTTTGGAAAGTAAGATCTGCATACATACAGGTCCGTACAGGTCTGTTCTCACGAACACCGTGACGACAGTGTCAAGGATGTACAGGACATTCATCTAGCTCTAAAAAGTACCAAAGCCCTCAATGGCAGTCACTTACTGGGGAACTACCTTCCTATTTCACCATCAACCATCTCAAAAGGTCAAAAAATGGGAATTTCCTTCACAAGATGGGAATTCAGATTGAGACAGTATAAACTTGCAAGGCAATTTGGTAATCTCTAATACAAAGCACTGCAAGCATGCATATTGGCCAATGAGAAAGGCCTTATCCAGGAAGAAGGGAGGTTGTGCCCAACAGGCTAAGTACCCAAACAGCTCATTGGACTTTTTTCCTGTAGAGGAATAGGCAAGATTCCAAGAAGGACACCCCTTCCGCCTCCTGAGAGACCCTGACTCTGAAGCCCGCATGCCCGGCCTTAGCAAAGGTTTGAAGGCCTCGTGCAGGTCCATGTGGCCTTAGTTCCCCGAGCTCAGACTCAGGGGCCTACAAAGCACAGCCGAGTGCTACTCAACAAAAAGAAAAGTTCCACGAATTGTGGCACTGAACTCACGTGACACCCCTTGTGTGGCTCAGCAGATCCCACAAGGACTGGGTGACGACCAGCTCGCGTGCCCTGCGCTGGGCAGAGCGCTCAGGCTCGCTGGGTGGGGCGGCGATTGTATTTCCCTTATGCCTACAACGATCTGGGTATTTAAAACCAACATACCCAGTGAGTTCAATCAGTCTGTTACAAAGCTAGCACAGGGAGTTCTCAAGTGCCCCTCATTCAGTTTCCCTTCATGTTAACATCCTGCGTTACTAATGACACGCTTGTCACAACTAAGGAACCAACACGGACCATTACTGGTAGCACGATTCCATGGCTTATTTTTATCCACTCCAGGACTTCCTCCCAGATATCCATGTGTTTCTGCTCCAGTATCCCTCCAGGAAGATGCTCCCCTTTGCCTGTAAGGCTCCTCGTTTTGGATGACCTCAACACTCTGGAGGTTCTCTGGAAACCACTGCCCTGGGAGGACGAAGCTTTTGTTGCATTCCCCCCTCCATGATTACATAAGGATATGGGTCCGAGGAGGAAGACTAGTGGTATGGAGTGTACCCTGAATGGCCCACACCCCAAAGATTCCCTCGCTAAAGGGCTGACGGCTAGCTTGCAGTACTATTAGGAACTACTAGACCCTTCAGAGGTGGGGCCTGAAGGAAGGAACAGATGTCACCGTGGGGCTGTTTTTGAGGGGATGGTGTGTTTTTGGCCTTTTCTTCTCTGTTTTGGTTTTTCCGGCTGCTGTGAGGTAAGCCTCCTCCTCCCACATGTACCTCCACCACGAGGTACCGAGCCGCCACACTACTAAGTAATGACAGCAAGTGACCATGGACTAGCACCTCTGAAACTATGAACCCGGAGAATAAATCAACGTGTCCTCCTTTAAATTGATTTATCTGAGCTATCTGTCGCAGAGATGACCAACGACCACAGAGCCAAGCCCAAGGCACCATATTAAAAGTGTCTGATATCAACTTCCTACCGCTGATACTGCACAAAGTAACGGTAGGTAGCATTAGCATTGGCCAGGTTTCCCCTCTATAAATGTCCTTATGATGTTTCCATATATCACACTTTGCAAATACATGGTTAGGAGACAAGAACTATCCACATCTATAGAGAATTCTTCTCCATGGGAAATTTATTATCTTCTCTCACATCTTCATTTCCACCAGTGTCGGCTCCCAGGTCATAACTTTATAGTTCCAGTGTTCCCACTGTCCTAGCTTGGCCCATAGGAACAATTTCAGGTTGATTCCTATATCCTATACCCTGAATTTGCATTTTAAAATTTTCTTTACAGGCCATAAAGATGGTACAGTGCTTAGAGGTATGATAGTTTGCCAGGCGTGGTGGCAAGCTTTAATCCCAGCACTCGGAAGGTAGAGGTAGGAGGATTGCTGTGTGTTCGAGGCCACCCTAAGACTACAGAGTGAATTCTAGGTCAACCTGAGCTAGAAGCGAGACCCTTCCTCAAAAAACAAAACAAAACAGCAAAAAGCTTGATAGCTTGAGACTGGGGAAAAGGCTTAGCAGTTATGGCATTTGCCTACAAAGCCTAAGGACCCAGGTTCAATTCCCCAAGCCCCACGTAAGCCAGATGCACAAGGGGGCACATGTGTCTGAAGTTCATATGCAGTGGCTAGAGGCCCTGGTGTGCCCATTCTCTCTTTCTCTCTCATAAATCAATAAAATATTTTTTAAAAAGCTTGATAGCTTAGGTTTGATTCCCCAGTACTCACGTAAAGCCAGATAAACAAGTGGAACATGCATCTGGAGTTAGTTTGCAGCAGCAGGAGGTCCTGGCGTACCCATATTTTCTCTCTCCCTCTCAAATAATAGATAAATAAATAATAGAAAATTTCCTTAATATCTGTTTCTTTATACTTTTACTAGCAAAATGTTTTACTTTTTAAAAAGGGTGTTGATGAAAAAAGCCAACAGGTGGTGGATTTAGGAGGCAGAGGTAGGAGGAGCGCCATGAGTTCAAGGCCACCCTGGGCTAGAGTGAGACCCTACCTCAAAAAAAAAAAAAAAAAGAAGAAGAAGAAAGAAAGAAAAAGCCAATAGGATCAAGAAGTTAAGCAATTTACTTAAGGCCGCACAGGTATCGAATGGTGGACGTGAGCTTCCTTCCGACTTCAGCAGCCAAACTACTGGATGTAGCTAGCATCTTAGAATTTTCAACATGTACCACATAATATGGTTTTACTTGACTTGGGAAAGTCAATGTCAGAGACACTGGAATGTGGGCTGGAGAGATGGCCCAGCCATCAAGGTGCTTCCCTATAAAGCCTGACAGCGAGGTTCAATTCCCCAATACCCAAGTAAAGCCAGATGCAGAGAGTGATGCATGCATCTAGAGTTTGGTTGCTGTCTCTCCCTCTCTCTCCTTGCAAATAAATAAATAAAATAATTTTTGGGGAAAAAAAAAAGGGTGTTGATGGTTGAGTTCTGTCTTCCTAAAACTCCTATGCTGAAGTCTTAACCCCCAGTACTTTTTTTAAAAATTTTTGTTGATATTTATTCTTATTTATTTGAGTGCGACAGAGAAAGAGGCAGATAGAGAAAGAGAGAGAATAGGCGTGCCAGGACCTCCAGCCACTGCAAACGAGCTCCAGATGTGTGCGCCCCCTTGTGCATCTGGCTAACGTGGGTCGTGGGGAAACAAGCCTTGAACCGGGGTCCTTAGGCTTCACAGGCAAGCGATTAACCGCTAAGCCATCTCTCCAGCGCCACCTGCCCCCCCCCCCCCCCCCCCCCGCCCAGTACTTTAGAATGACAACTTATTTAGATCTGGGTTACTGGAGAGTTAAAAACAAAAGTCAAAATGGAATGAGGCGGGCTCTTAATTTAGGATGAGAAGTGCCCTTCTGGGAAAGCAGCAGCAGCACGCAGGAAGACGTGGGGGGGGGGGGATAGTGCTTTTACAAGCCAGCGGGCACCAAAGACGGGCACCAAAGACTGGCAGCAAAGGCACCACGATTACAGGATGGGCCTGGGGCAGATCCACCCCCACACTGCAGAAGGAACGAGTTCTGCTGACGCCTTAACCTTGGACTTCTAGCAAGAGGCAACGGACTTCGGTTATTTGTGACAGTTGTGCTACTTTGCCAAGGCGGCCTGAGTAAACTACGACCACGGTGACCAAACTCTCACTTAAGTTTAAAACGGTTCATAAAGTTTGTAGTGAAAACAAAGAAGGCACGTATGCAAGCATCTGGCATGCACGCTGGAAGCCAGAGGTCCAAGTCTGCATGGCGTTTAGCGTTAGATTTGTTTGTGAACAAGATTTGGGACAGTGCTTTCCGATGCCGCAATTTCCCTGCATAGTTTCCCCACACCTGCAAGGCTGCTCGGCGTTCCTTGCCAAGCACACCTGCGGGCACCAGCCCCAGCTGCCCTTCTCGTACAATCAGCACCTTCTTCCGCAAGCGCAACGCCAGCTCCACGGGAGCCAAGCCCCTCCCAGGGGACCTTCGGGGCGACTCCGCGCGGGGCTGACAGATTCCCGGCGTGCAGCACGCAGAGCTAGGCAGGTGTCGGCAGGTCACCGTTCCCGGCTCCGTCTGGTAACTGGGTTGTGCCACTGTCGTTGTCTCAGTGTCACAAGTGGCCCAGTGCCCTACAACTCAGACCACCACAGCATCCTAAGCACGGCAATACCAATTATCCAGCACTCACGGCCTAAGGACTATTCCACACGCGAGGATGCGCAAGCAAACTCCAGGCTTTTGAACAAAGACACAAGACAGCAAGGTGCCCACAGAGTGAAGACAGGCAGGGGCAGGCTGGACTCCCACCTGACGTCTCGTGCCATACGCAGTGACCTTGATCGAGGTGAAATCTAGGCCCCCACATAAGTCAGTGACACAAAGTCTCCCCCACCACCACCCTGTGCCCCTTGTTAACTGGAAGAAAATAAACTGCAGGTGACAGAATAGGTCCTGAAGTATTCATCTGGAAATTATTTTCACTATAAAAGCTCTGATTTATCTGCATTTTTATGCCTATATTAAAACTCAAATGAAGTCATTAGGCTAAGGCCAGCTCTGAACGCCTCTCGCCTGAGGACGCATTCCACTTGCAACCCCCAGAGCTCTGTTATAATCCTTCAAATTATTAAATAATTGCAGTGTTTCCCCTGGGGTCACATTTGGCAACAAAACACTGGCCTAAATGAACCAATGATATGACCCAGTGAACAACACTTATGTTTTTAACTTGCTAGAAGCACAGGATGAGATACTTTGGAGGTAAAAACTGGGGAGGCAGGTGGAGAGTATTAGGCACAGTTTGAAGGGTGTTGGGGGGTGAACAAACACGTGAGTGTGGGAAATATCACAGTGTCAGATCCCCCGCCAACATCATGCAGGGACAACTCTCCACTCCGATCCTAGTTCTCCTCCATTTCGGGAGTACCTACAACCACGAGGAGAAAAGCAAGCATATGGCCCTGTCCTTCTGGACATTTCGACAACATTGGCTAGGCTGCTTTGGAAAATCCCATTTTATCTCCTACAGCTATATGACCTCAAGTTGTCATTTCAAATAAAGTGTGCTTCCACTGATTTTTATGAACACAGACAAAAGCCCCTACAACCCTTTTTTTCCCCCTAAACCTTGCAGAACCCCTTGCAAACCAACTGTAGTTGCTATGTAGGGTTATTTGTTTCTAAGGCAACAGCGTATATCTAAGTACTAATGGCCTGTCCTTTTGCCAGGCAACAAACAGCCTTGTGATGCAACTGCACCTGTCTCGGCTATGTGTTACTATGGAGATGCTCCAGTTGCTATGGCTACCATCACGCTAATCGCCTAGCAAAGGCAGACATCCAGCAGTCTTCTCAGAGAGCCCAGCCGTTCCTCCCAGGCTCTTGCTGAAGACTGATTGTCTAGGGCCTGTGATGGAATGTACAAGAACTTCATTAATGCCGTTTCTGAGGCTCGCTCTATGCTCCCTGCTGCAGGGCGAACCCCAGACTAGAAGAATCTGCAGGAAGTGGACTGTACAACTCCTCCATCCTCTGACATGACCATTCCCAATAAGCATAAACCTGGACTCCAGAGGCAATTTCTCTTACATGGATAGTCACAACAGAAACATTTCTAACATGTCTTTTGAATTTTCTTGGTTGGGTTGACAATGGATTTCATAAAACCAAGCACCATGAATAGATTTAAAAAAGAAACCCTCTTTGACATCTGGTTCTGTGTTATTTGGCCCTTTCCTGGAATCTAACACTAACACGTTTCTTAGAACAGTGATATACTACTTAACCCTCCCCTGTAATTATCTAGCTGTTAAAAAAAAATAAGGCACTCTGTTGACCTCAGTCTCAAGACTAATGGGCATGTGAGGAGGGAAAAACCACCATTGTTCTCTGATGTTCTTGAAGAGGCCAACACTGGGTAACCACAACAAAGCCATCACTCAGGAGCCAGTCCACATGGAGACAGGAGTGACAACTGACCCAGCCTTCTCTCAACATCTGTGAAGACGGTTAGGCTCTGGGAGGACAGAATCCTTTGCTTGACTCACTCCTGCACGTTTATTCCAACAAAATGTGACACACAGAGATATAGAAGCTGTCAACTTTGTTTTGTCAATGCTTCGACGCAGGAAGACATCATTTCACCCACCATGAAGCCTTCTGGAAACATTCCCCCAAAGCAGCAGAAGCGGTAAGGTTTGCAGCCAACACAGCAATGGATAGACCGCCTAATCCTCGGTTTCTTTCTCATCTATCTGCAGTTATTTTCAAAATCTCATGCAGCTTATTAAACTAGTCTCAGTGCCTTCTCTGCCAAAACAATGCAATTTCAGTAGATATACGAAAGATAATCTGATAAGTCTGATTTGCTTACCTTTGATATGCCTGAGGAGTGGGAGGTGGGTGGTAAGGTGTCTTTTTCAAAGCCTGAATTAGATTTTGTCTATACTCTGGGTCTATGCACCACAAAGACCCTTTCCCAATACTCTGCAAAGAAAAATGAAACACAAAAGTGTTAAAAACAGAATTAAGTATTTTGCAGTAAGTAGCTATGCTAGTTATTCTAAAAAGCTTCTCATTTATTTATTGACTGTTGGCCAGCCTTAAATGTTGTCCTCTGACAAACAGAACAATGTAAAACACTATTTTTCCTCATATTAAACATAACAGACCACAATGAACATGCTGCTACCAGATTATGCCAATTCAATGATTTGTATATCAAGACTACCCCATATGTGAATATCCTTTACTATTTTTGGTATCAACGTTGACAACTGTATGAATCCTCTTATAAATATCTTCTAGCTGATATGTTTCAAATGTTGCCTAAGAGAGCTGGGATATCCTTAATTCTCCATTTCTGCTCTAAACCACATTACATTGGTACCATCTTACAAAAATAGAAAAGGAATCCACTTTTTTTTTCCTACTTTTCCTAACTTGCTCACAAAAGAACATTTATGCTTGGAATGGAATTTATAATTACCTTCCCCAAGAAACAAAAGATCTCAAGAAACAATGGCAAACCTAAGCCCAAAGCCAATATTTAATTTTTGGATTCCTCAGTTCACAGCAAGCGGCTCCCTGCCCCTAAAACTCGTAGATTTAGAAGGCGAACTCGGAAGTTCACATTTCTGAAAACTGTCCCATAGAGAGAGGGAAGGTTCCTCTGAGGTCCACTTTTGGGCTGGATGGAGACATTTGCTTTATGGTCAGTATAACTGAAACAGAAGAAAAAGAAGGAAGGAACAGAGCTGCCTCTAAGGCCATTGGAGCTGGGCAGCAGGCCAAAGGGCAGTGGCTGACTGTGGCTCTCAAGTGACCGAATGTACCCAAACTGTCTGATAAGGTCATGTGTAAATATTTACTGATTTGGAAAGAAAAGAAGTTAAATTACCTGCCCCCATGCCATGTTTCCAGCCACGGCCTCCCTGTTCTCCACAACTGCTATACTCCCTGCAGCCCGCTGTTGTCTTCCGGTGTTTGGAAAGCAAAGAAAACCTTTTGACTAACCTAGTGGGGAAAGTCCATGAAAATCCCATCACAGGGGCACTACACCCAAGTTCTTCCCAACATCTTTAAAGGATCTTTAAAAAAAAAAAAAAAATCTGTATTTCAGTCATCAGGTCCCCAGTTTTCTCACAACGTTTATGTATTCACAGCACACATTAAAAGAAAACCCACGACTCAGTAGAAGCAGCCATCAAGGCAATGGGAACGGCATCCAGTGTGCTGGGAGCAGGGGAGTCCCACAGAGCATGGGCCGGAAGCCAGCACCTGGATCCACCCACTTCCTCAGCCCCCGAAACACCTACTTAACCATCAACGCTCAGCTTAATCATCTGGACTTTAACTAAAAGCTGGGTGCACACACACATGCGCAAACATCAGAGGCCAGCCTTAGGAACAGAGTCTGCTTTTTGGGGGGGGGGGGCAGAGTATCTCACTGGCCTGAAGCTGCACAGTTGGGTGACACTAGCTGGCCAGAAAGCCCCAGGGATCCACCTGTCTCCGCCTCCCCAGCACTGGGATTACAAGCGCACTGTCACGTCCAGAATCTTAAGTAGCTCTTGGGATGGACCTCGGGCTTTCCCCTGCTTGTGAGGCAAACACCTTCCCAGGCCAGACCTGAAAGACCTTTAACTTTGGAAAGTTCAACACCCCTCCACAGACTTTCCTTTCAAGTATACGTTTTCAAGTCTGGCAGAGTTCACAGGACCTGATGAGACTTTCCAAATAAAGCAGACGGGCCACCCAATCAGCTGCACTGAATCTTCCATCTTTTCCTGTGGAAAAAGCTGCACGGCTCAGTTTTTAAACGAAAGCAAGCCCAAAGAAAAATAAGCCAAAAGTGAGGGGTGGGGAGGCATGGGGAAGGCAGGAGAGACCAGGAATTACCAAACGGCTGAGGCAAAACACCACCAAAGTCTGCCAGCTGCTCAGCAGTGGGGAGCTGGCCTGATCCCATCATCAAAGGCTCCCAGCAGAGCCCTGGGCCAAGGGACTAGCACACAAACCTGGCCCCTAAGGGACACAGAGGACCACAGCCAGCACGCAGCCCAAACACTGCTGCAATAAGATGATCTCAGCACTGGGAAACTAATGTCTTTTGTTCTCATCGCCATAGCGTTCACGGCGGGGTAGTTTAATCTTACAACAGAAAGTACTCAGGACAAAGCCATGGAGTTCCACCACTTTCTCAGGTAAGGAACTACCAGCCAAGAGTCTGGTTTTCCTAATCCCAACTTACATATCTTATTTACAGTGCTGTTATGCTATTAAAAAGAACTCAAGATTCGTGCAGGAGGACCAAGTAAGTGATATAGGTGAAGGAAGACTGGGTAACAGCAAGGATAGTTTGGAGCCACATGGCCATTCCTGGGGTTGTAGACCATTCCGCCATTGGTGAAGGACAGCCAGGTACAAGGCCCCAAGAAGACGTGGTACTGAACACCTACCCCACTGGCAGGTACCCAGTAAATAAGTGACAAGTTCAAGTATGCTGACAAATAGGCCTGGGTTTCATTGTAGCAACTGAAGGACTTTTAGCTCCAACCACGGTGGCACCAGGGGTGATCCCAGCGGACTGAAGACCGTAAGAAGGGGATAACACGGCCAGCTCGTCATAGGCACTGGTGCTCTTGGCTGAGCTCTCTGGCATGAGCAGGTAACTCCTTCTAATCAGTCCTGTCTGCCTGCTATGCACCCCACACTCCAGGCACTGGAGACTGTGACTTCTCTTTTGCTTAGGTAGCCAACACTTGACTGAAACCATCAAGCTTCTAGAATTTTCTGTTCACCCAAGTCTTAGTATCGTAAATACAGAGCTGGGGTTTTAAAATCTGGTCAGTACATGTGGCCAAATGCACTGATATTCATTAACTGGGGGTGGGCTGGGGGCGGGGAGTCTCTCGGGCTTTAGCTAAGGAACAGTGCCTACCCTGACCCATTCTGGAATTTTATAAGAGGTCTGAAATTGACAGTGGTATGTCTTACTAACCAGGCAGGCATTGATTATGCCTCAATAAATCTTCATGTGCTGTCATTCCAAAGAGAAAAGAAATAACTGAATAATAAAAGGCTTGGGGTGGGGGGACTGCTACACACCCAAGGGAAGGGACCCTGCCAAAGCCTATGGTGTCGCTGGGACACAGCATTAGGCTCCGAGCTTGGGCGTGAGGAGAGCCAGAGAGGCTGGTAGCACACACCTCACTGTCAAGCCTTCTTCTAGGTTTCATGTGACAGTTTAGAATAGTAAAATGGTTTACTTGAAAACTTTTAAAATGGAAATGTACAGAGGAGAGAGTGCTCAAGTTTCTATGGTCAGAGGGAAAAAAATGCACTGAGTGGCCCATACAGGAGGGAAGGATGTAATTTGATTACAGTTGTGTAATAAGTTTAAGAGTCAGAGCTTTTATGGAAAGATCTGCATCTCATCTGAAAGCAAAAATGTGCAGTACAGTCTTCTTTAGGGACATAACTGGACACCATGCACCACAAAGTGTCAAGGATTGTGTGTGTGTGTGTGTGTGTGTGTGTGTGTGTGTGTGTGTGTGTGTAAAATTCTCAATAGGTGTAGTGGCACACACCTTTAATTCCACCATTCATGAGGCAGAGATAGATCAATAGCTGTGAGTCAGAGGCCAACTTAGGACTACAGAGCAGGTTCCAGGTCAGCCTGGGGTACAGTGAGACCATACCTTGAACCCCTTCCCAAAACAAAACACACCTTCATTTAGAGATAAGTTTTCATCTTATATGTGTGTGTGTGTGTGTGTGTGTGTGTGTGTGTATTTTATTTTATATCCCCAGAAACAACTGTGCAAAATAGGGTGGAAAATGAGTAGAAAGATGTGAATGAGTTCAAGTTTTTATACTTTGGTAATTAAAAAGGCACCTGAGAAGATTTAGACAACTCCATTGATAATTTTTTTAATTAATATACAAGAAGAAAAACAAAAGGAATGCCTGTATTGTAGACAGAAATGACCAGTGGAAATGCAGTAAATGACATTTAACATGCAAAGATGGATCTCCTCCTAAGCTTCTAGAGAGGCCTGGGCCCAGAGCCGTCCTCAGTAGCTCATTCACACCCCACACCCTCACAGCTCCGCAAGCAGCTCAGTGTCAGCCTGACATTGATCTTCAGGTTCGGATCCCTTCACTAAGTTGAGAATGTCTGAAGAGGAAAATTCCATATTGTTGACGGTGGTATGATGTGGACTGAATGCGTGTGTATGTGTGTGTTTGTGTGTGTGTAACCCAGAGGAAAATGTTCGATATCATCCTCTTATTGCTCACCTGTATAGGCCTTTAAGATAGGGTCTCTCTCTCACTGCTAGTCCACAGTCTCTTATCGACCCCCCCACTTATGTGTATGGCCACAGCCCCAGTTTTATGGATTCTGGGGAGTTAGACCAACAGACCTTCATGCTTAAGCAGCAAGCACTTGTAACTGCTGAGCCACCTCCCCAGTCTGGAACTTTAAACACAGCTTTGAATCCTGTAAGCCAAGATATATTAATAAGTTGTGAAATCAACTGCCGTGGGCCACCGCTGGTGATTTCAAAATGAAATCAGGGGCTGAAGGATGGCTCCATGGTTAAAAGGCACTTGCTTACAACACCTGATGGCCCAGGGTTCAATTCCCCAGCACCCATGTAAAGCCAGGCATACAAAGTGGCACACAATCTGAAGTTCATTTGCAGTGGCAGAAGGCCCTGGAATGCCTATTCTCTCTGTGTCTTGTCTGGCTCTCTTTTAAAAATTAAAAAATGAGCCGGGTGTCGTGACGCATGCTTTAAGCCCAGCACTAAGGAGGCAGAGGTAGGAAGATCACCATAAGGTTGAGGCCACCATGAGGCTACATAATGAATTCCAGGTCAGCCTGAGGGAGAGTGAGACCCTACCTCAAAAAACCAAATAAATTTTTAAAAATTTTTAAAAAATGAAATCAGCTCATAGCCACACTAACATTCTGTGAGATTTTTTTGGGTGTGTAAGTACAAGTATATGTACTGTGTATATGACACACATGTGTGCAAGTATGTACACTGCATATGTGTATAGCACATGTGTGTGCAAGTGCACACACTGTATGTGTAAACACACATATGTACACAGGCACATACTGGTCACAAGGTTACACACAATTGTCCAAGTGTACACATGGGTCACTTTTTGCACACACATTTACAAGTGCAGACACAAGTCACAAGGCAACACTTCTAGGTGGGGAACCAGGTGAATAATTTTGGTCAACATTGAGTACAGCACAATGGTTCCAGGAATTTCCTTTTCTCCCCATTCAGAGATGAAAGCCCCCCCACAACAGTAATTGCAGGCATTCTCAATGTGGTTTATTTGTTTGTTTGCTGCCCATCACCATGAACACCACTTATAAAAATAATACCCCAAAAAGAGTGGGGGCTGCCTTCATGAGGCTTGCACTCCAGAAAAGACAGAAGGGGGTGGGCAGACGCTGTGGACATGAGTGAGGCAGACCCCACAGCGGCCACCACCCGCTGGGCAGGGCAGAAGCGTCAAAAGGTCTTGCCGAGATGTATTTGGATTGGACTCACCGCCCAACTCCAGGCTGACCAACACAGACATTGGCTCAGTTAAGGGCAGAGGAAGTCAAGGGAAGATGCAGGTTTGTATTGTCAGAATTTGAAGAAATAGTGTAGATGTGGGAATGGATTAGAAGTACCAGGGAAAGGAAAATAAGGAATTCACTAGGTCGAAGACTAGACAGAAGAATCCAGTATGTGTGGGAATGTTTAAGCCCTCAGTGACCCCAACCTTTGCAAGTTATGATGTGGTCTGGTTATTGAGGTGTATTATTATCAGCTGGTTCTTGCATAGCAGGGATTAGTAAACTTTCCTTAAAGGGCCAGAGGGAACATTTTCCATCTTTGAAGTCACGTGGTCTGTGTTATGACAACTCCACCATCCTTAACACAAAGCAAGCAGAGAGAGAGAGAGACGTAAACAAACAAACATGACTGGGCTTCAGTGAGACTTTATCAGCCAAAAAAGAAAAGGAAAGAAAAGAAAAAAGCTGAGTTGACTACAAGCTGCCTATAGCTGCACCCTTGTTCTTGGGTCCACCCCAGAGTGTGTGATTTGGGGACAGAAGGACTCCAGTTAAGGGTGTGTCCAAAGTTAAAGGATTTGGGTTGGTTCCTTGGATTCGGGGCTAAGGGGAGACAATGTTGATCTCAGACTTGTGAGGAGTGGAAGGAGACAGGGAAGAGGAACACAGGAGTGAAGTAAATTAAATTCATCAATAATGACACCACATATTGTAAACGGGGTCACGTCTCACCCAGGCCCTGTGAATGACATCGTGAGCAGGGCAGTTTACTCTCCTTCCTGACTTACAAATCACCCCAAAAGCCAATCATCCTGTGTTGTCAGGGTTACCTGTGGGCCGTCATCAACACTGTCTTTATTTTTCCCCCTGGGCAAGAACCACATATCTGCCAAGTCAGAGAAAAGTCCACTAATTATGCTTACAAAGGGTAACTTAACTGCACAGACATGGGCCCTGCACCACGGTCTCAAAGACTGGAGTCCAAGTCTGGTTTCAACTCCCCAGCTGCGTGACCCTAGGGAAGACATTTCACTGCTCTGAACTCCGATTTACTGGTCTAGAGAAAAGAGGGTGATATAGTAATACCCACTTCACGGGATTGTTGCGAGGATTAAATGAAACAATACTGTGCTTGGCACACAGCAACGCCTCAACAAATACCAGCTCTGGTTGCTATGAAGACAGCACAGTGCTTGAAACCAGCTCCTCTTCACCCCAAGCTCCAACACACACAGCCCCCCCACCCCGACGGAACAGGAACCTATCCCATTTGGGCACACTGTATCAAAAAGGGGGAGCAATATCATCACTGCTTGTTTTCCAGCGTGGCACTGCTCCTGTCTAAGGGCCAGGGGAAGCATTCTGCATGAGAAGCAGCAGGCTGGCGGGGAAATGAACACCCCACAATAGAACAAAAGCAGTGACCTAGCCACTAGGGTAAAGAAAGGAGGGGAGTCACGCTGAGTCCTGTCCTCACACATCTTGGCCCCGGGGTGCTGCTGAGGGGCAGCTGGAGTAAGAGCCGGCCTAGAGGATAAAGCTCAGGGCTCGCCTTGGGCAAGCGAAGGGCTCCTGAGCTGCGAGGCCTGGCCTATGGGCCCCTGTGCCCTGTGGGGTACAATCACATGGAACCTGGAAGGTTCAAGTCACCTAACAACACTGGTGGCTTTCCAGAGAAGGGACCCACGGCTGACGTTGTCACCATGTTGCCATTCCTCACAACACACACAAACGTTCCCCCAGGACTGGGAAGGGGGCTAGAACTTCCCTCAGAACAGGCTCGGGTTCAATGCAGCACGGGAAGACAGCCTAACCCCCGGGGCCCCCCTCTACAGCCCCCAATACACCGGACCTGGGTTTCTGCCCCCTCCCCACTCCTGGCTCAAGGCCAAGCTGGCCCTAAAGGAAAGTGGGCTGATGCCAGGGATACCAGAAAAGGGAGGGATGGTACAAGTGACACCTCAGAGCCACATCCCCACAGAACTCATCCCCAGAACCTCCCCACAACCACCTGAGTCTGGACTCTAAAGGCTGCAAACAGTCGCTTGCACAGGTCTAAGGAAAAGCAGCTTCTGGAGCCTCGAGTGGAAACAGGTCACCTGACAACCTGTGAGACCCATGGGGACAATCCTCTTCCTTAGGGTGATGGAAGGAAGGAGGATGGGGAGAGGCTGGAGACTGGGCTTGCTGGCCAAAGCGGGGCTACAAGACCACAGAGCACAGGAAAGGTGAGGCCTGGGGGAGGCAAGCACTGATGCAGCCCAGCACACCTGCACACAGCTCGCTCCTCCACGGACCGACCCCTTGCTCCGAGCAGGCTCTGCGGGGTGACCCTGCCTTAGGGAGACTTCCCCACCTCTCTCCCTTAGACATGGAGCCTTGCCCCACTCCAGGCTGATGCGCTATCTTCCAGGATGGCAAGAGGCAAACACAATGAACAACTCCTGCCTGCTACACAGCCGAGGGTCAGGAGCCAAGTCAGAAGCCCCCAGAATGCGCCCCCAGGCCCAAGGCGCCAAACAAGGGTGTTGACCTGTGTGGTTTCTATCCAAGCTGCTGTTACTGGGTAGGGGTTGGGGGGGGGCGGAGACCCACTTGTTCTCTGGGATTAGCGATTTCTTCATCTGTACCTCTGAGATAAAGCTATTTTCCCCAAGAGCCTGGCTGGGCCTAAAGGCAATGATGCTATTATGAACAATTCACACGATACCACATGCAGCCTGTATGAGGCCTGCAAGAGGCAGGAGTGTAGTGAATTATCCTCTGGTTGCAGAAGTCAGGTGATACTGGGAGGAAAAAACAGGAGAGAAAGGCTAAGCTAACAAATGACCATGATATCCTGGACTTCAAGATACTAGGTGGGCTGATGCAGCTCAGCTGGCAGAGTGCTCATCCAGTGTGCACAAGGCCCGGGGTTCTGTCCCCATCATCGCATAAAGTACATGTGATGGTGCACGTCTGTAATCCCACCCGGCGCTTAGGAGGTGAAGGCAAGAGATCAGAGGTTCAAGAATTCCAGGACAGTCTGAGATACATGAGTTCCTGTCTCAAAAATAAACAAACAAACAAACAAGATTTAGGACAAAATGCTCAGCATATAAGGGATTCTTAAGGACACATGTGTTCTATCTAAAATTGTATCACTTGTGGCCTAAAAACACCAGGGAAACCTTTAATTCAAAACTATTAAGAAAGGCGTAAGACAGTGCACACCTTTAATCCCAGCATTTGGGAGGCAGAGGTAGGAGGATTTCTGTGAGTTCAAGGGCACCCTGAGATTACATAATGAGCTCCAGGTCAGCCTGGGCTACAGTGAGACCCCACCTCAAAAAAAACACAAACAGGGCTGGAGAGATGGCTTAGCGGTTAGGCGCTTGCCTGTGAAGCCTAAGGACCCTGGTTTGAGGCTCGATTCCCCAGGACCCACATTAGCCAGATGCACAAGGGGACGCACGCGTCTGGAGTTCGTTTGCAGTGGCTGGAGGCCCTGGCGCACACATTCTCTTTTCTCAATCTCTATCTGCCTCTTTCTCTCTTAGTCTGTTGCTCTCAAATAAATAATAAATAAATAAAGCGTCACCTCAGAAACCAGCCAAGTACACGAGGAGAGGCTGGAGGAAGAGGAGCAATACCGATGGCAGAGAAGACTCTGGACACAGCAGCGTTCATTCCTGTATGAGGCAGGCAGCCAATCCAGAAGCAGATTTTTAAAAAAAGAAGACATTCTAAGTGTTCCCCAGTTTTCAAAATGTCTAAACTTGCTCCTGATTATTTGTTGGGATTTTGCCCCCCCCCCATTTGAGGGGGTTCCCCCACCAAAAGCAAGGCAAAGAGATGAGACTTTCTCAGTGATGGAAGGCAGGCCTGGTTCCAGGGCCTGGCAGCCCACCACGGTCTATGTCGAACTCACTAGTGTCACGTCCTCTCCACATCGAATTCAGGAATCGCTGCTTCTCCTGCAATCGACTTGTGAGTACCTAGCAGTCATGTTCTAAAAGCTATAAAGATGGAAATCACCTCTAATGTGTCACTGGTGAGATATTCAGTCCTGGCGCTCTTTCAGAGACACACCTTGGATCCCGCTGAATGTCACCTGCTCCCTGAGTGTGCCTGGATCTGGGTAGCTTATGGCGGAAAAGTTGGCAGGTGTGTATGCTAATCTGTGTGGGAAGAACCAGTGATTCTCCTGGCATTAACACCTAAATGACACCAAAATGACAGTAGGATTTGACTAGAAGCAAATTAATCTCTAAGAGAAGCATGCTGTGGTGGAAACCAAGAGTGGTCAATGAGAGCCCACCACAGCTGGGGGTGGGGCTCCCCTGACTCACTGCCCGATCCTGCTATTTCTTCCTCCTGCTCCCCAACAACCGCCAATGTCATTGCCACTTGGCGAGGTCAGGCCCATAGGCCCACACCTGAAGCACCATCAAGTCATCTCACAGAGGCAGGCAGCTCCACTAAGTACTGATTGGGGTTGGAAAGAGTTACTTCTTGTAGCCTGTAGACTACAGTTGTCCAAATGCCAAAAGCAGATAGGCGCTAACACAGTAGCCAACACTCAGTAATGAAATGAACATCCCGAACAGATTTAGTTATAAATATGGTCACTCTACACTCTCGCACGCACATTCCTGCATATTCCAAATCAGAAGGCCAGAGGATTATCATCTCTAAGATAACTGGGGGTTTTGTTTTGGTTCGAAACAGTATCTCACTCTGTAGCCTAGGCTGGCTTGGAATTCACTATGTCTCACAAGCTGACCTCAAACTCAGAGCAATCCTACTGCCTCAGCATTCCAAGTGCCAAGAACACAGACGTGGGCCACCTCGCAGCCATGAAACCTTGGGATTCTCCCGAGTGACTTTCTCCAGTCTTTGTCCTTTGGAAGCCTTTAACAAAAAGCAGGGTTAAGTCACCCTTGCCCTACCTAGAATCTCACAAGATTACCTATGTAGAAGGAAAGAAGACAGATACACATGGGTTAAGAAAATGTCAAACCGGGAGCTGCAGAGATGGCTCAGCAGTTAAAGCACTTGCCTACAAAGCCTAATGACCCAGGTTTGATTCCCAGTTTGGATTCCCCAGTTCCTTTGTGGTGGCTGGAGGCCCTGACATGCCCATTCTTTCCTCTCTCTCTCTCTCTCTCTCTTCTATCTCTCTGTTTGCAAATAATAAAGAAAAAAGAAAATGTCAAGCAGGGCAATAAAAATGTCTCAGTGGTGAAGGCACTTAGCTGCAAAGCATAATAACCAGGGTTCCATTCCCCAGGACTCATGTAAAGCTGGGTGCACAAAGTGGCACATGCATCTAGAGGTCGTGGCATGCCCATTTTCTCCCTCCCCTTACAAATATTAAAAAGAAAATGTCCAACCTGAGCTGGAAAGATGGCTCAGTGGTTAAAGAAGCAAAGGCTGGTGATGGTCTGGGTTCAACTTTCCAGTAGCTATGTGAAGCCAGATGCACAAAATAGCGTATGCCTCTGGAGTTTGTCTGAGGTGACAAGAGGCCCAGGGGCGCCCATATTCATATTCTCCCTCCCTCCCTCCCCCTCCCCCTCTCCTTCCCTCTGACAGCAAATAAAAATAGATGAAACATAAACCAAGCACAAAACACAAAGGATAAGAAGTATATTGTTTCACACACTCCTGACACCAGCCCTGCTAAGTCACTTCAGAGAGCTGAACTACTACTCAAATGAGCCCAGGGTGCTTCTTCGTGGAGTAAACCTCCTACTAACGCACACGATCCATGCATAAATGTATTCTCTGTGATGACATACGTACCTGCTAATAACTTCATGACAGAAATAAAGAAATAGACATTTAAAAGGTTTCCTTATCTGATATGAGACAAGAATGCACAGATATGATAAAGGTGTTTGGAATGGGTGTTGGGTTCCCTTTTTGTAATAAGATTTGTTCAGATTACTTAGAAACTCTTTGGGGCTGGATGGATGGCTTTGCAGCTAAGGCATTTGTCCTGCAAGGCCAAAGGATCCAGGTTTGATTCCCTAGGACTCAAATTAGCCAGATGCACAAGGGGGCGGGGCACATGCATCATTTGCAGTGCCTGGAGGCCCTGGAGTGCCCATTCTCTCTCTCTCTGTCAAATAAATGAATATATAATAAAATACTGTTTAGGGATGGAGGGATGGCTTAGCGATTAAGGTGTTTGCCTGAAAAGCCAAAGGACCCAGGTTTGATTCCCCAGGACCCACGTTAGCCGGATAGATGCACAAGGGGGCGCACGTGTCTGCAGTTTGTTTACAGTGGCTGGAGGCCCTGCCGTGCCCATTCTCCCTCTCTCTCTCTCTCTCTCTCTCAAATAAATAAATAAATAAATGAAATCTATAAAAAAATGTTTTCTAAAAAAATATATTTTTAAAATATATTAGAAACCCTTTGGAGAGTGAGCTTCCCTATGTATTCCAGGCTTGCCTTGAACTCAATAATGCAAATTACCAAGAGGATAAATGTCCATTTAATTGTCTTTTTCATCTCTCTTTCTTTTTTTTTTTTTTAATTTTCTTTTTCGAGGCAGGGTTTCACTCTAGCTCAGTCAGGCTGACCTGCAATTCACTATGTAGTCTCAGGGTGGCCCTGAACTCAAGGTGATCCTCCTACCTCTGCCTCCCGAGTGCTGGGATTAAAGGTGTGTACCACCATGCCCAGCTTAATATCTCTTTTTCTAAAAAAGTTTAGAAGGAGAACTAACTTGAAGCTAGTAGATCTAAAGCGGAGCAGAGTCAGGGATGGGAGAACACAATGGTTCCAACACTCCGAAGGCTGAGGCAGGGGTACTGCCATGAGTTCAAGGTCAGCCTGAGTTAAAGTGAGACTCTGCCTTGAAAAGACCAAGAGAATAAAAATAAAATACACAGGGGTAAAATTCACCATTCATCACATTTCCATAAAGAAATTTTAAGAGCTCAAGCAAGACCCAGTAAAGGACATTACAGACACACATCTTCCTATGGCTCTGATTGCTTGCAGGTGATTCAGTAATGTTTCTGCAATATGCAATAATGTGTTATGGGGGTGATTACAGCCCGTGTGGGTATGACACACAGAGACATCGCCGGGTGGATTACAACTGGCCGTCCTGGTGCCACTTTATCTTCTGGTTGCTCATGGTTACTCATCTATTTTTAAATGTTCCAATATGATCTTATCTAATTGGCACATATAATGTGATCACCTTATTTCCATAACTAACAGTTATTGAAAGTGCCAAGCAAGTTCCAGTTACAGGTGTCTACTGCCCAGGACAGGCCATACACTTTCTGCCCTTTAAACGATGACTCACAGAACCTGAGCTCACCAACTTGTCTGCTTGCTTACAGGGAGCCATGGACCACAAGAACCCAGGGGCCCTCCCTCCCTGGAGGTCAGCGGCTTTCCTGGGAATTCCTGGATCCAACCACAGCGTTTTGTTAAGCTACTCACTCCATTTTTAAGGAGAAGGTGCCTTTCTAGTGCCTTTAAATTCTAGCACAAGTATTCCAATAGCAAAGGACAGCCTTCAGCACATGGTGTGATGAGCCACACGTACCTCACACCTGTAGTGGTGAGTCACCATGACACAAAGACAAACCCAAAACCACCAGGGACCCCAGGGGGAGGAGAAGAGCAATAAGGAACGGGTCCAGTGTCACTGGAAATGAGAGTGCTATCCACGCTGGACGTAGCGAGACGAAATGCAGATAAGGAAAGGGGGCTAGTTTGGGTCTTGTCAAGGGCCAGCACACAGACAAGGGAGAGAAGAAGAAAAGAGAGAGACAACAGAATCCTGCAGTCAGTGGTGAAGGAGCCGAGGGGGAAATGAAGGGAACAGAGTCTCTCCAGAACGTCCCCGACCTGGTCCCTGGGGCAGCACTCCCGTCCAGAGAGCACCCGTGGGACCTGAGCTTCTCAGACTCAGGGCTGCTGCCTCCCAGCCCTCGGCTCTTTGGAGCATGCTCAGCTCCCAGATGCCTATTTTGAAAGTATTAAAAGGCAAATGACCCACATTCCACCACCATGCCTCCTTATCAATGGTGCTCCTATGAGGCCGGCGGGTTCAGTTTTGGTGTGAAAACTGAACCAGACGCCAAACAGACTCAACTTGGCTACAGGCCCACAACCTGTAAGACCTTACAGGCCCTTAAAAGATCTCAGGATCCTTCTGAGATCACCTGAGAGCTCACAAGCAACCTGAGCCACAGAGCTCAAAAAAATAGTCCAGCAGGCTTATCCCCCTGATAACTGACAGGGTCACACACAGCGACCAGGAAAGCACAGGACCACGTACACACATGGGCAATTACCAACCAAACTCTGAGACCTGTTTCCCTTATTCACATTACAAATAGCAACCTGCTTTTGATCCTCTGTGGAAATTTTATGAAAGGAATATTTAATGTGCCCGTGTGCTGCTGAGTCAGCTCTGCTTACAATTCAGGGTACACACCAACATTGTCACTGACAGCGGTGAAGGGGTAGTAAGGAGCACCTGCAGTAATTCCCCGGACATTAACCAACCGCGCGCCAGGTGAGCTGAAAGCATGCGGCATGCAGCGTTTCACTTAATTTGCCCAGCAAGCCTAGGAGGTAAGGAGAGTATGACCTCACTGATAAGGAAGTTAGGTTCAGACAGGTTAACAAACTTGCCTACGATCAGTGAGACGCAACCATCAAAACCCAAGAAGCCACCACTGTTAGGCAGCTAGCTAGTCACAGTGTAACTCTCATCATATATTTAGCAAGTCAAACCACAAATCATTTTGGATCACCCACTGTAGGAAGCAACGGGCAACCATGAGTGTCACACAGAATCGTTCTGGCACGTATGTGTCTACACACACACTCACACTTATCCCCTCATCATTCATTTCAGACAAAAACTAAAGTCAGCATCTACTGTGGCTGTCATTATCAGAACCTTCTATTTGTGAAGCAGGCGTGTGACAATCTGCAGACAAAACATCACCTTTCCGTTTGTACAGCAAATTTCAAAAGGTGATCACACATCTCAGGTGGCTCTAAATGGCTTCATGAAGCAATGTGGGAAGGTTCTCAAGGCCCTTTATAGCCACAGAAAAAAACTAGGCCCTCAAGGGGTGTGGCTTGCCCCGGGTCATGATCGGCAGAGTATAGCAGCAGGAGTCAGAGCTGGGTCTCCCAGGCTGTCCATGAGAGAATCCAGCCTGGCAGAAATACCTCCAAGTGTGTGCACGTGGGAGGCAGAGATAGGAGGACTGCTGTGAGTTCAAAGCCACCCTGAGACTACATAGTGAATTCCAGGTGAGTGTAGGCTAGAAAGCGAGACTCTACTTCAAAGTTAAAAAAAAAAAAAAACAGGGCTGGAGAGATGGCTTAGTGGTTAAACGATCGCCTGTGAAGCCTAAGGACCCTGGTTCAAGGCTCAGTTCCCCAGGACCCACGTTAGCCAGATGCACAAGGGGGTGCAAGCATCTGGAGTTCGTTTGCAGTGGCTGGAGGCCCTGGCATGCCCATTCTCTCCCCCTTTCTCTCTCTCTCTCTCTCTCTCTCTGCCTCTTTCTCTCTGTCTGCTGCTCTCAAATAAATAAAAATGATAAACAAAAAATATTTAAAAAACAATGGGCTGGAGAGATGGCTTAGTGGTTAAGGCGCTTGCCTGCAAAGCCAAAGGACCCAGCTTTGACTCCCCAGGACCCACGTAAGCCAAATGCGCAAGGAGGCACACGCATCTGGAGTTCATTCATTTACAGCAGCTGGAGGCCCTGGCACACCCATTTTCTCTCTCTACCTATTTCTGTCTCTCTCTTGCTCTCAAATAAATAAATATTTTTTAATAAATAAATAAGAGTCACATAGCACAGAAGTCTTTCACATGTACGAGATCGCCAAGGCTCCCGGCCAGCACTGTCCTCTCCCTATGCAACAATGATCTGCACAGAAGGGAGGGAAGGATCCTCTATTCTTTTACCCGAACCATCAAATGCCTGAACACAGACTGAAGCCAAATGAAAAGATTTGGGGGTTCTGAGGAGGGTATGTCTTAAGACAGGGTCTCCTAGCCCAAGATAGCCTTGAACTTGGTATGTAGCTAAGGTTGAACTTGAACTCCTGATCCTTCTGCCTCCATTTCCAGTGTTGGCACTACCACCAAACCTAACTTGATAAGCTTTTGTTTTTTCGAGGTAGGGTATCACTCTAGCCCAGACTGACCTGGAATTCACTTGGTAGTCACAAGGTGGCTTTGAACTCACAGCAATCCTCATACCTCTGCCTCCCAAGTGCTGGGATTAAAGGTGTGTGCTACCACACCCAGCTGATAAGACTTTTTGATTTGTTTTTTTCCCCCTTGGGGGGTAGGGCAGCTCTCACTCCTGCCTGGAATTCACTGTAGTCCCAGGGTGGTGTCAAACTCATGACATCCTCCTACCACTGACATTAAAGGCATGTGCCACATCTGGTCATGTTTTGTTTTGTTTTTGATTTTTCAAGGTAGGGTCTCACTCTAGTTCGGGCTGACCTGGAATTAACTCTGTATTCTCAGGGTGGCCTTGAACTCACAGCGATCCTCCTAACTCTGCCTCCGGAATGCTGGGATTAAAGGCGTGCGCCACCACACCTGGCTATGGTTTTTTTAAATTACAGATCCTTAGATACTAACAAGCTTCATCCATCGGGCCACGAGGAGCCTCACTCATCTCCTGTGTGCCTGAGACAAGTACAGAAACCCTGCCGGGTAGTCAATGGGTGTTGGTCGCCCTCGCCTTGCACGGAAGTGCAGGATTTGTCCCACCCGTCCAGAGGAGCCCCAAGCGCTCTTCCTCCATGGAGCTTTCAAGAGTGCCTTGCCCCCAGGAGGGAGGGGAGACCGGGCTTCGCCCTCCTCACTTCCTCCTTCTGGGGCCCAGTCCATCAGCTGCACTTGCTACTTAGGACCGTGGCCACCACCCAGAAGCTTAGCTTCCAAGCCCCACCTACTGCTTTCCCTCATCCCTCAGTACCCAGGGGTAGAGAGCGCTCCTTGGAATACCCTTTATCTTCATCCGCCCAGGGTTGACAGCACCATCCTAAACTTCTTTCTTGTGTCCTGGCCCACAGCTATGAACTAGCCCTGTGTTAATTTCTCCTCAGACACTTGGCTTTAGGGATCTATCTCGTGCAAGGACCATGACTGCTAACATGGTAAAACCAGAACTGATTACCCTAAAAGTTTACTCTCTCAGTCTACACGCCACACAATAGGTACACAGAAAATCCTTTACAACACCCTCAAAGTCATAGGCAGTCAGGATGGACAAAAAAAAAAAAAAAAAAGAAAGAAAGAAAGAAATAGGCCACCCATATACTTCCATAATAATTGACTGCATTGTTTACCTTAAAACAGCAGAATTCATCTTAAAAAGTTAAGTAAAGGGGCTGGAGAGATGGCCCCACAGTGGGTAAGCCCAAGGATCTAGGTTTGATTCTCCAGCTCCCATATAAGCCAGATGCACATCATGGCACATGCATCTAGAGTATGTGTACAGTGGTTAGAGGCCCTAGCGTGCCCATTCTCTCTCTCTGTCTCTACCTGCCACTTTGTCTCTCTCTCAAATAAATAAATAAAAATAAAATGTTTTTTTAAGTGAAGTAAGCTTTGGAACATAAAAACTCGATTACAGAATTAGGGAAGTATGTGGTTACTAAAAATACTCTCTGCAGGATTCCTGTCGGAGTGCATCATCAATGATTGCTGTGATGTTTCAGAGAAGCTCCAAATGCACATGAAAACATTTTTCAGAACAACTCCTAGAGGTTGCCAATTCTGCAAAGCCACTGAAACAACAACATGTCTGGAACACTGCACGGAGACAGTGTGAACTGCCTGGAGTCACCTCTCTATTCTAACAATACACTATTCCATCTCTCCATAAGAACCTGGGACTTAACAGTTCACCTCATCCTGAAGATCACTGGTGTTCTGTACAGGGCCAAGGTAACCAGGAGGAACTTAGAACAAGACTTAAGTTTCTAATTTAAATACTATGAGCTACCTGATGGGGGTGGGGAGAATCTCCAAGAAGCCAAGAAAACATAACAGGGAAGGAGAGAGAGGGAGAACACATAACATATCATATACTAATGCACTGCACTCCTGAGCTACACATCCCAGCCCTGCACCGATAGTCACTAAATATGTTTATTTATTTATTCGAGAGACAGAGATGGAGACAGTGTATGGTCATGCCACTGCAAATGAACTCCAAATGCATGTGCCACTTTGTCCACCTGGCTTTACCTGGGTACTAGGGAATGGGACCTGGGTCTTCAGCCTTTGCAACAAGAGCCATCTCTCCAGCCCATTTTTCTTTTTTTGAAACAGTCTCACTATATAAACCAAGCTGGCTCAAACTCTTGATGATCCGCCTGCCTCGGCCTGTGTGATGCCGGGATTTAAGGCATGTCTCACTAGGCCAGCTTATGTGTGCTTTCCAGGCACCAAAAGCATGTTTTAGCTTGGGATCTACAAGGAGGAAGGCTGAGAAACTTAAGGCCAAATGATCAAGTGCATGCAGGCTTACCATGGGCTTCCAGAGAACCCTGGGTTCCTACAGTGGGTGTGGGTTCATTTCCCAGGGTTCAGCCTGTTGGTACAGGTCCTGGAGTTACAGCATTTTATATCAAGTATTTTGCAACAAGTAAGGAGCATGCAGGCAGAATATTTATTCTTGGGAAACCATGATGAGCTCCAGACAGGCCACCGTTAGCCTCCTGGTAGCCTTTCTGCACAGCACACTTACAATGCAAATTGCACGTATGAAGTTAGCTGCTAGATGTCTGTCTCCTTAGCTAATCTATAAGCTCTATGAACATAGGCTGTTTCCAGTTTTGACCATGGCTCACCATTGGTGTACCCAGTGCCTGGCACAAGCAAGGGCTTCACAGAGCCTCTAATCTTTTAAACTAGGCATTCCATAGTGTAACTGAAATAACAGTTTGTTTGTTTTTTTAATTTTCTTCATGGTATGGTGGTTCATGCCTATAATCCTACAGTTTAGAAAGCTGAGGTAGGAAGATCAATTTAGGTTTTGGGCCAGTCTCGGCTATAGAGTCAGTTCTAGGTCAGTGTGAGCTAGAGACTGTACCAAAAACAAACAGCAACAAAAACAAACAAACAAACAAACCTGGTATTTTACCATGTATACTTTTTAAAGTTTTGACTTAGAACTTGTAAATGTTTGATGATTCAAAACATAAATTAAGTGAAAGGGCAGCAATGCAAATTAGATAGGATATGGCTGCTTTCTAACAATGTTAAACTTCAGTCACTGGTAAAAATGTAAGACTATACATTCACTTCGAAATAAGCTGGCACTGTCTTAAATAGACATCTACTTATATGAGCCATCCAGTAAACTCATAAAGACTTCTTAAGAAAAAGAAGGTCGGGCTGGAGAGATGGCTTAGCGGTTAAGCGCTTGCCTGTGAAGCCTAAGGATCCCGGTTCGAGGCTCGATTCCCCAGGTCCCACGTTAGCCAGATGCACAAGGGAGTGCACACGTTCGTTTGCAGAGGCTGGAGGCCCTGGCGTGCCCATTCTCTCTCTCCCTCTATCTGTCTTTCTCTCTGTGTCTGTCGCTCTCAAATTAAAAAATAAATAAATTTTAAGAAAAAGAAGGTCATATACCCACAAAAAGACACATATAAGAATGTTTGAAACAGCCTTAATTATAATATCTAAAACCTGGAAATAAGCCAAAACCCACCAGCAAGTAACTAGACTATCACATGAAATCTTTTTGCTTTCTTTCTTTCCCCCCCCCCTTTTTTTTTAATTCCAAGGTAAAGCCTCACTCTAGCCCAGACTGACCTTGCTGGGGCCTGGGTTGAACTCATTGTGATCCTTCTGCCTCATGCTTCCAAATCCTGGGATTAAAGGCACGACCATGACACCCAGCCTCATGAAATGGCATACTAACACAGTAACATTTATCATTCTCAAAAACAGTTTGCTTGGGCTAGAGAGACGACTTAGCGGCTAAATTGCTTGCCTGCAAAGTCAAAGAACCCAGGTTCGATTCCCCAGGACCCACTTAAGCCACATGCACAAGGTGGCACATGCTTCTGGAGTTCATTTACAGCAGCTGGAGGCCCTGGTGCACCAATTTATTCTCTCTCTCTCTCTCCCTCCCTCTTTCTGTCAAATATATATATACACATACACACACACACACACACACACACACACACACACACACACATATATATTTAAAAAACAGTATGCTTGGGCTGCAGAGGTAGCTCAGTGGTTAAAGGTACTTGTTTGCAAAACCTAATGGCCCAGGTTCAATTCCCCAGCATCCAAATAAAGCCAGAAACACAAAATGGTACATGCATCTAGCATTTGTTTGCAGAAGACCCTGGCGCACCCATACTTGCTCTCTCTAGCCCAGAAATAAAATTCTTTTCAAAAACCAACAGCATGCAGGAAAACAAAGCTAAACATGAGCATGACCGCTTCTGTGCTTTTGTTAACATGGAATCCTAGAGAAACCAACCTACGGAGGTGGCACCCGTAGGCGGCCTGACGGCTGGCAGAGTGAGCAGAAATGGGCGCAGGGGAGCCGTGGTAATGAAGAGGTCCTGTGCCTCGGCTGTACCGGTGCGTGCTTGGGTGTACACATAACAGTCAAAACATGTTCTGTGAGTGTGTTTAATTATGTGCAAATTATGCCCCAACAAAGCTGATTTTCAAGTGAAAACCATGAATTTCCAAAACATTAAAAGGCAAAAAACTAGAGAAATTAAGTTGGCAACACGATCTCATGGGAAAAAGAATTCTTCCACATGACTTTTGAATAATGCTACTATGTGTGTGTTTGAAATAAACGTTGCTTTTCCTCAGTTAAGAACATATACATTTACATAATACAGACAATAATGAGCTACAAAGAAATTCTTTGTTTCCATTAGAATTACCCTATTGGCAGTAGCAACAAAATGCTGAAACTTTTTTATATATGAGTCAAATAAGTAAATGTCTTAACAATGTACAGCTACATACTAGACAACAATTGAACTACAAAGAAATACTTTGTTTCAATTAGAATTAGCCTATTGGCAATAGCAACATAATTTTGAAACTATTTTATATAGAAGGTAAATAAATAAATGGGTCAACAGCATCAATTATATTAGGAATCAAGCTAAGAAACATAAATACAAAATCACAGACGTCTTTTAAAGAGGAAAGGGAGGCTGGGGAAATGGTTCAGTGGTTGAAGGTACTTGCTTGCATATAGCCTGCTGGCCTTAGGTTTGACTCCCTGCTACTCATGTAAAGCTAGACACAAAAAGTAGTGCATGAATCTGGAGTTTGTTTTCAGTGGCAAGTGACCCTAGCATGACCATTACACACACACACAAAACAAAGAAAAAGAAAGAAGGGAGGGAGGGAGAGGGGAAGAGAAAGGAAAAGAAAGGGAGGTCAGCTGGGTGTGCTACTGCACCCCTGTGATCCTAACACTCGGGAAACGGAAGCAAGAGAAAGAGAAACAGCACAGTTTGATTCCCTAGTACCCAAGTACAAACAGATGCACAAAGTGGCACATGCATCTGAAGTTCCTTTGCAGTGACAAGAGGGCTTGTTGCACCCATATTTCCCCCTTCTCTCTTTCTCTCTCTCTCTCTCTCTCTGCTTGCAAATAAAAATATTTTAGAGCTTCAAGGTCATCCTCTAGTGTACAAGTGTGAAGACAGCCTGAGATACTTGAGACTTCATCTCAAATAAACCAAAAAGCTAGCAGAGATGTTAAACGTGGACATGAAATATCACTTCAAACCCTAACTGCAATGAGCACAAGTCAAATCCAGACTTGGCTTCCAGATACCATTTTTCCCTCAAAAATAAAAGTCATAGGGCTGGAGAGATGGCTTAGTGGTTAAGCGCTTGCCTGTGAAGCCTAAGAACTCCAGTTCGAGGCTCGATTCCCCAGGACCCACGTTAGTCAGATGCACAAGGGGGCACATGCATCTGGAGATCATTTGCAGTGGCTGGAGGCCTTGGTGCACCCATTCATTCTCTCTCTCTCTGCCTCTTTGTCTTTATTTTTTTATTTAAAATTTATTTTTATTTACTTATTAGACAGACAGGGGCGGGGGCAGGTAAGGAGAGAACAGGCATGCCAGGGCCTCTACAAACTCCAGATGCCTATGCCATCTTGTGCACCTGGCTTACTCGGGTATAGGGGAATCGAACCTGGGTCCTTAGGTTTTGTATCTCTGCCTCGTTTTCTCTTTCTGTCACTCTCAAATAAATAAAGAAAAATAAACTAAAAAAAAATTTTTTTAATCATGAAAGCGGGGCATGGTGGCCTACAACTGTAGGAATATCTACAGTTCAGAGCTAGCCTGGGTTATATGAGACCCTATCAAAGACACTCAAGAAAAAATTCTTTACTTAAATTTTTAAAGTCATATTCTGGTTTCTTTTCAGACCATATAAATATTTCACCTTTTAAATTTTAAAAAATCAGAATGATTTCAAGTCTGGGAATCAATAGTCTAAGAGAAGCCTAGGGTGCAAGGAAGTAGTTAAGGAGGAAAAAAGACGTGTTCAGAGGGCATAAAAGCAGCTTCAAAGGGTCTCATGGGCGAAATTTGGCCTAATTTGAGCATCAAAATAATGGCTGTAATTGATTATAAAACACTAACTAAATAAAACCCCATGAGTCCATAGTGACAGTCACAGAAAGGGACTTATTTCCCACCATTAGAAGCAGTTATTGTACTAACCCCTTTCTGGAAAACCGGTCATTACAATTCCTTTTTGGGAACTATGTCAGTGATGAATTAGTAAAGCAACCACTGTGCAACGTCCACTGTGGTAACTCAGGTGGGATCGCCAAAGGGCGAGCACATCTCTCAAACCAGCTCCCCGCAGGCCGTGCACTTAGCAAACACGGAAACAGCACTCCTCCATGGAAAGATTTCACGTCGCTCCCTTGCGCTAGCAGATGATCTCAGCACCACCAACTGAGGACAGCCTGGGGGGAGCCACAGAGTGAGGAACACCTAGCATTGCCTAGTAACTGCTTTGACAGGCTAGAACCTCAACAAGCATTTGAATTTGACTTCCAAGAGACATGGGGCCACGTTGAATTTTTTTTTTTAAGTAGCTTTTTATTTGAGAAGACAGACAAATTTTTTTTTTTGGTTTAAAGACTTTGGAGTTCCCTAGAGAAAACTGAATATAACTAGAGATCAGACACTATATGGAATAACTATATATTTGTGGGAGGGAGGCATGATAGTGTTGTGGTTAAACAGAGGGATAACTTTCTTTGTAAGATTTATGTTGATTTTAAGGGCAAAGGATCATTCTTGCAACCTAGGGGGTGTGCTTGAAATATTTTCATAATAAAGAAAAATAAGGGCTAGAGAAATGGCTATAGCAGTTAAGGCACTTGCCTGCAAAGTCACAGAACACAGGTTCAGTTCCCCCAGGACCCACGTAAGCCAGATGCACAAGGTGGCGGCATGCATTTGGAGTTCACTTGCAATGGCTGGAGGCCCTGGTGCGCCCATATTTCCTCCCTCCCCCCCCCCCATCAGAAGAACCAGAACTCCACCTAGGACTCTGCCTCTCCCCAGGTGTGAAAGATGACCAGGCTGGGCCCATGAGCACCAGTGTTGCAGTCCTAACCCCTGGGACTTCACAATGCGACCACATTTAGAAGCAGAGTCTTAAAGACGTAAATGGGATCGCTATGGTGGGCTGTAATCCAATGACACAAGTCCTGATAGGCAAGGACCTTGGCAGACACGAGGACTCCATGGGAAGCAGGCCAAAGGAGGAGGAAACCTTGATCTTGGGCTTTCAGCTTCTAGGGATACGAGCAAATAAATTCCATTGTTTAAGTCACACAACTCGTGGTCCCTGGCTATGGTCACTCACCCCATCCAACTGACACAACCAGGACAATATCCTAGCCAAGCAGAAGACTGGTCCTTTAATGCAAATGGGGGGGGGGAGGGATAGCCTTCGCTCTTTCCCTGCCACCCTCCCACCTGGTGATAAGGAGAACCAGGAGGGCTGGGCTGGGGAGCGGGCTCAGTGAGCAACGCGCTTATTGTGCAAACCTAAGGACCAGAGTTCAGATCCCCAGCACCTCTGGACAGACCAGACCCGGTGGCGTGCTCGTGTAATTCCGGCACTGGGGAGACGAAGACAGCGAGATCCCTGGCTAGCTACACTGGCTGAACCTGTGAGCTCTGAGGTTAGTAGAGAGCAATTCAGGAAGACCCCTGACTTCTACATGCCCAGGGGCACACATGCCCGTACACATTCCAACATACACACACACACACACACACACACACACACCCCTCCCCCTTCAAACAAAAAAAAAGTCCCCAGGATGTTGTAATGTGCCTTTGCAGCAGACAGCAACTCTAGAAGGATGCTGTCACATGGGTAGAATCTGTGGGGACATACCCCGACTTACTGGAATGCCAGGCTCCCTCTCGCGCACCCACAGGACTCCTTCTCTCGAAGCCAGACATGTCTGGGGACATCCCTCACAGACTGCGTGGTATCCTGGGAGAGACACTTAAACACACAAATCTGTCTGCTGTGAGTGATCAGACGCCGTATTTTCCTCCACTGAGCAGAAATGTTTCAAATATATTAAAGTCGCTGCTCCTTGAAATAAAAGAAACATTCTCGCTGCTTATCATCACGAGAGGGAGCCCATTAAATATTTCTCCAACACCGTGCAATTTCTACCCCTCCATGAAACAAATGCAAATAAAATGGGTAAGAAAAGCAAGAAAGTGAGGGCGCATCGGATTTCTTTTCTCGCATTACTTGGAATCATGTTTATACTCCGAGAAGAACCAGTTCGTTAAGTGATTGCAGAATATGAATGCTGGAAAGGGTCTTCGAGTTCTCTCTGATGGCCTTCCTCACCTGTCATTTAAAGGAGTGAAACTCAGCTGGAAAGACCTTGTCTCAAGAGCACATGACTGTTTGGCCCAAGTGTTTGAAGCAAAATCGCCTCCAATGAAGAACAAATGCTCTTTCAAGGACGTAACCCAGGATACACTCAGCTGGGACAGAAAGAGGGACCTCCAAACACAAGCTTCATTCAAATGCACAATGGCAAGGTACTTTCGCCCCATCACAGACTTCTGCCCTTGCAGATGACTAAGGTTTTTCTCTGCAGCCTTATTCCTTCACCAACCCACTAAAGGTCCTATTTTCCAAGAATATCAAAGGACTCCACGCATTCGGTTCTTAAATGTCTCCCAAAGGCCCAGGTGTTGAAAGCTTGTTTCTTAAATAGTGTTATTGGGAGATGGATGGATCTTTAAGAGGTAGTGCTTTGTAAGAGGTTTTCAGGTAATTGGGGTGTCCCCTTGAAGGGGAATGTGGGACCATGATATCTCTCCCCCCCCCCCTCGCTCTCATTTTACCTCATGACCACCAAGTGAAGTCTTGTCCTACAATGCGCTCCCGCTGTCACAAGCTGCCTTGTCACAGACCCAGAGCAATAGGACCAGTTGATCTCTGACTAACCAACCAAACCAAAACAACCATGTCTTTAAGCATTTGTCATAGCATAGAAAACTAACTAACAGAAGCTTCAGGTCCTTGCTTGGGTTGGTGTCCAGAAGCAGTCAACCTTCCTAAGAGGAATATTTGACAATCTTCACAGAGCTCCAATGACAAGACTGCCCACGGCAACCACATTCTGCCCCTGTGCTATGTCTAGTTATTAAAGTCCCTCAAACAACATATTTTATGTATCCTCCCACAAATGGGAGATCACCTGGCCCTCACAGTGTGTCCAGGCATGGGCATGCTGGGCTTTCCACCCCCCCCCCCACCTTTTAGATTTTTTTAATTTATTTATTAGAAACAGAAAGGGTGGGGAGTGAGAACAGAGGCTCCAGGGCCTCTAGCCACTGCAAACAAACTCCAGACACATGCACCACCATCTGCATCTTGCTTACATGGGACCTGGAGAACTGAACCTGGGTCCTTAGGCTGTGCAGGCGTGCACCTTAACCGCTAAGCCATCGCTCCAGCCCTTCACCCCTTTTTATATAGACCTGCTACATTGACATCCTCATGAGCCACCTCAGCCTCTGATTTGCTTTCAAGAGTCACTGTCAAGGGCTGGAGAGATGGCACAGAGGTTAAAGGTGCTCGCTTGCAAAGCCTGAGGGCCTGGCTTGATTTCCCAGTACCCATGTAATGCCAGATGCACAAAATAGCACATGCATCTGGAATTTATGTGCCCATATTCTCTCTCCCTCTTCTTCTCTCTCTGCTTGCAAATAAATAAACTCAATTAAAAAAAAAATAGTAACCACTGCAAATATCCCCAAATACCCAAAGCTCTATAGGCCATACCAGATGGAGTCAAACTCAGCAACCACAAGAGAAAAGCGCCCATCTTACACACGCATCACAATGGTGTATGAACTGCCCCTGTCAAGTACTGCTGGCCGACAGTATAATCACTCCATGCTTAAGACTATTTGATCCCAGGACTCTCCAAGCCTCACTAGGCCAACAGGTACATGGATGACAGGTTTGCTTTTAACTTCAGGAAGCCCTGCCAACAACATCCAGTGTGTGATCACACAACGACCGCCCCCCTTCACTCTAGGCCCAACATCTTGGCCACGTGTAGTGTACAGCCACGTCCAGGCAGCCTGGGGCACGCCTACCCACATGGGCAAAGTATGGCAGGCTGCTGGAGCAAATACCCAGTGAGCCCTGCCCCAGCCCTTCGCTCGATCCTCTCACCTATTCCCAGTGTTTTTCCTGGTGCCCCTGCAGCCTGCACATCCATTGTCTACTGTGAGGTCATCCTGGCTAGATGACTCTTCAGCAACTCCATCCTCTATGGCCAGGCCACAACCCTGCTTCAGAGCCCCCAAACCAAAGGCACTCTTCTCCTGTTCCATCCCGCGGTGGGATCTCCTCTTCCTCCAGCAGACCCTCTCAGACTCCTCTGCCTTCCCTACCACAACCAGCATGCGGAGCCCGTAAGCATCAACCTTCGTGACGGTAGGCTCAAACACCTGCCCCTTCCTGCTGCTGCTGATCCTCCGATCCACCCACCTCACCGCTGGAGAGCCACCCAGCCCATCAGGACGCCCCACTGGTGACCAGCTTCCCGACAGGCCCACCATCACCCGGCTGCCTCCCACTGCGCATCACGCTCAGGGCTTTCAACAGCTTGCCAGTGTAGATAAGAAACATGCTAACTTCTAAGGCAGGCTGCCAATCAAGCTCTTCCCCAGCAGGGAACATCCCATCTCAAGCTGTCCCTCCTCTTCCCTGTTTCTGTCCATCTGTGTTTGTGGCTCAAACCATTGTCCTGACACAAACGCCCTCTAGAATGAGAAAGGAACCAAGGAGCTCAAGCCAGTTTCCTGGCCAGATCCATGACAGGTTACCACAGTCAACTTATGTGTAAGATGAGACAATCGCCATCTACTTTATGGCGCAGCGCAATTAACATTGAATAATCTGAAAAACGTCTGACGACAGGGGGATGTTTGAGGCACAGAAAACTGGACCAAAATCTTGGAGGGCGCTTTGAACACGGCAGTGGGGAAGGACACTTCTCCACAGGGAAAGAAGGTTCTTGCTGGGTCCAGAGGGGGAGAAAGGCGGGAGGCCAGCTCCTCAGCCGTCCTCATCCAAATGTCCCTTTGACACCCTATTGCTACAGCCCTCGAGTGGCTTTATATTTTGAATGTGGTCTTTTTCCTTTCTCTCTGGTTTTTGGCTGGAGTCAGTACCATCTGTGAATTACACTGCAGAGGCCAGTTTCCTAATGATTTGAATAAGACCTCAGGGAGTCGGAGCTAAACATATGTCTCCCACAAATATAAAGTGATTCATATGCTTTCATCTATTAATTGGGAAAGGGGACTTTTTATCAATGTCTAAATTTTTACAAACAGCCACAGAAATGTTATGTTTTTTACATGACACTTAACATGGTAAAGACATCATCAGATGCACTGGGCTTCTCTAGACTGACACACCAGCCTGAGAGAGAGTAAAGGGAATGTCAGATTTTAAATAAAAGCAAGCAGTGATTAAATGAATTTCCTTAGGGGTTTGGTAACAGATTACGACTAACTCAGTGGCTTAAAACCAGACAGTTATTTTCTCATGGATTAGAAAAGTAAAATGTGTCTGGTCATGGTGGCGCATGTCTTTAGTCCCAGCACTTGGGAGACAGAGGTAGGAGGATCACCATGAGTTCGAGGCCACCTTGAGACTACACAGTGAATTCCAGGTCAGCCTGGGCTAGAAGCAAGACCCTGACTCAAAAGAAAATAAAAATAAAGACAAAAAAAAGTGAGATGCGGGAGTTGAGTGGACCCTGTTCCCTGTGAAGGCTACAGGGACCTTCTTCCTCTGCACTTTCTAGCTCCTCAGCAGCCCGTGATGTACCTGGAAGGGCCCTGTCACTCTTCCTCTGTGTCTTTGTTATCATATAGCCTTTAATTTCCTTTCTATTTCTTATAAACACAGTGGCCATTGGGTTTAGGGCCTACTTCAATCCAGCATGACCTTTCCTTAATTAGTGACATCGGCAGAGACATGTTTTAAAATGAGGTCACATATTCAAGCTTCTAGGTGGATATTAATTTGGGGAAAGGAGATATCCTTCTAGCCTACTATGATGATGGAGGAAGAAGAAAAAAAATTAGGGAAGTTTCTACAAGCATCGGAGCTAAAAAACAAAAAAAAAACAAAGGCACTTCTCCTGTGGTGGGATGCACTTCTTCCTTGACCCTTGGCTTCCAAGAATGAAGCTCGCAGGAGGAACACAAGGACCGAGGCCAACGGGGGATGCCAGCCCTGGGAAAGGGATACAGGACTACCGATGGAACTCCACCTCACCCCGCTCCTGATGTGCCTCACATGTCCACCTCACTGATAGGGAAACTGAGACTATGAAGTATTCAACTGGACCTCAACCTAGCAGGCATGTCAGGACTAGAGAAAAGGTCTTCGCAGTCCAAATCTCACAGCCAGCCCTGCCGAGCGATACCACGGGATGTTCTGCTTTCCCTCACCACAGACAAAGTACTTACTACGAGCACTACACAGTAGAACCTGGATATATTGGCTTGGGAAACCATTATTTCTAACTTTGGTAAAATAAAATAAAATTAATTAATTAATTTTTAAAATTCAGCAATATTAGGCAACCATACCAGTAAACGAGTTCAGGTTCACCTTGTCTTGCATTAAGACACAGACAACATGGAGCGATATGGAGAAGCCCCGCCCATACTCCACTGTACACAGGCAGGAGGGTGGACCTAGGAAACACTCCAGGGAATAGGTGCTGTTGGGGCAAAGGACAAGCTCATGACCAACAACGACATGAGAAGCAAAAGCCTCAGTCACTTTCTGAGCTGTACTGAAGGTGCTGTGTGAGTGGTGAACTATAGTTTTACGGTCCATGGAGAAATAGCCCCACTGTGAATGCTGTCTAGAAACTGCTACCTAAGGACTACCTCTCCCCTGAACTGGCATCTATTTAACAGGGAAACACAATTATATAACCTGTTGGCTTTCTATTTTTGGCCCAACTGTCAGGGCATTCAATCTCAAACAAATAAATTAAGAATTTGAAATATTTGCTTTCCCCCACTCTCTATAGGGGCTGTCTACTTTCCATGGCCTGCTTGTAACATATAAGTCCTCTGTTAATACTTTACTACAAGGAAATGTAATATATATTATTTAGGAATATTGGCCAGTAGCTATATGCAGAGTCCTAGAGCTTAAGTTAGACTCCTCATGGTGGATCGTTTTCAAAAGCCTAAACCCATCAACTTCTGAGATCTGAGAAAAGGGTTAATTAGTTACTAGCTAAGCTATCTGAATCCTATGTGGTGGAGCATGAATCCTGGAAGAGGAAGAATTTCCCTCTGTGAAACAAAGGTTGAAGGAGAAAAAGAGAGAGAGAGGAGCTGAAGATACAGCTGAGCGGTAGAATGTTAGGGCCTTGGGTCTAATCCCCAGTACTACAAAACACAGAGGGAGAGAAGGAGTGAGGGAGGGAGAAGGAGGGCAAAGGGGAGAAGTGAAGGAAGGAGGAAGGAGCTAGCTATCTTTGGCCTCTTAAATTTAGTTTATACTCAAGGAAGAAGAGAGCAAAAGAGAAAGAACCAGACAGAAGCACTTACATAACTAGCTTCCTCACTTCCTCAAGGGACACTCTTCCAGACACTGACTCACCACTCAGAGAGACAAGGGGGCACACTTAGAGGTTTGAATGCCCAACACCTGCAAATCGGATCCTAACTTTCCTCCACTCAGCGAGCCCATGGGTACAGGCTCAGCATGCAAACGCCCTGCTGTAGGCAAACAGCCCAGAGAAGCCACGTGTGCATGAGCGAACCACTCTTTACTGAGATGCAGGCGATCTAAGTGTCTCCTAATTGTTCTTCTATGAACATAACATTTGCCTGACACCACTAGAGGTGAAACGTAAGGCATCCGCCTTGGCATCTATACGGCATCACCTGCCATTCCTGATAAAAGGCAGGAGGAGTGGAGGCCAAAACACACAGCCTCCCATTCATCCATTCCTCGCCATGATGCACGGTACTCCCTCGAACCATAAACCAGAGGAAACCTTCTTTCTCTTAATTTGCTTCTTGTGGGGTGTTCTGTCACAGCGATGAGAAAAGTGACCACCACAGGTGTGCAGAGCACAACTCCACAAAGGCTAGGACATGAAGTTGTAGTCCGGGTCCCTGCACTGTGTTAGTTCCATTTCTCATTGTTGGGACAAAATACCTGACCAGAAGCAGCTTAGGAAAAGAAGGGTTCGTTGCAGCTCCAGGCTACAGTCCACTGTGGTGGGGAAGGCATGGAGGCAGGAGCTCACATACAGTTCACACAGAATGCGGCTGCTCCTTTTTATACAGTCCAGGACCCCAGTCCTGGACTGGGGGCTAAAGGGGTTCTTCCCACCTCGATGAGCCCAGTCAAGACAATCCCTTACAGACATGCCCAAAGACTAACCTCATCTAGATAATCCCTCATAGGTGCTTCTATGATATGATCCTATCATGTGGACAATCAGTATAAGACATCACACACTTCAGTTTGTTCTTTCCCTTCAGAACTGACGTCACCCAATCAAGATGAACGGCTCATGCCAAATTTCTTTCTCAACTGATATGCTTAGGAGAGGGGCACTCTTCCCTAACTCTTTCTAATTTGTCATTTTTATTTCATAATATAAGGGCAAAGTATATAAATAATTCCAGTGACTCTACAAATAAGCATACAAAGATGGAAAAACTGTTGAAATTGATCTGTTGGCTGGCAGGCTGCACTTAAATGTTATGGTTTGAATAGGTTCACATCTTGAGGTGTGGTGCTATTTTGGGAGGATGTGGAGCCTTTAGGTGGTGGGGTTAGGAGGGACTGGTGCCCCTCTAAAGGTTATACCCACCTGTGCCATCCTCCTTAGCTCTTTTGATTCCTAGTTCTCTCATGTGACCACCCTGTACAATACACTTCCAGTGCCTTGCACACGCCATGATGGGCTGCAGATCTCTAAAATACTGACCCAAAATAAATCCTTCCTCCCTCAAGTTGCTTCTGGCAAGTACTATGGTTATATGTGATATAAAAATAACTAATACAGGGCTGGAGAGATGGCTTAGTGGTTAAGTGCTTGCCTGTGAAGCCTAAGGACCCCAGTTCGAGGCTCTATTCCCCAGGACCCATGTTAACCAGATGCACAAAGGGGTGCACATATCTGGAGTTCATTTGCAGTGGCTGGAGGCCCTGGTGTGCCCATTACCCCCTCCTTCTCTCTGTCACTCTCAAATAAATAAATAAAAATAAACAAAAATTTAAAAAATAAATAACTAATACAGGGGCTGGAGATATGGCTTAGCGGTTAAGAGCTTGCCTGTGAAGCCTAAGGACTCAGTTCGAGGCTCAATTCCCCAGGACCCACGGAAGCCAGATTCACAAGGTGGCACATGTATATGGAGTTCATTTGCAGTGGCTGGAGGTCCTGATGTGCTCATTCTCTCTCATCCTCTGTCTGACACTCTCAAATAAATAAATAAAAATAAACAAAAAAAATCTTTAAAAAATAAAATAACTAATACAAGTCAGGCGTGGTGGCATACACCTTTGATCCCAGTACTTGGGAAGCAGAGGTAGGAGGATCACTGTGAGTTCAAGGCCAGCCTGACACTACATTGTGAATTCCAGGTCAGCCTGGGCTAGAGCGAGACCCTACCTCATCCTCCCCCACCCCCCCAAAAAAAACTAATACAAATGGTAAGAAACACCCCTTGATGGTGACATGCACATGACCAACTATGCTCTGGAGACAGCCGTGTATGTTCTCAGAAAAGCCCGGAAGGACTCTGCTCCAGGTGCTCACAAGACTCCTCCTCTTTGGCCTGAAGCAAGCGCTGGGCTCAAGGAACAAACAAGATTTCAATTACACAATTTTATGAAATAAAGACTTTTTCAGTTTTGTAAATTCTAAAATATTCTGCCTTGCGAATGTGTTTTGGCCGTCTGTCTCAATGATGAGATAGACACTTTAAGCAGGGACAACTGTTACTTTAAGAAAATGATAAGGCAGAGACATCCACTAATATATTTTTCAATCAGGAAACCATGTTCAGGGATTTTTCTCTAAGCTGCTTTTTTTTAGAAAGGGAAAAAATAATAATAAAAAAAGAGGAAATCCCAGCACACTGAGCAGACAATTTGCTTCTTCCTCAAACTGACAAGCAGTATCATTTTGTATTGGATACTGGAGAATTCTTATTATTGAATGTGCCTTTATTCTAGGGGGGGAAACCTAACAAAATAAGATACCAGGTATTAAAGGAGATAAAAAATGGCCCCCAAAAGCAACAGAGTAATTGAATCTACTCATATGACCAAAATCTCCAGAGCCCCTCTTGAGTGCTGGTCCTCCCTCCTCCCTATGGAGGCCAGGAGGCTCTGATGAACCCTCACAGATGGGAGCCACCCTGGGCTGGAGGAGGGGAAACCCTCTAGAAGACTGACTTTCCCCCATTTTTGTCAACAATCCCTGTACTTATCATTTAGGAAAGAAGGTCAGCTCAGAACACGAGAGCTTTAGGCAGTGAGAGAAGACACCATATCCAGAAAGTTCTCTCTCCAGCCCCTAAGGTGAACAATGGGTCCAGCCCGCCACATTCCAGAGACAGAGGGCCAGTATACAGGAAGATGTGTTTACTTTTTTCTGCTTGGGCTCCTGAGACCAATCATGGAAGGTCGTTATGTTAAACCCACAAAGCCACCCAGCTGCCTACTGCCAGCCCCCCCCCCCCCCGAGAATTAGCTCTCGAGGGTGGGGGACGAGACCCCTCCGCAAACAGCAGCCTGGAGGCAGAAGCGCTTCTCAGAGATAACAAGCGAGTACACTGGGCGAAAGAAAGACCCCCACAAAGCGCCTTCAGATGCTTAGCAAAACTGAGGTCATACAAGCACTGAGTCATCCCCAACAGAGTGGCCAATGAATGAATAACTCCATGGGGTTCCAGCCAGCCCCTCCTCGCTGTACCAAGAGTTCATCTGACTCGGGCTTTCACGGTTGTGCAAACTGGGTCTCATGATTTCATGTTTCGACCAAAAAGATCATCTGGAAGGTGGCACTCCCCGAAACAAGGGCTGCCCTGTCTCCGTGTGTGTGTGTGTGTGTGTGTGTGTGTGTGTGTGTGTGTGTGTGTGTGTGTGTTCGAGGCAGGGTCTCGCTCTAGCCCAGGCTGACCTGGAATTCACTATATAGTCTCAGGTTGGCCTTGAACTCATAGTGATCATGCCACCTCTGCCTCCGGGAGTGCTGGGATTAAATAAAGGTGTACACCACCTCAGAGAGGTCCCAGCGAGAAATGCAGAGGGGCTGCACCCCAGGGAAACCAATGTAAGCCAATCACCAGAGAGCAAGCAAGAATCACCTAGGAGTTCAATGTACTGACCTTGAAAGGGATGGCAGAGAGAGGCCAGGGAAAGCAGCCGGCCAGCAACACCCCAAAGGCAACAAGGGGCTGGCGGGGGAGTGACCAAGAAGGCACATGCTTGAGGAAGAGTGCCTTCCCAGAACATGACCGACTTGGAGGGGGTGAGGTTAATTTTCATAGGTTTTAAACGTAGAATGAATCCTTTTAAAACCTGAGAACCAACCTAAAAGCCAAGCCTATACACCGTCCTCAATAAAACAGTAAGAAAGTCTCGTAAAATGCTTTCATTTAGAAAAAATGGGGGGAGGAGGGAAGAAAAACAGCAGTCCAGCATGAATGAAAACTCATTTGTGTGTGTGGGGGGGGGATCATTTGCAGGCTGGTGAGCTAGCTTAGCAGTTAAGGCGCTTACCTGCAAAGCCAAATGACCCAGGTTTGACTCCCCAGGACCCACATAACTTAGGCCTGGTGTTTCCAGGGGCTGAAGACCCTGGCATGCCCATATATTCTCTCTCTCTCTTATTAAAAAAATATATATTTAAAAAATAACCGTTTGCCATAAGCAGAGTATTCAAGTGCATACAGCATAGGCGACAGCCCCACGGACAGTGTGAGTTGCCCCTGGCTTGCTCATCAGGTCTAGCTGGAAACCTAGCAAACCTCCTCCCCCACCTCCGCCCCCCCCCAATTTCTCACCAGGCCCTGTGGAATTCACAGGGGAAACACTCAAACTTTCTGCCTCCCACCTGCCTCTTCAATGCTAATGCACTCACAGACTGACCTGAAATTCACTCTGTAGTCTCAGGGTGGCCTCCAACACACAGCAATCCTCCTACCTCTGCCACTTAAGTGCTGGGACTAAAGGTGTGCGCCACCACACCTGGCTGCACTCAGGTTTTAAACTGACTTCACTAAGCTCAGGACAGAGAGCTGGATTCTAGACACAAATCTATCAGCAGCCCGGTGCCGTGGCTGCCAACGCCCCTCTATGGCCTCAATTCCCTGTCTTCTGCGGAAAAGGCACTGTCCCTCTGCCTAATGCCCACGCACCTCTCGTTAGGCTTGCTTTATATTCTGCCAGCTTCAGTACAGGCAAAAACTCACGGCCACTTGTTTTGTTCCTGTATCTTTACCAGGATTACAGTCACAGTGGAGAGCAACCTGGGTTTTCTGACAATTCTAGAGAGAGGCTTGCCCCCTCGTCCTGTGACATCAAGGGTGACTCTCCTCTCTAGACTGAAGTAGGGACCATCCTGCTCCAGCTCCATCTCAAAAAGCTGGAGTTCATCTTCGAAGACCCTGCTTCCAAATAAGGGCACTGTATCAATTACCTTCCCATTGCTGAGACAAAATCCCTGGCAAAAGTCAAGTTAAGCGAAGAAGGGTTTATTTCAGCTCACAGTCCCAGGCTGTGGTCAGTCCCGGATGGGAAAGGGGGGGACGCAGGAGCTGGTGCGTTCCGTCCACACTGAGGAATGAACGCTGCTCCCTCCTTCTCTCTTTAACTGTGGGCGGGAATGATGCAGCCACCTCAACTAACCTAATCAAGATAGTCCCTCACAGACGGGTGCAGAGGCTGACCTGATGTGCATAATCCCTCACACGTTATTCTAGCCCCTGGTGAAACTGGCAATCAATAGAAACCATCACAGTCACATTCGCAGGCCCCATAGACTAGCAGTCAAAATTCAACCCTCAATTCTCACTTTAACAGATAACCACTGGGCTCTAAGGGAACTCCACCAATGAGTTCATGTGGCTAAGCTGCCACCTGTAATTTGCGAATCTTCACAGCTGTCTTTAAAGTGCTTTTGAAGGTTAGCATCACCCTCTGTCTGCCTGGGGTCATGGGTCACTGGAAGAACTCCCAAGAAGCCACCTCCCCCCCTTACCATTTAGCCAGGATAAACAAATGGCACAAGGTATTTGCAAGCCAGTCAGCTTATAACAGTGGGAGACTACATCAAGTAACGAAGCACCTGGCAATGAACCACAGTGAGCTTGTCCTAAGGGAGACAGAGTGACATTAAGAGGAAGGGGAGGGGATTAAGGAAGGAAACAGTTCACTGGGAGGGTCTCAAGAGCTTGTGACACAGGAGACATCACTAGGAAAGTGTACAGAGAGGTCGAGACACAACAATATCCCATGGTGGAGGTACCTTACAAGACATGGGGCCAGATGCCCGATTCATGAGTGTGCTAAGGGGGTCTGCACGACCACACTCTGCCCTCAGAATTCCAGGAGTTGAGGTGCTTGACGTCACTGTCCTCTCAGCCAGGGGTCCAGTGAAACTGAGTAGTCAGGAGAGCTTGCTGTAACTCATAGGCAAGAATAAAGACCCATAGGTCCCAAAGACATGCAGGATTTTGCTGAAGTACAGTTGTGACTCCCCAACCTGGCAGGCCCCTGGGATTTCCACCAGGAAAGGCTATGGAAGATCACACACAATCCCACTGTTGTTCCTGTATAGAACAGGTCTTTTGCAGAGTTAGTACTGCACAGACAATTCCAACTGCTAACACGACACCCCCCCCCGCCACCCAAAAAAAAAAAAAAGCCTGTCAGAAATCTAGACAGTAACACACACCACTGTTGTGTGACATCCCCAAACTCCGTGATGTCACTGCTTATGTGGATCAGGGGCTGGGTCGGCATTCACTGCAGGTGTCCACACAAAGCACGGTGCAGAGAAGGTAACATGGATCCCTGGTAGGTTGGGAGCCAGAGATGTAGGTCAAGTCACCTCAGACTAAGTGAACAACACAAAGTGAGCGAGCGACACCGGGCGCACAGAGAAAGTCTGCTGGACTGAAGGGAGCTGGCTGCGGCGCCTGTCCCTCACTGATCACAGTGGCTGCTCTGGCCAGCCAGGTGGGCGTTCCCCAGAAGCTGCACAATCAGGCAAGGAGGACGACCTTCCCATTAAGAGGACTGTGCTGAAGGTACAGAAGTGGTTACTGTCCCCCGCTGGGATGTGCACAGGGCGTCTGAGGACTAAACCAAGGAAACATATCTGATTAGCAGCCAAGTGAGCTGTAGGACCCAGATCTCCTAATACCTAGTTCAGTGCTCAGTCACCCACACTGTATTATCAACTGCGCGCGCGCGCGCGCACACACACACACACACACACACACACACACACACACACACACGAGGTAGTCACGCCCCTCTGCTGCCCTCCTGCAGCACTTCTTGCAAGCATGTGCCTTTAACCACTGCGCCATCTCTCCAGCCACACTTTTTTATCTACAGCACATGCTGTTACATAACCACTACTTCTTTATAATTTAGCCTCTCCCACAAGGCTGAGCATTCCTTGAGGCAAAAACTATACCCTTGTCATCTTTCCCATAACACAACTTGTTCAAGCTTCAAATACACATTGGCTGAATGAATGAGTTATGGGAAGTTTGGGGCACCACTGAGGAGTCACCTATGAATCTTGTGTTTGGGAAAAGAACCCTCCTCAAACTAATCTCTGAACATAGAGGAAAATGTTTAAAGCAAGTCAGACACAGAAAGCACTGAGTATGGAGTTAAAACAGATACTTAAGTAAAAAATTAAAAAAAAAAATCCCCCAAGAGTCCTTGGGTCACATTTGTCATTCCTTCTGAGCCATTTACAAACTCTCCACATAATCTCAGAACTGGGCCCTTCACTCACTATGCAGAGCCCACGCGGACCTCACCAGTGGCTGAGTGTTGACAGATAATGCGCACCGTCTCAGCCTCAGCCAAGAGAACGTTCAAGGGCATTCTGAGTAATTAGAGAAACAAAGAACTTGAGAAGTTCAACCGCATTTTCAGGCTACAAACACAAAGGCTAGGTCATTGTCTATACTCAACGATGCAACAAAAAGACTTTTAAATAGGCGAATGAATCACAAGTACGTATCACAAGTTTATGTCCGTTTTCAATTAACCAGAGTCCATGAAGAATGAGAGAAGGAATGTGCAGTGACAGAAGGGAAATCAGACCAGGAGGCAGCAGCGCTGGCCCTTCACACAACAGCATGTGGATTTTTAGCAAGCACATTCACTGCTGGACCATCTATTCACCAACCTGATATCCAGGACCCAAGCAGAACTGCAGCAGAGGATCACAAGCAGCACCGTCAACAAAGAGGTGTGCTCCACATCACTGGACAAACCTCGGAGTATTGGGCACCAGCTGCATTAGTTGGTGGAGGGCAGGAGCCAATTCCTAGTGAACAAACTACTAAGATTTTTGTTCTTAACCAATCAGATAAATGACTCTAATAAGGCTTGAGATGGTGATTAGGAATGAGAGTTACGGGGACTGGAGAGATGGCTTAGCGGTTAAGAGCTTGCCTGTGAAGCCTAAGGACCCTGGTTCGAGGCTCGATTCCCCAGGACCCACATAAGCCAGATACACAAGGTGGCGCATGCATCTGGAGTTCGTTTGCAGTGGCTGGAGGCCCTAGCGCACCCATTCTCTATCTATCTGACTCTTCTGTTGCTCTCAAATAAAAAAATTAAAAAAAATTTTAAAAAGGAATGAGAGTTAATTTTGGGGGGATCACTGTTTTTATAACTATGTGTGACTTTAAGAGTCCACTGGTACTCTGATACAGTAATATGATGCTTCAGATTGATTTGCTAATCTAATCTAACAGTGAGTGGGGGCCAGGAGGGGGGGGAGAACGAGGATAAACCACATGGGTTACAAGTTAACTATGCATATAATGTTTACATTCATCTTTTTACATTGTATACACTTGACGGCTACACTGCAGTGTGGCCCATGGTACTGCAACCCTCCCTAATAAAAATGGACAGATTTATATGAGCCCTGCTCAAGGCTTTCTTCGTGATCCTCCAAACTCTTGCTCTTCAAATTTCCATGTTTAAAAAAAAAAAAAAAAAAAGAGGGGGTAACTTATGGAACAGCAGATTTCTACAAATGCACCAGGAATTCTCATTCCGTGCATCGGCTCCGAATCCGCTTTTCTAATAAACGCCACATTCTCCTAAAAGCTGATATCTGAGCTGCACTTGACATGTTATCAATCCTGGCACGGGGAGCACAGAGGTCGGGGTGTTCAGTGACCTGGCAGCACTGTGGGAGCCGGGCCTGAGGGGAGACAGGAAAGTGGCCGAGCGGGGAGACTCCCGAGCCCTGCAAAGAAGGAGAGTGGATGGGGACAGAGAGGAGAGTCACGGGAGGTGGAAGGAACGTCAGTGGCTGATCGGGTGTGGGACTGAACATGGGAGCATCGAGGGTCAGCCCAATGGGTACCACAAGAACTCAGTTTTCACACTCTGCATCGCCCAGAGTACCCAGCACAAAAGCCTCCATATTCCAAGAACCCAGTGAGTACGGTTGAAGAGCAAAGGAAAGAAATGACCTACTTGACCCTGCTTCCCACACAACAAAAGGGTTACCCTTTCTGCACTCACCTACAATGCCAAAAAAGGGAAGAAAACCCATCCCAACACCCCCAAGTTACCAAGCCCAGCTCACCCCCATTCCTTCATAAGCCATACAAATGCCAGAACAGTTGAGATGTTAACGGGGACTGGCATCAATGGCTGAGAGCAATTCTCAATTAGAGCAAGATTCATTAAACAAAAATAAGAACATTTAAAATACAGCAGACTTATTTTGTTGTTGTTGCTATTTGTTCATGGACAAATCTGGCCCAAGTCAGTTAAAACTATGCACAATCATTCTGTGACAGCTCTGGTTTTGGCTCCCATGAATTTCTGGGCAACAAGAGTCCTTGCTGTAGAGAAGGCAACTAGGTGAAAACCTCTGGCATCGAGGAACAGCTCTGCAGTTGTCCTGAGCCCGGGGCTCCCTTGTGTCTTGGGAACACAGTCCAGGCTCTTAACCCTGCATTCAAGACCCCACGATGCACTATGGCCCACCTTCCCAAATCTATTTGTCTCTCTACCCCAAAGGACACCTCTGCTTTAACTGACTGGAATAAAGAATAGGCCAAGGAGTCCCAGAAGGCAGCTTTGTCACTTAGCAAGTCACTAAATTTCTCTGAGCTTCAAAAATTAAAATAATAATAATAAAAAAAAGCCAGAGGGCTGGAGAGGTGGCTTAGCGGTTAAGCGCTTGCCTGTGAAGCCTAAGGACCCCGGTTCAAGGCTTGTTTCCCCAGGACCCACATTAGCCAGATGCACAAGGGGGCACACACGTCTGGAGTTCGTTTGCAGTAGCTGGTGGTCCTGGCACACCCATTCTCTCTATCTCTCTCTGTCACTCTCAAATAAAAATAAAAATAATTTTTTTTAAAAAAGCCAGAGCTAGCTAATTTACCGTTGTTGGAAAACCATAAGACCCTGGATACAAATGGCTCTCACAATTCCAAAGAGTCGCATCCAGTCCTATGAAAACATATCTGCTCCCATTTCCCCACCTGTGACCAACCCAACTCCAATGTCCTAAGGGACACCCTCTATCACCAGCTTCAGTGCAGCCAACAGAAGAAAACAGCTGAAGCAATTCGTCTTCTCTCTGGAGACCCTCCAGGGCACTGCTACCTCTGACCCATCACGTGCCTCCTATAGAGTGCCAACCCATGAGATCCTGGCCACTGGCCAATCTCTTGGCAGTCAGCAAATATAGCTTTGCAGACTTTCTAGTCTATCTTCATCCCCCCTCCCCCATCACCAGCAGAGTTGTATGATCAGGTCCCTGACATAGAATAACAACCACATTTTCTTTCCTGGAACTGGTACACAGTGATTAGTGAGACTGTTACCCAATCCTTGATCTTGAAAATTAGGACAGCCTGTGTCAGGGCAGCTGACATTTATTCCTGCCTAGATCAGAGGCCTTGAGTTCCTAATTTTTGGGAGTCCTTCAATCTCAGGATTACAGGTCACTTGAGGGCAGTGGGCAGGAAGGAGTAGGCACCAAAGAAAATGGCTTGTTTGGGGACTGCCACTTCGAGTCTTATGAAGGAAAGAAAGAAAAGTGAAAACACTGTGGACATGATTAAAAAAAAAAAAAAAAAAAAAAAGCAGGAAGGAGGCTTGGTCCTAAAGTTCCCCAGCATGTGAATTCCCATCTCCAGGACAGACAGTCTAAGGGCACACCAAGAGAAGAAAGCAGAAAGTTCTCAAAAGGGCCTGGTTTTGATATTGTATCTTTTAGACACAGGGTCTCATCATGTACATGTAGCCCAAGCTGGCTTTGAATTGGAGACCCTCCTGCCTTAGTCTCCCCAAGGGCTGGGATGGGATTACAGGTGTGTGCCAACAAGCCTGGATGTTCAGCAGTAAAATGGATTCAGAAGACCAGATAAAGAACTATTTTGGGCTGGAGAGATGGCTTAGCGGTTAAGCGCTTGCCTGTGAAGCCTAAGGACCCCGGTTCGAGGCTCGGTTCCCCAGGACCCACGTTAGCCAGATGCACAAGGGGGGGCACGCGTCTGGAGTTCGTTTGCAGTGGCTGGAGGCCCTGGCGCGCCATTTCTCAATCATTCTCTCTGTCTCTTTCTCTCTCTCTGTCACTCTCAAATAAATTAATAAAAAATGAACAAAAAAAAAAATTTAAAAAAAAAAAAAGAACTATTTTGTGGCAGATTTAGTTCGTGGTCCTGGATCCAGGCCACCACTGCTCTTCCCAGGGCTGAACAACCAAAGCTGGAGGAGAACAAGTCCCAGGGTCTGGAAGGATGAGAAAGACAGCACAGAGATGAGGGTGCGGACACCACTGGACACTGGGGGGCTGGGTCACCTATCACGGGGACCGCCACTGGCCTTCCAGCATAGTGAGCCAACGGTGGGAGGAGGCAGGGATCAGGAGTCCCATGGGAGAGGGCAGGGGTGAGGGCTAGGGGCTAGACCAGATCCCCAGAGAAAGGCGGGGCTGGGCATCCACAGAGCCACAGCAGGGCAGAAGGAACAGCTCCAGTCACCGCACTGAGATGTGCTGTGTTGTTTTCGGACACTGGTCTGTAGGACTGATTATGATGTCCCTGAGACAAATGTTCTGTTACTTAAAAACTGTGGTGGCTTGCTTTCCCTTCCCCTTGCAGCCAAACAGACCCGACTGTAACATTTTCCTTTAAACTAAACTAAAACCATTCCTCCAGGAGAAGTCTCTCATAATCTATTTCAACTGACAGCAACTACTTTTATCTGTTTTATTATGGCCATAAGCCGTTCCTCTGGAAGGGGGGAGGGGCTTCGATCTCCCTTAAAGCTGGCTTTCCTGGCAGGGTCGGCCTGCCTGTGCAGCCCTCCAGGAAGCACTGGAACTAGTTTGGTCAGCTTATCCACTCCGGGAAAGCAAGGGAGCCACCACATCAGTAACTCTGTTGCTAAGGCAACTGCTTACTTTCCATATCAACTGCAAACTCGTTGCTATGGAGACACGTATACAAGACAAATCCTTCTCTCTGTGTCTCTCTGGCCAAGGACCAGATGGCAGGGAAGTCTTACAGAAGTAGTCTTGGGGTAGAGGGCTTTGCTACATGGGTGTGTGCTGGAGCCCGTTTTCCTTGTCATATCGGAGCTGGAACTACTGTGAACACATTTAGAAGTCAGTTGCATCCTCATTACAGAAAAATCAAACAACTGAAGTAGACGTCTGATTCGCCTCCTTTCTGCCTGGCATTCCCTAGTTCCTACTGCCTAGGTGTTAATGTGACCTGGACTTACACCTCCACCTCATCTATCCACCGAGCTCAAAACTCATCCATCAAACTTCCTACTAGATGACTCTAGGAGGTTTAAAACCCATCTCAAATGGAACATGGTCCAAAGAAAATTTTCACTCCAATTCCCATCGATCACACTGCCCACCCCAAATCTGACCGTACACCTGCGTTCACGACCTCTGATGTGGGAGAAGGCCATAATCATTTTTTAAAATAAGCCTCCAGAAGGTATTTTCCCCTTCCAGTGTCTTTAGACATCTGCTGCCTTTTCTGGATACATGTCCTTCTTTCTATCCTTTAGACATTTCCCGCCACGCTTGCCCCTTCAGCTCCACAGAGCCCTCTCTACTGCATCACCCAGTGCCATTTTCTTCAGTGCATGTGTATTGCTCTGACTTACACTGTCCTGCCTAATGTATGGGCCTGTTTAAAACATGCCTGCCTCCTGATCACCACTCCACAAAGAATGGATGTTTAGGACGTTGTCCCGAGTCCCTGCATCCCAGCACCCAGAACAGTACCTACACACAGTCCATACACAGGTACAGCATGAAAAAACTGCTAAAAATGAGCAGTCTACTTTTAAAAAAAAAAAAAAAACAAGGGGAGAATCTACTTTTCCATCCATGAACCGAGGGATCCACAAGGTCTCAGGAGTGTGGCTGCAAACAGCCGTTGTTGCTTCACGTGATGCTATCTATAGATCTGTAAGAACTTATGAAGAATACCAGGAGTGCCTGGTGGGGCAGGAGAAGGGGATGTGCCCCAGCTCTGTGCCAGGCTGCCTAGAATCAGCACTCACATGGCCTGGCCTTTCTTCCAAACAAACATGCAAAGGCTCTGCTACCTCATTAGTATTAGTTCTGCTAACTAATGACATTAGGTAAATACTTATGGGTCCTGTTCACAGAGGACAGTCACAGCTTCTAAGAAGCACTTCTTACAGCTCTTATAAATGGAGAGAGATAGTGGACTCAAGCTCCTGGGGACTCCAGAGGCAGCCAGCCTCTCTCTACCTGCAGGTACTGCCTCCTGCTAGGACCACTGCACAGGTGCTCAAAGGAGCCCAGGCGGACAGGCACACACATTCAAAATCAAAGACTTCACTCTGTTCTTAGAACTGTCTGTCTGCACTCTTCCTAAGGAAAACCATCAAGTAATTATTTCAAAAAAGATTTTAGGGCTGGAGAGATGGCTTAGCAGTTAAGCTCTTGCCTGTGAAGCCCAAGGACCCCAGTTCGAGGCTAGATTCCCCAGGACCCACGTTACCCAGATGCACAAGGGGGCGCATGCATCTGGAGTTCGTTTGCAGTGGCTGGAGGCCATTGGCATGCCCATTCTCTCTCTGTGTCACTCTCAAATAAATAAAAATAAACAAAAATTAAATTTTTTTAAAAAAAGATTTTAGACATGACTGTTCTCCACCATATACTTCCTCACTTTTCTTTGGTATACTCTCTACATCTTCATCTCTGTCAAGCTGTGGCTTTTGAAGATACTATTGCAATTCAACCAGAATATGTACCACTTTGCTTAACTGCAACATTCTTTAAAAATGGGATGGCATTTTTACTTCACTTAGGTTATTAAAGCAATTTAAGGTTTTCCTCCTAGACCCTGCAAGCTATGCGATCCACCAGACGGATGGGGAGCGCACGCTGTGCGGTAGCGGCAGTAGTGGCACACAGCCTCTGAAGGAAACCCACTGCCCTACAACCGGGCATGAGACCCGCTCGCTCAGTGGGATAGAACTCACAGCAGGCGCTAGGAGCCAAGTTAGTGCCCCACAGACAAGAAACACACAACTCCCGCCCCCCCGAAGAAAAGCCCCCATTGTTCTCTGGACAACTTGAGTGGGTATCCTCATAAAAGTGTCTCTCAAAATTATATGCACATGCCCCTTAATCAGAGCTGTTGTCACCCTTGGTTGGACAGTGTTTTACTTTACAGATGGCAGAGAATGCTGGGGAGATCCAAGATCCATCAATTCCACAGGAAAAGATAGCCGGGTGCTCACCACGAGATGCGCCACCTCTGTGACATTTACAGGGCCCAGGGAACACAAGCACTGCTCCCAATGCTAGCCTGACAACCAGCTCCAGGGAACAGCAACAAACAAGGAGGTGAACTGAAACACATCATAACTGAAATCTACAGTCTACGGAGAGCTCAACACTAAAATCAAACTGCTATCACAGCCAAGGCTGAGGGACTGCTGCAAAGAGGGGCTGGGAATATTGCAAAAGCCACAGGGCGGGTAAGACATATCCAGAGGCACAGCTCCCCTCCCCAGAGACTGACAGAGGTGCTAATTACTCCACAGTGAACAGCAAGGACCCTACCACGGAGCGCCCTCAGGGAGATGGGGACAGGGGTCAGGGGACACAAGACTATAACCTATGTAAAAAATAAATTAATTAAATTAAAAAGAAAAAGGTTTCCTGGGCTGGAGAGATGGCTTAGCGGTTAAGCGCTTGCCTGTGAAACCTAAGGACCCTGGTTCGAGGCTTGATTCCCCAGGACCCACGTAAGCCAGACACACAAGGTGGTGCATGCATCTAGAGTTTATTTGCAGTGGCTGGAGGCCCTGGCATGCTCATTCTTTATCTATCTGCCTTTTTCTCTGTCACTCTCAAATAAATAAAGAAAATAAAGAAAACTACTTAAAAGAAAAAAGTTTCCTCTTAGCACTCTTACTCTTCCAGTCCTCATTTTTACTTAGATAACCTTCTAGTCATGTCTCTCCTTTCTTTTCTCGTGACACTGTCCCAGCACGTCCCTGGGTTTAGCAACATCAGTCTCATAGCATTCCAGACTAAAATGGCAGAAAATCCCATGCTGGCTTAGTAAGAAAACCAACATTTCATTTGAGGTCACAATAGGCTCAGCTTAAAAAAGAAAAACAAAACAAAACAACAAAAAAAAAATGACATTTCCCATCTCTCCTGGTAACTCAAAGAAATCATGTGAGCAGGATACAGCCACATGAGATGAAAGCTGAGTGCTGTGTTTCTGGAAAAGTCCCTTAAAACTTAATTCCAAGCCGGGTGTGGTGGCGCACGCCTTTAATCCCAGCACTCCGGAGGCAGAGAGAGGTAAGAGGATCGCCATGAGTTCGAGGCCACCCAGAGACTACATAGTGAATTCCAGGTCAGCCTGGGCTGGAGTGAGACCCTACCTCAAAAAAACAAACAAAACTGTTAATTCCACAGGACCCCCTTCGGTCTTTCCCTGCATATTCCTTCCTTTTGCATAAAATGAGAATTTGTTCTCTGATGCCATCTTGGGTCATACTTCTAGCTTGTTTAGATCACTAGTATTTACATTTTTCATGAGCCAACTCTGATCCGAACAGGTTTGTTGTTAGAGGTCTCATGCTCCCATGAACCCCCGACAACGACCTTGCTACGGCCTATCCAGGCACTGCATCCTACAGAGTCGGTTTACCAGCGGCCATGTTTGCTTGGCTCCAAATGCTTGATTCTGGGAAGGAAGGCAGGACTCCCTGACTGGCCTCCTGTGAAATGCCTCCTTGATCCAACATGCTTCCAGGGCATATACTGGCAAATATTCTGTACTATATTCGCTTGGAATGTTAGCTCCCAAAGCAAAACTGAATGCCCGTGGGTCAGAAACTTAAGCCAGGGTGGACAGAGGTGGTTGAGAATAACTCCTTAGAGGGCTGGCCAAGGTATTATTCCCTGAGAGAATGGTGAAATCAGGCTGGGGAGATGGCTCAGTAGTTAAAGGCATTTGCTTGCAAAGCCTGTCTGTCAGCCCAGGGTTCAATTCCCCAGTGCCCACACAAAGCCAGATGCACAAAGTGGTACATGAGGCTGGAGTTCACCTACAGCAACAAGTGGCAGGTATATTCCCATACATGCATGTGTCCTCTCTCTCATTTCCTTCCTCTTCCTCTCTGCCTACTTTCCCTCTTTACTGGCAAACAAAAATATTTTTAGGGCTGGAGAGATGGCTTGGTGGTTAAGGGTGGCTGACTGCAAAGTGTGATGGCCCAGGTTTGATTGCCCAGTACCCATGTAAAGCCAGACGCACAAAGTGGCACATTCGTGGGGAGTTCCTGTGCAGTGGCAAGAGGCCCTGGACCTGTTTTGTAAAGAAAGTGGCACCAAAGCCAGCACTGCGGCATTTCTGGACAGGGTCGCTCATGACGCTGGCCGGCCTCACGTTCCCCTTCTCCCGCCTTCACCTCCCAAGAACTGGGATTGCAGGTTTCAAGATCACAAGGCAGTGCACTGGGAAGGCAGGCAGTGGAATTTTCCATGGAATCCTTAACTTCCCACTGTCTAGCCAGAGCTTGACAGCATTTAGATGAGCAAGGCTTCACAAAGGAGTAGGGACCAGGGACGGGGTGGGGCTCCGAAGTAGAGCAAGTACACAGCGTGGGCAAGGCCTGGTGCAAGGAAAATGTGCAGATTAATCCAAGCACTCGTCACTTCTTGTGAAAGAAGCGAAGCCCATGACTTTCAAACAGGAGGTCAGTGTGCCAGCCTCCCATTATTCATTGGAGAGAATTATCCTGCAGCTACAGTGATTTCAAAGGGAAATCCCAACGCCTCTTCAGCTCCACAGGGATGGCTGGGAGAGCAATTTGCTGGTTGGATATCCAAGCAGTGTGCTGAGGGAGAGAAGAGACATCTGGCAGGCTTCTCAGGGACCACAAAGCCCATGTGCTCAGAATTCCCCGGTGCCCCACAGATACCCCGAGGGGGCCCTCAGCCCTGAAGAAGCAAAGCTTCCCTCCCGGATGCCTCACACAGACCCTCAGCATGGCCGTCAGCACCTTCCTGGAGAGTCACTCCATGACCACAGGAACAGCATCTCCATGTAGGGTAGGAAAAGCAAGGATGTGAGAGAGTTCATAAAAGAGGAAGAGAGCTCAGAGGTTAGGGGTTTCCTGAAGTTCTACTAGCTAGAAGCTTCTGTGGGTACAGCGCACAGGACCAAGGGCCCCTTAAGGTAATAGTCCCAAGACATTCAATCCTATATCCTTTTAGCATGTAGTTACAGACTTTAGAAAATAAAACCAGGGGCTTTAAAAAAAAAATTACAAATAAATGAATAAGCAGACAAACAAACACAGATATGTCTGTTCTGGCACCCAATTCCTGGAGGGATCAAGAAGCTAGAGGGTGGGCTGGAGAGATGACTCAGTGACTAAGGTGCTCGCTTGCAAAGCTTGATGGCCTGGGTTTGATTTCCCAGTGACCATGTAAAGCCAGATGCACAAAGTGGTACATGTATTTGGAGTAAATCTTCAGTGGCAAGAGGCCTGGCATGCTCTTTCTCTTCCTCTTTCTGTCTCTGTGCTTGCAAATAAATAATAAATACCAAGGACCTAGGTTCAATTCTCCAGGTCACATGTAAGCCAGATGCACATGGTGGCGCATGTATCTGGAGTTCGTTTGCAGTGGCTAGAGGCTTTGGTGAGCCCATTCACTCTCTCTCTCTCTCTCTCTCTCTCTCTCTCTCTCTCTCTCTCTCTCCCTCTGTCTCTGATAAATAAATAAATAAACAAATAAATAAATAAATAAAAATTTTAAACTCTTTTAAAAAATACACACCCACACACACAAAAAAGAAAGAAGGCAGAGGTTCTAGAAGAAACAATGGGACGGGATGGGTCAGGAAACACAGCTCAAGGCAATGCAACAGTGTCTGGGGACCGCAGAGGGTGCCGCCATGCAAGGCTTCTCAAGATTCCTGGTTTCAGGCCTGTGGAGACACTGGTGAAAACTCAACCTTCCGGTTAGGCACCTAGCTGGAAGCTTAAGGTCACCGAGAAGAGTCTTCCCTCCTCTTCAGCTTTGAGCCCTACCTCCTGTCCACTCGGTACCGCCTTAAAGGAAGCACCTCAACTGCCCCTCCCTGAGGCACCAGACCGAGGGAGAAGGTGGTGGTCTCAGCGCTGCGTAGGGGCCCATTACGGGAAGGCTATTTCTGTGGTGCCAAACTAGCTACTTTATAGTTACTCTTTTCTTTATTTAGTGTTTTTAAATCAAATGAAGGGAATCTGAGTTGTATCTTTTATCTAGCTGGGGCTTTCCACTCAAGCACAAAGATAAATTGTTGCCCTCTTCCTCAAGAGTTACTCCAAGTGGGCTCATCATTCACCTAGACAGGAAAACCCATTCAGGAAACTGGACCTCGGGAGGGATGGAGAGGGGCACAATGGTCTCACTGGACATTGTCCTCCAGGGTGTGTCCTGTGCAATGGCCCCTTTGGTGCTGTCCACTTGTACCCAATTCCCAAGTAAAGAGGTAAAGGTTCCCGCTTTACTTGGTAATAGATTCTGCCTATCTTCCACAGTATGCCTGGCATGTCTCCTCTAAATTCAGTTAACAGAGACCACAAGAACCACCGGGGCTCAGTGGGATCCACAGCGAGAATCCATGATGTTCTGAGGCTACAGGCTACAGCCTCCAGCGGACAGCGAAGGGCGTAGCTCCCAGCCAGCAATGCCAAGAAAGATGGCCGAAGGACTCCAGCCATCTCCAACAGTGGCCCTCAGGCAGAGCAGCTTCTAGATTGTGAGAGGCACTGCCAGGTTCAAGGATGGCAAGGTAGTCACTGGCCCCAAGGTCCCAGAAGCATCTTCCAGGATCCCAGAATTGAGTTGCACACCTCCTCACTCCTGTACGTTGACCTTACCGGGAAGCCAGTCATCAAGGCTAGGCTGTGCGCTTCTCCAAAGAGCATCCTATATCCAGAAAACAATGTCATCCTCCTTCAAAGGGTCACCAGGTAGGTAGGTAGACAGGAGTAGCTGAGAGCAAATGGAAATGCTCAGGATTTGCGAGGGGAGGGGAGGGGAGGGGAGGGGAGGGGAGGGGAGGGGAGGGGAGGGGAGGGGAGGGGAGGGAAAGAAAATAGATAACCTTGGAGGCCACTGTGTATAAGGGGAACTGTCACAAGTGTTTACTTCATTTTCCAAACTACCTTTGACTTTAAAGAAACCTAGGTACCAGGAGCAGAGTAAAAATATCACAAAGGCAGAGACTGCCGGGAGCCCTGGTTTCTATGGGTGAGACCCCAATGAAGGGGTCCGGCAAGGCCGGGGAGCCGGGGCAGAGCTTGCAGCAGTAGCCAAAAGCGCAAGAGGGCTGGAGCAAGGTAGGTCCACGCTCTACACTCACTGACAAAGATGAAGCCGACTCTGGGCAGGAGTTCAAGACTCCCTACATTTACCTCATCGTCTCAGTCCTTCCGCCTCCCATCAGGTAACACAGGCTTCATTTGGGTTAATCTGTGTTTGTGGTTATTTCCTCCGGCACAACAGTGTTTATAAAAATGGCTTACAAACAAAGGCAAGCGAGACCATTTCCATCACGAAACAGGGACTGTGGTCACCTACAGAAGACCTTGGCCCAGTAGTCAAGACAAGGAAATGAGCAAACCTACAGTGACAGGTGATGACAGTGGAGCTGTTAACATTCCCTCACAGAAGGAGGGGAGAAGGTCAGGAGACCTCACCTAAGATTCTAACAATCCATGCCCGTCACACACAACACCCACTCCCCCAGCCCCCCAGGGTGGGGAGGCTGACGGAAGGTGAGACTCCAGCAAGGCTACCGGAGAAGGCTTTGGGTGGTCCATGCTCCCCTAAGCACCCCAAATATACTCCCTGGTTTGCCATGCTGGATTTGGATGGACTCTCTTCTTTGGTTTGCCACTGTCCCATACAGTGGACAGGCCACTTCTTCACATTACCCATAACAAGTCACATGCTCTCCCATAACACAGAACTCTAAGGGAAAACAGAGACAACCATGACCACTACACTGAGGAGTGGCTAACACCACATTCCCCACAAGGCTCTTGGGAGGAATTTGGGGGAACGCCTATTCTCCCACTCACTGTGTGACTTCCAGCAACTTAATCACTTGGACCTTAAGAAAGAAAACAGGAGGACCTACTTCAGAATGTCATAATGAAACGGGTTTTATCCCCCATTGTGCACTTGGGAATCACACAACAAATGGTGGGTAGAAGCCATTACTATTAGAGAACGCCAGTGGTACCTCACTTTTCCTGAGTGAGGCCCCACGAAGAAGCTAAAACCTGGGAGCCTGGCGTGGGGTGCACTCCAGTGGTCCTAGCACTCAGGAAGTGGAGGCACAAGGAGTTCAAGGCTATCCTTGGCTACAAAGTTTGAGGCCAGATTGAGCTACATAAGACCTGGCCTTTAAAAACAATAGTAGGGCTCGAGAAATGGCTTAGGGGTTAAAGCGCTTGCCTGGGAAGCCTAAGGACCCAGGTCTGACTCTCCAGGTCCCACGTAGACCACATGCATAAGGTGGCCAATGTGTCTTAGTTCATCTGCAGTGGCTAGAGGCCCTGGTGTACCCATTCTCTCCCTCTCCCCCAACCCCTGCCTCTAAGAAATAAAAATTTAAAAACTTCAAAACAATAGCAATAGGGCTTGAGGGATGGCTTAGCAGTTAAGGCATTTGCCTGCAAAGCCAAAGGACCCAGGTTTCATTCCCCAGGACCCAGAAGCACAAGGTGGCGCAAGTGTCTGGAGTTAGTTTATAGTGGCTGGAAGCCCTGGCACATTCATTCATTCATTCATTCATTCTCTCTCCTTCTTTCTCTGATAAATAAATGTAAAAAAAAAAGTCTAAAAAAATAGCAATAGGGGGCTAAAGACATGGCTCAGCAGTTAATGTGCTTGCCTGCAAAGCCTAAGGACCCAGGTTCAATTCTCCAGTACCCACATAAACCCACAAGGTGGCACAGGCATCTGGAGTTTGTTTACAGTGGCTAGAAGCCCTGGCATGCCCATATTCATTCGATTTTCATACTCTCTGTCTCTCACACACATAAATAAATACACACATTAAATAATACTTATTATAATCTAGGAACTTGGATTGGAAGTGTGGAAGGAAAGAAGGGTGACAGGGAGGGAAAGAGACATAAAAACTAAGCAAACAAATTCTTGGGGTGCTACTTGATGTGATGACAATAATTTCAAAGAGTGGGTCAACAGAACCTCTGACACTTACCTAAAACCTCCGAGGCTACTAGGCACAAAACAACTCCTTGTACACACATGAAAACCCAGGTCTTAAGGCAGCCAGGTACTGCAGCCATGAACACTAGAACTGGACTCCTGTTCTCAATTCAGCCCTGTTTCAGCCAAAATTGTACACAAAGTACTCAGCCCTGGATAGAATAAGAACGCTTGTGCAGTGTTTCCTGCATAAACCTTCTGATGACAATAATACTTTTTGTTAAAGAGACAGGAAGGGGAGTAAATAAAAAGCACAGGAATCAAAACACATACCGGCCCATGACAATCTAGTCTATAAAATTAACTGCATTTTACTTCTCCTTTGTAAGTCTCCAGAGAGGCTAGTACGTGCTAATCTTAGTCTTAACTAAGACCTATATTTAAGAATTAAAAAAAAAAAAATGATCACAGACTAAAAAGTGGCCTTGACTGATTTGGGCAAAGATCACTCGGTTAAGAAGAAAGACCGATGTGGAAGTTTACAGATCAGGAGCGGCTGACCCCGCGTGAACCTAGGCCTCAGCAGCCCGGGACCGGGAGCGGGTCCGGCAAGGTTCGGCTGCACAAGCCTCTAGACACCCCAGTCCTGGTGCAGGTTCACACTGTTGGTAAAAATCACCCGACCAAGAGCAGCTTGCGGGAGAAAGGTTTATTTTGCCTTACAGGCTCGAGGGGAAAGCTCCACAATGGCGGGGAAAATGATGGCATGAGCAGAGGACGGACATCACCCCCTGGCCCACGTAAGGTAGACAACAGAACCAGGAGAGTGTGCCAAACACTGGCAAGGAGAAACTGGCTGTAATACCCATAAGCCCGCCCCCAACAATACACTGCCTCCAGGAGGCTTCAATTTCCAATTGCCATCAGCTGGGAAACCTAGAATCCAGAACAACTAAGTGCATAGGGGACACCTGAATCAAACCACCACACCTGGGAAGGCACTGGAAGTCAGGATGTGATCTACACCTCAGGGCTCACTTCCCTTCAAGGGAATGGAGAAAACAGAGGCTCCCCAGTCCATTTCCTATTGACAAAGTTCTTGACAGACTCTTAGCAACTACAAAGAACTCACCCTGCTTTGGGAGGTACAGGCAGGCCAGGGTCACCCTCAGCTACACAGTCAATAGATGGCCAGCCTAGGCTTCATGACGTCTTGTCGCCAAAAACGGAAAGAAAAGGAAGGGAGGGAGGGAAGAAGGAAGAAAGGAAAATAAAGAGGGGCTGGAGAGACAGATGGCTTAGTGGTTAGGGTGCTTGCCTGCAAAGCCAAAGGACTCAGGTTTGATTCCCCAGGACCCATATAAGCCAGATGCACAAGGGAGTGCACACATCTGGAGTTCACTTTACAGTGGCTAGATGCCCTGGCACATCCGTGTTCTCTCTCTCTCTCTCTCTCTCCTTCAAATAAATATATATGTTAGAGAGAGGAAGGGAGGGAGGATCAATCCTGAAGGGCACCTAGATGGGCATCTCAAACCTGGCACGAGCATCTATCTGAACTGCCAACTTTTTCCCAGCCCACTTCAGACCCCAGTTCTCCGGGAAGGGCCTGAGAAGTGGAAACTGTCTCAAGGGCCATGGCTGACTCCAATGCAGTCTAGGCTGTTCTGCTCCAGAGGCCCAGCCAAACAGCCGTCCAGCCGCGTCTGCGTTCCAAGCCCTCGGGACTAGGATCACAAGAGAGATTCCGTGTTCTTATTGCGATGTCAAGCTTGACTGTGTTCTCCATTTTCAGAAACATATCCCCCAAAAAAGGGAGGGTGATGACTAACCCAGTGCAGAGAATAGCATGTGAAGCTCCCATTCTCACCTTCCTCTAAGGTAGTTTTTGCCAACATTTGGGTGTATTCAGTGATTTCTGTTGAGGCTAAACCTCAGAAGGAGAGCTACTGCCAAGTAAAATTCCCTGGGAAGAAAACAAGTGTACCTTGCAGAGCCCGAGGGGCTCTCGTTGGGCAAAGTATCAGCAAGAATGTTTTCCCTTTTACTCAGCGAACCCAAGAGAAAACCCCAAGTGAGCAGGCCAGGGCCTGAGCACTGGAAGCATCTGAGTGTACCTGGCTCTTGTGCCTCCCAGAACAACCAGCTGTGGGGAACTGGGGGGTCGTCGCAGGCTCACCAAAGGAAAGAGGAAGAAATCAACCCCCAGGTTTGTTCTCAGAGCACCAAAATGCTGGCAACAAACTTCCAGGCCCCAAACTGACTGGCATTTTATCAGGAACATGTCAATACAGGTCAGTACTTCAGCAAGGAAGCCAGGACCCAACATTTCATAAGATTAACAATCTCAAATTCCTCCAGCCACTCCCTTTCAACAGATAATCTGTGTGTGTACAGAATGCCAGCCAACACCCTTGGATAATGTGACTCCCAGAATCCAGCGGGGGAGGGGGAGCAAGAAGGGGCGAGGGAGACCCTCCAGGTGAGCGCGCGCGCGATCTCTCTCTCTCTCTCTCTCTCTCACACACACACACAGAGAGAGCAGATGATGGATAATCCTCTGGAGTCTCGCGGCATACTATGGAGCTGGTCCTATTTAACATTTCAGAATGTACATTTGCTAAATTACTTTTATGTGCGCTGGCGTTATGTCAAACATGGAGACACAGGCATGCTGTAGCTCACAGGATGGTTTACACCATGCTAAAAGCCCCTTCACTGCTTTCTCAGTGACACGTGATTCTGGGGTCCTGACAGGCACTTTCTTCTCTACATTCTAAGTCTGAAGTTGCTTCCTCAGGCTCCCTTTCTTTTTTTTTTTTTTTTTTTTTGTTTTGGTTTTTCGAGGTAGGGTCTCACTCTAGCCCAGGCTGACCTGGAATTAACTATGTAGTCTCAGGGTGGCCTCGCAACTCACGGCGATCCTCCTACCTCTGCCTCCCGAGTGCTGGGATTAAAGGCGTGCGCCACCACGCCCGGCAGTCAGGCTCCCTTTCTTGCCTCAAGGAACAACCCATACAGAAGTTCAAATGCCACAGCCTCGTTCTTTGAAGGAAAACAGGTTTTTAAGGTTTTAGAATAATCTTAAGGCATTCAACTATCATCATATCCAGGGATTGGTCTTCAAATGCCCAACCTAAGAGATGGAAGGAAACGGGTACCTGAGGATAACAGAAGACTTCACCGGATCAGAGTTTCTATCTCCACAGCCCCTCCTTTAAAGAGGCACACTTCATCTGTCACAGCTGTGCACGCAGTGCCGCCCACTTTTAATCCCAGCACTCAGGAGGCAGAGGTAAGGAGGACCACTGTGTGTTCAAGGCCAGCGTGGGGCTACCCAGTGAGTTCCAGGTCAGCTTGTGCTAAAGTGAGATGGACCCCCCCCCCCCCCCACACACACACACACAAAGTAGGAACTTAGGCTCAAGAGGCCCGAGAGACTCGTAAATCCTCACAAGACGCTCTATCCTGGCACCACCATCATCAGCGATCACTGTCGCTCAAGTTCCCTAATGGTGACATTTTTCCCCTTCCCAGGCATCACTGCTCCCATATCCCCATCCCCAGTGTTCACAGACAAATGTGTCCACTTAAAGCAAAACACTGATGCTGTTATTCATATTCTTCCATGTTAAAAACAAGCAGAATGAAAACTTTAAAAAAAATTGTTTAAGAGCTGGAGAGATGGCTTAGTGTTAAGGCACATGCCTTCAAAGCCTTAAGACCCAGGTTTGATTCTTCAGGTCCCACATAAGCCAGATGCACATGGTGACGCATGCATCTGGAGTTCATTTGCAGTGGCTGGAGGCCCTGGTGTGCCCATTCTCTCTCTAATAAATAAAAACTTTAAAAAATAATAACAGAGAAAACAGTAGAATGATCTCGGCTCAAGACTCTAGTCAAGTGGGGCATATACCGTGCCCATAATCCCAACGCCCAGGAGGCTAAGAGAGAAGGACCCATACAAAATTACTCTGTTATCAAAGTCGGGGAAGATGGCACACTGGATACAGGGTTTGCCACACTAGTATGAGTACCTGAGTTCATATCCCCAGGCTCTGTGTAAAAGCCAGAGCTGTGGCAAACAGGGACATAGGAGAATTTTTCCAGAAGCATACAGACCAGCTAGCCTAGTGAACACAGCAGTAAACAATAAGAACAAGAGATGCTTCCTCAAAGGAGGTAGAAGGTAAGGACTGACACTTCAAAGCTGTCTTCTGACCTCTACTCTAAAGCCATGGCACACACAGGCCAGTAATCACACATGAATATATGCACACACACCGGCCCCCCAAAAAAAGTTCTACTCAAGACACATCTGAAACCAGGTGTGGTGGTCCACGCCTTTAATCCCAACACTTGGGAGGCAGAGGTAGGAGGATCACTGTAAATTCCAGGTCAGCCTGGGCTAGATTGAGATCCCACCTTGAAAAACCAAAGAAAAAAATCTAAACCAAAAATTAACAACCCCACCTCCATCCCATCCCATTTTCTTCTTTTAGCTAACCATGAAGCATAAGCTAAATTGTAAAGTCAACACTCAACATTTTCAAAGCCAGTCTACAATGAGGACCTAAGAGCCTGACCTAATTTTTCAAACTAGGGGAGTTTCTAAGTTGCCAAGGACTTCCATATACATTGCATGAAAGTTGCCAGGCAACTCACATCTCTGATTGGTCTTGGAATACAGTCAGACATCTTCCCACAGACTATTACTATCCATTTACTCTAGAAGCCTAGAGAAGTTGCCTTTCTCCAAAGGAAGAGTCGTTTTCCTCCAATCCTCATGCACCGACACCCCATAGTTAAGGGCTAACCTTGCGTTACGGATCTTTGTTTGAACTCTAGAGCCAAAATGTCTATGCACATGGAGGGAAAACACTGAGAAACAACTGGATCTGCATAACTCTTTTAGGACCCCTCAAAAGAGCCCCAACCCCTAAAAGAGTAGATAAGCAAGATGCTTAAGGAAAAGGAGGCTTCTGACAACTATCCAACGTGTTCATATAGAGCCAAGTCCATTTGCAATTACGACTTCATTGTGGGAAAAAAAATATCAATTTGTGTTTTAGTGCAGAAAAAATTTTAATGAAGGACACCCAAACTTCAGTTCCAGACACAAACAGCTTACCTGACTCCTCTCTTTGTCCACTTTCTTAAAACACTTATTCAAGGACAAATTATGTCTCACTGAGTTCTTCCACCCAGTGGGTGCATTTGCAAAATACGGGAAATGTTCCAAGATCCAGTTGTAGATATCCTTCACTGGCAGACGCTTGGTTGGAGAGTCCTCGATGGCCATAAATATGAGGCAGCTAAAGGAATAGGGGGGCTTGCAGTTGGGGTTCTGCCTGGCATCATAGGGCATGTCCGAGTGGGCAGGGGATGGTGGGGTGTCATCATCCAGGTCCTGGACGGGGCTGACACTCCTGAGGACCGACTCCCCAAAGCTCTTCAGCAAGTTCTTGCTCTCATGCAGCCAGTTCAGGTTGGTCAGCTCTTCATCTTCCATGGTCCCCTCTTCTAATCTGATGTCAGGCAAAGGAAAGTCGAGGTCATCGTCTTCCTGGAGGGCCTTGGAGAAACCGCTGCCCCGGTAACACTGACTCAGTCCACTGGACACACTGATTCCTGAGCTTTCTGGCTTCTTACTGGCAGGCATGACTGGACCCATTTACGTGAAGGCTCCTACAAAGGACAGTACAGAGAAACGATGAACTGGAGAAATTCAAAATGTAAAAAAGACAGCTTAGGTGCTCTTAGTTCTCCTCTCTCCCCCTCTAGGGATCCCAGCTACTTGCGGATGCCATTTCATGATTCCCCCAGGGACCCATACAAGCCCACCACACAGTTATACCATGATGAATAATCAGTCCACTAAAGTATCATGGTGGCGTGATGGACCCTGAATGACAAGACCAGTGACATGCAAAGCACCTTTAATGTAGGAGTAGTAAACGCCTTGAATCCCAGCACTTGGGAGACAGAGGTAGGAGAATCACTGAGTATAGGACCAGCCTGGAATTACAGGTAGTTCCAGGTCAGCCTGGGCTAGAGTAGACCCTACCTCAAGGAAAAAAAAAAAAAGAAGAAAAGAAGAGAAGAAAAAATTCACAATGGCTTCTCCCTGGATCTACGACTGATTTCACTGTGATCAGGACAGAATTGATTACTTCACAGTGCCTCTGATCCTGTTACACATGAATACACTCATTTTATATAAAGTTCTTTTAAATGCCACAGTAAATACTATGCACTATGAAATAATGCAATGCACAACTCCTGTGGTTTTGTACTACTAGTCTCATTGTTTATCTTTCTAAAATAAAAAAAAAAAAAGAAAGAGAAAATGTCAAGCAGATGTGGGTGCTTTCTGGCCTCTCAAGCTTGGGGGACACTCAATTCAAGGTCAGCCTGGGCTACATAACAAGACCTTGTCTCAGAAAAGAAGAGACAGAAAGGGGAGAAGAGGAGTTGACCTCATATGAAGACCATCCTACTTCTCAGAATCAGGGCTGAAGAGATGGCTTAGCAGTTGGGGCACTTGTCTATGAGGTCTAAAGACCCAGATTCAATTCTCCAATACCCACATAAGGCAGATGCACATGGTGGCACACACATCTGGAGTTCATTTGCAGTGGCTAGAGGGCCCTGGTGCACTCCTTCTCACTCTCAAATAAATAATTTTTTTAAGTCTCTGAGTTAAAACTGGCTATAGGAACAAAAGATTTGGTTGGTTGAGTTGATTTTCAACCCACAAAATTTTGGCCAAAATCTGCAACTTGGAACTGGGCACGGTGGTCTCAAAACGGAGGAGAAAAAGTACGAGGGCTAGTGTGAGTTCGAGGGCAGCCGGTGACGACACAGTAAGTTCCAGGTTAGTCTGGGCAACTTTAATTACATTTGGCAAGTCTAAAAGAGGGCGAGAAGGAATTCTGTGGTTTGGAACTTGAAGAAGTACATTTAATTTTATTAAAAGACATTACACACAGAAGGAAAAAGCAAGTGCCTTCAGGCAGTAGACAAAAAATAGGAATGAAAGATAAATCATTTACTAAAATTAGAATTAGTGAAGAGAAGAAAAAAAAAAACAGAGAGAGCAAATGAAAGCTTGCTTCAAGACAGGAAGGCAAATTCAACAAAAACTGTGCTGGGATTCTATCCCCCCAACCACCAGAATCCTTGTTTTTATCAATGACCTAGAACAGAAAGTAAAATAGTATCTGATTAGAAATGAAAATCAGGAGGCAGAACGTCCATAAATAGAATAGCCCCTATGGATACATAGCACGTCCAGTCCTGTAGCACTGGACACACAGCAGAGAGAACAGTAAGTATAATGAAGACAGTCTTTCACTTGCCATTGGTAAAAGTGAAATAATGTGTTTAAGAAAAGTGTCTGTTATTTCCTCCCCCTTCAATAGGAAGATTAAGCAACCCACCTAAAGAAATGAACGCATGCCAAGGGCAAACACAAGATCATTCTGAATGCCATCAACAAAGCATGGACAATAACCACCCCTTCAGCACAGCAAGTTCTAGAATGGGATTCTAGGAAGCATGATGTGAGGCACCAAGCAACCAGACCAGGGTGCCACAGCAACTTCCCCAGTACCCTCCCGTAGACCCCTGTTGGCTAGAAGGTGGGAAGAGGCAGCTTTCCCCAGTTGCTGAGGAGGGTTTCACTGAGAGAGAAAAACCATCAAAGGTCGCCACAGCCCGATGCAGGCAGGCCAGTCCTGACTGAAGCCTCCCCTTCATCCATGGAAACATTTGTCAAACAAGGAGGCAACTGTGTACAGCACATCACACATTATGGGAGGGTGGGGAGGGGGCGCTTGTATCTTTAAGTTTGGGGATAGGCAAGTCCAATACTTTCAACTTCCTTATGAAGCAGTCAAAGCTAGCTTGTAACAAAGTTTCAAAGAGTCTTATCTGAGACTGTTCTGATTATCCGCATTTCCACACAAAAGACCAACTACCCAGCTAGGGAAGTCAACTTTAGCCCTAAATCAAAGTTTTATGTCTCCTGAGCTTCCAAACAGGAAAATTATATCATGGCTGACAGTAAAGTAATTTAATTGCACTGTTGCTATGACAACCTGCTGCTCTCCTTTTTAATTTGCTTATTTGTCAGTAGCTTCCCAAAGGAACGAACATGCTATTCTCCATGTTTTCTTTTGTTTTAAACAAACACTACCAGCAGTGTGGCTCTGTTAGAAAAATGTGGTTCTGGTAGAAAGATGGTCTGGGGAGTGGGAACCCCTTGTCTGTGTAACTGAATCCCTGTAAGCAGCCCTCATTGCATAGGAACAGTATGGAGGGCTACTGATTTTAGTTTGATCTTTTAACAAAAATAAAAATAAACAAACAGTTCCCAGAAACCACGGCCGATTTTTCCATCATTATACCCTAGCTACATAATTCCTTGAATCTTTTTTCTTTTATTTTTTTTCCAAGCCTGCAGTTAAGCAAACGTTTTTAATCTGCTGCCAACAAGGTTGCATTACCAGATACACAAATTGTTATTCACCAGTGACCTCCTTACAACTTGTAGGTCTGTGTCTGATTACACTCCCTACGCGCGCGCGCGCACACACACACACCCTCTTACTTTTTTAAAAAAGAAATGATTTGCTGTTTTGTCTTTTGTTAACTGAGGGGGGAAAAAAAAAATGGAACCAAGCAAGCACACTTTCTTCCCTAGCCCCAGAAAGTCTCCAAATAACTGACAAAAGACGTTCTGACCCAACTCTGAACAGATGTTCGATGTGAACTTTAAAAAGTTGAGAAATCTTCCACCACCGGAGCAGAGCAGCCGGGGAGCCTGGGGGGAGGAAGGGGAGGGAGGAAGCGGGGACCTCCCCCTTCCTTGCGCGCCCACGCACGCACGCGCGCGCTCCGCGCCCCGTCTACTGTACTTGTCAAAAACATTTCAAGGGGACCAGCGGAGGCGGCGATTGGCTGTGGCCCGCGTCAATCAGCAGCGTTGCCAGGCGACGGGGGAAAACTGCTCTTCTCCGCGTAGACAGGGCAATTGGGAGCTCGCATACCTTCACTGCCGGTCAGATGTCATAAACCTTTTATTGGCCGCAACGCGGCTGGCCTTAAAAACAAATCAATAAAAAACCTGCCGTCCCCCCTCCCTCCAAAGCCGCCTCCGCCAACTCCTGCGGCGCCCAAGGAGGTTTCAGAGAAACGGGGTGCAGCGCAGGGGCCGAGCCTCGGGAGAGGGGGTGGGGGGGTCTCGGGAGACGCTCACGGTCGTGCCAAGCTTGCACAGTTTGGAGCGTGGGGAAGAGGAGGGGGGGGGGTCTTTGTTAGCAGGCCGGCTCTCACGTTGGGGTCTCGGCTGGATCGGCACCCCCGTCCTCGAGCCGGAACGGCGCGGGGGGGATCCCGGGCTCCGCAGACAATACCAACTCCGCTCCCCTAGGGCGTCTGCTTGGAAACCGAGGCACCGGGAAAGCAGCCGGCACGTCGGGGCAGGAAACTCTCCAGCCCGGGTAGAACTTCCCGGCTCCGGGGCCAGGGGGAAGGCTGGTGGGGGGGTGGTCCCCGCCCGGCCCTCGTCCACGACCAGAGGTCGCCGCCCGCTCCCCAAGCCACGCGCGCCCCGGGGAGGGCCGTCTGCACCGAGCAGGGCGCCAACTCACCTGGCCGGAGCGGGGCGCGGGGACGCCGCTGCCCTTCAGCGGAACCGAGAAACTTTCGAAGCGGGCGCCCAGCGGGCATCGCTCGGTGGCCCTGCCGAGGACGCGCGGGCGCGAGGGTCGCGGCGAGCCGGGGGTGGAGGGCGGCCGGGGGACGGGCGCGGGCGGCAGCGGCGCGGGGGTCGCGGCGCGGCATGGGACCCCGCGGTGTCCGTGCGCCCCGGCTCGCCGCGCGTCCTCCCGCCGGCCCCGCCGCTCTCCCCGCCCCGTCCCGCCTCCCCGCTCGCCTCCGCCGCGGCGCGTCGGGCCGGGGCGCGCCGAGCGGCGAGAAATTGTTTCCACTGCAAACAAAAAAAAAAAAAAAAAAAAAAAAGGCGACACATGACCAGGCAGGAGGAGGGGAAGCGCGGGGAGGGAGGGACGGGGCGGAGAGGGCGGAGGGAGCCGGAGAGAGGGAAAACGTGGGCCGGGCCGCCGGCGGCCTGGGGCTCCGGGCGCCGACCCGCCCGGGACTCGGCCCCCCGGTCCACGCCCCGGCTCCCGGGACGCACGGGCAGGTGGCGCGTGGCCCGTCCCCTCCCCCGGGCTCTCGGGCCACCCGGGAGGGCCGGGGCTGCGCAGCTGGCAACGCGTCTCACGCCACCGCGCGCCTTACATGGCTCGAAAGTAAAAAGGAAAAGAATTACGATGCGAACGAGTGAGCGAGGCTGCTGAGGCCGGGGACAGGTTCCACTTCTCCCCAACTCCTCCGGCGTGCTGGCCGAGCCCGCCCTCCCGCCGGCGCCCATCCCACCCTGCCCGCAAGCCAGGTGCTAGGAGGTGTCAGCGGAGGGCTGGAGGATGGGTGGCCATTACCCAGCAAAGAGGTGCGCCCCAAAAGGCCACAGCGGTGGGGGGGGGGGGTCTTCCCTGTGGGTTGCGCTCAAGGACCCGGCAGGCTAGGACTGGAGTGAAAACGCGTGTCCCTCACATTTTGAGTTCCATGAACTGGGCGGACAATTTGCAAGTCACCCAGGAATGGTGGTGCGGCCACGTCTCAAGCACCACCAGAAAGAATGGACACTCACTGCTACAGCCATGCCAACCCAGCTGCCTTTGGAGAGGATGAAAGCAGGGAGTCCAACAGGACACCCTGGCGGTGACATAAATAAAAATAGAAAATTGTACACCACTCCCAGGTAGCAACAAGGGCGGGTTCCGCGCCGGGAAGCCCAAGGCTCTCTTCCCACCCCCCACCTGACCCGTGGACATCTCTAGAGAGCTGAGAATTGGACGACACCCCCCCCCCTCCAAAATGTACTTTCAGGGTAGCCACAGGGAAGGGGAAGGGTGGCGGGAAATACCACGGGGCGGCTGAAAAGTTTTTCTGCTTCAAAAAATAAGGAAACTCAAATCAATCTGAGAGTCACCCTCCCTCAGCCCTCCCCCCCCCCTTGAAAAAAGCTCAGGATTAGGTAAGGGCTGCTGAGTCTCCCAGAAAAACCACTGTGCCTCTGGAACTGGCTAAGTCCCAGCACAAGGGAGACCACTCAGAAAGGGGAGGAAGCTCAGAGTAGCCGAAGGGGTAGCCAGAGGTCATCCCGCCCCGCCCCTTTCATTACTGAGCACATGATGTGACTCACCCAAAGTCACTAGGTGACAGAAACAAATGAAGTGTCACGCCCTGAGATCCTAAGGGTGGGTACTGGTAACCAAAGCCAGGGCCAGACAAGGTAAGTCACCGGTCCACCACCCCATCAGCTGGTCACCTTAGAGTGCTTCGTCTCTGCCAGAGGAACCACCGGGCCGAACTGACCTTACAGAAGTTAAGTAGTAGTCTCCTCCTACCCAGCCATCACCGGCCCCTAGCCCTGCCAACCCTCACACCATAGCCAGAACCCTCCTTTGCATGAAGAAGAGATAACATTATTTTCCCCCAGTCCTTCTTCCAGAGTTCAGAAGCAGGGATGTGAGCTCAAGCTAATTATGCATGGAATATGTCACTCGTAAAAGTCAGTGCTAGCTCTTAGCCTCCTAGTGTGTGACCTAGTCATCCCAAGTGAACAAAAACTTACCCGCATAGCAAGCTGAAGGCCCTACCTAAGAAGCCATCAGTGGAAGGCGGAATATGGTGAGATAAACTGCCTTTAATGAGCTTGCCTCCCGCCCCCCCCCCCAGAGGGTTTTTGGTTTCTTGCATTCACAGACATTTTTCTTAATTTCCCTTCTCCCATTATAAATGTGCCAAGAGAAGCAAGTTGTGTCACCTTGAAGAGAAAGTCGTGGGTCAGCCCTACCTGATGTGCAAGGTCTTCCTGTCAGACTGAAATAGAAACAGAGCCAGCCAGAGCTTTGCTGCCAGGTAGAGAAGGGGCTGCCATAGACCCTTAGCTCTGGGACAGGTACCCAAGGACCAAATTCATTTAGGAACAGACTCCTCAGTTTCTCTCCGGAGCTTTCCAAAAGGACTATTGTATTCTGAGCCTCAAGAAGTCTCACATAGGCTGAACAAGTCAAGCCACTGTTGCACAAACACATGACAGCAGAATCCTATGTGCACCCTGGAACTCACTTTGGAAAATACTTAATTCCTGACTGGAGACTTGGTAGGCCCATTCTGCAGCCACATCTGAGCCTAGCCTGCAGAGTCACCAGGAGTTTGTTTGCAGGAACGAGAGGCCCTGGCATGCCCATTCTCTCTCTGCCAGGCGTGGTTGCACACTTTTAATCCTAACACTGTGAATACAAGGCCATTCTAAAACTGCATAGTAAATTCCAGGTCAGCCTGGATTAGAGGGAGACCCTTCCTGGGGGCGGGGGGGGGGGCAAGAAAGGCACCTGAATACTAGCTTAGTCAGCCTTGGTCTGGCACCTCAGTTCTCTACAGAGGTTTGTTCTTGTGTTTTTATTTTATTTATTTGCAAGCAGAGAGAGTCTGAGAGAATGGGCCGGCCAGGGCCTCTGAGCTGCTGCAAACGAACTCCAGATGCATGCACCACTCTGTGCATCTGGTTTTACGTGGGTACTGAGGCGTCAAACTCAGATCCTTAGGTTTTGCAGGCAAGCGCTTTAACTGCTGAGCCATCTCTCCAGCCACCCCTCCCCTTGTTTGTTTGCTTTTAATAGAGACAAGGAACACTGAGTGGTCAAAGGGTGTGAACTGCTACAAGTAGGAAGATCTGAAAAAACCTTGAAAAATGAGGAAGCCTCTGAGGCAGCCTGGAAAGATGGGTTTCTGGTCCAGGATCCTTTCAGTAACATGTCAACACAAGAGGAAGCCCGGGACTGGCTAAGTGGCCCTGGGGAGGGGTGGTCATGAAGCAATAGCTCCCCTCCCCATCTCTCCAGCACAATATGCTTTTCCTGTTTCCCCTCATACATCTGTTCCCCTCTCTTCCCTGCATGTTAGCTTCTCTTTTCTTTCCTTTAATATTTCTTTTTCTTTTTATTTATTTATTTGAGAGAGACAGAGAAAGAGGCAGATAGAAAAAGAGAATGGGCGCACCAGGGCCTCCAGCCACTGCAAACAAACTCCAGATTGCATGCACCACCTTGAGCATCTGGCTTACGTGGGTATTGGGGAATAGAGCCTTGAACCGGGGTCCTTAGACTTTAACTCAGCCGCTAAGCCATCTCTCCAGCCCTTGGCTTCTCTTTCCTGATGGCTACACATGGCTGCCACTGCTATGTCTTAAAGCCTTCTGATTTTTTTTTTAATTATTTATTTATTTATTTGAGAGCGACAGACACAGAGAGAAAGACAGATAGAGGGAGAGAGACAGAATGGGCGCACCAGAGCTTCCAGCCTCTGCAAACGAACTCCAGACGCGTGTGCCCCCTTGTGCATCTGGCTAACGTGGGACCTGGGGAACCGAACTTCGAACCGGGGTCCTTAGGCTTCACAGGCAAGCTCTTAACCGCTATGCCATCTCTCCAGCCCCTTCTGATTTTTTTGTAGGCACCACCTGCAGACTGCCTCAAGCCCTCCCCTACCCACTTCAGATGCTCAGGGAAATAATCTGATTGGCCTAGTCTGAGTCATGTGACTCCCCCAACAGAGGCAAGGATGGGGTAGGCTATCTGATACAACAGGCCTGGAGAGGGCAGGGGGATTTGGAAGGGAAGTCGCTAATAAATAGGGCCTGGAGATGGAGGAGCATTCTAGATCTCAGCTTCTCAGCTACAGAACCATTAGAACCACCTCGGAAATAATTATTCTTTACAAATCCAACTCTTATGATGGGGCCCGGGCATTTCCACAAGGGAAAAAAAAAAAAAAAAACCACAGGGGATGACTCTTCATGCAACCTCTGCTCCAGAGGGAAGAAAGATATGAAAGGTACAGACTTATCAAGCATGACTTCGCTGTATTAGAAATGCCCTCATTCACTGAGCAAATATTTACCCAGTACCTACCAAGTCTCTGGCATTGTGTTAGGTCAGAAGAAATTCGTTTGCAGTGGCTAGGGGCTCTGGTGCGCCCATTCTCTATGTGCCTTTGTCTTTCTCAGGTAAATAAATAATTTTATTTATTTATTTATTTGAGAGCAACAGACACAGAGAGAAAGACAGATAGAGGGAGAGAGAGAGAGAATGGGCACGCCAGGGCTTCCAGCCTCTGCAAACGAACTCCAGACGCGTGCGCCCCCTTGTGCATCTGGCTAACGTGGGACCTGGGGAACCGAGCCTCCAACCGGGGTCCTTAGGCTTCACAGGCAAGCACTTAACCGCTAAGCCATCTCTCCAGCCCAATAAATAATTTTTTAAAGTGCGGCTTAAAACCTTGAGGAGAGCCGGGCGTGGTGGCGCACGCCTTTAATCCCAGCACTCGGGAGGCAGAGGTAGGAGGATCGCCATGAGTTCAAGGCCACCCTGAGACTACATAGTGAATTCCAGGTCAGCCTGAGCCAGAGTGAGACCCTACCTTGAAAAACCAAAAAAAAAAAAAAAACCTTGAGGAGAGGGGTGGAGAGGTGACTCAATGGTTAAAGGCACTTGCTTACAAAGACTGATGGGCCAGGTTCAATTCCCTAGTACCCATGTAAAGCCAAATACACAAAATGATGCATGCATCTGGAGTTCATTTACAATAGCAAGAGGCTCCGGTGTGCCCGTACTCATTCTAACCAACCCCCCCGGACAAATAAGTAAAAATATTATAAAAAAAAAAATTAAAACTTGGGGGGGAAAATGTTAAGGAAGTGATTTCTAAGAATCACAGGGCTTTTGTACCACTTTTTTCATAGTTGTCTATGTGTTCCACATTTTCTACGATGAACACCATTACATGTATAATGCTGTAAGACCGGGGCCTTCCTGTCACAGCAGAGCTTCTCATAGTTGATGGTGCATGAGAATCACCTAGCGGGCTTATTAAACACAGCTGGGCCCCACACCCAGCATTTCTGGTTCCGAGGTCTAGGCTTGAACCTGTGACTCTGCATCTCTGAAGCTTTCAAGTGCTGCCGAGGCAGCTGCAGAGCTGGGAGCCACGCCTTGAGATCCTCTAAGCCCCAGAAGAATCATTGAGACTGGAAAAAGGGGTGATCAGGAAATTGACTATGAGAGGTTGTAGGCAAAGATAACTACTCACTTACGGGTGGGCCACAGTGTCTGAGCATGCTTGTTGGTAACGCCTTAAAAGCTCCTTGCTTTTCTTTTGGGGGGGAGAAGCCCTCAGTTGAAAGGCCTGGAAGCACTTGGTGAGATGGACGGGACTTCTTTTCACCCTCTGATGTTTTCATTGTCTGCGTTTGTGTGTTTACAAGGGTGGAGCCTGGGAAAGGCTCAGAATTCAGCCGACAGGGAGTAGGCCAGGAGGAGAGACTTGAGGGAAGGAAGGGTAAGGGAAAGCAGAGTCAAGCAGGTGGAGCTCATTAGCTCAGGTGCCCCAGCAAGCCTGAGCTTGTTAAGTCACTGGCTCGAGGCAAAAATGGAAGACCAGACCCTTTCAGCACCTCTCCGACAAGGGAAAGTGTGGACTGATGGTCTGGAATCCAGTCAAGCTGATTCATTCAGTGAACAAGTATTTAAACACCTAGGAAGTCTAGACCCAGTGCTGAGTGGAAAGGACATGGAACGTTCCAGGAAAAAGCAACACACACAGCTGGGCGTGGTGGCGCACGCCTTTGTTCCCAGCACTCGGGAGGCAGAGGGAGGAGGAGCACCGTGAGTTCGAGGCCTCTCTGAGACTATGTGGTGAATTCCAGGTCAGACTGAGCTAGAGTGAGACCCTACCTGAAAAAAAAATTGCAGACACAAATAAACACACCAGAGGTGGTGTGGCCAACTATTAGACATACCTAGGACCTACTAGCTGGTTAACTCTGGGCAAAGTGCACAACTTCTTTCTCTCTACCTAGTTTCCTTATCTTAAAATTAGGGAATGAGCCAGGCATGGTGGCGCACACCTTTAAGCCCAGCCCTTGGGAGGCAGAGGTAGGAGGATCGCTGTGAGTTCGGCGCCACCCTGAGACTACGTAGTGAATTCCAGGTCAGCCTGAGCTAGAATGAGACCTTACCTTGGAAAACCAAACTAAAATAATAATAAAGGAATGAGCTGAGTGTGGTGGCACATACCTTTAATCCCAGGTTGAGGTGGAAGAATCACTTTGAGAGTTCCAGGCCAGCCTGAGACAAATTCCAGGTCAGCCTGAGCTAGAGCATGACCCCACCGCAAAAAAAAAAAATAAAAAAAAAAAAACACAAGGGAACGAAAAAAAGTTTTCTAAAAGAGGGAATGGGGGATAAATAGTCACTTACAATGGTCAGGTTTTGATCGCTGTTATGGGATGCCTACATGATGAATGTACAAAGAGAAGAGGTTCACTCAGTTTTGTGGATTCTGACCCATGACGCAGCAGCACTGTGGCTTTGGCGAGACTACACTTCAAGGCAGTGGTAAACGGTGAAGCAAAGTCACCAACTCATGGCCAGAAAGCCGAAGAAGAACCGGAAAGGCGCCTGGTCCCACAATCCCCTGAGGATTTGCCCCAGGTGACCTAAGGACCTCCTGCTAGGCCCCACCTCTTAAAAGCTCTCCTATCTCTCAACAGCACATAATGGTCTGCGGGAGAGGGGGCTTTTCAACATACCAACTATGGGAGCAGCTAATAAAGCTATGATGAAGATTAAACAAATTAACATTTGTAAGAAACAGATAATGGAACCCTGGTACTTAGTGCATGGTTTTGGTTAAGTAAATAAATCAAAAAAAAAAAAAGTTGCAGTTTGCATGCTGACATATCTGCAAAATAATCTAGAATTTGTCTCTCTCTCTCTCTCCACACACACACATATGAAAAGGGGGAATCTGGAATGGAGGTGCACACCTATAATCTCAGGACATGGTTGGTGGGGAGGACCAGGAGCTCAAAGTCATTCTTGACAACATAGCAAGTTCAAGGCCTAACCTGGGATATATGAACCTCTATCTCAAAAAAGGGGGGTGGATTTATATACGTATGTGTAAATATACTACTTTTGAGGTAGGGTCTGTCTACATAGTCCAGACTGGCTTCAAACTCACGATCCTTCTGTCTCGGCCTCCAAAATGCTGTAATTATTGGTATGACCAACACGCCCAGATCAATGTTTTTAATGTACAACTCTTACCAGAATAAAAGGGACAAATTCATCAAAAGATAAACAGAAACGGTCATACTCCCATGGTAAGATGCTCAAACATTAAAGCAACTGTGATGGTGGTCATTCTGCCAGATCAGCCAACGCTTAAAAAGAATAGCTGTGGGTTGGAGAGATGGCTTGGCAGTTAAGGCATTTGCCTGCAAAGCCAAAGGACCCTGGTTCAACTCTCCAGGTCCCACGTTAGCCAGATGCACAAGGGGGCACACGCATCTGGAGTTTGTTTGCAGTGGCTGGAGGCCCTAGCACGCCCATTCTCACTTGCTCTCTCTCTCTCTCCCCCCGTCTCTCTCAAATAAATAAATAAATAAAAATATTAAAAAGAATAGCTGTGGGTGCAGGCATCCATGGAAGGTGACTTCAAACAACCGTGGCAGAGAGCAGGCAGTCTGATGAAATGAGTTAAAGTATTCATTGAGCCTAGACGCTGATTCTAAATTAGCAACTTGCAGCGCTCAACCCCAGAGGATACCATACGGGGCAGCAAGCTGCCTGGCCCTTGCAGTGCTAAGCTCCGGGACAGCAGGACTTGGGCCTGTTTGATTCCAAGTTGCCCACCGGGCAAGTCAGGTGCCAGAGATCTGGACTGGAGGCGCCCACAACGTGTTTGGGAGTGTTTGCAGGGACATTGTCGAAAATCGTGAAAAGCTGGATATTGCCAAAATAAGAGGCTAGAGACGTGTTATTACACTTAAAGCCCTTGTTCCTTTGCATTTTCTAGTGGTTTTAAGCAAAGCTTTCCCTCTTCTGAATCAGTTTCACATTCTCATGGACTCTGTGTAATAGAATTTACAAACAGTTCATAATGTAAGAGTTGAGGAAGGAAATATGTTGGCAAGACTTTAAAAAAAAAATTAAAGCATTTTGAATCCTTTTCTAACAAGAGAAACAAAACAACCCCATCTTGAAAAGCCAATGCTTGGAGCAAACAGAACTGCTACATATTACAAATGGTGTGTTTTTGTACTATAAAGACTGTCTTCAGGATGAGGAAGGGGTGGATTCTGCCTTCTCAGTATCAGACTTTCTCTACAAACTCTATAGGTTTTACGATAGTAGAGTTCAAAATACTCTTGAATTAAGAATTCATGGGCTAAGGGGGCTACAGAGATGGCTTAGTGGTTAAGGCACTTGCCTGCAAAGCCAAAGGACCCAGATTCAATTCCCCAGGACCCACGCAAGCCAGATGCACATGACACATGTACCTGGAGTTCATTTGCAGTGGTTAGATACACTGGCATGCCCATTCTCTGTCTGTCTGTCTGTCTGTCTGTCTGTCTCTCTCTCTCTCTCTCTCTCTCTCTCTCTCCCCCCCCCGCCCCTCTGTCTTAAATAAATAAATATTTAAAAAAATAAAAAAGGAATTCATTGGCTAAGGAGACAGCTAGGAGAGTAAAGTACTGCTGCTTAAGTGTGGGGACCGGAGTTAGAATCCCAAGACCCATGTAAATGCTGGGCGTGGTGGTGCATTGCTTGTTCTCTCAGTCCAGGAGGTGGAAGCAGGGCTGGCAAGCTAGACTGGAAGAATCCATGAGCTGTGGGTTCAGTAAGAGCCCTGTCTCAAGAAGTAAGTCAGAGAGCGAAAAGGGGAGATACCTGAAGTTGACCTCTGGCCTCCACATACACATGTGCACCTACAGGGGCACAAACATATACACGCACAGTACGTATGTACACAGGCACATACAAAAAAGATAAAAGTTCAGTCATCTTTGCCTACAAAGCAAGTTCAAGGTCAGTCTGAGACCCTGTCTCAAAGAGAGAGAGAGAGAGAGAGAGAGAGAGAGAGAGAGGAAACGGAAGGGAAGGGAGGGAGGGGGGAGGAGGGAGGGAAGGCGGGAGCTGGGCTTGGTGGCGCACACCTTTAATACCAGCACTTGGGTAGGGGGATCACTGTGAGTTTGAGGCTACCCTGAGATTACATAGTGAATTCCATGTCAGCCTAGGCTAGAGTGAGACCCTAGCTCAAAAAACCAAAGCGAGAGAGAAAGGGGGGGGGGAGAAAATGAAGGAAGGAAGGAACAGAATTCATAGGAGAGAGGACATTTACTCTTCTTCCAGGTTGCTTCAAGAGATGAGATGGGTTTATTTGCTTTTTTTGTTGTCCTTGTTGTTCAAAAGCTTATGGAAAATCTGTGCCCATCTGAGGCACACCAAATGAGTGGAGCGGCTCTTCGGCCCTCTCAGGACACTTCCTGGAGCTGCAGGAGCCCGCTGCTCTTGAGGCTTTTTAACCCCACCTCAGAAAAGTCAATTCTCATTTGTGGTTGTGATGTTGTATAAAGTACCAGAAATACAAAATTAGCAAAACTGAAGCACGGCTCCTATAGGAAGTGTCAGGGTTAGGTTCCTGCAAGCCTCTCCTTGTGATATTTTTATACACCGAACAACACATCATCTTATGTTACTTCTGTTTCCATTTAAAGACACCCTATTGAATAGATGGTGTTGATTCATTCACACAGAATTCAAGGTGAAGGACTGTATGACTCACATGTGAATGGAGTATATCCCACATACGTATTTTCTCTGTAAGACACATCACAACCATCTTGCCTTTAGAAACACTACCCAGTACTTCAACATCACATGAGCATCATTTTAAACAAAATTACCAACAAAAAGCACAAGAATCTGATACTAAAATGACCACAAGTAGGCCACCTGTTCGCAGCGTGACAGTTGAAAGAAGGCAGAGTGGTGTCGCCTCACTCAACCTCAGCTGGGAACATGCACGCTTGGTGTGGTTCAAATTTTTCCTTGGCTCTGCAGACATCTGAGAATAACTATGAATACACCCCAACTATTTTGGGGTTACAAAAACATTGTGACAAGTGGGCAAATTCACAAGTATAGAATCTGCCCATAATGAGAATTGACTGAATTTAACAAGTACTTATGTTACACCCAGAACCAAACTGCTCCAAGATCAGAATGGCTTGAACAGGAAACGTCTCCCACAGGGTCATCAGGTATTGAAGGCTGGGTTCCCCTGGGAGTTACTGGAAACTTTATGAGGTGGGGCCGGGTTGGAGGCAGTAGGTTACTGGGGGCGTGTCACATGGTGTCCACTTCCACCATGTGGCTCTGCCCTGCCACACACTTCTTCCACAGGCCCACAGCGATAAAGCCAGCCAGTCATGGTCTAGGACCTTTGCAACCATAGGACAAAGCAAAGCTCTCATCCTTTTCAGTGTTTTCTCTCAGGTATCTGTCAAAGTGACCAAAGTCTAACACAATGACTTTGCAAAAAATAATTATGCCTCACATTAATCATTTATAAATGAAGACACCCCCCACCCCAAGACTCAGAGAGGTTTGGCCACATAGGCAGGGTCACATAGCTTGTAAGTGATGAGTCTGGGAACCTATAATTGACTCTGAGTTTACAGCCATGTTATACAGGAAGAAATCGAGCTAAAGCAAAGTTAGAGACTCTGCTGGGGGAGGGGGGATCAGGGGCATGAAAGACAGAAACAATGGGGCTCAAGGAAAGAAAAATATGACCAATACATAAAGCAGGAATGAAAAGGGGACTTTTAAATGAATTAAAAGGTATTACTTACAAAAATTAAAATGAGGGGGCTGGAGAGATGGTTTAGTGGTTCAGACACTTGCTGCAAAGCCAAAGGACCCAGGTTCGACTCTCCAGGTCCCACATAAGCCAGATGCACATGGTGGCACATATGTCTAGAGTTTGTTTGCAATGGCTAAAGGCCCTGGCACAACCATTCTCTCTCTCTCCCCCTCTCTGTCTCTAATAAATAAATAAAACTTAAAAAATATTCTATAAAAATAAAAAATAAAATGCAAATTCAGCCAGGTACATATAGTGATGCATGCCTTGAATACCAGCACTCCAGAGGCAGAGGTAGGAGGATTGTTATGAGTTCAAGGCCACCCTGAGACTACATAGTGAATTCCAGGTCAGCCTGGGCTACAGAAAGACCCTCCCTCAAAAAGTAAAACTAAAATAAATAAAAATGAAAACTTAAAACAGGGATAGTCATAAGTCCTAGGGGTGTAACATCTGCTGTTGTCTGGCCAAATGTATATACTATGCTTATCAAACTGCCCAGTAAGCACTTCTGTTAATGTTCACACCCTTATATTAATGCTCTCTCACTTTTGGTTGAGAATCTTCTCTTTGCAGATGGCAGTGACCTTGGGATGACTCAGAAGGTATCATGGTGATGGAAAGAAATGACTACAGTGCTCAGTACTGCAATATCTGTATCACACCTTCCAAGGCTCAGGGTCTAATGCGGAAGAGGTGGCAGAAAGAATGTAAGAGCCAAAGGAAGGGCAGGACTCCATACAACATGCTCCCTCCAGACACAAAATGGCCTGGATACCCATGGCCTCACAGTGCCTGATACTACCTGCCTAAGATCATCATAAGAGGAGGAAAAGATCAAGACATCAAAAGTAAAAGAGAGAGCCGGGCGTGGTGGTGCACGCCTTTAATCCCAGCACTTGGGAGGCAGAGGTAGGAGGATCGCTGTGAGTTCGAGGCCACCCTGAGACTCCATAGTGAATTCCAGGTCAGCCTGGGCTAGAGTGAAACCTTACCTCGAAAAACCAAAAAAAAAAAAAAAAAAAAAAAAAGTAAAAGAGAGGCTGAGATGTGGAGGGTTATGATGGAGAGTGGAGTTTCAAAGGGATAAGTAGAGGGAGGGGGAGGATATCACCATGGGGTATGTTTTATAATCATGGAAGTTGTTAATAAAAAAATTAAGAAAATAAATTAAAATTAAAATTAAAACTTTAATGAAAATTCAGCTTCTGTCTCAACCTATACTATTTGGTTGTCTTTGTTATAAAAATATTAGTCATTTCAATGCCCAATATCAAACAGACTGTAAGTGGCTTGGGAAGCAAAGACCCTGGACCCTGTCTAGTACGTCTCTTCTGTCTTCTGTGTGTGGCACAGTGGTAATCAAGAACATTGATCATCATACCAACAAAAGAGTAAACTCCAGCCGGGCGTGGTGAGACACGCCTTTAATCCCAGCACTTGGGAGGCAGAAGTAGGAGGATCCCCATGAGTCCAAGGCCACCCTGAGACCACATAGTGAATTCGAGATCAGCCTGAGCTAGAGTGAGACCCTACCTTGAAAAACCAAAAAAAAAAAAAAAAAAAAAAAAGTAGGCTCCATTGTGTCTCAACCTTCCATCTGTAACCTCATCAAGCACCCCATCCCGAGGCATTCATTTGAGCCTCTCAGGTGAGTGACAGAGTTCTGCCCCCTGAAAACCTAGGCCAAGAAGCCACTTCTGTCATCTTACTTTTCCAGAAGGATATAAAACAAAGCAATTCACTCCACCATGGCCTTTCTACAGGAAAGCAAAAACTCTGAACTGGGTTGAAATCTTTGGGAAATGGTACGTAGATTCTCTGTTATGCAAAGGTCCTTCCTCGAGATCAGTGACTTGCTCAAATTATTACAACAGCCAAACCTGCCACCTCTTCTCCACTACTCGGTGAAGTTCGCCAGCGTTTTGTGTTTTGGAAGTCTCACAGCTTCTCAGAATAAGAGCCCTTGTGCCTTCTGACACGTTTGTATATTTTTGTGGTGGTGGGTATTGCGTTCAGGGCCTGGCACATACTGGGCAAGCACTCTTATGACTGGCCCACAATCCCAGCCTGCCCTGTGCCTTTAATACTGTATCTCAGGTGTAAGCAAAATGTGCCACAAGCTGTGAGGCATGGCAGCAGGTGAGCGCTAATCTCAGAAGGACGGGGGCTGGAAAGGAAGTAGCCATGTGGATCGCTCACTCTGTCTGTGGGTGCATTCTATGGCACCTCATTTCCCTGTATTCAAAGCCACATGACTGTGTCTGGTTTCAAAAATTTGGCCCCCAAGCAACCAGGCATCCTTTTTAAGTTGGCATTCTTTCCAAAGAGCAATGCTGAGCATCTTTCCTGCCTGCCTCACACAGTGCTAGGCCAGCTGTCTAACAATATGGATCCCGGAAGGGGGTGCTGCCCACGTCAGTGATGGCATCCATTAGTGCCTGTTGCTCATAGCGAATGTCAGCAAGAGCTCAGAAAAGAGACCTAGGTACGGGGCCAACAGAGGCTAGCCAAGGACATAGGTATTCACATCACCGTTGTCCTGCAGTCAGGAGGGAGGACATCCCAGGTAGCAAGGGAAAGTCAGGGCTCAAGGAGGCTACCCAGGTCAGGTTTGAAGGGGGCGATAGCCCTGTGATACCCCACTGCCCTCAGCATGTCCAGGTTGGTCTTCCACACACCCCAACCTCCCAGGCGCATCCCCAAAGGCACACAAAGAAGTCCGCATCAGTTACTTGCTTGCCCTTAACAATCCATGCTAGGGAAGAAGTTGTGGCCATTGCCAGTCATCCCAAGCCACCATATTGACTCAAGTCCTGGAAGATCTTCTGGCTAACCCCTCAGTTCTTTGGTCCTGAAAAATCCCACCCAAAAGCCTTCTGGAGACAATGTTTCCTTATCCACTTCAGCTTGATGCTCAGAATTGAAATAATGACAGGTAGTGAAGCCAACCTGGACTCCATTAGACTGTCTCAAAAAAAAAAAAAATTATCTATCTATCTATCTATCTATCTATCTATCTATCTATCCATCCACCCACACACACACACACATATATATCCAGGCCTGTACTCAGAAGGCTAAGGTAGGAAGACTGCTGTGTGTCTGAGGCTAGCCTGGAGCTCAGAGAAAGTTTCAGGTCAACCTGGCCTAGGTTGAGACTTTGTCTCAACAAGACAAAAACAAAACTAAATTGAAGCAAAACAAGAACAAAGTAAGGGAGAAGCGAGCTAGGGAGTCAGCTCAGCAGGTAGGAGCACTTGCTGTGCAGGCGTGGAGATCCTGAGTTCAATCTTCAGCGCCATGTAAAAAGCCAGGCATAAGCCGGGCATGGTGGCACACACCTTTAATCCCAGCACTCGGGAGGCAGGGGGAGGAGGATTGCCGTGAGTTCAAGGCCAGCCTGAGACTACATAGTGAATTCCAGGTCAGCCTGATCTAGAGACCCTACATCCAAAAAAAAAAAAAAGCCAGGCATGCCTGGAACCCCAGCACTGAGGGGGTGAGAGACTGGAGGCTCACTGGAGCTCCCTGGTCCGCTAGCCTACCTGAAAAAGGGGGAGCACCAAGATCAGTGACAGATGCAGGAAAGTGAGACAGGAAAAGCAATAGAAGATACCCCAGGTTGGAGAGATGGCTTAGCAGTTAAGTGCTTGCCTGTGAAGCCTGAGGACCCCGGTTCGAGGCTCAATTCCCCAGGACCCACGTAAGCCAGATGCACAAGAGGGCGCACACATCTGGAGTTCGTTTGCAGTGGCTGGAGGCCCTGGCATGCCCATTCTCTCTCTCTCTCCCTCTCTCTCTCTCTCTCTCTCTCTGCCTCTTTCTTTCTCTCTCACTCTCAAATAAATAAATAAAAATGAACAAAAAAGTATTTAAAAAAATATACCCCATAACTTCCTCTGTTCTCCATGCACATGGGTTGTGCATATCTGCACACACATACACGTATACACTACAAACACACCAACAAAGAGAGAGAGAGAGAATTGAAACAATGCAAACCTGCTCCACAAACTCCTTCTCCCAACTCCAATAAGCAGCCCTGCCTAAAATGTGACCGCCAGGTTAACAGCCCAGCTCAGCGGCTGCACAGCTCCGCGAACCCTGGCTCTCTGCTTTTGAAGAACTGAAACACCACGTGGCGCACAAAGGGAATGATACACACTAGTTGCTAGAGGTTTGGAAAAAAAATTCATCGGCTTCATTATTCTCTCTGACAGACAGAACCAAGAGATTTCTTTTAATTCCCCCCCCCCAAACTGCTCTCTGAAACTCAGGGTACATAAGATATCTGAAATGTGAGAGTTTCTGGGCCAGCACGGTGGGCAAAGAAAGAGAAGGTTCCAATGAACTAGGACAGCCAGCCCAGACCTGAAAGGGGAACAGGCAGCCCTGATGACAAGGCAGCCAACTGCCAAGCTGTCATTTTGCTCAGCGGCTGAACAGAAGGCTCGAGGATTGACAACCACAAAACTCATTTAAAGTCTGAAAAGGTGACTAATGAGCTCATTCATGCTGGCCATAAATTATTCACTACAACACGGATCGCACTCAAGACAAACAGTAAAGTAAACTTTAAACACAGACATGGCCGGCCTTTCAAAGCACAGCGAGTTCTGTCTATAAAACTTTTCACAACGAGAGGGATACTTGTCTCCCTTCATCTATTGTCACATTATTCTTCTGTTACTTTTTTTTTTTTTTTTACTGCCTTTAATCAAGTTTAAGCAGACACAGCTGTTACACATTTATTTCTCTGTTGAGGTTTTTTTTTTTTCCATTAGTTATTATGAGCAATCATGGTATTCTAAAAATAGCAGCAAATTATATTCTCTAGAAATTGAAGGCTGACCTTAAAGTGAAGCCCAGGTCTTCAGAAAGAATATTCATATGCACATGTTGGGTAACTGACAACCACGCACAAAGGGAAACAAAAGTGCATTCTGTCCTCAGGCGGGGAGGGCTTTCGGTTCACTTCTAAACTTCCTTTGGTTCTGGAGTGATCGGATTGCTTCCAAACCTGACTGGCACAGAACCTGCTTCTTGTGGCTGTGTTTTGGTGAAGATTTTCATTAAGTCATATAATCTCAAGCAAATAGGAAAAGAAATGTTTCGTTTGGGCTTTTCTCCGTCACAGATAAACAGCAGGTTTGTTGAAAACTCCCCACATTGCTACTGATTACTTTCAGTTTCCTGTTTAACGTGAAATGAAGAATTTTAGCTCCTCTGTTTTTATCGACTGTTCTATTGGCTGCTACTGTTGCTACCAAAAGCTTTATGACTACGCCAAAGTAGTCCCTTTTCAACCTTTTCTTCTGTTTTTATCCAACTATCATTTTCAAGGCATTGTAAGCCTTGAGTTTCAAATGTGTACAATATATTTTTTTTAAAAAAAATCCCCAAATAAGTACTTACGTTAGCTCTTGACGGGATCGTGGAACATTGTGTGTTTTTAAACTGCTTTGAAAAGGAGCCACAGAAAAGACTCATATTCAAATACCAGCAGATGGAGGTCCTGACTAATCAAAAGTGAAAGCAGAGAAAACTGAAGCTGAGCTGTGCCCTGCATCACCCTCGAGACGACGGGACACAAGCAGTCCCTGGCTGGGCCTTTTGCTCAAGGGATGAGAGAGAACTTGTAGGAGACAGAAGAAGACCCAAAGGTTGGTTGAGTTCAACCCGAGCCCCTGTCAAACTATCTCCATGTAAGGGAGATCCTTCACATAATTTCACAATTTCTTGCAAATGAGCTGAAGTCTTTCCCCAGGCTCTTCAGTCTGAACCACACAACAAAATTTTTTGTTTGAAGTAGAGCAAAGTCCATCATCATCCTCACAGGCCTGACATGCGTGGGATACTGTCCTTTACTTATGTGTCAGATTCCAGCAAGAAGCTACTTCTGAGAGTGCCTGACAGCTGTGTCGGGTTCTCTTTTGTTCTGGTAGACTCTACTTAATAGAGCAGCTTTAAGCTTACAGTAAAACCGAGCTGAATCTCGGTCACGGTGTGTGCGTGGTGGTGGTGGTGGAGTTTCGAAAACCCAGTAGTATAACACAATGCGAAAACCCGATTCCAACCAAAGCAATGGAGAAGTCTCCATCAGCCAAGTGTTGAAGGGTCGCCTGCTCCACAGCTCTCCTGGAACCTCATTGCTGTCACTGCTTCGCAAGTGAGCTGCTCCTCTCGTCTTTCCTGGCAGCTTCTGACAGACAGCGTTCACCTCTCCCTTTATTGGTGAGAAACCTGGCATGGTCCTAGACTGTCTGAACACCAACTGCTCCCTAATTTCCCCAGGACAACCAGGATGTCAGTTCTGCCTGAGGACGTTCAATGCTCCCAAACAGCAGCAGTAAAGACAAAGAGTCGCAAGTGCCCAAGGATGGCCTCCAAGGAATCACAGACAGCGTGGCCAGCTCTGCGGTGGTATAGGCCAGGCAACACGCCGGGCACTTTACCTACAGCGTTTATTACATCCCTCATGTCCCTCACCGGGAAGGTATACCACCCTCCTGAACCGATGAGGACACAGAAGCTTACAAAAGTTAAGTCATTTGCCAGGAGTCAGCAACTGGCACTTGTAGGAGTGACCCTGTTACGTATGGCTTGTTCCTCGAAGGGCCATGTTGAATGCTTCTCCTCAATGCGGCAAGGTGGAAACTGATGGGAACCTAGGAATGAGACCTAGCTCCTTAAATTCTGAAGATCACTGGGGACACTGTCCTTGGGGAGGGATTAAGGTCACCTTCTAGCAACCCCTTGGTAATTCTTTTAAAAAAAATTATTTTCATTTATTTATCAGAGATAGAAAATGGGCATATCAGGGCCTCTGGCCACTGCAAACTAAATTCAGATGCATGCATCACCACATGCACCTGGCTTATGTGGGTTCTGGGGAATCGAACCAGGGTCCTTAGGCTTCATAGGCAAGTGCCTTAACCGCTAAGCCATCTCTCCAGTACACTCCCTACTTTGGTAATTCTTTCTTATTTTTATTATTTTGTTTATTTTTATTTACTTATTTGAGAGCAACAGATAGAAAGAGGCAGAGATAGAATGTGCATGCCAGGGCCTCCAGCCACTTCAAACGAACTCCAGACTCATGCGCCCCCTTGTGCATCTGGCTAACGTGGGTCCTGGGGAATCAAGCCTTGAACCGGGGTCCTTAGGCTTCACAGGCAAGGGCTTAACCGCTAAATCATCTCTCCAGGCCTACTTTGGTAATTCTTGAGAAAGGTTGTAATAACCATGAGTCTAAGCTGGAAAGATGGCTCACCGGTTGAGTACGCTTGTGCAAACCTGAAGGAACTGAGGGGACCTGAGACTGCCTAAATTCAAAAGTTCAGAATCTACATAAACAGCTGGACGTGGCCATGCATATCTGTAACCCCAGTCCTGTGAGGAGAGCAGAGGACCACTGGGACTGCTGGGCAGTAAGCTCTGCAATCAGCAAGACTCCATCCCAAGGGAAAATAGGCAGTTGAGCCATGGGGAGTGGAAAGGGCGACACACCTGATGTTCTCATGCAGCCCGTGAAGCACTTCAAGCAAGAAGGGGAACCGCATCCATCCACATACGTGCATACACCACACACCACCACCACATGTTACAAAATACAAACAAAAAAATAAATAAGCCTAAGTATAGCCCTACCTAGTGCTAGGACTTGCTATGTGGTTCCAACATTGTGCTCTGCTGTGATGTGACCCAGCCAAAGCAGGGCTCCTACCAGAATCTTCTCCATGCTGTTTGTGCCTTCAGCTCTCGATGCTATGAGCAAAATAAACTTCCTTTCTTCCTAGATAGCCTGCCTCAGTACTATGTCATGCTGATAAAAAGCCAATGCAGCCGTGTGTGGTGGCGCACGCCTTTAATCCCAGCACTCGGGAGGCAGAGGTAGGAGGACTGCCATGAGTTCAAGGCCACCCTGTGACGACGTAGTGAATTCCAGGTCAGCCTGGGCCAGAATGAGACCCTACCTCGAAAAAAAAAAAAAGCCAATGCAGACCTTCTACTGTTGTAATCTCCAATGGTCCTCTTCTTGTTATCTCCAAGGCCTATGTCCCAAGATCACAGACTGCAGCTTGCTGCTGGTAATCTACTTCTGAGACTTCTTCCTCTATAGATTTTTTTGTGTTTAATTTGGGTTTTGCATAATAGTTTTCAAATAGGCTACCAAAAACGGACACCCTTCCTCCACTCCTAGATAGCTGCTATAGAAATGCATATAGAATTGCATACACATGCCCACCAAACTCCAAAGTATCCAGGGCAACTTGTCACACACCAGCGCTGAGCTTGTCTCTAAATCTTTTTCATTTTCTTTTCCCAGTGCCAAGGATTGAACACAGTCCTTCATTCATGCCAAGAAAGTGCTCTACCCCTGACCCACATCCCAGGCCTGCTTTTTGAGTCTTAAAGCAACAAAGATTTGAGGGCCAGAGCACTTGCTTAGCACACACAGTCTTGAGTTTGTCTCAATACCATGAAAACTAAACATATTTAACAAACAAACAAAAATCCATGAGGCTGAGGTAGGAAGATGGCTATGAGTTGGAGGCTAGACTGAGCTACAGAGTTCCAGGTCAACCTGGGCAGGAGTGAGACCCTGCCTCAAAAACAAAACAAGGGGACTGCAGAGTTGGCTCAGCAGTTAAGGCACTTTCCAGCAAAGCCTAATGACCCAGGTTCAATTACCCAGTACCCAAATAAAACCAGATGCCCAAAATGGTGCATTTGTCTGGAGTTTGTTTGTAGTGGCAGGGAGGCCCTGGCATACCCATTCTCTCTCTCTTTCTGTGTTTCTGTCTCTGTTTAGGGAAAAAAAAAAAAAAAAAAAAAAATATATATATATATATATATATATATATATATATATATATATATATATATGTATATATATTTGACACCTCAAGGGGCCAGGCTTGATATTCAACTCTATCTTCCCTAAAGACTTTCAAAGGGATAAGCCATTCGGATGATGTCCAGTTGGCTGTATTTGATAAGTATGATTTAGAAGAATAAAGCCCCATTTTGTACCAACACACCAAACAGACCTTGTTGGAATGTCCCATGACCATAGGACAAAGATCTGATGCTCTCCCTTCCAGCTAATGCTTCCCAAGCACAGGTGGGTGACTAGAAACCTTCCAGCTACTCTTGTTCCTCTCACTGAAAGCAAGGTGGTTCCTCTGCCAGTTGAGAAACACCACTGACCACCACTGTAGAGCTATTTTCCAAGAGGTAAATGACAAAGCATTAGATCACAGCACAGATCAACACTTTCTGGTGAAAAAAAAAAAAAACAACTGTAGGCTGTGCATAGTGGCACATGCTTTTAATCCCACTTGAGAGGCAGAGGTAGGAGGATCATGAGTTCAAGGCCAGCCTGAGACTTCATAGTGAATTCCAGGTCAGTGTGGGCTAGAAGACCCTACTTCAAAAAAAAAAAAAAAAAAAAAGATCAGGTTGGGCATGGTGGTGCACTGAGGTAGGGGGATCATTGTGAGTTCAAGACCAGCCTGAGAATACATAGTGAAGTCCAGGTCAGCCTGGGCTAGAATAAGAGCCTACCTCAGATAACAACAATGGAAGGAAGGAAGGAAGGAAGGAAGGAAGGAAGGAAGGAAGGAAGGAAGGAAGGAAGGAAGGAAGGAGAAAGAGAGAAAGAAAGGAAGGTAGGAAGGTAGGAAGGAAGGAAGAAAGATTATCTAGGCTAGAGAGGTGGCTCAGAGGTTAAGGCACTTGCCTGCCAAGCCTAAGGACCAGAGTTCAATTCCCCAATAACCACATAAGCCAGATGCAAAGAGTGGTGCATGTGTCTGGAGTTTATTTGCAGTGGATGGAGGCCCTGGCACACCCATATTCTTTTTCTCTCTCTGTAAATAAATAAATATAATACTCAAAAGACATTTAAAAAACTTAGACTGAGCCGGGCGTGGTGGCGCATGCCTTTAATCCTAGCACTAAGGAGGCAGAGGTAGGAGGATTGCCATGAGTTCGAGGCCACTCTGAGACTCCATAGTGAATTCCAGGTCAGCCTGGGCTAGAGTGAGACCCTACCTCGAAAAAACAACAACAAAAAAACTTAGACTGAAAAATCAAATAAATAAATATCAAAAGCAACTGCAGTGACGCAGCTACGGTGACTACACTGCTGACTGGGTGGACTTTGCCTCACACACCTGGACCAGAGTGAGGAGCTCTCTGAAGATGCCCGATGCTCCTCCTGCTCCCAACCTTTACATGGCCTTGTAGACGGACACTGAGAAGAATCTGCTCCCTTGCCCAATGCCATCTTCATGCCTGACATACTTCCAAATACACAGTGGTATCTACCTAATCAGAATTCATCCCCTCACCAAGCATTCCCAAGTCCTTCCCTCAAAGATTTCCTGACAGGCCGGGCGTGGTGGTGCACGCCTTTAATCCCAGTACTCGGGAGGCAGAGGTAGGATGATTGCCATGAGTTCAAGGCCACCCTGAGACTACATAGTGAATTCCAGGTCAGCCTGAGCCAGAGTGAGACCCTACCTCGAAAAAACCAAAAAAAAAAAAAAAAAAGATTTCCTGACAGGTCAGGCGTGGTGGCGCATGCTCTCCCAGCACTCGGGAGGCAGAGGAAGGAGGATCGCCGAGAGTTCAAGGCCACCCTGAGACTCCATAGTTAATTCCAGGTCAGCCTGAGCCAGAGTAAGACCCTACTTCAAAAAATCCAAAAAAAAAAAAAATTTCCTGACTGGAATCATAGCTCCACAGGGATGGGACTCCACTGCTTCTGGGAAACTGGCTCCAGACACACCAGCTCCCTGTGGCCAGATTCAAACTCCCGCAGCTTCCCTTTGAGGCCAGCACTGTGGCAGAGCTAGCAATGCTGACGGTGGTGGAAACAAGTCCCGTCTGCACCTTCCAGGTCACCACTGAGTAAATGACCAGAAGAGGGTCTCACTGAGGCAGAACCGTATTTGTCTCACATGTCCTGGGAGAAATGCTTTGCCCTCACTTCCTTTATTATTCATTTTTCTTGATCAAAATCTACAGCTCATGGATAGGAAGGGTTTTTCATGTTGACTGCCCTGACTTATCACTTAATCTAACAGAGCTACTTACTTACTAATTGCATTCTTAGCTTTATAGCCCTGGCCTAAAAGGTATATTCATTACCAAAAAAAAAAAAAAACCCAAAACACACACACACACACACACGCACGCACGCACATTAATGTTGCCAGGTGCGATGGCACACATGTGTAATCCCAGCACTCACAAGACTGAGGCAGGAGGACTGCAATGAGTTTGAGAGCAGCCTCGGATACAGAGAGAGGTTGTCTCAAAACAAAAACAAAAACAAAAACAGCCAGGCGTGGTGGCATGCCCCTTTAATCCTAGCACCCAGAAGGCAGATGTAGGAGGATCACCATGAGTTCCAGGCCACCCTGAGACTACATAGTGAATTCCAGGTCAGCGTGAGCTATAGTGAGACCCTGCCTCAAAACAAACAACAACAACAAAAATAAATAAATAAATAAATAAATAAATAAATAAATAAATAAACAGAAACAGCAACTAAAGCTAGAAGAGGTGGGAGGATCACTGTGCTGAGTCCAAGACCAGCCTAAGGGAGAGTGAGACCCCGCCTTGAAATTTTTTAAATAGTGAAACCCTGCAAAAGAAAGAAAAGACTGGGCATGGTGGCTGAGAGAGAAGGATTGTTCGAGGCCAGCCTGGAGCCACAGAATAAGTTCCAGATCAGCCTGAGCTAGAGGGAGACCCAGCTTTAATAAAAGCCAAAACAACAAGAAAAGCAGCTAATGCAACTAATGTTAGAAGAAAATCAAATTTCCAAAGTTAGCTTTAAGAAGTACTTTATACTATACAAAACCCCTAATTTAATGAAGCAGCTGGTCCCCGGGGAGGACTTAAGATGCACATTCATGCTTTCCTGTCTCTTTCCAACAGCCCTGCAAACTCGTCAAGCCCTGCGGGTTGGGTGAGCCTACCCACCCCCACCACGTATAAAGTCACTGGAACAGCTAAGACCCAACACAGGAGCCAACAGATCTCCCTGGTTTCGAGTCTAGGGTGACTTTTCTGTCATTTATGCGCCTTAACAGCCATCCTTATCAGTGATGGTTCGGGTTCCTTCATTTCTGGTCCATGGACTTTTCTACTGTAGAAAACCTGCAACCTTATTAAATAAATGGAGATATTATATTTTGACAACTATGTTGCTAAATTTGGTAAAATGATTTAGTAGAAAAGAACTACATTGCACACCACCACTAAGCACTTTTGCCTGTGCGTGCCCATGTGCATGTGTGTGTGCACAGGCCAGAAGACAATTCAACTTTTTTTTTTTTTAACATGGGTTGTGAGGATCAAACTGTATGCTTGTAAGGCAAGCCACTTTACTGACTGAATGATCTCACCAGCAGTCCTCATTGAGTATGGCTATATTAATACAATACTGTCAGTGAATGGGAGTTAACTGTAAAGATGAATCATAGAGAGCAACTATGTATTGACTTAGAAGCAAAACATGAGGAGAACCCCCACTGAGGTCTTAGCATTTCACTGGACATGAAGCTCATTCCTAAAGTGTGGGGGAAAGGACAATATCTCAACTTTATATGCCCAAGTGTCCAGTCCAAGACCGGTGTTCATAAAGTGATAAATATAGTCAAAATGGCTACATTTGAATAGTTACTACAAGGACAGACACTGAGCTACGCATGTCACAGAAAACTCCTAGCAATCAGTGTGAGGTAGGTTGAGTGACTTAGAACAGTGAACAAATGGCAATCAATGAATGGCTGTTCTATGACTGAGATTAAATTTAGTGTACATGAAAGTGTCTTTGTGTTTGTTTTTTTTTTTGAGGTAGGGTCTCACTCTAACCCAGGCTGACCTAGAATTCACTATGTAGTCTCAGGCTATCCTCAAACTCACAAAGATCCTCCTACCTCAGCCTAGTGAGTGCTGGGGTTAAAGGCGTGCGCCACCACACTGGGGTGAGGAGGGACAGAGAGAAGGGGTACACCAGGGCCCCTAGCTGCAAGCGAACTCCACACGCATGTGCCACTTTGTGCATCAGGCTTTACGTGGGTACTCAGGTCATTAGGCTTTATGGGCAAGTGTCTTAACCACTGAACCATCTCTCCAGCCCTAAAAATATTTTTTCTTATTTTCATTTTTAAAGTATTCTGTTTATTAGAGAGGGGGAGAGAGAGAGAAGGGCAGATAGAATGGGCACTCTAGGGCCTCTAGCCACTGCAAACAAACTCGAGATGCATGTGCCACCTGGTGCATCTGGCTTATGTGGGTCATGAATTGAATCTGGGTCCTTAGGCTTCTCAGGCAAATGCCTTAACTGCTGTGCAATCTCTCAAGCCCTGAAAATGTTTTTATAATAGTGGTGGACCAGATCTAGAATGAGCTGTATCTCCAGTGCTTGGCTTTTCGAGGTAGGGTCTCAGTCTAGCTCAGGCTGACCTGGAATTCACTATGGAGTCTCAGGGTGGCCTCAAACTCATGGCAATCCTACCTCTGCCTCCCGAGTGCTGGGATTAAAGGTGTGCGCCACCACACCAGGCCTCAGTGCTTGGCTTTTTGAGACAGGGCCTAACTATGCTTTCCTCAATGTCATCCTTCTGCCTCTACTGGGATCACAGGCTTATGCCACCATGCCTAATTAGAACATGTGCTGTAATAGTTCTATAAAATTATAAAATTCAAGGGATGACTGTCAAATATAACAAAATATAATTCACATTGACTATGTGCTATCTGGAGATTTAACATGAAACACTGAAGCTGATAGCCGAAGACTCCTCTCTCCCATAGGCTCCTTTTGGCTGTATAAGCATCTTCAATTAGACCTTGTTACTATATTTGATCTGAGCCAAAATGCAGAGACATCATTATTATGATAACTAATTACCAGCCAGGCATGTCTCACAACTTTAATGCCAGCACTCGGGAGGCTGAGGTAGGAGGATCGCCATGAGTTCGAGGCCAGCTTGAGCTACAGAGTGAGTTCCAAGTCAGCCTGAACTAAAATGAGACCCTGCCTCACATACACACACAAAAAGGTCACTATACAAAAATGCCTTAAAACATTATATACCTGATGGCTTATATAATGGAGAAACTCAAATTTTTTCAAAGCTAACAATTTTCTAAAAACTTACATGGCCTTAGCAATAACCGGGTGCGCCGCATAACATTTCCTCTAAACTATCCCATAATAATAATTTAACAAAAAAATAACCAAGCAACCACACCAGAACAATTAACACAGTATCTTGCTAGTCTCTCTATAGAAAACATATTCCAAAGTCAGTGTCATGTGAAGAAATGATTAGAATACACAGCCCAAACAGTGCAGGAAGAAAGCAACATAGACACACGCCATATAGATGATTGATCATACTAGCAGTTCTGGATCTTCTGATGCTGCAATTGGTTTTTTTTTTTTTTCTTCATTTCAGCATTTGAGCTCTACTACCTGGGTATGGTTTTGGTCAAACAAAGGGCTTCCTGAAGAGCACTGTATCACAGCCCCACACCACAGCCTCACAATTCGGTTGGTATTTGTAGATTCCGTTCTAGCCTTAAAGACAGTCTCCCCAAACTGAACAGACTTCAGCCATACAAAGGACCACCACGATGCTGCCTAATGGGTGCAGACTTGGTTTTACTGGCTACGTCCTCAGCTTGCCGGAGTGAGGCAGGGCTGGAATTCAACCTGCCAGGATTCCTTGGGGGCGATCCTGCCACACAGGTTCTGCTAGGTCTGCCTAGCCCTCAGGCAAGAACGAAAGGACCGCCTTCTCTGATCTAGCAAGGACCGCCTTCTCTGATCTAGCAATGCCTTCCTGGTAGACTTGGAGATAAGGAGAAATCTCAAACCTAGGGAGCAGAGACACCTTATTTTGGTTTCCTGCCAAGCCAAAGGTTCGAACTCAACAGTTGGTCACCTTTCAGCCACAACCTCGGGGTGGTGGCAGGCTCTCTCTCTTAGTATTTATTATTATTGCTAATTTTTGCTGCTCAGATGAGACTCACTGAGCAGCTCTGAGACAGGAACCTCGGTGAGGATGTGGATGTCACCTCTCTGGAAGAAGACTTGGCGCTGTGTGCAGGAACTCAAGGTCAGCCTGATGATGGCTCAACCTTCCCTTTCTCCCCAGTCTCCCCCCCCTCCACGCATCCCTAGGGGGGGTCTCTGAATGGTCCCAGTTCGCTGAGCACCTTCATTCCCAAAATGAACTGCCTCTATATTGAGCTTTGCGTGGGATGAACTCCACACCAACTCGGCGCCCCTCCTCCTGGGACCACCGCGCTAGCTCCCGCACTCAGGGTACCTTACCTCCCTTGCACAGGCCTGGGCCTCCCATTTCTGTTTAATCTCTCTCTCACTCACTTTAACTTTAAAATGATAAAAAAATTTTTTTAAAAAAAAGTGGTTTCTGGCTTACCTTCTTGGGGCTGTGCTTAGCAGAGCCAAGGGATGTGGGAAACCAATGGCCAAGTTACCTTCCACTTCCCAGTTCTGACAATTACAGGTACTGAAATTACACTCAGGAACTGGCTCCTCTGTTCTTTGCAGACTCCCATCAGCTAGGGCAGGGCTAGCCCAACAGAGTTAGGCCAGGCGGGACTGGATACAGGCATAGATATGCAAAGATGGGGGATGAAGATACCCAGATCCCAGCCTGCAGGGCGGGCTGAGTTAACATTTCTATGGAAATGAAAGGCCCAGGAAGGAGTGGGGGATGGGAATGAGCAAAGGGTCTGATCGGTTACAGGATTCCAATGAGCTGAGAGCTCTTCCAAGCTCCGCCCAGTGATTGGGATCGTGAACCCTGCCCTTGAGAGCCGGGTCTCAACCATGACTTGCGAGATGAGACGAGTTAGGTGGCTTTTCCAATGGTTTTCTGCTGCCCTTCCCGATTCCCACACTTCCTATTTTCAGGCAGGGAAGTTTCTCACTCAAGATTCACACCAAGATTCACACCCACGCTCTCTGATCGGCTACACCTGACCCTGAGCACGCGGGTGCACATTTGAGAAACTGCTGTGCTCGCCCTTCCGCTGAAGTCAGGGCTTGGAGGTGAAAGCCACCCGGAGTCCCTGTTGGCCACCCTAACCCCTGGGAAACTTGCCTGTTTTGGAGCAAGCCAAACAGGCGTGACATGTGCACCTAGGAAATGCTAGGACTCTGCCAGCGAGCGCAGGACTGGACGAGGGACCCGTTGGCCCGTTGGGGCAGCAGTGGATTCACAAGAAGGGCGCATGCCTAGTTTTCTTTTTCTTCTGTTTCAGTTGTGGGGATGCAACCCAGGGACGTGTACGCGCGAGGCCAGTGATCTACCTCTCAGCAAATTCCCAAACCCTTTTTTGTTTGTTTGTTTGTTTGTTTGTTTATTTGAGAGCGACAGACATAGAGAGAAAGGCAGATAAAGGGAGAGAGAGAGAATGGGCGTGCCAGGGCTTCCAGCCTCTGCAAACGAACTCCAGACGCGAGCGCCCCCTTGTGCATCTGGCTAACGTGGGTCCTGGGGAACCGAGCCTCGAACCGGGGTCCTTAGGCTTCACAGGCAAGCGCTTAACCACTAAGCCATCTCTCCAGCTCCCAAACCTTTTTTTTTTTTTTTTAACTGAGGACTTAAAATATGTAGTTCTTATTTATTATTTGCAACCAGAGAAAGAGACAGACAATGGGAGCACCAGGGCCTCAAGCCCCAGCAAACAAACTCCAGACGCACGTGCCACCTTGTGCATTTGGCTTACGTGGAGAATCAAACCTGGGTCCTTAGGCTTCGCAGGCATACGCCTGAACCGCTAAGCCATCTCTCCCACCCTTATTCTGAGACTTATGATGGTCTTCATATGGGGTCAGCTACACCATCTCTCCAGCCCCCTTCACTATGTCTTAATCCTGTCTGGTCTTTTATGTGAAGGGGATCTTTTGGTTTTTATGTTTTGCCTTCCACATGTGGGTATATGTGCCTCCTCCAAAGCCCTTTTATCCTTCAAGATTTCTTTCTGTCTCTCCTCTTCCTTTCCAGCCGGGCAGGAAAGCGGTCTCCTATGGCTTGAGTCTTTTCACTAGCCTCCTCTCTGGATCTTAATTCCCCCTCATAAACCTCTTAATTCATAATTTCTTTCTAAATAAATTCAATAATTTATAATTCACCCTTCTCAGAGTCAATTTTATCAATGTTTTGCTAATATAGGATAAGGACTCCAAAGTTGGGGTTAACAGGCCCTCCCTGAACCCCAAAATCCTCTGAAACGTCCCTCCTTTCTTTCCTTTTTCCTTCTTTCCTTTTCTTCCTCCCTCCCTCCCTTCCTTCCTTCCTTATTTAGGAGATAAAGAAGCCATAAGAATGTTCTCTGCAATTCATTAGGATTTACTGGTTTGAAAGAACTCCCTAAGCGTTCCCTTCTGTTCTCAGGAGGCAGAGGTAGGAGGATCACCACAAGTTCGAAGCCACCCTGAGACTCCATAGTGAATTCCAGGTCAGCCTGAGCTAGAATGAAACCCTACCTCAAAAAAGAAAAGAAAGAAACAAAACAACAACAACAAAAAAAACACTACCCACTATCATTATAGTGGAACTGAAATAAAAATGCCCTATCTTGGTGACAAAATTTCTAAATTCCAGTCCAGGGCGTAAGAAAATGGTTTCCTTAGGTCTGGGAATAGTTTTGAGTTTTCCTTCTCCCTTCCCTTCCTTTCTTTCTTGTTTTTCTGCAACAAGTCTCACTCAGCCTAGGCTGGCCTTAAACTTGCTGTATTCCCCCAGCTTCAGGCTTCTGTGTGATGGGATTACAGGTGTAAGACACCATGTCCACCTTTGACATTTATTCTCAAACTTACTTGCTCCTCTGTTCCTCCCAGGGTTGGCTGGCTGTAGTCATAAAACTAACCCTGCAGTGCACATGGGTCTCCTAACTTCTGACAAAACCAGGAGCTTCAAGAAACAGAGACAAGAAGTTCAGAGTGTGAGTAAAAATCAGGAGACTGGAGAGAAGCTCTAAGGGAAAGAGGAGAAGGGAGGGTTTAAGGAGATGGCACTGTATATACATAAGTAGAACAGGTTACCAGGGGTCGAATAACAGCGGAAGAGACTGAGTAAAGGAAGGGTGGGGGAGGGTTAATCAAAATTTAAGATGTTATGAATAAGCCATTTGGAAACTCACTTAAAAAACAAACAAATAAGCCGGGCGTGGTGGTGGCGCACGCCTTTAATCCCAGCACTGGGGAGGCAGAGGTAGGAGGATCACCATGAGTTCGAGGCCACCCTGAGACTACATAGTGAATTCCAGGTCAGCCTGGACTAGAGTAAGACCTTGCCTTGAAAAACCAAAAGAAAACAAAACAAAACAAAACAAACAAAAAAAAAACAAATAAACAAACAACAACAAAAAAAAAAAAACCAGGAGCTTGTGGTAACACAATCATCGTAATACTGATTTTTCTTGGGATCCAGAATCAGATATGAGAACTGGAAGAGCCTGTAGAGTGTAGGCATAGATTTGGTACAGATGGAACATTCTTACTTCAGCACGACGGTTCAACAGGGAGTGAACACCCAGTCAGGTTAGTTCAGGGGCTCTCCAAGGCATCTTATGTGGGGCCAGGCCCAGGTGCATGGCTTGGTGAGGAGTACCATCTATCATGTGGAGAACCCAACTGATCCATTTTGTTTTAACCAGCCAGTCTTTTCCAGCCTTGGACAGAATTTATACATTAACCTATGCCACCTGCAGGGCCTGGCCATAATTCAAAGCAAACATGACTTTCTTCCTTCCTTTCCTTCCTTCCTTCCTCCCTCCCTACCTCCCTTTCTTCTTTCCTTCCTTCCTTCCTTCTTCATGGCAGGGAGAAACACAATTTCACTCTGTAACCGAGGTGACCTCAAACTTCTGGTCATCTTCCTATCTCAGCCTCCCAAGTGCTGGGATAAGAGACATAAGCCACCATAATACATACATACATACATAAGCACTGCCTTTCTTTCTTTTTTAAAATATATTTATTTATGTATTTGAGAGCAAGAGAGAGAGAGAGAGAGTGAGAGTGTGTGTGTGTGTGTGTGTGTGTGTGGGCATACCAGGGCCCCTTGCCACTACAAAAGAACTTTTTTGTGAGTACTGGGAAATTGAAACTAGGCCATTAGACTTTGCAAGCAAGCACCTTTGACCACTGAGGCATTTCTCCAGTTCATCTTTCTTTCTCTCTCTTTCTCTCTTTCTTTCTTTCTTTCTTTCTTTCTTTCTTTCTTTCTTTCTTTCTTTCTTTCTTTCTTTCTTTCTTTTTGTGAGGCAGAAATTCATTCTAGCCTGGGTTGATCTGGAAGTCACACTGTAGCCCAGGCTGGCCTCAAACTCATAGCAATTCTTCTACCTCAGGCTCCAGTGTACTGGGATTAAAAGCATAAGCCACCATGTCCAGCTTTCTGGTGACTCACTGTGGCTTTTTTCTAATGGCTGACTAACCATCAGGAGCAGAGAGAGGGGACTCATCCAAAATAAGAGTAGGGCCAAATCAGCCCATTACCTGTTTTTAAATCTTGCATTTCTCTCTCTCTTTCTCTCTCTTTTAACCTGTTTTATTTTTATTTATTTGAGAGAGAGAATGAGTGCACCAGGGCCTCTAACCACTGCAAATGAACTCCAGACACATGCATCACCTTGTGCATCTGGCTAACATGGGTACTGGGGAATTGAACCTGGGTCCTTAGGCTTCTCAGCCACATGCCTTAAACACTAGGCCATCTCTCCAGGTCCCACATTTCTGCTTCCTCATCCTCTTTTCCTTCTTCTCTTCCTCCTCCTCCTCCTTCTTTCCAGGTAGAGTCTCACTCAAGCTCAGGCTGACCTGGAATTCACTATGTACTCTCAGGGTGGCCTTGAACTCATGGCAAGTGCACCACGCCCAGCTTCTTTCTTTCTTTTTAATAGAGCCTCCAGCCACTGCAAATGAACTCCAGACACATGTGCCACCTTGTACATCTGGTTTACATGGGTACTGGGGAACTGAACCGAGGTCCTTAGACTTCACAGACAAGTGCTTTAACTGCTAAACCATCTCTCCACCCCCACTATCTGTTTTTAATCAATAAAGTTTTATTGGAATGCAGACGTGCCCATTCATTTATGCATTGAATGTCATTGCTTTCTGAGCAGTACAGAGCTGAGGACTTGTGACAGAGACCAAACAGCCTGCCCAGACCACATGGCTTACTCGTGGCCCTGCACAGAAAGGTCTGCCAGCATGGACCTAATGGAGCTAATGGAAAAGACGGTGGTGGCGGAAGGATACTTGGGCCCCAGTGCATTGGGACTGAAGGCTCAGCTCTCTGCTTCTGTGACACTCACACCACAAGGTTGTCAATTGCGTGGTAAATATGTCACTAATACTGCAAAATTGTCCAGCTTGTTGGGCATGCAACAAGAAGAGGCCCACCCCATCTTTGGCCGGCTGCACGTTATGGCTGAAGAAGGACGGACTTTCCAGTTAGTAGCGCAGCGTGCAGTGTCTTCCGCTGGAGCTCTGAGCCATAGCTTCAGGCAGGAGGCTTCCATATGTGGCGAGGTCATTGGTGCAGGCTGAGGAAATCTGGGAAAGTTTCAGAGGCTTTTGCTTCTGTTTCTGTTTTTAAGACCGGGTTTCATGTAGCCCAGGCTTGCTCAAACTTGCTGTGTAGCCAAGGATGACCTCGAACTTCTGATCTCCCTGACTCCACCTCTGAAGTACGAGGATTATAGGCATATGCCACCACACCTGGCTTATGTGGTCCTGGGGGTCAAATTCAAGGTTTTGTGCATGCTAAGCAAGTACTCTGCCCATTAAAGAGATCCCGTGTGTGTGTGTGTGTGTGTGTGTGTGTGTGTGTGTGTGTGTGTGTCTCAGAGGAGGGAGGGAGGGAGATATTTTGATCCTGTCTCCCTAATTTTGTTTGTTTGGTTTTGGTTTTTCAAGGTAGGGTGTGGTTTTAGTCTAGGCTGACCTGGAATTCACTATGTAGTCTCAGGGTATCCTTGAACTCACAGAGGTCCTCCTACCTCTGCCTCTGAGTGCTAGGATTAAAGACCTGTACCACCACACCCAGCTTCATTTTGTTTTTTTAAAGTAAAAAGGGGGGCTGGAGAAATGGTTTAGCAGTTAAGTGCTTGCCCGAGGAGCCTAAGGAGCCCGGTTCGAGGCTTGATGCCCCAGGATCCACGTTAGCCAGATGCACAAGGGGGCGCATGCGTCTGGAGTTCGTTTGCAGTGGCTGGAGGTCCTGGCGCGCCCATTCTCTCTTTCTCTATCTGCCTCTTTCTCTGTCTCTCTCAAATAAAATAAATAAAAAGTTAACAAAATTTAAAAAAAAAATAAAGTTAAAAGGGTGGTGTGGGGCTGAAGAGATGACTCAGTGGTTAAGGCATTTGCCTGCAAAAATGAACCACCCGGGTTCAAGTGCCCAGTACTGGCATAAGGCCAGAGGCACAAAGTGGTGGTAGCACCGGGAGTTTGTTTGCAGTGGCTGGAGGTTCTGGTGTGCCCATTCTGTCTCTCTCTCTCCCTCTCTCTGCTTGCAAATAACTACATAAATAAAAATATTAGTCTGGAGAAATGGCTCAGCAGTCAAGACACGTGCAACACCTAAAGACCCAGATTTGATTCCCCAGAACCTACATACAGCCAGATGCACAGGGGTTCATGCATTTGGGCTTCCTTTGGAATTCATTTGCAGCAGTTGGAGGCCCGGGCATGCCCTTTCTCTCTGTCTCTTTATCTCTGTCTGCTTGCAAATAAATAAAATAAATTTTTAAAAAATTGTAGTAAGGGCTGGAGAGATGGCTTGGCGGTTGAGCGCTTGCCTACGAAGCCTAAGGACCCCGGTTCGAGGCTCGATTCCCCAGGACCCACGTTAGCCAGATGCACAAGGGGGCGCACGTGTCTGGAGTTCATTTGCAGCGGCTGGAGGCCCTGGTGCGCCCATTCTCTCTCTCTCTCTCTGCCTCTTTCTCTCTGACTGTCACTCTCAATAAATAAATGAAAATAAACAAAAAATTTTAAAAATAAAAAAAAAACAAAAAAAAATTGTAGTAAGCCAGGCATGGTGGTGCATGCCTTTAATCTCAGCATTTAGGAGGCAGAGGTAGGAGGATTGCCATGAGTTCAAGGCCACCCTGAGACGACATAGTGAATTCCAGGTCAGCCTGAGCTAGAGTGAGACCCTACCTCGAAAGAAAAAAAAAAAAAAAAGCTAAGTACCAAAGCTCAGCATATCTTCATGTAAGCTGCCATTCTTGGGGGAAATATGGGGTACCAGGTATATGAGCTGCCCTTTGGTTTCAGTCAGGGAGAAGAGCTGCTACAGTGAACATGAACTACGGTTGTTTACCAAAACCTAACGGTGTCACTGACAACCCCTGAAAACGGTTACACCAGCTGCTTTCACTTTGGTTGTCATCAGAAAGGTCCTGCCCCGCCCCGCCTCCACAGTCCTTCAGTTCCTGGTGTCCTTCTATTGATGGACTCTCAGACCCTTCATTAGCCTGGCTTTCGACAGCAGGCTTCATGGTCACAGACGTGAACCTGGGTGTGTCGGGCACCTACCTCAAGGGATGTCATGAGTCTATGCCAGGAAAAAGGTCTGTAACGCGCCTTGATTATGGGGTGTGACATCTGTGTGAGAGTCTATGGATTTCGTTTTGTTGGCTTGCAGTGACATTGGGCTGAATTCCTCAAAGGAAACCAGTCAGAGCTGGGTTTTATTTGCTGGGAAAGAGTTACTTCCTTAATTTAATTATCATGTACCTAATACAGACATTTCTTTCCACATCTGAGAACCTCACCAAATTCCTAAAGGACCAGGCCCTGGAGACTAAAAGTGCTCAGGGACCCGGGTGTCAGTACGTTAGCCTAGCAACCGTCCTGCCTCCTGGGCTCTGCCACGAAACCCTCCAGTGACCTCAGGAAGGATGAGCTCGAGACCTCGGAATCTTGAGGTGGAGGCCCCAGAGGCCCTTCCCTGCACGTTCGCAAGAGATTGAGGGTACTCCCCTGGTCCACTCAATAGCTCACTGCAAGTTTAAGATACAGTTGGGTCTAGAACCTGGGTCTCACACCTGCTTTTTCTCTTTTCAGAAAGTCATTTAAAAAAAAATTACAGGGCTGGAGAGATGGCTCAGCAGTTAAGGCACATGCCTGTGAAGCCTAAGTACCCAGGTTTGATTCTCTAGGTCCCATATAAGCCAGATGCACATGCATCTGGAGTTCATTTGCAGTGGCTAGAAGCCCTGGCATGCCCATTCTCACACACTCTCCTTTCTGTCTCTAATATATAAATAAATAAAAATAAAAAATCTTTAAAAAATTACAAAAATCATATTAAGAGCCGAGCATGGTGGTGCACACCTTTAATCCAAGCACTCTGGAGACAGGGGTAGGAGGATCACCATGAGTTTGAGGTCACCCTGAGACCACATAGTGAATTCCAGATCAGCCTAGGCTAGAGTGAAACCCTACCTCGAAAAACCAAAAAAAATAAAAGAAAAAACATAATGGTTATTGTTGAGTATGTGAGAACTACAGAAAAGTAGAAGAAAAGGAAAAAGTATGTCCCACTGTTCAAATCTTCATTTCTACTCCTAATTCAAACTTCCAGGAGTTTACTATGACTGACCAAAATGGGATCACACTGAAAGGGCACTCTGTACCTGGTTTATTTTATTTCACATTGTATAAAATCTCTTTTGTATTGGTGAGATGGTTCAGTGATCAAGAAGAGCTTGTTGCATGACAGCCTTTTAGATTCAGTACAACTCCTCAGAGCCCACATAAATAACTGGGTGTGGTCACACACATCTGTAACCTCAGCCCAGGCGCAGGGCGGGGAGCAGAGACAGAGAGCAGCAAGCCTTGCTGACAGCCAGCAAGCAGCTCCAAGTTGAAGGAGAAACCCTGTATAAAAGAAAGAGATGTGAAGATGAACGAAAAGGACACCCCACGTTCTCCTCTGGCCTCTGCATGCACACATCTACACCAGATATCACACTCACCACTCACATGCTACTCACACAGAGGCACGTGCACAAAAAAAAAAAAAAAAAAGAGAGAGTTTCTACAACAAAACTATGAGCTCTGAAGGGGCTGAGACTGTTCAGTCTTCGTGGCCGCTATTCGCTTCCTACCATCTCTGTACCTTACATATAACGAATCTCCATAAATAGGTGTAGAGTGAATTACTGTACCATGTCATGGTTATAGCTGGTCATGTAGCCTCTCTTCCTTGTTTGGGTGTTTAGGGTATTTCAGTTCTGTCTCTCTCTCTCTTTTTTTTTTTTTTTTTTTTAAATTTTTGGTTTTTGAAGATAGGGCCTCGCAGTAGCCCAGGCTGACCTGGCACTCATTCTGTAGTCTCAGGGTGGCCTCAAACTCATGGCCATCCTTCTACTTCTGTCTCCAGAGTTCTGGAATTAAAGGCGTGCGCTACCACGCCCAGCTGGCTTTTTCAGCTTTCTGATGCTGTTAACACTGTCAGATGAACAGCCATGTGCTTATATGTTGTAGATGCCTTTTATTTCCTTAGAATGCACCCTCAGAGAGCAGCTGCTGGGTCAGAGAATCTGAGGCTAGATTGCTCTTTGAAAGTTCATCCTCGGGCTAGGCATGGTGGCACACGCCTTCAGTCCCAGCACTAGGGAGACAAAGGTAGGAGGATGGCCATGACTTTGAGGCTACCCTGAGACTACATAGTGAATTCCAGGTCAGCCTGGGCTAGAGTGAGACCCTACCTTGAAAAAAAAGAAAGAAAGTTAATCCTCACTGGTGATAGTCCGTAATGCAAAGCCTCAAGTTTTCTCCCTATAGAGGTACAAGAGGTAAGTTTGTTAGTTATGGGGAAGACTGGAATCTTTTTTAAAATGTTCTTGTTGGGGGCTGGAGAGATGGTTTAGTGGTTAAGGCACATGCCTGTGAAGCCTAAGGACCCAGGTTTGATTCTCCAGGTCCCACATAAGCCAGATGAACATGCATCTGGAGTTCCTTTGCAGTGGCTAGAAGTCCTGGTGCATCCATTCTCTCTCTCTCTCTCTCTCTCTCTCTCTCTCTCTCTCTCTCTCTCTCTCTTTCTCTCTCTCTCCCTCTGCCTCTAATAAAATGAAAATAAAATCTTTAAAAAAATGTTCTTGTTGGCATACGTTAGTTACACACGATAGGTTTTATTATGATATTTTCATATGTGGATGTAATTGGATTTTGTTATATTCACATTCCTCTGTTACCTTCTTCGGTCCCCTTCCACTCCCACTGATTCCCTTCCTCACCCCAAGTAGTCCCCTTAATTGTATGTCTCTTATTCATCCATTCCTTTTTTCTCCCTTTCTTTCCTCCATCTTTCTCCTTCCTTCCTTCCTTCCATTTGCTGTTATGACCCGGCAAGCTCCAATTTTATTGTGGTTCCTCACAAGAGCATGGGCAGTGGCTACACGGAATAAAAGGTTCCTCCCCTCCATCCACTGCTAAGTGAGCATAGGCTCTCATGGAAGGGCGGGACTGCATGAGTGCCCACTCCTCTCCCTGAGAAGATGTCCACAGGCCCAATCCTGTGCAGGTCTCATACAGGTGACCACAACTGGAGTGAGCTCATGAGTGCACTGGTCAAGATTATTGATCCTTATTTTATTTATTTATTTATGAGATAGAGAAAGAGGCAGATAGAGAAAGAGAGAGAGAATGGGCACACCAGGACCTCCAGCTACTGCTAACAAACTACAGATGCATGTGCCACCTTGTGCATCTGGCTTATGAGTGTACTAGAGAATCGAACCTGGGACTTTAGGCTTGGCAAGCAAATGCCTTCACCGCTAAGCCATCTATCCAGCCCTGCTTATTTTTATTTTTTAACATTATTGACTGGTAAAAAACTTAGGGCTGGACTTAAAGTTCAGTCTGATATGGAGCAATCCCAGGCAGGCAGTATAAAGTATCTTTCTGAGTCTTTTTTTTTTTTTTTCTTTTCTTGAGGTAGGGTCTCACTCTAGCCCAGGCTGATCTGGAATTCACTATGTAGTCTCAGGGTGGCCTTGAACTCTCAGAGATCCTCCTACCTCTGCCTCCCAAGTGCTGGGATTAAAGGCGTGCACCACCACGCCCGGCTCTAAGTCTTCTTCAACCAGCCTCCCCACTGACATATTCCCTGTAGAAAAAATACTGGGTGTCACCTAATATAGCCATAAGGAGGCCTACCAACTCCCCATGATCCAAATATAGACTGTGCTAGGAAACCCACTCTATGCCCCAAGAGCCTGCTAGGTTCAGCAAAGAAATCCAGTCTTTTCCCGTCAACAATGGCCCACACTAAACCTGTGCCTCCCTGGCCCTGAGCCTGTTTTACTTGACCTGTCTATAAAAATCTATAGTTAGAAGCTAACGTCCAAGGTGGTTTCTTGATGTCTTGTTTTCATGTATACACACATTAAAGATCACTTCCACAGCATGTTCTCTACATTTATTTATAAGAAAACAAAATTGTTCTTCCTACTATTCAGTCAGAAAGTTAAATTTCAAATGAGTACACATATCAGAGTCTTCTTGGCCTTCTCCCAGAGGTCAAGGAAGCCACGCATGAACATGCACAGGGAGCCGGGCAGCCCAACCCAGAAAATGGCACACCCTCTACCCAGCCAGTGACCACCAGGGGCCAGGAGAAGCACCATCCACATGCCTTCTCTCCTCCTGCACACCACCATACCGTGCCCCAAGACACCCATTATATGACGTCACGAGCTTGATCCTCCCTGGCCCTATCTCCCAGTCGTCCCCCCCCCAGCTCCCCCCTCCTTGTGAGAACAAGGCTGAGCATCCAGAGAGACCACTGGCTTCTCTCCAAGGCTTTGTCAGATGAGCAAAGATGCAAAATGACTTACGTTCCCTTTGTCAAGGATAACTTCTGTATTACCATTCTTCAGTCTTCAAAAGGGGGCGATCTCTACATCTCTTTTGTGTGTTCCATAAGAAATGTGCAAGGAACTGGAGTGTAGAGGTCTTCCATGTGTCGGGAGAAGCAAAGCGGCTGCCTGCGCCCACCACAGTCCTCCGGTGGGACGTCTGCTTGCCTGCCCAACGGATAGAACCCAGATTCTCCACCCACATCTTTCCAGACCTGACATTCTGATGGGAATGTGATCAGAATATCTCCTCACCTTTGTACCCTACACCACTTCTTAAAAAATCCATATGGAGGGCTGGAGAGGTGGCTTAGCAGTTAAGGCACTTGCCTGTGAAGTCAAAGGATCCAGGTTTGATTCCCCAGAATCCACGTAAGCCAGATGCACAAGGTGGTGCATGTGACTGGAGTTCGTTTGCAGTGGCTGGAGGCTCTGGCACACCCATCCCTTCTCTCTCTCTCAATAAATGAATAAATAAATACAATAAAAAATTAAAATAAAAATATTAATCCGTCTGGATCTTACGCCCTTTTCTATATATACATGACATATACAATATGGAGGACCAAATTATCTTCCTTGACTCAAAGTGCACCTTGGATATCCAGGACTCAACAGATTGCAGCCTCAAAGCCATGTTCACATCTAACCATAAAAGAAACTCTATAGTTTAACGTGTCACCCACAAGTCAATCTGGGGACTGAGCAATCAATGCAGAAGTTCTGAAGTCCACGTCTCAAGTTTTCTTGTGATATAAACAAGATGGAATTTATTTGAGAGGAAAATGCCAAGGTGACATTTGGAGTTACCACATTTATGAGGGGCAGGAGGCCAACCTCTAGGACATTTTGCATTCTCTGCTGGTGCAGCGGCTGGGTAGCTTGCCAGACCCACAACCCCACAGGCACGCGATTCAGCCAAGCCACCACGGGTTCTGCCAGCCTTTAGCCTTCCTTCGCCACTGAGGAGAGATTTTCATCCAGAGCCTCCTGGAAAGAGGAGCTCATGGGGAAAGACAGAAAACCCACCCAGGTGGCCTCAAGGTCAGGTTACCCGAGTTAAGGGGGAAATACTGTGGCAGACAGAAGTGGGAGCCTGTGGTCCAGTAGGAGGACACAGCAGAGGACCAACACGAAACCACTGCTGTCATTCACATCACTCTGGCCGCGCCCCATGCTCCTGGCCACTGTCAGTGCTCCCGAGGGTGGAGCTAAGGGCCTGACTATTCATTTTTCTACTGTTTCAAGGCAAACACACTGCACCCAGGCTAGACAGTGGGGAAGTTCTTAGCGGTGCCAGGGGACTGGTGGCAAAGACAGTTGGACACTGTGGCAGGACGGTCGCCTCCCTCTGCTTCTACCTGCAGTAGCTCCCTGATAGAGTCCCTGTAGCGCGTGTTAAATCGGCCTTGCACCCTCGGGCCCTTGTGTAAGTCCTGGAACCACTCTGAACCTCAGGAAGGAGGAAAAACGGTTTCTCTGTACTGCCTTCCCGTTCAGAAAATAACATTCCCTACTCCATCTTCTTAAAACTCTGCTCCCTGGGCCTTGAACACAAACAGCTTTCAGGGAATGTGGGTTATGCCAGGTAAACCCCCTGGGGCTGGCCTTTGCTTCTGATTTGTACAGGACACTGCATAGCCTGGAGGAAACATCTTCCCATCACTGGGGAAGTATGACATCTTCAGTTTCCCCAGCCACAATCAGTGAGGCTGACTCTAGGTACTTTCAGGTTCTCTTGCAGAGTCAAGAGTAGAGGTTCACACTAACCAGCAAGGGCCAAGAGAAGAAGAAACGCCAACCAGTGTTGGTTGAACATTCCAAGTCATACACAGTGGTCTAAAAACCAGCATCTTTAACGTTCATGTTGGTATGCTAACTGATACCAGGTGCATACCCTCAGCTGCCTCTGATTTTGCTATGAGAGCAAGAATAAAGACAAAGGGCTGGAGAGACGGCTTAGTGGTTAAGCGCTTGCCTGTGGAGCCAAAGGACCCCGGTTCGAGGCTCTATTCCCCAGCTCCCATGTAAGCCAGATGCACAAGGGGGCACACTCGTCCGGAGTTCATTTGCAGTGGTTGGAGGCCCTGGCGCGCCCATTCTCTATCTGCCTCTTTCTCTCTCTGTCGCTCTCAAATAAATAAATAAAAATAAAACAACAACAAAGAATAAAGATGAAGTCCATAGACACATGCAGCAAGTAAACCAGTTCTCTGTAACGAGCTCTGCCCTGGGCAGCCCTGACAGCAACTGGTTACCGCCAGCTAAGACAGTGATGGTCTTATGACATGATGCTTGGAATATCCTGCCTCACTCTCAGAAAACATTAATTCCTCAAACTAGAGTCCGAAGGTCACGGACATACTGCCCCTTGGTCAAAATCCTGGAAATGGAGTTTGTGGACATGTTAGCATTGAACAGGGCTTTCCCTGGGCTCACACTGGGTTGCTGTTTTCAGTACTCATGTTACCTGTCAATAATTTGTCACCTTGCGGATGTCAGCATGCGAACTGGTCAGGATGAATGGGATGCTGCCAGGTCTCTGTGTTCATTCAGCAGAATTACTATAGCTGGAGGGTGACAGTCCCACGAGTGACATCTTCATCACCCTGCCAGCCCATCTTAACACTTCACAGCCACTTTTTTTTTTTTTTTTATCTTTGAATATAATCCATTCTCTGACCATCTGAGAAACTTCGTAGGCCTCTGGGTGTATATTGCAAGGTTTGGATGAAAAGAGCTTTATAAAGTCTTAAAGTATATATTTAAATTTGTCAGCCTAGCCCTGAGGACAGTGGAGCTTCCAAAACGATTCTGACTACAAAGGAGCACACTGTCACTCTGGTCCTATGTATGTCTCTTCCCTGAGTCTACCACATGCACAAGGCAGGGTCATCAGGGATGCTGGAGAAAAATCACAGATAAAGAGCCCCTGTCTGGGGCTGGAGGGGTGACTTGATGCACTGGGCCCCAGGCTCCATCCTCAGCCCCTCAAGACAGAAAAAGGGACCCTATTTTTGTTTGTTATTTAAATATTTTTATTTATTTATTTGAGAGAGAGAGAGACAGAAAGGTAGATAGAAAGAGAATGGGCACGCCAGGGCTTCCAGCCACTGCAAACAAACTCCAGATGCATGTGCCACCTTGTGCATCTGGCTTACGTGGGTTCTGGGGAATCAAACCAGGGTACTTAGGCTTCACAGACAAACGCCTTAACCGCTAAGCCATTTCCCCAGCCCTGTTATTTGTTTTTTGAGGTACAGTCTCGGCCTATAGCAGGCTGACCTAGAATTCACTATACAGTCCCAGGCTAGCTTCCAACTCACAGCAGTCCTCCTACCTCTGCCTCCCGAGTGCTGGATTAAAGGTGTGTTCCCCCACAACTGGCTAGGAGCCTCTATTTTTAAAAATTATTTGTTTATTTATTAGAGAGAAAGAGAGAGAGAGAAAGAGGCAAATAGAAAGACTGGGCATGCCTCTAGCCACTGCAAACAGACACATGTGCCACCTTGTGCATGTGGCTTACGTGGGTTCTGGGAAATTGTACCTGGGTCCTTTGGCTTCTCAGGCAAGCACCAACTGCTAAGCCATCTCTCTAGCACAAGCACCCTTATTTTAAGCTCAACCTTTATCGCCTGTTTCTGGAGTCTAAAATCCAGTATTCTACATGCACACTGCAGTGTGAATCACTGACAGTGGGGGTCATTCCCTAGACCAGACTGGGAAAGGGAGGGGGCTCTGTGCTGAGTCATAAAGGTGTGTTTTCGTGGGGTGGGTGTCCTGAGAGGAAGAGGCAGGCCAAGGCCAGGGGTGCTGAGAACAAGGAAGCCATGGCTACCATCTTTGTCTAGAGGCGGCCATGCCTTTTCCTATCTGGTTGTCCCAACAGTGAGGTTCCAGAAAAGGGAAACTGATCCACCTTGGCTGGCTAGACATGCGCCTGATGGGAGCCACAGCAGAAGGGCTGATATCCGCCAGCATGAATGTGGACGTAGGGGGAACAGGCTCTCGCTCCCAGCCAGGAGGTTAGGCTGCAGAGGCCATCTGTGTTGAGAACTTCTGCTTATAACCTGCTTGCGATGGGACCTCAGCTTCAAGCCAGTCAGATTCAAGACGGGCATGAGTTCAAGGCCAGCTTTGGGGCTGTAGAGTGAGTTCTAGGTCATCCTGGACTAGTGTGAAGCCCTGCCTCAAAAACCAAACCAAAACAAACAAACAAAAAACCAAAAAACAGGCTGGAGAGATGGCTTAGTGGTTAAGGCGCTTGCCTGTAAAGCCAAAGGATCCCAGTTTGACTCTCCAGGACCCACGTAAGCCAGATGCACAAGGAGGCCCATGACTCTGGAGTTTGTAGCGGCTGGAGGCCCAGGTGCGCCCATTCTCTCTCTCTCTCTCTCCATCTTTCTCTCTCTCAAATAAATAAATAAATTAAATATATTATTATTATTATTATTGGTTTTTCGAGGTAGGGTCTCACTGGCTCAGGCTGACCTGGAATTCACTATGTAGTCTCAGGGTGGCCTCGAACTCTCGGCAATCCTCCTACCTCTGCCTCCCTAGTGCTGGGATTAAAGGCATGTGCTACCATGCCTTAATTTAATATTTAATTTAATTTAATATTTAATTCAATATTTTTCTTAAAGGAGGAAAAGATGAAAGAGAAGGCGGAAATGGAAGAGAAGGAGGTCTTCCCTGGCTGGAGATGGTGCATACACATTCAAAAGCCTATGGGTGAAGGTTTGGGAACAAATCAGCTGCAATAGGTAAATATTGGAAAAAGACTTGGGAAGAGGTTAGCCTACACATTCAGCTTTCCAGAAACATGGAAATACAAACCAGAAATTAAAAAAAAAATTTTTTCAAGAAACACCTATTTCAAATACAATCATCAGACCTTCAAATGTAAGATGTAAGAGATAACATGTTGCAATAAACTTGAATTGTAACAAGCAATAACACTGCCTCAAAAATAAAGGTGTGGGGGAGGGTCAATCAAAATTCAAGATATTCTGAATAAGACATATGAAAATATACTTTGTTGAATAATGGCACATCCAGAAGCCATAGATTGTTACTAGAAAATTTTCAGTGCCAGGGATGGGATACCTTCCAGTGAATTGTTGGCCAGGGAGGTCCCTGTTGCCTCTATAAAATTACAGGCTATTGCCAAGGACCTTGGTTTCCCGTGAGAAAGAGATGGTAAGACACTATTGCTGAAGACTTCACATGCCTGAGCAGCAAAGTCACCGAGAAATCAAGCTGATGCTGAGCATAAAACCTTCTCCCTGTAGCCCAGCCAACTGAAAGCTGGAAAAAGCTGCACTGTATGCAGTCTTATGAAAGACAGAAGTCATCAGCAGTGAAAACAGTGGACACTGGAAGCCTCAAGTTTGGCCAGACAGGCCAAATGACTGAATGAGTGCAATAGTGGCATGTCTGCTCTGGGAGAAACCAACTGTTCTCTAATTGGACTGAGGCCCACTCTATGAGAGGGAATACATGCCTGGTACTAAAAATAAAAACCTAATCAAAAGCCTATGGCAGGGGAGGTCATGAGCCTTAGGGGTACAAAGCCTGCTCTTGTCTGGATAAATGCATATATTACTCTCACCAAATTACCATGAAAGCACTACACTTAATGTTCACACTTATATATTAATGCTACTCTTACTTCTGGTTAGAGAAGCTTCTCTTTTCAGATGGCAATGACCACTGGGATTACCCAAAAGGCAACATAATGTGAGAAGAAGGGAGGGAGGAGTGTCCAGCACTGAAACATTTCACACCCTCCAAGACTCAGGGTCCACTGCAGAAGAGGTGGCAGAAAGAATGTAAGAGCCAAGGAAAGGGCACCACTCCTTACATACAACTGTCTGGACAGAATTTGGCCTTGATATCTAAGACCTCACATACACAAGACACTCATAACAGGAGAAAAAGATGATGACATCAAAATAAAAGAGAGACGAATGGAGAGAGGGAGGGTATATGATGGAGAGCAGAGCTATGAAGGGGAAGTGGAGAGGGGAGGGAATTACCATGGTTTGTGGTCTATAAGTACAGAAGTTGTCAATAAAAATATATATATTTAAGGGCTGGAGAGATGGCTTAGCAGTTAGGCGCTTGCCTGTGAGGCCTAAGAACCCTGGTTCAAGGCCCGACTCCCCAGGACCCACGTTAGCCAGATGCACAAGGGGGCGCACGCATCTGGAATTCGTTTGCAGTGGCTGGAGGCCCTGGCGTGCCCATTCTCTCTCCTTCTCTCTATCTGCCTCTTTCTCTGTCTATAGCTCTTAAACAAATAAATAAAATATATATATATATATATATATATATATATATATATATATATATATATATTTAAAAAACATTTAACTATAGCAGGATATGGTGGCACACACCTTTAGTTCCAGCGCTCTGGAAGGTAGAGGTAGGAGGAACACTGTTGAGCTTGTGGCCAGCTTGAGACTACATAGTAAATTCCAGGTCGGCCTGGACTAGAGTGAGACCCTATCTTGAGAAAAACAAAAACAAAAACAAAACATAAAGTACTTAATTGAGATGTCATGGTGGCTTAGTCCCAGCACTCAGGATGCTGAGGTAGGAGAATTGCTGTGAGTTCAAGGCTAGCCTGGGACTATAGAGTGAGTTCCTAGTCAGCCTGGGCTATAGTGAGACCCTGCCTAGACAAAAAAACAAAACAAAACAAAACAAAACAAAAACACAAAGTCCCCCCCTAAGATAAAAGAAGGAGAGGATGAAAAAAGGAAGAGTGAGAAAGAAAGAATGAGACACCTTGTTTAGTATTCATGGAACTGTTTAGTGGACCCATCATTTTTAGAGAGCTATTTAGTAGGCAGTATCTATTAAAATTTAAAATTCCCATTGGCTTTGACCTAGCAATTCCCCTTGTAGAATTTTTCTGTAAAGAAAGACACTGTCAAGGACTAAATGTTGGGTTTCTCTGAAATTCTCCAAAATGTTGAAGCCCAACTGCACAATGCAATGATGCCTGGTGATGGGACTTGGGAGGTGACTATATTTAGATGGCAGAGGACACAGAACAGGGACCCTGTGATGGTATTAGTGCCTTCCTAAGAAAAAAAGAGACGAGCCCTCCCTCTCTTTCCGCAACCAGAGGACACATGAAGAGTGGTGTGGCGATAGAGCACCCCTGTGAAGGAAACAATGGTGCGGGCAGGAAGATGACTCAGTGGTTCAAGGAGCTTATTTGCAAAGGCTGCCTGCTGGGGGTTTAGTTCTCAAGCCACCTATGTAAAGCCAGACACAAAAAGTGGCACAAGGGGCTGGAGGGATTGCACAGAGAAAGGCACTTGACTGCAAAGCCTAATGACCTGGGTTTGATTCCCCGGTACCCACATGAAACTAGATGCACAAAGTAGCATATGCATCTGGAGTTCATTTGCACTGGCTGTAGACCCCGGTGGGCCCATTTACACTCTCTCTCTCTCTCTGTGTATGTGTGCGTGCAAATAAATAAATAAAACACTTTTACAAAAGTGGCACAAACATCTGGCATTCATTGCAGCAGCAAGAGGTCCTGATGTGTGCATGCACATGCACACTTGCACATAAGCAAATAAATGAATAAAACACGTTTCCAGGGTTGGAGAAATGGCTTAGCAGTCAAGGCACTTGCTGGAAAAGCCAAAGGACCCAGGTTTGATTGCCCAGTATCCATGTAGAGCCAGACGCTTGCATCTGGAGGTCACTTACAGTGGCAAGTGACCTCGGTATGCCCACACTCCTTCTTTCCTGCTCTCTCCTTGCAAATAAAAAAACTTTTAGGGCTGGAGAGATGGCTTAGCGGTTAAGCGCTTGCCTGTGAAGCCTAAGGACCCCGGTTCGAGGCTCGGTTCCCCAGGTCCCACGTTAGCCAGATGCACAAGGGGGCACACGCATCTGGAGTTCGTTTGCAGAGGCTGGAAGCCCTGGCGCGCCCATTCTCTCTCTCCCCCTCTATCTGTCTTTCTCTCTGTGTCTGTCGCTCTCAAATAAATATATAAATAAATAAATAATTTAAAAAAAAAAACTTTAAAAAAAATCCTTACTGGGTTGATCCTGGAAATTTGAACTTTCTATCATAAGCATTTCCACGTTTTAAAAAATCTTTTTGTCTGAACATGCGTGTCTTTGTATGGGTCAGTGTTGGAACCGGCATGCCATGGTGCACTTGTGAAGGTCAGAGGACAACCGTGATGTTGGCCTTTGCTTTCCACACTGTGGGGTCCCTTGTTGTTCACTGCTGTGTACACCACAGTAGCTGGCCCATGAGTCACTGGCATTCTCCTGTCTCTGCCCCTCATCTGGGTCCCCATCTGGCTACAGGAGCAACTAGGATTATAGACAGGTGCTACATCTGGCTTTATATGAATACTGCGGATTGAACTCAGGTCTTCATTTTTTAAAAACATATTTTCATTTTGTTATTTCAGAGAGAGAAAGAGAGAGAGAGAATGGGTGTAACAAGGCCTCCAGCCACTGCAAACAAACTCCAGATGCATGCGATCCCTTGTGTACCTGGCTTAGGTGGGTCCTGGGGAATTGAACCTAGGTTAGTGTTAGTGCAGGCAAACGTCTTAACCACTAAGCCATCTCCCTAGCCCAGGTTTTCACATGGGCTGGCATTTTAATGTGACTATTTTGTGTGTGTGTGTGTGTGTGTGGTATTAGGGATCGCACCAGGGCCTTGTGTGTGCCTTGCCGATGTGCTGGCTGAGCTACATCCTCAGCCGGCTACAGTTTTTTTCCACATTAAACAATAAATCGAACCTTCCTCTGTGGTCCACGTACATCCGTCTCATTGCGGGTCACCTGACATTGCGCGGGGTAGACCTGCCACTTGTCCGTGGTGCCCAGTAGTCATACCCAGCAGCTGCCATGTGGTCGCTGGTGTTCTGAGATGCAGCCTGTGGTGTCTTCAGCAATAGGGAATGACAGAGTGAACAACAAGGACCACACTGAGGAGGACCCTCAGGGGAATGGGGGCTGGGGGTAGAGGGAAAAAAGACTAACCAATAAAAAAATTATGTATACACACGTGTGTGTGTGTGTCGGAGGTCTGGTACAGAACCAGCTGCTAGACACCTAGGCCTGTTTCCTTAGGAAAATCCAGCACAGAGCAGGACCCACTGACTGAGCACAGAATCTGGAGTCCAAAGCTTAGCATCAAATCCCTGCGCCACCACTCTGACTCAATGGCCCGGGGCAAGTTGTTGGCCCACTTTAAACCTCGGTGCTCTCATCTGGAAAGTGCAGAGAAACAGTTCCCATTTGTGGAGCAAGAGGCAGGAGGCTGTATTTGTCCTGTGACGTGGGCGACCATGGCGGCCGATGGGCCATCTGCAGAAACTCCACCACGAAGGAGCCCTGCCGTGGAAGCCACCGTTCCCCTGCGTTTCTAGTTTTACTAATCGTGCAGTCATTTGGGAAATCTGGGAGAAGTAAGAAAAGGACGACGTGAGTGGACTCAGGACATCTGTCATGTCTGAACGTCACCTTCCATGTCAGAGTGATGAAATGGTTTGAGGAAGGGGAATGGCGTGGGCGAAGATCAGATGAGAGGGCCGAGGGTGGCTCCTGTGACTTCCGCTGCCGAGGCCCTCCAGGGCTTTTTCCCTTTAGGATTCATCATTTTCCATGTCACTTGTCATCTGAGTCATTTATCTTTGCCGTACCTGGGGCTTTTCTGGGCTCGGCGGGCTCAGCTCCAGTGGTCTTTCCTTGTGTTGGAAACTACTAGTATGTTTGTGGAGACAGCGAGTGGACAAGCCCTCCTGTATGTCTTGGGGCTTTCTGTTGAAGGACTCCCCCCACCCTGCGTTCTCTCCCCAAACACAGCATGGAGGTAAACCAAGGACTGCCTGTTGTGACATCCTTGTGCCGAGCGTTTCACAACACGCTGTTCAGGAGAATGACCCTGCCCTGGGAAGGAAGCAGCGGCCTGAACCGGGAGCTAGGCTGTCACGCTTGAAAACAACACGGGTCTCACGCACGTCCCTGGTCCACCTAACAGCTACTCAGCAGTCAGCCCGACTCTCCTGGCTGCACTGCCCTGGGTGTGCAGCCCACTCTGCTGGTTCTCGGCAGCCAGAGCAATCCCCAGAAGGTTCCAGAAAAGACCAGGGAAACAAGTTTTTGGCTGACCCGGCCCTAGAGAAGATAAAAGTCCTCAAATAAAGATTAGCCACACTCTATCCAGCGCCACTCACAGCCAAGAGTCAAAGTCGATATTTGCTGAGCAGAAAAGGACAAAAGAAACATTCATCTGCAAGCTCCCCAAACACCCTTGGCAAAGTGGGCCTCTGTATGCTGTCACAGGACAATGAAAAGCCGAGCCGGGCGTGGTGGCGCACGCCTTTAATCCCAGCACTCGGGAGGCAGAGGTAGGAGGATCAACGAGAGTTCGAGGCCACCCTGAGACTACATAGTGACTTCCAGGTCAGCCTGGGCTACAGCAAGACCCTACCTTGAAAAAACAAAAAAAGAAAAAAAAAAAAAAAAGGAAGCTCTCATATATCCCAACTTTGAGAGAATGTCAGCACTGGGATTCTGAGAACCCACATTCAGCTAGACATCACTCCTCACTGCCCTTTGTCTCTTTTTAAAAATACACATTTATTGGGTTGGAGAGATGGCTTAGCAGTTTAAGCTGCTTGCCTGCAAAATCAAAGGACCCAGGTTCAGTTCCCCAATATCCATGTAAGCCAGATACACAAGGTTGTGCATGTGTCTGGAGGACCTACCATGTCCATTCTCGCTCTTTTGCAAATAAATAAAGATATTAAAAAATATTTATGAGCCAGGCATGGTGGTGCATGCCTTTAATCCCAACACTTAGGAGGCAGAAGTAAGAGAATTGCCATGAGTTTGAGGCCTGAGACTACATAGTGATTTCCTGGTTAGTCTGGGCTAGAGTGAGACCCTACCTCGAAAAAACAAATGATTATGTGTGTGTGTGTGTGTGTGTGTGTGTGTGTGTGTGTGTACATGTATCAACCAGAGGTCAACACTGGCCACCTTCCTCAATCGCTGTCCACCTAATTTTTCTTAAATTTAATTTATTTATTACGTGTGTGCATGCATCAGAGCATTAACCACTTTCTGTGTGTGGCATGTGTGAATGCCTTGAGAATTGACTTGGGCTAGAAGGCTTTGCAAGCAAAACCTTTAACTACTAAGTCATCTTCCCAGCCTCCTCCACTTTATTTTTTTTTAAACAATTTTTTAAAAATTATTTATTTATTTATTTGAGAGCGACAGACACAGAGAGAAAGACAGATAGAGGGAGAGAGAGAGAATGGGCGTGCCAGGGCTTCCAGCCTCTGCAAACGAATTCCAGACACGTGCGCCCCCTTGTGCATCTGGCTAACGTGGTACCTGGGGAACCGAGCCTCGAACCGGGGTCCTTAGGCTTCACAGGCAAGCGCTTAACCGCTAAGCCATCTCTCCAGCCCAATTTTTAAAAAATATTTTATTTATTCATTTTCATGGAGAAAGAGACAGAGATAAGGAGAGAGAGAATGGGTATACCAGGGCCTCTAGCCACTGCTAAGGAACTCCAGATGCATGAACCACTTTGTGCATCTGGGTATATATGTGTACTGGGGAATGGAACCCCACTGTGGTGGTTTGATTCAGGTGTCCCCGATAAACTTAGGTGTTCTGAATGCTAAGTTCCCAGCTGATGGAGATTTGGGAATTAACACATCCTGGAGGGAGTGTATTGTTGGGGGCAGGCTTATGGGTGTTATAGCCAGTTTCCCCAAGCCAATGTTTGGCACACTCTCCTGTTGCTATTGTCCACCTTATGTTGGCCAGCGGGTGATGTCCACCTTATGTTGGCCAGCGGGTGATGTCCACCCTCTGCTCATGCCATCATTTTCCCCCACCATCGTGGAGCTTCCCCTTGAGTCTGTAAGCAAAAATAAACCTCTTTTCCCAGAAGCTGCTCTTGGTTGGGTGATTTCTACTAGCAATGTGAACCTGACTGCAACATCCACCTTATTATTTTTTTTGTTTTTGTTTTTGTTTTTGTTTTTCAAGGTAGGGTCTCACTCTGGTCCAGGCTGACCTGGAATTAACTATGTAGTCTCAAGGTGGCCTTGAACTCATGCGATCCTCCTCCCCCTGCCTCCCGAGTGCTAGGATTAAAGGCATGCACCACCATGCCCGGCTATTTTTTTTTTTTTTATATAGTGTCTCACACTGAGGTTACAGCTTACTGGTAGCCCCAGGAATACTCCTGTCTCCACTTAGCCAGTATTTAGATTCTAGGCACATGCAACCATGTTTTATACATATGTATGTATGTATATATATATATATATATATTTTTTTTTTTTTTGAGGTAATGTCTTTAGCCCAAGCTGACCTGGAACTCATTCTGTAGCGTCAAGTTGGCCTTGAACTTATAGGGATCCTTCTGCCTCTACCTCCTGAGTGCTGGGATTAAAGATTTGAACCACTACACACAGCTTGATCAGCACTTCGTGTGGGACTAGGGATCTCAGGTCCACAAGCTTGAACAACAAGCACTTTTCGGGCTGGAGAGATGGCTTAGCGGTTAAGCGCTTGCCTGTGAAGCCTAAGGACCCCGGTTCGAGTCTCGGTTCCCCAGGTCCCACGTTAGCCAGATGCACAAGGGAGCGCACACGTCTGGAGTTCGTTTGCAGAGGCTGGAAGCCCTGGCGCGCCCATTCTCTCTCTCTCCCTCTATCTGTCTTTCTCTCTGTGTCTGTCTCTCTCAAATAAATAAATTAAAAAAAATTACTATTTTAAAAAAAAAACAAGCACTTTTCCCAATGACCTACCACTCAGCCTTGTTTTTTCATTAACATATTTTATTTATTTATATATTTATTTGAAAGAGAAAGAATAAAAAGGTAGATGGAGAGAGAGAAAGAGAAAATGGACATGCCAGGGCCTCTAGCTACTGCAAACAAACTCCAGATGCATGTGTCACTTGTGCATCTGGCCTACTTGAGTATCGAACCCAGGTCTTTAGGCTTTGCAGGCAAACACCTTAACGGCTAAGCCATCCCTCCAGCCTTTTTTTTTTAAGACAGTGTCTCACATACTCCAAGCTGGCCTTGAACTCATGAGGTAGCTGAGGATGATTTTGAACTTTCGATCTTCCTTCTCTACCTCCCAAATGCTAGTATTACAAATGTGCACCTCCACACCAGGCCACTGTCCTTTTTTCTAGAAAGTCAGGCTACTTCTCTGTAGGGAAAAGAGGGGAAGACTTATTTTCTTGAATTTTGTTCTAAAAGACAGGGACATTCTCATTACACCTTTTCCCCCTGAGTGCTCAGTGAAGCCTCGTAGGCATGTCTAACAGGCTGTGGCCCCGCAATGACGTTCTGGAAAGGTCAGCACGGAATACTAAGGGCTCTGATTAAAAGTGAACATTGCCTTTCTGGTAGACAGATGCCTCTGAGTCTTTGTGGGATCCAATAATCACCAGGAAAACCTTTCCACCTCCAGAACATGTGAAGGACATAGCTAAACACCATCCCACACCTATTTTTTTCTTGTCTAACAAATGCCAATGATATGCAAACACAGACACTTTGAAAAGAAACATTGGGTTATCAAAAGGCATGGTGAGGGCTGGAGAGATGACTTAGCAGCTAAGGAGCTTGTCTGCAAAGCTATAGGACCAATGTTTGATTCCCCAGGACCCAAGCCAGATGCACAAGGTGACGCATGTATCTGGAGTTTGTTTGCAGTGGCTAGAGGCTCTGGTGTGCCCATTCTCTCTCTCTCTCCCAAGTAAATAAATAAAAATAAAAAGTATTTTTTTTTTAAGTTTATGTTGAACAAACTTCATTCTTCTTCGTCTTCTTTTTTTTTCCACATTATTCTCTCTGCCTGGGAGGAGGGATCTTGTCAGCCAACCTCTCAGAGTCACTTCTAGGGCAGATCTGTAAATAGTAGGTGTGGTGGTTTGAATGTAAAATGTCTCCCATAGACTCATGCCTTGAAATACTTAGTCCTTGCTGTTTGGGAAGATTGTGGGACCTTTAGGAGATGGACTATTGCTGGAGGAAGTGTGTCATTGGGGCCTTGAGGTGTTACAGCTCAGCCTTGCTTGTTCTTTATTCTTCCTCCTGCTCATGTGAAGGTATGACACAGGCTTCCTGCTCAGGCCTGCCATGCCTTTCCCCCAAAAGGGTAAGGCGAAAAATAAACCCTTTCCTTCCTTAAGCTGCTTTTGGTCAGATATTTTGTCTCAACAATGGGAAAATAACTGATACAGTAGGTATTATCTTTACTGCTCAAAAAGATGGAACACGGAGCCGGGCGTGGTGGCGCACGCATTTAATCCCAGCACTCGGGAGGCAGAGGTAGAAGCATCACTGTGAGTTCGAGGCCACCCTGAGACTCCATAGTGAATTCCAGGTCAGCCTGGGCTAGAGGGAGACCCTACCTTGAAAAAACAAGCAAACAAAAAAAAACCCAACTCATCAAAGCAAAAATTCAGAGACTGGCTCCTTTTTGGCTGTTCACCTTCCCTAAACTTCTAGGTCCCTGCTCTGGTAAGCCCCTCTCATCTCAGCCTGGCTGGGCTGAAATGGTGGGGGGAGGGACCCTGCCCCCCCCCGTGGGACCCTGCCTCCCCCCGTGGGCTTTACCCCCTCCCGCCTCCCTTACGGTGGGAAGTCTCCGCACTTCTTCCTCTGTCCTCTTCTTCATCTAATAAAGTCTCTTTAAGTCTTATTTAAAAAAAGTCAGAGACTGCAGAGAGCTCAACACTGAAGGAGACTTATAACAGGCCCCCCCCCCAATTTAGGCTCATGAGGAAGAGGGGGCAGAAAGATTGTAAGAGCCACAGGGTGGATAGGAATATCCTGAGGCATTGTCCACATTCAGCCAACCCACAGATAGAAGCTGACTGGTGCCTTCATGGGCCCACAGCGAATACTGATAACCCCCATGAGGAGGTCCCCCAGGAGAATGGGGGTGGGAGAGGGTAAATGACCAATATGTAATATGTCCATATGGTAAAGTTCACAATTAATAAAAAAAATTTAAATAAAATGCAGCTATAAAGCCGGGCGTGGTGGCACATGCCTTCAATCCCAGCACTTGGGAGGTACAGGTAGAAGGATCGCCATGAGTTCAAGGCCACACTGCAACTACATAGCTAATTCCAGGTCAGCCTGGACCACAGTGAGACCCTACCTTGATAAAATAATGCATCTATAACAACAACAACAAAATATCGAATCTATCTATTGTTCTGCAAGCTTCTGCCTTCTAGACATTGAAGGATCTACAAACTGACATCAAGCCCCAGTGACCAGCTGGCACTCCAACCCTTGAAGCTTCTTTTACCCACCCTGGCTGATTTCACTCTCTTTACCTTTGGCCATTGTTACCATGGGCCATCCTTTCTTGTTTCTAGACTTCTCACCAGGCGCTTTCCCACATACCTCTTGTGGACGGCTTCTCTGCAGAGATCACGGAGTCCACCCAGTGCCCTCTGCCTACGGTGTTACCCTCACCTTCGAACTCCACTATGCAACGCTGAGTTGCTAGTAGTCAGTGTCCAGTTATAGATATGCTAAATAAATCAGACATTCGTGAATTGATGCACAGCTTAAAAGACATGAAGAAGTGTATGCACCAACGACGTCCCAGCCAGACCCCCACACAGAGACTGATGGGTGTGTATAAACGCCGGTGAACTCTGAACAGGCCTCCAGTCTGGTTATCAGCAGCGTACCAAAGTCATTCTCCAGGTTTTCATTGGGGGAATAGTAACTGGAAACTCCCTGTACTGTTTCTGCAACTTATGGATCAAAATTAAACATCTTTTAAACTTTTTTTTCTGATTTATTTTTTATTTAATTTTTTTTTCTGATCAAGGCTCAGGTTTATTCAGGCAGACACAGCTTATATACAGAAGATAGAACTTTCTCGACAATGCCTACGTGCCTAAGGTCAGCTCTGATTTTATTTATTTATTTATTTATTTATTTAAGAGAGAGAGCAAAAGAGAGAATGGGCACACCAGGGCCTCTAGCCACTGCTAACAAGCTCCAGATGCATACACCACCATGTGCATCTGGCTTATGTGGGACCTGCAGAATTGAACCTGGGTCCTTAGGCTTCACAGGCAAGTGTCTTAACTACAAAGCCATCTCTCCAGCCCCAAAATTAAACATTTTAAGATTATGTAAAACTAAGAAGGCAAGATGGCCTCAGTGTCAAAGGACCAGCTGAGGTGAGGGTTGTCCACACCTGTCTGTACGCTGTGGGGCAGGGATGACTGCCGCCACCCTTTCTTTCCTAAACGCCGTGTTCTTCAGGTCTCACCTGAAGTGTGCTCCCCTCTAAGATAGATCACCAGCTCCCAGGCACCACCTCACAAAGCTTATCAGCTTCCTTCTGTCCATGGGCCACATTCACAAACCTCTTGTCTGCTGTCTGTCTTTGTTGAGACAGACAGCACGGAACGGAGACCTCAGCTGCCTGTGTGCTGGGCACCAGCCTCCACACTAAGTCTACGACACTAAGGAAGATTGTTTGGAATGAATGCTTTGAGGACTTAATGAAGAAAGTAGCCGAGCACCAATGCAGACAGTGGGGTCATAGGCGGTTGAATCTGTCCTAATACAAAGAATCATAATAGAAGGGAAGTCGTGTGCAAATACAGCAGGGGAACCACAACTCCTAGAATATTATGTGAAACAGACAATATGTGGAGTAGGTGGCAGAGGCGATGTCAGCCCCCGGTGTAGTCAAGAGGACTGGTAGCCCTGGGGACAGATACTGAGAGGACGGGAGGAGTTAGACAGAAGGTGGACCAGGCAGCGGAATACAAGGTATTCTGGAAACATGGATTAGTGTTTAAAGGCATTACTTTTGAAGCCCGAGGGTCCGGCATTGATTCCTCAGTACTCACGTAAAGCCAGATGTACAAAGTAGCACATGTGTCTAGAGTTTGTTTGTAGTGGCAGGAGGCCCTGGCGCACCCACTCTCTCAAATAAATAACTTTTTTTTTTTTACTTTTTCAAGGTAGGTTCTCCCTCTAGCCCAGGCCGACCTGGAATTCGCTACGTAGTCTTAGGCTGGCCTTGAACTCATGGCCATCCTCTTACCTCCCAAGTACTGGGATTAAGGGTGTGTGCCACCATACCCAGCAACTTTTTCTTTCTTTCTTTCTTTTTTTAAGAAAAGTTAGCTGGTCATGGTGGCACACACCTTTAATTCTAGCACTTGGGAGGCAGAAATAGGAGGAAGGCCATGAGTTTGAGGCCTGCCTGAGACTATATAACAAATTTCAGGTCAGCCTGGGCCAGAGTGAAAGCCTCCCTTAAAAAAAAAAACCAGAAAGAAAGGAAGAAAGAAAAAAAGAAAAGAAAATTTAGATGGCAAAAGGCACCTGCATTCCTAAGAAAACGAGTGACATTCTAGGGGCAGTACTGGGCACCAGGTGACAGCACTGAGACAATCACCCTTATATCACCATTCCTGGGAACTAGCTTTCTAACGCCACTAGTTAGTGGCATAAGATTTATAAACCTTGATTTTTGGTTTTTTGATTATTCAGTAGGAAGCTCTGAATTCTTGCTGGCTGGAAAAAAGTCTAGAATAGAAATCTAGGAGGCTATATAAAATTCATCAAAAAGTTCACTTTAATCAAGAAGCAGGAATCTGCCTTTCAGTGAACCTCTTTATTGTAGGAAGAACCACTTTGGCGAGTTCTCTGATCATCAACACAGAAGCCAAGCTCATCCTCTTGCTCAGAGCAGGCTGACAACCAGGGCCCGTCCAAAGTCAAATACATCTGGGCTAACCCTATCCAAGTCCATCTCACAAAGGGCGCATTCCTTCATCCATTCCTTCTTCTCTCTTGTCCTCCAGTGCATTATGGGAGAAGATATCTGGCATGCTATTAGGACATTATAGGAGTATAGGTTTGCCAGAAAAGGATTCAGAGTCCCCCACTTCTAGAAGGCTGCAGAGTGGGCAATTTTGAAACAAAATGATCTTATCCCCCACAAGTCTTCCTAGTCAACTGCTCTGGGCTCAAGATATTCCTATAAGCCCTTGGTTCCTCTAGGGCAAAGTGCTAAAAAAAAAAAAAAAAAAAAAAAAGCTTTGAGACAGCTTCTCACAAATGCCTTTATTCCCAGAAGCATTTGCTTCCTGATGCCTTAGTGACTAGGACCTGTCCCATGGCACCCTTGCTCCAGGGCCATCAAGTGTCAAGTGCTGGGGCTTTCCTGATTGTTTGCATGTGAACCATTCCGAGGCATTCAAGGTCAGGTGGTGGTACCCCAGCCCACCATCCCTGCACAGTGGGTTGCACTAGAGGACACCCCATCTTCTCCACTTACAGGAGTGGTGGAGAATCTTGACGATCAGCCTGATGGAATTTAAAAATTACCTCAAGGAGAAGCCTCTAGGAGTGTCCGCTGTGAGAACACACGGGAGAGGAAGAGATAACACGGCCAGATAGGAAGCCAGAGATGAGGAAGAGAACCAGCTTGCTGTTTTCTAGCAACCCTCTCGCAGGGGTTGATCAGGGTCGTACAAGAACGAGTTATTTGTGATGCAACACCCTCAGTGAACATCAGCTTGCATAAGTCTCTACCTTTTCCTTTTTTGCCCTTTTTCCTTCTGGCTTTTGTTTTGTTCCTTATTAGTTATGGGCATGCTCAGTGTGTAAACAGAAGATGTTGGTACCATCCTTACCCTCATCCCTTCCCCCCCTCCAAAGGGAGCCTTCTCCTTGGGGATGCCGGTTGTCCCCATGGGGATTGTGGGTCTTGCATTGTGGGGTAGCAATCAGTTATGGGGGAGAGGTCATGTCACTGTGCGTAATGCCTTGACTTGTGGCTCTAACAATCTTTCCGCCCCCTCTTCTGCGAAATTCCCTTACTGGCTTTTTTTTTTTTAATATTTTTATTTATTTACAAAGAGAGAGAGAGAGAAGAGAGAATGGGCATGCTAGAGCCTCACGCGGCTGCAAATGAACTCCAGATGAACGTGCCACGGGGCATCTGTCTTTATGTAGCTACTCAGGAATTAGACCCAGGTCGTTAGGCTTTGTAGGCAAGTGCTTGGGGTTGACCCATCTCTCCATCCCCCATCTTCTGGCTTTTTAAGATAGAATCACACTCTAGCCTAAGCTGGCCCCAAATTCGGAGATCCTAATTCATCCCTCCAAGTGCCAGGGCTATGGGCATGAGTCATCATGCCTGGGTAGCTTCTAGTTCTATTCTTTTTTTTTTTCGAGGTAGGGTCTCACTCTGGTCCAGGCTGACCTGGAATTAACTCTGTCATCTCAGGGTGGCCTTGAACTCATGGCAATCCTCCTACCTCTGCCTCCCTAGTGCTGGGATTAAAGGCGTGCGCCACCACGCCCGGCTCTACTTCTATTTGTTTAAAAAAAATTTTGCTTATTTTTATTTATTTGATAAAGAAGAAGGCTAGACCAAGAATGGGCGTGCCAGGGCCTCCAGCCACTGCAAACAAACTCCAAATGCATGCACCCCCTTGTGCATCTGGCTAAAATGTGGGTCCTGGGGAATCGAGCCTTGAACCGGGTTCCTTAGGCTTCCCAGGCAAACACTTAACTGCTGAGCCATCTCTCCAGCCCAGCTTGTACTTCTTAAAGGTCTAGCGACTTCTCAACATCACCACACTGAGGGTCCTATTTTCAATACATGAACCCTTAGGGGTGAACCTCTATTGAAACCACTGCCCGTTGTCTGACACAAAGCAAGCGTTAGCTTTCATCGTTGGCATACGTCGTTGCTAGTGATGACCATGGCCATGAATTCAGAATGATTCAGTCCAGGGTGGAGTCTCTGCAGCCTGCCTGGGACTCCCAAGTATACTTGCGTCACTCCTGCCAGGGGCTCTCCCCACACATGACTATGCTGAGGAAGAAGAGAGGGCCAGTCAAGTGAGACAAGACATCCTCCGGCAGAGAAGGGCATAACCCCAGTGCTGTGTGTGGTCCAGGTGTGCTTAGGACACGGACACTCCTGAGGACCTCCTGACCAGGGAACCGAACTTCATTCTGTGTCATACCAGAAACAAGGTGGGGTGCATATTCCACAGGAACAGTCAGAAAATTTCCAATATGGGAAGAGATTTTTTGACAAAGCTATGTTTAAGTGTTTCAATTAAAAAGTATCCAGGTATGGTGGTCATAATCCTAGCACTCAGGAAGCTGAGACAGGCAGAGAGCCATGAATTCAAAGCCAGCCTGGCTTTCAGCATAAATTCTAAGTTAACCTGGGCTCAAGTTAAGACCTGCCTCAAAACCAACAAAAGCAAACAAACAAACCAAAAATCCTTCCCCCACAAAAAAACAAAACAAAATAAAACACAATAGACACTCATTCTACCCTCTAGAAAGACTATGCCCATATAAACACTTAAAAGTGATAAACATATCCTTTAAAAAAAAGCATCTTCTGAAGCCGGGCATGGTGGCACACACTTTTAATCCCAGCACTCGGGAGGCAGAGGTAGGAGGATTGCTGTGAGTTCAAGGTCACCCTGAGATGACATAATGAATTCCAGGTCAGCCTGAGCTAGAGTGAGACCCTACCTCGAAAAACCAAACAATAAAAATAAATAAATAAATAAACAAATAAAAAGCAACTTTTGGACATGGTGGCTCATGCCTATAACGCAGCATTTAGCAGGCTGAGATAGGAAGATAGCCATGAGTTCAAGGCCAACATGAATTCAAACAGCGAGGTCCAAGTAAGACTGAGCTGCCTCAAAACAAACAAACAACAACAAAAAAAAAACTCCAAAACATGGGCTCGAGGGATGGCTTAGTGGTTAAGGCATTTGCCTGCAAAGCCAAAGGACCCAGGTTTGATTTCCCCAGGACCCATGTTAGCCAGATGCACAAGGTGGTACATGCGTTTGGAGTTCGTTTGCAGTGGCTGGAGGCCCTGGCGTGCCCATTCTCTCTCTCTCTCTCTCCCTCCCTCCCTCTTTCTCTGTCAAATAAATAAATAAATATAAAACATTTTAAAAAAACAAACAAAAAATATACCCTTAAACAAAAAGTAATTACAACAGGAAGGCATAAAACAAAGAGGCAAAAAGTTTCCTCCCCTCTGTCTTAGACCCCTAGTCCTTCTGACTTTTCACTCCTCAAGAGTTGGGAGTACAAGCATTCTGTCATATTTTTCTTGTGTATCTTGCTACCAAAAATAATTACGAAAAATACCAACTCAAGTTAAGTGCGGTGGTGCGCCCCTTTAAGCCCAGCACTTGGGAGGCTGAGGTAAGAGGATCACCGTGAGTATAAGGCTAGCCTGGGTCTACAGAGTGAGCTCCAGGTTAGCCTGGGCTAGAGTGAGACCCTGCCTCTAGCAAAAAACAAAACAAAAACCCAGCACCTTCCCCTTGCCCCCCAAACTCCATGTCATATATAGGCATACACATATATGCAGGCATATATAAGCATACACACATATGATTTGGCTTTTGTTATATAAGTAGGATCCCTCTTCCATGCATTTGCTTTTTCACTTGAATCAGGTAATAAAAGTTCTGGCACCAATATGGGCACACTTTCATTGTACTCTGCTCTCCATGCTCCCTTCCAGCTACATTATGGCCTTGAGAAGGTCATCCAACTTCACTGTGTCTCAGCTCTTCCATCTGTAAAAGACGCAGCACATGTGAAATAGCCTGGGAATGAAATCCCTCAAAGACCATGTGGTTACAGCCGTTGACAGTCGGTGAGACCTTTAAAAGGTAAAGCTTAGGAGAAGGAAGTTAGGTCACTGGGGAAGCACCGTTTAAGGGGATATTGGGTTGTTTTCTTAAGATTTATTTTTATTTATTTATTTATTTATTTATTTATTTATTTATTTATTGGAGGGGGGAAGAGAGAGCGAGAAAGAGAATGGGCATGCCAGGGCCTCCAGCCACTGCAAACGTGTGCCCCCTTGTGCATCTGACTAACGTGGGTCCTGGGGAATCAAACCTGGGTCCTTTGGCTTTGCAAGCCAACTCCTCAACCGCTAAGCCCGAGTATCCTATGCTAATGCTGCTCAGTGTGCCAAGATGGATCACTTAGTGGCCACTGCCACCATTTGCCATCAGTGTCACAAACAAGACTCGGAGAGCATTACTCATGAGTTTTACTACTGTAGTGAAGAAAGTCCACAGGATGTATTTCTAAGGGTACATGAGCTTGCTTGCTCTGTGCAACACAAATTTTGGTAGATGTTGTCAAATGCCCTCCCGAGGCACTCTGCAAATGTACCTGGGCACAATCATTGCATAAGGGTGGGTAGTGTCAGAAATCTCAAACCAGTCAGACAAGTAAAAAGAGGCATTCTTTTTTTGTCATTATGTGAACCTCTTTGCATTATGAATGAGGTTGTGAATACTTGAATTTATAGGTGTGAAAAATCGAAACCCAGGGGTCCCCTGACTGGCATCCAGTCTAAGCTTGAGCTGGTGAATAGCTCAGACTAGGCTAAGGCCAGATCTCTGAGACCAGCTAAGACGCCGAGACCCCACAGCACCGAGAGGGAATGAGGAGACATGCTCTGCAGGGTGCAGCTGGGAAGGCTGTGGGCTTTTCTCTGCCTGCGTTAGGGTAAGTGCCACCCAGAGAACCAGCCTTCCCAAGAACTAAGGAAGTCTCACGCCCTTGTCTCTGTCACAGGAAGCAGGGCTGTGGGTCATCTGAACTGGAAGGTTGCTGCCTGCAATTCACAGATAAAGGAAGCCTTGCCTTCAAACTGTGTGAGATTCAAGGGCATTTTCCTCTTGCTCATGTTATCTTCAGTCTCCATTTAGTCTTAGAAACAAGTGGCTCTTGTATGATGAGGCCTCTGGTTCCAACTCTACCCTCTTTGGGACCTATACTTTTTTTCTTTAAAAAGAAAAGCCCTTGCAGCAAAAAAAAAAAAAAAAGATCAGTTTCAAGTACCATGGGGGTGACCCCTCACAAAACAGGAGTTCACAGGGCAGCGCTGGCCAGAGGCAGCTCTCTATGTGGGGGGCTTCGGGGTCCTCTCTTCACCAGCACTGTGGCCTCAAGTCTCACTGTCTCTTCCTAGAGGATGGAAATGGCACCTGGCCGAGGATAGCTGAGGCTGGTGCTGTATAAACCCAAAAATTTATGTTAGTTCATGGCTGCGGAGGCTGGGAAATCCAAGCGTGGAGGAATGCTCTCTGGTGCAGGTGTGCTAATACAGTGGCCAGAGAAAGGCTCTTGGAGACTCTCAATGCTCACAATGCAAACTGTAAAGAAGGGCTGCGGCGGGTGACAGTGATACACAGGCAAGGCCTGCTCCTGGTTTGCGATCCTCTTGAGGTCATTTCACCTCCTCCCCAAGCACACGAGAACCAACGTGATCATCATGTCACAGACCGAGTCGTGGTTTCACCTCAATTGTGCAACGTTTCTTAAGCTCCCCTTTATACACCAGCTGAGCTAAGATGCTCTGCACCTCGCCTTTCTCTTGGCAGAAACAGGGAATGCACTTCCCACTTGGTGGGGTTTTCACAGCCAAATGATACCCATGCGGGAATTCAACAGGAAACTGGGTCTTTTGAATGGAATCGTCCACACTTACTACACACCACATTGTGGAAAGAAAGCATTGAACGCAGCTCAGGCTTCTTCCTAGTCTTGCGGCCACGCCATCGCCATTGTATACACTGATTATCCCACAGCCTGTGGAATCACAGAACCTATTCTACCAACTGACAGCTTTGAGACCTTAGGCCTGTGATTGAACCACTTTGGGCCTCGTTTTTCTCATCTATAAAACAGGATCAGAAGATAGAGTCAATCAGGAATGTGGCTAAGCCATCAGGGAGGAACTGGAACTTAGCACGTGGGTTTGGAAGGGACTGTTCTGTCTTTTGGAGTCCTCTGTGTTCCCACCCAACTCCTAGCTGCCTTCCTGATGGCCAAGTCTACTGGTGAGGTAAAGCTCTTTTATTTTATTTATTTATTTATTTTTGTGGACAAAATTCCTTTGGGGGCCTTGAAGAAAAATAAAAACTCTTGGAGGAACTCCTTATGCCAGCAGTACAAGCCCAGACCCCAGCACTGCCTTCTAGTGGGGACACTTTCAGGAGGGGTCTCAGAGTGGAAGGATGGAGACTATTGTGGACATACCGACCTGAGGCAAAGAACAGGTCCAGGGGGTATGGTTTAGTCAGAAAACACTTGCCTAGCATCCACAAGGCCCTGGGCTTAATCCGTGAAAGAAAGAGGAGAGGTGAGGAGAGAAAGAGGGTAAAAAAGAAGGGGAAGAGGTAGAGAAGGAAAGGAAAGAGAAGGGAAACAGCTAGGCAAGAAAATAAAAATTTCCCCTCACCATCTCAAGGCAAATGACAGTACCTTTCCATACTAGTCGGCTGTAAGCTAAGAGTGATTGATTGATGGTCCAACCAACTGGAATTTGTTTTTGCATGAAGAAAATGTGCAGATGCTCACTTAGAAAATGAAACATGAGGGCTGGAGAGATTACTTCGTTGTTAAGGCACTTGCCTGCAAAGTCAAAGGACCCAGGTTGGCTTCCCCAGGACCCACATAAGCCAGAAGCGCATGCATCCGGAGTTCATTTGCAGAGGCTAGAGTCCAATTCCCCTGGACCCACGTTCGCCAGGTGCACAAGGGGTCACACACATCTGGAGTTCATTTGCAGTGGCTGGAGGCCATGGTGCACCCATTCTCTCTCTCTCTACCTGCCTCTTTCTCTCTGTCACTTTCAAATAAATAAATAAAAATTAAAACAGAAAATGAAACAAGAAAAATATAAGCAAGTTAAAGTACCAGGACAGTTCACAGTGAAACCCCACAATGGAAAACTAAGGAATTATAGCCATTCCAGCACTGCTTTTCTTTTCTTTATTAAAATGTTTTTATTTCTTTGCAAGCAGAGAGAAATAGAGAGAATGGGTGTGTCAGGGCCTCCAGCCACTGTGAACTAACTCCAGATGCATTCACCACTTCATGCATCTGGCTTTACGTGGGTAGTGGGGAATCAAACCTGAGTTGTCAGGCTTTGCAGTGAAATGCCTTAGCTGCTGAGCCATCTCTCCAGCCCCATTCCAGAAATTCTGTCTAGGAAGAGCTCAGAAATGGCCATCTGGTTGACCTGAAAGAGGAAGGCTGGAGGGCTTGCACCTGCTCATGGGCACACTGAATGCCTCTCAGGGCTTGTATGTGTGTGAGATGAGATTATGGCTGGCTAGAGGCCTGAACTACCTCTTGGTTCAATCCCTGGAAGGAAAATACCAGGGAGATTGAAGGGCCCCTGCTTAGGAGCCTCAAATAGCTTCTCTGGAAAGGTGTAAGTCTCTCATCAATTCTAATCATGTACTGTCCATGCAAGGCCTCACTTAGCTAGCAGACCTGCAGATAAGAGAAGTGGAGATCTAATAGGACAAGGCAGCTCTCTCCAAGTCCATTCCCTAAACTTCAGCAGGTCCTAGTGCTGGTTTTGTATCCAGTGAATGGTCTGAGCTCAACTTCCAGGCTCTGTCTCTCGCTGTTCAGGAGCAGCATCCTTGGACTCGGGAAGCAAACAGCTCACAGGGGCTAGAGGACAGAAGACCACCATAGCCGAGAGCCCCACAGATGCAGCTCCCACGAGCCACCCTGCGCTGGGGTGGGCGATGCACCTGCTTCTGAGTAGTCCTGGAAACAGCCCTGTACCCATACTTCTGGAGGTAAACTCACTGACTCACTAAGCTAGACGGTAGGTTCATTTCTCTGGTCTGTCATCAATGCCCTGTCTGGGGTGAACAGACATTTGTCGCCCTAAGAAAACAATAGCACTGAAGGCCTCAGCTACAGTCATCACAGGTCCATTTAGACCTAGCTCAACCCTTTCCTTTCAATACTGGGTTGTCTTATATTTCCTCCCCTCCCTGAAGTTAGGTGAGTCTATGTGACTAGCTTTGATCAATAATATGTGAGGAGAAGGCCGGGCGTGGTGGTGCATGCCTTTCATCCCAGCACTCGGGAGGCAAATGTAGGAGGATCACTGTGAGTTTGAGGCCACCCTGAGACTGCATAGTGAATTCCAGGTCAGCCTGGGCCAGAGTGAGACCCTACCTCGCAAAACAAAACAAAAACAAACAAACAACAAAAAAAAGGTGCCCACAGCCATACCTGGCCTAAAACATGACTTAACACCTTGCTTTGGGGGCCATTATTGGTCACTCCATAATCCAACCAAGTTTGAGGGCTACATACACACAACTTGGCCATCAGGAAGTAACCTTTTTCTTCCAAATGGGCAACTCCTTGATACGTGTTCAACTGTACTGATTTAGACTGTGTACCCGTAGGGTTCACAGTGACAGGAACTCAGCTGTTCATTAAAGATGTGAGTACAATTTTAATTACGAGGAGCCAAACTCCATTTGAAAGATAACTTATGAAATGAAGCTCTAGACCAAGCCCTGTAGCCATGCTGTGAGGTTGACATACCTCTGATTCCTGTCCTGAGCCCAGCAAACACATCACCAGCTACACAATCCAGCCAGTAGAGGACAAACTCCAATTTCTGACACAGAAGGTTTTCTTATTGAGACATCCTTCCCTCTTTTCATTCCATTTATTCTTATTATTATTACTATCATTGTTATTATTATTTTGAAGTGGTGTCTCACTCTAGCTCAGGCTGACATAGAACTCACTCTGTAGTCCCAGGCTGGCCTTGAACTCATGACGATTCTCCTACCTCTGCCTCCCGAGTGCTGGGACTAAAGGCGTGCGCCCACCACACCTGGCCCTTCTTTTCTTCCTTCCTTCCTTTCTTCCCTCGCATCCATTTGTTTCCTTTCCCACCTCCCTCCTCTTTCTTTGCCATGTAGCCCAAGCTGGCCTCAGCTTTAGGGTGCGGGCTGGGGAGGCAGATGGCTCAGCGGGTGAAGACTTGCCAAGTGAGCGTGAGAACCTCAGTCCAGATCTCTAGAACCCACGTAAAGCCTCGCACAGCTGTGCACATCTAGAATCTTAGAACACGAAATGGGGGGTAGAGATAGGAGGACCCCGGAAGCTTGCGGACCAGCCGGTCTCAGCAGTGAACAAGAAGAGGCCCCGCTCAGACCATGCGGGGCGTGAGGCTGACACCAGGGTTGTCCTCTGACGGTGTCCACACGGCACTGGGGCAGGTACTTACCTAACATGTTTGTGCGAACACACATAAACACTACCAAAAAAAACAAACCAGGGGCTGGAGAGATGGCTTAGGGGTTAAGGCATTTCCTTGCAAAGCCTAAGGACCCAGGTTTGATTTCCCCAGTACCCATGTAAGCCAGATGCACAAGGTGGCACATGCATCTGGAGTTCATCTGCAGTGGCTGGTGGCCCTGGCATACCCATTCTCTCTCTCTGATCTCTCTCTCTCTCTCTCTCTCTCTCTCTCTTTCTGCCTCTTTTTCTCTCAAGTAAACAAAATAAATCTTAAAAAAAAAAAAAATCTTCTTGCTTCTTTCCTCCTCAGTGCTGGGGTAACAGATAAGCCCCACCACGTCTGGTTCTGCATCCTACTGTTGACCAATAGATGTATTCATCTTCCTGGGAGTCAGGCTGAGTCGGCCAAGTAGGGATCTTCTGTTGGCTTTATTTACCCTGCTGAGAACGGAGCTCTGTGAACGTCACTGTGGGTTGATATGCCCCACAGTCATGTTTGCCCCCATTATCTCATCTAAAGGCATATTTCAATTCTTCATTTAATTTCACATATAAAACGTGAGTATTGGAGAAGGTAGTAATAGTTACTCCCTATATTAAGAAGGTCCACAAACTTGGGTTTTCCCTTGCACGATCTAATAAAACGTAAACCTCTCACAACACACTGAGAAGGAACATCAGCTAAACTGGGACTGATAAAAATTTGTAGCAGCTGTTTACACAAACCCACTGATTAAATCATTTCAGGTCAGCTCTATTGTTTTAACCATTACTAACTACTGTTTTCACTTGTAAATCAGTGCCACCCTGATCATTTTTTTTCTGATTTATTTATTTATTAGAGAGAGAGAGAGAGAGGGAGGGAGAGAAAGGGGGCTCCAGGGCCTCTAGTCACTGCAAACAAACTCCAGACACATGCGCCACCATGTACATCTGGCTTACATGGGACTTGCAGAATTGAACCTGGGTCCTTAGGCTTCACAGGCAGGCACCTTAACCGCTAAACCATCTCTCCAGCCCCACCCTGATCATTTTAATAACAAAAATAAATATGCTATGATTGACTTCCTCAGGGTGTTAAGACCCAAAGTCAAGAATCACCATTGTCAAAACAATAATATGCTCAGAAACAGATCCAGAGAGGAGGGGTACCAACAACCATCTGGATGTCAAGGCCAGGGGACCTTTTCTCACCCATCCTCACCCCAAGCCTGATAATTCACACCTATATTAGGGCTTCCTGAGGTGCTCAGGGCCAATCTTTAAGTGTCTTAATGTACAGGCTGCAGAACCACTTGGGTCTAATAGCCAATTAAATTATTAATGAAGGAACTGTACAAATAAAAGCATCACACTCTTTTATGTGGTAATAATTATTATTGTAAGCAAGGCAAATTGAATAATAAGAATCATCAGGGCAGTTCAGGGATAAGCTAACAATTTTCAGCAATCAGACCAAACATCTCTGCTCAAGCTGTTTAATAAAATAAATAGCAGCTTGTTGACATTTTTGTTCAGTTAAACAGACACCCAGAGGCTACGTCTATGTCCCAGGTTTTAGAACTAAGACAAAAGCAGAAGCAGGTATAATGGAGGCAATGCAGATATAGTCAAATGTTGAGGCAACAAGAAGTACTATAAAGTGTCCCCTAGTCAAATAACAAAACTTACACATATAGCCAGGCATGGTGATGTATGCCTTTAGTCCCAGAACTCAAGGGGATGAAGTAGGAGGATAGCTGTGAATATAAGGACAGCTTGGAGCCAAAGAGTGAGTTTCAGGTCAGCCTAGGTTAGGGTGACACCCTCCTTTGAACACCCCCTGAAAAGTTTACACAAACATACATATATGTACATATACGAATGTATTTCCACATATATGTGCATTAGGTGAATATATATAAAACAATAAGTCATTGCAACTAGTGGTAATATTTCTAATTTCCCATTTCCATTCATGTGTAGAATAATGTTATATATTTTTTTTAAATATTTTTTGTTCATTTATTTATTTATTTATCTAAGAGTGACAGACATAGAGAGAAAGACAGATAGAGGGAGAGAGAGAGAATGGGCACGCCAGGGCTTCTGGCCTCTGCAAACGAACTCCAGACGCGTGTGCCCCCTTGTGCATCTGGCTAACGTGGGACCTGGGGAACCGAGCCTCGAACCGGGGTCCTTAGGCTTCACAGGCAAGCGCTTAACCGCTAAGCCATCTCTCCAGCCCAAATAATGTTATATTTTAAAACAAGAACAAGCCTTTTCCAGGCTGGACAGATAGCTCAGTGTATAGAGTGCTTGCCTAGTAAGCATAAAGTCCTAAATTCCATCCTAACACAGCATCACTTCAAGTGTGGTGGAACATGCTTGTAATCCCAGCCCTCAGGAAGCAGAAAGAGGAGGATCAGAAGTTCAAGGTCATCTTCAACTACATAGGGAGTTTGAGGCCATCCTGGGCTACATGAAACTCTGTCTCCACAGAAAGAAAGCCTTCATGATTTCGACTGAGCACCCAGCTTCCAGCCATTCACCACTCAAAAAGAGCAGTCAGGGGTGAGGAGATAGCTTAGTGGTTAAGGTACTTGCCCTACGAAGACTAAGGACCCATGTGCAACTCTCCAGATCCCATGTAAGCCAGATGCACAAAGGTGAGGCAAGCGCAAGGTCACAATGCCCAATAGGTGGCGCAAGCTTCTGGAATTTGATAGTTTGATTTCAGTGGCTAAGGCCCTGGTGCACTAATTCTTTCTTTCTCTCTCTCTCTTGCTTGTTCTCTCTAAAATAAAAAAAAACAATAAGAAAAAATAGAAGAGCTATAAGCAGACCATATTATTTTTTTAAAAAATATTTTTATCCATTTATTTGTAATCAGTGGGAGGTAGAGAGAAGAAAGGCAGAGAGAATGGGTGTGCCTGGGCCTCCAGCCACTGCAAACGACCTCCAGTTGCATTACCACTTTGTGCATCTGGCTTTATGTGAATACTGAGGAATCAAACTTGGGTTGTTAAGCTTTTGCAGGCCAGTGCCTTAACACTGAGCAGCCATCTCTCCATGCCCCATATTCTTTTTTTTTTTTTTTTTTTTTTTTGAGGTAGGGTCTCACTTTAGCCCAGGCCGGCCTGGAATTCACTATGTAGTCTCAGGGTGGCCTCGAACTCACGGTGATTCTCCTACCTCTGCCTCCCGAGTGCTGGGATTAAAGACATGCGCCACCATGCCTGGCTCCATGCCCCATATTCTTATTCAATCTGTGAGGGTCTCTGATGGGACTTTGAAGACTCATCCAGGTCTCCAGTGGAACTAAGTAGTGCCTGATTCCCCACCAGCGACCAAGCTGGGAGAGAAAAGAGGGTCCTTTCACCAGACCAACTAGTCATGTGGAAAACTGATGAAAATAATGAGTAATTCACACCCCCTGTGGACTTCATGACCATTTTCCTGCCTCTCTCTGTTCACCTGGGAAACTCTGTGTCACTCTGAGACAGTGACATTGGGCAGAGGAGTCAAGGTGCTTAAGTTCTCTTAGCTTCCAACACAAACAGAGTGGGGCTGACAAACAGGCTTCCCCTAGCTGCCATCGGACACCTCACAGGCAAACACACCTGGTGCTGGCGTTTGACAGCTAAAAGTCCACCTGCTCAGAGGCCGTTTGAGTAGACATTAGGGAGAGGCCCTTGGTAAAGGCTTCTTACCTCTTTCCTAACTTATCTAACATACAGAAAGACCAATTTGAAGGCCGCTCTTTTGCAAGTTTTGAAGTAGTTCTACCTCCTCAGTCTCCCCGGAAGACAGCCCTGTTCTGGCTTCTGGTTCCTTCCTGCTAAACCCAGCTGCTCTGGGTGGATCGCTTAGCACTAAGCGCAGCGCTGAGCTGGAGCCCAAGTGACTCAATCCCAGGTTAATATTTCAGCACCTATTTGGGGACTTCATATGTACATACTGGAGTGAAAGTAAATCAGTATAACACATGAAAACATGCGTGGGAGGGGAACGGGTAACACACAGGCCAGCGGGTTCATGCCAGTGTCCATGGCAGTGAGAGGAAGAGTCGCCTCCGCCTCTGTGTGTGTGTGTGGGGGGGGGTTGGGGCAGCCAGATGTCACCCAGAGGATAAAAGTGTGACTATGTAGTCTTAACCCACAGTACTATGAACAGATGCCTACTCAATCTTTTCAAATGCTTTTCCCGCCTCCTTAAATCAGGAAGAAAGTCTTAATTGCTGGCATGTCGCTAATACTTGCTAATCTTTTTAATAAGGATAAAACCCAGGCTTTGAACGTCCCATAAACAGCACCAGATCCACGGAGGAGAACAGAGGAGTTGATAGCAGCGCCAAGGAGAAGGGAGAAGAGGACCCAAGGGCCCGCAGATCTTGATTGCACAGCGTAGCCAGGCGCGCTTAGCATCAGGGATGTGTTCCTTAGAAGGTTTGGTCTTTGTATGAACAGCATGCAGGGCTACACCAACCTACACGGCGGCTCCCAGCACACTAGCGGGCACCGCGCTGAACACCGTGGGCACCATTGCTTGCACAGTGGGCCGCCACCCTAGACAGGCTTGGGCCACTGAGTGTGGTGATTATGAAAAATGTGGGAACAGTAAAACATGTCTGAATGCACAATGACCAAAAACCGAACTCAGTGCCCCCCAAGCCATTGGCGCCAAGAAAAGCTGCCTGGATGGACTCCCCAGTTCAGTTTCAAGGCTCCTGGCTGCTGGGAACTGCAGGGTTTGTGCTGTGCACACAGATCTTCTGCTGTTAAAGAAACACAGTGGTTTAATTATGGGGGAAAAGAGACGATGTTTTCCCTCTGTCATTCCCCAGCATGTTAAGAAACAAATTAGTGTATCTTTGGATTACATTACAATGTTTGATTTAAAAAATTGCTGTTTGAGTTGCTGATTTGAGATTCATAAAAATTGTTAAATGAACTTTGGTTTGGGATTAGGGCAGAATTTCTAATAAATTCTTTCTATTTTCCTCTCTCTCTCTCTTTCTCTCTTTTTCTCTTTTACACAGGGTCTCCTTTTCTCCAGTCTAGCTGCAAGCTAGATATGTAAATGAGAATGACCTTGAACTCTTTTTTCTTTAAAAAATATTATCTGTTTACTTGAGAAAGAGAGAGAGAGTGAGAGCGAGCATGGGTATGCCAGGGCCTTCTGCCACTACAGACAGACTCCAGACCCATGGGCCACTCGGTAGGACCAGCTTTACATGAGTACTGAAGGACAGAACCTGCGCTGTCAGGCTTTGCAAGCAAGCACCTCTAGCAGCTGAGCATCGCTTTGTCCTGACCTTGAACTCCTGCCTCTCCTGCCTCTCCGTCTCTGGTGCTGGAATTTGATTACAGGTGTGTACCATCCCACCCAGCCCAGTTTATGTGGTGCTGGGGACAGAACCAAGGGTTCCGTGACTTTTATTTTCCTTTGCGTTACTGGGGATTGAGCAACAATGTCTGAAATGGTGCTAAACATACTTCTGCCATTTTATGCTACATGTTTATGCAAAGTAGCATTCTCAGTGTTGACAATTAGAAAATCAAGATATGGGAGGTGGCTCAGTCAGTAGGGTGCTTGGTTAGCAAGCATGAGGACCTGAGTTCAATCCTCAGCACCCACATGAAAATGCGGGGCGTGATGGTACGTGGCAGTGATCTCAGTGCTGGGGAGGTGGAGACAAGCAGATCCCTGGGGTTTCCGGGCCTACCAATCTAGGCTAGTTGATGAGCCCTGTGCCAAATGAGAGATCTTGTCTCAAAAAAATGAAGGAGGGGCTGGAGAGATGGCTTAGTCGTTAAGGTGATTACCTGTGAAGCCTAAGGATCCAGGTTCGATTCCCCAGATCCCATGTAAAGCTAGATGCACAAGGTGGCGCATGCATCTGTGGAGTGCCCTCTCTCTCTCTCTCTTTCTCTCTCTGTATCTGCCTCTTTCTCTCACTCTCTCTCTCAAATAAATAAATAATTTTAAAAAGTGAACAAGGCCCAGCATGGTGGTACACGTCTTTAATCCCAGCACTAGGGAGGCAGAGGTAGGAGGATCACTGTGAGTTTGAGGCCACCCTGAGACTACAGAGTGAGTTTCAGGTCAGCCTGAGCTAGAGTGAGACCTTTTTTTTTTTTTTAAACAATCAATCAAACAAACAAATAAACAAACAGAAAAGTGAACAGGGGCTGGATAGATGGCTCACCAGTTAAAGGCACTTGCTTGCAAAACCTGATGGTCCAGGTTTGATTCCCCAGTTCCCATGTAAAGCCAGATGCACAAAGGGGCGAATGCATCTGGAGTTCATTTGCTGTGTCGGAAAGCCTTTGTGTGTCTCTCCTCTCTCTTTGTCTCCTCTTTTTCTCTGTCTCACTCAAAAAAATAAAAAACTTTAAAACAAAGAAAGTGAATAGTGTTCCTGAGGATGACACCCAGTGTTGTCCCCCAACCTCTACGTGTACACGCGCACCCCCACATGAACACACACACATGCTGTTGCAGTCAGGTTCGCATTGCTGCTGGAAATCACCCAACCAAGAGCAGCTTGTGGGAAAAAGAGGTTTTGGCTTATAGGCTTGAGGGGAAGCTCCACGATGGCAGGGGAAAACGATGGCATGAGCAGAAGGTGGACATCACTCCCTGGCCCACGTAAGGTGGACAACAGCTACAGGAGAGTGTGCCAAACCCTAGCAAGGGAGAGCTGGCTATAACACCCATAAACCCACCCCCAACAATACACTCCCTCCAGAAGGCTTTAATTTCCAATTGCTATCAGCTGGGGAAACTAGCATCCAAAACAGCTGAGTTTATGGGGGATGCCTGAACCAAACCACCATACATGCATATGCACATATAAAATAAAGAAATAAAATGAGTCAGGGCTGGAGAGATGGCTTAGCAGTTCAGATGCTTGCCTGCGAAGCCTAAGGACCCATGTTCAATTCCCCAGGTCCCATGTAAGCCAGATGCACAAAGTGACGCAAGCACACAAGGTCGCACATGTGCACAAGGTGGTGCATGCAGCTGGAGTTTGGCTGCAGTAGCTGGAGGCCCCGGTGTGCCAATTCTCTCTCTCCCTCATTCTCTTTCTCTCGCTCTCTTGCATAAAAAAAAGAGCCAATCTGTTGGGCTTGCTTCAAAAAAAATAAAAAATCAATCAACTCTGGAAAATCCTATGTCATATGTCCCGTAATGTCAAGTTCAAATAGTTTAGCTTAAGAAGTATTTAAGGTAGGGTCTCTCTCTAGACCAGGCTGACCTGGAATTCACTGTGTAGTCTCAGGGTGGCCTCGAACTCTTGGCAATCCTTCTACCTCTGCCTCCCGAGGACTGGAATTAAAGGTATGTGCCACCATGCCTGGCTGTTTTAAATACTTTTATTTATTTATTTAATTGAGAGAGAGAGAGAGAGAGAGAAAGGGATTACATAGAGAGCATGGTCCTCCTGTCACTGGAAAAGACTCCAGACCCATATGCCACTTTGTGCGTCTGACTTTATGTGGGTGCCAGGGAATCCGATCACGGGGCTGTCAGTCTTTATACGCAAGCACCTTTAACCACTGCACCATCTCTTTTGTTTTGATTTTCTTTTTGAGTGTTATGGGAACTTTTTGGATTTTTGTATTTCATTTATTTATTTGAGAGGGAGAGAAAGAGGCAGACAGAGAGAATGGGCACACCAGGGCTTCTAGCCACTGCAAAATGAACTCCAGATATATGTGCCCCCTTGTGAGTCTGGCTCACGCGGGTCCTGGGAAATCAAACTGGGGTCCTTAGGCTTTGCAGGCAAATGCCTTAAGTGCTAAGCCATTTCCCCAGCCCCTTGTTTTGATTTAAAAAATATATTTAAAGATTTTTTTTTTTTTTGTGTTGGCTAGGTATGGTGGCATATGCCTTTAATCACAGGGCTTGGGATACAGAGGTAGGAGGATCACTGAGTTCAAGGCCAGTCTGAGACTACATAGTGAATTCTAGGTCAGTCTGGGTTACAGCAAGAATCTACCTCAAAAACACCAAAAATCATTATTTATTTATTTGCAAGAAGAGAGAGATAGAAGAGAGGCAGAGAGAATGGGCACACTAGGGCCTCTAGCCCCTGAAAACAAACTCCAGCTGCATGTGCCACCTTGTGCATCTGGCTTTACATGGGCACCAGGGAATCAAATCTGGGTTGCCAGGCTCTGTAGGCAAGCACTCTAACTGCTGAGCCATCTCTCTAGCCCTCGTTTTGATTTTTTTGGAGGCAGGATCTCAAGGTTCACCTTGAACTCATTATACACCTGTGGATGGCCTTGAACTCTTGATCTTCCTGCCTCTACCTTCCAAGTGTTGGGATTTGAGGAATGTACCATACCTGTTAGGATTTAATTCCTTATGTAAAAGTAACTAAGTACATCCATCTCATTAGCATATAAATTGCTTTTGTCTTTAATAAATGGTAAAACAGTATTTATAGCAAAGCCTTGTTTTAAAATAAATTTCTTTATGATTTCTTATCAGTAAGTATTTGTTGTTTACCTAGTGTCCTGTAATACTGCTTGGGCAAAAGGGGGTCACGGGTGGAAAAAAAATTAGAAGCAGCGCTGCAGGCAGGTGAAACACAATGCCAGTTGCTTATCTCAGCAGAGCTGGGTGAGAGAGAACAGTAAAATGTGAGGTGATGGGGAGTTTTCAGATCCGCTATAATCCATCACTGGCTAACATGCTATTTTTTTGTTTATTTTTATTTATTTTTAAATCAATTTTTAAATTTTAAATTTTATTTATTTATTTATTTGAGAGAGAAAGAGGCAGGCACACACACACACACACACAGAGAGAGAGAGAGAGAGAGGGAGAGAGAGAGGGAGAGAATGGGTGGACCAGGGCCTCCAGCCACTGCAAATGAACTCCAGACACATGTGCTACCTTGTGTGTCTGGCTTATGTGGGTCTTGGGGAATTGAACCAAGGTCCTTTGGCTTTGCAAGCAAATGCCTTAACCGTTAAGCCATTTCTCCAGCCCTATTTTTACTTGTTTACTGATTTGAAAGCGACAGAGAGAGAGAGAGAGAGAAAACAAAGAAATGGGTGCACCAGGGCCTCCATCCACTGCAAACGAACTGCAGACACATGCACCACCTTGTGCATCTGGCTTACGTGGGTCCTGGGGAATTAAGCCTTGAACCAGGGTCCTTAGGCTTCACAGGCAAGCACTTAGCCACTAAACCATCGCTCCAGCCCTCCCCGCTGCCATTTTGGGGCACATGACTGTAGTTTTGAGGACAGGTGTGTATTACCAACTTCTATATGCCAAGTAAGGGTACCGACCTCACACTCTTGAAATTGCTTTCCTCACTGCCTCAGGTTGGAGATATGCTCCTCTTTGGACACCTCCCTCTGCAAGTGTGTTTATTATGTGTCTGCTGGCAGACCATCCCTCAAGCAGAGTGTCTTCAGACTCCCTGGGTCTTCTACACGGAGGCTCCCTAACGTCTAGTACAAGACAGGATCCAAGATCTTGGATTATTTTTTGGGGTGTTGGGGAGTTGGGGATCAAACCCAAGTCCTCACATATGCTAGGCAAGTGCTCTACCACTAAACTATCCATAGCCTCATAGGATTTATTACTTAGTTCTCTTTTCATTTGAGAATACTTCACATTTCCTTACCTTCCTTCAGAGAAATTTTATTGTGATACACCTTTTCTATGGTGTTATATAACTTTTTTAAAAAAGCAGAAAGAAAAGACATCAACACATCCTACATCTGATTTATTTCAATTTTAATGCCTGATAAGAATGTAGCATCCATGCTTCAGATACGCATTCTCTCTAAAGGGGAATTGGCCCTTTCAGCCTGGGCCTAAGCACCCTGTCTGGGAGCGCATCAGTGAAGAGGATCCGCTCCTGTGCGGACAGGAGCGGCAGAAGCGGCCATGACCAGACCTCCCCATCCACCCACCTCGAACCTGCTCTCCATCTGGTCAGGATGACCACTGAAGGAAACCAACTCACAGGCGCTGGGCCAGAACTAGGGCTTACAGCAACAAAGAAGGACTTAGACAGCTTAATTCCTGAATTCCTGGCAGACGGAGACCATGCATAATAAAGTGGTCTGCCCCGCGTCCACACATCCTATGTAAACACACATCAACTCAATGGTTTTATGGCAATATTCAAGAAACACTAACAAGAAAAAGCCCAGCTGGGCGTGGTGGCGCATGCCTTTAATCCTAGCACTCAGGAGGCAGAAATAGGGGGATCATCATGAGTTCGAGGCCAGCCTGAGGCTACATGGTGAATCCATACCTCAATAAAAAAAATAAAATAAAATAAAATAAAAAAGAAAAAGAAAAATCCTGAGACAGATATAAAATAATCAGACAAACTCCCTCATCCGTCAAGAGAAGATCATCTGAACTTTTCGATTTTTTTTTTTTTAGTTAGGGTCTCACTCTAGCTCAGGCTGACCTGGAATTCACTGTGTGGACTCAGGGTGGCCTTGAACTCTCAGCAATCCTCCTACTTCTGCTTCTCAAGTGCTGGGATTAAAGGCATGTGCCACCACGCTTGGCCTCTTTGACCTTTGTAAACAGCTTACAAAGGGCTTTGAATCCCAAGAGCTGTTTGGTAAATGAAAAAGTAAATGAATTCTCATATTCATTTTGTTATCTTTCTGTGCTCAGAACAACTGATCTTAACATCTTTTAGATCAAATCTCATTTAAAGATATATTTCAGGAGCTGGAGAGATGGCTTGGCATTTGAGGCACTTGCCTGTGAAACCTAACAACCCAAGTTCAATTCCCCAGTACCCACGTAAGCCAGATGTACAAGGTGGCGCATGTATCGGGAGTTCATTTGCGATGGTTAGAAGATTCTCTTTCTCTCTCTCTAAAATAAATAAATAACTAAAATATTTAAAAAGATATATACTCAGTGTCACAATTATCAGTATGACCCATACATTCTTAAGTAATGACAACTAGAATAATCATTTTTTAAAAAAATATTTTATTTTTATTTATTTGACAGAGAGAAAAAGGGAGGAGGGAGGGAGAGAAAGAGAGAATGGCTGTGCCAGGGCCTCCAGCCACTGCAAACAAACTCCAGACACATGTACCACCTTGTGCACCTGGCTTATGTGGGTCCTGGGCAATCAAACTGAGGTCCTTTGGCTTTTCAGGCAAACAGCTTAACTACTAAGCCATCCCTCCAGTCCTAGAATAATTATTTTAGGGGCTACCATAAAATGAATATTTAGTGTCTGCTGAGCATCATGTCCAGTACTTCATAAGAATTATTGAATTCTCACAGTATCTCCATAAGAAAAATATCATTATGCCTATTTTATAGAAGGGAAAATGAGGATTAGAAATCCTGCCTGAGATCATTTGTTTAGGAAGCAGAAGGGCCTGGCTGTGAAACAATGGCGATAGGTCTTCCCTGAAACCTCACCCTGAAACCAGAAGCAATTTTTTTGTTTTGTTGTTGTTTTGGTTTTTCGAGGTAAATTCTTACTCTGGCCCAGGCTGACCTATTCACTATGTAGTCTCAGGGTGGCCTCAAACTCATGGCGATCCTCCTACCTCTGCCTCCTGAGTGTGGGGATTAAAGGCATGCGCCACCACTCCTGGCCAGTAGCAACAATTTTTTTTCTCAATTTTTATTAACATTTTCCATGATTATAAAAAGTATCCCATGGTAATATCCTCCCTGCCCCCCCCCCCACTTTCCCCTTCGAAATTCCATTCGCCATCATATCCCCTCCCCATCTCAATCAGTCTCTCTTTTATTTTGATGTCATGATATTTTCTTTCTCTTATGATGTTCTTGTGTAGGTAGTGTCAGACACTGTGAGGTCATGGATATCCAGGCCATTTTGTCTGGAGGGAGCACGTTGTACACAGTTGTACCCTTCCTTTGGCTCTTACATTCTTTCCACCACCTCTTCCGCATTAGACCCTGAGTCTTGGAACGTGTGATCGAGATGTTACTCAGTACTCCAGTCACTTCTTTCCAGCACTATGATACCTTCTGAGTTGTCCCAAAGTCACTGCCATCTGAAAAGAGAAGATTCTTGGCCTTTGCTACTGAGTATTTTCCTTCTCACACAGAAGCCCAATTATCTGTGGCTAGGATCCACATATGAGGGAGAACATGCGGCACTTGGCTTTCTGGGCCTGGGTTACCTCACTTAGTATAATCCTTTCCAGATCCATCCATTTTCCTGCAAATTTCATAACTTCATTTCTCTTTACTGCTTAGTAGAACTCCATTGTATAAATGTGCCACATCTTCATTATCCACTCATCAGTTGAGGGACATCTAGACTGGTTCCATTTCTTAGCTATTATGAATTCAGTGGCAGTAAACATGGTTGAGCATGTACTTCTAAGGAAATATGATGAATCCTTAGGATATAAGCCTAGGAGTGCTATAGCTGGGTCATATGGTAGATCAGTTTTTAGCTGTCTTAGGAACCTCCACACTGATTTCCACAATGGCTGGACCAGATTGCATTCCCACCAACTGTGTAGAAGGGTTCCTCTTTTTCCACATCCCTGCCAGCATTTATGATCATTTGTTTTCATGATGGTGGCCAATCTGACAGGAGTGAGATGGAATCTCAATGTAGTTTTAATCTGCATTTCCCTGATGACTAGGGATGTAGAACATTGTTTTAGATGCTTATATGCCATCCATATTTTTCTTTTGTGAACTTCCTATTTAGCTCCATAGCCCATTTTTAATTGGCTTGTTTGATTTCTTATTATTTAACCTTTTGAGTTCTTTGTATATACTAGATATTAATTCTCTATTGGATATATAGCTGGCAAAGATTGTTTTCCCATTCTGTAGGTTGCCTCTTTGCTTTATTCACAGTACAAAATCTTTGTAATTTCATGAGGTCCCAGTGGTTAATCTGTGGTTTTATTGCCTGAGCAATTGGGGTTATATTCAGAAAGTCTTTGCCAAGATCAATATGTTGAAGGGTTTCCCCTACTTTTTCCTCTAGCAATTTCAGAGTTTCAGGTCTGATGTTAAGGTCTTTAGTCCGTTTGGATTTAATTCTTGTGCACGGAGAGAGAGAAGAATCTATTTTCATCCTTCTGCAGATACATATCCAGTTTTCCCAGCACCATTTGCTGAAGAGGCTGTCTTTTTTCCAATGAGTATTTTTGGCATTTTTATCAACTATCAGGTGGATATAGCTACCTGGACTTATATCTGGGTCCTCTATTCTGTTCCATTGATCTACATATCTGCTTTTGTGCCAGTACCATGCTGTTTTTGTTACTATGCCTCTGTACTATAGGTTAAAATCAGGTATGGTGATACCTCCTGACTTATTTTTGTAGAAGCAACAATTTTTAAGTCAACATTTGAATGGAGACATTGTACCCATCAAAAAGCCTTCTAGATGTATATTATTTATTTATTTATTTATTTATTTGAGAGTGACAGAGAGAGAGAGAGAGAAAGAGGCAGAGGGAGAGCAAGAATGGGCGCACCAGGGCCTCCAGCCACTGCAAACGAACAGCAGATGCATGTGTCACCTTATGTATCTGGTTTACGTGGGTACTGGGGAATCACACCTCGAACCTGAGTCCTTGGGGTTCACAGGCAAGTGATTAACCACTAAACCATCTCTCCAGCCCCCTAGATGTATATGTCTATGCCCTTTGATCAATGGGGCTCTCATTTTTGGTTAGAGAACCTGCTTTTTACAGATGGCCCCAAGACTCATCAAAGTGATGAGAGAAAGCTGAATGTGTGGCACTGGACGCGTGAGCTCCATTGCAGCTGCCAGGGGACATTTGCAAAAGTGGCGGATTGAGGATGAGTGCTGCTCTCACTGCTAGCCAGGGAACCTTCTCGATGGAAATGGCAGTAGACACCGAGGAAACTCAAAACGCACCAAAGCAGAAAATGAGAGGCTGTCCGGAGATCAACACTAAAGGAGGCTTGTAACCCACCCTTCAGGGCTCAGGGAACACTGTGGAAGAGGGCCAGGGGAAAGAACGGGAGAGTCACAAGGTGGACACGTGTGCTGTGGGACACTCTCCTGAAATGAACTGACTGGGGCACTCATGACCCCTCGGTGGTTGCTGACACCACATGAGCCCAGCATTTTGGCATGAAGGACAGAGGAGGACAAAAAGGAGTGAGGGCACGAAACAGGAAGGACTTCCTTGAGAGAGGAGGGTCCCCAGTTGAATGGGGGTGGGGGAGAGGAGACGCTCATATATTAAGTTGGAAGTATTTTTTTAAATCTACATTTGTAAGTGATGCTGTTGAAACTCAAGCTATTCCCTCTTTTCTGGAAGCCAGCGTTGCTTCATTCAGTTGGAAAGAGTCCCACTGAGCTTTATACCTTCCTGGGCCCTCGGTCCTTGCTCCAGGACAGTCAAAGACCAGGTAGCAAGGTCATTCTGCGCCATTAGCTAAAACTGGTCCACTCAGGACAGCGAGCTCAGTTCCACAAGGGCTTACTTTAGTCAGAACCTGTCTTAAGTAAAGCAGGCTCCCCAGAGTCCCCAGCCCTTGGCCGGGAGCTGGAAATGACAAGAAGGCCAATGCTGGTGTGGAAGCTGTGTCCTGCCCTCCTCATGTCGCCTGTGTGCCTTCCATGGCCTCAAGTTTCCTGACGCACAGGGAAAAACTCACCTACCTCACAAAAGTGATCGTGACATGCAAGTGAGATAGCGAGACACTTTCTGAAAACAATCAAATGTCTCGTAAAATGAATATATTACCCTCATTCCTCTCCCAAGTAGCACAAATCATACAAAATTATAGTAGATAGTGACATGGCCACAGTGAGTATCCAAAAACCCTCCTGCTTCATTTACATATGGTGTCATGTAGGCGTGGCTTCAAATATTCATGGGTTTCACTTAATTCAGTGTTTCCAGGAAGCATCCAGAGCCATTATCAAAGGTGCAAACTGGGCAGTCATTAGAAAAACTCCTTGTAGGTCTAGAAGTCACTTCTTGGGAGAGTTTTTTTTTTTAACATTTGGGTTCCATTCATGATTCATGCATAACTTTTCCTGGTAACAAGTAACTAGCAACTGATTAATTGCTCATTTTTAATTATATATGACTTGTTTGCTTCCAAGTTGCAAGGATGCAGGGCTTAAGGCTGGCTAGTCTCAGAGGGTCTGCATAGTTTCTGATCCCTAAGACAGAGGGCTCTGGCCTCCAAACACTCTTGTTTTGAATAATGAGAAGGTCACAGGAAATCTACAGACCAGCTTTGCCCATGGTCCCTGTCTCTTGAGACACCAGACTCCATTTTGAACTTGAGTTTCTTTTCTCTTTTCTGGAGTCTCTCATTTTTCTCCATTATATTCATTCAGAGAGGGGTGGGGAAGACCGCATAAATGTCATTTCATATCCCGAGCAATTTGCTATAGGCAACTACACCATTACTTTGTACAAATAAATTTACATAAATCATTATTAGAATGTTCTATCTTGGCAACACTATTTGGTTCCCAGAGCACAAATTAAATGCATGCTTAAAGCAGAATATTTTAAAGTTATTTCTATATTGTTTATGAGATAGGATTAGAAATTTCCATCTAATTTTTCTTTCATGATGGGATTCCTTTCGTTTTCTCTGTACATTTAGAAACACATGTATAATTCTGGGGGAGAGAGGTTCTTGAAACCAGTAATGCAACTAATGACTCTTCTACGTCTGACTCATTTTTCAGTGGTTGTTGCTTTTGACTCTGTGTGTTTAGATTCAAGGAAATTACAAAATAAAATCTTGTGAGTAGATAGTTTTTAAAAAAATATATAGTAATATAGGAAGGCTGGAGAGGTCAGCTTAGTGGTTAAGGTGCTTGCCTGAGAAGCCTGAGGACCCAGGTTCAAATCCCAGTACCCATGTAAGCCAGCTTCACAAGGTGGCGCATGCGTGTGGAGTTCATTCGCAATGGCTGGAGGCCCTGGCATGCCCATTTTCTCCCTTCCCCCTCCTCTCTCTCTCTCTCTCTCTCTCTCTCTCTCCTCTCTCTCTCTGCTTCTTTCTCTCTCTCAAATAAATAAAGAAAGAAAAGAAAATATTTTTGAAAATATATAGTATTCTGGGGAAGCTAGAGAGACGGCTTAGTAGTTAAGGCATTTGTTTGTAAAGCCAAAGGACCCAGGTTCGATTCCCCAGGACCCACATAAGCCAAGGTGGCACATGCATCTAGAGTGTATTTCCAGTGGCTAGAAGCACTGGCATGCCCATCTTCTCTATCTGCCTCCCTCATCTCTCTCTCTCTCTCTCAAATAAATGAATAAAATACTTTTTAAAGATATAGCATTCTTGGGGCTGGAGAGATGGCCTAGTGGTTAAAGTGCTGGCTTGCAAGGCCCAAGGACTCATGTTCAACTCTCCAGGTCCCACGTAAGCCAGACGCATAGTGATGAACGTATGCAAGGCCGCACATGCTCACAAGGGGGCGCTCACATCTGGAGTTTGGTTGAGTGGCTGGAGGCCCTGGCATGCCAATTCTCTCTCATGTGTGCTCATTCTTGCTCTTGCCCTCACTCTTACTCTCGAATAAAAAAAAACAAATGCAGTCTTTTTGGGCTTGCTTCAAAAAAAAAATAAAAAACCTACAGAAAGAATTCTGTAAGCTAATTGGTCTGTGGTTATGGTTAGGCCCCACCTCCTTTTATTTCCTTCTTTCTTTCTTTTTTTTTTAAGGCAGGGTCTAGCCCAGGCTGGCTGTGAACTTGCTATGTAGCTGAGCCTGGCCTTGAACTCCTGCTCCTCCTGCCTCTCTCTCCTGAGAGCTAAGATCACACCTGCTCAGCTCTTTCAGCTGTCTTGTGTGTGCCTTTCATGAACTATGTGGGGATACATAGGGTTGGATTAATCATCCTTTCAGAAAGAGCAAGCGCAGACAGGAAAAGCGGGGGCTTTCCCATGCTGAGTAGTGTCACAGAGCGCTGGGGACCCTCAGACACTCCTCTGTCCTGACTTCCGGGTACGAAGCGAATCATGTGACTAATTCTAAGTCAAAAGACTGTAGAAGTGGCTGGAGTTCCTTCTAGTCAAAGGCATTTAAGAATGCATGCAATTCCTAACCGATTTTCACGGCACAGCAACCAGGATGCCAGGTGTGGAGAAGTAATTCTCCCAGGCTGGAAGGGGCTTCCAACCTCACCACACACAGCGCAGGAGAGCCACATTTGCCCAACCCAACTCCGAATGAGTGACAAATCAATTTTTGTTGTAATAAGCTCTGTGATTTTAAAATGTACTCTTTTTTGGTGTGTTTGTTCACTTTTGGGTTTTCTTTTTCCTTTTTAAATTTTGTTTTGTTTTGTTTTTCGAGGTAGGGTCTCGCTCTAGCCCAAGCTGACCTGGAATTCACTATGTAGTCTCAGGGTGGCCTCGAACTCATGGTGGTCCCTCCTACCTCTGCCTCCTGAGTGCCACCATGCCTGGCTTAAATTTTTTTCATTACGTATATACTTTGGACACATCATGTGTTTGTGCCATCATTTCCCTCCTCTCTGTCCCCATTCTGCTGAGTGCCCTTTTCAGTGGGTTGTTGGTGTTCACCATGGGGTGTGGGTTGTGAGTTGTGACGGCAGCAGTGAGTCATTGTGGAGGAGGAGCAATGTCCCTGGATATTCCCTCCCAATCTGTGGCTCTTAAATCTTCCCGCCCCCTCTTCCACAAAATTCCCTGAGCCGTAGTAGGTGTGCATTAAATCTGCTTCAGTCCTGAGTTCTCAGGAGCTTCTGGACTGGGGGGGGCACATGTTTCAGGGAGTACATGTGGAGTCAGAGGACAACTTTGAGGTGTCTATGCTTCACCTTTTGTTACAAAAAGATTTATTTGTTTATTTTGGAGAGAGAGAGAAAGAGAGAGAGAGAGAGAGAGAGAGAGAGAATGGATGCACCAGTCACTGCAAGTGAACTCCAGATGCATGCGCCTCCTTGTGCATCAGGCTTTATGTGGGTACTAGGGAATCGGACCCTAGTCCTTTGGCTTTGTAGGCAAGTGCCTTTGATGCTAAGCCATCTCTCCAGCCATCCACCTTCTTTTGAGACAGAATCTATTGCTGCTGCAAACAAATGTCAGACTAGCTGGCCCATGAGATTTGGAGTCTCTTGGCTCCTCTTCTGTTGTAGGCACATTAGGATCATAGATGCCACTTATCATCTGGCTTTATGTGGGTGCTGGGCAGTTGAACCTGGGCTGGCAAACTTTGCAAGCAAGTGACTTTAACCAATGAACCATCTCTCCAGGCCCTGGTTTTGTTTTTTTTTTTTTTTGTGTGTGTGTGTTTGTTTGTTTTGTTTTGTTTTTGCTTTTGCTTTTTCTGGAGGCAAGATCTCATGTAGCTCTGGCTGGTTTCCAACTTACTATGTAGCTGAGGGTGACCTTAAATTTCTGATCCTCCTGCCTCCACCCTTCAATGCTAGGATCATGTATGTTAAGAATAGAATCTAAGGCTTTGTGCATGTTAGGCAAGCACACTACCTACTTCACTACAGCCTAGCCCCCACACCCTGCCCCAGGATGTAGTTTTAATCCTACTATTCCACAGTCTTCTCCTTCTTTTTTATTTTTATTTTTATTTTTTAGTTTTCTTTGTTTATTTTTATTTATTTGAGAGCGACAGACAGAGAAAGAGGCAGAGAGACAGACAGAATGGGCGTGCCGAGGCCTCCAGCCACTGCAAACAAACTCCAGATGTATGCGCCACCTTGTGCATCTGGCTTACATGGGTCCTTAGGCTTTACAAGCAAGCGCTTAACCGCTAAGCCATCTCTCCAGCCCTCCACAGCCTTCTTTACCTCAGCCAGCTAGTAAGAATGGAACACACACCTCCAACTCCTCCCGTAGTTTTCATTCACAGTATCATAAAATCCTACCAGATTGAGGAAAAACATTGCCAAGCTTAAATGTCTTAGCTTACTCATGGTAAGCCTTCAAGAATGCTTACTTGGTTTAAAACAAAAAAAAAATGTATTTGCTTTAAAATAAGATAGCTCACATCCAGTGCCCAGAAAAAAGAAAATACCTCAAAGTGCAAGGTTCGTTTAATTTGGTGCTGATCTATTCCAATGCTTAGGCTACTTCAAGAAACCTGGATGCCTCATTTTAATACAGGAATAATAGTGCATGTAGGTGCCTGAAATGAAATGGCCTCAGAGATGTATCTAATTTAACTAGATGTTACAGAGATATGTGGAAATCCAACTAAGAGTGTGATTCCATCTCAATCTAGAAAATTTCCTCCTTCCTTCCTTCCTCCCTTTCTTCTTTCTGGTTTTTCGAGGTAGGGTCTCACTCTAGACCAGGCTGACCTGGAATTCACTGTGTAATCTCAGTGGCCTCAAAACTCAGTGATCCTCCTACCTCTGTTTCATGAGTGTTGGGATTAAAGATGCATGCCACCATGCCCGGCCCGGTGTTTTTTTTTTTTTTTAATGGGGAAAAAGTCTCATACCTCCGGCTGGAGAGATGACTTAGCGGTTAAGGGCTTACCTGTGAAGCCTAAGGACCCCGGTTGGAGGTTCGATTCCCCAGGACCCACGTTAGCCAGATGCACAAGGGGACGCACGCGTCTGGAGTTTGTTTGCAGTGGCTGGAGGCCCTGGAGCGCCCATTCTCTCTGCCTCTTTCTCTCTCTCTCTCACTCTCAAATGAATAAATAAAAATAAACAAAATTTTTTCTGAAAGTCTCACACCTCAAAAAAAAAAGTGTGCATGTTCTTGTGTATGTGGGAGTGTAGGTACACATGTGCCACACGCACGTGTAGAGGTCAGAAGAACAAACTGCCTTCCCACCTTGCTGAAGGCAGGATTTCTCTTCTCTGGATCTTGAGCTGATAGTGGTCTTGTCTCCTCCTCCCAGCTTACCATCAGCTGCTGGGGTTACAGAAGCCCACCTCAGCTCCTGCCTTGTTCACATGGGCTCTGGGGAGGACTGAACTCAGCTATTCAGGCTTGAGGGGCAAAGGCATCATCCACGGGGCCGCCTCCCCAGGCCCTCATGTCTCTGCAAACTGTTTCGGTCAGGAGCTGGCAGACTTTTGTGAGCGGTCAGGTGGTAAATGGTCATGATTTCCGTCGTACCTGCCCGATGTTCTCATTCATTCGCCTTAGTGCAGAAACCGCCCTTTGCAACAGAGACGAGTGAACAAGCTCACCGAGGGACGCTGAAACTTACTTCCATGAAACCTGCCCAAGGGACACTGAAACTTCCATGAAACCTGCCCGAGGGACGCTGAAACGTGTGCTCTGGGGCTGGGGAGACGGCGCCTTGGGAGATCAAGTGCTTGCTGCACAAGCCTGGGGACCTGAGTTTGGGTCCTCAGCACTCACATAAAATGCCAAGCATGGTGTCTTTAACTTCAGCGCTGGCAAAGCAGGGACTAGAGGATCCCCAGGGCTCACTGACTAGCTAGTTTATCCAAATTGGTGAGTTCTAGGTTCAGTGAAAGATCCTGTATCAAAAAATAAAGCAGAGCCGGGAGTGGTGGCGCATGCACTTAATCCCAGCACTCGGGAGGCAAAGGTAGGAGGATCACTGTGAGTTCAAGGCCACCCCGAGACTACAGAGTAAATTCCAGGTCAGCCTGGGCTAGAGTGAGACCCTACCTCGAAAAACCAAAAAATTAAAAAAAATAAAAAAAACAAAGCAGAGCCCAGCATGGTGGCACACATCTTTAATCCCAGCACTCAGGAGGCTGAGGTAGGTGGATCACTACGAGTTCGAAACAAGCCTGGATGACAGAGTGAGCTCTAGGTCCGCCTGGGCTATATAGTAAGACTCGGCCTCGAATCAACAACAACAACCAAACAAGGTAGAGAGCAACTGAGGTGGATGACACCCAATGCCAATCTCTGGCCTCTACACACGCTGGCACACATACGTAAACACTCATCCACATTCAATCTGCATACCCATGTGTACTCTCAACACACACACATACACACACACACACACACACACAGAGAGAGAGAGAGAGAGTAGTCAAAACAACACTAGAAAAGAGTGAGGTGTGGGCAGGACCTCCAAATTACTCAGGACATCTGGCTCCCCTATCCTCAGCTGTGGCCCGCCCTGATTTTGGCCTTGAGAGCCTTGCAAATTCAGTCTTTTGAACGTTCCAGACACATCCTGCACGTTACCTTATAAACTCCCATTCTTGGCTTGTGCTTCGTGGCACGGTCACGTCATGAGTGTGAGGCAGCGCTTGGAGGGAAGGGAGGCAAGTGTGCGACAGAAGAGCCAATACTCAGGTAGGAAAGCAGGAGAACGACAGGCCCAGAGAGACAGAAAAGACCAGCAAGGCGAATACCATGCCCAAGCTGGCCAACAGTGGCCAGTGTCCCCAGATAGATAAGCAAGACCCCTCTGTCACAGGACAGTGGGGTTTCCCTAAGAGGCTCTACTCCAGAATCCTTTAAGAGACAAAAGCCCCGAGGGAGTCCTGGCTCTGGCTGGGACAGAGGATCAGAGACCTCAAAAGATATTAGGCCCCCACCAGGTGGGCTCACAGTGGGCTCTGTCGTGTCTTGCCATTGGGGTGCCACGTCACTCTCCTGTCTCAGCTATTTTCGGAGACAAAGCCATCAGAGACATTTCTGGGTCCACAAATTCTTCCCTAATTATTTCAGCCTCAATCCTAGAAGCCTCAAATCCTTGAAGCAAAGTACAGTTAGTATCCAGCTTGACTCTGAGTGGAGCTCTGCCACCTGCCATTTTGTTTTGTTATGACCCGGTGATCATGGCAACACTGGCATCTCCCCGAGGATAAAACCCAGCTTCGTACTGCTTCAACCCCATCTGTCTCTGGAGTATAAAACAGATACTCAATGCTTACCCAGCCCAACAGAAAGGTTCAACATTAGGAAAAAAAAAAAATGAATACAAATAACATGGCATTCTAGGAAAGAAGATAATTTAGAGGCAACTACAGCAAAGTTCTTGCCAGTGGCCTTGTGCATCTAACACACACCAGAATTTTAAATAAAGACATGATTCAAGGTTTTCAATCATCCTAATGCCTAAATTAGATTTGACTACATTGTCAGTCTGATCAGATACATAAATTGATCATTAAGAAGATTGGGGCGGGGGCGGATACCAACAGATGGAGAAACAATCAATTGGGCATTTGCATTTAAATATAGTGTTGGTATTTCCCTGATCAATGCAATCTACTAAGGTGTAGTGGCTGGGAAAGGGACCGCAAAGTGTGTTACCTGAGTCAGAATGGGTCCAGGAAATCGAGGTCAGCATTGCTCCAGCTGCGGTCACAGCAAAGACGAGGGCGCCTCCATGACCCCGAGACGACGCTCCCGGCGGCGGGGGGAGAGGAGCAGAGGCAGGACCAGATTCCAGTCAAGCAGCAGAGGTCCTCACGGCCACTGTCTTTTTTTTTTTTTTTTGGCTTGACCCTAGAAAATGAGATACTTCATTGGAAAAGCCAATTGCCACAGTACTTCTTACTTCTAGGATGGCTATTGAAGGACTCAGGCCTTCAGGATGGAGTGTTTTTGAAACTGCTTCATGGGGCACATGAGGACCCAGACGTCGGAGTATATATGTCATAGACATTGTGAGATTATTTGGTCTTACTACAGCTGCCACGGAGACATTTGTGCAGTCAGTTTCTTTTACTATAGCTGCTTCTGAAACACTTGTCAATCGAACAAGAAACATCAGCCTCATGTCATGAAGCATTCAAAACAGTGTTCCACCCCACCAGTGAGCTTTGACCCACAGTCTACAATGATGTTAAAAAAAAACATTTTATTTTATTTTTATTTATTTATGAGAGAGAGAGAGTCAGAGAGGGAGGGAGGGAGAGAATGGGTGTAACAGGGCCTCTAGCCACTGCAAATGAATTCCAGACGCATGTGCCACAATGTGCATCTGGCCTATGTGGGTTCTGGGGAGTCAGACCTGGGTCCTTAGACTTTGTAGGCAAGCACTCTCTCCAGCCAGGCAATGACTTTTCTAGAAGTTTTGTAGAATGAAATTGTACTGGTTCTAGTCCTGCAAGTTATTGGGCCACAGCCAGATAATAACACTGCAATATAGGAAAGCTGGTATATGAGATAGATGGCATAATAATTTCTGATGGAGGTTTTTTTTGTTTTTAATTCTAGGCCTTAAGAATGTTAAATCAGGGATGGAGGGATGGCTCAGCACTTAAGAGCACTTCCTATGCAGGCGTGAGGGATTGAACAGGCCCGAGAGACTGCTTGGGTTCAATCTCCAGGACCCACATACAGGTGGACATGGCCACATGCACCCGCATCCCTAGTCCCATAGAGGAACAGAGACCCCCCAAAATTGAGGGAGCTCCCCATTAGAGTTTGCGAAAAAGCAGCAAGCTTTTGGATGAGTCATGACTTTGGCTCAAATAAGAATGGGCAGGAGAGGGGCTGGAGAGATGGCTTAGCGGTTAAGGGCTTGCCTGTGAAGGAGGCTCTTTTCCCCAGGACCCATGTTAGCCAGATGCACAAGGGGGCGCACGCGTCTGGAGTTCGTTTGCAGTGGCTGGAGGCCCTGGTGCGCCCATTCTCTCTTTCTCTCTCTATCTGCCTCTTTCTCTCTCTGTCTGTCACTCTCAAATACATAAATAAAAATGAACAAGAATGGGCAGGATAGACAGGAGAGAGTGATGGAGTGGGGCACCCTGCATTTTACCCCAGCCACTACAGGCAGGCAGTCACATGGGGTATTTCATGGGCACACACATTTGCTTGCATACAACACACACACACACACACACACACACACAGAGAGAGAGAGAGAGAGAGAGAGAGAGAGAGAGAGAGAGAGAGAGAGAGAGAGAATGACAAATCAATAACCTCTCTAATGAAAAGAATGGCATTATCCTGTGCAGGTTGCTGTGAGCATGCTAGGAATATATTCATCAGACCAGTGGTCCTCAGGCTGCTGGGGGCTCTAGAAAAGCAGCAGCAACATCACCTGAGAGCTTGGGAATGCACATTCTTGGCTTTTGTCCAGGGTCTACAGAATCAGAATATTGGGGGGAGAGGGAAGGAGGCAAACATCAGTGCTTTCACGATGCCAGCAAGTACCTGTGATCAGCTTTGGATCACTCAATCATCCACTCGTACAATGACATTATCCTGCTGTAAAATAAACTTGCCCTACTCTCCTTTATGTTTGAGATCCAATTAAAGATGGTGCTCTGAGTAGGAGAAATTGAGAGGAGAGGAAGAGAGGAAGTGCACTAGGGAAGACCAAGCAACTCAATGCACCGTGACATTTCTGCTGGTCAGAGGGCACCAGAGGAGACATCTGTTTCTGGCTGGGGTCAGGATAATGGTGTAGGCTGATATCATGAAGACAATGGCAATAACAATGGCCTAACGATTAAAACTGGATTGAGACAGGCAGGGACAGGTAAGAGCCCAATTTGAGGGTTATGCAAGATGCAAAGTAACCAGGTCTGGTTGGCATGAGAGACTTGAAGATGACCTGGGTGAGTCAAGGTCACTTCCCAGCACAGAGAGGTGAACACAGAGGGACCATGTCTTGTCTCTCCTATGTAAAGATCCCTGTCCCAGCCTGCTTATGTATACAAATCAATGTCTGGTCATTGATCACATAAAGATATCTACACCCAGTTTGCTTTACATATTTCATGTCTTGTATTTCATATTTCATATTTCACATCTTGCTCTGCATTTTCCTGAACAGAGACTCATCTACTTTGTGGATTCACAGCTGAAGATCTGCCCCAGAGGGAGAACACATGCACAAAAGAAAAAGATTGACGTTAGGTCCAAGAAGACACAGACGTGGCTATCATAGCTGCCCCAGGATGTTTTGCAAAGGGCCAAAATGTAGAACTCCTCAGAGCCAGGAAGACCACTTTGATTTTAACATTATAAAACAACTCAAGTTGACAGTGGTGTGTCTGAGCACCCCCCCCCCCCACCAAAGTTAAATGAACACTCAAAAATCTCCAATTGGAGAAATGGTATTTGTATGCTCAGAAGGTGGCTCCTTGTACTTCTAAAAATGGACATAAGTAGAATGTTTTATTCCTATGTGTTGGCAGATGAATGACTAGACACTAAAAATGTTCGATGTCACACCAATGCTTTGATTGAAATTCACAATTAACATCTGCTTGCAAGTCTATTTAACCATTTAAGTCATCCTGGGCAAGGTCCTAAACCCATTCCACCTCATTTTTTTTTTTTTTTTTTTTTACCTAGCAAAAATAAATAAATAAATAAATAAATAAAATAAGCCAGGTATGGTAGCACACAATTTTAATCCCAGCACTTGAGAGGCAGAGGTAGGAAGATTGCTGTGAATTAGAGGCCAGCCTGGGACTACAGAGCGAGTTCTAGGTCAGCCTAGGCTGCAGTGAGACCTTAACCCCCTGAAAACCAAACCAAACCAGCCAACCAACAACAAAAACAAAAGGGGAAGGGTATTAGGAGGTATGTGTGGGGGCTTATTCATAATTCCAGCATGCTGAGGCAGGAGAATCATAAATTTGAGGCCAGCTTGGGCTAAGAGGTATATGATAAGACCCTGTCTTTCAGGAAGAAAACAAAGCAAAACAACAAAATAGGAATAAAAGAAGGAAGGAAGGAAGGAAGGAAGGGAGGGAGGGAGGGAGGGAGGGAGGGAGGGAGGGAAAAAGAGTCATTGACTGTGGCAGTTACCTTCTGGTTGCTGGGACAGAATACCTGACCAGAAGCAACTTATGGGAGGAAAGGGTTTATCTGAGGTGTACAGTTTCAAAGGGAAGCTTCATCGCAGCGGGGAAAGCATGGCAGAGCAGAGGCTGGGCATCATGTCTTGCCACAGCAGCTGGGAGGTAACAGCAAGAGTGGGTGCCCAAACTGACTCCCAGCAGGGCTGGACTACTAAACCCCAAGCTCCCCGCCAGTAACATCTCCTCCAGTAGGACTCCACCCCCCAAAAAGTTCCACCCACCCTCCCAGATTGTTACCAGCTGGGGTACAGATAGTCACAACACATAAACCCATTCAAACAACCACACCCACCCTTGTTGAAACTTAAATAATAAAATAGATATGAAACTGAAGTGAAAATTACAGCGTGTAATCTTACATAGACATATAGAATGATGCATCTGATTGAGGCCTTGGGTGCTAGTTAACGCTTGTTATTGTGCTGGCCATTGCAAATAGAAAACTATTCCTTATGCCCTCAAGACTGTCCTTTCAAATATCTGCAGATACAGCCATTATGAGGAACAAATTACGCAGCAAAGAATCCATCCAAGGAAACATTTCAAGGTAGATTTTTTTTTTTTTTTTTTTTTCGAAGTAGGGTCTCACTCTGGTCCAGGCTGACCTGGAATTAACTCTGTCATCTCAGGGTGGCCTTGAACTCATGGCGATCCTCCTACAAGGTAGATTTTTTTTTTTTTTTTTTTTTTTTTTTTTTTTAGGTAGAGAGGGTCTTGCTCTTGCCCAGGCTGACCTAGAATTCACTACGTAGTCTCAGGCTGGCCTCAAACTTACAGTACCTCTCCTTACAAGGTAGGTTTTTTTTTAAAGGAAGTATTTACTTAATTATTTATTTTTATCTAAAAATTTTTTTGTTTATTTTTATTTATTCATTTGAGAGCAACAGGTAGAGAGAGAAAGAGGCAGATAGGTAGAGAGAGAATGGATGCGCCAGGGCCTCCAGCCACTGCAAATGAACTGCAGATGCATGCGCCCCCTTGTATATCTGGCTTACGTGGGTCCTGGGGAATCGAGCCTTGAACCAGGGTCCTTAGGCTTCATAGGCAAGGGCTTAACCACAAAGCCATCTCTCCAGCCCATTATTTATTTTTTGTTTTTGTTTTTCGAGGTAGGGTCATACTCTAGCTCAGGCTGACTTGGAATTTACTATGTAGTCTCAGGGTGGCCTCGAACTCACAGTGATCCTCCTACCTCTGCCTCCTGAGTGCTGGGATTAAAGGTGTACATCTCGATGCCCGGCTAAGGTAATTTTTCTTTTTTTTTGGTTTTTCAAGGTAGGGGCTCACTCTAGTCCAGGCTGACCTGGAATTCACTATGGAGTCTCAGGGTGACCTCAAACTCACAGCGATTCCTGAGTGCTGGGATTAAAGGTGTGTGCCCCATGCCTGGCTAAGGTAGATTATTTTATCCACCATCTTTTTCATCACATTTCATACCTCTGACCTCAACCCAGCATCCGGTTATCTTTCAGCTGCTCAACTCAGTCTTCAACAACACTGACACACACAGTGGCAATAATTTATCATCTCTCCAGTACTTTAGTCCCAGGTGGACCATTTACTAATTTATTTCCATATGTAACTGGCAGAGAGATTAATCAGGCTTCCAACTCAGAAACCTGGATTGTGCTCTATTCCCTTAACAGGCTAACTCTGGACAAGAAGAAACCCAAGTTCACATAGAAACCAAGACATCCTTTTAAAAGCCTGTCAGCTGCACACACACACACACACACACACACACACACAAACACACACTTTCCTGAGACAACTCACTCCTATGTCCACTTGGAGGCTTGACTCTTGGGGCCTCGTGGGCTTTCCGTGGGAGCCCCGTGTGCTGTAACTGTGGGAGCACTGAACTTGGAATCAAACCAAAGGCCACAGTTGAGGCCCAGTGCCCCTCCCTGTTTGTAAGCTTGGGGACTCAGAGTTCTGAAACTAAGGAGATCTTTTTGCCACGGCACTGTGTCCGCAAAGCAGCGCCCGGGCACTGGGAAGTACACACATTCTTTTTTGTGCTCTTTTAAAGGGTCTGAAGTTGACAGAATTCAGCAGCCACCGTGTCCCCGGCAAGGTGATGGCTACTGAACCATCCGCTGTTCCCCTTAGCTCACTTTTCAGTTCTCTTTTGTTTTCAGTTTTAACCCCGTGGTTCCAGCCACCAGCAGAGCGCTGACGTGAGTCACTTGCGTGATGACAGTGTTTGCGCGGGAAAGCGAGTCCATCCAAAGGCAGGTTGCGCCTCAAGTGGAAGGAACCCTTTGAAGGCTCTGCAGACGAGACCCCAAACAGACCTTGTCATCTGGGTCCCCACACTTAGGGCTCTGGCCAACTATGGCATTATGTAAGCATCTCTGAAAGGTTCTGGCTGAAAATTCTTTCCTCTGGTCTGGGTTTGGTGGTACCCACATACAATCGAGTGCTCCCAAGGCAGAGGCAAGAGGGGAGAGTCATGAGTTCAAGGCCAGTCTGGACAACATAGTAAACTTTTGACACAAACAACAACCACAAAACAAAAAACAACAAAAAAAAACCAGAAAGAAATGCTCTCCTCTGTAACATGAGGAAATTTGCCCCACACTTCTTTTCCGCTCTCTAATCTTAGGACTATGACAATGCAAACAAGCAGCCATGCACCTTGCTACTGTGTCTGGCTGCTCAGGTCAAACAGGAGGCTGTTTGGAAGCATCTGAACTTGAATGAATGGGTCCCAGTGTCTGGTGCTATAGTGGACATGGCTTCCACAACCTCAGTATTCAATGTGCCCTTTCATCAAAGAACACAAGTATTTGAAGGTCACCTGACAAAGGCTAACTTTAAGTATTCAATATAGACTTTTTAAAAGAGAGGAATGATAGCTGGGCGTGGTGGCGCACGCCTTTAATCCCAGCATTGGGAAGGCAGAGGTAGGAGGATCACTGTGAGTTCGAGGCCACCCTGAGACTACCTAGTGAGTTCCAGGTCAGCCTGAGCTAGAGTGAGCCCCTTAAAAAAAAAAAAAAAAAAAAAAAAAAAAAACATACAAACAAACAAACAAAAAAAGATGAATGATAGAGCTAACCCTTACCTGTAATTTTTTTTTTTTTTGATTTATGGAAGTAGTTGTCTCAGTCTAGTCCAGGCTGACCTGGAATTCACTAGGTAGTCTTAGGGTGGCCTCGAACTCATGGCGGTCCACCTACCTCTGTCTCCAAGTGCTGGGATTAAAGGTGTGCTTCACTACGCCCGGCATTGTCTATAAGTTTTAAATAGATATTGTTCCATTTAAATTTTTTTCTTTTTTTTGGCCAGGCATGATGTCACACACTTTTAATCCAAGCTCTGAAGAGGCAGAAGTAGGAGGATCCTTGTGAGTTTAAGGCCACCCTGAGACTGCATAATGAGTTCCAGGTCAGCCTGGGCTAGAGTGAGACCCTATCTCGAAAAACCAAATAAATAATAAACAAACAAACAAAAACTATTTTCTCCCTACAGAGTTTTCAGGTTTGTGTTGGGGACTGTAAAAGAATGTTTTATCATAATTTTTAGGACAAACTAAAAGCCCCAAACTCTGAAAAAAAAAAATTACAATTAAACACAGTAACTTGAAGTACTGCCCAAGCAAAGGTTTTGCCCAGCAAAACCTACAACAGCACATCAGCGAAGCTCCTAGCTCTTTGTGAACATGCATATAACTGAGGCAAAGAGATAGTGGATCTTAATTGCTATGGATTTATTGTGAAAAGTCCACCACAGGCCCATGGGTCTGAGCATTTGGTCCCCAGCTGGTGGCGCTGTTCTGGAAGGTTGTGGAACTTTCAGGAGGTGGCGCCTAGCTGGAGGATGTGATCACTTGGGGTGGGGCCTTGGGGTACATATATGGCCCATTCCTGCTTCTAGCCCTTGATTCTCTGCTTCCTGTTCTGCCAGGAGGTTGGGGAAGTGAGGGGTCGCAGCTTCATGCTCCACCACCCCATGCTGCCACATGGTCTACACACATCCCTTCAAGCTGTCAGCCAAAATAAATCCTTCTTCCCTATGTTGCTCCTTGCCGGAGGAACGTCACATAGTAACTGAGGAAACGTGTGCTATAACAGAAGACAAAGACACTGGTAAGGGAACATGGCAGATGGAGAATTCTTTCCAACAAGGAGGAAAGAAAGAGATCTGCAAGGTTGTATGGTAGCAGTGGAATTTAAGCCAGATCTTGAGCAAAGATGGGAACAAAGGCACAAAGACAACGGGTGGGAAGCAGCAGCGGGAGGAAAAGGACCAGCAGATTCCAAGCGTGGCCAGGACATAGTGTTTCACATCCTACAGCAGCAGTAGAAGATGTCCGAAGAAGATGAGGTGAGTCACAGGGAGGCTGGCCGGGCCCCGAACCCTGACCAATGGGTTGGCCTTTTCCAATGTCACTGGGAGCTTTTAGGAGTCACTGCACAGTGGGGACTCCAAGAAAGCAGTGCATCAGGAAACTTATTTTGGCAGTCCTATAGCCCTCTGGGATTGGCCATAACATCAGTCTGCACCTTCTTGTTGTCTCTTGTTCATTCCATGCTGCCGTTATTTGGGAATCCTTCAACTTCCCCCTCCCACCCTCCGCCCCAAATCAATTTTTCTGGACCTGGGAATAGAAGCAATTTAGTTCCCTGTAAGTACTACTAGGATTCTGTAATTGAATGACTGGCTCTGTCGAGGTCTTTATATTTAGGCTTATGTGTTTCTCTATTCTTATGAAAGAGTTAAAATAACATGGTAGAGTGGGATGGTCTATTTCAGTTTTACTCTAGAAAATGTTTCTGGGTGATATATAAAAGAAAGTGCGGGCTGGAGAGATGGCTTAGCAGTTAAGGTGCTTCCTTGCAAAGCTACAGGACCCAGGTTCAATTCCCCAGTGCTCACATAAAGCCAGATGCACAAGGGGGCGCATGCGTCTGGAGTTCGTTTGCAGTGGCTGGAAGCCCTGGCACGCCCATTCTCTCTCTCTCTCTCTTTGTCACTCTCAAATACATAAATAAATAAAAATGAACAAAAAGAATTTTTTTGAAGAAAGTGTGGGCTGGAGAGATGGCTTAGTACTTAAGGTGCTTGCTTGCAAAGCTAAAGGACCCAGGTTCAATTCCCCAGTACTCACGTAAAGCCAGATGCACAAGAGGGCACATGCGTCTGGAGTTTGTTTACAGTGGCTGGAGATTCTGGCATGCCCATTCTATCTGCCTCTTTCATTTAAATAAATAAATAAAATAAAATATTAAGAAAAAAAGAAAGAGGGAAAGTGCAAGCACAGCAAACACAGGGAGGGTCTGCTCCTGCCCTCCCAGACAAAAGCTGAGCTGGCCGTGCCTTGTTGTTTACTCAAACCCTCTGACTATGCAGCCCAAGGTTTCCAGGACCCCTCACACGCAATGACAGAACACCATGTGAACATACTAATGGCACTTGATCCCTCTGCCTGACAGGTGCCATGGCATCCTGCACTGGTCACAAGGACACAGTGCCCACCATGAGACATGGAGCCCATGCCAATACAAGTCCTGGCAGCATGGTGAATGGTGCCTGCAAAGTGTCTTCCCGTCAGCTCTGCAGAGGCCGGTGCTTCACGAGGACAGGAGCGGACAGAGAGGCTCCTCCCAGGTCAGCAGGCCTGCCTTTTGTATGAGTCACCAGGTAAAAGTTGCCCATAAAAGCCACAGACTTCACTTCCCACTCTGTCTTGCTCAGATTCAACACACATGCACACCCGCGGGACACTTCGGTACTGATTTCATTTGGGATCACTAAAAAGGTGCATTGGATCTGTCCACTGGGGTATCAAACATTCCAGGACTCAAGTCCCTGATTTATGATTCAAAACCTGTCCCAGCCCTCCACATCCTAGGTGTTCAGAAGCTTGGAGCCCCCAGAGGTAGTCTCTTGACATTCATTGAAATAATTACTATGAGGAATAATGTGTTAGCAGGAGCTATAGATCATTTTCTGTGTACATTAAAAAAATAGTTTCATATAGACCCAAAGTGCTACATACATCACTTTTTTTTTTTTTGGTAAATGTTTATCTATGATCAGAAAACTAATCTTCCTAAAGTGAATAGATTATCTTACATTACCATGCCATTTTATTTTCTCTTCACTAATGCATGAATAATAAAGCTACAGTATAAGGCACATGAAAGCTTAAGCCAAATAATGGACACAAATAAAAATATTTTGACATTAAAAACTCAGCACAAATTGGCTACAACATACTTGAAAGCTCTTATGACCGTAACATGCGCATTGCAATCCATTAACCTAACACCTAGGCTGCTATTCAACAGTAGGGTCTGGCATGTAAGTAAATGTCCATTTGAACATTCCTCCTAAATTACTGTACAATTTGATTGCAAAGTCACACACTTTGAATATCATCTTTGCTTGGTGGCTCTCTCCCCAACACTGGAGTCATATCAGGCTACAATGTGGCGGCATAATATAAACGCAGAAACCAGCCAATGGGATTAAAAAGTAGCAGCAAATGTCAAAGACAAACCAGGGTCACCCAGGAACAAACAGAGATATATTTACATAAGCATTCTAAGAAGACAATGGGGCCCCAATTTCCCCGTTAGCTGCACCCCCTAACCAGCCTCTCTGCTCCCCATCTGATTTTTTTTTAATGAAAGCAATTTCTACACGGAGACATTAAAAAAAAAAAAAAAACCTTAGTTGCCATAAACTCCGCAGCTGTTAAAGATTCTGTTGCACATTAGCTCTGCTTAGACTCAGCTATTTTCAAACAAAGCTTTCTTTCCTTCCCTAGCACTGCCCCCCTCCAAAAAAAAAAAAAAAAAAAAATTAGCTCACTGCCAACATCCTTCTTCACTATGTCATCTGCCAAGGCTGTTTTCTTACCTCCGTAACTCTCTCACATTAGGCTCATTTGATGATATTTACCGAAGCAAGGACAATTGTTTGACTGGAATCTTGCAACTTTCAACTTTGCCGTCGTGCGGGCAGAAGGAGAGCGCAGCGAGCCCCAGCCCTCGGCTCAGCTGAGCTATGCACATCTGAATCCAGAGCTGTATTTTCAATTCTTTTACACTTACTTAATATAGTGCGTGCCGCCCGTCCACTGATGCGGTATCAGAAACCTGCAAGCTACTATTTCTGCAACTGTGTCACTGTAGATAGTCTGAAACATGTACGTAGCTGTTGCCATGGAAACAAACACAGCTAGGGTAGAGTGCCACGCTGTGTTAATTCCTTCACCCATGAACCCCAGGGGAATGCTAACATTCATCTTCTTTCTCCTCTAGTCTCACACTGCATATATATATGTGTGTGTGTGTGTGTGTATATATGTATATATATATATGTGTGTGTGTATATATATGTGTGTGTGTATATATATGTGTATATATATATATATATATATATATATATATATATATATATATCAGCATTATCCAATGATGTACTAAATGCATATGGTAAATAAGCATGGCTGAATTGCACCATGGTGGCAACCTTGGCTACCAGGTATCTGCTTAAGGCAGCACAACTCTGCAAAGGATCCTTTCACTAACTCCCCCTGGGAGAGAGAACTTTGTCTTTTATAATGAGGTGAAGAGGGCAGGAATGGTGAGCATTTTGCTTCCCCTAAGAAAAACGTTGACTCCAGAACTGGAACAGAATAAGAACGTCCACCTTATGAGCCTTGTGAAAGGTTCAGGGACACGCTGCAAACTTTCAGAAGGGGAGTCACCTTACAGGTCCTTCCCCTGTCCAACTTAACTCTGTACGTCCAGTAGTTTTGATTAGGCAAAAGCATAAACTATCAACAAGGACTGTTAGTCTCGCTGGCTCTTTGTTCCTAAATGTACCCGAGAAGGGACGAGAATGAGTGAGTTGGTAAGGAGATGGAAATCAGTTATCATTCAAAGAGAACTGTGCATTCTCTCTTATTTGCTTCAAGTTCAAATCTGCCCTTATCAATGCTCTGAACAGCAAGGAGAAAAGTCATATATTTTCATTATACCCAGAAGCCAAAATGTATGTTGAGTCATCTTCCCATATTCAAATGGGCCAGCCACTTTAGATATTAGGGTTACACTCATCACTGTAGACAAAAATAAGCTGCTGAAAATCTTAATTACATCCTATCCCTTGGGCTAGTTAATAATATTCAATCTAGATGAAAACAGCCACATTTTAGATTTGCATGCTGATGTGCCGCACTTGAATACAATCTCCTCACTAAACAATCAATTGGAGGCTTTAGGAGTACAGATCGGTGACCCTGAACTGGCATGTTTTAAAGAAACCACTACTTTATCAATGGGGATTATGGTAAAATGATCCTACAAAAGACGGCCACATTTCCCTATTACTTTGCTAAATTAAATCACTCTTGGCTGTTTACTATGATAATAATAACAAACTTATTCTTAAGATAAAGCAAAAACAACAATACACCCACGTCATTAGTGGAGGAAATATGTCACTTTTTAACAGAAATTTCGGGGACTGGAGAGAAAGCTCAGCGGTTAAGACACTTGTGTGTAAGGCCTAATGACCTGGGTTCGATTCCCCAGAAACCACATGAGGCCAGATGCACAAAATGAAGCATGCATCTAGAGTTCACTTGCAGTGGCTAGAGGCCCTGGCACACCCATTCTCATTTTCTTTCTGTCTCTCTCTGCTTGCACATTAAAACAAAACAAACAAAAAAAGCAATGTCAAGAGGATGTTGGATCTAGTATGGAGACTTGGCTGCAGGTTGAAGCAGGGCAGGCAGAGCTGACCCTTGAACTAGCCGACCAGTACGGACAGGATTCAGGAGCACAGTCCTAGCAGTGAGCACTCACTTCCTGTGCCTGCTGTCCGCACTCTTCCAACACCCACCAAGCATCTCCACCTATAAGGCCACATAGTTCCATGAACCGAGGTTCTGAAACTCAGTGACGGGTCCCAAGTCCCACACAACCTGGTCTTCTCTTGTTATGCATTATTTAATTGTTGGCGTGTGTAGGATGTGGTGGGAGTGTGGCGTTTGCACGCGTGCGCGGATGAGCCAGGCCCAGGTGCACATGTGTTGAAAAAGATGCATGCCAAGTGCCAGATTAAATGCTTTGGGTGAACGAGGGCTGGTGGTCAAGAGCGAGCCCCTGGTTGCCCTCACTGACTCATCTTCTTCCAATAGTTCAGCCTTTGTCTGAGGTCAGCACTGTCTCTCCGAAGCAGGTCTGTCTCAGCCTGCTCGCATTGCCATAACCCCCTTCCTTTGCAGGACTTCTAGTGTAGGCCAAGGACCAGTCCTGAGAGAGGCCTCGGAGTAGGAGATGGTGGCCCCCTGGGCTTTGCAGATGAAAGAAGGATTGGGAACAAGGAATGGCAGTAAATCAACAAGCTTCCTGAGGAAAATTTGCTCTCCTGGGTTCTCTTTTTCTAATAAATGTAGTATCAAATTTATTTTTCTGACCAGATGTGCAAATCCACGGCACTCAATAAGAATAGGCAACCATTACCATCATCCATTCCCACGGCTTCTTTTATCTTGTAAAAATTGCAATTTGATACCTATTAAGCAATAACTTCCCATTTCCTATGGGCTTAGCCCCTGGAAATTCATCAATTCTACTTTCTGTCTCTGTGATTTTGCCAACTCTACCTCATATCCATGGAATCATTCAGTATCTTTTTTATGGTTGGCTTGGTTCCTTCACCATAATATGCTTGTGTCTCATCCATGTTGCAGCCTATGTCCGAAATGTCTTCCTTTTTAGAGCTGAGTGCTACTTCCTTATATGAACACACCACATTTTGCTTATTCCTCCGGATATTTGGGTAACTTCTACGTTTTTTTTTTTTTTTTTTTTTTGCTATTGTGAGTAATGCTGTTTGTCTGCAGGTCTATAAAGACCTCTTAGAGACTTTGCTTTCAGTTTCTTGGGGTGTATACTAGAAGTTAAGTTGGAAGATCATGGAGCAAAACCATATTTAAGTTTCTGAGAAATCACTATGATGTTTTCCATAACAGCTGGATCATTTGACATTCCCGCCAACAATGCATGGAGCTCTAGTTGCCCACACCCTACCCACAAGTTATTTTTTATTCTGCTTGTGCTGCTGTTTGTTAATAGCCAATCTAATAGACATTACGTAGCATCTCAGTTTTTAAAAAACTTTTTACAAACAATATACCATTATCATAATCCTTACCACCTTCCCTTTTCCCTCTCCCAAATCCCCTTTCCACAAAATTTCTTCTTTCCAGTTAATCTCTCTTCTATTTTGATGTCATTGCTTTTTTTTTTTTTTCCTCCTACTATGCAGATCTTGTGTAGGTAGCATAAGCCACTGACATCTCAGGTTTTTTTGAGACAGAGAGAGGGGGAGAGAGAAAGAGAGTATGAGAATGGACACTCCAGGGCATCCAGCCACTGCAAACGAACTCCAGATGCATGCATCACCATGTGCATCTGGCTTATGTAGGACCTGGAGAATTGAGTCTGTGCTCTTAGGCTTCGCAGTCATGTGCCTTAAGCCATCTCTCAGCCCCCTCCTTTTTATTTATTTATTCATTTATTATTTGACAATGTAGGGTCTCACTCTAACCCAGGCTGACCTGGAATTCACTACGTAGTCTCCGGGTGGCCTTGAACTTACGATGGTCCCACCTCAGCCTCCCAGGTGCTGGGATTTAAGGTGTGCACCACCACGCCCGGCTTGACATCTCAGTCTCGGTTGGCATTTCCCCGTTAGTGATCATATCAGTTACTTTGGTGTTGCTGTGAACAAATACCTGACCACAAGCCACCTAGGGGAAGGAAAGGTTTATTTTGGCTTATAATTTTGAGGGGGAAGTCTTGTGGAAAGGAAAACATGGTGGCAGGAATGGGAAACTGGCATTAAGTTTGCAGTCAGGAAGCAGAAATCAAACAGGAAGTGGGAGGAGGCTATGAAATCTCAAGGCCCGCCCCTGAGAGACCTACTTCCTCCAGCAGGGCTCTGTTTCATAAAGGCTCCCCAGCAGCACCACCAGCTGGGGATCCAGTGTTCAAACACAGGAGCTTGTGGAGCACACTTTACATTCAAATGCCAAAAGCAGTGATGTCGGGTGTCTTTTCCTGTGCCTGTTAGCTATTCGTATACCTATGGGGAAATACTGTGCAAGCACTATGCCCTGCCCAGTCTTGAATTGGGTTGGTTGCTGTGCTGGTGGTTTCTGTATTTTAGGAGTTTATACTTTCTGGGCATTGAATCACTTCTCCTATACTTCGCATGCACGTCCTCTCGTCCAGTGGGTTGCCTACTTACTGTGCTGCTTCTCTTCCATGCTCACAATGACCAAATCATGGAAAGCCAGGTGTGGTGGTGCACGCCTTTAATCCCAGCACTCTGGGAGGCAGAGGGAGGAGGATCGCCATGAGTTCAAGGCCACCCTGAGACTCCAGAGTGAATTCCAGGTCAGCCTGGACTAGAATGAGACCCTACCTTGAAAAAGAAAGAAAGAAGAATGGGTTTCATCATGATTTGGGCTGTTCACTATCTCTTCCCTACATTGTCCTGGACATCAAGAATTAGCTCCACTGGGTCATGCTATAGTTGAGTGACAGAATTCTTTTTTTTCTTGTTTATTTAAATATTTTTTTTATTATTTATTTTCAAGCAGAGAGACAAAGAAGAAAGACAGAGAGAATGGGCACCCCAGGGCCTTCAGCCACTGCAAACAGATTTCAGAGTTCTTTGTTCTGTTTTACCCCCCACCTCCCACTTGCCGAGGCAGGATCTTGCTCTAGCCCAGGCTGGCCTGGAATTCACTATGTAGTCTTAGGGTGGCCTTGAACTCATGGCAATCCTCCTACCTCTGCCTCCCAAGTGCTGGGATTCAAGGTGTGCGCCACCACACCCGACTTAGAGTTCTTATTAGAAGCAAACTTTTCAAGACTGCACAATGGTTTCTGGATAGGTCTGTTCATGAAGCAGCTGAGATGCAGTTATGGATGATATTCTGGGAGGTGTCACACAGAATTCAGGCAGGGGAATCTGATGCCTTCACAAGACTACTCCAACCCACTCAGTGAGTAGATTCCCCGGGATGCAAACTTTCTAACATTAACTGTCAAAGAAAACAAGGAAAGAAGGCAAAGTCCTTGCTTTATTTATTATGTTATACGTATTTTTCATGACTTGGTCTTTGTATGTTGATAGAGAAGCTTTCCAAGAATCCATGTAAGTGACTGGTAGGAGGGAAACAAGGTCACCCTGGCGGGAAGAGGGTCCACATGAGATGCCTTCCGTACCCCTCTGTTTGCACGCTCCTTTTCTCTGGCCTCCTCTCCCTCCTCCCTGGCTGCCAGGGTCTCAGCTGGCCTCCTCATTGTGCAGAGTGGCCTGGCTCCCACAGTTCCCTCCTGTTTTGACTCACATCTAATATGCCAGGGGCTGAGAAATCAAATAATAGAGCTGATTAGAATTTGTCTGGAAAAAAAAAAAAGGGGATGATTCGAGGCCAGAGAGAGTGTCCCTGAGCACACAAGTGTAGGCTTGTGGATGCCATTGACTCTAGGTCATTAGCCTAAAGCCAGTCACCTAATATGCAATTTGCCTACAATTTAAAACCTTTTTGAATGTTTTTACTTGGCAGTGTCCTTTAATTTTTCTCCTCACCTCTTTGGCATTGCAAGGAGGATAAATCAAGCCTTCTACGGGCACTCCAGCTTGCTTTGATATTTTAGTTTATGCCTAATTTTAATTTTTTAAATAAATTACTTGTTTTTGAGATGCTGGCAATAAAAGCAAAAATACTCAAATTGGAAATGGATTTCTGGTGAAATGGTTAATGGGCAAACCGATATGAGAACTGGTGCTAAGGGACCTATTACATCCAATTTTCATTTTTTATTTTTTAGGTTGCAAACACTGTCACAAAAAATGAGACTTAATCAGCCAAGAATGCACAGACTTTTGCTCACCTCAGCCTCTCTGCTTTCCTAGCTGAGGCTCTGGCTCAGAAGCGGGGCAGCCAGTTCAATGGCTCTGCTTTCTTCCACCATGAATGTAATTTATGAGCAGGACCAGGCAACAAGTCACTAGCAAGACCACAATGCAAACCACCTGTAAGGGTTAGAATAATTGGGGGCTATTTAAGAGACCAAATAACACTAGCTTAAGTAAAACCGCTTGACTGTCGTTTATTTCTTCATCTTTGTTTGGAGATAGGGTCTCATATAACCCAGGTTGTCCTTGAAGTCACGACCTAGTTGAGGCTGACCTTGAGCTTCCGATACTCTTTTTTAAAAAATTTTTTTTGATTTATTTATTTGAGAGCGGCAGAAAGAAAGAGGCAGATAGAGATAGAGAGAGCGAGAATGGGCACGCCAGGGCCTCCAGCCACTGCAAACAAACTCCAGATGCGTGTGCCCCCTTATGCATCTGGCTAATGTGGGTCCTGGGGAATTGAGCCTCGAACCGGGGTCCTTAGGCTTCACAGGCAAGCGCTTAACCGCTAAGCCATCTCTCCAGCCCTTTTATCTTTTTTCATTTTTTAAAAATTTTTTATTTATTTATGTGAGAGTGACAGAGAGAGAGAGGAAGAGGCAGAGAGAGAGATAATGGGCACACCAGGGCCTCCAGCCACTGCGAACGAACTCCAGACGTGTGCATCCCCTTGTGCATCTGGCTAACGTGGGTCCTGGGGAATTGAGCCTCGAACTGGGGTCGTTAGGCTTCATAGGCAAGCACTTAACCACTAAGCCATCTCTTGAGCCCGCTTCTGATACTCTTGCTCCAAACTCCAAAGTACTTGGATGACAGGCATGTGTCACGGTGCCCAGATGCTGCTGGGAATCACACCCAGGGCTTTGTGCATGTTAAGCAAGCTCTCTGGCAACTGGGCTACATCCCCGTCTCCGCCCTGCTTGTTTCCTTCTGACATAACAGCTTGAGATGATGGGCATGGGGGGGAGGCGGGCAGCAAGTGCCGGCAAGACAATGGCAACAAGGATTTGTATTTGCAGTTGTAAGTGTCTCATTGCCACCGGGTCCTTGCCCTTATTAAGAGCAAGCAAGAAAGAGAATATGAAGAAGTTTGTTTGCTCATTTTCAAGTAAAAACCTAGAAGCTAGCCAGATTTGGTGGTGCATGCCTTTAATCCCAGCAATAGAGAGGCAAAGGTAGGAGGATTGCTGTTGCAGTCCGGTTCGCATTGCTGGTAGAAATCACCCAACCAAGAGCAGCTTCTGGGAAAAAGAGGTTTATTTTGGCTTACAGGCTTGAGGGGAAGCTTCACGATGGCAGGGGGAAAACGATGGCATGAGCAGAGGGTGGACATCACCCCCTGGCCAACATAAGATGGAACACAGCAACAGGAGAGTGTGCCAAACACTGGGATGGGGAAACTGGCTATAAAGCCCATAAGCCCACCCCCAACAATACACTCCCTCCAGGAGGCATTAATTCCCAAATATCCATCAGCTGGGAACACCTAAGTTTATGGGGGACACCTGAATCAAACCACCACATTCCGCCCCTGGCCCCCATAAACTGATATCCATACATGATGTAAAATACAATGCATTCAGTCTGACTTTAAAAGTCCCCATAGTTTTTATCAATCTCAATGATGTTCATACATCCCCATAGTTCAAGATATTTTAACTGAGCCATAATACCAAAATATAACCTCAAAAAACCCAGAATGGCACAGAATAAATATTCACACTGCAATAGATGGCATTGGGCATAGCAAAGAAACATTCAACCAATACAAGATTTAAAACAACCAGGGCAAACATCAAACTCTGTAGCTTCAAGTCCAGCAACTCAAACCAGTGACAAATCTTCAAGTCCAATAATTCTAACCAGCAACAAGTCTCTGGCATTCCAATTCCGCCCCTCCAGCTAGGCTACTCACAGTCCTGGAAAACTTCATCGGGGCCGGCAGCTCCTCGGCAGCCATCTCATGGTCCCGGCATCTCCACTGGGTCTCCACTGCAAGCCACGGTTCATCTTCATGGCCCCATGGGGTCTCTATGCAGGCAACCAGCAAACCTGCTTCACACTGCCCATGGCCATTTCCAAAACACAAGACCGTGTTGCAAACTCAATGACCCTCTTTCCAGCATTTCTTATACTCCACAATACCAGGTAGGGTGCCAATTTGTTAATCCAGGGGGGAATAAAGCAGACTTTGAAGAACAGGACTCCTTGAGCACTCAGGCCCCTTCAAAAGAGTCTACATTCTTCTTGTTGCCCCAGCGCAGGTCAGCTAGCCCAGTCTCAAAGGTTGTAATCTCTCAGTTGCAGCTGAACGGGCAATAGTTCACCCAAAGATTTTTCTTTCTGTGCCATATCCCTCTGCACACACCAGTTCATTTCTACGCAAAGCAACCCTGCACAACTTCTCAGGACATGGGCACAAGAGCAAGCTTCTCACACAAACTGCTAGCCCAGTCCAGGCAAAGCTTTTTCTCACCCTCATAAACCAAACCTCACAGTCCATAGTTCTTATTGCATTCAGGTCTTGCAGCTCAGACCAGAACAGTCCATCAAGCTGTACTTACAGCACTGCAAGGCATCTCTTAGGCCAGGTTTCAACTCCTTCCACATTCCTCTTGAGAATCAGCTCCAAAAGGCCAAAGCCACACAGTCAGGTGTCTAGCAGCAATCCCACTCCTCGGTACCACTTTACTGTTGCAGTCCGGTTCACATTGCTGGTAGAAATCACCCAACCAAGAGCAGCTTCTGGGAAAAAGAGGTTTATTTTGGCTTACAGGCTTGAGGGGAAGCTCCATGATGGCAGGGGAAAACGATGGCATAAGCAGAGGGTGGACATCACCCCCTGGCCAACATAAGATGGAACACAGCAACAGGAGGGTGGGCCAAACACCGGGATGGGGAAACTGGCTATAAAGCCCATAAGCCCACCCCCAACAATACACTCCCTCCAGGAGGCATTAATTCCCAAATATCCATCAGCTGGGAACCTAGCATTCAGAACACCTAAGTTTATGGGGGACACCTGAATCAAACCACCACAATTGCCATGAGTTCAAGGCCACCCTGAGACTACATAGTGAATTCCAGGTTAGCCTGGGTTAAAGCGAGATACTACCTCAAAAAAAAAAAAAAATCTAGAAGCTGTATTCATATTTTCCATGCCCATTCATCAAAACGAAGTGAAGTCACTTAGCCATTACTGGCAGAAGTTGTCCATTCAGAGTGCAAGGGTTCTACTGAAGAAAAAAAAGCAAGGATGCACACAGATGGTGAGCAGCCAGCAGCGCTAAAGCACGCTGAGTACGCGTCTGTGTGGACCAAGATGTACGCAGGGCTGGGATGCAGCTCGGTTGGCAGAGCGCTCGCCTAGCATCCAGGGAGCTCTGGGTTCCAACCCCAGCACTGCATAAACCAGGCATGGCAAGTCACACTTAGAATTCCGGCACTCTGGAGGTGGAGGTAGGAGGGACACAAGTTTAAAGCCATCTTCAGTTACATAGTTAAGTTTGGGGCCAGCCTAGGATACATGTCATAAATAAATAAATAAAAGAAGTTAGGGCTGGGGAGCTAAACTAAAAAGAAAAGGCAATCTTGAGAGATGGCTTAGTAGTTAAGATGTTTGCCTGCAAAGCCTAAGGACCCAGATTCAATTCCCCGGTACCCACATAAACAGATGCACAAGGTACTGCATGCATCTGGAGTTTGTTTGCAGTGGCTAGAGGCCCTGGTGAGCCTATTCTCTCTATCTATATCAGCTTCTCTCCCTCTCTCTCTTCCTCTCTGTATCTCTCAAATAAATAAATAATGTTTTTTAAAAAGAAAAAGAATGTAAGTTAAAGTTTACAAACATGCACCTAGGAATGACAAGCACAAAATTCCTGAGTGCAATCCTGTGGTAGCGCAAGGAATAATGAATCCTGGGACTGGGGGAGCGCCTATCAATTGTATCTCCCATGTTTCATTTTTTTAAATTTATTTTTATTTATTTGAAAGTGACAGAGAGAGAAAGAGGCAGAGAGAGACAGAGAGAGAGAATGGGTGCGCCCAGGCCTCCAGTCACTGCAAACAAGCTCCAGATGCGTGCGCCACCTAGTGCATCTGGCTTACGTGGGTCCTGGGGAATCAAACCTCTAACCGGGGTCCTGAGGCTTCTCAGGCAAGCGCTTAGCTGCTAAGCCATCTCTCCAGCTCCCGTGTGTCATTTTTTTAATAAATATTTGAGGCAAATATGATAAAATGCTGAGCTCTGCCAAATCTGGACAGTGGTATGTGTGCAGTTTTTGCCTTTCTCTGTTAGAAATAAAAAAGAGCAAAATTTAGCATTATCTCAATCACCTTACTGTAAGTCAACTCACCATCAAGATGTATTTCATCCATTCTAAAGTGCACATTTTGCTACATAGGATTCTCTGTAATGAGTTCATCCAGTTATGGACAGCAACAGTTTTCCTCTTAGAGGTACATAAAGTGACACGTATTTTACAACTGGTGATGACTTAGATATGAATAGGTGCTGACTATCAATTTTATTTTGTGTGGCACATGTGAAAATATGGCAGATGGAGAGGGAGCTAAGGGGGGGATGGTACCCCCCAAGAGAATATCCTAAACCCTAGGAAGCTGTTAGAGCCTGGAGAAACCCTTGCCCCATCCAGCGGTCAAGGTCAGGTGCACAAGGTCATGTTGGTACCTGTGACAGAGGTCATTCAAAACACACATTCACACTCACTTCTCTGCAGGCAGTGAGTCTTGAGAATACTGAGGGACCCACGTAACCAATGCATTCTTAGCTTATTTTCAAAAACTGAGCAGATAAAAGCCTCCTTTCATTAGTTTTAGTGTGCTTGGGAATCTCTTACCCTGTGTGATGGTTACTCTTCATTGTCAACTTGACTGGATTTAGGATCCCCATAGAAACCCACTTCTGGATATTTCTGTGAGAATGTCTCCAGACAGCTTGAACAGAAGAGGGAAGAGCTACCCTGAAGGTAGGTGGACTGTCCCATGGGCAGAGGTATAAATTCAGGCGGAGAAGGCAAGCTGAGCACCACCATCCATCTCTCTGTTTCTGAACTGTAGGAAGACACAATGCGACCAGTGGCCTCATACTCCTGCTCACAGGCCTTTCCACCATCATGAACTGTACCCTAAAACTATGAGCCAAAACAAACCCTTCTTTCTTTAAGTTGCTTTTGTCAGGTCTTTTGTCACAGCAATGAGAAAAGTGATGAATACCGCCGTGGTTTGATTCAGGTGTCCCCCATACACTCATGTGTTCTGAACGCCAGGTCTCCAGCTGGTGCCAATTTGGAAACTAAAGCCTCCTGGAGGCAGTGTATTGTTGGAGGCAGGCTTATGGGTGTTAAAGCCAGCTTCCCCTTGCCAGTGTTTGGCACACACTCCTGCAGCTGTTGTCCACCTGATGCTGGCCAGGAGGCGATGTCCAGCCTCTGCTCATACCATCATTTCCCCTGGCCACCATGGAATTTCCCCTCAAGTCTATAAGCCAAAATAAATCCTTTCCTCCCATAAGCTGCTCTTGGACAGGCACTTTCTACCAGCCATGTGCAGGTAACTGTAGCAAATACATTTAGTAAGAAGAAAGCAAAAATAAAACGAACCCATCATGGTTCAGGGAAATTTGTGGAAGAGGGGGCGGGAAGATTGTTAGAGCCACCACATGTTGGGACATTGTCCACAGAGACATTGCCTCTCCCCCATAACTGATGGGCTAATTCCACAATGCACGACCCACATTGCAACAAGGAGGGTCTCTGAGGAGGTGGGAGGACTGGGAGGAGGCTAATGATGGTACCAACATGGCTGTATACACACTCTGTATGTAACTAATAAAAAATAAAGAAAGCAAAAAGATAAATGGCACCCACAAACTAAATTCACATTCAAATGGTAAGAAAATGGAGTTGGATTATTTCTTGACCTAAACTTAATCAGATGGAGAGGGCATAGCAGACATCTGTACCAACTGTGCCATCTACCCAAGGATAGGCTATGGTCACCCTGGCAGCAGAGTTCACAGCCCACCATGACCCACTCTCCTCTGACGTCTCTACCTTCTTGAAAAGGAGCTAAGAACACAGTGGTGACGTGGTTCCCTCAATATTATCAAGATGCAAACGAACCATAATGAAAAAAAAAATCCATACAGCTGGTTTCTATCTGAACACAGAACACCATTTATTTAAAAAAAAAAACATTTATGAAAGTTTTCTTCATTTCTCACATTCAGTTAGTATACAGTTGGCATTTTCAAAATTCAAACCTGATGTGGATTTGGAATTCACTGAAGCACATTGGAAGACATCTGAGTGAAAAAAAAAAAAAGTTCTAGCCATATGCTGCTGGTGCATGAATTTGAATATTTGAAAGGTAATCTAGAAACGAGAATGCTTCCAATTCCCCTTCCCAACAGCAGTGATTCACAGCAACCCCATGTTTTAGATGGAGACACTTCCCCATGTGAAAGACAACAGCAGGATGAAGTCAGGGGCTGGCTTCCCATCACAGCCTGGCTAGCTCAAGTGTGTCTCACTAGATCACCGCACAAATCGGCGATTCCCTTGGGTCACTTGGTGAGGAAGGAATAATGATTCTAGCCTCCCCAGGCATAGTCACACATAGAAGAGTTTCTAAAGCATTCAAGTTTGGCGAGCAATTGGATGAAAAGCCACAGGACCACTCACAATGGCTGCTTCCAAAAAAAAAAAAAAAACAAGTAACACCATGAAATCAATCTCTCCTCTCACGCCCACCGGATCTGCTCCTTTTTTCTACTTATCTACATAGCCACAAAGGAAATGAGCAGAGCCAAGCCCGTGGCCAGCAGGGACTCTTACCCCCTTGTTCAGACACTTGTTTGCATCCCGACAGGGATGAGAGGGAACCCTGAATCCAGGCGAGCAGGGTTCCCTAACAGTGCTCCGAGAGCCTTTCTCATCCTGTCCCTCCGCCAGGCCTCTAACTGGGTCATTCCGTCAGAGAACATGCAGACCAAGTGGTCATGTGCATTGCTAATCTGCTCACGTGCTCGCCCAGGATACCGACTCACATCAGACCCAAATCCGTGGCATTATTCCGGCTCAGTCCTCAAGTCACATGTCAGGGACCCAAACCATGTATTTGCAGGCTGGTGACATCACCACAGAGGAGTCCAAAGGCCAAATTCTTGCTCCCTATGCTTCTGGAAATGAAGTGGATGGGGACTTGAGGCAGAAGTGAGCAAGTTTATCATCTTCCCAGGGAGGTGGGATCACAGACTGGCCGCTGCTTCTGGATCTGACCTGGCGATCATTCCCAAGGGACTGAGGCCTCCATCAGCCCCAGGTTACATAGATCGGTGCTCGCTCCAGCTGTATGAGAGAGCCAGATTAGGCCCAGGAGTACAGTTCAGTGGAAGGCAAGGCCTTCTGTCACTTCAGCCCTGTCCGGCGACCGGTGACATGATGCTACACACCTCTACCACGTCCTAGCACAAACATGACCCTAACCAGAACCCCAAGTCTGGAAGAAAACTGAGGTGTGGTTTCACACAGGTTAGGAGAAATCTTATTCCTTGCTATGGACTACTACTAAAATGATATACTGTCATATGCCCCACTATCACCAAAGAACATTTTCCTTTTTTCTAACAGCAGCCACCACCATGGGTCCAAATTATTGCTTCCTCAAGCACAATTAGCCTGTCTAGAGACCCAGGACCCAGCGATTGGATCCAACCCTCCACTCTCCACACAAGACCCACTGAAGCAGATATAGGAACCTGTCTTAAAGCAGGCACTTCCCCACCAGGATGATGGCATCCTCCAGGTCTAGAACCATCTCCATCCTGGGCAGTGAAATATACTGCAGGATGGCACAGGAGTGTGTGAACGATGTGTGAATTAGCTGCCTAGGAGGTCTTGCCCTGACTTTTCTCTGCAGCACAACATGAGCAAGAGGAATTATTGCTGTCGTGCTGTTTGCTTTGGTAGGTAGCCACCTATATTTATACAGCTAACAAAACAATGTCCTTGAACCCGTTTACCCTGTGCAACATGGGACAGCAGTGGATTCAGTAAGTCGTTCTGGTGAACCAAGAAAGCCCCCTGTAAGTACAATGGCAAAGATCAGAAGAGGACCAGGCCACAGCCAGCACTGGGCTAGTCTGGAATTCCAGGGTGGTAAAGTAAGATGCCGGGTAATGGGAGTCATGGAGTCGCCCCACCAGTGGAAAATGGCAGTGACAAATGAACACAGCTTTCTCCTGCAGTCCTTAGCCAGCCGGGAAACACTCAAGAAATCTGAAAAGTTGACCACATCCAGAAACCAAGGCTCAATAACAACTCCATAGTCAAGCAAGTGTTTTGCTGAAAAGGTCTTTCTATTTGATTACGAAGCATATATCAACTTGCTTTAACTTTATTGTAAGGAGACACTCTCAACTTATTCTGAAAGAGATCAACTCTAACTCTGTTTAGGTCATGCTGCTGACATCCACAAAGAACAGAATATGTATGACTAATTCAGAAACAGCAAGGAAAGCCGGGCATGGTGGTGCACGCCTTTAATCCCAGTACTCGGGAGGCAGAGGAAGGTGGATTGCTGTGAGTTTGAGGCTATCCTGAGACTACATAGTGAATTCTAGTTCAGCCTGGGCTACAGCAGCAGTGGTCCTCTACTTAAAAAAAAAGACAGACAGACAGACAGAAAGAAAGAAAGAAAGAAAGAAAGAGCAAGGAAAAGCCAAACCCTTGTTGGTTCCTAACTCACAGTAATCATTGAGTACCGTTAAGCAGCTGCCATTTTCTGCTCATCAATGCTGCTGTCATTAAATCAACAGAAGCGTGGAGATTCATTTTTTAAAAAAAGCTATGCCAGGACATAGTGATTTCAATCCAGAAACCATACATTTAAGAATAGCTTTCCAAAGTATTTAAATAATGAATTTTAAATAGTCTATCCATGAAATAAAAATACAACACCATCTTATCAGTAAGCAGTCTGGTATTCATAGAGCTTTAATAACACTTGAGTCAAACATCAGAATGGCAAGGCCCCAGGCACTATACCTACGTCAGGACTGTGTACCTCGTCTTGGGAGTGTGGGCCGAGTCGCTGATGTCTGATCCTAGCATGGGTCAGCCAATCCTGTTTGTTATGATAGCTAATATGTCATGTCTATATACCCACAAGCTCTTCTGCATCTGGAGCCACTGGGTCCAGAGAAGACCTGGCCAAAGGAGTGGAAAGAAGCAAAGAGAGGGAGGACCGCTGTGGAGCACTGCCTTCTGGGTGTGATGCGGCTGTGACGCTCATGAACTCACAGTAGCTGAGGTTGCCTGGGCAAGGTTAAACCCTGACAACATTCCATCACGGGTGGGTCATGGTTCATGAGGCTCCGCCCTCCCAGAGGACTGCTTGCTGGGGTAGGAAGGAGCCTGCTGCCTAGTAGTATAGGCCCAGGTAAGTTGCTTATGCAGGCAATTCGAATTTCCCTCAGTGGGTCACCAAAAAATAAAAATTTAGGGCTGGAGAGATGGCTTAGCGCTTAAGCGCTCGCCTGTGAAGCCTAAGGACCCCGGTTCGAGGCTCGATTCCCCAGGACCCACGTTAGCCAGATGCACAAGGGGGCGCACGCGTCTGGAGTTCGTTTGCAGAGGCTGGAGGCCCTGGTGCGCTCATTCTCTCTCTATCTGTGTCTCTCCCTCTCTCTCTCTGTCACTCTCAAATAAACAAAAACTTAAAAATTTAAAAAGAGACAGAAGAGTAGGGAGGGGAGTGGATGGGAAGAAGTTGTTTAGTGGGAATGGGAAGGAATAAGAGAGCGTAATGGGGATGAATATGAATATCAATATGATCAAAATAAAATAAAACAAAAAATCCCACAAAGATTTGGTACAACATGATGGGCACGTGCTGAGGTGTGGGGCTGAGGGGCACGGGACACAGCTATATCTACTCACAGACAAGGCAGTGCCTTCCTTGTCATGGGACAGACCCTGTTGAGAGGAAAGGACAGAGAAACAAAACTCCCTGTTAACGCCGCAGAGCCGGGAGCACCTGCCTCTGGCTGCACCGCCCAGTCTACACAACCCAGGGACAGCTGGCCCCGGCAGGCAGGGGAGGGGGTATTGAAATCACTGCCTGAGAGAAAGAGAAGAGCGAGCAGAGCGGAGATGTATACATCATGACCATCTTGCGGGAGAATGGCAAGGCGGCTGAAGTCAATGCAGGACATGCTATGAGCAGCCCCCAGGGTTTGTGATGCCCAGAGCCAGGGACAACTGCAGCCCGGCACCTGTCACGTATTCACGCCGCTGGGGGTCACCCTTAGGCCCCGGAGAGGCAGGTTCTCTGCAGCAGGGCTCTGGTGGAACAGAGTATACATTTCTGACAAGCCTCGGGGGTGCCGATTCTGCTGGCCCCCAGACCACACTCTGAGTTGCAGGGCCCAGACTACATCTTAGAGCCCTTACAATGCCAGATTTCTGTCCCCTTCTGTATAAGACGCTTGGCCTATGCCACAGAGCAAAACAGGTACCAGAGATTGGCTATATCGGGAGATATCACATCTCTAGAAACTTTGCACCAGCTCTTCCATCTGCAGACATCCACGCCCACCACCAACTTCACTGTCCTCTCTCTTCCCCTACCTAGTCTTCTCCCAACTCAGCTCCCTCTGCCCAGGCCTCCTTGATATTCCAGATGGAGCCAATTCACAGTTGCTGTCTCCTGCCAGAAGACCCCTTCCTGTACACACACCACTCTCCCTCAGCCAGCCCTGTAGTCCATCACTCCCTTGCATCACCAGCGCCCCGCCTCCCTTTCTCCATAGCATTTACTGCCACCTACAGATTCGATATGTTATTTGTTTTGCCCATTCTCCCCCTGCCCACGCACAGGTCTCCCTTAGAAAGGCCAGCGTTCCGTCTCTCATTCACTGCTTTATCTGTGTCGGACACCTCATTGGCACATAAATACAAATTGAATGAAGAAAGAGTTCAAGTTTTTACTTGTGTGCATGTAGTGTTCACACAAGTATATGCAGGTTCACATATATGTGGGTGCACGTGTGAGTGCAGGTGCACTTGTTACATGTGTACAGGCGTGTGTATGGGGCGGTGGTCAGAGGTATCTTCCTCAATCATTCTCCATGTCCCTTTTCCAGACAGGGAACCCCTTGTCTCTGTCTCCCCAGGGTTGGGATTTCAGGTGCTCACTGCTACACCCAACTTTTACGTGGGGGCTGTGGATCAAGCACTTTGCGGGCTGAGCCATCTCCCTAGCCCCGTTCTGCCTCTCTTTATGCTCAGAAGCCAGGCCTGGGCTGGGATTGGAGTTCATAGCATCAGAGAGGGTTGCATCTTCCCATTCGCCAGCGCTGCGTGTACACAGAAGGGACCACACCACCACGCCCGGTAGTTCTGTGGGATCTGATCTCCATCCCTCAGGTTTATGTTGCAAGTGCTCCACTCACCGGGCCGTACCCATAGCCCCAGGAATTCAGTGGTTCAGGGAAGTTGTAATGTGCTAGCCAAGGACTTGTATGCGTGCACCCCATGTGAGTGTTGTGTGTGTGTGTGTGTGTGTGTGTGTGTGTATGTATGTATATATTTAATCTGAAGAAACGACTTCCAGACTTCAAAAGGATCCGGTGCCGCATATTGCTGGAGATATTTTTATCCTGTCAGGCAAGTGTAGGCTTTGTGGAGAGAGGCGTTCCCCCATGTTTACTCGACTTCATTCACCATCCGCCTGATGAGATTCCTCCTCCTTCCCCGGAAAGGACCCACACAGATGAGAGGCAGATCCAAATTGGCAGGCGAGACCCCACGAGCAGGGCCTCCGTCCACACGGGGCAGAGCAGGAGGGGATTTCCTCATGGTGCATGGCAGGATCCTGCTGTGGCTGCTCCTGCCAGGGGTGGGGGGCTGGGCCCGGGACCCTCGCATGCTTCCTGTTGCCAAATCTCTGCACTGTTCTTCCTTTCTTTCCTTCCTTTCTTCCTTCTTCCTTCCTTCCTTCCTTTTCTTTTCACCTGTGTGTGGTGCGCATGCGCATGTGTACACATGTTCAAATGCGCGTGTTGCATGTGTGTGTGTGGTGCGCATGCGCATGTGTACACATGTTCAAATGCGCGTGTTGCGTGTGCGTGTGGTTCGCATGCGCATGTGTACACATGTTCAAATGCACGTGTTGCGTGTGCGTGTGGTGCGCATGCGCATGTGTACACATGTTCAAATGCACGTGTTGCATGTGTGTGGAGGCCAGAGGTCAACGATGAGTGTCCTCCTCAACCACTGTCACCTTTGAGACAGGGTCTCTTTTTTTAAAAAAAATTTATGTATTTATTTATTTGAGAGCGACAGACACAGAGAGAAAGACAGACAGAGGGAGAGAGAGAGAATGGGCGCGCCAGGGCCTCCAGCCTCTGCAAACGAACTCCAGACGCGTGCGCCCCCTTGTGCATCTGGCTAACGTGGGACCTGGGGAACCGAGCCTAGAACCGGGGTCCTAAGGCTTCACAGGCAAGCGCTTAACCACTAAGCCATCTCTCCAGTCCGAGACAGGGTCTCTTAATGAACCCAGAGCTCTCCACTCAGCTAGCTAGCCGAGAGGCCCCAGAGATCTTCTGGTCTCTCCTCCCCAGTGCTGGCATTATTGGTGCCTCACTGCTACATGCAACTTTTACATGGGTGCTGTGGGTCAAGCACTTGCTAACTGAGCCGTCTCCCCAGCCCCATACTGCCTCTCTTTATGCTCAGAAGCCGGGCCCGGGCTGAGAATGGAGAGAAGGTTGGCTCCTTCCAGAAGCCAGTCCTGCGTGTGCACAGAAAGCGACTGCAGCGCGGAGAGAGCTGTGTGTCTGCTGCTTGCTCAGAACCTCGGCTGCGCTCCCGGTTGTGCATCCCAGCAGCACACATTCGCAGCCACACAGGAGTCTGGAGTGGGGGTCTAGGGGGCCTGGGGATTCTGTCCTAACTCCCCCTGGAACCATGAGCACCAGTCATGTTCAGAGCAATAGGGATATCAGCACTTATAGATTGTGACTTTAAAAAATATTTTATTATTTATTTGAGAGAGAGAGAAAGGCAGATAGAGAGAGAGAGAATGGGCACACCACGGCCTCCAGGCACTGCAAACAAACTTGAGACACCTGCACTGCCTTGTGCCTCCGGTTTACATAGGTCCTGAGGAATAGAACCTGGATCCTTAGGGTTCACAGGCAAGTGCCTCAACTGCTAAGTCATCTCTCTAGCCCCTCACATTAGAAATTTGATTCACTCAGAGTACTCTGACGCCTGCTGGAGGGCCACTTGGGCCCTGGCCTTGCACACGTCACACAGCTTTCTGTATTGTATATGCAGGGCTACTGTGGTACAGATCCAAGTTAAGGGTCACATCAAGGCATGAAAGCTGAATTATCCCAGGCTTGGAAAGTTCTGTAGTTCTGGTAAGAACAGTGTGGAATTCTAGGAACCAAGAGGACAGTTGTGGCTTTTTTTTTTTCTCAAACTGACTTACCCCTGTCCTCAGCCAATGGCCTATGATGGAGAATGGACAACCTTGTCCATCTGCCTCCACAGCAGGCCAGAAGCCAGAGAGAGGAGCAGCGTAATGTGAGCTGCTTGGGACAGAGGAAGAGCAGAGGCCTTTGTCAGGCTCTGTGGACAGAAGGCAGATTAGCAGGAGGAGAAATATATATTTTCATATGGCACAGGGGTTTCATGGAAAGAAGTAGAAACTCCAAAGAAGTGACCAGATCCAAGGGCTTCTTAGCATTTTGACAAGAAGCAATAAGTTGTGGAGATTGGAAAGAATAAAGGGGAAAATAAAAGAATTTGGTTTGGTTGGTAAATTGTGGAAAAGTTACTAGGAAATGTGGGGGAGTTAATGGGAGATAAAAAATATTCTAGCAAGGTCTAATTGGACACATTCATCTTGAAGCCACCTCCCCCGCCACTAGTAGTAAAATATTCTCCTCTTGCTGGGAGGGGGAGGCCACCTTTCTCCTGGGAAATGTATGGCCTGATTTAGGTAGAAAGGAGGAAAAATAGAGAACCGATGCTGTACCTGCTGTTTCTTAAATGTCTTCATCTTTAATAATCAATGTGCCCAATGACATATTTGGGAATGGTATGTTATAACCCCCTCAGGACTGTGAGGCCAGCACTGCCAGGTGGCAAGGGAGCGAAAAGTAATATATAAATGATGAGATGGGTGTGGTGGTACACCCCTTTAATTGCAGCACTCATGAGGTTGAAATAGGAGGATCACCATGATTTCAAGGCCAGCCTGGACTAGAGTGAGACCCTATCTCAAAACACACACACACATACCACATCAATATATATGAAACAGGAGGGTTGGAGAGATGGCTTAGCAGTTAAGCGCTTGCCTGTGAAGCCTAAGGACCCTGGTTCGAGGCTCAATTCCCCAGGACCCACATTAGCCATATGCACAAGGGGGCGCATGTATCTGGAGTTGGTTTGCAGTGGCTGGAGGCCCTGGTGAACTCATTCTCTCTCTTTCTCTCTGCCTTTTCTGTCTGTCTGTCTCTCTAAAATAAATAAAAATAAAACATTTTTTTTTAAAAGAAAGAAACAGGAATGAAGTTAGGCAGTCATAGCTTCCCTGAGACAGGGTCTTATATGGCTCAGGCTGGCCTCGCTACCTAAGGATAATGTTGAATTCTTTTTTTTTTTTTTTTTTAATTTGAGAGCGACAGACACAGAGAGAAAGACAGATAGAGGGAGAGAGAGAGAATGGGCATGCCAGGGCTTCCAGCCTCTGCAAACGAACTCCAGACGTGTGCGCCCCCTTGTGCATCTGGCTAACGTGGGACCTGGGGAACCGAGCCTCGAACCGGGATCCTTAGGCTTCACAGGCAAGCGCTTAACCGCTAAGCCATCTCTCCAGCCCAAATGTTGAATTCTTGATTCTCCTGCCTCCACCTCCCAAGTGCTGGGATCGCAAGCAAGTGTCATGTGATGCTGGAGATCAAATCCAGGGTTTTGGTCATGCTAGGCAATCATTCTACCAATTGGGCTACATCCCTAGCCTCCCTATTATTATATAGCTCTCCCGGTTCTCTCTCTCTCTCTCTCTCTCTCTTTCTCTCTCTCTCTCTCTTTCTCTCTCTCTCTCTCTTTCTCTCTCTCACACACACCCCCCCCACACACCTTTCCTCCCTCCACACACAGAGAGAAGCTGGTAACATTTCGGATGACCTGGAAGAAGGGCATAGGTAGCTCAGATAGAAGGGCTGTGGAGATGACATTGACAAGGGGAGAAAAGACAGTAGCAGGACAGGGAGATGGTGGAAAAGGAAGTATATAAGGAAGAGGAAGGGAGAGTGACAGAGAAGCTCTTCTAACAGCAGGGCCACCAAGCACCAAGCACTCAAATTCCCATTCTGGCAGAGCCTGCCTGGACAGTGGAGGCTCGCTGCTGTACTCTCCTGTAGCAGGTCTCAAAGGCAACCAGCTATGGTAAATGGCTTTACCCTTGGCCTCTACATCAATCAGACTGGAGACCTTAGTGTCTGCAATTGTAAACTGATGGCTGTCCTCGCCTGCTCCCTGGGTGAACCTCCGTGTAAATCACATGTCAAGACAACAGCAATGTTACCTCAATTAAGTACAATTAAACTGCCAACGGAATGTTCATCACCGCAGCATCTTGCAGATCCAGTCTTACACCTTGGAAATAGGCATCGTCTACTGTCAGCAGACTTTATGGATATAGAACCTGAGGCCCACTGAGCTCAGTCAAGGGTACGTGTATTATTAGGAGCAGAGCTTCTGCCAACTGTCAGGACAACACCTGTCCTGCGCCTCGCGCTGGCTCACGCAGCCGCACTTCATTTTAGCTCATCACCCATTCAGTGTACGCTTTTGAGGAATGTTACAGTCCCCGTTCCATCTGTGCATTTTGCCATCCTACTCGCTTCTCTTTACTCAGAGCCACCCAGGTTTCTATCTGTTGCATTCTCAAAGGAAGAGAAGCGGAGAGGTCCAAACGTGCAAATTGATAGCCATCTGTCACTCTGACAGCTCAGAGATGGCGAAAACTCCACTGCTGAGCTTGCTCTGTCTTCTTCTGGGCAAGGACATAGAAAAAATGTCCTTCAAGACTTACAGTCACTAAGAATGAGGGAGACCACCATCAACATGCACACATGGTCAACATACACACACTGTTAACATACACACACCATCAACATGCACACATGGTCAGCATCATACACCATCAATGTATACACACCTTCAACATATGCACACGGTCAACATACACACGCTATCAATGTATACACACCATCAACATATACACACGGTCAACATACACACGCTATCAATGTACACATATGATCAACATACACACACCATCAGTGTACACACACGGTCAACATACACACACCATCAACATACATGCACCATCAATGTACATACACCATCAGTGTACACACACAATGTACACATATTACCATTGTATACACACTGTCAACGTACACACACCGTCAATATAAACTCCCCATCAACGTACACGCAGCCCAGCATCTAGAAAAGCATTAGCTTTTACTTTTCACAAGTGTTTTAAACACACTTCAGACTGTTTAGGTGGAAATCAAGCAGTGAGGATGTATTCAATGGCACACAATTGTTAAAATAACACATATAATGAAAAGTCAAAGGCTTGGCTTTCAGGCTGCCGAATAATGAATGCCTCCGAGAAGCTGGGCCGCAGTCTGAACCGTGCCCACAGCCCAGAGCCTCAGGAGTGCTCAAAGGGCCATAGGTGTGACAGCATGCTCGCCTCTGAGACCCAGTAGCAGATGTGTTCCTCATCTCCACCCGAACCTCGGTCAAAAGCCACATGATTTGAAACGGCTATAGGATTTTCAAAAGTGACACCAGGTGTGTTTTTTAAAAAAAGAAACCTCAGGGCTGGAGAGATGGCTTAGCGGTTAAGCGCTTGCCTGTGAAGCCTAAGGACCCCGGTTCGAGGCTCGGTTCCCCAGGTCCCACGTTGGCCAGATGCACAAGGGGGCGCACGCGTCTGGAGTTCGTCTGCAGAGGCTGGAAGCCCTGGCGCGCCCATTCTCTCTCTCTCTCTCCCTATCTGCCTCTTTCTCTGTCTGTCACTATCAAATAAAAATAAAAAAATAAAAAAAAACAAGAAAAAAAAAAAAAAAGAAACCTCAGCAATTAAACATCCAAATTGCGAAGGAAGAGTTTGTTTCTGTGAAAGCTGCATGTCTTGGGGAGCAGGGCACAGAGCAGAGAACATCTGATTTTTGGACAGGCACTGTCCACTCTGAGGTACCGTGTGCAGATAACTGCTGCCGGGACTCGGGCTTTAGACCCCTGGGTGTGACTCGCACTGCCTTCTCCCTGCCCTCTCGGCTGCTCTCGTGCTTTATCTCTTCCGATAGGCCTCATGGAACGGAGGCCTCTACTTGCTGAAGGTATAGAAGCAGAGAAACCAGTGACCAGTTACAAGGGATGAGCACACATTCAGTGTTCGCTAACTTTTCTTTCTGTTGAGTTCCTACTTCTGTTATCAAAATGCCACTTAGGACTCGGGGCAAGACAATAGTATCTAGGAACTTCCCAGTACATGCCACCCCAGCGGGGCACTGGGTCAGGCTTCCTTTGATCTGTCTGGCCACGTGTCATTCCCCTTAACCTTGCTCCTGAGCTGTGCACCTTGACCTGTCTGCCTGGAGAGCTGGGCTTCTCTCTTCCACACTCCGAGAGGCCCGAGTTGCTCTCACTGGTGCTGTCTCTGGGACCAGTCACCCCCAAGGCTCCCGATGGAGGCAGCTCCAGGCTCTGCTCTTCCTTGTCTGAGACTGGAAGACCAGAAAATACGCCAATGAGCTCACAGGCCATGGTGTGGTCGGCCGCATCTCTCCAGCTTACACTATTGCGACTAGGGCTGAAAACCACTGAAGCAGCTTTTTGGAAACTGTTTGCTTCTCTCCACTCATGTCCTGGAAAGCTCACGAGGGCTACCATGCAGAGGACGCAAAGACAGCCTGTGTATACTGATGCCTAGGTGGCTTCCTTCTTCAGTGAGGGCTGAAATCTCTGAGCACAGAATTCAGCTGGTGCCAAACTCAAGGATTGGAGGGATGGCTTAGCGGTTCAATGCACTTACTTGCAAAGCCTGATGGGTTCAGTGCCCCAGTGCCCATGTAAAACCAGATGCGCAAAGTGATGCATGCTTCTGGAGTGCATTGGCAGTGGCACCAGGCCCTGGCATGCCCATTCTCTCTCTCTCTCTCAAATAAGTAAATACTAAAAAACTTTCTTACATATTCAATTAATTTTTTTAAACTTGTGTGTGTGTGTACATGTATATGCCAGGGCCTCTTGCTCTTGCCAACAAACACCAGATGCTTGTGCCACTCTTTGAGACTGGCTTATATGGGTGACTTAAGAATTGAACTCAGACCAGCAGGCTTTGCAAACAAGTGCCTTTAACCTCTGAGCCATCTTCCCAGCCAAGCCCCATCCCCGCATTATTTTTAATTAGCCAAATCAGGCAGATTCTTAGCTATGTTGTTTGCCTATTTTGCACACGCCATGAAACCACAACCGGCATCTGCCAGCAGGTGACGAGAGAGAGTTTCTGTGGTTATCTGACCCTAAGCAGCTGTTGTCTTTGGAGTGATGCCACACAGAGACCCGGTGCCATGCTACTGAGTGAAAGACATGCCCTAGACACATGAAGCCCCTTCTTGGGACCCTGGGGGTTCCCTTGCCCTACTCCTTCATGGGCTCCTGACAGGCCAGTGGTAAAGTATGCAAACTCACCAGTGTCCCCTATCAATGCTTCTATGGATTTTTTCCCACTTACCAGTCATATCCTGTTTTTTTGTTTTTGTTTTTGTTTTTGGTTTTTTTTTACTAGCTCCAAGTCCCTTGAACACTCAATATTACACTGAGATGTTTGCAGTCATGCAACTTTGTTCTCCCAGTAAGGCTAATTGGTAGAAGGGCCCACACCTGACTCAAGCCATGCCAATCAGATTATGAGAATTTAGACAATGGGAAGTATTTTAGAACCCCAAGAATCTTTATACTATGTTCTCCCTCCTCACCCTCACCAAGAAAAATTGAATTTGCTTGAAGGGAGTCTGTCATCTGCACTGACACCATATTAATTCGTTTTAAAACATATGTAAAGGGCTGGAGAGATGGTTTAGCAGTTAAGGCATTTGCATGCAAAGCCAAAGGACCCAGGCTTGATTCCCCAGGACCCACTTAAGCCGGATGCACAAGTGATGCAAATGTCTGGAGTTCATTTGCAGTGGCTGGAGGCCCTAGCATGCTTATTCTATGTGCTCTTTCTCTCTCTCCCTCTCAAATAAATAAAAATTTTTAAAAGATATAAAAAGGCTCAGCAAAGGGAAAGATAAATTTCAACCACTGGACCCGAGATTCCATATAAGAATAGAATTTATAGCTGGACTCAGTGGTACAGGCATGAAATTCCAGCTACTTATGGAGGCAAAAGCAGGAGAATCACAAGTTCAAGGCCAGCCTAAGCAACTAGGCAAGACCTTGTGTTAAAATATAAAGTCATAAGAGGGCTGGTGATGTAGTTTGGTGGCAAAGCACTTGCCTAGTATATGTCAGGCCCTAGGTTCAACCTCTAGACACACACACACAAACACACAAGGGAAATGAATCTGGGGAGATTGCTCAGTGGGTAAAAGTGCTTGTTGCACAAGCCTGACTATCTAGGTTCAGATCCCCAGAACCCACATACAGCTGGATACAGTGGTAGACATCTGTAATCCCAGTCCTCTTACAGCAAGATGGGAGGCAGAGACAGGAGAATCCTGTAAGCTCCTAGCCTGGTATAAGTATCTGTGAGAGATCCTGCCTCAAACAAGGTGGAAGACACTCAAAGTTGTTCTCTGACCTCCACACACGTGTATGTACCCTACACCCACATACACATGCACACACACACAGAGACCCACCGAGGGAGAGAGAGAGAGATTCGAAATAAGAAGAAGGGAAACAGTGACTGGAATCGGGCCTTAAAGAATGAATTCTGGACTTCTGGGTAAGACGACAGACTAGGAAAGACTTCCGTGGAACCTGGTGAAGGAGATGAGATGGAATAAGAAAACAGAGACTCTAGGCCTGGAGAGATGGCTTAGCGGTTAAGCGCTTGCCTGTGAAGCCTAAGGACCCCGGTTCGAGGCTCGGTTCCCCAGGTCCCACGTTAGCCAGATGCACAAGGGGGCGCACGCGTCTGGAGTTTGTTTGCAGAGGCTGGAAGCCCTGGCGCGCCCATTCTCTCTCTCTCTCCCCCTCTATCTGCCTTTCTGTCTGTGTCTGTCGCTCTCAAATAAATAAAAAAAAATATATATATATATTAAAAAAAAAAGAAAAAAGAAAAACAGAGACTCTATTCCAAAGAGAGAGAAAGTGTCAGAAATTCACAAAGGTAATGTTAAAGAGACAGGTGACTCCTGGACCAGAAGCCCAAGTCAAACACATCTCCAGCCGTGGTCCTCCCTCGTATGTGGAGGGGAAGCAGAAGGTTTTCCCAGAAAGTAAGACAGACAGACCTAGTGCAAAGAACCCCTCCCTTCAGGACAGGCACAGCATCCTCAGCAGCTCTGGGTGGGCCAGTGGTTCCTTCCTCTGTCAGCAGTGGAGAGCTGTTCCACTTTGCCACTGTGACTCCAAGCACCATCTTGTTTGAAACCGAGTTCCTCACAGCAACCCCGGGGGGGTCTCATTCGATGTCCTCCATCCTCTGGGTGAGAGGCACCCCGGGAGACAGCGGTGGCAAGCAGGACGCCAGCAAGACGCCAACGAGCTGAACAGCGCTTAGCTCAAGCACTGAAGTGCTGGGCTGGGGGGGGGGGGAAGCTACCCCCAAACAACTGGGGCCGGTGGAGATCTCATCCACTGAGAAGAACCTGGAGCCCAAGGTCACCCTCTGTAGCCACCTACTGGCTGCTCGCTGCTGCCGAGTCTGAGGACCCCCGCTGTCTACTGGACATCCACAGCCGCACCCCTCGAGCACGGTGACCACTAGGCAGGAGGTCGTGGAGGTATGAAGGCAGGGTTTCTGCCCGAGGCTGCGGCTTGCGCTACCCCAGTCAGCACCTCAGCCAACCCAGGGTACTAGCTGGAGAATTTCTAGCAGGTGGGAGGCCCTGATCTGCCCATAGAATACAATGCTATTTGGCCAGGAACCCCCAGATGCAAAGAAAGGAGATTCCTTCTGGCAGACACCATACGTTGTCCAGCGCAGGCCCGACACCGGCACACACCACAGGGGAGACAGGAGTCCACAGGGTCACTGGCGGCCCTCCCCCATGTATGTGACTGGCCATCTCCAATTTCTTGAGGGCGCAGAAAGATGTTCCTTCAACACTTCTTTTATCGCTCCTCCCACATCCCTCTGTTTAAATTGCACTTTTGATATGATTTTTTTCCCTTTGTTTTAGGGACTTGCTCTAGCCAAGGCTGACCTGGAATTCACTATGTAGTCTCAGGGTGGCCTCGAATTCATGGTGATTCACTTACCTCAGCCTTCTAAGTGGAATTAAAGACGTGCACCACCATGCCTGGCTTCTTTATCATATTAAAAAGTATTTTATTTATATATTTGCAAGCAGAGAGATATGAGAGAGAGAAAGAGAGGAAGAATGGGCACACCAGGGCCTCTACCCACTGCAAACAAACTCCAGATGCATGCACCACTTCATGCATCTAGTTTTATGTGGGTACTGGAGAATTGAACCAGGGTTGTTAGGCTTTGCAGGCAAATGCCTAACTACTGAGAAATCTCTCCACCCTCTATTTTTTAAAATATTTTTATTTTGCCTGGAGAGATGGCTTAGCGGTTAAGCGCTTGCCTGTGAAGCCTAAGGGCCCTGGTTCGAGGCTCGATTCCCCAGGACCCACGTTAGCCAGATGCACAAGGGGGCGCACACGTCTGGAGTTCGTTTGCAGTGGCTGGAAGCCCTGGCGTGCCCATTCTCTGTCTTGCACTCTGCCTCTCTCTCTCTCTCTGTCACTCTCAAATAAATAAAAAATAAAAATAAATTAAAAAAATATTTTTATTTTTATTTATTTTATTCATTTTGTTTATTTTTTGAAAGCGACAGACACAGAGAGAAAGGCAGATAAAGAGAGAGAGAGAGAATGGGCATGCCAGGGCCTCCAGCTGCTGCAAACAAACTCCAGATGTATGTGCCCCCTTGTGCATCTGGCTAACGTGGGTCCTGGGGAATCAAGCCTCAAACCGGGGTCCTTAGGCTTCACAGGCAAGCACTAAACTGCTAAGCCATCTCTCCAGCCCTATTTATTTATTTATTTATTTATTTCACAGAGAGAATCAGGGAGGAAGAGAGAGAGAGAGACAGAGAATATGGGTTCAGGGCCTCCAGCCACTGCCAACGAACTACAGACACATGCGCCCCCTTGTGCATCTGGCTAACGTGGGTCCTGGGGAATCAAGTCTCAAACCGGGATCCTTAGGCTTCATAGGCAAGCACTTAACCACTAAGCCATCTCTCCAGCCCCCCAAGTCCCTATTTTTAAAATGTATGTTTTTCTTTTTATTACTCTTCATAAATTTATCTAATTTGTACTTTTTTCCATTACTAGGCTTTCTTTTTACTTTCTTTTTCTGCACATGTTTCTTCTTTTTTCCCCTCTCTAATATACTTTTAGTAGTATATATTGTTGATTCAAAAAAAAAAAAACAATGTTTTTATTTTCCTCCTTGCATTCATAGAATTTTTCTATCATTATCGGGAAATTTTCTTTATACATTAAATTTTTTTTTTTTGTTTTTTGTTTTTCAAGGTAGGGTCTCGCTCTAGCCCAGGCTGACCTGGAATTCACTATGTAGTCCCAGGCTGGCCTCAAACTCACAGTCCTCTTCCTACCTCTGCCTCCCGAGTGCTGGGATTAAAGATATGTGCCACCATGCCCAGCTCTCTTTCATTTTATTTTTTTAACTCTGCTTCTCTGTTTCTCCCTTTTTCTGCTTCCTTCTTCTGTCTCATTCATTTACTGTTTCCACATTTATCCTAAATCATTATTAATGTCATAGCACATCTTATCTCAGTTTTCCCATTTTCATGTTTGGAGCCATTGGTAATCTATTAATGACCTATTATCAACTTTATATTTCTGCATCTTGTACAGCTTGATGTTATTGTTATGACATTTTGTTTTCAACATAATAGAAGTAATATACAACAATTCTATAGCAAACATAATATTAAATTGGGAAATCTTGAAAGCATTTCTTCTAAAATCAGGAACAAGGAAAGGGTGCCCACTCTCACTCAAAGACTTGGCTAGATAAGTAAGACAAGAGAAATAAATAAAAGGGATGCAAGTAGTAAAAAGTAGATATCAAAGTACTTCTATTTGTGGATAACACAATTCTGTCCTTAAAAGACCCTGACGACTCCATTAGAAAACTCTTAGGTCCAATAAACACGTTTGACAACACAGCAGAAGACAAAACTGACATTTAGAAATCAGCGGCCAATATACCAATAATAAACTTTATGACAAGTAAATCAGGAAACTGCACTCATAATAGCTTCAATAAAAATAAAATACTTAGGAATAAATCTAATTGGGGACGTGAAAGACTTCTTCAAGGAAAACTTTAAGACACCGAAGGAAAAAAAAAAAATCAGTGAAGCCATTAAAAGATGTTATGAGCCCCCCCCCCGCCATGTGCATGGATCTGAAGAATTAACACTGTAAAATGGCTGTATTGGGGGCTGGAGAGATGGCTTAGCAGTTAAGCGCTTGCCTGTGAAGCCTAAGGACCCCAGTTCAAGGCTTGATTCCCCAGGACCCACATTAGCCAGATGCACAAGGGGGCGCAAGCGTCTGGAGTTTGTTTGCAGTGGCTGGGGGCCCTGGTGCGCCCATTCTCTCTCTCTCTCTCTCTCTCTCTGCCTCTTTCTCTCTCAAATAAGTAAATAAACCAAAAAAAATTAAAAAAAAATAAAATAAAATGGCTGTATTGGGGTTGGAAAGATGACTCCGTGGTTAAAGGCACTTGTTTGCAAAGCCTCTTAGGCAGAGGTTCAGTTCCCAAGCTGCCTACATAAGCCTGATGCAAAAAGTTTTATAAGCATCTGGTGATCATTTGCAGTGGCAACAGCCTATGGCATGTTCCCCCACCCCTATCCCTCTCCACACAAATGAACAAATATAAATAAATTTAAATGGCTAGATTATCAAAAGTGATCTGATTCAGTGCAATTGCTATCAAAATCCCAATCACTGGGTTAGAGAGGTGGCTTAGTGGTTAAAGCACTTGCCTGTGAAGCCAAGGCTCCCAGGTTCGATTCCCCAGGACCCACGTACGCCGGCTGCACAAAGTGGCGCATGCATCTGGAGTTTGATTGCAGTGGCTGGGGGCCAGTATGTGCCCGTTCTCTCTCTCTCTCTCTCTCTCTCTCTCTCTGTCTCTCTGTTTCATTGTCTGTCTCTTTGCTTCCTTTGCCCTCTTTCAAATAAATAAATAAAAAATTTAAAATCCCAATTACATTCCTCAAAGAACTAGAAAACTATTGCTAAATAATTTTGATGGAAGCATGACCACACACAAAATCAAATATTCACAGTGCTGCCAGAGGCAACATAGCCCTTGCTCTCAAGCTACACTACAGAGCCGTAGTAACCAAAGCAGCATGGTACTGACACATAAAGAGACCTGTAGGTTATTGCAATAAAAAAAGATGATTCAAAAAGAGATCCACACAGATATAGCCACCAAAGCTTTGATAAAGATGTCAAAAAATACACTGAAAATCAAAAAGCCTGCCCAACAAATGATGCTGGGAAAATTGGACATCCACCTATAGAAGAGTAAAACCTACCCTGCATAAAAACCAATATCAAATGATTCAAAGACCGAATATAATACCTGAAACTAAAACTGTCTGAGGGAAACACAGGTGGAACACTTCATGGCGCAGGCGCAGGCAAAATCTCTTTCAAAAGCACTCGGGCAGCACACAGGTAACCCGGCTTCTACACAGCCAAGACAAAGTGAGCAGAGAGAAGAGACAGCTTACAAACCAGGGGAAAAATCTTTGCCAACTATACATCAGACAGAAACTCAGTATCAATATCTAAAATATAAAGAACTGCTAAGTATCATGTAAACCACATGTGGTGGTGCACACCTGTAATCCCACGAAGCAGGAGGATCAGAAGTTCAAAGGGAACCGAGGGAATTAAACACCAACACGAGTCATCCAGCCAAGAAGTAGGTGGATGAACTAAACAGTTCTCAAAAGAAGAAATACATTCGGGAGGCAGAGGTAGGAGGATCGCCGTGGGTTTGAGGCCACCCTGAAACTCCATAGTGCATTCCAGGTCAGCCTGGGCCAGAGTGAGACCTTACCTCAAAAAACCAAAAAACCAGAAAAAAAAAAAGAAGAAATACAAGTGGCTAATGACTATTTGAAAAAGTACTCAACACCTTAATGAGAAATAAATCAGGAAAGCCATTTATGTCCATATTCCATGGAGATACTTACACATCCATGTTTAATCCTGCTCCCTTCACAAAACCAAGGAACAGAATCAGCCTAGACATTCAGCAATGTATAAAGACAGTAAGTGGAAAGAAAAATAGAGTTCTTCCCCAGCACTCGCCTATAGAGGTGTGAATGAGCAGCTGAGCCACTCAAAGGGAAGGGGCTAGGCTACAGGAAATTGTCAAGCTGGAGAGATGAGAAGGAAAAGAGGTCTGACAGGAAAGCTGAGCGCCAGCTACAAGGGCCTAAGAGTGCTCAGGTCCAATCCAGGGATTCCTACTATGTCTAAAGAAACCGTATTTTTCAGGTCCTGATGTCCTGAGGTTGTTTGTAGTACATGCATGCTATTCCCTCTGCCTCATTTGCATTCAAAGAAGCTACAAAATGATATAAATGTTTGTGAAAACATAGTCCATACTGAAAAGTCCAAGTCAATCAAAAAGACTGATCCCAGATGACTTAGAGGTGACAATGAACATATGATGATTTTAAAGACCCATCAAGGGCTGGAGAGATGGCTTAGCGGTTAAGCACTTGCCCGTGAAGCCTAAGGATCCTGGTTCAAAGCTCGATTCCCCAGAACCCATGTTAACCAGATGCACAAGGGGGCGCACATGTCCGGAGTTTGTTTGCAGTGGCTGGAAGCCCTGGCGTGCCCATTCTCTCTCTCTCTCCCTGTGTAGCTCTCAAATAAAACAAACAAACAAACAAACAAACAACAAAAATTTTTAAAACCCATGAAAACTGTTCACACAGAGGGCTGGGAGATTGCTCAATGGTTAAATGTGCTTATATGAAAAGCCTATCTGTACAGGTTCAATTCCCCAATACCCACATAAAGCCAGATGCACAAAGTGATGTATATCTGGAACTCATTGGCAACAGAAGAGGTCCTGATCTACCCATACTTAATCCCCCCTCTCTTTTTTCTCAACTTTTATTAACATTTTCCATGATTATAAAAAATATCCCATGGTAATACCCTCCCCTCCTCTCTTCTTATAAATAAGTAAATACTAATAAAAAATCACATGGAGCCATGCATCGTGACACCCACCTGTAATCCCAGCACTTAGGAGGTTGAGGAAGGAGGTTTAGGTGATCAAGACCATCCTTGGCCACATAGTAAAATAATTAATTCCAGGCCAAACAGATCTTGTTTCAAAAGACAAAAAGGAAAATAAAAACCATTAACATGGCATGTTACTAAAGGGGAAAGTGAGGGGAAGGAGGGAATTACCATGGGTTATTGTCTACAATTATGGAGGTTGTCAATAAAAAATAAATTAAAAACATACTATAGGGCTGGAGAGATGGCTTAACAGTTAAGGCATTTGCCTATGAAGCCTAAGGATACAGATTCGATTCTCCAGATCCTATGTCAGCCAGATGCACAAGGTGGCGCATGTATCTGGAATTCATTTGCAGTGGCTAGAGGACCTGGCATGCCCATTCTCTCCCTCCCTCCCTTTTATAGTATAAAAATACTATAGGTATTACATAAAAATAAGATATGTTAAGCCATGCATGGTGGTGCATGCCTTTAATCCCAGCACTCAGGAGGCAGAGGTAGGAGGATCACTGTGAGTTTGAGGCCACCCTGAGACTACATAGTGAATTCCAGGTCAGCCTGGACTAAACTGAGACAATACCTCGAAAAACAAAACAAAACAAAAAAGATATGTTTACAATGAAAACTGATTATAAAACCTTTTATTGAAATATAAACATATGAAATTTTTATAAAAATATAAACATATGAAACTTAAAAAAAATTTTTTTTTGTTTATTTTTATTTATTTGATAGTGACAGAGAGAGAAAGAGGCAGATAGGGAGAGAAGAGAGAGAATGGGCATGCCAGGCCTCCAGCCACTGCAAACGAACTCCAGACGCATGCGCCCTCTTGTGCATCTGGCTAACGTGGGACCTGGGGAATCGAGCCTTGAACCAGGATCACTTAGGCTTCACAGGCAAGCGCTTAACCACTAAGCCATCTCTCCAGCCCAACATATGAAACTTTTTATAGACTGGACTTCAGAACAGAATGGAAAGGACAGAAGGCTATGATCTAAGGGCAAAATGAAGAATTATCCTGTCTGTTAGACAAAGACAAATAAGGAATGAAAAATAGTAGGACCTCAGACTTGTGAGACTATCTGCCCATTAATCTACCCACACACTGCAATTAAAGTCTGAGGAGAGGAGGAGGTAGAACAAAAGGAATGAGGTATTGAGATTATTTGAAGAGACATTGGCATAAACTCCCCAGATTTTATTAAAGACATAATTTTTTCATGTTTCAGAAGTTTAGCACACCCCAAAGCATGCACAAAGGCCACACCTAGTCATACCATAGTACACCTTCTGAGAAAGATTTTAAAACAGGATAAAACACAGTGAATGCACCCAGAAAGAGTAGAAAATTACATTTTTTTTAACAGAAGACTAAAGTCAAAGATGACAGCAGACTTTTAATCAAAAACAATGGATAGTAGAGGACAGTGGAGACTTATCTTTAAAGTCATGAAAGAGAAAAGAAATCCTGTCAAATTGAATTTTACACCCAGTGAAACACCTTTCAGGAAAAAAATGAAATAAAGATTTTCATAAGCATAAAATATGAAAGAATTCATTACCCATGGGCCTGCACTACAATCAACATTAGAGGCAATCCTTCAAGCAGAAAGAGCAGAGATCTAGATAACACACAAGAATAAAAAGGACTAAAGATGGTCACTACTCAGGGCTCTCAAGTGTCCCCAGAAGCCCATGCATCTCCAGGGTGATGCTGCTGGGAGTCAGTGAACCTTCTAAGAGGTGGGAGGTCTGTAGAGGCCATTGCAGGGAGGCCACACAGCAGCTCATATAACGCCTGACCTCCTACTTCTCTATTTTACTTCCTGGTCGTGGGGTGACTGGTTTTACTCCTCCATGTGCTACTACCAGGTTGAGTTACATTGCCACAGACCCAAAGTCAAAGGAGCAACTGGTCAGGGACTAAAGTCTCTAAAACTGTGAGCAAATATAAACCTTTTTGTACTCTGAAAATAAGTTGTCTCAGGTATTTTGTTACAGGATTGGAAGAGTCACATAGGAACTTAGTAGATGATTGTAAAAGGCATGCTTTTTTCCTTTACTATTTAAGCCTCCTTAAAAAGAAAGTTGCCTACCAAAAATCATATAACACTGGGGCTGGAGAGATGGTTCAATGGTTAAAGGGACTTGCTTTCAAAGACTAGTGACCTGGGTTTGATTCCTCTGTACTCACATAAAGTCAGATGAACAAAGTGGTGCATGTATCTGGAGTTCTGTTTGCAGTGGCTTAAGGCACTTGTGCACCCATTCTCTCTCTCTCTCTCTCTCTCTCTCTCTCTCTCTCTCTCTGTTCTTACAAATAAATAAAATTATTTAAAAAGTACTGAATTGTGAGGTTGGTAAGTAACATAGGGTAAAACCAATGAAAATAATAGCTTAAGGGCCGGGGGGGGGCAGAAATACCAATTTTAACAAAAAGATTCGTATGCTATACACTAATATGATACTATAGGAAGAAGGTGGTAACTTAAAGATGTTTATGACAAAGGGTAAAGCAACCACTAAAAATATTTATCATTTTAGGTTTTCTACAAAGGAGATAGAGTGACTAATTCAAAGTCAGGAGACAGAGTCAGAATAGACTATTCAGTCCAAAATGAAGCAGGAAAACAACTAAACGAAAGGCTAGGGAGATGCTCAGTGGATAAAGTGCTTGTGTGCCAGCATGAATGCCTGTGACAGGATTTCCCAAATCCCACGTAGAAGACAGAATCCATGGCGGGCTTCTGTAATGCCTGCATGCCTGCGGTGGGAAGGGAGGCACGGGCAGGAGAATTTCAAGGAAGCTCCTGCACCAGCGAGCCTCATGAATACAGCAGCAAATAAGAGAATCTGCCTCAAGCAAGGTGGAAAAAAAAGGACCAACGTCATGACATTTGTATCTGACTGACACAATACAATGACACATAAGTACCTCTACTCACCCAAGTATGTGCGCACACACACACACACACACACACCAAAACATAAAAGAAAAAGAATAGCAAAAACCACACTGAACAGATATGAAATAAATGACAAAGTGGTCAGTTTAAGCCCAATAAAATTTATAAAAAGTCTGAGCACCTCAGTCAAAAGGCAAATTGGTGGATAGGATAACAACACAAGGCTGAGGCTGGAGAAATGGCTTAGTGTTTAAGGTGCTTGTCTGTGAAGCCTAAGGACCCATGTTCAACTTCTCCAGATCCCACGCTAGCCAGATGCACAAACTTGAGGCAAGTACAAGGTGACACATGCCCACTAGGTGGCACAAGCATCTGGAGTTCGATTTCAGTGGCTGAGGCCCTGGCATGCCAATTTTTTTCTCTCTCTCTCTCTAAAAAAATTAAAATTAAAAAATTAGGGCTCGGACATGTTCTCTCTCATATGTGGATCCTAGCTACAGATGATTGGGCTTCTGCGTGAGAATGAAAATACTTAGTAGCAGAGACCAGTAAGTTGAAAAGGAGACATAAAGGGAAGAGAAAGGAAGGGAGGAGGATACTTAATAGGTTGATATTGTATATATGTAATTACAATGATTGTAATGGGGAGGTAATATGATGGAGAATGGAATTTCAAATGGGAAAGTGTGGGGGTGGGGAGGGAGGGAATTACCATGGGATATATTTTATAATCATGGAAAATGTTAATAAAAATTAAAAAAAAAATTAGGGCTCGGGCTGGAGAGATGGCTTAGCGGTTAAGCGTTTGCCTGTGAAGCCTAAGGACCCCGGTTCGAGGCTTGGTTCCCAAGGTCCCATGTTAGCCAGATGCACAAGGGGGCACACGCGTCTGGAGTTCGTTTGCAGAGGCTGGAAGCCCTGGCGCGCCCATTCTCTCTCTCTCCCTCTATCTGTCTTTCTCTCTGTGTCTGTCGCTCTCAAATAAATTAAAAAAAAAATTAGAGCTAGAGAGATGGCTTACTGGTTAAGTGCTTGCCTGTGAAGCCTAAGGATTCCGGTTTGAGGCTCGATTCCCCAGGACCCAAGTAAGCCAGATGCACAAGGGGGCGCATGCATCTGGAGTTCGTTTGCAGAGGCTAGAGGCCCTGGCACGCCCATTCTCTCTCTCCTTCTCTCTATCTGTCTCTCTCTCTGTTGTTCTCAAGTTAATAGATAAAAATAAACAAAAAAAAATTTAAAAAAACACAAGGCTAACCCATATACTGCTTACAAAAAAAATTAAATACGAAGCCACAACTATATTAAAAGTGAATGGCCAGGAGAAGATATATTATTCTAACCCTGCAAAAAGAAAGCTGGAATGGCTTTATTCATATCAAAGTATATGTCAAATTAAAGATCACTACTATAATAAAGCAGATGATGGCTGGGATGTCACATAATCAAAAGAAGACAGTAACTCCAAATACTCAGGTGGAAGGTTTAAGTATAGCCTGAGCTACATAGCAAAAGCCTGTCTCAAATATTAAAGGCTGGGGATGTGGCATAATAAATAATAAGAGGCCTTGGGTTTCATCCCTGGCACCATAAAATAAAATAACTACAAATGCTTAGGCACCTAATAACAGAGCTTCAAAATAAATTAAGAAAAATAATAGAGTTGCAAGGAAAAACAGGCAAATTTACAATAAGAGTCTGAGATTTCAGACAGAAAAAAAATCAGGAAAGGTATAGATTTGAACAGCGGTATTAATCAAGTTGATCTATCATCAAAAATACTACACTTAACAACAGAAAACTATGCCTTAAAGCACACAGAAGCATTAAACAAGATAGAAACCTTCTGTGGCAAAAAACCAATTGTGAACAAATGTAAAAGTATTTACATGCACACTGGCTTTTTTGAGCTTGGGCCTACTCAGTGCAGAGCGCTCCTCTGAGCCCCCAGAGCATGGCGCTCTCACGGCATCCCGCCCAGTGGCCAGCACGTCCTACTGCCCGGCAGCAGCTACTGTTACTCAGGACTGGCTGTATAATTAGGCCACAGTCTACAATAAACAATCACAGTCTTTTCTAGGATGTTCTTGGTCACACAATAATGGGATTTCTGGAGGGTATGGAGATGAAATCCAGGCAAAATAGGACCTTATGCAGACAAGTAAACAGCAGAAGTCCATTACTATTCCACCAAGAAGAATGGTTAATGTGGGTCTGGGGAGGTGGCTCAGCGGTTAAGAGCGCTTTCTGTATAAGCATGAAGGCCTGAAATCCCTGGCTTCAACCCCCTAGGACCCACATAAATGGCTGGGCACCACACACTTCTGCCACCCTAGTCTTGTGGGCTGCAGAGACAAGAATTGCTGGAGCTCATGAAAACAGCAAGCTCATGAATCAGTGACAAGACTTTGTTTCAAGAAAGAAAGACAGGAAAGAAGGAAGGAAGAGAGAAAGAAAGAAAGCAGGCAAGCCAGAGAGAGAGAGAGAAAGAGAGAGAGAGAGAGAGAGAGAGAGAGAGAGAGAGAGAGAGAGAGAGAGAGAGAGAAAGAAAGGAAGGAAGAAGGAGAGAGAGAGAAAGAAGGAGAGAGAGAGAGAAAGAAAGAGAGGAAGGAAGGGAGGAAAGAAGGAAGGAAGGAAGAGACCCGTAAACAATGGAGGAGGACACCAGATACTCTCTTTTGACTTCCCTGCATGCACGAGGCACTGCATCTGTCCACATAGTGCATATACTCCAAACACACCACATCCTACCTACTACACACATGTACATTCAATGGCTAAAACTGGCTAACTTGACGACAGAAGTGGTGTACTGAAACCCCGCATGCATTTTACAAGACCTCCGTCCCTGGGTGGGGCGAACCTCAGGGCTTTCATTGACTTGCCTAAGTTTCCACAGACCGAAGCATGGCGACTTCTTATTGGAAGTTCATTTCATTTCCTGTTTCTCCCAATTTCACACTCAAAGAACTGAGGAGTTTAGTGCAATATATTGAATTAGACTTCAGTGGCTTTGCATTGTTTCTACATTCAACTTTTAAAAGTCTATCATGAATATTTTTTTAACTGAATGAACGTGGCTCAAACAAATGCCCTATTCCTATGGAAGTCCTATACAAGAATATAAGATTCCTGTACACACAATCTAAACAGATTGCCCTTGAGTTTATGAAGACACTTAAGAAGTATGGAGATACCACAATAGGAAGAGTGCGGGAAGCAATCTGCGACACTATTTTCTTGAGAAAGAAGGCGTACATGTTTTTGGTTAGCCTTTTGGTAATGGTGGCCCTCCATCCATCTAGTTCATGGTGACTGGTTGTCTTGTAGCGATTAAGCTGTGTGAAGCGTCTTGTTGTAGTGCTGTCCTTTGTATCGCATGCCTCAGGAGTGCTCCAGAGTGTGTCGCCCTAACATGTATTAAAAGGGGAATGAGGGCTGGAGAGATGGCTTAGCGTTAAGGTGCATGCCTGAGAAGCCTAAGGACCCAGGTTCGATTCTCCAGGTCCCACATAAGCCAGATGCACAAGGTGGCACACATGTGTCTGGAGTTCATCTTCAGTGGCTGGAGGCCCTGGAGCCCCCATTCTCTCTCTCTTTCTCTGCCTCTTTCTCCCTCACTCTCTCAAATAAATAAATACATTAATTAAATTAAATAAAAAAAGACAAGAAAAGGGGAATCAACTATAAATATGAACATGTGAATCTGGCTTATGCAGGTACTGGGGAATCAAACCTGGGTCCTTAGGCTTCACAGGCAAGCACCTTCAGTCCTAAATACGCAGTTTTTAAGACAGAAGCAGTGTAGAACATTGGAGAGCAAGCGGCTTTGTATTTGGAGGAGTATCATCCTACAATGTGGCTGCGCTTCAAAGCTCTGACGGTCATTGGAACAACTGTGGTGTTCAATAAAACTAGGGTGCCTGATACTATTACCTTGGAAGTGGAACCTGAGACAGGACCTGATTTGCGATACATAATTAGCCAACATGCGGCCCTAGTGACTCTAGTGAAGTTTTCAGATGGCAATGAAAAATGGTTTCACCGGGCTGCAATCCTGACAGAACTACAACCCCGTGTTTGGGTTATGATCAATGTATGTGGACGCTTAGCTTTGCAAGGAAGCATCTTTAACCACTGAGTTGTCCCTCAGGTCCCCACTATTGGCCTGAAGCTCTCTAAGTAAGTTCAGTTAGCTTGCCAGCAAACCCCAGGTTTCCTCTTATCTCTTTCTACCAGCAATAGTATTACAGGCTCACACCACTACACCTGCATTTTATGAGTGCTGGGTATCAAACTCAGGTTCTCTTGTTTGCAAGGAAGCAATTATCGGTTGAACCATCTCCTCAGCCCTTTGTATCTAAACAATTTTTAATCAAAATTAATGAAATTCTTATATTTTTTCCCATACCAGTGAGAAGTTGTTCACCAATCCAGTTTTTTGAATTATGCCTTTTCTCCCTTTTCATCACAACCTCTCTTGCAAAAATAGCAGTGGGTTTCTGCTAATGAATTGAGCTGACATCTAATATTTCATATGCCTTTTGAGCTGTGTAACAATATTTGTATACTTGCAACAAATTTGTTTTATTATGTAATTGATAAAATGGTGATGTGCATTGATGTTAGTTCAACCATATATTTATACTGTCTGGGAATGTGTTGTTGTAGCTTATGGGAGAAATAATTTGTCATTGTTCACTAGCTTGTAAAAACTTTGTGCAAGAGCTTAAACATCTAAATAAATAAGGAAATGCATTTACCATTAAAAAAGGATTTAAGCTATACAAAGTATTTTTTCTTTCCAAAATAAAATTAAATTATAAACTAGTACAGAATAATATTTAGAAAATATCCAAATATTTGAAAATAAAAAAATAGTATCCTCTTCCCTTGTCTGTGTGGTATATATCATTCTAAGAGCCCAGTGAATTCCTTGAACCATGGGTAGTACCAAGCCCTATATACTATTTTTGCTTATACATATGTACCTATGATAAAGTTTAGTTTATGAACTAAGGGGCTAGAGAAATGACTTAGCGGTTGAGGTGTTTGCCTGCAAAGCCTAAGGATCCAGGTTCAACTCCCCAGAACCCACATAAGCCAGATGTATATGGTGCTGCATGCGTCTGGAGTTGTTTGCAGTTATTAGGCATGTTCATTCTCTCTTTCTTTCTTTCTCTCTCTCTGATAAATAAATAAAAATAAAAAATAATTTATGAACTAAGTACACTGTGAAACTAACAATAGTAAAATAGAACAAATATACCAACATATTATAACAAAAGCAATATGCCTATTCTCTTTCAGTATATTTTTGTATTATAGACCTAGGCCATCTTAGCATAGAACTTTCTTCTTTCCTTATTAGTTGAGAACTTTTATCTTTTTATTTAAAGAAAACACAACTTCTCTTTGACATGCCTGAATGGCTAGCATCATTATTCTTATACTTTAGGACCATTATTAAGTAAAACAAGGACAAATACTGAGAGACAAAAACAGTCTGATAACTGAGCTGGCTGACTCGCCCATGTGCAGGATATACGGGGTAGGTACACGTGACTCAGGTCCCAGGTGGGATAGACAGGGATGGTGTGAGGTTGCATCAAGCTACTAACACATGCAATTCAAAACATTTTTGGATCATTAACTGTGGGTAATTGGAACCAAAGATAAGATGGGGATGGAGGACCACTATAATAAATCTCTAAAAAAATCCATAGGTCAAAGAAGAAATTCAAAAAAATTCAATGCGTCCAACTCCAACAGGATAAAAATAAAAACACAGGAGCCGGACGTGGTAGTGCACACCTTTAAATCCAGCACTTGGGAGGCAGAGGTAGGAAGATCACTGTGAGTTCGAGGCCACCCTGAGACTACATAGTGAATTCCAGGTCAGCCTGGGCTAGAGTGAAATCCTACCTCGAAAAACAAAATAAATAATAAAATAAAATAAGATAAAAGCACAGTGTAGTGAAATTTGTAGAGTGCTTCAAGAAAAATTTAAACATTAAATGCTTAAAGAAAAAGGGTCTTAAGTGAAAAAATTTCAGTTCTTTGATCTTACCAAACTAGGAAAAGAAGAGTAAGTGAATCTCAAGACAAGCATAAGGAAGGAAATATAGAATGGGTGGCAATTAAATGGAAAGCAAAACAAACTCAGGGAAGTCAATGCAAACCAGATATTGTGCTTGGAGAAGAGCAGCAAAACTGATAAGTTTTGAATCCGTTTCACAAGGGGAGGAGTTACAATCACCAGGGATGCGGAAGGTGACCCAACACAGTCTACAGATACCAAAGTACGATCAGGGGACGTTGTAAACAACAACTTCATGCCAATATGGTCAATAATTCCAATTAAGTTGGTATGTTCTCTGAAAGACAACATCCAAAAAGGTAAAACAGAAGCAGTCTGACCAGACTTACAACAATTAAAATAACTGAATTCGTAGGTATAAACAAAGAAAATTCCCAGGCCCATATCATTTGAGTGGTGAGTTCCACCAGACATGTAAGGAAATAATCATAATTGCACATGAATATTTACAGGAAGTTGAAAGAAAAAAGCAATGATATACAAGACAAGAAAACTAAGGACCAAAATCTCTCATGGATACACACATGTAAAAATTCTCAACAAAACATTCATCAGCCAAGCATGGTGGTATATGGCTATAATCACAGCACTTAGATTCAGAGGCAGGAGGATTGCCACACGCTTGAAGCCAGCAGTTGTAAGTCAGACAGAACTACATAGCAAGACCCTGCTTAAAAAATTATTCAGCAAATCAAATTTAATAATAAATGTAAAAGATTATATGTGACCAAGTGAGTTTATTTCAGTAATGCAGGGCCAACTTAATACTATATTCAATCAATGTAATTCATCCACGTAATAATTTAAAAGCAATCATATAACTATGTCAATACACATATAAAAAACAGATGAAAAAAATCCAGTATCTGTTCTTGGTAAAATCTGTCGGCAAACTAGGAAGAGAAGAATGTCTCCCACTGGCTAAGGAACATCTCTCTCTATCTCTCTCTCTCTCTCTCTCTCTCACACACACACATACACACACACAAACACACACTACTGATATTTACCATACTTAATGGTGAAAACCTGAATGCTTTCCCCCTATTCAGAAAAATGGCAATTATGACTATTACTTCCATTTAACATTGTATTAGATTTTCTAGCTATGTAATCACACAAGAAGGGAGTGAGGGAGGGAAGGAAGGAAAAGGAAGAGAGGGACAGAGGAGGGAAGGGGGGTTGATTAAATTGGATAGGAAGAAAAGTCTATTTATAGATTATACTAAAAAACAAAAAATTAAAGACTTATAGAAAATTGAATAGATAAAAGTAATCAGAAACTAATAAAAGTATAACTTAACAATAAAACATAACATAATCCAAAACAACATTTGTATGATAAAAATTATAAAATAGCCAGGTGTGGTGGCTCATGACTTTAATCCCAACACTTAGGAGGTTGAAGTAGGGGGATCGCCATGAGTTCAAGGCCAGACTAGGCTACAGAGTGAGTTCCAGGTCATTCTGGGCTGTAGTAAGACCTTACCTCAATCCACTTCCAATGAAATATTGCCATTACACACCTATTCAATGGCTAAGCTTTTTCTTTTTTTTCTTTTGTTTGTTTGGTTTTTGTTTTTTGAGGTAGGGTCCAGGCTGACCTGGAATTCACTATTTAGTCTCAGGGTGGCCTCAAACTCATGGTGATCATTCTACCTTTGCCTCCAAGTGCTGGGACCAAAGGCATATGCCACCACGCCCGGCTTGGCTAAGATTTTTTTAAAAAAATATTTTATTTATTTATTTGAGACAGAGAAAGATGGAGGGGCATGCAGGGCCTCTAGCCACTGCAAATGAACTCCAGACACATGTGCCACCTTATGCATGTGGCTTTACTTGGGTACTAGGGAATCTAACATGGACCCTTTGGCATTGCAGGCAAGCGCCTTAACTGCTCAGCCATCCCTCCAGACCCTAAGCTTTAACAAGATGGAGCACACCCCATCTGGACAAGGATACGAAGCAAGCAGAACACTGCTGGTAGGAATGCAAAATTGTAAAAATTCTTCACACTACACTGGCAGTTTCTAAAAAAGTTAAACATATGCCTACTATAAGGCTTAGCCATTCCAATTTTGTGCTTAACCCAAGAGAAATGGAAGCATATATCTCTGTAGCAATTTGTACACAAATGTTCTCAGCAGTTTTATTTGAGATGGCCATAAGCTGAAAGCAACTCAAATGTCTATTAGTGTGTGAATGGACAAATTGTGACATGTCTATGTAATGGAATACTGCTCAGCAAAGAAGAGGCTAGGGGAGTTAACCCAGGCTAAAGCATGAGTGAATCTTAACTTATGCTGAATGAAAGAAGTAATTCACATCCCATTCAGAAAAGTACATAGTGTGTGATTTTATTTCTATAAAGTTCTAAACACCACAAAGTCATCTACAGCCCCAGAGGCGGACGGAGGTCACTGGCTGACGCGGAGGATGGAGAGGAACGAGAGAAGCTTCTGCAGGGCTAGGAGGAAAATGCCTTCGACCAACAAAACCCCACAGAGTCTACATGAGGAAACCAAAGCCAAGCATGACCCATGAAAGTTCTGAAAACTTCAGCCAATTATGAGGCCAAACACGTCTAGAAAACCAGAAGCAATGCTGGCATGGTGGCACATGCCTTTAATCCCAATACTCAGGAGGAATAGGTAGGGGGACTGCATGAGTTCAAGGCCAGGCCAGCCTGGGTCTACAGAATGAGATCCAGATCAACCTGAACTACAGTGAGATTGGCCTCAAAAAAAAAAAAAAAAAAAAAAAAGAAGAAGAAGAAGAAGAAGAAGAAGCAAGGCGTGGAAAACAAGCTTCTGGCTGTCACTTAATTACCTAGTCAATCGGTTACATCTTAGTTGACTGGCTGGCTACAGGCCCTGCTGCAACCCACCACAGTTTGGCTGCTGTGATTAAAACCTACGTCGGTGTGCCCGCTGGGCCCGGCGTGTACAATAGCAGCTTACAACACCCCCCAGGTGATGAGGTCTTCATTCCCGCGATGGTTACGAGGATTCACAGTTGTCTATGCACGTGTTCGGGCTTACCAAACTGCACATTCTGAATGTGCGCCGCGAACTTTACAACCGTTATTCCTTGGTGAAGCCATCCGTGAGAGAGCGTGATGTATGTGTCTGGATGGCACGGGGCCTGTGTGGAGGTCAGAGGACCCCAAAGTGTCTTTCACCTGGTGTGAGGCAGGGGCTATTGATGTTTTGCTGCTGGGTCCACTCGACTAGCCGCCCCAGGGGCTCTGGGATTCTCCTGACTCCACCTCCCACTGCCCCAAGCACACCGGGGTTGTTACTTCCACGTCTGTCTTCATGTGGGGCGGGAGACCCGACCCCCAGTCAGCAGGTGTGCAGATCAAGAGACTTTAACCCCCCAAGCCATCTCCCCAGCCCAGAAGGCAGTCTTTTAAGAAAAATAAATATAAAAAAAGATTTCCTTTTATTGTAAAACTTGCTTCTTATTGTTTATCACCAAATACCCCTGCGGGAAAAGGGATAGGCTGGGGAGCTGGCCATGGTAAAGGTGTGCTTGCTTGCAAAGCCTGGTGGCCAGGTTCAGTTTCCCAGTATCCACGTAAAGCTAGAGGCACAAGTTGGTGCATGTGTTTGAAGTTCACTTGCAGCAGCATAAGAGGCTCTGGCGCATCCATACGGACTCCGCCCCCCCCCTTGCTCTCAAGTAAATAAAGAAAAATATTTCTTTTATTTTCCACTGTTTTTGTTTTTTGAGGTAGGGTCTCACTCTAGCTCAGGCCAACCTGGAATTCACTATGTAGTCTCAGGGTGGCTTTGAACTCATGACAATCCTCCTACCTCTGCCTCCCAAGTGCTGGGATTAATGGCATGTGCCACCATACCTGGCAGAAAAAAATATTTCTTTTTTTTTTTTTTAATTTTTATTTATTTATTTGAGAGCGACAGACACAGAGAGAAAGACAGATAGAGGGAGAGAGAGAGAATGGGCACGCCAGGGCTTCCAGCCTCTGCAAACGAACTCCAGACGTGTGCGCCCCCTTGTGCATCTGGCTAACGTGGGACCTGGGGAACCGAGCCTCGAACCGGGGTCCTTGGCTTCACAGGCAAGTGCTTAACCACTAAGCCATCTCTCCAGCCCAGAAAAAAATATTTCTTAAAAGAATAAAACCCTAGGGATCTAAGGATAGAACCTATAAACTACCAGCCACAAACTCCAAATTTCTTTAAGTCACATGCTATATCCTAAAAATATATGCATGTAATTTTCTAGTTCATAGGTAATCTGTATTAACTATATGGTACATATTAATCTTACTCATCAGTTAAACTGTATAGCACCCAAAACCCCTTAGACAAATCTTTAAGTAAAACAGTTATAACAAAATATACCTTATTTTCTTTATGGCTTTGCTTACCCTCAACACACAACTTAAAAGAGTATTAAAAACTTCTCAGGGCTGGCGAGATAGCTCAGTGGGTTAAGCACTTGTGGGCAACCATGAGGACCTAAGTTCAGACCCCCCAGAACCCACACAAGACTATATGTGGTAGCAGGCATCTGTAATCCCAGGGCTCCTGCAGGGAGATGAGAGGCAGAGACGGGAGAATTCACATAGAAAAATCTACTGCTATTTCTCTCTTCCCCACTCTTCTCCAAAACTTGTAATGACTTGGAAATTTATCTGTCAAGCGCCACTTTCGTCTTTAAAGGGATCAACACCTAACAATTCCAAATCTTTTTCATTTAATTGTTTGGAAACAAGCAAAAATGAGTAGAGTCCTCATTTATCCAGAAGGGGACATTTTTGGTTCTGATCCAGTGACTACATTGAAAACTCTCTGGCTGTTCCTCTCCATTGGATCATCCAATGCTTCAGGACCGTGATCCAGGCCTCAGTACACAGCAGGGAGGCAATTGCCCCATGAACACCCCCCTCCCCAGCTCTTGACATTGACCCTCCTGCTGCTGACCCTGGAGATGTGGGAAGCTTGTGAAGAGCCTTCAGTGACTGGGTCTGACGGTGGGGGCTCCCCGTTTTATAGTAAATAATTTGTAATTTTATGATGCTTTATACATAGTGGTTTAAAATACATACTTATTTCATTTTCCCTAGAATTAAGAAAGTGATGAATGAATTACCCTTTCCAAATATTTATTTATTGGAGAGAGGGAAAGAATGAGTGGGTGTGCCAGGGCCTCCAGGCACTGCAAACGAACTCTAGATGCATGTGCCACCTTGTGTATCTGGCTTATGTGGGACCTGGGGAATCAAACATAGGTCCTTAGGCTTCACTGGCAAGCACTTTAACCGTTAAGACATCTCTCAAGCCCGGTGAATTAGCTTTTGAATGGCACAGAATTGAACTCACGTAAACAAGTTCAAATCTTTTCAGACTGACCCCTGCTAGCTGGGGCAGGGCTGGCACGCATCAGGGAGGTCCCCAAGGCTTGTGATTTCTGTAGGGCTTTCTATCTTCCCTGCTTCAGACCTTGTAAAATCGCAATGCCATCTGTCATTAGAATATCATGCTGCAAGCAGCATGAAGTAAACTTTAATGTGCAAACAGATTACATGGAGAATTTTGTGGAAATATGGATTCTGACTCAATAGGCCCAAGATTCTACATTTTCGTCAAGTTCCCAGGTGAGGCATCAGTTAGGTAAAAGAATACATCCTGCTGGTCCTGGGCAACACTTAGCAAGGATTTACAGTGCAGGGGCCTCCAAAGCATGTTCGCTGGAGCAAACACCTCAGCAGCACCTGGGGATGTGGGAAAAATGTAAGTTTGGGGATACTACCCCTACCCGATGAACAGAGCTTCCAGGGTGGAGTCCAGCGGCCCATGAACAAGCCTTCCACATGATTCTGGTGAATGCCTATTCAAGAACCACTGTGCAGAGAATGAGGACCAGCTCACGCACCAAGAGAAAACCATGGCTCAAGAAGAAGCCAGTTACAGAGGACTACTTACTTTATTTATTGTATTTTATTTATTTACCAGATGGATGGACAGAGGGAGGGACAGAGAGAATATGAATATGGGCATGCCCAAGCCTCCTGCTGCTGCGAATGAACTCCAGAAGCATGCACTGCTTTATGCCATCGTTTTTAAAAAATTTATCTATATACTATAATTTTAATTTTTTGTTTTTATTTATTTATTCATTTGACAGTGACAGAGAAGGGGGGAATGAATGAGTGCACCAGGGCCTCCAGCCTCTGCAAACGAACTCCAGACGTGTGCGCCCCCTTGTGCATCTGGCTAATGTGGGTCCTGGGGAATCAAGCTTCAAACCAGGGTCCTTAGGCTTCATAGGCAAGCGCTTAACCACTAAGCCATCTCTCCAGCCCATGCCATCTGTCTTTGTGTGGGTACTGGGGAACAAAACCAGGACGAGCAGGTTTTGCAAGCCTTTAACTGCTGAGCCATCTCTCTAGACCCTTGGAAGACTATTTTAAAGCATAATGTGTTTATGTTTATGTCTCATCTTCCATGAGATATCAGTTTTAATTTTTTAAGAAAGAAAATGTAAGCTTAACTATGCAAACATAAAAGCTTTCTTGTTGACAAGGTAATATATATATACAGCAGCATAATCACAAGCTCCATTTTCACATGTTTATAATAAACATGTCACAACCTTATTTTTTAAAACACTCTTCTGCAAACCCTACATTTAAATTAGAACACATAAAACTAAATCTGTTCTTAAACTTTGCAAACCTTAAATAATGTTTGAGAACATTATAAAATGATTAGGAAAGCACATCACAGCCACTGATTTACAGCAGCAAAACACAGCTCTATCAGTTGGGTAAACTATATTAATTAGAATAATACTATTTGTAATGATGTTGGCAAGTTGTTTTCATCCCAAGTTTAATCAACACTTCCACTGATCACCACTGGGGATGAGTTCAACCAGATTATTTTGAGTAGTTTACCATTTACTTACAGATTGTTGCTTTTGTTGTCGTTGTTGTCTTGTTTGAGATAGGGTCTCATGTAGCCAAGGCTGTCCTCAAACTCCATATGTAGTCCAGGATGACCTTGAATCCCTTAACCTCCTGCCTCTACCTCCCAAGTACCAGGACTGCAGGTAAGCATGGCCATACCCAGCTGGATATTTTTAAGAATCGGTATTATTGGCAGCAGATAGATGAGATGCATAAGCAGAGCATGCTGGTGTGTGTCTGTAACTCTGGCCGAGGCAGGGCCAAGGAGAATCAGAGGTTCAAGGCTAATCTGAGATTCATAGCAAATTTGAGGTCAGCATGGACAACATGAGATTTGGTTTCAAACACCACCACCACCACACAGGATTTGTATTTACAATAGTTCAAGAAATTAATAACAGCACACCTGTACACACAGAAAGACCAAGAGATACATGTCAGGAGTGGGCAGCTGGGAGGGATTCATGGAAGGGTGAGCCCAGCTGGAAGATGGTACACGGAGCCCGCATTTGCAGACACACTAGTGAAAAAGTCCAATGCAGACTGGGTTTATGTCCAGTCTCGGGGTGCTCATACAGCCAGTGCACATGCAGGAAGCCTCCATACCGCGCTGAGTCATGGTTACAGAACAGGTGCTGACTCATGGTCCTATAACAGAACAGAGTGGCCATTTTGTATGCTGGACTGGGAAGTCGCCTGCTACCATCTTAGGTCTATGTATTAACATTAGCAATACATCAAGTTGATAAGGTAAGGGGCTAGGGAGGGGTGGAACAAAACAAATGTTTTGCACTCAAGCTCCCCCAGAGGTCACAGCAGCCAGGAAGCAGGGGAAGGGAGAGTCAGAGGCCAAGACACAGCCAAACCCCTGAGGAGCATGACCCTAGTGAGCCTTTCCTCCAGCTCGTCCCCACTCCCAATAGCCCATTCAGCTACGAACTCATGGGTGGACCAACACATCAGCGAGGCTAGAATACTCATGCTCTCACCTCTCAATAGCATTACCAGATGGGAATCACATTTCCACCCATGAATCTCTATGGGTCATCCCCGAATCCAGCCACAGCAGTTTTCAAGACGTAACGCTAGCTCCTACTTAACGGGCCACAGGACATTGTGACCATGCTTTCCTGTGCATTGGGAAAATGAAAACTTCCTATGACTGACTTTATTGCAATCTTCTCTTTGTGGCAGTGGTCCGGAACCAAACCACAGCGTTTCTAAGGTATGTCTGTACTTAATGCTTTCTCTCTGCTGGGGGAAAAATAATCTCACTTTTAAGGTGTCTCCTTGAAGCTACTTTTTTTGTTGTTTTATTTTTTTGAGGTAAGGTCTTGCTCTAGCCCAAGCTGACTTGGAATTAGTGTCAGGGGTCTCAAACGCACAGTGATCGTCCTACCTCAGCCTCCCTCGTACCAGGATTAAGGTGTGCATCATCATGCCCTGTGAAACTTTACTTTTTAGCCCTTAAACAGGAAGGTTTATTCTAGTAGTCATAATCAAGGGCTCTCTGAATCTACTTTTAACAGGCCTCTGCTCCAGATTCTTCTAGAAGAAACAAAAGTCTTCCAACCTATTTCCCTACAGCAAACCATCCTTGCAGCAAAGAACAGACTGAGAGAAAGGCGTCACTCATTCGCTAGACAAGTAAAATTTCACTATACGTTAGAATCTTCTGGGCGTTTTCTACAACCCCTACCCTCTGCACAGATCCCAGACCAATTACCAGAACTTCCAAGTGGTATGTACCACAAGACGTCACACCTTCTCAGGCTCCCGAGGTGATTTCAATGTGTACCCAACTTTGAGAACCTCAAAAAGACAGCAACGATTACTGACCCCCACAGTGATACCACCCAGTCCACTCTACCCAAGGCTCCAGTCAGCCCAGTCTTACTCCACCCTTCTTATATCATGCAGAGCATCGCAGGGGGATACGTTACCATCCACATCCCAGAATCTGCTCATCTAAAACAGCTATCCCAATTGGGGATATACTTTTTTTTTTTTTTTTTTGCAATGTTCTTCTCTTTCCCACTGAAGCGTAACCTACAAAGAACAGATGAATTACACTCAAGCAGCGGCTGGGGAGGGGGCAGGATGGTCCTTTCACCTTTGCAGTTTTACCACTCCATTCCTTTACTCTGGCTCAACATGCCTCATGTCTTAAGTGCGGTCCAGTTGCCTCCTGTTTTGTAATTGTTTGTTTGGTTGGTTTTGGTTTTTCTGAGGTAGGGTCTCACTCTAGCTCAGGCTTACCTAGAATTCACTCTGTACTCTCAGGGTGGCCTTGAACTCATGGTGATCCTCCTACCTCTGCCTCCCGAGTCTTGGGATTAAAGACGTGTGCCACCACGCCTGACAACTGTTTTGTTTTTAATAGTAAGGTGAGACTTCAGCTAGAAATCCACTCTAAAAGAAAATCTTCAAAAAATAGCCATATAAGAACAGAGCTATATATATGTGTATATGTATACATATGCATATATATGTGTGTGTACATATGTATACATGTATACATATGCATATACATACATACATACATACATATATATATATATGATGAACAGCTATGGTAGTGCAAACTGCCCCTCCCAAGCCACAAAATGCGGAATCCTGGCATTTTCCATGACTATTTCTTGGCACACTGAACCTAAGCCAAGACATGGACAACATGTGATTTTAATTATTTTTCCTGAGCCTCCTGACATTGCAAGCAGCGACACCTTCATGGTAAGACACCCTTCTTGGTGGGTAGATAACACAGGCTCTGTCACTCGCTGCATTAATGGCCCAGACAAGATGCACTGAGTGAGCTTTTTGCCACAGAAGTCTTATTACCTCACCCTTGGTCATGATGCCTGCATGTGAACTTCAAGAATGTTTTCCAGATTGTCTGTTGACCAGTACAGCTTGCTGAGATTGCCAAGTCCTCTTCCCTGCCATTGTCCGCTCGGCTGGGTTGCAGCTCCTCTCAGCAAGCCAGCCCCCTTCGAGCCCTTCCCTGCTGTAATCCCTCTCACTGTAGCTTCTTCAGGCTTCCTTTTACTCTGCTCATAATGTGGGTCTTCAAAGGAACTCCCAAAAAGGATGGGGTTGGAGGCACAATGGATTTTCTGTTAACTTTGAAAGAAGACTCATGTAGATGCCCACAGAAACATATGCTGCCTGTAACACTCTCTTAGCCCCAAAGAATTAAAGCCATATGCCCTAGTTTATAAATCCAGTTCTGCTTAATGACAAAGGGCCACATCATCAAAGATGAAGATTACATAGTTGCAAATATCAGCACTGTTGTTCTTGAGTCTTCCCAATACATAATTTTTTTGTTTGTTTGTTTGTTTTCTTTGAGGTAGGCTCTCACTCTAGCCTAGGCTGACCAGGTACATAAACATTTTTGGCTAAGGTCCCTGGGGACAAAAGGCAGACACCAGACAGGTGAGAAGTAAACAGGCAGATGCCAACACCTGCCAGGATCATCACAGAATTACATAACAGCCAAGAGGATCAGGTCGCAGGACCAGATTGACCATGGTTCAGGTGCCGGCTCTGTTTCCTCAGGTCTGCTATTCAGCCTCTATGACTACCAAAATTAAGAAAATACAAGAGGCAATGATAACTTTTGTGGGCTATTGTGAGGATTAAAGTACTTAGATGGTTGTGAGCAGTACATGAATATTAGTTACTATAATTGTTTTTATTCATTTTACTTTAAAGTATTTTTTACTTATTTGCAAAGGGGTGGGAAAGAGAGGGAGAGAGAGAATGGGTACACCAGCACCTCCTGCCACTTCAAATGAACTCCAGAAACATGTGCCACTTTGTGCACCTGGTTTTGCATGGGTATTGAGGAAATCAAACCCGGGCTGTCAGGCTTTGCAAGCAAGTGCCTTTAACCACTGAACCATCTTTCCAGCCCCATTTTTATTCATTTATTTTCAAAGTTTTATTTATTTTTTTATTTATGCATCTGAGAGAGAGACAGAGACAGAGAGAATGGTGCATCAAGGCTTCCAGCCACTGCAAATGAACTCCAGATGCATGTGCCACCTGTGCATCTGGTTTACTTGGGTCCTGGAGAATTGAACCCGGGTCCTTTGGCTTTGCAGGCAAATGCCTTAGCTGCTAAGCCATCCCTCCAGTTCTCCCTGGAATTTATTTTTTTTATTGTTTTGAGATGTGGTCTTGTCATGTAGTCCAAGCTAGTCTTGAACTCCTGGAATCAAGCCATCCTCTGCCTGAGCCTGCTGAGTAGTGGGAATCGCAGGCATGCACCACCTTGCCTGGCTCCACGGCAATTTTTTAAACATTTTATTTATCTATTTTATTTATTTATTTGAGACAGAGAGAAAGACAGAGAGACAGAGAGAGATACAGAGAGTGAGAATGGGTGTGCCAGGGCCTCTAGCCACTGTAAACAAACTCCAGACACATGTGCCACCTTGTTCATCTGGCTTATGTGGGGCCTGGAGAATCAACCCTGGGTCCTTAGGCTTTGCAGGCATATGCCTTAACTGCTAAGCCATCTCTTCAGCCTCCTCCATGGCATTTTAAAATATTAATTTTTTTCATTTTTATTTATTTATTTGAGAGTAACAGAGAGAGAAAGAGGCAGAGAGATTGAAAGAGAGAGAGAGTGAGAGAGAATGGGCACACCAGGGCTTCCAGCCACTGCAAACGAACTCCAGACGCATGCGCCCCCTTGTGCATCTGGCTAACGTGGGTCCTGGAGAACCAAGTCTCGAACCGGGGTCCTTAGGCTTCACAGGCAAGTGCTTAACCGCTAAGCCATCTCTCCAGCCCCCTCCATGGCATTTTAAAGAGGCAGTGCAACCCAAACAAGCCCATGAAGGAATGAAGCTTGTGTTTGTCTTATAGGTGAGCAGCGTGAGGTCCATAGAGATTAACCAGTTTCCTTCCACACTTAATCCTTCTGAAATGCAAGAATGACTACTGTCTTCCCAGTCTGATACTCTCCTGTGGCTCCCATGACCAGGAAATTACAAAGCACAGCATGATCCCTTGGTGCTATTTTTATTTCTTCTCCAATTCAACTCAGAGTTGATCCCATCACTGAGTCTCGAGTCACTCAAGCCTTGGGCTTGATTCTTCCTCCTCTAGTGGCATTCCTTGGATGATGTTTGTTGACACGTCTGACCCCACACTCTAAGTGGCAAGTTCTGTAAGCACAGGGACAGTGTCCTATTCATCTTTGTACAACCACCATCCAGTCTACCCATGGATGCACGGTGCATTTCATAAAATCCTGGGTAGATGGACAAGTGGGTGGGTGGATGGACCACAGCTATCAAACAAGCAAACAGAGCAAAAGAAGACTACATGCCTTCAATCTTTAAAAAAAATTGGGGGGGGGACCTTTTTCTTTTTTTTTCTTTTTATTTATTTATTTATTTTTAATTTTTTTTTTTAAATTTATTTGAGAGCGACAGACACAGAGAGAAAGACAGATAGAGGGAGAGAGAGAGAATGGGCGCGCCAGGGCTTCCAGCCTCTGCAAACGAACTCCAGACGCGTGCGCCCCCTTGTGCATCTGGCTAACGTGGGACCTGGGGAACCGAGCCTCGAACCGGGGTCCTTAGGCTTCACAGGCAAGCGCTTAACCGCTAAGCCATCTCTCCAGCCCAAGGGGGGGCCTTTTTCGAAGTAGAGTCTAGGCCAGGCTGACTTGGCACTCTCTGTGTAGTCCCAGTGATCTTCCTACCTCTGCCTCCCAAGTGCTGGGATTAAAGGTGGGCACCTGTACACCTGGCTATCTGCCACCTTCTTATTTAACCAGTGCTCTGTGTTCCTCCCGGGCCCTTGCTGAGGTGTAGTAGCACCTCAGAAAACTAGTCAACCAGTCTCTGGATGTAGAATGGGCCATACAGCCTTCAGCCACGTGTTTAAAACAAACAACAAAAACAAAAGTGTCGGCATCAGTCTTTCCCTAGCCCAGGCTGACCTGGAATTCACTGTGTAGTCTCAGGGTGGCCTCAAACTCACAGCCATCCTCCTACCTCTGCCTCCCAAGTGCTGGGAATAAAGGCATGCACCACCAGGCCCAGCTCAGGGCTTATTCATGTATGTATATGTGTGTGTATGTGTATGGACATGCCAGAGTCTCTTGCCACTGCTAAAATGTCAGATGCATGTGCCAGTTTGTGTCAAGCTGTACGTGGGTGGCTGGGGAATCAAACCTGGGCCACCAGACTTTACAAGCAAGTGCCTTTAACTGTCGAGTCATCTCCCCAACCCAAACTGCTTGCTTTGGTTTGGTTTGGTTTTGAGGCAGGGTTGCACTGTAGCCAGGCTGATGTGGAGTTCACTGCATAGCCCAGGCTGGCTTCACATTAGGCGATCTCCCCCCCTAGCCTCCTTAGTGCTGGCTTTAAAATCAAGTTGCTTTCATGCCTGGCTTGGGAGTTTGTATTTAATACTAGACTCTAAGATACCTGCCTGGGGAAAAGAGAAGAATCTATTAGATCCTCCTGTCAACTTCCTGAATGAAAAGTTCCTTAATCTAAAACTGTCACCATAGTACCTATAATTAGATAACAATAACAATAATAATAATACCATATAGCACATTTTATTACCATCCTTTCTTTGGATGCTTTCAGTTGGAACAGAAAACTCAATTACTAATTAAATTAGACAACGGGAGGTATCATTTTCCAAATGGAACCCTAGTAACATGAATGGGTTATTGCAGCTTATCCATTTTCTCATGCTTGCCCTGAGAGGGGGTCATTGACTGGCTAGCGTTGAGCCAGAACAGGTTTGCCCAACACACTTGCCCTTTCCCGCAACATGCAGTTCGTTTCTGCACCGCGTAAGCGTTTGGTGTACACACCAGGTGCTCAGCTTTCCCCGCTAAGAGCTCCATGAACCCGGGGAGGAGGAGAAACGCACAGAGGGTAAGAGACTTGGTCATGATCTGTACTGAGAAATTAAGAGCTTAAGGGAGAAACAAAATAAGGGGAATCACCATTATCTCTCTCTTTTTTTTCTTGGCAATTTAGATTTTATTATAGAGTATTATAAAATGTGTTATAAAGAGAAGACAAGAAGGCAGGGCTCCTGTGAGCAGAAGAGGTCACAGGCGGGTCTTCCCGAATCACAATTCTTGCTTCAGAAGACTTTAGGGAAAAAAAAATTAGAAAGTTTAAAGTCGAGGCTGGACATGTTGGCTCATGCCTATAATGCCCTGGAAGCCTGAGCGAGGAGGACTGCCAAGAGTTCAAGGTCTGGGTTACACAGTGAGTTCCAGGGCAGTCTGGGTGAGAGTGAGACCCGGCTGCAGACAAATCAGACGAGGGGGTCAGTGAGGCAGGAGGCAGCTGTCTTTGTGGGCCTAATCAGAATCCATTTCTTTTCCTTTATTAAATCTCCCTCTCTCTGTACATGCCTGTGGAGGTCAGAGGACACCCTTGGGTGTCGGCCCTTTGCTTTCCACCTTGTGTGAGCACAGGGTCCTTGTTGTTTCATACACCAGGCTGGCTAGTCCATGAGCCTCTGAGGACTCTCCTGTCTCCACCTCGCGCCTGGTCAAAGAAGCGCTGGGCTACAGACACACCCTGCCACGCCCGGACCTGCACACAGCAAGGGCTTTACTCACTGAGCCATCTCCCAGCCCGCCAGTCTTTCCGCGTAAAAAAAGAAAAGAGGGCTGGAGAGATGGCTTAGCGGTTAAGCGCTTGCCTGTGAAGCCTAAGGACCCCGGTTCGAGGCTCGGTTCCCTAGGTCCCACGTTAGCCAGATGCACAAGGGGGCGCACGCGTCTGGAGTTCGTTTCCAGTGGCTGGAGGCCCTGGCACGCCCATTGTCTCTCTCCCTCTATCTGTCTTTCTCCCTGTGTCTGTCGCTCTCAAATAAATAAATAAATAAAATGAACAACAAAAAAAAAAGAGTTGTATAGTACATCCATTAAATTCTTCACTTGAGTTTCAGTTGAAGCCTTATTCAAAAAGTACTTTCAAAAACATTTTTAGTAGCATGGTGGTGTGGAGAGAGAACGAGAATGCGTGCACCAGGGCCTCTTGCTACTGCAGACGGCCTCCAGACACATGCACTACTTTGTGTATCTGGCTTTACATGGGTACTGGGGAATCAAACCAGAGCCTTCAGGCTTTGCAAGCAAGTGCCTTTAACTGCTGAGCCATCTCTCCCGTCCTTTGAAACAATACTTTTTTTTTTTTTAATGTTGCAGATACAAACCTTAGGACATGCTAGGCAACCACTCAATGCCTAAGCTACATTCCCAGTGCTCCAAAGAGTACTTTTAAACGTATTAGGACAGAAAAACCATTTTTGTGGTCAAACAGAAATTTGGGAAAAATAAACTTTTAAACTTTTTTTTTGTGTGTGGGTTTTCAAGGTAAGGTCTCACTCTAGCTCAGGCTGATCTGAATTTACTATGTAATCTCAGGGTGGCCTCGAACTCATGGTGATCCTCCTACTCTGCCTCCCCGAGTGCTGGGACTAAAGGCATGTGTCACCACACCTAGCAACTTTTAAACTCATAAGAATTATAATAAAATTTAAATAAAAAAGGCCTTTTTAAATGCATGTTAAGAGACACCCCAGACATCTTAATATGTTACGGTGAGCCTGGAGGGTATAGAATGTGTACCTTTGATAAAATTCATCTAATACAGGACTTTGTTTGCCTTTAGAAGAATTTTCCTGGCTAGTATTCTGCAGAGTACACAAAGAAAATACTGATCTAGTGGAAATAATACCTAAGTCATTTCCTACCTTCTTATTTTGGGGACCTGGTCACCGTTTAAAAGGTGGGGATTTCTGTAGTGGAGAGATGCAGAGTAGTGCACGCCACGGCGCTGAGACTTCACGTCACCCAAACACACTCTGAGACCCTGACGTCGCCTCCCTGCTGCGGCCTTGGCTTTAAGCGGTATAAAGGGCTCGGTTTCAGTCGTCAAGTCAGTGAAAGGGGTGTGATGGCAACACCTGCCTCTAGAGGGGCTGGGAGTATTTTTGAGAGAGAGGAACCAAATCATCCCCGCGGCCCCTTGGCCTGAGGCACTGCGGTGCCTGGAGAAGCACCTTAAGGCTGCCCCATTGCAGCTGCACATTCTTATCACAAAACAGGAAATACATTCAACTTGGCCACATAGGGGAAGAAAAAGGAACACGCCAAAAATGGAAGAAAGGTCGGAAGAAAGCTCTTGTTGCAAGGAAATGAGTTTAATATGAAATTACAGAAGCGGTGCCCTGGGCTGTTTGTACGCTCCTATGAAATCTGATACCCAAATATCCCAATGTGACAGCAGAAGAAAGAAAATGCGAAGAACAGCAGAACGCACTGAGCTGCTTCCTCGCTCCACCCTTTTCTACTCAGTGTGTGAGGCATGAGAATAGAATACAATGCTATATCCACGTTAAATATGTGATATGCTTAGGAGCTAGGAGATTTCTGAGCAATGAAACCCAAGAAGGGGGCTGGGGAGCTGGCTCAGAGGATAAGGGCGCTTGCTTATAAAGCCAGCTGACCAATTCCCCAGCCACTCATGAAGAGCCAGATGGGCATTCATTTGTAGCAGCAAGAGACCCAGCTGTACCACCCCACACATATATGTGCAAAGAAAGAAATATTTGAAAATAAAAGGAAGGAGGACCACTGTGAGTTCGAGGCCAGCCTAAGACTACATAGTGAATTCCAGGTTAGTTTGGGTTAGAGTGAGACCTGCCCTCTAAATAAATAAATAAATAAATAGAACCACCTGTGGATAATAGAAAGGCAAAAGGAAGTGAGTGTAGGGCATGTGGCTAGACCAAAACCTACAAACAGATGCCATACCAGCCAAGTTTCTAACTTTCTACCACTGCCTTCTAAAATCTCTGCTTAGTACAGATCTAAAATTGAAGCAAATTCTCACATTAGTGTTTTACAGTACATATTTAAAATCTAGCATATATTTGGGAACCTAAGACAATCAGTTAGGGGAAAAAACAAAAACCAGAATAAGCTATGTGACTCCAGAAATCAAATTTGGTTAGGTCAGCATGTCCACGCACTATTGTTCACGCAGTCTGTGTGGAAGATTAGTCCACCTAAGTCAGTCAGATGGGATCTTGGCAAAAATAGTGTGTTTCAATAGTAAGTGGGAAGTGTCTAGTAAGTGTTTGCAATGCAAAGGAACTTAATGAACAGATTAAGCAACAAATCAGCAAGCAAAGTGGCCTGGTCAGTGTCTCAGAATTGGAAAAACAAGTCCCCAAGGTATGGCACATTGACAGGCTGACTACTTTGGACTAAGGATACAGGAAAGGTCTCAGAACAAAGTCTCTTCTCTCCTTTCTTTTTCCAGCTGCCCTTCTTCCTCTAAGCTAGGACAAAGACACTAGAATTCCTCTTCCTCAACGTGTACTCACAGAATTCAGAATCCAGGGCTGGAGAGATGGCACTTGCCTGCAAAGCCAAAGGGCCCAGGCTCGATTCCCCTGGACCCACGTAGGCCAGATGCACAAGGTGATGCAACGTGTTTGGAGTTTGTTTGCAGTGGCTGGAGGTCCTGGTGTGCCCATTCTCCCTGCCCACCCCCCCGCCGTTCTCTCTCAAGTAAATAAATAAATAGATAGATAAATAAATAAATAAATATTTTTAAAAAGAATGAAATCAGAATCCCTTCCCACCTCAAAGCCAGCCATAAAACCTAGAAATATCACCCTAGCCTTCGCCTAGTTTTTAGCGTAGTAGCTGGCCATAAAAAAAGTCTCCGGCCTACGCTGTTTGATAGTTCCATAGTTGACCCACATTCCAGAAGGGACCTGCCCTATACAGGATCAGGAGAGAGGGATGCAGCAGAAGCCAAGAGGAACCTGGACCAACAGGCCCTCCTGGGTTCCCCTCCCATTAGGCCACACCGCTCTTCTAATCACATGTCTACCTGGCTGTCCATGCTTCGTCATTTCACAGCATACAAAGTTTGGGGGCTGGGGTGATGGCAGGCCTGACAACCACAGTTTAGATGCCCAGAGCCCACAGAAGGAGCCTAGAGGGATGAGAGGCAGAGTTGGGAGAACCCCGAAGCTTGAGGACCAGCTAGTCCCGGGTCCACAGCAGCAAAGAGAGACCCTGTGTCAACCAGATGGAGTGTGAGGACCAACAGCCTAAGGTTTTCTTCTGGCCTCCACAGACTTCACACACACACACACACACACACACACACACACACACACGGATTTGTACGCACTGGTGCAATGCTCACCACCTTGGCTCACCAGCCAGGTGTCTGTTGTGATAGGACTCACTTTCAGAGCTCTCAACGTATCCAGCACATTTTCTGCTAGCCGTAAGAATGCAGGTGTTCCAGCTAACAGCTGCCCTGCAGCAGATACACTGTGTTATCTAATGATCGCTAAGCTCCTGGGTTCACTTTCCATCTTATCACAGTTTTCTTACTTCATTGCTGGGCTATGGAGTTCTCCCACCTTTAAAATACAACGTTGTGGGAGTAAAGGTCTAGTTTGTTCCCATCACCCAGGCCAGTGTTGGATGTAGCAGAGGGACCCAAGTTGGGGAAGCAGGTTCCTCTCCACCCCCAGTGCATCCCTATTCTGCCACCTGTGACTTATTTGCCTGTCCCTGAGCAGACCTACTTACTTACATGAAGCGGAGGGCTTGAACTCCATGCTCTATGATTCCCCTGCGCGGTTAACATTCAAACGTTGCTGGGGAAAATATGACCCAAAATACACGAATTCTCACAACTAATAAAGTTCAGGATGACGGAACAAGACAAGTACTTTCTGAAGTTATTTTACCAAGTTAGTCAAGCTTCGTCAATTAACTAATTTCTCTTTCAAATCACAAGCCACACTTTTCTGCATTGGACCCTTATAACAAATGAATTTAATAAAGGTTGTCACTATTCCTTCTCTCTGAAAGGCAGAACCTTCTCCTCTCCTATCCTCTCCTCTCCTCTCCTCTCCTTTTTCCTCCCCTCCCCTCCTCTCTTCTCCTTTCCCTTCTCCTCCTTTCCCCTCCTCTCCAGAGATTTTCTGAATCCTGTTTACAAGGTTTATAATCTGAAATGCAAGTGTCATTTCATTAAGTGGCATTCTGCGGGGGTTTTGAGCTTTCTTGCCACCAATGGGTTAATGTGCCTGAGCACATTCCTTTGTTTTTCAAAGGGGCAAAGAGACACATTTAGCTGATACAGTCCATTATTCAAATTGCATTTCTGCAGTGGTAAATAACTCCAGCCACCTTACAGGGGTCTTAGCATTATCTTGCCCTGCTACAACCCAAAGCTATTACATTAAGAGCAGAAGCAAAACAATAGAGCTGACAGCAATGCAAACTCCCCCGTAGATGGAAACCATCAATCCAGTTGTTGGAAGTATTTAGCTACAAAAGGAGAGAAGACACTGTCTGGTTGAAGGATAAGAGGAAGGCATCCGCAGGCACTTTTCAATCAGAGCTAGAGCAGATACCTTGAAGAAAAAACAGCCTCCTCAGCCAGGGAAGTCTGGTAAGATGGCTTCAGGACAGCACAAAGCCGTAAGAACACCTGCCGGGGGTGGGGGGTGGGGTGGGGGGGGGTGAAAGTCTGGGGCAGTTGAGGCTGCTCTGATGTTTCCCACAGTGAGCTTGGATGCTCAGGGGTAGCATCCATTCCCTGATGGACTGTGTGGAGGAGAACTGAAACGATGAACTTCCTTAGGAACCAAGGAGACATAGCACAGCTCTCTTTAGCTTCAGTAGTGCTAATATGAATAAGCCTTTAGTCTCTAGGTGGAAGTCAGTGAAATGAGAACTAGGTTTGAGAAGCCAGAAGCTGGGCTCTTAAAACAATACGAAACAAACCAAAACAATAATAAATAAATAAATAAATAAAACTCGACTATTCTTTATGGTCAAACTCCAGCTCTGGTTCTCTGGGCTAGAATAGTCGTGTTAATAGATTCTGCCTCGACTAAAAAGGGAGCCAGTGGCAGAAAATCTATTCCTCCAGCAAGGTTGCCGGGCAACCAGCAAGCTTTTGGCATGTGGCTGATGTCTCCAGGCAGCCTGGACTACACGAAGCAAGCTCTTCCATCACTTACCAGTAACTTGATTTTGATGGATTAAGCCCGAATCAAAATGTACTGGAACTTGCTCACCCCCAAACTCAGGAATCAGAGAGAGGCAGAAACTCTCCCAACACCCACCCAGCTAAGACTAAGTTATCAGACGCACTTGGGCTCTCTGACGTCCCTTCTGTAAGGGCGAGAACTCTCCTGTGGTGTCTGCTACGCCGCGATTTTAAGATCAGAATATCCTGACACGATGATGAAGAAGAGCCCTGCAAAGCATCTTGGGAAGTGGGGAGAGCTGGCTCAGTTGGTAACACGCTTGCTTGGTCAAGCATGAGGTCCTGAGTTCAAGACCCCAGCACTGAGGTACATGCCATGTGTGGTGTTTGGATCCTATAATCCCAGTTCTGGGGATATGGAAATGGGAAGATCCCTGGAGCTTGCTGGCTAGCTAGTCTAGCAGAATTGATGAGCTTCTGATTCAGTGAAAGACCCTGTCTCAAAAAAAAAAAAAAGGTAGAGAGCAATGAGCAATTGAGGAAGACAACTCCACATGTAAGTGCACATATACATGAACATGTTTGCACACACATATACCACACAACACACATCTGTAATTCCAGCATTCAGGAGGCAGAGGCAGGAAGATTAATGTGAGTCTGAGTTCCTCCAGAGACATATAACAAGACTTTGTCCCCACCACCCTGCAAAAATGAAATAAATAAATAAAAACAAAGAGAAGAAAATGGGGGAGGGGAATGTTAATGTTATAAAGACAGAGTTTTGGGACTTGGGGATGAAACTTGGTAGTAAAGCACTTGCTGAATGCAGAAGCTGTGAGTACCATCTCTAGTACCAAGACACACATAAATACGGGGCCTCGATATCGAAGGAGTTCTGGATTCAAGCCCATCTCTATGCTTGATACTGTTTGAGTTGCTCTTTTTCAATATTTTATTTTTATTTATTTATTTGAGAGAGAGGGAGATACAGAAATAGGAAGGGAGACAGAGAGAAAGAGAGAGAGAGAGAATGGGTATGCCAGGGCCTCCAGTCACTGCAAACAAACTCTAGATGCATGCGCCCCCTTGTGCATCTGGCTTACATGGGTCCTGGTGGGTCGAACCGGAGTCCTTTGGCTTTGCAGGCAAGTGCCTTAACCGCTAGGCCATCCCTCCAGCCCCGCTCTTTTCTTTTTCCAGTGGGGGTGGAATCCAGAACCTTCTATGCTAGCATGTGGTGGTTTGAATGTACAGTGCACCCCTTAGAGCCTCTTACCTAATCCCCAGCTGGTGGTTCTGCCTGGGAAGTTTGTGTGATTTCTGGGAGTTGGAGTCTCGCTGGAGGAGGTGTGGCTAGCGGAAAGCCTTGGGTTTTCATGTCCAGCTCTGCTTCCTAATGCTAGTGAGCTCACTCCCACTACCTCTTCCCTGCTGCTGTGGAGATGTGACACGCAGATGTCTGCTCCTGCCGCCTTGACAAAACCTCCCCTCAAAACTGCAAGCTGGAAATAAACCACTTGCTTCCAAAGCCCCCCCCGGGGGGGGGTTGTCCTAGCAATGAGAAGGTAAGTGTAGCAGTAGGCAAGGGCTCTATCACTGATCCCCATCCCTGCCTCTGAGCTGTTCTCCTTAGCAACAGCAGCATCTCTGGCAAACAGCAGAGAACAATGTGAGTCAATAAGCAGCGAGTGCTTACTCAGGGCTCTTAGGAGGAGCTCTAGAGACATTTACGATTTTGGGCCAAGCCTTCCTGGTATTAGCATATAAGGTAGCTGCTCCTCGTCAACCAAATTCTCTCTCTCTCTCTCTCGTGTGTGCGTGTGTGTGTGTGTGTGTGTGTGTACATATGTAGCCACATGTGTGTAGAGGCCAAATGTCAATGTCAGGTTTCTTCCTCAATCATGCTCCATTTTCTTTTCTCAGACAGAGTCTCTCAGTGAACCCAGAGCTCACCAATTCATCTAGACTAGCTGCCAGCAAGCCCCAGGAGTCTCCTGCCTGCCTCTCCAGCACTGGGCTGACAGGCATAGGCTGCCACGTGGGTACTGGAGATCTAGCTCCAGTCCTTGCGTTTGCACGGCAAGCACTTTACTGACTGAACCATCTCCCTAGCGCCTTACCAAACAAGTTCTCTCCCAAAAGTTTAGTTTGGCATTTACTTTGATCATTTGTGAAAACTGCCTCTAAAATATATTGACCCTCCTGAATGAGCCTGGTGTGGCTGATAGCTCAATGTCACACCTGTCCTTCTACAGGACCCTGTATAATATATACAGGCCTGTACGCCAGGGCCCAGGTACCTGGGTCCCATAAGACATACTCTTGCTTGTTCTCTTGAAGAAGAGCTTCCTTTGCAGCACACGTAATGCCTCGGCGCCTTCAGTAACAGCCCCTTCAGGAGACCGCACACACCTACATTGACAGAGCTCTTCCTCTTCTCGTGCAGACCCAAACCTGGGACCATTAGTAGGTACGGAGCCACAGATGAGAGCTCGAGAGCAGACAAGTGATTCTGCCCACACATCTCCCAGGGGTGCCAAATGAAACCAGACTGCTCCTGCTGGCTTCTCCAACAGGATGTTCATGAGTTTAGGAGAAACACTTTGCATGGTCCGGCCATCACATGTCCTGTCCGTGGCCTTGCCCACCTCTCACCCGTTACGGATCCAGTATGCCTCCAGTCAGCTTCCATGTTTCTCGCAACACATTAAAATGCACCGCAGGAGCTAAGAGCAGCCTTCTCTGAAGCCATTATGATGATAAAATGCAACTTGATAGAAATTGATGTATTATTATTGCTCACTAACAAGACATACACCTTCAGGAAGCAAACAGTTGTTAGTACTAATATGAACAAGAGACTCAATGGGTATTCCCATGAGCTTATAAAGGTGGCTGAGTTGGTGCCTGGCACTGCCAGCCTCCATTAAGACCAATGCTTGTCCACCCTTTGAGGTGTAGTCCAAAGGCCACTCCAGAAACCTTCTGCTATGTCTCCTTCCTGAATAATCGCTCTGTTACCTGTCGATTCCCCTCTGCACACAACATTTTCTACTTTATTTTTTTTAAATTTAATTTATTTTATTATTTATTTGAGAGCTGGAAAGAGGCAGAAAAAGAAAGAGAGAGAGGGCTGGAGAGATGGCTTAGTGGTTAAGCACTTGCCTGTGAAGCCTAAGAACCCCAGTTCGAGGCTCGGTTCCCCAGGTCCCACGTTAGCCAGATGCACAAGCCCTGGCGCGCCCATTCTCTCTCTCTCTCCCTTCTCTCTGTCTTTCTCTCTGTGTCTGTTGCTCTCAAATAAATAAATAATTAATTAAAAAATATATTTAAAAAAAGAAAGAGAGAGAATGGGCACGCTAGGGATTCCAGCCACTGCAAATGAACTCCAGACGCATGTGCCACCTTGTGCATCTGGCTTATGTGGGTCCTGGGGAATCAAACCAAGGTCCTTTGGCTTTGCAGTCAAGCGCCTTAACTGCTAAGCCATCTCTCCAGCCCCTTAAAATACTTTTTTTTTTTTTAGGTAGAAAAAGCAATATTAATTCATTGTATGATATTTGCCCTTATTATATATAGATTTATTGTATAACTTTTGCCCTTATTATATACAGATGCCCTTATTTTATATTTATATTATATATATAGTCAGATTATATAGATGTCCTTATATATAGATATATAATGTGTATATACATATATACATATGTATGCCTGTTGCAGTCAGGTTTGCATTGCTGGTAGAAATCACCCAACCAAGAGCAGCTTGTGGGAAAAAAAGAGGCTTATTTTGGCTTATAGACTCTTGGGGAAACTCCATGATGGCAGGGGAAAACGATGGCATGAGCAGAGGGTGGACATCACCCCCTGGCCAACATAAGGTAGACAATAGCAACAGGGGAGTGTGCCAAACACTGGCATGGGGAAATTGGCTATAACACTCATAAGCCTGCCTCCAACAAACACTCCCTCCAGGAGGTGTTAATTCCCCAATCTCTATCAGCTGGGAACCTACATTCAGAACACCTGAGTTTATGGGGGACACCTGAATCAAACCACCACAATACCCATACATATATCAACTGTCAATTGTCAATTGTAAGCCAAATGAATGTTCTCTTTGCTTGATGAGTTTGCAGATAGAGTCTTTCAGTTTTAATAATAGCATCCCATTCATTTTCTACTGGGAGCTCATCACTATTCACAATTAATTCATTATTTCATAGTGTATTTGTCTCCCTAGAAGACCCTGAGATCTCCAAGGGTAGAATTTATTTCAGTCTACATTCTACTATATCCCCACTGCCTAGCACCAACCCTGATATGGATCACCAGCCAGTAAATATTTGTTAATGATCATTGCTGAATTTAATTGATTAATGAATTGATGCCCGATGGAAGTTCGGGCTTGTTTGAGGGATTTTCACAACGTGGCTGGAGATGTAGCACCAGGCTACTGATCCTGAGCTTCTCTAAATGTGCTTCAGTTCAGAGAAATAGCCACCCATCAGAACCCTGGGGCACACTAGACAGACGGACACCCATCAGAACACTTGGGCATGCTAGATAGACAGACACACGTCGGAACCCTGGGGCACGCTAGACAGACGGACACCCATCAGAACACTGGGGTAAGCTCAGGAGCTGGGAGCCAGCCTGTATTTCTAGGACAGGAGGCAGGAGAAGAAGGAACTGGCGAAGAGAAGAGAAACTATTTTCTTAGCCTGACATTCTAAATCAGACGTCCCTGTATTCAGACAGTCACGACAGAACATTTGAGTTGAAGTCAAACATACGTGTGTCGGTTTGGTAATTGTTTGGTTTGGTTTTGAGACTGTGTCTCATGTCGCCCAGGCCACACTTGAACCCCGGATCCTTAGGCTTCCAGCTCCCACGTTCTTGGATTATAGGTATGCACCACCACGCCTGGCCCCTATAGATGTGTTTTAAAATATAAGTTTGGGACCAGAAGCACTCTTATTCACGTGAAGTAAAAATCCTCCCCTGCCGAAGCTAATTCTCAAGGGTGCACATTTTCTTCTACCCTTAGGCCCTGTCCTACATACCTAAGGTTTTCTCCTACTATATTCCAAATAATTTCCTTATTATCCCTCACATATATATATTTATACTTGGCAAAATATATGTTCTGATTCTTTATTCATAAAAAGCACTGTAAATACAATGCAAGTACACAATCAGGGTCTCTCTATATATGGTTATAAAGATGTGTGCAAATCATTACAGCATTATTTGTTTATTTACTCTCTTACTGGTATAGCAGGATAATAAAGATAAAGAAAATCAAAGCAGTAGATAATTTTTAAAATTATTCATATTTGACTCTAAGACACCAAGTTTATTTAAACACTAGACTCACTTCCCTTCTGTTCTTAATTCTATTTAGCCTAGGCTATTAAGACTAATTTATGTTTCAAAGGCATGCGCTAGCTGATCACAGGGGATAATGTATGTAAAAGAATTCTGTAATTAAAAGTCTAATGTAAATGTAACTAATTAGCATAATAATGATTTTCTTTTCAATTTATATATACATATATGGATGTATATTACATAATCCAGGTAGTCTAGCACAATACTGATCAGTAACCAAGTTTCCTAAATGAGGAATCTGAGAACAATGGCTGGTTTTCTTTTGTTTGGAAGGTTTTTTTGTTTTTGTTTTTGGAGACAAGGTCTCAGTCTATAGCTCAGGCTGCCTGGAACTCCCGGCAATCCTCCTGTTTCAGTCTTCCAAGTGCTGAGAATACAGGCATGAGCCACCACGCCCGGCTTGAATTTTATTTTAATGATGATAATTGAATTCTATTCTCTCTAAGAAACTGTTCTCTATTCTGAAATTAAATTCTTACTGCTTCTTTTTGGTTCGCTTTGCAAAATTACAGCTATCATTAACAAAAGCTCATTTTAAAAGTTTTGTTTTCTTTTGAGATTGGTTTTCATGTAGTTTATGTGGGCCTCAAACTGAGCTACATTCATAGCCCCTAAAGTGTTTTTATTTATAAAAAGGGGTGGGGCTATGGCTCAGTGGTTAGGAGCACTTGTCACTTAAGTATGAGGGCCTTTCGGGATAAAGTCTGCCAAGTTTGACTCTCCACATTGAAAAAAAAAAAAAAACCTGAGCATGGCTCACAAGTCTATAACCCCTGTCCACAGGGGCAGAGACAGTAGAATGGGAGAATCACTGGGCACCATGAGGGCCAGCTACTCAGGGTTGAGAGGAAGCGCCCAGCTCAAGGACATATGCAGGTGACTGATGAAAAGCCACCCCTGTCCTCTGCACGCACACTCATGGGTTGTGTGCACCTGAACATGATGCACGTTGGCAACCAGACCTTACACACACCACATCACACACACTCTGCACATACCACACCACAGTCGGTCTACACACACCAAGAAATTAAAAAAAAATGAAAATGGAAATTGACTTTTGAAATTGTTACTAACCCATGGAACCCAAACCTCTGAAGGAGGCTATAACTCAGACAACGAAACACCAACTTCTGTCTGAGGAGAAAAAAAAAAACAAAAAACCAAAACCGTGCCCTTTGACCTCTGGCAGTCCTGCAGAGCCAAATCATGGTGGCATTGGAACGTCCACTTCAGTCCTCCTGCAACCCTTACCTTAGACAAGATAGGGGCAGAGGGAGGAAGTTAAGCCAGCACATTGCAGCAGAGAGGCTTCAAAGCCCCCCTCTTGATGGTGCAACCATCCCTTACGGAACTGGTATTTCTCTTCGGAATCAAGGCATGGCCAAGTCACAGGGACTCACTTCCAGGAGCCAGGGTTCATCTCCGAGGCTGCAGCCAGGCAGACTCAATGTCCTTTGATCTGGGACGAACCTGAGTGTATTTAGCTATCTCCAGCCGGCCTGAGGGCATCGGTCTGGAATGCAGGGATGCGAGCCGGGACTGGGACGTTCTGAATCTTCACCACCTCTTTTTTTTTTTTTTTCTAAGTAGGCTAATGCTCCTTGTGTGGAATGCAGTCAGGCGATGCCTGGGAACCAAAGCCAGCACACTGGTATTCTAAAACAGGTCCAGAGAGCTGTATCTCTCCTCAGTTTATTTTCCCCCAGGCCAGGGATCCAGGGGACAATTAGGTAACCAATGCCCTGGATGACACTTTCGGGAACAGTGCATAGACATTTCCACAGCATCTCTGAGCACCAAGCACTGGGCCACCAGGCAGAAAGAAAGTCTTGGGTATCAAAATCTCTTTCCCTCGGCCCATAGCTGGGGTCACTGGAGTCCTTCCAAGGACCCCCATCCCTGCCTACTCCTCGCCCTCCTCGACCTCTCAGTGCAGGCCTTCATTTCCAAATTCAAACTGTGTAAAATCTTGTTAGAACGGGGAGACATTTTGTGTGGAAGAATGCACAGTAGACAGCCAACATTTCCAGCGGCTCTGCTGGCCTTTCCCTGTTGCTGGACTATTTACAGGTAGCAGGAGGGGGGGGGATCTGCTGTGCCACATTGGAGGGAAGGAAGGAGAAAGAGGGGAGGGACAGAGGAAAGGAAAGAGAAAGAAGGAAGGGAGGGAGAAGCAGGCCCATGTGATTCTAAAAGGCTGAATGATGAGAGATGGGGAGACCTCAGGTCATTTTACTTTCACCAGCTTGTACCACACCAGTCATCATCAAGAACCTGAGGTCTTGGGTGGCTGTCCCATGCAAACACAGAGATGGTACAAGTTGAGAGCCCCATTCACTGACTCCTCCAGATGGAAAAAATACTGACGTGTGACTGTGTGTGTGCACGCACGCATGTGTTTGCTGGGATTGAGCCCAGTGCATTTTGCTTGCCAATCAAGAACTCTACCACTGAGCACTGAGCTACCTTAGCCCTGGGATGACTGTGTGTGTGTTTCTAGGCCAGAAGTTGGCATTTAGTGTCTTCCTTAATTGCTTTCCACCTTTTATTTATTGACAGAGTTTCTTTTTTAAAAAGTTATTTTATTTTATTTAAGAGAGAGAGAGAAAGAGAATGGGCATGCCATTTTAAACTTTAAACGAACTCCAGACACATGTGCCACCTTTTGCATTTCACGTACGTGGGTCCTGGGGAATTGAACCTGGATCCTTTGGGTTCGCAGGCAAATGCCTTAATCACTAAGCCATCTCTCTGGCCCAGCCAGAGTTTCTTAATAAACGTGGTACTCCCCTATTGGATAGACTAGAGGATCAGGAAGCCACAGAGTGCTTCTGTCTCCATTTCCCCTTGATGGCATTACAGGTGCTTGCCACTATGCCCAGCTTTCTTTTGTGGGTAGTAGAGAGCCAAACTTAGGTCCTCATGCTGTTGTGCATCAGACACTTTGCTGACTGAGTGACCATCCCCAACATCCTGTGCCAATGGTTTTCTTGAGTCAGGGTCTCACTGTAGCCCAGGCTGACCCAGAACTCACTCTGTGGTCCAGGCTAGCCTTGAACCCATGGTGATCCACCTACCTCAGTGACCACCTGGCTCCCTGTTACTGATTTTAATATTGTGCTTACTGAGCCTCCGTGATCCAAAACACAATGCAATGAGTGTAAGGCAGAGTGAGCAGAACACAGGCTGCGGGGTGGGCAAGCTGAGCCAGCAGCCATGCGGGGCTGCCAGCCTACAGCTTCTCCTAGGAACAGCGGTGGGACATGTAAGCCAGTGTCTCTGGCGGGCCTTAAAAGAAAGAAACTCCTTCAGAGAGCAGAGACCTGAAACATCTTATCAGCCTTTGAAGTTATGCACAATGACATCCTTTGGTTCCTTGCCCAGGGCAGAGGTTTAAGCTTTAAGACTCCATTTACTTACCAAGAATTGTGAAAATATCTGCTCTACAGCACAAGCCAGAAGAGCTGATTTTTACAGGAGCAAATGATAAGATGGTGTGAGGAGGGGGCATCCCTTACACAGGACCCCCACTGCGCCAAGGGGATCACGAGCTGTAAGTGCTGTTCTCGCTCTGTTCCTTCCAGTCCTGACCACTCAGAGCTGTGTCACGGATGAAGGCAAAGTCAGAAAAGCAGGAGGAGGTTCCGGTGCTCCCATCCATCCACCTCCAAACCATCCTCAGTGCAACCTGACCCCCAACTCCTGTCCTTGCCATCAACAGCTGCTCTCTCCCAACCTGCTTCCCACCAATACATCCTTTCCACCAACACCTGTATTTACACCAACACCTTCCTTCCGACCTACACCCATCCTTCCCACCAACACCATCCTTCCCACCTACACCATCCTTCCCACCTACACCATCCTTCCCACCTACACCCATCCTTCCCACCTACACCGTCCTTCCCACCTACACCGTCCTTCCCACCTACACCTGTCCTTCCCACCTACACCTGTCCTTCCCACCTACACCTGTCCTTCCCTCCTACACCTGTCCTTCCCACCTACACCTGTCCTTCCCACCTACACCCGTCCTTCCCACCTACACCCGTCCTTCCCACCTACACCGTCCTTCCCACCTACACCGTCCTTCCCACCTACACCTGTCCTTCCCACCTACACCGTCCTTCCCACCTACACCTGTCCTTCCCACCTATACCGTCCTTCCCACCTACACCCGTCCTTCCCACCTACACCCGTCCTTCCCACCTACACCCATCCTTCCCACCTACACCATCCTTCCCACCTACACCTGTCCTTCCCACCTACACCTGTCCTTCCCACCTACACCTGCCCTTCCCACCTACACCATCCTTCCCACCTAACACCCGTCCTTCCCACCTACACCCGTCCTTCCCACCTACACCCATCCTTCCAACCTACACCATCCTTCCCACCTACACCTGTCCATCCCACCTACACCTGCCCTTCCCACCTACACCTGTCCTTCCCACCTACACCTGTCCTTCCCACCTACACCTGTCCTTCCCACCTACACCTGTCCTTCCCACCTACACCGTCCTTCCCACCTACACCGTCCTTCCCACCTACACCGTCCTTCCCACCTACACCCGTCCTTCCCACCTACACCCGTCCTTCCCACCTACACCCGTCCTTCCCACCTACACCCATCCTTCCCACCTACACCATGTCCTTCCCACCTACACCTGTCCTTCCCACCTACACCTGTCCTTCCCACCTACACCATCCTTCCCACCTACACCCACCTTCCCACCTACACCCACCTTCCCACCTACACCTGTCCTTCCCACCTACACCTGTCCTTCCCACCTACACCATCCTTCCCACCTACACCCGTCCTTCCCACCTACACCCATCCTCCCCACCTACACCATCCTTCCCACCTACACCATCCTTCCCACCTACACCTGTCCTTCCCACCTACACCCGTCCTTCCCACCTACACCCGTCCTTCCCACCTACACCTGTCCTTCCCACCTACACCTGTCCTTCCCACCTACACCCGTCCTTACCACCAACACCTGTATTTCCACCTATACCTGTCCTTCCCACCTACACCCGTCCTTCCCACCTACACCCGTCCTTCCCACCTACACCTGTCCTTCCCACCTACACCCGTCCTTCCCACCAACACCTGTATTTCCACCTACACCTGTCCTTCCCACCTACACCCATCCTTCCCACCTACACCATCCTCCCCACCTACACCTGTCCTTCCCACCTACACCCGTCCTTCCCACCTACACCTGTCCTTCCCACCTACACCATCCTTCCCACCTACACCATCCTTCCCACCAACACCTGTCCTTCCCACCTACACCTATCCTTCCCACCTACACCCATCCTTCCCACCTACACCCATCCTTCCCACCTACACCATCCTTCCCACCTACACCCATCCTTTCCACCTACACCCATCCTTCCCACCTACACCTGTCCTTCCTACCCATACCTGTCCTTCTCACCAACGCATCCTTCCCACCTACATTCATCCTTCCCACCAACATCTGTCCTGCCAACAGCACAGTATCTTTGGCAATTCACCTCACATGTTCCAAAACAAACCCAACAGTCAGCTCCTTCCATGTTGTTCCTAAGTGGAAATCCACAGTACCAGTGGCCTTTTCCACAAGTGGGGACAAGAGAGGTATTGTACCAACAACTGTTTCCACTCAGTTCTTTAGGCCATCCGGACTTGTGCTTCTTCCTGTGGTGGTCCTGCCTTTCTGGCTGGCCATTCTGACCCTGCATACTGCATCTCCAGCTGGCCCAGTAGTGAGTACACAGTTGGTGTTCGTGAGATGCTTGTAGAATCAAGGCCTTGCTGCCCTCACTTCCAGTTCTTTCTTTTCTTTTTGCTAGCTATAAACCCATTCTGGGGTGCACTCTTTTTTCTTTTTTTTTTTTTTAGGTTTTTCGAGGTAGGGTCTCGCTTTAGCCCAGGCTGACCTCGAATTCACTATGTAGTCGCAAGCTGGCCTTGAATTCACAGCAATCCTCCTACCTCTACCTCCCAAGTGCTGGGATTAAAGGCATGCACCACCACATCCAGCTGGGGGGGTGTACTCTGTAAAGCCTCTCCACGGCTGAGTCCCGGGCCTCAGAACCCTTCCTTGCTATAGAGCTCGATATTATATTTGTTTTCATGTTTCCATGTCCTGAGAAAAGTTATAACCCTTCCTCCTCCCTCAAGGATCTGGGAATCCAGAGACAGTAGGAACCCAGTAATCGTCACCTAAGAAAAGGGATGGCTGTTCTCTACTGTCATTATCATAATAAAGCCATCTCTGTAAAAAGTAATTACTGAGTTGGAGCCAGCCACTTGAAGGAAATCTGTTGCCTCGAGATTTACCTTTCTTCTTCTGAGAACGACTTGCTGTTGCTTCCACGGTACATGTTAGGATAGGCCTCGGGCCAATAGCTATTCAGAGCACCTGAGAATCCACTCAGGGCTGGGGCTGAGGCTGTAGCTCAGTGGTGGAGTGCTTGTCTAACATGTTCAAGGCTCTGGGTTTGAGCTCCAGCACTATACAAGAAAGAGACCAAATTCCCCAGGAACTAGTTGCTTTGTGAAAGCTAGAACTATTTGTTTACATAAGTGAGGCGATATGTGGGGAAAATATCTGTGAAGATATTAGCTAAACTCAAATCCCTACCCGCAAATACAAGCTCATAGTTCACAAATGTGAGATAGTCTGGTGTGTTCTTTCTGACTTACAGATGTGAATAATGTATAAATAAGCTGAACTGCATTCAACAGAACAAGGGACGGGAGCTCACAGTGGAAGCATACACATGACCCTCGGTTTAGGTTGGCCTTTGATCCCAAACTGCGTCCGTACACACTCAATCAACCTTGCTTGGGCCTGCCGGGTGTCTCCATGTGGGCTGGGATGAATTCTCTCAATGCAAGGCAATGCTGAGTCAACCTGAAGGGATGTTTTCATTTGTCATTTGCCTGTGGAAGTCTTCTGCATTTGAAAAATCCTTGAGAAACCACATCTAGTCTGGGGAAAAACTGCATTTGGTCTTTGGAGCAAAAAATCCACACAGGCCCCCAAAATTCCCCAAAGTAAATAATTTAGAAAGGAAAACTATCAAGTATTACTTACAGGTTAATTAAATTAAAAGGTAAACCTAATTAAAATAGCCCATCGCTTAAGAAACATGACCATTAAAATGGAAAATAAATTTGGAAAGCAAAACTCCAAGATGTAAAATTACCAAATGCTGTTCAGTTTCTACTAAAGCAGGATGGCGGGACTTGAGTCACTTCTCACATGTTCAATATCCCCGTTAGAAAGCCCGGCCTCCATGCAGCTACCTAATTACCCAGGAGATTCGTCCTCTGAGTGGCAGTCCTAAAACACCTTCCAGGCCAGCTCTGCACTCATTGGGAAGTCAGAGGACACGGACGTCTCCATTAGGTTTGATGCTCACAACTTTTCAAGGGCTACTCAGATCTCAGAAATAAAGATTGGCAGATCAAGGAGAAAGGCAGACAGGAGTACTTGGCTCATTAGGAGGGTGAGAATAAAATCGCTTTCTGCAGTTGTAAGGAGTCAACTCAAGTAACTTTTCCAGAGCCCAAATGGAAAAGGAAAAACTTGAATAAACAAAAAGGCATCAAAACTTTCAGCAGCACTGAGGACGGAAAGAAGGAAACATAGAATCATCCTCTTTAGGCAACTTTGTTCCTTTCAATTTTAGTTTACAGTAGTTTAGTGGAAGGAAAGGAGCATCTGTCCCTCCCCCCCTTTTAAGATTTATTTATTAGAGACACACACAGAGAGAAGGGAGAGTTAGAATGAGCATGCCAGGTCCCTCTAGCCACTGCAGACAAACTGTGGATGCATGTGCCACCATGTGCATCTGGCTTACGTGGGACCTGGAGAACTGAACCTGGGTCCTTAGGCTTCACAGGCCTGTGCCTTAACCGCTAAGCCATCTCTCCAGCCCTTGTCCTTTTTTTGTTGTTGTTCTTTCTCACTTCAGGTTTTTAAACTTTGGTTCTGATTGAAATTAAAGTCAAAATTGACATTCTCTGTCTATGGCACAAAATTCAAAAAGCTCAAAAACATTTAGTCAAGTAAGTAAGCTTGTCACCAGTGTTCCATCCCTCAGCATGTGCCTGTGTGTGCACACACACACACACACATACACATACACACACACACACACACTGAATAAGAAACAGCAAATACCATCAAAGAAAGAAAGCAGGAGGGGTGGGAGGAGGAGAAAAAGAGAGAGAGGGAGGGAGAGATAGATAGAGAGAGAGAGAGACAGAGAGAGAGAGAGAGGGAGAGAGGCGGGGCGGGGCATTGCAAAATACTATCTGAATCTGCTGTATCCTTTCAGACACATCCATGCAAACACTAGCATTTCTTTCCTGTGGTCAAAGAAATGTGTTCCGCATATCCTCCCTCAGTCTGCACTCCCCGCTCCACGCACGGAGATTTCTCTACATCAGTGCGTAGTACGTTGCCACATTGTGCACGAGCGCAAGTACATCTGTAGGATAAATTCCAAGGAATGGAACTGCTTGGTTAAAGACATATGCATTTCCTATTTCATCTAATATTATCAGTCCGGCTTCAAAGAGGCTGGATCTACCACTCCTATCAGCAAGATCGAGAATCTGCTTCTTGCCTCAGTCAACAGAACGAATGTTCACAACTATTTTGAACTTCACCTATCTGATGGGTAGAAATCTCTAAGCTTCTTTTCATACGTCTGAGAGCTTTTTAGGTATCTTTCATTGTCAAATGCATGTCCATATCTTAAGTGAGTTTCTATTTCCTTTCCTTTTGAAAAAAAAAAAGTTATTTATTTTAAAGGAGAGATAAAGGGAGAGAGAATGAGTATTCCAGGACATCTTAACGCTATAAGCAAAGCCCAAGATACACGTACCACTTTGTACATCTGGCTCCACACAGATACTGGGGAACTGAACCCAGGCCATCAGATGTTGTAAGAAAGCACCTTTTACCACAGGGATATCTCGCCAGCCCCTCCTTTTCCTTAATATGATTTTCTGCCTTTGCAGTCCTGGGGATTGAGCCCAGGGCCTCACACATGGTAGGCAAGCATTTTACCATGGAGCTACGTCTCCAGTCCTTCCAAAGTTATTTTGAGGCAGGGTCTCTCTGAGTTGCACAGGCAGGCCTTCAATTTGTAATTTCCTTGCCTCATCTAGGATTACAGAACTGCTCAATCAGGCTTGGGTTCTTATTTTTCTTTTTCACTATTAAAAGCAATCTCTAGAAAATAATACCCTATCTAGTCTTTTGTACAGAGCTTATAGTTTCCTAAGTCCATTAATATATTATCTAAATTAAAATCACAATAACCTCATGAAGAGGCATCAAATATGACTTCCATCTAGAATCAAGAAAGCCCAGGTTTTGATGGTTAGATTTGACCAAAAATCCCACTGTAAGTTTGTAACCAGGAATAGAAGTCACATCATATACTTCCTAGTCTAATGATGTGTTTGCATTACCATATCAGCTGCCTCTTAGGGGGCCCGAGGATGTCCCTCAGCATTTACCTAGCACACGTAAGGCCCTAGGGTCAATTCTCAGCACTGCAAAAACAAAACAAGCAAACAGAAAAAGCAAAATTGTTTCTTAGGCAGAAGAAAAGATTAGAAAGGAAACATTCTGTCTTCGTCTCTTTTTCTCTAATGGTGAGTGTATACTTTCTATTTAATTGGTTGGTTTTCAATGTGTTAAAAGCCAAAGTGGAGCTGGGCACAGGGCTCATACCCGTAGCCAGCGCTCAGCAGGCTGACGCGGAAGGATGCTGGCTCATACCACAGAGACCCTACCTCAAAAAGAAAAAAAAAAAAGTAGCAACAGCAGAAACAAAAATAAATAAAAAACTACTAAAAATTAGTTCGGGGCTGGAGAGATGGCTTAGCGGTTAAGCGCTTGCCTGTGAAGCCTAAGGACCCCGGTTCGAGGCCCGGTTCCCCAGGTCCCACGTTATCCAGATGCACAAGGGGGTGCACGCGTCTGGAGTTCGTTTGCAGAGGCTGGAAGCCCTGGCGCGCCCATTCTCTCTCTTTCCCTCTATCTGTCTTTCTCTCTGTGTCTGTCGCTCTCAAATAAATAAATAAATTAATTAATTAAAAATTGGTTCATTCTCATTTTTCCATGTGGGCCAAAACCTAAAGGTAAGCCTTAGATTCTGGGTAAATCATCAATGCGTTAACCTGTTTGTACCTGCGGGGAACAGTGTGAGGGCTGGAGATGACCCGGGAGAGATAACTACATATGCACTTCCCGAGAGTCAAGGACCCTTGGACAAGGCCTTCTAATATCGAATGACATGAGGGAGAATAGATGCCCCAGCTTTCATGAGCAGACAGAAGAGGAGCCTCCCCGAGGCACAGAGAACAAATCCAGGGACGAAAAGGTCACGAGTCACACGGCCTGCTACACTTTGGCTATTGACATGGAATACTTCCAGGTCCAACCTAAGCTATCGAGCCCCGAGCGGGCTCTGTCCATGCCAGGGATCTGGTCTCTATTGGAGAAGGCCTCTGGAGTTAGGCGTACCGGTAGCCCCAGCACTTGGGAGGCAGAGGCAGAAGGATTCAGAGTTTGAGGCCAGTCTGGACTACATGGTAAGACTGTCTCTAAAAATGTAAAAGAAAAAAAAAAACAGGATTCTTGCAGGGAAAGTGGCCAGTTGATTTAGGAAATGCGACAACAGGAGCTGTCGTCCATGCTACATTGGGGACTAGTAAGGAGTAGATGGGGAAAAACAGAAAGAGGCAAAATATGTCACGGGCAACCTCTAAGCAGCTGGCACACAGCCATGAGCAGCTGTGGGGCAGGAAAGGCCTTAGTGGGCAAGGCAGCAGTTGAGGAATCGAAGCTGTGGCTCAGTATTCTGATGCTAAATCAGAAGTAAGACGTAGGTGCAACAGCCAACAACGGTCACCCCAGAGTAGTGTGGTCAGAGCACAAGATGAGCAATATTTCGTAAATCTGAGCTCATGCCTCAAGCCAAAGGTGCCAGTTTCATCATTGAGTTACTACATCAACATATTTTTGTGCCTTCAAAAATCATTCTTCCCAGGGAAAGATAAGAACAGCTCTTCTCAGCCCTACTCTTACCAAAGGGTTACTGCTTATCAGGCTGAAAATTCTGAAGAGAGTGAACATGCTAGAATTGTCTGGGAATTCCATCCCAGTCGGACAGAACTCCCATCCCATGCATGAGAGAGTGAGCCAGCTAAGCATGTCGCCTGAGTCATGGGTCATTCCAAGGGCATCTCACCAAGCCAGTCTCAGTGGCTTCCAACTCCACCATTGCTGGCTTCAGCTACCCATTGCTGGCTTGCAACCTGGACTCCAGCCTGACCTGACCTCGTTAGCTACAGATAAGTCCCAGTCCCTGGCGCAGTACCCACTCTCGGGGATGGGACAGATGCTGAAGGCATCAAATTCATATGTGAGTTCTGGAAGTATAGCAGCTACCTTGTCATTGCTGAGAAAAAAAAAAAAAAACCCTCAACCAGAAGCAATTTACAGAAAAAAAAAAAGCGTCTTCAGGCCCCCGGTTTCAAGGGGAGTTTTCATCATGGTGGGGAAAGTGTGGCAGGAGCAGACATCCAGGCATCACATCTCCATATCAGCATGGAGGAAGCAGAGGGAATGAGCTAGAGCTGGCAAGCAGGGCTAGGTGGCATAATCCCAAGGCCTGTCCACAGTGACAGACACACAAGGCTCTGTGGCCCAAAGGTGCCACAGACTCCCCGAACACTGAGGCTTCTTCACAAACACAGGAAGCTATGGGGTACACTTTACATTCAGGGTCTCATGTAGCCCAGGTGGTTCTGTAATGACCTTGTAGCAAAGGATGGTCCTGAACTCCTGAGCCTCCTGCCTCCACTTTCTAAGGGCTGGGACTACAGGTGTGTACCACCACACTTTGGGGGAGGAAAGGGACTTCCTTAAACAGGGAGAGGGTCTGCTAGGCTAGTCCTCCTTGCAGAACCAGGAACATGTATAGGCAAGGAGCTAGCTAGGCTGTGGCCACATGCAGTTCCTCAATGACAAACAGACGAGAGGCAGTGACAAAGACGCCTCCTCATCTAGGTTCTTCACCAGATGGGAGGATGGGAAGCCATGTCCCATCTCTGTGACACCTCTACATTGAACTCGGTCATGGTAAAGTATCTTTGCATGGCAAGACCTAGCCCCAGAGTCTGTCTACTTCATGAAGAGTGGTGCGTCTTGTTGTTGACAAGGCTTAGCCTCACTATTTTACAATGGCCCAAAATTATTATGTGCCAAAAATTAACATGGCCCAGCAAAGGTTTATTTGCTTTCCAGTGATTTACTTTTTGCTACCCCTGAGGATATGTAACATAAAACTGAAGGCAGCTATCATTTACTGAGTGTGCACCAAAGAACCAGCTACTGGGAGAAGCACTTGACACAGCCACTGAGCTCAGTGGCTACCTTCAGTTTTTTAATCCGAGCCCTCGGGAGGCAGAGGTAGGAAGATCGCTATGAGTTCGAGGCCACTCTGAGACTACATAGTGAATTCCAGGTCAGCCTGAGCTGACTTCCTCAAGAAATATCCTGCCTGGTAAATAAATAGAAACCAGAAGATGGTCTCCCTCCCTTAACCCTGCTTTGTGGCCTCTAGATACAGTCCCAGTTCAGAAATTTCTAACAGAAGAGGTCCTGATTTTTTTATTTTTATTTTTTCAGGTAAGGTCTCACTATAGCTCAGGCTGACCTGGAATTCACTATGTAGTCTCAGAGCGGCCTCGAACTCATAGCGATCTTCCTATTTCTGCCTCCCGAGTGCTCGGATTAAAGGTGTGCGACACCACGCCTGGCTGAGGTCCTGATTCTTTTTTTTAATTTTTAATTTTTAATTTTTTATTTTATTTATTTATAAATAAATAAACAGACACAGAGAGAAAGACAGATAGAGGGAGAGAGAGAGAATGGGCGCGCCAGGGCTTCCAGCCTCTGCAAATGAACTCCAGACGCATGCACCCCCTTGTGCATCTGGCTAACGTGGGACCTGGGGAACCGAGCCTCGAACCAGGGTTCTTAGGCTTCACAGGCAAGCGCTTAACCACTAAGCCATCTCTCCAGCCCCCTGATTCTTTAAAACATGCAACAACTACTAACTCCGTTGCATGTTTGGTTCAATTGGAAGGATGTAGGCTAGGAATGACAGATGAGTCTGGGGGCATCCTGGTTGAGTCGTCTCCACTGAGGGTACAGCTCATGAGTATGGTAAGTGTGGCTTCAGCTCAGATGACTGGAAATATAGAATGGCCACAAAGGCTACGTTTAAAAAATATTATTTATTTATTTGAGAGAGAGAGAGAAAGAAGGAGAGATAGAGAGAAAAGGGGCACACCAGGGCCTCCAGCCACTGCAAACGAACTCCAGATGCATGTGCCACCTTGTGCATCTGGCTTACATGGGTCCTGGAGAGTTGAACTGGGATCCTTTGGCTTTGTAGGCAAAGCCTTAAGCGCTAAGCCATCTCTCCAGGCACACAAAGGCTATTTTAATCATTGTTGTCATGGCTTTACGATGAGGTTGGTATCATAAAGAATGGGTGTGGATGTGTGTGCACACACGTGTTGGGTGTACGTGTAGGGAAAGAGGCTTTATTGTAATGATGCTAATTTTCCATCACATCAAGATACCATCTGCTTTTACCCCCGGGCCTTCCCTTGTAGCTGCACCTACCTCCCTTCCTGGACTTCTTACTTGGAAGACATTTGTTTGTCGGTGACACAGTCTCTTGCACCCAGGCTGGTCGCAAGCCTACTATGTAGGTTTGGATGGCCTTAAACTCCTGATCCTCCTCTCTCTACCTCCCAAGTGCTGGGATTACAGAAAAAAGTCACCACACCCCATTTAATATGGTGCCTGAGCTTGAAGTCAGGGCTTTACACAAGCCATGCAAGCACTCTACCAGCGCAGTGACATCTGTGGCCCAGGAAGAAGGATTTTTAAATTTTCCCATTTGGTCTCTCATAGAAACTCTTCCTAAATAAACATCACTAGTTTTGTTGCCATGTCTTCAATTAATGGTAAAAATACCCAAATCACAGATCTTAGGAATAATCAGCTGTCACTAATTTTGAGCATTCAGTATTGACATATGGAGAGAAAAAAAATATCCAAATTGAGCAATGCCATGTGAAAATCACAGATGCGAAACACCCCAAAACCTGCAACTTTTTCAGCTCCAACATGGTACCACAGTAGAAAATTTCACCTGACTTGACTTCATGTGATACTATAGTCAAACTTTATGCACACTAAAAACACTCTATAAAATCATCTTCAAGCCATATATATATATATATATTTATATTTATATATAGATATATGTATATATAGTATAGATCAAACAAATGAATTTCATATTTAGACTTGGGTCCCATCCCTAAGAAATTTCATTTCACTATGTATATGCAAATATTCCAGAATCCAAAATAAAATCAAAAACACTTTGGGTCCATCCCATGCATTTCAAATAAGGGTTGTTCAACTGTGGCCATATCAGCCCCCTATAGGGTCTCCATGTTTTATGTGCACAAAAAATATAAGAAAAATGGTAGAAGAGTGTATTTGAAGAATTACCTGAAGATGGGTCACAGGAACTTAAAATGTTGTACTAACATATCAAGGGCCTTGTCAATTTGGGGCTGGACGTGTACTATGCCAAATATTTCAGGCCACATACTAAAATGCTACTTCCAGATGGTCATCGATAAGGTTATTCTGTTTCTTCTCACCTGGCTTCTGCACTTACCCGTCTCCCCTCCACAGGAGGATAAGATAAAAGCTGCATCACAAACCTTCTCCCTCAGAGTCTGCTCTCACATAGACCCTCAAAAGGTCCCACGCAAACCCTGACACTGTCAAAACAAGGCTCGATTAGCTGACAGGGGATGTTCCATTTCAAGACATGCTCTCATCACATTCTGATGAGGAGGGAGCAAGGGAAATGAATCTGGACCACTTTTGAACGATGACCTCTGCATTACTACAGCAATTCACTGACCACACTAATTTAGGTGGAGAGTCCAAATCAACACTACTGTCAGAAAGTTTATTTCTATTCATTTAAGAAATCCCAGGCTAGAGTGATCAGTGGGACTTTTAATATTAGGAAAAGGGAAAGGAGAGAGAAAACAGGGACGTTTCAGTGCTATATAAAGCAACAGGATCAGAAACTGCCGAGGTATCCAGAGAGCTGTCCACTGAACAGGTACCATCACCTTCCAGCCTCCACATGGGCGAGGTTAAAAAAGAAAAGCACAACCCCACCTCTACGGGGGTTATAGTCCCATCTGACGATACAGACAACGACCTCAGCCATCACCGATGGCATACCAGAAGCCAGGCGTTGCCTTATGAGGGTCTTTAAGTTTATCCTCACCAGATATGCGGTTCATAGTCCGTGTGGCAGGTAGGCAAATGGAGGCACATGAAGTAATCACTATATGAATAATACTTCTCATACATGAGTTTCCAATAACTGTGATAGTCTATCCCATCTGATTCCCAGAATCTCAGGGAGACAGGCAGGATCTCACGCAAACTGGTAATGTGAAACAATAAGCAGGAGGCAGCTCTTCCACTTCCATAGACGGCATTAGAAGGAAAGGCCTGAGTCTGAGGATATAACTCAACAGGTAGAGTGCCTGCATAATGTGCGTGAAGATCCAGGTTCAAGCACTGTATAAAACTGCGTGCGATGTGGTATGTCTTTAATCCCAGCACTCGGGAGGTAGAAGCAGGATAGTCAGGAGCTCCACGTCATACTCAGTTACACAAATAGATAGATAGATAGATAGATAGATAGATAGATAGATAGATAGATAGATAGAAGATAGATAATAGATTGATCAATGGATAGACAGATAATAGTTAGATAGTGGCAGTGTCTAGGGGTGAAAAGACGAGGCACAAACAAGGTGTTCCGAGGCCACCACCGAGACGATAATGACTTCCTGTATGGGTATCCGTGAGGGAGGGGTGATGTATGCAATCTTTGGGGTTGAGTGTATTCAGACAGGGAGGAAGGAAGGGGAGGGGAGGGACAGCCAGAGCAAGGGTGGAGGCTGACGGGGACCGGGGACACAGTAGCATTAGGAAACAGGCTCCGGAGCTCTGTGGGCAACTGTGGAGACAGCAGTGGCAGGAAGCAGGTGCACTGGGGATTCTGAACAGAATGTGAGGAATTTCAACATGAGGTGAACTTAGAGTAGAGGAATGCTGGAAAAAAATGACAGTGAAGGAGAAAGGTAGCATTTGGCATATTGCTAAACCAATTATGGAATACATGATAGAGAATAAGACACTGCACAATCTACATTATAATCATTCTGAACAACTTCAGGATAAACAGACATTAACAGCACCAACTCCTCAAATGGAACAGCTTTCATGCTTTCTTTAAGAGCCCAAAGACTTCTAAATTGTTTCTAACTTTATCTTTTTTTCTCTCCTGGCTAATCTTAGATTGGCTCACAGGCTCTCCATCCGTGCTAAAAGTAAATGCTACACATCATCGTCATTAATAATAAATGGAAGGACTCAGGTTCCCCACCTGACAGGAAAAGCATCAAGGCAGAAGGAGCTCTGAAAGTACAATTGAAGGTGAAAATGATTCACCGCAGCTAAATGTCTCCAAAAACTCTCCATGGCAAATCGCACCCCGTCTTACCTGCCCGTGTCCCTCCTCTCCACTCCCCTCCCACCAAAAAAAAAAAAAAAATCTGTTGAAGCCTTGGTGCCCAGAACCTCCAAATGTGGACTTTTTAGAACCAAGGATCTTGTAGATGCCATTAGTGAGAGGTCTGACTGACACTGGTTGGGTTCTCAACCCTGTGTAACTGGCATGCTTATACGAAGAGGAGAATATATGGTAGAGACACAGACAGATGACACGGAGGGAGGGTTAGCCATGATGTAGCTTCTAGCCAAGAGATGCCAACGTGTTATGGTTTGAACAGGAAATGTCTGGTCTCCAGCCAGTGGCTCTAACTGGGAGACTGTGGAGATTCTAGGAGGTAAGACCTAGCTGAAGGCAGTAGGTCACGAAGGGTGGGCTTTGGAAGGTTATAGCTGACCCGATTTCCCTGTCTTGCTGGCGGCTCCCTGTCCACCAGGAAGTAAAGATGGGCGTGCACTCCTTGTTCCTGTCACCGTCATGTGTTGCCTGAGCACCTGGGTCCAAGCGCTCGTCACTGAACCCCCTGAATCTGCGACCTCCAAATAACCCCTCCCTCCCGTGAGTTGTTCTCTTGGGTACTTTGGGTGGTAGCAACTGAAAGGCTCACCAGGACACAGGGTTGCTGAGAGAAACGATGCTTGGGACAGCTTCCCGCAGAGTCCTTCAGTCAGTTTGTGCAGCCTTGCCTGTGGACTGTGAGGGAATACACACTTGGTGACCCTGCGTGCAGGACCTTGCTAAGACCACATCGGGAAATGAGCATCTTCACTTCTTCAAGGCATGGCTTTAACAGGCAAAATGAGGGCTGGAGAGATGGCTTAGTGGTTAAGGCACTCGCCTGTGAAGCCTAAGGACCAGGTTCAATTCTCCAGATCCCACATTAGCCAGATGCACATCAAGACACATGCATCTGGAGTTCGTTTGCAATGGCTAGTGGCCCTGGCATGCCCATTCTCTCTCTCTCTCTCTTTCCCTCCCTCCATCCCTCTATCTCTAATAAATAAATAAATAAAAAGATAAAAAATATTTTTAAAAAATGAGGCTCATCCGGGACTTGCTTGGGAAAATTGAGTTCTGGGATCCATTCTGCAAACCCCTTTCCAAAAGCAAGGATTTGGACTGCAAGAGCCCCCGGGCCTTGTTGGTTTGAAAACTAGGATTTTATGACATCACAGCCAAGATTACTCTGGCTCCCATACCTACTGAAAGTGAGGCTATCTCAAGGCTGACAACTAGAAAACACATCCAACCTCCAGAAAGCCACAGTCAGCAGCCGAAATCCAAGGAGAAAACTCCAAGAAAGTGTGATTAGAGGCTGAGGCTGTGCTCACCATATGCCAAAGAATCGCTCCGTCGTTTTCCCATCAAATCTGGCCCACAGCCCTCATGCCACGGTGAGTTAATACAAAGAGGCGCCGGAAGCTGCCAGAAAACGATGAAAAGTAATCCGTGATACAAGGAGGATTCGTGCAAGGACACTTCACTTCCCAAACTTGCTCGGGTCGAGGTTATTTAACCCTGGAAACTCGAAATGCCTGCGTGCAGATGGGAGAACCCAGAGAGAACAGAAAGGGGGGCGTTGAAGTGGTGCCCTGATTCTCTGCCCAGGTACGCCGCACACCTCCATGACCCACGACTCCCGGTCGCCCTTCTGAACCGCTAGTAAAACACACCGAACCCATCAACACAAAGGAGAAACTCCTGAAAAATCCTCTCGCAGGCACACTATACCATTCTACCTCTTCTTTTTTTCCAAAAGTAAATTGCAGCTGTCAAATTACACCCTTTCATTACTGTCACTGGCTCTTTTAAAAACGGCTAATCGGAAAGGCCCAAAGAGGTATTTAATCAGATTTTTTTTTTTTTTTTTTTTTACTTCAAATGACCTAATGTTGTGGTATGAAACTGCTGCCAGCTCATGCTGGGGAGAAATTTAGCATTGTCAGCGTTTAATTATTATTTTATCACGATTTCTTTACTCTCCTACAGGGAAGAAATAACTTAAATTTTTTTTTTAAAAATGAAATAAATGCTTAGCTTTCAGCATCACAAGACATGGCCTTTGGTATTTTGCTTTGTCTAAAATGACTGATTCAGGACATGTGCAGATCATACAAATGGGCACTTGGGTTAATAAACAGTATTACTATCACTGACACCAATCTTTCAGAACACTCATGTCATGATGTGAAAATTATATGCATTGTGCTTGTTTGGGAGGATGACATTATTCAGGATTCATTCATATTTGTGACAACATCATATAACAAACCTTTTATTAAAAATATTTTATTTTTATTTATTTATTTTTTAATGATGTTTTTAAATTTTTATTTATTTATTTGAGAGCGACAGACAGAGAGAAGGAGGCAGAAAGAGAAAGAGAGAAAATGGGCGCACCAGGGCAGCCAGCCACTGCAAATGAACTCCAGATGCATGTGCCCCCTTGTGCATTTGGGTAACATGGGTCCTGGGGAATCGAGCCTTGAACCAGGGTCCTTAGGCTTCATAGGCAAGCACTTAACCACTAAGCCATCTCTCCAGCCCTATTTTTATTTATTTATTAGAGAGGGAGAGAAAGAGAGAGGGAGAGAGAATGGGCATGCCAGGGTCTCTGGCCACTGCAAGCGAACACCAGACGCATGCACTACCATGTGCATTTGGCTTACGTGGGACCTGGAGAGTCGAACCTGGGTCCTTTGGCTTCCCAGGCAAGTGCCTTAACCACTAAGCCATCACTTCAGCCCCTCTTGAGACCTTTTAAAAATATTCTTATTTATTTATATCTCTGATTTGAGAGAGAGAAACAGGGGAAAGAGAGAGGGAGAGAATGGGTGTGCCAGGGTCTCTATCCACTGCAGACAAACTAGATGCATGCGCTTCCTTATGCATCTGGCTTATGCGGGTACTGGAGAATTGAACCTGAATACTTAGGCTTCACGGACAAGTGTCTTAACGGCTACGTCATTTCCCAACCCCCACCCCCCCCACCAGACCTTTAAATGAAGCCTATGGCCGTGGCTCCGCTCCTTCTCTTTCCTTCTCCTCCACCTCATGCTTTGCCTTTTCCCACAGACCTGCCAAGTTCCTCTCAACAGTCTCAGGGCCTTTGTATAGGCTATGCCCAAGTCTGGAAGCTCTTCTTGAGGGAGAAGCAAAGGAAGATAACTGGAAAGCGAAAGCAGGTGTGTGTCTGTGACCACCAACTGCCATTGCTGATGACTCGGGCGCAAGTATAGTGACCAACATGGTAGCCAAAGGTCCAGACAGCTAGGTGTGTGCACTAAAAATAGTTTCTCTTTCATCTTCACTTTTTTCATTATCACCCAACCACCACCACCTTCTCCTTCTTTTTTTTACAAGAATATCATTTCATTATTAAGGCTACAAGGATATTTGTCTATATTTATCATCTATCTCTTATCTACCTATCTTCCTCCCTTCTCCTCTCTTTTGCTTTTTTGAGACAGGGCCTCATGTACCCCAGGCTGGCCTCCAATTCCTGGTCCTTTTGCCTCTATCTCCCAAGTGCTAGGACCACAGGCGCACATCACCACGCTATCTAAAATGCCTCGGGTCTCCAGCTGCCCCTTTTCTGACTTAGCAAGGTCAACCTTCCTTGCTCTGCAGCCCAGCCCTTTGCACAAGTCAGGGTGCCGGGGACAGGCGAGGCAGTGGCTCTTCTCTAGTGAGCCTGCACTGCAAGCAAGAGCCCAGCACAAGCCTGGTACCTGGTGAAGAGGCCTGCGCAGACAGAAGTTCACTGTCTATGGGGAAATGGAATGATTCAAAGGTGACACGCAGAGAAGGGTTGTGGAAGTTTCCATCTCCTGGCTCCGGAAGGACTTTTCTACCACCACTGTACACGACTTCACAGAGAACTCGAGACTTCACCTCCAAACCTGCCAGCTCCCTCCCCTCATCTCTCCCACCTAAGTCAATGCTAAATGTCAACATTTAAAGGGATTCTCTGAACAGAAACCTGCCCATACTATTTCTACTCCTAAAACTGGATCACAGCAGAATAACTAAATGCAACCTCCCCCAAGAGCAGGCTGCCTGGTCACTTCCTGGACCTCCGAGCCTGGGACACACTAGCTCACACATTTCCACTAGTTTGTTTCTACAGATGGGCCAAGTCCTCAACCTTGCCCCAGCCTCAGGGCCTTGGCCGGTGCTGCGCCCTCAGCTTAGCAGTTCCTCTTTCCAGCAACATGCCTAGTGAGTTCCTTCTGAATTTGTAAGGCTGTCAACATTATAACCTCAGAGCTGGCCCCTAACATCTCTCACTGCTGTTTATCACAGTCTACAATCGTTATACTTGTTTGTTTACTTGCTAATTATATTTTAAAAAATCCTTGCTGACAAGGGTCTTCTCTGTCCTTTCCATTTATTTATTTATTTATTTGAGAGCGACAGACACAGAGAGAAAGAGATAAAGAAGGGCTTCCAGCCACTGCAAACGAACTTCAGACGCGTGCACCCCCTTGTGCATCTGGCTAATGTGGGACCTGGGGAACCGAGCCTCGAACCGGGGTCCTTAGGCTTCACAGGCAAGTGCTTAACCGCTAAGCCATCTCTCCAGCCCTCCTTTTCATTTTTTTAACCCCAACAACTAGCATAACATCTGGTATCACATGAGAAAGTCAGAGTTTCATTCTGGCCCAGGCGGACCTAGAACTCTGTAACCCAGGCTGACTTTGAGCTCATAGCAATCCTCCTACTTTAGTCTCCTAAGGGCTGGGATAGGTGTGAATCATCACACTCACCTTGCATTTTTAAAATGTTTTTACTTATTAAATAGGGAGAGAGAGAAAGAATGGGCATACCAGAGCCTGTAGCCACTACAAATGAACTCCAGACATAGGTACCACCTTGTGCATGTGGGTCCCGGGGAACAGACCTGTGTTTGGCTTCGCAGGCAAGCCCCTTAACCGCTAAGCCATCTCGCCAGCCCCACCTTGCATAATTTTAAATGAATGAATATTTTGTTATTTGCTGCCCAATGAAACAGATGCAACAGAAGGAAACTTCTGTATGCATTTACACCTGGCTAAATCAAGAGTAGTCTACTTTGAATTGTTATCATAAAACATCTGAGGTTGAGTAACTTATAAAGTAAAAGGCTTATTGGGCTCATGATCCTGGAAACTGGGAAGTCTGCACACCATGGAACTGCATCTGATAAGGGCCCCAACTGCTTCACAACATGGTGGAAAGATGAAAAGTAAATCGGCCACATCTAGAAGGGGCCCAACACTTGATGACAACTTGCTCTCTAATCTAGTCACATGGTCCCCATAACCTAATTGCCTTCCACTAGCCCTCACCTCTTAAAGATTCCTCCACCCCCAATACTGTCACGTTGAAGACCAAGTTCCCATGTCATGAATATAGCCATAGCCAGCACAGCGGTGGACAGCTGTTTCCTAGACAGCCTTCAAGGTGAGTTGTGTACTAATTTTGAAAGATCTCAACCATTGGTATTTTTCTTCTGACTTCTACCATCTAATCTAGTGTGTCAGTTAATCTCTATCATCAACTTGCTTGGCTCTAGAATCACCAAGGAGACAAATCTCTGGGCATGGCTGTGTCAGAGTTTCTGTATTAGCTTAATTGGGTGGGAAGACCCATCCTAGCTGTGCTTGGTACCATTCCATGGGCTAGGATGCTGACAGATTGAAAAGGAGAGAGAGCCAGGCATGGGCATACGCGTTTAATCCCAGCACTTGGGAGGCAGAGGTAGGATGATCACCATGAGTCCAAGGCCAGCCATTCCAGGTCAGCCTGGGTTAGAGTGAAACCCTATCTCAAAAACCAAACAAAAACAACCAATAAAAAATAATTAAGGGCTGGAGAGATGGCTTAGTGGTTAAGCGCTTGTCTTTGAAGCCTAAGGACCCCAGTTCAAGGCTTGATTCCCCAGGACCCACGTTAGCCAGATGCACAAGGGGGCGCACGCATCTGGAGTTTGTTTGCAGTGGCTGGAAGACCTGGCGCACCCATACTCTCTATCTGCCTCTTTCTTTCTTTCTCTCTCTCTCTCTCAAATAAATAAATAAAAATGAACAAAAAATATTATTAAAAAATAATTAATACATCCAGGTTATCCACCGATGGCCGAGGGACAAAGGCCTGGAGGTAATGATGGGTCGTGGCCAGTCCCAGAATTGGGAAAGCATCTTGGGTGTGCAGTGTCTTGGGTGAGCAGTGTCTTGGGTGTGCAGTGTCTGGGACAAGTCATCCCAGCATTAGTTCCACACTGCAGAGCAGCAGAATTTGTAGCCTCTGTTCCCATCCCCTTGCAGAAAGCTGCTTCCTCTGAGGGCTCTGCCTCTAGGCCAAGCACAGGCAAGCGAACTGACTAATGTGGATTGCTGCTATAGCATCCACCCAGACGCACACACTTCATACAGACACTCAACCCCCAAAGAACCCTGATGTCACTGGAAAATCTTAGTCATGACAAATTAATTCAACATATATTTGTTGCAGCCAGACACTGTTCTAGTCAATGGAGGTTTGCAGCTGAAATTTAAAAATAGTTCCCCGGGGCTGAGGAGTTGGCTCAGTGTTTAACAGTGCTTGCTTGCAAAGCCTGCTGGCCTGGGTTCAGTTCCCCAACACCCATAATATAGCTAGATGCAAAATGTGACACAAGCATCTGCTGTTTGTTTGTAGTGCAAGGGACACACACACACAAATAAAAAATATTAATATTTTTATTTATTTATTTGATAGAAAGAGAGGGAGAGAGAGAGAGAATGGGTACATCAGGGCCTCCAGCCACTGCAAACAAACTCCAGATGTGTGCACCCCCTTGTGCATCTGGCTAATGTGGGTCCTGGGGAATCGAACCTGAGTCCTTTGGCTTTGCAGGCAAATGCCTAAACAGCTAAGTCATCCCTCCAGCCCCAAATTAAAATATATAAAAAAATAAAAACAAAAGTAGTTCTTGATCTGAAGGGACTTACAGACCAGTTATGCATTAGGCCTTAGATCCACACCACCCTTGCCTTGCCTCCTTAACTGCTAGGAGTTGAAGGTCACACTATTATGTCAAGGAATCTTCCCATTAAATACCATCTTGACTGTTTCCTCTGACCACTGAGAGAACTAGACCTAAGGGGCCTAAAGTGAATCAAGGCTTGACTATCAAGGGCATAGTCTAACACAGAACTCTTTTAAAGGCCTCACATGGCCGCAGGGAAGAGAGGAGGCATGGAATCCTTTGATAATTTTAAGATCACGTCCAGCACTGCCTGGCTGGTATCATTTTCCCTATGTTTGGTTATAGAATGTCTTCCCCTTCCCTGTCCAGAGTCTCATGGGTTTGAATACTTGATCCCCAGGATGGCACTGTTTGGGAAGTTTGTGGAACCTTTAGGCAGTAGAGCCTTGATGGAGGAAGTGTGTCACTAGGGCGTGGGCCTTGGAGTTTTCTAACCCGACACTTCTTGCTAGAATCAGTTCACTCTTGCTACTTCCTCCCTGCTGTTGTGAAGATGTGATGCCCATGTCTGCTCCTGCCATGCTTTCCCCATCACCAGGAAACTTCCCTTTGAAACTGTAAGCAGGAAATAAACATTTTACTTCCACAAGCTGCTTCTGGTTGGGTGTTTTGTCCCAGCAATGGGAAAGTAACTGATATATGCTTGGAGTTGAGGGCAGTTAGAGGGTGGAGCTGACATGCTCGGTATCCCTTGCAGCAAACCCCATGAGATGTCATTTTAGAGATGGATGAACTGTCTTGGGAACATAAAAGGCCTGGACCATCTTGGGTCATACAGGCAGTGGACATCTGAGTAAGATCTATCCCCAGGTCTTCCACCTTCATGTTCAGTTTGTTGCCTTGAACACAACCACAGTAGCAATGCGACATGAAAGACGTGGACTTTGGAGCTAGGGAGGTGGCTCGGTGCATCACCACTCAAACCTGAGTCCCCGAGTTTGATCACCTACCTCACACACAAAGGCGGAAGCAGTGGCAGGCTCCTGTAATCCCAGTACACTGACAGCGAGACGAGAGGCGGAGACAGCAGGATTTCCTGGAGGTTTGAAGCAAGCGCAGCAAAGAACAACCCTTAGCAGAGTGAGAAGATGCCTGTTGCAGTCAGGTTCGCAGTGCCGGTAGAAATCACCCAACCAAGAGCAGCTTGTGGGAAAAGAGGTTTATTTTGACTTACAGGCTCAAGGGGAAGCTCCATGATGGCAGGGGAAAATGATGACATGAGCAGAGGGTGGACATCACCCCCTGGCCAACATAAGGTGGACAACAGCAACAGGAGAGTGTGCCAAACACTGGCAAGGGGAAACTGGCTGTAACACCCATAAGCCCGCCTCCAACAATACACCACCTCTAGGAGGTTTTAATTTCCAATTGCCATCAGCTGGGGAACCTAGCATTCAGAATACCTAAGTTTATGGGGGATACCTGAATCAAACCACCACAATGCCCTACCACAAAGGGGCAGAAAGCAGAGGACCACCCTAAAAGCTGCTCTCTGATCTCCACAGGCACTTTGTGGCATGCACACAACTGCATCCACACACATGAGCATGGATACACACAGATACTTAAAAATAAAAATAAAAATAATTTTTTTTTTTAAAAAGGAAGTGAGCTCGGGGCTGGAGAGATAGGTAAATGGTTAAAGGCACTTGCTTGCAAAGCCTGGTATCCCAGGTTCAACTCCACAGAATCCACATAAAGCCAGATGCACATTCACCTAGAGTTCACTTGCAGTGGCAAGTGGCCCTAGTATGGCCATTCTCTCTCCTCTCAAAAAGAAAAAGAAAAAAAATGGCCTTTACAGCAAACCCATAATTACTGTCAGCACCATCAAAACAACCACTTCTATAAATTTCTAACCATGATGAGATTTCAACTATAGCCATCCACAGTGACCCAGAAATGAAAACAGGACCTGGGAGTTGCTAACAGCCCACATACTCAGTACCTCTTAAAAATCACCGCCTCTACATTGTTCACACCTACTGACGCTTTCTTTGGACACAATTCTAACTAGTTTTGTTCTCTAGATAGCCCCCATCTAGATTAAGTTAGAGCAGATTTGTGTAGAAAGAGTGACTACAATGAAAAGTGACAGATAGCGTATGATAAAAGATAAAGCAGAGGTCCCTAAATGCTCTCGGTCAAGATAAATAGAAGGCAGACGATATTTAAGACTACCTTTTTGTGTACCAAACTCTATCCCTGTAGCTCAAAAGCAACCACAGATAAGATGAAAAGGATTGAATGTATGCATGTACCAATAAATATTTATAAAATCAAATAGCAAAGCAGATTTTGCCCACAAACTATCTTTTCCCTGCCCATGAAAATGAAGAAAGCTTCAGCACCAATTCAATGTGAGAAAGCTGGAGTCACATCATAAACAATGAAGCCATCCTAATTTCAGAAGTTTTCAGGACACCTGAAATGGCCAAATAGTGTAGCCATTGATCCTAAAATTATATACTTTTAAGCTCTACTACGGTTAGCTTTCATATGTAATTCCAATACTGAGGTAGAAGGATTGCTGTGGATTTGTGGCCAGCGTGGGCAATATATCTATCTCCATCTTTTATCTATCTATATCAAAAGGAATTTTAGTGTTCCAAACATGGAGCCCTTATGGGCCAATTTTTCCTTTTCCTGGATAAAGAAGGAACTGCTCCAAGAGATTAAGAGACTTGCTAAAAGATCACACAGCTAATGACTACACTTAAATTAGAACTTGGGTTTTGACTCTAAGTTTAGAATGCTTTCCGTCACGCCATGTCTATTATTTTAGCCTTTTCAGTAACAATGGAATAGAGGAAACACTCAATTAAAACATGACACTCTTGAGATTGCTAAGACTTTGGAATCACCGAAGTACACATTTCTAGATGTTTATAAAGATGATTTTGAGTCACCAAGGCAAAGATTAAATTAGCTCCAACATACTCAGAGAACAGAACTTCAGAATTAGTACTGAAAATAAATCCCCCGAAATTAAAAAAAATAATAATAATAGATGTGAAAATTGTTATTCCCCACTGTGGGTGGAAACATGAGGTATCACACTGTCCATTAGGATGTGAGGACAAGCTTATCACAGTGTCTGGTGAGTTTGGACGTGTCCATACATTGTCACCAGCTTTAATACAGCCCAAGAAGTGGCCATGGTGGTGTATGCACGCCTGCAGTGCCAGCCACTGGGAGGCTGACATTGGAGAATCGGCACAACTGAGGCCAGCCTGGCCTACATAGTGAAATCTGCTCTCAAAAACAAAAACAAAACAAAACAAAAAAATTAAAAAATAAAATAAAACAAAACCTCAAGAGTCACCTGAGCACTGAGGGGCCTCAGGTGATCCCTCCAGCTGCTGGACCCCTCATCTTCATCCAATTGCCTTCTCCAACCCCAAAACAAATGCCATCCTTTCCCTTCCTTTCATTAGCAGCATCTCCTGCTCCTTCCTGAATTAATTGGGAAATAAAAATAGAAACGCTGACATGTTTATAAAGATTCAGATGCTTAAGCATGAAAGAACAGAGGTTGGGGACACAGAGGTGACACGTTTTATTTCTGTGATGACAAGTTAGATTCCTTCTGCCAGCTGGCCTCGCAGCAGCCAGAGGCAGGCACCTGTCTGCAAGAAAGTCAGGGAGGGAGGTGCCCTGCACAGGCCTGGGGGCCAGCGCCCACTGCACATGCCACCCCAGTGAATTCTAACTGCTGAGGGTCACCAATCGAGGGTCAAGAGGGGAGAGGCCCGGTCACTCCTGGCAGAGGGCGGGAAGGCAGAGAGCCGGAACACTTCCGCCTCTGCTTCCGGGATGTTTCTGCTTACAGACCCTAGGCGGGGGTTCTGGTTTAGAAAGTCACCTCTTCCCACCTTCTGCCATTCAGGAAACCGGGGAAAGAGTGGGACCCCCACCCCACCAGAGCTGCCTCGGAGCGTCCCTGAGATGCGCTTCCAGTCTGACAGTCTTGACAAAGGAAATGAGCAGCGATAAGTGATCAGGGCCCTCCCCCGGCCCTGATTAGATCAGCCGCCTTGAGCAAGGCGCTGAGCCCGAGATATTTCACCGAAATAAGGAGAGACCAGGGAATAGACTTCTGGCAAGCAATCCCGGAGTAGATAGGGTCAGAATTGGAAATGGATTTCATGGGTAGATAAAGTCTAATAAATGGCAGGTCACTCAAAAAATCATATGTCATCAAGTCTCATACAGTCTGTGAAGTTTGTTATCAATAATTTAACACGAGGAGAGCCTAGCCCCCTAGCAAATATTTAATTTCAAAACATACCTACTGATTTACTCAGATACAGCATACATAGTATATTAAAAATATATTGAGAGAGGCCTGGTGCCTGTACAGCTCCCTCGGAAGACTCAATGTGCTTGAAGCTTTCCCGACAGTCTGCGAAGAAGGGACTGGACACGCCATCCCGAGCTAGTCCAACAGCAAGTTCTGAATTGCAACGCAGAAGAAAGTTTGTGAGTACACGATCTGTTTTCCTACCCCAGTCGAGGTAATATACCAGATGCTACAGGTAAAAAGGATTGGGACAGGAATTAGGGGCCCCATCCAAGCATGCCCACTGGGCGACAAGGCTGCACGAGGAAGGAGGCATTGGATTCAACAAGGTCTCTGGTAGAAGAGAAAGGGACAGAGAAAGAGAGAAAAATGGGTGCACCAGGGCCTCCAGCCACTGCAAATGAACTCCAGTAGCATGTACCACCTTGTGCATCTGGTTTACATGGGTCCTGGGGAATTGAACCTGATTCCTTGGGCTTTGCAAGCAAGCGTCTTAACCGCTAAGCCATCTCTCTAGCCCAAAGCAGTCATTTTTAAAGTGAAAGGAATGAGGTCTGTGGTCACTGCATATATTGTTGATGTGGGCCACTTTCCATGCACCACTTACTCCAGAGTCCTGTCTACTCCAAAGCAGACCCTCACCACTTTCTCTCTGGTGGATGTTTTCCAAACGAAAGTTGATTTATTGACTTTTTTTTTTTTTTTTTTTTTGACAGCAGGAACATGGCCTCAATAAGGGCAGGTAAGTTGTATGGTAAACACTTCCCTGATAAGGTTTTGAGAGCTTCTCTTGGATGACAAGTCCCCAACAAGGATGCGCCCAGTAGCTGGGAAAAGGAGAGAAATTATGTGTGCCTCTAATCATCTCCCACCAGGAAATGGGACAACTGAACTGAGGGCTGGAGAGAGGCTGTTCCTAGGTTCAGCCTGGCGAACTAAGCTATGGCTCCAGGATTGTGCTCCACCATCTCCAAGGGCCTTGACATTCACCTGGTCTGGACCACCCTTACAATCAGCTTTTAGAAGAGAGATTCCCTACTCCTCTCCATCCCTACACTGGCATCTCCATGGGAAGCTTCTCGGATCAGACAGGGTCTGGAATGAGCAAAGACTGCTCAATGTCAGGAGGCCTGGCTCTTACACTGCTTGTCTCATCTACACGTGCCTGGCTCTTCTATTCCTGGTCTCATCTACACATGCCTGGCTTTTCTATTCCTGTCTCACCTACACGTGCCTGGCTTTTACATGCCTGGTCTCACCTACAGGTGGCTCTTACATGCTTGGTCTCACCTACATGTGCCAAGGTGGTCCCAGGCTCTCCTAGGAAATTCAGAATTGCCTTCGCAGCTCCTTTTTCTGCCTAATGTGCCTACTATGAACAGGGAAGCCAGGAGCTTCAGTGTCTGAAACCAGGTGGAATTAGTCACCAAGGTCAAGGGAGGTCCTGAAAAACAGAGGGTGTTGAGGTTTTGAAGAAGGCTTAGCCTGACTCCTTTTCTCTTGCTTAAATCACATTGTTCCTCCACCTCTGTCATCTCTGATAAGACCCCTCCCTTCCCACCAGCCCCATGAAGGGGACCCAAGAGATACTGACTCCAGAAGATCATCAGTACAAAGATCACTCCTGTGATGACCTTGAGAGACCTTGCCATCTGGATAAGCTCCTAGCACAGTGGGTGACCTACCCTGTGATCCCTTGGATTCCAGATGAAGACAGCGAGCAAGGGACTGGAGGGCTAGTCTGGGATCAGTAACCCTGGCTGGGCTTGGGGGCAAGGCTGCAGGGAACAGAGTTGAACTCTTAGGATAAAAACAAAATAGTGGGCTTGACAAAGCACCCACTCCCCGCTTTTGCCAAAGGGAGCAGGTCCTCTGTTGGGCTGGTGAATTCTCTGTAGAACAAAAGCCCAGTCTGTACCTCGTGTGACAGCCCAACACCACGCTTGGCTCCACAGCACACAAACCACAAGGTATGCGACAGTCAGCACTTTGGAACCAAGAGGAACTGCCACCCCCAGTCTCTTGGCTGGGCTCATCGTCGGCTTCTCTCCCATCTCCTAGCAGCTGCTGCTGCTTTCTTCTTCCTCTTCTTCTTCTTCCTCTTCCTCCTCTTCCTCTTCCTCTTCCTCTTCCTCTTCCTCTTCTTCTCATGGCTTAAGGAGTGAATCAACGCCTACATCAGAGAATATCAACGGCAACATAATGACTCTTTCTTAGTCAGCTCAGCTCTTGCTTTCTTCCACTTCCAGAAGCCCTAGGCAATGGTATTGATACGTAATCAGCCACATGGGAAAAAAAAATGTAGCTTCTGATGGCTTGGGTAGGACTCGCCTTGTTATTTCCTCTGCAGTTTTGGGAATTCTCCATTCTGTGGAAATGTGACTTGGACACTTTCCCACTTGCCTGATAAAACCCTGGCTCTGAAGTCAGGGCAAGTGGGAGAAGAGTCAGGTCTTCGATTTTTGTACAAGATCTCACAGAAGCCAATTCCACTCCTGACACCATCAACGACTTATTTTCAGTCTGTTTCTCACGCCTCTGATGGCTCGCAAGTTAATTTCCCAGACACCCATTTTAGTCAACTCTGGGAGCCCCAGAAGAAAAATGCTAGAAATATCAAAACAGCCACGTGCTCTGGCATTTAGCACTATGCAGAACAATTTAAATTGAGTGCATTTAGACCACTTTCTATTGACTAATTTAGAACACTATGCCGTAGCAGACTAAGCCAGCTGCTTTTCACTGCCACACTAAATGCTCCACTTTAAAACACACCCCTGCGTACTCATGTGATTTCTCCATTTAGGCTAGGAATGTAGTGTTGACATAAATGTCAAGTAAAATTAATGAGAGAATGGACCCTCGAATGGAACTCATGCGAAGGGAATTTGTTACATGGGAGCCTTTGAGCCCAAATGTATATATAATTATATGACACTCATATGAGGAAGGAATGTGAATGCTAAGCATTAGCAAATTTATCGCCTTTGTCAGAAATGCTGCTACCTACGAAAACCAGGTTGCAAATAAATTAAGATGAAAATACCATCAGATTAGAAGTCTGTCACAGCAAGCTGCTGCAGACTGGAAGGGTAGCCCATCTGCCGGGTCCTGGGCCCTCCTTTCCCTTAGCTAGATAGAAGTGAGCTCAGATACCAGCTACTGGGCCTGAAGCTTTCCGCTGTTGAGTTTACAAATGGAATTCCTCCTGCCCAACACACCCTTTTCCTTCCCTCCCTCTAACCAACCAATCACTTAAGACTAAAAATGGCAAGCACAGCAATAACAGGTATTTTCGCTCAATAGTCAAGGCACTGGATCCTAGCAGAGCATTGCCTCCATTCGTACGCTGACATAACTACCTTGTCTTTTATTTGTAGACTTGAAAATCTTCCCCAAGTATAGAATCATAGAAAATCACTCTCATCATTGAAAAGAGCCTTGCTAGGGGAGTAAAGCAGCAAGTCTTCTCTTGTCAGCATAAAAGGCCTGGAGTAAAATTTCCCGTGAACACGGGGGAAGCCTACATTTACCTATACCCAGGCAAACGGCACACAGGGCTCCCCTGCAGACATGCCGCGAACCTGTGACTGTCTGGGGAGTCTGGGAATGCCTGCAGGGGAGGAGTTTCAAAAAAGAAAAAGAAAAAGCACTTGAGTGTGTTTTATATTTCACAATTCAGAATAAAATCCTAAGGACTAACTTGCATCCCAACATTCACTTTTCACATTTTACTTTGAACACTGATCTCAAATACAATCACACATGGATTTTGAAAATTCATGATGTACACTCCTCTGCATACTGGAAAGCGAGCCTGACTTGGGACCATTAGGAATGTCTGTCTGGGACCTGGGACCTAAGGAACATTCTCCATTTTCTTCTTCTTTGGGCTATCAGTTCATAATGAACAAATATGGAAATTTTCCGGAGGAGGAAATTCAACTACCAAAATAACTCCTTCATAATTCATATGTGCAATCATAACGGTGATTAATAAAAACCTGAAACAGTTCCTAAAAGCCTAAAGCATTAATTACTCAGTTAGATGTCGGGACTCTATGAAAACCTATGACAGCAGGTTACTCAGGCAAATTAAATCATGTGAACTTAACGGTGGAAAAAGAAATCTTTCTACAGTGGACTTGCAGACCGGTGGCTGTATGTTTTCAAAGAGGAGGGACCAACTCATAGCTCTTCAACAGCTCTACATTTCAATCTTGAAAGACATAGAGAAGGGGGAAATGCCATTGTAAACTGAATTTACACTGGGATGAAAGGCAATAACATATCCCCTGAAAGCCCTAAACTGAATGAATGATGTAATTTCCATTAAAGGGGAGGCAGACACTCATTGAATGTCTATCACGCACACAGCATTGGCTGGTCAGTGGGCATCTTCTCTTTGGCTGAATGGTGCCACATGTCCACTCTCCTTGGACTTCATTGAGAGCTCCTTCCTGATTATTTCTGCTAGCTCATCTTTCGTAGTTGGATATAAGTGCCAGTGCTCAGAACTCTATTGGAGGCCCTTCTCTTTTTCCTAACCCATCTCTCTTCAGATGATCTCACCTCATTTTATAGCTGTAGACACCATCGACGTGTGATGACTCTCCAAGTCCATGACTCTCCCTGAGCTTTGAGGGGAAATACACAGCTGCCTTGACATAGCCAATAGGTGTCTCAGACTGTCCAGACAGAGCCCTTGAGCTCTACCACCCTACCCCTTGGCAGGTCGCATGCTGTCCAGCTATCCCTTTAGATCCAAAGGACCCCTCTCTGGCCTTACCCAAAGTGCTCTCATTCTTCATTGCTGTTTTTTACTTTCATTTATTTATTTTAGACAAAGAGAGAGAATGAGAATGGGTGTGCTAGGGCCTCCTGCCATTGCAAACAACCTCCAAGTGAACGTGCCATCTTGTGCATCTGGCTTTATGTGGGTACTGGGAAACTAAACTCTAGTCCTTAGGCTTCACAGACAAGTACCTTAACTGCTGGGCCATCTCATTTTCATTGCTTTTTAACCCCATAAGGGTTATTGCATACTTAATAAGACCTTATTAATGTGGTTAAATGTGGTTTTAGCTATTTATTTTTCCCCGGCTCTTCAACCAAATGGTAGCAAGAACCCTGAACAATTTTCTCACCGCTACCAAGTACACATCTGACAATATTTACTCAGAAATAAACACGTCTCCCTCTATTCTTTTCTTAATGTTATGAAATAGATAATCCCTACTTCAAAAAGGAAAAATTGAGGATCCAGGGCCAGTGAAAAGTCATTTGAGCAACTGCAGACAAAGCCAGGTTTCGAACCTGAAATTATTTGACTCAGACACTCCAGATACTGGATGAATATTTCTTTGGAGAGTCTATGACATCAGTCAAGAAGCAGAGATGTGGGCTGGAGAGATGGCTTAGCGGTTAAGCGCTCGCCTGTGAAGCCTAAGGACCCCAGTTCGAGGCTCGGTTCCCCAGGTCCCACGTTAGCCAGATGCACAAGGGGGCGTGCACGTCTGGAGTTCGTTTGCAGTGGCTGGAGGTCCTGGCGCACCCATTCTCTCTCTCTCCCTCTATCTGTCTTTCTCTCTGTGTCTGTCGCTCTCAAATAAATAAATAATTAATTTAAAAATATATATAAAAAAAAAAAAGAAGCAGAGATGTACTCCTAAGGTTTTTCCTAGAAACAGATTGTAGAGATGGCTTGGTGGGTAGCATGCTTGCCACACAAGCATGAGGACCTGAGTTCAGGTCCCTGGCACCCACGTAAAAGCTACACATGGTGGTGCACTATTCAATCCCAATATTGGAGAGGTTGAGACAGGAAGATTCCTAGGAATGCTGGGTAGCTAGTGTAGACAAACTGGTGAACTCCAGGTTCAGTGAGAGATCCTGTCTCATAAAAAGGTGCCGATCATCTGAGGAAGACACATAGCAATGATCCATGGCCTGCACTTACATGCATACATACATGCCTGTACACCCACACACATGCACTCTCACATGTGAACATCCATACATCCATGCACACCACACACACACAGGAATATGTATGCATCTCCACGAACAGGTTTCCTGGGAACTTGTGCTAGGCACTGAACTTCTTCAGCCACACCAACTGCACCTATAAGGTAGGTGAACAGAAATGGATATCTAACAGAGATGTTAGGAGATGTCACTTCCTTCCACGCCCAATCTTTGGCACATAAACAGGTACAATAGATATTCTTTAGTGCCTCAATAAATGCATTACTTCCTGGCTAATAAAAACACCTTAGTCTGACCATGAAGACCTTCAGTGAGCTGCTCCCCACTTCCCCTTTTCAAGCAAATTTATAAGAATATGACTGGCACCCCTACAGAACAACTGGGTGTTCTAACACACGTTCACACATGTGAAATCTACTACAGCCACCACCTCCAAAAATCTCCTCCTGTCTCCTTTAATGTCTTCCCTACCACTTCCTGGAATCACTCCTCTGCTTTCTTTTCTTAGAGTTTGAATTTCCTGAATTGTACTCTTTTGAAATCACACAATATGCATTATTTTCTGAGCTCAACATAGTCTCTGAGAGTCCCTCAGGCTGCTGCATGCAGCAGCAGTTCCATTGTTTGTAAGGCCGGGTAGTGTTCTAGAGACCATGCAGCGCCCCTTTCCGCTCCCTTGCTGAGGGGCGTCTCCAGTTTGGAGTTATTCTAAATAGCATTGCTGTGAAAATGTACATATGAGTCTGCATGAGTGTATATGTCCAGCTCATGGAAACTGGAGTCTCTAGGATTAGAACAGCTACATCATATGATACGTATGTGTTTGTCTTCTTAAGAAACTGGCAAACTGGTTTTGTTGTTGATGTTTTGAGATAGGGTCTCATGTATCCCCAAATGGCCTTAAACTCACTACATAGCTGAGGATGATCTTGAACTTCTGATCCTCTTGCCTCTATCCCCTGAGTGCTGAGATTAGGGGCAGGCATCACCACAATGGTTTATGTGAGCGGAATGGAACCCAGGCTTCAGACATGCTAGGCAAACACTATCAACTGAGCTATATCCCCAGCCCTCCAAATGGTTGTCAAAGTGGTCACTGCATCAAACATTCCACCAGCAACAGAAAGCACTTGCAGCTTGAAAAATACCACAATATACAAAAGCAAAGTGGAAAGTGAAAAAGACAAGAGATAGGTGATTATGAGATAATGGATGAAAAAAGCTGGGGCTAAGAAGGAAAAACAAGGAAAAAGTTCCTAAAGCAGTTCTCATTATGGAAGCCTTATACAAACTCCATGGAATTCGGGGTGGATTTTTTGTCATGTTTTCCTTCTATTTTAGAAAATATTTAATTCCCAAATGGATGGGAGGGAATAGATTCATAAAAGCAAGCCAACCAAATGCCACCTTTCACTATGATAGACGCTGACACTAACCCACCTCCATGGCCTCTGCAGCCTCTTCCACTGACTGGATAGTCATCAGTATTTGTCTGATAACACACAAATCTGGCTCTCAGCTTTTAAAGTCAATGTGAAAAAATACTGCCCATCTCATCCAACACAACAGCACATCCAACACAAAAAACCCAGACACTTGCTTCTCTACAAAGAATTCACTGTACATAGTACTCAGCTTTCTCCAAGGAAAATTTTTGAATAGACATGTCTACAGCTTTACTTTAAGGAATTACTTCACATGACTCATAAGGCTGGCAATTCTGAAATCTGAAAGGTGGTAGGAAAGCTGGAGACGTAGGGAAGAGCTAAGGGTAAGGTTTGAATCCACAGGCCATGATGAGGCAAAATTCCCTCAGTGTTTTTCTCTTAAGGTCTTCACCTGATTGGATGAGGTCCGCCCACATTATGAAGAGTAATCTACTGAAAGTCTGCTAATTTCAGTATTACTCTTATATATACTAAAAAAATCTATCCACCAATATCTAGAGTAAAGATTGGCCAAATGCTGGATGTCATGGCTTACACAAATTGACATAGAAGATGAGTCGTGACGCTGTGTATGGTGGACTTTAAAAATTCAAACGTGCCAATGTCAGATGACATGGAATGGTGTGGACCAGGGTAAGGGTGTGTCTCATCTGAAGACAGTCTTATTTAAGAAATGTAGACTTCCGGTTAAGATGGTGGCGTAGGTACCACGCCAAAGCAGCCTAGGGGGGAAAAAGACCGAAAAAACTCAGCAAGATACACACTTTTACTAAAAAGTGAGGTGTATAGGAAATTGAGGTGGCAGCGGAGAAGTAGAAGAGTTATAGAGCATCCAGAGCCTGCACAGGTGGGAAAAGCGGCTCCGGCAGCTTGGCCAACCGCCGCAGCCGCGGCGCAGCAGAAAGCCGCCAGACTCTCGGCTCGAGCCGCAGGAAAAGCCAGGTGCGGGATTTTCCTCTCACACCGCGCTCTCCGCAACTCGGGAAACGTGAGGGGAGAGCGGCAGCGAGCAACGGAGGAGCAGACCACGAGGGAGAAGAACACGTGGAGCAGCGAGACAACCAGAGCAGCTGCGGCTCCCTCCCCTCCCCCACCGCCTGAACCCAGCTCCAGCGAACAGAGCAGCGGCCCAGGACCCGGCCACGCCAACTTGGGCTGACAGCGGGACCCAAGCAGGAGCAGAGTTCGGCAGCAACTTCAGCGGCTCCAGCACGGGTACCAGCGGCCACAGCAGCAGCGGACCCAGGAGCGGCAGCGGCGGCAGATCCCGCAGCAGCGGCTTCGGGGAGAGCAGCGGCGGTGGACACGGCAGCGGCAGCTTCAACAGCGGTGGTGGCTCCGGTGGTGGCAGCTACGGCAGCAGCAGAGGCAGCAGCAGTGGCTCGGTTTGCCCCGTAGGAAAAGCAAGTGCCCAGCTCCAGAAATCAGAACAGCAGCCCGACAACCCAGGCAGCAACTTGACTGAGACCAAAATCACCCAAGGTAACTGGGATTGCACCAGGGAAGGGTCTCACTTGGTCACAAGCTGACTTGGATCCCTCAAAAGACCAGAAATCTAAACCTCTTTGTTGATAGAGGATCTGGTCATTATAATAACTACTCTTGCATACATACTCGGGGCTGTTTTTGATTGAATGTGTACAGTGTTTAGTCAAATTTTAGAATCTACCTGTATTTTATTCCACTCAGCCTGCTTGAATACTCCTATAGCAGGGAAACTCAACCCCTAAGAACATCTTTGTAGATACTCTGAGAGTCTTAAGAGCCACACCTAATACCTTAAGGTCCTACCCTGAAAATATATTACATCAAATCAATTGATACAGCTAAGAATACACAGCTAGCTAGAAAATCCAAGCATTAACTTAATCCAAGATGCAAAAATTTATACATTATAACACAAGAAACACTAAAAAGCAAGACGATATAAATCCACCTAAAAGTATTAATGCATCAGAAATGTCCTCCAGTGAGAAAGAGTTAGAGGAAATGCCTGAGAAAGAGTTCAAAAGAATAATTATAAATATGTTCAAAGAGGTCAAAGAACACATGAAAACAATCAAAGAAGAAATCAAAGAGGAAATCAAAGGAATCAAAGAAGAGGCAGGACACCAATTTAATGAAATAAAGAAGGCAAGACAAGACATAAATAGGGAAATAGAAATAATAAAGAAAAACCAGTCAGAATTACTAGCAATGAAGAACACAGTTAATGAAATAAAAAACTCTGTAGAAAATCTCACCAGTAGGATGGATGAGGGAGAGGACAGAATATCTAAGCTAGAAGACCAGGTGGCAGACCTAATGCAGTCCAACAAAGAGAAAGACAAACTTATAGAAAAGTATGAGTGGGAATTTCAAGATATTCGGGACACTATGAAAAGATCCAATATAAGAATTCAGGGCATAGTAGAAGGAGAAGAACTCCACACCAGAGGCATAGTAGGCATCTTCAACAAAATCATAGAGGAAAATTTCCCCCATATTGGGAAAGAGGTGCCAATACAGATACAGGAAGCCTTTAGAACCCCAGCCAGACAAAACCCAGAAAGAACCTCTCCTCGCCATATTATAATCAAACTTCCAAACACACAAACCAAAGAAAAAATATTGAAAGCAGTTAGAGAGAAAAATCAAGTTACCTACAAAAGCGAGCCCATCAGGATTACAGCAGATTATTCAACACAAACTTTTAAAGCCAGAAGGGCTTAGAGCGATATATTCCAAGTTCTGAAAGATAACAACTGTCAACCAAGGTTACTTTATCCTGCAAAGTTATCCATTCAAATAGATGGAGAAATAAAGACATTCCATGACAAAAGCAGGTTAAAGGAGTATTTGAAGACAAAACCAGCTCTACAGAAAATACTTGATAGAATCCTCCATGCTGAACAAAAGGAAAAGCACACATATAAGGAACCTAGAAAAAACAAGCTATACTCAAATACCAGTTAACAGAAGAGAGCACAGGTAGAACCAGTAACACACACAGACACACAAAAATGGCAAACATAAATACACACCTTTCAATAATATCTCTTAATATCAACGGTCTCAATGCCCCAACGAAAAGACATAGATTTGCAGACTGGGTTAAAAAGCAGGATCCTACAATTTGTTGTCTCCAAGAGACTCACCTTTCTACAAAGGATAGACATTATCTTAGGGTGAAAGGTTGGAAGACGGTATTTCAAGCAAATGGGCCTAGAAAACAAGCAGGGGTTGCTATCCTAATATCAGACAGGGTAGACTTTAGTCCGACGTTAATCAAGAAAGATAAAGAAGGTCACTTTATATTGATTAAGGGCACACTACAACAGGAGGACATTACAATCCTAAACATATATGCACCTAACATGGGGGCTCCCAAATTCGTCAAACAAACACTATTAGAACTAAGGTCACAGATAACACCAAACACAGTGGTGGTGGGTGACTTTAACACCCCACTCTCATCAATTGACAGGTCTTCCAGGGAAAGAATAAACAGAGAGGCATCTGGACTAAATGAGGTCATAGAAGGAATGGACCTAACAGATATATACAGGACATTTCATCCAAAGGCTGCAGAATATACATTCTTTTCAGCAGCACATGGAACATTCTCTAAAATAGACCATATATTAGGACACAAAGCAAATCTTAACAAATTCAGGAAAATTGAAATAATTCCTTGCATTCTATCTGACCACAATGGAATTAAACTACAAATCAGTAGCAAGAAAGGCTATAGAGCATACACAAAATCATGGAAACTAAACAATACACTACTAAATGATGAGTGGGTCAATGAAGAAATCAAAAAGGAAATCAAAAAATTTATAGAGTCAAATGATAATGAGAACACAACATACCAAAATCTCTGGGACACAATGAAGGCAGTTCTAAGAGGTAAATTTATAGCCTTAAGTGCCTATATTAAGAAATTAGAAAGGTCGCAAGTAAACGACCTAATGCTTCGCCTTAAAGCTTTGGAAAAAGAAGAACAAGGTAAACAAAAAATTAGTAGACGGGAAGAAATAATAAAGATTAGGGCAGAAATTAATGAAATAGAAACAAAAAGAACAATCCAAAGAATTAATGAAACAAAGAGTTGGTTCTTTGAAAGGATAAACAAGATTGATAAACCCTTAGCAAATCTGACCAAAAGAAAGAGAGAAGAGACACAAATTAATAAAATCAGAGATGAACAAGGTAACATCACAACAGATTCCAGAGAAATTCAAAAAATTATAGGGACATACTATAAAAGCATATACTCCACAAAGTATGAAAATCTGAAAGAAATGGATGATTTCCTTGATCTATATGACCTACCTAAATTAAATCAAAATGAGATTAATCACTTAAATAGACCTATAACAAACATGGAGATCCAAACAGTTATCAATAATCTCCCAACTAAAAAAAGCCCAGGCCCGGATGGATTCACTGCTGAATTTTACCAGACTTTTAAGGAAGAGCTAACACCATTGCTTCTTTTTTTTAAATATTTTATTTTTATTTTATTTATTTATTTGAGAGAGACAGACACAGAGAGAAAGACAGGTAGAGGGAGAGAGAGAGAATGGGCGCGCCAGGGCTTCCAGCCTCTGCAAACGAACTCCAGACGCGTGCGCCCCCTTGTGCATCTGGCTAACGTGGAACCTGGGGAACCGAGCCTCGAACCGGGGTCCTTAGGCTTCACAGGCAAGCGCTTAACCGCTAAGCCATCTCTCCAGCCCACACCATTGCTTCTTAAGCTTTTCCAGGAAATAGAAAAAGAAGGAATTCTACCAAACTCCTTCTATGAGGCCAGCATCACCCTGATACCAAAACCAGACAAAGATAGAACAAAAAAAGAAAATTACAGACTAATCTCCCTCATGAACATAGATGCAAAAATTCTCAACAAAATATTGGCAAACAGAATACAAGAGTATATCAAAAAGATCATTCACCCTGACCAAGTAGGCTTTATCCCAGAGATGCAGGGATGGTTCAACATACGCAAATCTATAAATGTAACACATTACATAAACGGGTTGAAGGACAAAAATCACATGATCATCTCATTAGATGCAGAGAAAGCATTTGACAAAATCCAACATCCCTTCATGATAAAAGTCCTACAGAGACTGGGAATAGAAGGAACATATCTCAATATAATAAAGGCTATTTATGACAAGCCTACAGCCAACATATTACTAAATGGGGAAAAACTGGAAGCTTTTCCACTAAAATCAGGAACAAGACAAGGGTGTCTACTGTCCCCACTTCTATTTAATATAGTTTTGGAAGTCTTAGCCATAGCAATAAGGCAAGAGACACACATAAAAGGGATACAAATTGGAAAGGAAGAAATCAAGTTATCATTATTTGCAGATGACATGATTCTATACATAAAGGACCCTAAAGACTCTACTAGCAAGCTGTTAGAGCTGATCAAAACCTACAGCAATGTAGCAGGATACAAAATAAATACACAGAAATCAGTAGCCTTCATATATGCTAACAACAAACACACAGAGGATGAAATCAGAGAATCACTCCCATTCATAATTGCATCAAAAAAAATAAAATACCTTGGAATAAACCTAACCAAGGAAGTAAAGAATCTATACAATGAGAACTTTAAAACACTCAAGCGAGAAATTACAGAAGACACTAGAAAGTGGAGAAACATCCCTTGTTCCTGGATTGGAAGAATCAATATCGTGAAAATGGCAATCTTACCTAAAGCAATCTACACATTTAATGCAATCCCTATCAAAATTCCAAAGGCTTTCTTCATGGAAATAGAAAAAACAATCCAAAAATTCATTTGGAATCACAAAAAACCTCGAATATCTAAAACAATACTGAGCAACAAAAAAGAGGCTGGTGGTATCACCATACCTGATTTTAACCTATACTACAGAGCCATAGTAACAAAAACAGCATGGTACTGGCACAAAAACAGACATGCAGATCAGTGGAACAGAATAGAGGACCCAGATGTAAGCCCAAGTAGCTATAGCCACCTGATATTCGATAAAAATGCCAAAAATACTCACTGGAGAAGAGACAGCCTCTTCAGCAAATGGTGTTTTGAAAACTGGATAAATATCTGCAGAAGGATGAAAATAGATTCTTCTCTCTCGCCATGCACAAGAATTAAGTCCAAATGGATTAAAGACCTTAACATCAGACCGGAAACTTTGAAACTGCTAGAGGAAAAAGTAGGGGAAACCCTTCAACATATTGGTCTTGGCAAAGACTTTCTGAATACAACCCCAATTGCTCAGGCAATAAAACCACAGATTAACCACTGGGACCTAATGAAATTACAAAGATTTTGCACCGCAAAGGACACAGTGAAAAAAGCAAAGAGGCAACCTACAGAATGGGAAAAAATCTTCGCCAGCTATATATCTGATAGAGGATTAATATCTAGGATATACAAAGAACTCAAAAAGTTAAATAATAAGGAACCAAACAAGCCAATCAAAAAATGGGCTATGAAGCTAAATAGAGAGTTCTCAAAGGAAGAAATACGAATGGCATATAAGCATCTAAAAAAATGTTCTACGTCACTAGTCATCAGGGAAATGCAGATTAAAACTACATTGAGATTCCATCTCACTCATGTCAGATTGGCCACCATCATGAAAACAAATGATCATAAATGTTGGTGGGGATGTGGAAAAAAAGGAACCCTTCTGCACTGCTGGTGGGAATGCAATCTGGTCCAGCCATTGTGGAAAACAGTGTGGAGGTTCCTAAAGCAGCTAGAGATTGATCTACCATATGACCCAGCTATAGCGCTCCTAGGCATATATCCAGAGGACTCATCTCATTTCCTTAGAAGTACATGCTCAACCATGTTTATTGCTGCTCAATTTATAATAGCTGGGAAATGGAACCAGCCTAGATGTCCCTCAACAGATGAGTGGATAATGAAGATGTGGTACATTTATACAATGGAGTTCTACTCAGCGGTAAAGAAAAATGAAGTTATGAAATTTACAGAAAAATTGATGGACCTGGAAAGTATTATACTAAGTCAGGTAACCCAGGCCCAGAAAGCCAAGCACCACATGTTCTCTCTCATATGTGGATCCTAGCTACAGATGACTGGGCTTCTGCGTGAGAATGAAAATACTTAGTAGCAGAGGCCAGTAAGTTGAAAAGGAGACATAAAGGGTGGAGAAAGGAAGGGAGGGGGATACTTAATAGGTTGATATTGTATATATGTAATTACAATGATCGTAATGGGGAGGTAATATGATGGAGAATGGAATTTCAAACGGGAAAGTGTGGGGGTGGGGAGGAAGGGAATTACCATGGGATATATTTTATAATCATGGAAAATGTTAATAAAAATTAAAAAAAAAAAAAAAGAAATGTGAAGCCACCATTTAGAAGAAGCAACATTCTTCTGAGGACAAAACAGAAGAAAACAAGGCCCAGCAATCATGGCTTGTGAAAAATACCAAGTACAGCCATGAACCACCCGGGGGAGGGGCCTTTCTTGCATCTGCGTCCATCAACACAGCATCCACCCACACTCCAGTGACACCAATTGAAGCAGAGTCTAGTGACAGCTCCAGGTCAACATCACATCCGATGCACCAGTCTCTAAGAACTGGGTTTGACTCAGGAGCAGTCACACAACCAGCTGTCCCCCACAGGCAGATGTCACCTTATTCAACCAAATAGCCCATTGGTGTTGGGTGGCCCAATATTCAAGGTTAAACTCTTGTCAGCTAAGCCAACGTGATCCACCTGGGTTGCTACCTAAGTCTGGAGATGGATGGCGTAAGACTGTCATGTAAGGCTGCGGACCAGAGGTGCCATCTTTGGGAAGAAGTGGGACAAAGGTACAAATCCAAATCAAAGGCATTTGGTGTCCATGGACCGAGACAATATTCCCTCAGTAAACAATGATTTCAGGGCACTTAAATGTACAGGGCAATGAGTCATCAAGTTTCCATGACTGACATACTTCTAGCTTACAATTTTAGAACATAATTAAGTGTATATTTTTCAAAGAATGTTCAATGTCTGGCTTCCAGCTATGCAACTTTTTACTGTGCCCTCAAAGACAGGTTGCAAAACATATGCCACAAATTATGTGACCTGCTGTGTGGTAAAAGTAACAAAAAACAAAATTTAAAGCTGGGAAACATCTACTCAAATAAAATTTAAATAGTTTGGGACTACATGAACTATACCATTTTTCCATGCAATAACTAATGAGTGGAGCTGAACATTCAATACCATGTGTGCTCCAAGATCATAATACCAGATAGGCTTTGTAGAAGATGCTGTGTTCTTTTAGTTAGAAGAGATATACTCCTCTCTCCAGACCACTGTGCAACAACTTTACTAAAGCATTTCATGTTTGCCTGTAAGTGTAGGCCACTTCCCAAGACTGCAAACGTGTCAGAACATTTAGGATTTCCACAAAGTCAACTCAATCTTTAAAAAAAAATCTCAAGATCAGCCAGGCATGCTGGTGCATACCTTTAGTCCCAGCACTCAGTAGGTTGAGGTAAGAGGATTGTCATGTGTTTGAGTCCAGCCTGGACTATAGAGTGGAGTTCAAGGTCAGCCATGGCTAAAGTGATTCTCTGCCTCAAAACAAAAAATTAATAATAAATAAAAATCTCAAGGTGGCAAAAGAAAGGCGTATGCTTAAACAATCTTCTAGGTACTGAAAACAGGGCAAGGACATGGACAACAACAGATGGAACCGTCTGGGTTTCATCGTTCCTCGCTGTGGAGGGGCTCCCCCGTGACCCAGTCAGGTCCTAACATCACTATCTTTCCAGCCTGAACAGCAGGAAGGAAGGAGCAACACCAATCAAGATGCAGCTTCTAAAATCTGCCAGGAGACCGGGGGAAGGTGAGCTCACAGAATTTACTTTCAACAATAAAGCAGATCTGGAGAAGGGAGGTGTGGCTATATTCACATCGTGACGTTCTGAGGGCTATTTTAAGAGCACCCCACTTCTGCTCAGGAGAGGAAGAGAAACTCAGCCCCTTCAGGCACTTCAGAGAGTCCCCTCCCTCCTCTTCTAGACAGTCTTGAAACAAGGCAGCTTGGTGAATTCAGAGAGAAGGGCATGGCACAGAGGATGGGCAGTGCCTGGCATGCTCTGTGCACCCTGGGCAGCCAAGCAGCAGAAAAGAGGAGGAACCCATGGGAGGCAGAGGGCTGGAGAATATAGCTCAGTGGGAGAGCATTTACCTAGTATGTGTGAAGACCTAGCTTTCATGCCCAGTACTGCAAGATGGACGAATGATAGCTAGCTAGCTAGATAGGGGAGATGAAATTTGAAAGTTGGATATAGCTCCCAAGTAGATGTTATTGTTTAAATTCCTCCTCCTTTTTTTTTTTTTTTTTTTTTTTTGAGGTCTAGTCTCACTCTAGACCAGGCTGACCTGTAACTCACTATGTAGTCTCAGGGTGGCCTTGAACTTATGGCGATCCTCCTACCTCTGCCTCCCAAATGCTGGGATTAAAGGTGTGCACCACTATGCCCAGCTACGTTCCTCTTCCTTAAGATGATGAATAAATATTTAAAAAGAAAAGAAAACCTTAAAAAAAAAGGAAGGTGGGCAGGGCAAGGCAATGATTAGGGAGTGGGCATCAATCAACTTACAAATGATCCTTAAACCCCTATCACTGGCTCAGTAGTAAACAGAAGGTGTGCACGCCATCTTTTCTCTTTTTAAAGGGTTAACAGAGAGCCTCAGGATGACGGGAGTGAAAGAGGAGACAGATGAGAGATGGTACAGTAATTTCTGGAAGACTGAGGTATGAGAGGAGTGTTAGTTAACGTGAGGTGGAGTGGAGAAAGCTGACATCAAATTCCAGCATGAGGAAAGAGATCAGGAGCAAGTCCACTCTTGCCCGTGGAATCCTAGAAAGCCTCGGGACCCGGAGGAATCAGCTGTACTGGAGGTGGGTGTTTGACTCTACAATGAGGCTAGACTTGTATGTTCTCACTTGTACTGCGTGAGCATCACCAGCTGTGCTGGTCAACTTTTTGTTACTGTAACAAAACATCTGAGAACACGAGGAAGGAAGGGAGGGAGGGAGGGAGGGAGGACAGGAGGGAGGAAGGGAAGGCGGGAGGGAGGGCAGATCTATTGCAAAAGTCTCAAGCTTGCTCTGTTCCTGTTGACTTGTGATTGGCAGAACATCAAGACCCCAAGAGGGCGTGGTGAAGCAAACTTGTTTGCCTCATGGTGCCATAAAGCAGAGAGAGACAGGAAGGAGCTGGGACTAGAGAAGATATTCTCCAGCGACCCACCCCTACTGGGCCTACTGCTTCCAACCAGGTCCTACCTCCTAAGTCTACAGATCTTCCAATGGTGCCAAATTATCAGCCCATCAGTGAAATAATCCATTCAGTGCAGAGCCCTCAAGGTCCTAATGCCTTTCAATAGCCCCGCCAGCTGGAGACCAGGCTTTCAGTGCCTGAGCCTTTGAGGGAGACGTCTATCCAAACCAAACACAAGACTCGTCCCCACCAAAAACCCTGTAAAGTCAGGCCTAGTGATGGCTCAACCACTGGCAATCACAGCTCAGAAGAGAACAGACTGGACCTCATGCTGAAAACACAGGGTCAAAGTTGAACTCCATATTTGAACAATGAGATCCTGTGTCCCCTGGCCAGAATGCCAGGACCCAGGCCTGTATGTCCTCCACAGGAGCCTAGATGAGTCACTACTGAAGAGATGGAATGGCCTCAAAGAAAACTCCCTGAAAGACACTAAAATTTAAAGAAATTGGCTCAATCACTCAACCCCTTCCCAGAGATTCCTTCAGGCCACGAGCCCTACTGAAGCCCTCAGCATCCAGAAGACTCTTTAGACCTTGAACTTCAATATGAAGAGAAACCTAGTGATCATCAGTGATTCAAAAAAAAATCTCTACTGCCAAGTTAGATACCAAAAGCAGAAAAAAAAGAACCTCCCAGGAAACAAAGACAATGTAGAAAACAGAAGGCAAAGAATATATGAATTCCTCCAGTTCGCTAACAAGACACCATTTTTAGTGTTAAAAGAGCAGGATGTAATAAAAAGAAACATTCTGAGATAAATTTAAAGTTCTTAGAAATGAAAAGTATGAAGGCCAAGATAAAAAACTAATTAATGACTTGGAAATAAAGGAAATCATGCAGAAGTAAGGAAATTAAGGCAATAAGACAAAAAGACAATTAAGAAAGGAGGGGAAAAAAAAAATCAAACCAAAGCATCAGAGGCCAGGGAGGTAGATCCGTCAGTAAAGTGCATGCCCTTTGCACACGAGAGGCAGACTTCAGGGCTGGAGAGATGACTCAGTAGGCAAGTGTGCTTCCTGTGCAAGAATGAGGGCCTGAGACCACCAGAGTGCGGGTCTCCAGGTCCCACATAAATTGCTGGGTGTGACCACCCTGACTGTAGCCTCTGTCCCATAACGGAGCACAGACACAAGAGTCATAGGAGACCATAAGCTCCAGAATCAGGAAAGAGACCCTGGCTCAAAAAAAAAAAAGGAGAGAAAAGAAAAGAAAAAAAAGAAAGAGCAATGGAGCAAGACACCCACGTTCCACTCCAGCCACTGTTAGTGGCTCTTCACCACCACAGGTGAGCATATGGGGCGCCACAAGGCACACCCATATGCATACACCATACACAAACACACACATATAAGCAAAGAAAGAGAGCCAGACAGAAAGAGAGAGAGAGAGAAACCTGAGTTCAATTCTCAGAACTCACATATAAAAGCCAGGCATGATGGCTCATGCTTGTAATCCCGACACCGGGGAAGTGGAGACAGACAGATTCCTGGGGCTTGCTGGCCAGTATAGCCTACTTGTCAAGCTCCAGGCCAGTGAGAGACACGATCTCAAAACAAACAAAGAAAAAGGCGGGTGCTTCCCGAGGAATGGTACTCAAGTTGTTCTCTGACCTCCGCATGCATGTACACACATGTGCTCTTGCACACACTTAAACACACACACAACCAAAGCTTCAGCCCACTATTTAACTGTTAGTTTCTAAATATTCACAGAAAATTAAAACAGAAATAAACAAATACATAAAGCCACGAAGTATACAAGAACCTTCTTTCAAGTATGAACATGGGCTTCCTTTTTAAAATTTTTTTATTTTTGTTATTTTTATTCATTTATTTGAGAGCAACAGACAGAGATAGAAAGAGGCAGGTAGAGAGAGGGAGAGAGAATGGGTACGCCAGGGCCTCCAGCCACTGCTAACGAACTCCAGATGCGTGAGCCCCCTTGTGCATCTGGCTAACATGGGTCCTAGGGAGTCAAGCCTTGAGCCGGAGTCCTTAGGCTTCACAGGCAAGCACTTAACCACTAAGCCATCTCTCCAGCCCATGGGCTTCCATTTTTAAGATCACATTAAGTCCACAGTAAAATTATTCATAGAATTAGTCATAAACACACAAAGGTGCAACAACATGTAACTTCACCCCAGGGATAAAATAAAACTTTTGAAAGCTTCTAGAGAGAAAAAGATCTGTTTATACAGAATGACCTAGGATTTCTCAACGGCAGCAATGGAGGCTGAAAGCTCACTGAGTCTCACCATTGAAATACTGAGGAGGAAATGACATTCACCCTGTTACTATGTAAATCACCACATCAATGACCAAGAGGAAAATGAGATTGAAGAGATCTTCTATATCAGTTACATTCTCATTGCTGTGCACAAAAATCTTCCCAGAAGCAACATAAGGAAGTAAAGGGTTTAATTCAGCTTACACTTTCAAGGAGACACACTCCATCATGGTGTGGAAGGTATGGTGGCAGAAGCAGGAAGCCAGCTCCTCATATCAGTAGGCAGGAAGCAGAGGGTTAACAGGAAGGACTGACAGCCTACAAAACCTCAAGGCCTTCCTCAATAATACATGTCTCCCTCTAGCAAGACTTCCTGTTATGGTTCCACAACATTCTGAAATAGTGCCACCAGCTGGGGACCAAGTGTTCAAACACATGAAAATATGGGGATGTTTTTAATTCAAACCACTTCATCTTAATTCTTGGGAAGTTTGCCTTCTGTGCTTGGTGTCCTGGTTTATTGTATGCTGTAATAACAAGCCACTTGAAGGCTCTTTTTTGTTTGTTTGTTCGTTTTGTTTTTTTCAAGGTAGGGTCTCACTATAGCTCAGGCTGACCTGCTATTTACTTTGTAGTCTCAGGGTGGCCTCGAACTCATGGCAATCCTCCTACCTCTGCCTCCTGAGTGCTGGGATTAAAGTTGTGCACCACCACGCCTGGCAAGGGCTCATATTTTATAAAGAGGTGCATTTATCTCGTAATTCTGGGGGCTGTGAGATCCAAGTAGCAGGAGGCTGGCCTTCTTCTGATGACCCTCTGGCTCTATCACAACATGGCAGAGATGTAGAAAGGGACCAGGCCAGGTGCAGAAGGGACCAAACATGTGGAGGAGTCTTGCTCTGTAACAACCCATTCTAAAGTTACGTGAGATCTCACTCATTCCCAAAGACTGACTTAATCATTCCCAGGGGTGGTGACTCCTAGTTTAGACATGTCCCACAGACCTCACCTCCTCAAGGCTCTACTACTATTAGGGGCTAGGTCTCTCTAAAACATGAACCTTTGGGAAATGAACCATATCCAAACCGCAGCACCCAGTCAATTAGCAAGGATGTGCTCCATCAAACACCCAAACAGGAAACCAGAACCGAAGACAGCACGGAGTCCAGGAAGGTGGGATAACACCGGAGATAGGTCCATAAAACTGTGCTAGAACACAGGCCAAATGAGAGTAGGAAAACACAGGGAGGCTGTGCATCATCTGTCACATTTGCTCAGCAAGACTGGATTAAGAGTGTGTCTAAAAGTGGGGTGTGCTGGTGCAGGTCTTTAATCCCAGCATTAGGGAGGCTGAAGTAGGAGGATCACTGTGAGTTTGAGGCCAGCCTTGGCTATAGAGTGAGACCTTGTCTCAAAAATAAATAAAATAAAATAAAGAAAGCAAGAAAGAAGGAAAAAGAGAAGCAAGAAGAGTCTGTTTTCAGGCATGGAATGCTAAGTGAGCAAAGGAGGAGATAGGGAGGGAGGGAGGGAGGGAGAGGGGGACAGGACGAAGCAGACAGGGAAGAAGAGAAGGAGGGAGGGAACTGGGAGAGAAAGAGAGGGAAAGAGGAGTTCATAGATATAAAAGTCATAGCTATAATGCTTCTTAGTAGGAAAAACAAAGTTTCACAAGACAAGATTTGTTACCAGTAAATCAATGGTCTCAAAATAGAAATAGAATGGTAAGTCAAAGGAAAGGGGAAAAGGTATAAACTCTCAAAATAGAAAATCAATGGACAATTTTAAATTGATCAAAATTCAAGAAAATTATATCTTTAACATTTTTAAGATGTCTCCCTTGTGAACTATTCCACACAAAAAGCTCATAGGACAAAAATACACAGCTCAATGACTTGCAAATAGATACCCATGCACACACGTCACCCAATCTACAAACCAGAATGCTGTCAGCACCCCCTGAGCCTTGTCACCCTCTTTCCAATTAGCACCCCATACTCCTCTGAACCACAGCCTTGATGTCTACAGTTGCCATCATCTTTGTAATTTTAATTTTTTTTAATTTATTTGGAAGGAGAGGGGGAGAGAAAGAGAGAGAACAGGCACACAAGGGTCTCCTGCTGCCGCAAACTAACTCCATATGCCTGTACCACTATGTGCATCTGGCTTTATATACTGGGAAGTTGAACCCTAGGCTGACAGGCTTTGCTAGCAAGTGCCTTTAACACCTCAGCCATCTCTTCAGCCTTGTAATTTTTTAAATCTAATCATTCAATATAGTTTCATTCTTATTTTTGAGGTTTATATGAATGAAACACAGACATGGGGAGGAGGCTTTTACATGTTGTCAGTGAGAACCATGTAGTTATGTAGACAGGAGGTTTTCTCTTATAGGAATAACATTTTTCACTTATATAAGATAATGTGTGTTTGCAAATGTACATTTTATATACTCTGATGGATGTTGGGTAATTTCCAACTGAGTCTACTATGAATTACATGTTATGAACACTTCTATCTATAATTTTGAGTACATCTGTAGTCATTTGTTCAAAGAGCCTGTATGCTGGCATAGAATTGCTCACTCACTGTGGTGGTTTGAATGTAAAGTGTCCCCATAGTCTCATATGTTTGTGATTAAGCCTCACACTTAATTCTCAGCTGATGGAGCCTTTGGGAGGTGGGACCTTGGAGGACGTGTGTCATTGGGCACAAGCCTTTGGACTTTAACCCAGTCCCTTGCCAATTCTAGGTAGCTCACACTGGACTACCTGCACCCAGATGATGTGACAAGAGGTGACACCTTGCTGTTCTGCTCGTGCTATGCTTTCCCTGCCATGATGAAACATCCTCTCGAAACTGTCAGCAGAAATAAACCCTCCCCTCCCACAGGGTGCTTTTGGTGAGATGTTTTGTTCTAGCAATGAGAAGGTAACTGTAACACTCACAATAGACATTTGTTCAATTATATTAGATAAAGCCAAGCTACTTTTTCCAAGTTGTGGCGCCAATAAACACCACTGGTGAATGAGAATTATTCTCACAAGTTCTCACCAACTCCTTAAAGTCGTTGTGGTAAACATGGAGTACTAATTCATGTGGTTTCTTAATTATCTTTTCCTAAAGATTTATAAATTTGAGCCATGTTTCATTCATTACACACTTGTATATCCTCTTCTGCGAAATCCCTGGTTAAGCAACTTGCCCAATTTTTAAATATATTTTTAATTTGTTTGAGAGAGAGAGAGAATGAGCACACCAGGGCCTCTAGCCACTGCAAACAAATTCCAGATGCATGTGCACCTAGCTTACATGAGTACTAGAGAATCAAACCTGTGTCCTCAGGCTTCCTAGGCAAGCACCTTAACTGCTAAGTCATCTTTCCATCTCTTGACCTTTTTTTTTCCTTTTTGGTTTTTCAAGGTAGGGTCTCACTTTAGCCCAGGTTGACCTGGAATTCACTAAGTAGTCTCAAGGTGGCCTCAAACTCATGGTGATCCTCCTACCTCTGCCTCCCAAGTGCTGGGATTAAAGGTGTGTGCCACCATGCCCAGCTTTGACCAATTTTTTGACCAACTTATTTCCTGTATGTTGTTCATATAAGCCTTTTGCAAATCACACATGTTGAAGATAGCCCTAATTTGTCTGTCATTCTCTTAATTGTGTCTTGATAGCCAAAGTTTATTTTTTATATCATCAAACTTCATATAGCTTTTCTTCTGGGTCCTGCATAGGAAACCTTTTTCCAACCTTATTCAAAAGACCCTATCCTCATCATCTTCTGGATGTTTAATTACTTTGTCTTCAACTCAAGAGGCAGGGGTATGAGGAGTGCTATGAGTTCAAGACCAGCCTGGAACTGCAGAGTAAACCAGGTCAGCCGGGCTGCCCGGCTTAGAGTGAGACCCTACCTTGGATAAAAAATGCCTGTTCTATCCTCACTCTTCTTCAGGGCTATTTTTCCATCAATATAGTGTCCTAGATATGCCCCAATCTGTTTCAGAAGGCTTTTATCCCACTATATTTGTCTATTTTTGTACAAATGCTGTTCTGTCTCAATGACTCTAACATCACCGGCATTCTTAATATGATGGAGCAAACCTCTTTCTAATTTTTGTTCAAGAATACATGATCAATTCCTGGACTAGTGATTCCATATAAATTTCAGGACCATCATGGGGAGGGAGATGCCCAGTGGTTACAAAAGTGCTTGCTGCACAAGTCTGGTGATCACCAGCCTCCACATAAAGACAGACGCAGAGGCAAGGCAATGGGAGGAGGAGACAGGAGGATCCGGAGCTCACGGGCCAGTTAGCCTGGCGATCACAGTGGCAAATGAAAGTCTCTGTCTCAAACAATGTGGAAGGAAAGGACTGGCACCTCAACGTTGACATCCAACCTTCAAACATGTGTACACATACAAACACACATACACACTTTGGGTTTTGATGAGATTGTGTTGATTCTATACATTGGTTTAAGAGAAACTGACATCTTTTCAAAACTGACTATTTCATTTCATAAACATACTACATCCCTCTATTTATTTAGATCTTTATCACAATAATACTTAAAGTGCTTTAAATATAGAGGCCTTTATATTTTTCCTTTTTATAGATTTATTTCAGAGAGAGAAAAAGGCAGATAGAGCAAGAGAATGGCTACCTCTCCAGCCTGCTTTTATATTTTCTGTTAGATATTTTATTCCTATGTATTTGATTATTTTTATTAGTGAAAGGCAGAAGTACAATTTATTTGCTTATACTTACTTCTGGCAAATGTGCTACATTCATCTTTTTTTATTTTTATTGTATTGTTTTTTTCAAGGCAGAACCTCACTCTAGCTCAGGCTGACCTATAATTCACTCTTTAGTCCTAGGTTGGCCTCTAACTCTCAGCAGTCTTCCTACCTCTGCCTCTTGAGTGCTGGGATTAAAGGCGTGCACCACCACACCTAACTAAATTCATCTGTTAGTTCTGACAATTTACACTTTCTTTTGAGCTTTCTATGTGCATAGTTTGTTCTACAGACATAGTTTTATTTACTCCCTTCTAACCCTAACTCCTTTATAATGTCTTCCTTATGTTATTACACTAACATGGTTCTACTATTCAATGATGAATAGAAGTCGTAAGAGATGACATGTTTGTATTTCCTCCTACTCTCAAAGAAAAGTTATGTCACGTACTAACTGTGTTTCCTACCTTTTCATAATACAAGACATTCTCTTCTTCTAAGAGTAAAAATGTTTCTTTCTTGCTTGTTGGCTAAGACTATTCTTATTAAATAATCTGGAATTATATGGATTATATTACATATATTTTCTATATCTTTTGAGACGATCATGTGATTCTTTTTCTTCATTCTGTCGATATGAGTTATGTTGGGTGATTTTTTTGTTGTTTTGCCTGTGTTTGTGTGTGTGTGTGTGTGTGTGTGTGTGTGTGTGTGTGTGTGTGTGTGTAATGTGGTGTGAATGAATGTGTCAGCAGCACTCCATGTGTTCTATGCAGAGGAGGCACTCGCTCATGGTTAGAGCACAACACTGGGTTTCTGTCCCACTCCACTGATCTTCTGCCCCTTTCATTTTGAGTTGGAATCTTACTGACACTAGAAGGTGTGTGTGTGTGTGTGTGTGTGTGTGTGTGTGTGTGTGTGTGTGTTCTTATGGAATTTTTTCATCTCTGCTGCTTGATGTGGGACTGGAGTCACAGGTGCATGTGGCCACACCCACCTGTTTTTGTGGGATCTGGAGACTTAAACTAGGGTAGATTTGGGTCCCCTCAGACCCTCTTGCTCACAGAAAGCACACTTAACCACTGAACTAGCCCTTGAGTAATTTTTAAACGGTTAGCCTAAGCTTGCATTTCAGAAAGGCAGCCAACTTGATCACGATTGTATTCATTTCCTTTTAGTCGCTAGAACACAAGTCCTGACAAGACTCAGCTTAAGGGAGGAAGGTTTCTTTAGGGTTACAGTTCCATCACGGTGGATGCTGCAGCTAACGTCTCCTTGCTGGCACAAATATCCAACCAGAAGCAGCATAGGAGAGGAAAGGGTTTATTTCAGGCTTACAGATTCCAGGAAAAGTAACACTGACTCCCATCAACATCCACAATACAGACAGTGAAGCCAAGATCAGCAAGCACAAACAGCCAGAGTTCAAACTGGCTTTCAACACACCTCTTAGGGCTGTACTCAAGATCTTTCCCCAGTGATACACCTTTAGCAGGGCTCTGCCTATTACAGACTTATGTGGGGAGATTAATGGTAATCAGAAATACCTGAGGTTGGGCTGGAGAGATGCCTTGGTAGTTAAGGTGCTGGCCTGTGAAGCCCAAGTTCCCAGGCTCAATTCCCCAGTATCCATGTAAGCCAGATGCACAAGCTGGCGCTCGCATCTGGAGTTCGTCTGCACAGGTTAGAGGCCCTGGCATACCCATTCTTTCTATCTGCCTTCCTCTCTCTCCCAAATAAATAAATACATAAAATGTTTTATTTTTTTTTTTTAATACCTAAGGCTGTGAGGGATGTGCAGATGCATTCAAAGCACCACAGTGGGGAAGAGTTCCATCAAGGGAGGAAATATTTGTTCAGGGCTACGGTTTCACAATGGTGAAGAAGGCAGGGCAACAGAAGCGCCAGGCAGCTTAGTCACTGCGCAGAGCAGAGTGCTGCATCGGGCACTCAGCCAGCTCTCTCCTTGTTACCGAGCCCACAGCCCGGACCATGGGACAGTGTCGGCCACAGTCAGGGTGAAGCTTCCCACCTCAGTTAACCTAACCAAGATACTCCCTCATTAGCATGATCAGAGATAACCTCATCTACATGATCCCTTACAGGAGATTCTAGGTCCCGTCAAGTTGACAGTCAATATAAAACATCATAATGATATAGCAATCGATTTCAGGATTCATGTTGCTAATGTTTTATTTACTGTTAATTTATCATCACAAGTAAAACTGACTTGGAATTTCCTTTCTTATATATACATATTTTTTGGTCAGGTTTTAGAATCAAAATTCTGCTGGCTTCTTAAAATAAGTTGGGAGCATTCCTACTCTTTCTATTCTCTGGAAGAGTTGGTGGAAAATATGTGTTATTTCTTCCTTAAATATTTGGTGAATTCAACAGTAAAACCATCTGGGTCTGAAGTTTTCCTTATGGGAAAGTTTTAAATTACATATTCATATGAGTAGATATGAACTACTCAGACTACTATATTTCTTATGAGTTTCAATAACTGACACTTAAAATTTTGTTAATTTCTTCTAAAAATGTCAAAAATATTATCACATTATTCATACTATTCCCTTACTATCTTTTTTAAAGATTTATTTATTTTTATTTATTTATTTATTTATTACACAGAGAGAGAGAGAGAGAGAGAGAGAATGGGTACACCAGGGCCTCTAGCCATTGCAAACAAGCTCCAGACACATGCACCACCGTGTGCATCTGGCTTACGTGGGATCTGCAGAATCGAACCTGGGACCTTAGACTTCGCAGGCATGTACCTTAACCGCTAAGCCATCTCTCCAGCCCTCTTTTTTTCTTTTTAAAATTCTTTATTTACTTATTTATTATTTGGTGTGTGGGGGTATGATGTGTGCATGTTTTCATGCATGAATACAGGCTCACACATGCCACAACACACATGTGGAGGTCAAAGGACAAGTTTCATGTCTACACTAGTCCTCCAACTAGTTTTGAGGCGGGGTATCCAGTTGAGGTTTGCCGCTCCGTTTGCCAGACTACCTGGTCTGCAAGCTTCTGGGAGGCTTCTCTGATCTTCTTCCATCTGGCTGTAGGTGCACTGGGATTAGAGATGACGGCCACAGTGTCCAGCTTTTCTGTGGGGCCTGGGGACACAACTCAGGAACTTAGAATTGCTCAGTGAATGCTTTATCCATGGAGACATCTTCCCAGCTCCCCTTACCATCATTTCAATATAGTAACGCCCTTGTTCAATCCCTGGTACTGGGTATTGGTGCTTTGATTTGACTCCTGTCATCAGGATTTAGTGACTTTATTAGACATTTGGTTCTGTTGGCTATTTCAGTCTCACTACTTTTCTTTCTTTATTTCCTTCTTTTTCCATTTAAAACTTGAGCTGGTGCCCAGTGTGGTGGTACGCACCTTTAATCCCAGCATGTGGGAGGCAGAGGTAGGAGATTCACTGTGATTTTGAGGCCAGCCTGAGACTACATAGTGAAGGCCAGGTCAGCCTGGGCTAGAGTGAGAACCTACCCTGAAAAAACAACAACAAAAACCTTCAGTGGGTTTTCTTTCTGTTTTGCTTGGGCAGTGCTGGGATTTAACATAGGGCTGTGCACATGCTAGGAAGTGCTTTACATTATGCCCTTGACCCTCTTTTTACCTTGTTTATTTTCAGACAGGGTTTTACTAAATTGACCAGGCTGGCCTTGAACTCACTCTTATAGTCTAGGAAGGCCTTGCAGTCACCCTGCCTCAGCCTTCTGAGTGGCCGGGATCCCTGGCCTGGGCCACCAGGCTTATCTGTGTTCTTTCTTAATTTACTAAGGTTAATGTTGAGAATGCTTATGTTATATCTCTTTTCCTCGTATATGCATTTGAGGTTGTAAAGTATTTTTTAGAGCGATATTCCACAAATTCTGGTATGTCATGTCTTCATTGTCACTAACTTCTGAACATTTTCTAATTATCACTGCCATTTCTTCTTTGCTTCATGATCATTTATTTCTAAACACAGACAATTTTTCCACTGACTGTCAGTTCAATGCTACCATGGTCAGAAAATATCCTTTGAAATATCATTAAGAATTGCTTTATGATGCTGTATATGAAATACTGGCAAATATCCTCTGTGATCTTGAAAAGAAAGTACTTATTTGTTCAATACAAGATTTTATTTTTAGATGATATTTTCTACTTAACTTCATTCAAAGCTGTCTATATCTCTACTGCTTTTTATTTTCTGTATGTCACCAAGAGAGGTATACATAAATCTATCATCTGTTTTCTATTTTCTCACTTACTCTACATACACCCCCACCTTCTTCTGAACTATTGGAGTATTCTTTATTATCCTACTTTATTCCTGTCTTAGATTGTTATTTAGACATTCTCTCATCATTCTTATTTTGTGTGCGTGTGTGTGTGTGTGTGTGTGTGTGCGTGTGTGTGTGTGTGTGTGTGTGTGTATAATAGATCTATGTGTGTGGTGTGTGCACATTGAACTCTAGATGCCATGCCACCTTGTGTGCATGTGCGACCTTGCCCATGCATCACCCTCTGCATCAGGCTTATGTGGGATCTAGGGAGTTGAACATGGGTCCTTAGGCTTCATAGGCAAGTACCTTAACTGCTAAACCATCTTTTCAGCCCTTCTTCATTATTTACTCTGCAAGGAACTTAGAACAATTTGGTTTTATTAATTAACTCCCTCAGACATATCCTTTACCATTTATTTTGTTTTCTATATATTTAAACCCCACAGCATATAATTATATTATGTTATGTAGGCAATATTTGCTTATACTTAACTATCTAATTATTATTGCTGTTACACCTCATGATTTCCTGTGTCTCTGAGCACTGATCTCAAATAATATTCCCTTTATCCAATAGATATCCTTTAGTGAGTATATCCTTTAGTACTGATTAGCTCATGATAAACTTTCAATATCTTTAGTTTTTCGTTCTTGAAAAATCTACAGAAAATACAGAACATGGTGAGCAGTTGTTTTTTTTTCAACAATTTGAAGACAGTATTCCACTTCCTTCTGATTGTTATTATTTCTGTTGAAGAGTCAGTTGTCTTATTGTTCCCTTAAGGATTAAGAAGTGTCCATTCCCCTAACTCCAAGTGTTTTTCAGCTTTTCTGTTTTGTTTTGTTTTTGTGTGGTGTTTTCAGAAAATTTTTATACCTATCCTGCTTAATGTCCTGGAGAGTCTCAATTCTGCAGTGTGTCCTTTGTTAGTTTTAGGACAATCTCAGTTACTTTCTCCAATTATTTCTTCTGACTCATTTCTCTCTTTCTGAGCATTCAATTACAGGTATACAAGACAACTCTACCATATTTCACATCTTCATAATTTTATATTTATTTTCCATTCTTTTTCCTCTTCGTGTTTTTATTTCTGTTACCATTATTATTTTTTAAAATTTTTATTTATTTGCAAGCAGGGAGAGAGACAAAGAGAGATGGAGGATGAGAATGAGCACACTAAAGCCTCTAGGCCCTACAAACAAACTCCAGACGCATGTGCCACTTTGTGCATCAAGCTTTATGTGGGTGCTGGGGAATCAAACCTCGGTCGTTAGGCTTTGCTGGTAAGTGCCTTGACCACTAAGCCATCTCTCCAGCCTCTTTGTCACCATTATTATTTTGCTGCTGGGGACTGGAAGCAGAGCCTCAGGGAGCTGCACTCCAGGTCATGCTTTATTTTTGGTGTTTCTTTATGCACTACCTTCTATTTACTAACTCTGCAGTGGAACTTACTCTACTGAACTCATCCATTCAGCTTTCTTAGGATAGAAGACTCTGCTTATACATCACTAAATTCATCAGTTATAAATGTGCCTTCAATGGTTTTAGTAATTAATTCAATTGTTCAACCATGATATATGGTTTGAATGTAAATTGTCTGCTACAGATGCATGTGTCTGAACACTTGATACATAGATGGTGACACCATTTGGGAAGGTTATAGGAACTTCAGGAGATAGGGCAGTAAGTCACTGGTGCCAGGCCTTAAGGTTTCACAGCCTGGCCTCGCTTCCAGATCTGTCTCTCCTGACTGAAATGTGACTAGGTGGCTTGACATACCTTCCTGGCCAAATTAAATCCTTCCCTTACTTCAGTGGCTTCTGGCTCAGTCATTTGCTCATAGCATTAAAAAAGTAAGTGGTACAAACCAGGACCATCACTAAACACAATCCTAGAGTGTTTAAATCACCCTAAAACATTCACCCCTTTGGGCTGTGACTGCAGTGAGCAGATTCTTCAGTTCTAAAAGCTCCATTTGGTTCTTATGATTTTCAGTTCTCTGAAAAATTGCTCAATATTATGTTTTAATTCTTTCAACATCTGAATTACAGGCATTGATTAATAAGTTCACATCCATCATAAGAAGTAGACAAAAAAAAAAAAAAAGTTAACTTTTTCTAGGTTTTCTACCACTTCCCTCTTACCCCAAACCTTGATTCCACAGTTCCTCATTGCCTTGATGGATCCCCGATACTTCTAAACTAATTTCCTTTTTAATTTTTCTCAACAAAAGAGTCACACAGAATAAACCTGCTCTATAAACGCTAGGCATATGACCATTGTAAGCTAAGTGACCTCAATTGATCATACAAATGAAGATGCTTGTGAAGCTAAAAGTAGGCCTCATGATTTGTGATTACACAGGGTCAGTGTACACAGATCAAAACTACCACAAGCAAGTCAGACTAATGGAAATATTACTTTGCTAAAAATAACCTGAAGATTGCACTGTTTTTATAAAGAAAATGAGTTCTTGGCTCTCTTCTTTGGGCTATTTGGTATTAAAGATAGAAATAAGCAAACATGCACTGTGCAGAGGCCACCCAGCAGCTCACTGCAGCAGTGACGGGTTCTCTACGACACCAGCTGTCCACGTCCTGAACCTTCTGTCTCACTGATGTCTTTGGCTGAGATTTGGTGCTTTGATAAAATTCTGGTAAAATTCCAAATAAGACAGATTTTTTTCTTTAAAATAAATATGAGGGAAGTTTTAAAGTTGACACTTAATTATCAAGTAACAAGACAAGCCCCTTCTCTTCCTCTACTTTATTAAGAAACACTGTGGTAGGAGGCTGGGGAGATGACTCACCTGGACAAGTGCTTGCTATACAAACATGCTGACCTAAGTTCTTTGTTTGGTTGGTTGGTTGGTTGGATTTTTGGGTTTCTTCAAGGTAAGGTCTCACTCTAGCTCAGGCTGACTTGGAATTCACTATGTAGTCTCAGGCTGGCCTCAAACTCACAGCAATCTTCCTACCTCTGCCTCCCAAGTGCTGGGATTAAAACATGCACCACCATGCCTGGCCTGACCTGAATGTTGGTTCCCAGCACTCATGTAAAAGCCAGGTGTGGTGATGTGGGAGGGAGACTGACACAGGAGGGTTCCTAGGGCTTGCTAGCTAGGCTAGCCTAATCTGTGAATTCCAGGTACAATGAGAGACCTTGTCTCAAAAATAAGGTGAGAATGATTGAAGAAGAAACTCAACATCAATTTCTGGCCACCACACCCATATGCCCTCATGGGAATGTGCATCCGCACACATGTGGACTCACATATATACAAACATGTATACACACATGCATGCACACCGTTCCCCAAATATGCAATATTTTGCTCTCATGTGTGTGAAATTCTATGTTCTATCAGTGAATGAAAAAGCACAGTACTGTCTGAGTCTTTGAGAGAACCAGCTTGGCCTCCTGGGTCAGCTTCTGCAGTGAGCTCCCTGGGCAGGAGCTCGGTGCTCTGACCAGCCGTGGAGCTGAGCCCATGAGAGAGAGGCTCAATCAGACGGAGCAGCGTTGAGGTCTAATTATAGCCTCACCACATCTTGTATTTTGCAGCCTGTCCCTTCCTGGAATTTTAATGATGCTATTCAGGATATCGCTTCCTATTCTTAATCTGCATATTTTAGATGACTTGATTCAAAACAATGTTTTGGATACAAACAGTCCAACATTTTTCCAAAACACAGGCTTTATTGGCATATAAAGTAATTGGCCACATGCATTGTGTTTACGTCCTAGCAGGTGGATAATAGATTAGAGTTACTGAGATGTCACTGGATTTTCCCACTCGTAACACACTACAGCAGAGAGAAAAAAACACACACACAGTGAAAAGAAAACAAAATATGATCCCAACAATTTAACTTAGGTCCATATGTCACTGTCATTTACTAAGCAACAGAAAATCAAATTGAAGCATTGGAAACATTGAGCCTAGCAACAAAATAATGAGTTAAACTCAAGTACAGGGTGACACTAAAGCCAATATCTTCAGGTCTGGCTTAGCGGAGATTCTTCTGTAGCCCTGGGGAACACTCAAGTGTGAAACTCTTCTGCCTGTGGACTTGGTCACTTGCCTGGAAGTAGGCTTGTGTCTTTATGCAAAGCCAGAAACCAAAGGGAAGAAGGAGTCCAACAAGGTCTCTACTAAGACTTGAGATAGCATCTGGCTTTTTATTTTCTTAATTTCATACAAATAATCTAGTGTCTACCAACGCTATAGCAATCAAAGGTCTTCCTGTGCACAGACAGCTTGCCTACACTCACTCACCTTAATCCCTGATTTGGCAGAGCCTTATCTACATCTCCCCATGCCCTACTCCTCAACAATATCAGCCATCTGAGATTTCCAAACACTAGCAGACTGGCTGAATGAGTTCTCATAGTAACCCAGAGGAAACAGAAAGGGCTTGCTTCAACACAACATTGGAGGAGAGTCAGATTAATGTGATCTCCCATGGAAATGTCACTGTGGTTTGGAGGGCTCCTTCCACACTGCAGGATTTAGATTTTCCTGGTGTGTGTGTGTGTGTGTGTGTGTTTGTGCACGCGCACACGCACATGCGTGCATGTGTGTTCCACAGCATGTGTGTGGATGTTAGAGGACCGAAGTGTCTGTGTTCCTTGCCTACTCCACCATCTTTGAGACAGGGTCTCTTGCTGTAAACAAATGGCACTACAGCATTTTAGATCCCCTGGCTCTGCCTCCCAGTGTCATAGGCATTTGGGGATCACGGACACATACACTACTTTAGATCCAGCTTTATATTGGTACTGGGGAGGATTGAACTTGGGTTGGAAGGATTTGCAAGCAAACTCCTTTAGCCACTAAGCCATCTCCCTCAATCTTGATTTTTTAAATTTTATTTTATTTTTTGAGAGAAAGAGAATTGGTGCGCTAGGACCTCAGCCACTGCAATTGAAACTCCAGACGCTTGCACCACCTAGTGGGCATGTGCTACCTTGCGCTGCCTCATCTTTGTGCCTCTGGCTTGCATGGTATCTGGAGAGTCAAACATGGATCCTTAGGCTTCACAAGGCAAGGGCCTTAACCACTAAGTCATCTTTCCAGGCCTTGTTTTTTTTTAACTGTATACCATGTGCTCAAAACTGACTTGCAGTGGACATTTTAGAGTATGGAAAATTCCCAACTGTAAGGAATAATGCTTTAGACTGGACAACCATGAACTAATTCTGGTAATTAAATCTTAAATTTGATAGTGTTGATTCTGAGTGAAATAGCTCAAAGAAGTGAGAAATCAAGTGGGGCTCAAGTTTAAGGGATGAAATATATGGCAGACACTTATTGACAAAACCTGCTCCTTTCTCTTCCAGAGATACAACTGGACTACAATTCCCAGCAGCCCCTTTAGCAGTGAGATCTTTCCAAGTATGACTAAAAAAATAAGAGGACGTACACCTTTCAACATCTAGTTCAGCCTGGTCAGTAGGCACTCAGAGGTTGCCATGCTCTTTCCCATTTCTGCTAAAATGATCCAAATTGGTATAGCACCTTGGGAGCTAGAGAAACTCATGTTCACCTTAAACTCAAAGAACTCCCACTGACAGACACCAGAAAACAAACTAAGAGTAAAATAAAGCAAAACAGTATACACATACACACACACACACACACACACACACACACACACACAAAGAAATGAAGAACCACAAACAACTATCAGAGAAAACAATACATAGCCAAGACTGAGCCCATAAGGTTTTCAAAATTAATATGATCAGACACTGCTTATAAAATAAATATTTAATGAGTCATATATGGTGGCCAACCCCTTTAATCCCAGCACTCAGGAGGCTGAGATATGAGGATTGCCATGACTTTGAGGCCACTCTGGGACTATATAGTGAATTCTAGGTCAACCTAGGCTAGAGCAAGATCCTACCTCAAAAAAACAAAAAAATTAAAAAGTAAACTAAATAAGTATTTAAATAAATCATGCTCAATATCTTCAATACAAATGAAATTTGGATTTAGGTTTGGCTCCTTAGCAATACAGGCCAGAAAACAGAAGAACTACAGCTTTCAAATGTGAAGAGAAATAGCTAACTTTATACCTAGCAAAAATATACATTAGACCTAATATGACTCTTTTTGTCCCTTTTTTTTTTTGGTGGCACTAGGGATTGAATCCAGGGTCTCATGTACACCTGGCAAATGCTCTACTACTGAGCTATAACCCAGTCCTATAAGACTCTATTTTGAGAACAAGAAAATAAACATTTTCCAAGAAACAATTATGGAAACAGTATTGTGCCAATTTATCCTCCCTACATAAAATAAATGTAAGAAAAGAGGTGATGAGACCAGGAAGGATTTATAAGCCAAGAACACATTTAACACATAGACACATAGATAAAACTAAATATATTTCCAGTTTAAAAATAATGATAAATGTCTACACTTTGTGATCTATGAAGTACACACACACACACACACACACACACACACACACCCCTAAGGGGGAAAGTAAGTGCAGCTGAGTGGCCTAAGGTTTTTACATTGTTTGAGAAGAAAGATATCAATTAGCTTTAAGCTTTGACAACTCTATACCTTAAATTTCTGGAGAACAGCTAAAAGAATCGTGAAAGAATGTAAAACTTGGCCCATGTGTGGTGGCACATGCCTTTAATCCTAGCACTTGGAGGCTGAGTAAGTTTGAGACAGCCTGAGACTACGTGGAATGTAAAACTTTCAAACTGCTACAAATTCACAAAATAGGAGGGAAATAAGTTAATGCAAAAGAAAACAAAGAATGAAGGCAAAGGAAAAGTTGAAGGGGCAGGAAAAATAGAAAGGACAAAATACATCGGAATACATTTGTAATTACAATAACTACAAATCCATTATACATTGGAGCTTAAAAATAAGTATTTGCAGACAACATAAAAACAATCTCGAGCAATGTTACATAGATAAAAGACGCATCTTTAATAATTAGGATATAAATGGTATGAAAAATCAAAAGATACAAAAACAAATAGCCAAAATAAAACGAAGGAGAGCTGCTCATGTCCCACTACTTCCTAATATTTTTATACACTTTAAATAAAAAGCACAGTGCGAGGTCAGGGCAGCACCTCAGGGCTGGGGACGAAGCTGAACTGCCACAGCACGTACCCGATGCCCTGAATTCTGTCCCTGCACCCCATGGACAGCGTGTAGCGTATGCCTGGCATCCCAGAACTCTCAAGATGACAGGAGCTCAAAGTCACCAGCAAATACATAGAGAGTTCGAGGTCAGCTGGGCTACGTGAAACCCTGCCTCAGAGAGAGAGAGAGAGATTGACCAAGCCAAGATTCATTAGAGGAGAAAGGAATTAAACAGTTTTGCTAACAAGTTTGACTTAAGTGAAAAGAGTGGCGTTGTAACTGTTGAAATCAACAACATAAAGATAATGAAAACCATCCGCTGGGCATAGCATTTCATACTCATAGTCTCAGAACTAGAGAGGTTGAAGGAGGAGAATTGACAAGAGTTAAAAACCAGCCTAAGCTAAACAGTCAGTTCTAGGCCAGCCTGGACTACAGAATAAGACTCTATCTCCAAAAAAAATAAAATAAAATTTAAAAAGCGTTTGCTTACAAAACCTGCCAACCCAAGTTTGATTCCCTGGCATCCACCCATGTAAAGCTAGATGTCAAGTACCACATGCGTCTGTGATCCCAATGCGCCTATGACGAAAGAAAGTGGATCCAGGAGGAGTTGAAACTCATGGGCCAGTTACAATGATGTTTCCAACAGCAACACACCCTGTCTCAAAGAAGGTGGACAAAGAGCACAGATACCTCAAGGTTGTCTTCTGATCTCCACAAACGTGCTGTGGCTCATGTGCACCCATACACAAGCACACACACAAGCATCCACACACATGCAAACAAATTTTTTTTTTTTTTTTTTTGGTTTTTTGAGGTAGGGTCTCACTCTAGCTCAGGCTGACCTGGAACTCACTATGTAGTCTCAGGGCGGCCTCGAACTCACGATAGTTCTCCCACCTCTGCCTCCTGAGTGCTGGGATTAAAGGCATGCGCCACCACGGCTGGCTGCAAACAAAATTTTTATAAAGGGGTGCCCAGTCGGTCAAGGGACCTGGCTGGTGCCTTGCAAGCACAAGGACCTGAGTTTGGTCCCCAGAACCCATGAAGATCTGCCTGACATGAGCTGGGAAGCCGGCGTGGCGGGTAAAGTATTTGGTACACAGGCATGGGGAGCAGAAAATCAATTCTCAGCACCCACATCGAGCTGGACACAACAGCACAGCAAGGAGGGAGGTGGAGACAAGAGCGCCCCCAGATGCTTGTCAGGCAGCCATCCAGCCAATACTGTAGTGACTAAGAAACCCAGCCTCAAGCAAGGTGAGAACCAACACCCAAGGGTGACCTTTGACCACCACACATGCACCCTGGCACATGTGCATCTGAATACACACACATACACACATGAGAGAGAGAGAGAATATCCTAAATAGCTCATAGGACAAAAAGTAGTAATAAACTTAGAAGTTATGTGGAACTGAATACATTAGTCCTTCTGAAAGCTAATTTCATATATAGAATCTAATTTATGGCTTACGCTTTGATATTAGAAGTAAAGACTTCAAAACAATGAACTAAACAGTAATTTTAGGAAGTCAGAAAAATAACAAAAAACCCAAAAGATTAAGAATGAAAACAGGGCTGGAGGGATGGCTTAGCAGTCAAGGCATTTGCCTTCAAAGCCAAGGGGCCCAGGTTCAACTCCCCAGGACCCACGTTAGCCAGATGCACAAGGGAGCCCATGCGTCTGGAGTTTGTTTGCAGTGGCTGGAGGCCCTGGTGCACCCATTCTCTCTCTTTCTCTCCCTCTTTTGCTGTCAAATAAATAAATATTTTTTAAAAAGAAAAGAAGAACAAAGACAGTAGCAAAAAAAGAGAGAGAGAGAGAGAGACACTATGAAGAAGATCTAAGAAACTCAAGTTTTCTTGAAAAGACTAATGACAGTAGTAGAATTCTGGTGATAATAATCAAGAAGATGAAAACAAGCATGAAAGTGATGTATTAGGAATCAAAATTAATTGTGATGACATAAACTTTAAAAACCATTATAATAGCCAGGCATAGAAGCACACACCTTTGATCCCAGCACTCAGGAGGCGAGGTAGAAGGATCACCACAAGTTCGAGGCCACCCTGAGTCTACATAGTGAATTCCAGGTCAGCCTGGACCAGAGCAGTACACTTTCTTGGTAAACCAACAACAACAAAAAATTATAATAGGCATTATAAATACTATATTATGCCACTAAATGTTGATGCCAATTTAAGATATTAATTAAGATATGGTACATAAACAATAGAGTTTTAAAAATTTTTATTTATTTGAGAGAGAGAGGCATAGAGAGGGAAAGACAGAGAGAAAGGGGTACACCAGGGCCTCTAGCCACTGCAAACTCCAAATGCATGCACCACCCTTGAGCATCTGGCTTACGTGGGTCCTGGGGAATTGAACCAAGTTCCTTTGGCTTTGCAGGCAAGCACCTTAACTGCTAAGCCATCTCTCCAGCCCCAACAAAAGAGTTTTATTTATCTGTAAAGGCTGAAATTCTGTCATTTTTAGGAAAATGGTTAGAAGGAGAGATCATTATGTTAAGTGAAAGACATTTTGTCAGAAAGACAAAATGGCCTGTTTTTTTCTCAAGCAGAATCTAGAATCTATCAAAGAAGGGAGAAGGAAGCCAATGTGTGGTGGGGAAAGGAAAAGAAGGGATGGCCTGAATATGACCAAAGTATAGTGATATACATGTATGAAAATGTCATGAAACCCATTATGTTGTATACTAACTTTATTTTTCGAATATTATTTATTTATTTAAGAGAGGAAGAGAGGCAGATAGAGAATGAATATGCCAGGGCTTCCAAGTTTTGAACCCTATTAATAAGACATTAGGTAGTTTTTGTTCATATATTTAAAAAAATTACAATAACAAACTGAACAGACTTAATTATTTCTGGACATAACAATGTGGATGGTCTTTGATATAACAAGTAATTATTGGGCATCTATTGACTAAAAAATCCTGTGTGAAAGTTCATACCAGCACTGTTTTTTTTTTGCTTGTTTGTTTTTGTTTTTGTTTTCCAAGGTAGGGCCTCACTCTAGCCCAGGCTGACCTGGAATTCACTATGGAGTTTCAGGGCGGCCTTGAACTCACAGCAATCCTCCCACCTCTGCCTCCTGAGTGCTGGGATTAAAGGCATGCGCCACCACGCCCGGCTAGCACTGTGTTTTTAGTGTATTTGTGTGTACAGTGTGGTGTGGGCAGTATAGTGCATGCATGTGTGCACAGATGTGTGTGTCCTATCTGTACAGATAGACACTACTTTAATTAAGTAGACACTTTATACGGACACATCATGTGTTGGTATCATTTCCCTCCTCTCTACCCCATTCCATCGAGGACCCTCCTCCACGGGGCGCTGTTAGTCCCCATGGGGTTGTAGGTTCTGAGTTGTGAAAGCAATAGTCACTGTTTGGAGGTGGGTGGCAATGGCCCTGGGTATTCCCTCCCACCCTGTGGCTCTTACAATCTTTCTGCCCCCTCCTCCTCAAAGTTCCCTGAGCCGTGCTGGGTGTGCGTTTGAAGTCTACTTTAATGTTGAGCTCTCAGCAGCTTCTGGATTTCTGCTTTGGTGCATGTTGAGTATTCTCAGGCAATATTTTTATCTGTTTACACTATATGTACAAGCGCAACACTCATACACCTTTTATGTATCACATCACCTTTGATATGTGTACATGTATGAGGCACAAAAAATAAACCTGAATGCCTGACACGACCCAAAAAATTTCTGGATGGACTCAAGGCTGAAATGTAATGAACAAACTGCAGCCTCATGGGTAAAGCAAGTTCTATGTCTGTATCAGTGCATTTCAATTGCTATAACAAAATACCTGAGGCTGACTAAGTACTTCATCATAAAGAACAGGTTTAAAAAAAAAAAAAAAGAACAGGTTTATTTTGCATAGTTTTCAAGACTGGATTCATGAGGGGGCAGCCCATTCTGTCTGACCTCTAAGTGAGGGCCTCTGGCCGAATTACAACCTGACAGATGACATCACGACAGAGCACAGTGCAGGAGTGTCCTAGATACCAGGGAGAAATTCAGGAGCCAGGCTTGCTCTTTTATCAACAGCTGGCTCTGGAACTGAAGAACTCCCCTACTCACTTCCAACTAGGTCTACCTTTGAAAGATCTCACCCCCCCCCCTTACAATTACCTCAGTGGGGAGCAAACGTCCAGTGCTTGAACCTTTGGGGGGCAAACTCAAACCATATAGAAAACACAGCAATGCTCAATGCACATGTTGAGATGCTTAGTCTTAGCCAGAACCAAGAAAAGTAAAATGACATGGGATGACCTCACATTGAATAAATTGGCCAAACTTTTCAAGAGTGACAATAGTAATTGTCAGTCAGATTGTGAGGTATCAGGGATAGTCCTGTTCTCTTGGTCAGAGTGAAAATAGATACAGCATTTCTAAAAAGCATTCAGGTGCTGGGAGCAGTGAACTTATCCCAGAGCCAGAGGAGGAGCTCCAGTCAGACAACCAGGGCCAGTGCCTTGATGGAGGATGGGGTTAACCCTCAACTGGTCAGTGGATCCCAGGGTGGATGAAACACGTCACCTAGGATAGCAACACAATGTTCTGAGAAAGTCGAGAGGCTGACAAGACTCACTGTTTAAACAAATATGTCTTAAAATATTTTATTTATTTGAAAGCAGAAAGATACAGAGAGAAATGAGCATGCCAGGGCCTCTAGCCAATGCACACGAACTCCAGGTGCATGTGCTACTTTGTGCATCTGGCTTTACATGGGTACTGGGGAATTGAAACTGGGTCATTAGGCTTTGCTGGCTAACACCTAAACCTCTGAGCCATCTCTCCAGCCCCCATCAAACTTCTTAAATGAATTTATTATTGTCTTGGGTGCATATATTATTCGGTATGTGCATGCATGTTCATCTGTATGTGGGCACATGTGCTCATGTGCATGCGTGTGGAGACCAGAGGCAACATCTGGTGTCTTCCACATTATTCTTTGACACCAGCTCTCTTGCTGAACCTAGAGCTCCCCATTCTGCCTAGTAAACCCTGGAGATCCATCTGTCTCTGTCTTTCCAGCCCCGGGATCACATCCCAGGCCATTCTACAACAGGGCTGGGGAGCTAATTCAGGTCCTTACTTAACAAGCTCTTAACCCATTGAGCCCTCTCCCCAGTCAGACTCACTAGTTCTCCACTTCCAAGGGACCAACTGATGTTTCCTTTCCTTTCCTTTTCTTCCCTTCCCTTCCCTTTTCTTTTTGTTTATGTGTGTGCACATGCGTATACACACACATGCATGCAGATGGATCCCAACATCAGGTGTCTTCCTCAGTCACTCTCCACCTTATTTTTTAATTTTTTTTTTCGAGGTAGGGTCTCCCTCTAGCCCAGGCTGACCTGGAATTCCCTATGTAGTCTCAGGGTGGCCTCGAACTCACAGCAATTCTCCTACCTCTGCCTCCCGAGTGTTGGGATTAAAGGCATGCGCTACCACGCCCAGCTCACTTATTTTTTGAGATAGCATCTTGCACTGAACCTAGAGCTCACCAATTCAGCTAGACTAGCTAGCCAGCAAGTCCTTGGGATTTTCCTATCCCCACCTTTCCAGTGCTGGGTTATAAGCAGGGAGCCAAGGGAATAAACTAGATGTGTAGACTGGAAAAGGAGTGGCTGTCCAAGTTTTCTAACCTGGAAATGAAGAGAATGGTTGCAACAGGAAAAAGAGGAAGCGGGGTGGGAGATGGAGGGGAAAGAAGACATTTCATTTATTTATTTATTTATTTATTTGGGTTTTTCAAGGTAGGGTCTTGCTCTAGCCCAGGCTGACCTGGAATTCACTATGTAGTCTCAGGGTGGCCTTGAACTCATGGTGATTCTCCTACCTCTGCCTCCTGAGTGTTGGGATTAAAGGCGTGCACCACCACGCCTGGCTTTCTTACGTATTTCTGTCTGAATGTTTACACTCTGGATTTGTATGCCTCGTCTCTTCTTCCCATTTTCACACTCAAATCCTCCTTGGGGAAATATACCCATTCTGAAGCTCACAGGATTGCCAAAGAGTCATGTAGAGTCCCAAGACCAGGGAAGGAGCTGAGGAAGATGGAGTTGTGGTGGAATCTTCTAGTCTCCCTTGAGACTTCACACTCCAGTTCACACCAGCTCCACCTCCAAGGGCACCCAGACCCCAGCATCTGCTCTGGCTGGGGCCTGTTCTGCAGCTTGCTTATAGACCTCAGGGGTTGGGATTAGGGTCCCCAGAGAGTGGGGCTCCCCCCTACCGCAGTACCTTTAGGGAGGGCAGCTCTGCTACCAGCTGCCTTCTGCGACTGCTGTGGGACCAGCTCCCAAGTGAACGACACCCTCTTAGTTACGCTTTCAGGGACACTGTTCAAACTGAAACAACGAAGCGTCAGTACCTCCAGGAGGGACCTCAAGGAGGACATCACTTCGGTCTGCCCGTATCAACTCAGAATGAACTTTCAAAGAGCCGCCACTGGGACAACATCCTCTTCAAAGGCGGGGACGAGTCACCGAACCGATGGCGCCGGGCCTGCAGTGAGTTTCTTCACAGGACACAGCCCGTGGTATGCGATGGGGGCTCAGTTAGTGTTCCCCAAATAAATGTGTTCATGGCTCGTTTCCCTGAGCTTATACACATGTCCTTAGCACTTCCCTCAATCAATTCTTTGAAGTGACTTCCTACGCAGGAAATCACACCTGTGAAACATGAATCAGTTCCATCAAGCTCAGGTCACTTACCTGACTCCCTTAAACAGAATCAGAAATTATCAGGAATGTGCTTGAACGAAAACGTGCGCATGGCCCATTGCAGGTTCCGCCTGCAAGGCAGTGTGGGGTCCTCAGCTCATGATGTAACTTGAAGTGCTCCCTCACCAACATAGGGCCTCCATAAACACATCAGAAATCTGTATAACTTATGGTGACAGAGTAGGAAAGGGTCCAAAATGGAGATGGTGGACATCCTGTGAATTCGAGGGCTTAAGCCAGGCTGGCTGGCTGGCTGGCTTGCTTTCTTTCTTTCTTTCTTTCTTTCTTTCTTTCTTTCTTTCTTTCTTTCTTTCTTTCTTGTTTGTTTTTCAAGGTAGGGCCTCCTGTAGCTCAGGCTGACCTGGAATTCACTATGTAGTCTCAGGGTGGCCTTCAACTCATAGTGATCCTCCTACCTCTGCCTCTTGAGTACTGGGATTAAAGGCATGCGCCACCACATCCAGCTCAAGCCAGGTTTTCTTGGGGGAAGGGGAAAGTAAGAGAATGGTGGTGGTTTCAATGTACAATATACCCCATTGACTCATGTGTTTGAACACTCAATCCTCAGCTGGTGATCCTGTCAGGGGAGGCTGTAGAACCTTTAGGAGGTAGAGCCTTGCTGAAGGGAGGGTGTGTCACTGAGGTGGATCTTGAGTTTTATAGCCTGGATCCACTTACTGCTCTTGCTCCCTGTCCTTACTCCATGCTTATATGACAATGTGCCACAGTAAGTCAAAATAAACCTCGTTTCTTCCTTAAGTTGCTTCTGGTTGGGTCTTTTATCATAGCAAAGAGAAAGTAACTGGTACAGAAAATGAAGAGCTGTCATTGTACTTGCACACATGACTTGTTGAGAGCAGTTCATGTCAGTTCAAAGAAGGAATGTCATCTAGGAAATCTGTTGCTATGGGCTAGAGATGCCACTAACAGAACGAGTGTAATAGTTAAGGAAGTGAAAAAAAATCACATTCTGTGGCTAGTACCATTTGTTCACCAAGTAAGCAATTGTTCTCAGAGACAGGTGAAGAGAAATAAAAAAGAAAGATGAAGGAAAGAAAAGAACTAACAAAGGGCCTAGGGAGATGGCTCAGCGGTTAAGGCCCTTGCTTGCAAAGCCTAATGATCTGGGTTCAATTCCCCAGTACTCATGTAAAGTCAGATGCAAAAGTGGTACATGCATCTGGAGTTTGTGTGCAATGGTAGGAGGCCCTGATGTGCCCAGTCTCATTCCCACCCCCCTCTGTTTTCAAATAATAAATGAATAAATAAATAAGTAAACTTTAAAAAAATTGACAAGAAACCTACCTAACATATCTTTCTCACCACAAAGGCCAGATGTGGGAACACAAAGTCAATAGGCAAAATCCCATTTCCTTGCCAGAATCACCACAAGCATTCTCATCCCATCCTGCAATTTTTCCAGGAGGAGGCTCCACTTTATGTGTGGAGGGGAAGGCCAGCAATGCTGGCCTAGAAATGGTCAGAGGAGCAGCTGGGAGTGGTCAGCAGGTGCGAAATCCCTCCAACTGCTGTCTGAAGCTTGGAGGTGAGCCCTAGTCTGCTCTCAAGAAGTGAGTGGCTCTAGGAATATAATGCCTGTTTCTTCATCTGTAGAATGGAATATTAATGCATAACAGAATTAATTACTGATATTAGTCACACAGCATTACTATTGGATTAGTATGAAAATTAAATACAATAACGCAGAAAGCAGCACCTGTAAACCAAACCCCATGCCAGGGTGATGGGATTTTTCCATACCATCCAACATGGCCAACTTCACCCAGATCAACTTGTTTCTTTTTCTACAGCCCATCCTACATGCTAGATCTAGTCACAAAAATCAATATAATGGTCTTAGCTTAGAGACATTTACTAACTAGTCATTAGAAAGTTATTTCACTTTAAAGCCTACAAAACTATTGAGTTTTCTGAAGCAGAAAATTTCAGGGTACAAAGAGATATTTTAGGGTATCTAAAAAATCTATATTGTATAATATACTACAATCTCCTTCCCAAGTGAAACTTGCTGTGCTCCAAATCCTTGCAGTTGCAAAGGTCCTGGGCACACAATGTGCCACATTTACAGCAAGTTTTCCACCAACAACCATAGACTGCATCCTTCGAATCCAAAAGCAACACCTCCTTTCCTGGCAACCGGGCTTAGGATGTGGTTTGGCTAGCAGATGCCAAAGTCCTGGGTTTGATCCCCAGTGCCACCAGGCTTAGGATGTGGCTCAGCTTGGAGATGTATAAAGCCCTGAGTTAGGTCCCCAGCTCCCAGCTCAGGGTTCGTGGACATGGCAGGAGTTTGAAGCCATCCTCACCTACATAGCAAGTTTAAGGCCAGTTTAGGATCCATAAGACCTTGTCTCTGAAAAGGAGGCAAAGCCTCCAAGAACATCAGAGAGCCATATTGAGACCCAAACTAGCATAGCTGTGTTCTCATGAATAAGCCCTGGAAGAGTTCCCATGGTTTTCCATGGCTAGATACACTCCTCAGAAAGGCAGGTGGAAGAAGGCATCAGATAGCCTTAAACAGCCTAACCATGAAAAACTTTATGCAGTACAATCCCAGAAATAAAAGTTACCCACAATCATTTTCATCCACTAGTGCAGCCAACTATTTTGTATTTTATCCTAGTTTCATCTTTGTAGAGGCAATATATTCTTTAAAAACATGGTTGGGAGCTCTATGATTTCCTGAAATGCTGATTATTTTAATCATAACCTTAAGCCCCATGCAGGCAGCAGAAACATGGCAAGCACAATGCAGGTTTTGGAGAATGGAGGGAAGGAGCTGTCTGTCCTTTCTACTTCTGTAGACTCCCCAACTGGGCAGCCTCCAGAAGTCAATGCCGAGAGATCGCTGAGTGCCGCAGAAGCACAGTCCTGTACAGCTTGCCCCAAACCGCTGCTGATTGCTCCATAACCCCCGTTCATGCATATGTGAATCAATCACTGAAAATCAAGGGAGGAACTGAAGGGGATTTTCCTTTCCTGCACCCCTAAAAAAAATTCATTAATTCTGGTAGCATCTGGGGCATAAAGAGGACCGCTGAGCTCACTCCTCACTGCTGGTTCAGTATAATCTTATAATAGCGGAGATAATGCAAATATATTTGATGATATTCAAATATCATCTGTGTGTTATCATTTTACTCAACACTCAAAACACCAGTGAGTCTGCCAAGCAGATTTATACAGCTTGGCAAACTTTCATTTCATGAATGACACTTAATATGAAATTATTGTCACTGACTAATAGAATAACAGTGAGGAAGCAGACCCTGAGGTGATAATAGATTGTACCCATGCCTTCCAGTAAAATGACAGAAACCGTCTCAGGCACATCTCCGCGCGGTTACTATAGCTAATAAGGAAAATATAGTAAGTAATCCCTTAATAACAGCTTTGCATCCCTCTCTCGTTACAGTGTGAGGCAGGACTTTTCCACACCACAACTGCACTGACCTTTGCTCTCTTGTTAGCTTCTTGGGGTCTGGTGTATTACACACTCAAGTGTTACCTTTCTTCTCCTCCCTCTGAAATGCTCAGGCCCACAGTTCTCTTTGGTGAAGTGGGTACAGGGCCCTGTAGACACTCCCTTGGGCCTCCTTAAGAGAGGATGTGGGGCAGTTTAAGAGCAGTAGTTTCCAGCTGTGTTGAGGGACCCTGGAGGGTTGCCAGGCAAGCCCAGGTACAGCCTAGAAGGAGGAGGCAGTCACCAGCTCTGGGCGGCTTGTCCCCCACCCCTAAAGCTCTATTAGCATTCAACTCATATTTTGGTGTCTTGCATAAGATTCCTCTTGGTAGAATGGGTGGAAAACATTGAAATAGATGATTTTCTCTCTGGCTCTCTGCATCCCCATCGATAGGCTCTTCCCACACATGGGGATTGATACTCTTGTAGACCCATAAAGATCTTCCTCGCCCACTTTCAGCATTTGGAACATACATGAATTGAAACACTTATTTTAAAAAAAATTTATTTGCAAGGAAAGCAGAAGAGAGACAGACATAATGGGTGCGCCAAGGCCTCTTGCCACTGCAGACTTGACACGCATGCGCCACTTTGTGCATCTGGCTTCATGTGGGTACTGGGGACTCGAACCCAGTCTGTTAGGCTTTATAAGCAAGGACCTTAGCTCCTGAGCCACCTCTTCAGCTCAAAACGCGTATTTATAACATCCAAGATACAATGAACATTTTTGTGATATGGGGGTCCATGTAGCCCAGGCTGGCCCTGAACTCACTATGTAGCTAAGGCTGCCTCTACCTCCTGAGTGCTGGAATTACAGGTGTGTATCAACACACCCAACTATATGGTGCTGGGATCAAACCCAGGGCTTCACGCATGCGAGGCAAGCATTCTACCAACGGAGCTGCATCCCCAGCACTTCCCGCCCCCATACTTTCAAACAGTAATTGCTTTCAAAGTTAAAGTTTATTTTTCTCAAGTGTCACCTGAACTGACTTTCACCCCCAACTTTGACATTTTGCCATCATCAAGGCTGGCATATACCTGACATGTATTCTTTATAGATGTTTTTTCGTCTGATAAGAAAGGAGCAGAATGAAGCTGTCTCTTTCCCAAACCTCTATGCACTAATACTAAATTGCAACTGGCATTTGATTGGTACTCTGGAATAATTACTAAAAATTTGGCACAGCCATCAAAGAAATTCCAGGTTCAGTAAGTATGTGAGCAACTTTCTGACAAAGGAAAATGAATTGGAATTTTATTGAACATCTTGTTAATTTGTATTGGTGAAATAACTCGTACATGGTAGTTATTATAAGGATTAATTTTTCAAATTCCAAAGTCAAAAGAAATCAACACAAGTGACAAAGACTTAAAGTAAATTAATTATACTCTTAAAAAGTCACTCTCTTTGAAGTGTTCAGAGCAAACTCTGGGACAGGCCATAGAGAATGAAGGTAGAGTCTAAAAATCAACAAATCCCATTCATTTCTTTCAGTTTGTTAAAAAAAGGAAAAGAAAAGCAACTGACACAATTCCAGCCAATGAACACGCTTGCAGATAAGAAAGCGCTCTACAGGAAATCCTTTGCTGAAAGCGACCAGTGCCATTAAACTCAACCTGATTCATCCCTTCCTAATCCATAAAATATTTGTTAGCATAGGATCATAAAACATACACAAAATTGTCCAAATGATGCTATATGTCTCTAAGGTCTGTACCTCCTCCAACACTGACATAGGATATAAAATAAACATTAAAATATACTCAGAAATTCTTCCATCTCCTCCCTCCCCCTGGCAATCAGTCTATGAAAACAAGGGGAATTGGATGCACTTTACAAAGATCAAACTGTAATTTGAATAAGCTTAAAAACTGACCATTTTCAATTAAGGTAAAGCAATCCGATGCTAAATATGGCACATATGGAAGGAAGCTATTTCTACATGAGCATCAAGAACTTCCAAGTCTAAAGATTACCATTGAAAACATTGGGGGGAAAAAAAAACCCCACAACAAATGCATTGCCTTTATATTAACAAGTCGAAGAGCCTAGAGGTAAAAATTTAGGAGAGGTCAACTCGGTTATTTTTCACTGTAACAAAAAAAATGGGGCCTCAGGAGGAGTGGGCAGAGGCACCTAAACTTCCGTCCTTTCTAGCCCTCACCATTACCAAACCATAGCTAGCAGAATACTTGGCCCCTTGGCTTGGGGAACCTCTGAACCAGTGTACAAATGCAAACACTCTGTCCACAAAAGAAGAAACTTCCAGAGCAGCCAGCTAGTGATCTCTACAGTTTTAGAACTGTCTTCATTTCCATTTAGGAGATTTTCCTTTTCCTACAAATCTGCCAAGAATAAACACCTTCCCTTTGGCTTCTCCTAAGCACCAAGCAGCCTGAATGCTTGCTCTGCTCAGGCAGCCTTATAGCACAGAGCCAAGATAACACAGTCCTTTAAATTCAATTGCTGCAGCTCAACTGGGAAACCCTCTTGCAAACAAACCCTCTGATAACTCTTCGTCCACAGGTAATATCCTGGTCTTGACGGCTCTATAAAGACTTTTGTTCTAATGGTAAACATACAAGTCTAACAGCGGAGGAACAATTCCATAATTGAGTTCTCAAATACATGCTCTTCAGCCTTTCCCTTGCACAACTTAAGAGATCACAAAATGCTAAGTAAGCACGAGCGCTCATCTGGCTTTCAGGTTGTTTTTTTTTTTTTTTCTGAACTCTGTTCAATAAAAATACAGTTATGAAATCCAGGAGACTGCATTTTTGGTTGTTGTTGTAAAATGACCTTGGTTTGACAGGCGCAGTCTCAAGTTTCAACAGCTCTAGTGGGGAGCTTGCAGAAGCCAGCATGCTCTGGGGGCATCTCTGAGGACACGCCGGCGGTGCTTTTTTTTTTTTTTTTTTTTTTTTTTTTTTCAGTGGTGGTCAAGATAGTGTATGCATGTGTAGTGGGGAGGGGGAGGTTACACGTCTCGGTTTCCATGACAACCACGTCTCCACTCCTGGGTTACTAGATACCATCCACTTCCTGTGTCTAAAATTTTAAACCAATCAGAAGAGTGTTTATACGTTTAACAACTTCTGGAACCCGGCTTCTTGCAGGCTGAAATGAAGATGTCCACAGGTCTTACTTACACTTTGTCTAATAGATACCCATTTCACAATTTTTACTAATTCATAGCCTTCTGTGGTTTTTTTTTTTTTAAAAAAAGCTCTTTTGGGGGGTGTGTGAAACGCATCCTGCTCAAAACAGACGCTAAGGTTTCTTATAATAGCACGTGAGTGTTCATTGTCTTTCACTGCCACAAGACTTAAGAGAGCGAGACACGTTAGTACACAAGGAGCTTGAATTATCAAAGTCATGATAGAGTTAAACATCCATTTGGGGAGGTTGCCATTTAAATACTGAGATCCAAAAAACGGTTAGGAAAAATTAATTCCAAGTTGAACAACTTTGTATCCTACAATGGAAGAGCAGAAATCACAGAGGGTCCAGTGAAGTCATACGTCTACCCATGCAAGCTAGTAGCCGACGTCTGCAAAGAAATTTGTCACCAAAATGGCCTACTTTTATCTGGATAGAAACAACACCACCACAAAAAAAAAAAAAAAAAAAAAAAAAAAAAAAATTAAACATAAAGGCATCAGGAGCCAAAGCCATCCAGATTAAAAAAAAAAAAAAAAAAGCAATGTTGCAGAAACCTGGTTTACAAGAGAGCTCATGTGAAATCGCTGGCAGGATTTTTTAAAGGAAGGTTTGGGGTGAGTGTTTTCCTAAGTCTCAATGTAACTGACCAATCAGTGCCAGAGTTGGAGCGGGCTCCAGACATTAGTGCAGTCTTCAGAGCTGCTCCCCCTGGCTAAGGCAGCGCTGGAGATCAATGGAAAACAGGGAACAAAAGGGTTATAACAGGATGTCTTCCTCAGCTGAGGGAAGAGAATCCCGATTTCCTCAATGGGCCCATCGCACCCTGCCTACCACAGCTCCAGCTCTGCACGCGAGCTCCCAGCAGACCGTCCTTGCCTGTCTCCGGGGAGAGGCACATTTTTTGCATTTGCAATCCAGAGTCCCAGCGCTGGCAAAATGTGTCACCTTAAGAAACAGCCGGTGACGGAGGTCTCCGGGAGCCCAACCAATTGAAACTAATACATTAAATAAATTAATAATCCCACGATTTAAAAGCTCCCGAGAAAGATTGTGTTTCCCTTTCCCCAAATGTCATTCCCAGAGTATAAACAAAGCATGAAAAATAGCTCATCACGGTTTTCTCCTCCATACAGTGTTTCTCCAGAAAGAGAAATATATATATAGATATATATAGACGTATATTTTTTTGCTTCCCTCAACGGAAACTCTATCGGTGTCATATCAGGATAAGCAGTTACATACGCGAAAAGAGGTTTAAACTGCCCATAGACTTGACACTGTGTTTATAATTGATAGCAAAACAGTTGCGACAGCAAAATGCTGAAACTCTACCCCAGACAAACTCCACATTTTTAACACGTTCCTTCTTTGAGGGTAAAAGTGACTCCCGGAGACCCCATCCAAGCAGGATCCCCTACAAGTCATTAACAGAATTACATCAATTATTTGGCCATTTTTATAAATATCCATTGTCTGCAATTTTTTAAAAAAAATTTTAAATGGCTATCTATAAATTCTAGAGAAACTTTTTTTTTTTTTAAATGAACTTACTTTTCAGACAAAAACTAATGAAAATAAGCAAGTTGCCATCCCCGTATCTTTCTCAATCTGGGCTGCATGCTATAAATCAATCTGAAACTGGGTGGAAATATGGGGTAGACACCTTCTCCAAGCCAACCCGAGGGTGCCCCCCCCCAAAAATGCCAGCATCCCGCGCCGTCCGCCGGGGCTCTCCCCCCACCACGCTGCCCCCCGCCCGGGACCGCGGAAGGAAGCCGGCCCCGGCCCCGTTACCTCCGGTCGCCTGCCTTCCCCCCCGCCGCGTGTCGCGGCCGCACGGGGGGCCCGCGGCGGCGCTGCTCCCGCGGGTGGCCCGGCCGCCGGCTCGCGCGTCTCCCGGCCGGCCCGAGCTGCAGCGATCGCGGCCGGAACCCCGGCTCCAGCGCCCGGCGTCCGCCCGCCCGCCAGCCCGCCCGCCAGCCCGCCCGGGGTCGGCGGCGCGGTTCCCACCCGGGCCCGGAGTCCTGCTGGGTCCTAGCGCACGCCGCCACCCCTGCCCGGCCCTCCCGAGCTCTGCAGCGCGCACGTACCGCGGGGCGGCTGGGGGAGCCCCGGGAAAACCCGGCGGGGGTGGGGCGGGGAAGCGAGCAACCGTGTGGATGCTGGTTTCAAACGCCGAGGTGATGGGTACGGAGGAACCAGAGCTTTGGTGTGCAAAGAAAGCCGCTGCGGGTTACGACCGAACTCCCCGGTAGGCAGATGTTCGAATCTGCAGCTCCATGGACAGACAGCGCAGGGGCTGGGAGGTGGGCTCCGGGCACCTGTGCCACACGGAGTGCCTGCACAGACAGTAAACCACGTCGCGGGATCCATGAAGAGGTTTCAGAAATGCAACTCAAAAATCATTTTTTAAAAAATTTAAAAAGTGGACAATTCCAGTGTTTCGAACCAGTTCTCCAACACCCGACGTTAACAGGTTCCTTTGCATTTCTCTTTCTCCTGCTTTATAATACACTGTTTTAAATAACAAAGCCCCATATGGCTAGGCATGTAATCATCTGATTTTCAAAAGACCTCCAAAATGACATCAAAATATGTGCTCTTGTACCTCCTAAGGAATCAACGAGGGAGAATTAATGGTGGCATATGGCGTGTCTCGTAGAGAAAAACTTAATTACAAATTAAAACAAATGCGAAAATTCACAAATCCCATAAACTGAAAGTAAATGATGATCCTAGACTGGTACCCCAGTCTGTAAGTTCTCGGCTGTGTCGCCCCACAGGGGGAAGGTTGCTTGTCACTGGAACCCAACATAGTCTCCAGGCTGCCCCTCCCCCAAGGCCTGTCAGCAACCACTTGTGGGTTCCTGTCCTTTAGCCCACCTGGAAGGCAACTTTAATCTTGCAAGTGCCCCTTTAAGAGGACAATTCTATTAGCCCTTAATTCAAAATAACAGTGCTTTAGGTTTGAAAAGCCGGGCTAGCGAGAGCATTCTTCGGGCCTTTAATATCACCAAGTTTGAAGGTCACCATTCTGTAATGCTGCTAATAGCAAATGGTGCTTTACAAGGAAAAGAAAGTCAAACGTGCGCCTTCTTCTGAGTTCTATTTTTGGAGTAGAAAAAAGTCCCTTTGCAAAGTGCTCTTGCCTTCACCTTTCCAATTATAGCCAAAATAAAGGCAACGGAAGTTTTAGTGCTAATTAAACATCAAAAGCACCCTTTCTGCCGCCGTATGTTGTAATGTTGTACACTTGAGTTTCGAAGTACTAGGACACACATCTCGTGTGATCTTTCCCACACCTCTGAGAGAAAAACAGATAGTTATAATACCAATCTTCAAAGGAGAAAATGGAGGTACCAGAAAGTGACTTGTCCACAGCCACAGAGCTGGGGAACAGACTCCCATGTTTCCAGCAAGCCTTGCTTTTCCAAGTAAATCCATGCTCCTCCCACAACTGTCTCTGGAAACTCTGTGGGAAATGAGGTGTCTGGACAAATCAGCAAATAGGTTTCTTGAGCCATCTGGTCTTACCTGTTGCAGACCACCATTTATACGGCAGGGACACTCGAGGCAGGTTGAAAATATTCTCGTGTCTGTTGAATGAGAAAGCTTTGCTAAGTCGAGTGTGCTCTGGTCAGATTTCTATCCTGAGGCTCTCCAGGGCACCCTGGCAGACAGAAAACATCCAACTCCAGGCCCGGCGGTGCCGAGGTCACTCCTTTGCATCTTTTTGCTCTCTGTCAGAAGGAACTCCACTTTGTTCACACACAAGGGAGGTTTTCTTATTGGAAACGGATTGTCTCTGTAGTACCTGCACCAAAACTTTGGCAAACCCTGGGAGCTCAAGGCGTTTCAGATATAAGGTGAGATCTGGGGTGTCCCTGTGCAGACCACATGGCGCCCAAACTTGGAAGGGCCTCAAGAGAGTCACTTCTCAGTGTCCCTGCACCTGTGGGAAAGTCACCAGCCAGCTCTGTTTGTGGCGGCTCACTTCCTCCTCCTCTGTGCCAAAATGAAATGTCACTTCTCTGGTGGTGTGCCCCAACCTGCCTGAAGACTAGCCAGGTGAAGGGTTGAGTGACATTTAACTGGACAGACAAAAATGTGTTAATCAAAAAAAAAAAAAAAAGAATGATTCATTCTTTTTCTCATGCAGCTTGTGTGGAAGGGGCAGGCCGGGCAGGGCAGGGGCATAGTAAGGTGCCTGCTGCTTTCCTAGCTTCCCGGAATGATTTCTGCAAAATTCACTTGGTGAATTCATTTGATCCCTTTGTTGAAATCACTCTAATTACTTTATAGTCATACCATCCCCCTGGCCTTCAAATGTCGAGAACACTGGGCTCCAAGTCGTCTTAGCACCCGTAGAAAGTGATGAGACGCTGAAAAGAAGCCTTGCTGGTAAGCTAGTCCTCAAAGCCGGAGCATGACAGGAGAGGTGTTCGCAGAAAGTAACCGTCAGATGTTCATTCAGTCATGACTTCATTCATTCATCAAATCGTGAATGAATCAAGCAGTGAGGAAGGCACTGGACATGACAATCATGTCCCCAAAGCACTCCTTCTTCCACGGAATCACGGACAGCCGGCAGTTGCAGTTGTCACACCCCTGCAGCCAAATCATGTTGCTAGTGCCCTATGTGGGGTGCCAGCAGTCCCAGTCCCCAGCTGGTTGTCTTTGGGGCCGTACTTGAACACATTCTTCTCTGGGCTGCTGGAGCGGCCTTGTGTAATCTGAGTGTCGGAACCCTCGGTCCACCGGCAGGTGGCTGGGCCTGGCAGAGAAGGGGACTGGAGGAAGCGCTGTGAGTCTCAGGGAGCAACAGGCTAGAGAATGTCCTCACTTCTCTTCTGCCTGATGTGTTGTTTGCCAGGACTGCACCTGGCTGGGTCTTCTACCCGGTGGCTTCGGGCCCCGGGCCTAGGATATGCTTCTTGTGAACCCTCTGGCCTCAGGATGTTATTGACTCTCTGCTGAGGTTAGTCCCTGGGTAACTTTACCACGAGGTATACAAGAGTGGAGGCATACAAGAATACAAGTCAGGCCGGGCGTGGTGGTGCACGCCTTTAATTCCAGCACTCGGGAGGCAGAGGTAGGAGGATTGCCATGAGTTCAAGGCCACCCTGAGATGACAGAGTTAATTCCAGGTCAGCCTGGACCAGAGTGAGACCCTACCTCGAAAAACCAAAAAAAAAAAAAAAAAAAAGAATACAAGTCAGGACTAGAGGGGACAGCTCAGGCACAGCAAAGGCCCAGAGGCAGGTCTGAGCACTACATGGAGAACAGCATGGTTAAAAGGAGGATTTCACAGGAGGAGGCTCTGTGAATTCTGCTGAGCTGGCAGGCAGGGCCCATATCCACTGAGATTTGAACTTGACCATGACTTCCATGTTAAAACCCTTTTATGACCCTTAAGCCTTTTCCAAACATTCCCTCCCCAATGTCATATTTTAAATATTTTGTAAACATCTTGTCTCTTTATTGGGGGCGGGCAGAAAGACAGAGTACGTATGCCAGGTCATCTAGCTACTGCAAATGCACACCAGAGGCATACACCACCTTGTACATCCAGCACTACATGGGTACTGGAGAATTAAACCCGGTGTCTTAGGCTTTGCCAACGAGTACTTTAATGGCGAAGCCATCTCTCTAGCCCTACCCCATTACCAATGTCATTTTTGTTTGGTTTGGTTTGATTTTGAGGTAGGGTCTCACTCTAGCCTAGCCTGATGTGGAACTCTCTCTGGAGACCAAGCTGGCCTTGAACTTTTGATGATCCTCCTACCTCAGCCTCCTGGGTCCTGGGACTAAAGGAGTGTGCAACCACATCTGGCTATCACTTACTTTTCTTTATCCACTCTGTTTTTCCTTCTTCTGTTGCCCTTATCATCTCTAATACGTTACTATTTTATTTAAGATTTTTGTAATTTGTTGTGTATTTCACACTTCTCAATAGTTCTACAGGGTCAGGAATCTGATTTATTCAGTGAGAATTTACAACTGTACTAAACAGCATCTAAACTGGTGTGGTGGCTTAATGCCTGTAATCCCAGTTAGTGCAAGGGAGGCTAAAGCAAGGGATCTGTGAAGACAGCCTGAGCTTTGTAAGTGAGTTCCAGGCCAGCCTGGGCTACAGAGCGAGTATCAAAACCAACACCACAACACAGTAAAAAAGTGCCTGGTACACAGTGACAGCCCATTGACCTTTTGAATGAATGAATGAATGAATGAAGAAAATCAGTAAATAAGAAGGTATTTTATGGGCTGGAGAGATGGCTTAGCGGTTAAGCGCTTGCCTGTGAAGCCTAAGGACCCCAGTTCAAGGCTCGGTTCCCCAGGGCCCAAGTTAGCCAGATGCACAAGGGGGCGCACGCGTCTGGAGTTCGTTTGCAGTGGCTGGAAGCCCTGGCGCGCCCATTCTCTCTCTCTCCCTCTATCTGTCTTTCTCTCTATGTCTGTCGCTCTCAAATAAATAAATTAAAAAAAAAAGAAGGTATTTTATTAGTTGGGGTTCTGCAGAGCAGCAAAACCTATAGGATGGGTCAGGGGGGAAGGTTAAAACATATAAGGATTTGTTCATACAATTATGGAGGCTCAGCAGTCCCAAGATTTGCAGTGGCAGCTGCAGCCCAAGGAGGGCTGAAGGGGTTGTTCAATCTCAGGCCCCAGGAAGAGCTGATGTTTCAGTTCAAATCCAAAGGCAGGAAAAACTGATGCCCAACCTAAGGGAGTCAGGTTGGGGGTGGGGTTTCCTCTCACTCAGAAAACAGGTCAGCCGTCCACTGGTTGTATGAGGCTCTCCCACACTTCACACAGAAGGCGATCTGCTTCATTCATTCTGCCCATTCAAGGTTAACCTCATCCTAAAACACCCTGCTAGACCTGCTCACAACAATGTCTTGTCATGTCTGCTCTGAATCTCAGCACAGTTGACGTATAAAATAAATACCATGTTGCTGTCAAGGACTCTGCAAGGATTGTTCTAGAAACTGTGTGGAAGATGACTTGGATGAGTCATCACTCAGATGGCAGAAGGCCGGGTGACTTGTAGGCGCTTGCTGTTACACCAGTTCATATATGAACGGGAAGGAGCTCATCTTCGGTGGCTTGTTAGAGGATCCACTCGTGGCTGGGAGCGACGCATGGCATTTCACACACTAGAGGCTTCAGACAGGAGGAGCCAGTCAGGAGTGTGGTGTCCAGAAAAGATGATCATGGTGGGTTCTGACCAACTCTGCAGAAGGCCGGGGACAGCACTTGGCTCTTGGCCACTTAAACTGCTCAGGCAGAATAGACACAAGTGGGGGTGGCTCCCTGCTCCCCCCATTGGTTGTCTCAATTCACTTGCTGGCCCTGGTGTGGGCTCCACTGCAAGCCCATCGGTGTCCTGTGGAATCCACTCACCAGTCACACTGATCACTGAACTGCAGGGTGCCCCAGCAGCCCCATTCTCCGTTGGTGGGTTCTAGAGGTAGAAGACAGGGCAGCTATTATATTACCTGGAGGGTGCTACATCATAATGACAGCCTAATATAAACTTTGGATTATCCAAATGCACCTCCTTCCCTCCTCCACTGTTAGAAACACTTTGGACTCACATGTATGCATAGCCAGTGTTTATATACACTGAGAATCACAGAGGCCCTCCCTGTGCTGGAGAGAGCCCAAGAATGCTCCCTAACTTTCTAGATATGGATGGCACCAGGTGACGCCGAAAGAAAGATTCCCCACTTGCTTCTTTGCAAGCTTTGAGCTGTAATAAAATGCCACCTGCCGTAGCCCCATGAAGTCATTCACAAGCTGTAACGTTCTCTATGAAACCGAGAGCCTCACCCTGTTACTAACGTACCCTTAGGTAGCACGAGCCTCAGACTTCATTATTTTCACCCACCAACAGAAAGGGATTCCTTGCCACCCACAGGTGATGGGAATGATCCACTACTACGCTTCTTGTCAAGAGGAAAGAACAAACTCACTTTGATTCATTCACATCTTTCATATTTCTCCTGGGCATCCCTACACTGTCTGAATGTAGGCATCTGCAGGTTGTCCTGGCTGACCATAGTGGATGGGTGGTGTTTCACCCCCTACCCTATAGGGTCAACTTACAGAATCCTTGTGGGTTCCTCAGCTCCAGTTCAGTCCCCTAAGGAATTACTTATCCTCAGCAGAGTTGTGATATGGGCCTTGAGAAAGACATGTGGGGCCGAATGCTGCCAAAAACCAGTCCAAGCTGGCATGGGGCCAGCCAGCTGGCTGTTGAGCAGAGCCCTCTCCCAGCCTCTCCAGACCCCCCTTCTGTCTCTCTTTTACAGCTGTCTGGCCTCAGGTAATCATCCGTACTCTGCGGGTCCCTAGCTCTTTTCATTCCTGTGTTTCAGATCACTTTCCACACGTTAATTAAGCCTTGAAACACTCAGGAAAAGAAAAGCACACGGCGAGTCCCCATGTCCTCAGGCTGGGGAGCACGCCGTCCCCAGACCCCACTCTCACCCAGGAGGAAGCTGAGGAGCCACGGAGAACAAGAGGAAAGGGAGAACTTCTCAGATTACTGTGGGCAGCTGAAAACGTCTCACACCACAGAACAACTCGTTTTACTGAGAGTCACAGAACATTGACAGAGAACAATTACCCACCTGGGGGGTCACCTGCCCCTGGTGATCCAGATGAGCTTTGGAAGGCAAGGCGTAGGCAAGGCAAGGCTGGAGATCATTAGTACCTGCTTCGCACCTATGGTGAATGCTCCGGATCTAGACTGCTGTGGTCAGGGTCAGGGACATGAAATCAGAAATGGAATCAGAGAGGCCTTGGTCCACAGCCTGGCCCTGTCACTTCCCAATGCAGCTGTCTTGCATGCATTACATGAAATCTTAAGTCCCATTGTCTCATCTATAATGTGGACAGGACAGTGTCCACTATACTGTCCACCTTCCTCTCCCAGCAGCCATCCTCAGTTTCTGGGAAGCAGCAGATCACATCATGTATGCAAAGCAGCACTTGGCATAGAAAGTGGTCAATGTGTGGTTATTCTGAGCCATCTTTGTAACTAAACCCTGTTTGTCTGGGTTAATGTAGCCCTGCTACTAATGTGCTAGATCCTGCAGCTTAAGTTGGTGCTGTTGTCTCCCATTGAGATGAGATGGTGGGCAATCCCAGTGAAGCCTGCAGTGTAGGTGACAGGTTAGACCAATGATACTTCCTTAGTCTGAATTAATGTGTCACTGTTATCTGAGCTATTAACGTAACGGGAAGTCTAGAGAGTGGAGTATAGGAACTATCTTCCGGTTGATAACAAGTCTTATTTTGAAAGCATCAAGATTGGTAATGACTACCCAGTATGTCTAATACTTCATTTGTATTTCTTTTAGCATACTATCTTAAGATATCTCATCCAAGAAAATAATAACTGCCAAGACTTTTGTTAAGAAAATAAGAGACAATTTATGTTATCTCTAACTGTTATCACCACCCAGAAAAATTCACCGAGTTTCCAGCATCTGTGAGGCTCCATGTTATATGTTCAAATAGCAAATATTACCATCAAGAGAAAAACCACTGGCTGGGCAGAAGTCATTTTAAGACAGCTGTTTGGATGTAAGATATTTGATAACCTTCCTGGTTAGGTCCCCAGTGTTTTCCTTATTTTGCAGAAAATGGATGGTTTGCCAGCCATGCAGCTCAAAGCTTTCCCTTCTGCTGAGAAGTGACTAGGAAAAGCCATGCTGTCAAATAGCACTGTATTTATACTGCTTGCCTGCCATTCCCAGGACAGTTATTGTGATGTTCACCTTAAGAAGCGTAGATCTGGGCTGGAGAGATGGCTTAGTGGTTAAGCGCTTGCCTGTGAAGCCTAAGGACCCCGGTTCGAGGCTCGATTCCCCAGGACCCACGTTAGCCAGATGCACAAGGGGGCGCATGCGTCTGGAGTTCATTTGCAGTGGCTGGAGGCCCTGGCGTGCCCATTCTCTTTCTCTCTATCAGCCTCATTCTCTCTCTGTCTGTCCCTCTCAAATAAATAAATAAAACAGAAAAAAAAATTTTTAAAAAAGAAGCGTAGATCTTTCCCCTCTCTAACTTAGTAGAGACCAGAGGGTTTAAACACTTTCATTTCCTTATCTTTGTAGACCGTGCAAATCGGGCTATGCTCGTGGAAATCAGAAAGAGATTTTGATTGAGTGGATGGGAAGTTTAGAAGAGCCTTGTCTTCAGTGCCATCAAAGAATGTAAATGTGATCTGGCCATGTTACAAGCAGTTCAGCCAAAGGGCCGCAGCCAGAGAAAGTAAAAGACTCAAGGTGTCAGGATGGAGAGCTGACTCCGTGGCTAAAGGCACTTGCTTACGAAGTCTGATGGCCCGGGTTTGATTCCCCAGTACTCACGTACAGGCAGATGCACAAAGGAGTGCATGTGTCTGGGCTGTGCAGTGGCCGGAGGTCCTGGATGCCCATATTCATTCTCTCTCTCTCTCTCTCAAATAAATAACTAAAACTATATTAAAAAGAAACATCAATTGGGGCATTAGGAAGCACCCCTTTGGATGTGTCAGTGAGGATATTTCCAGTAAGGATTAACTGAGGGGGAAAGACCAGTCTCTGTGTGGGACTGGCACCATCCTAGGGGTTTGGGTCCCAGACTGAATAAAAAGGGGGGAAAAAAAAGAGAAAGCCAGCAGAACACCAGTTCCCTTTCCTGCTTTCTGGTCCACTGAGATGCGAGCAGCCCTCCACCACCACAGACATGAGGTGGTCCAGCAGCCACGCCTCCCCCATCATGAGGAACTGCATCCCTTGACCCATGTGCCAAACTGAACCTCTCCTCCCTGAAGTTGCTTCATCAAGCATTTGGCCACACCCATAAGAAAAGTCGATAATAGGGTGTTCAGTCAAGCAGCCTAAGGTGTGGCAGCAGCTCAGTGGGGAGGGACACATTGTTGGTGTCCACAGCAGAACCGTCACCTGACCTGTGTGCTACACGACCTTGGTCCTCAATCAGGGCGCCTCACCTCAGAGTCAGTCCTCTATCTCTCCTGTGGGTTCTTTCGAGCCAGCCACCCGCCCTCCTATGAAGAAGTGTTGTTTCTGTTTAGGACAGTGAGACTCTGTCGGGCACTGCCAGGCACAGGCTGGATCCTTCAGGAGAGGGGTCTGAGCTGCCAGGCATGGCTACAGAGCCCCAGGCTACAGGAGGCCACTCCCTCTCCAAGCCCAGCACACCCGAACTTAGGCTCTGCCCATATTCCTGTAACCTTTGGCCAGTTGCCCAGGAAACTCCTTATCAGCCTTCACACAGCCCATCCTCCTGAGACCCTAGATCACCTGACCACCCCCCCCCATTGCCTACCTGCTGGAATGAATGTCCCCGTATGCTAATTAGGCATTAGAAATGAACTTGGTACGTCCAATCGCCTTAGGACCCTTCCCCCTGCCCTCAGATGCTTATAAACCCATTTCCCTGACAATAAACCGAGAGCTGTTCACACCGAAACTCCTCCCAAAAGTCTTTTACTTTCGCGTGCTCACCCACCCCGGTTGCCTGGGTGCCTTCTGGAGTCCGTGGCCAGCACCCCCAGAGCCAGAATCCAGGAACCCACAACACTCAGCATCTGCTGACGAGTGACAAGCCTTGTTCCATCATCTCCGTCTTGGATGCTAACATTGGACTCGCAGGGAGTCCCCTCTCTCACCAGACTTTCAGGGCAACACTTACGCTTGGGACTGTCCACGGACACAGAATAGGTTTTAGTGAATTCACCAGGACTGTGGGTACTAAGTGAATCAATCAGAAATGTGAGCACACTTCATCTCATTTACCTTAGCGCATGGGTCAAATGCGCATGTGTTTTAACATATTTCTGGTCTTTTCTCTGATACTGGAGAATATAGTGTCATGTACACTAGAGATTTGGTAGGAAGGGAGAAGCAATATGACAACAAAAAGAACAAAAGACCTCTGTAGTTACCGAGGAAGCATCATTTTTGCTGTTTGTTTTTTTTTTAATAAAGAACGGGTACCACCATTCAGTTCATCTTTATTCAGCCTCCTCTCTTTGTCCTGTAGAAATGCCATCCTGTAGTGGCGAGTACTTACAATTCACCCATTGACTCTTCTGGATGACACTGAACTTCACAATGAAAAACTTTCAATGTGAAATGGATCATCTTGTTTCAAAGGGCAAAGCACTGGTTGCTTAAAAGATTGAGAAAACATGAACTTTCATTGATAAAAACCTGGAATGCAGGGTTTTCATATTCTTCTCCCAGCAAGTTAAACATGGAAACGGAATAATTTCATACAAAACAAAGAGGTAAAGATATCATTAGCCCTTCAATTATGCTGCTCTTAGCGGCCATGAATGGAAGTCCGGGAGCAAACGTCTGGGCTCCTAAGTGAAAGCAGAATGGATTTAAGAGAATTGGAGCAGAGGTCACAGAGAAAGGCAGTCTGCGTTTCATTCTGAATTCCTCTGAATCCCACGGACCAGACAGCCTGCTGCCCAGTGTGTGTGTTTGGGGCGGGGGGGGGGGGGGGCTGCCTGCACTGGGGGCGGGAAGAGTACATTTCCATCTCATCTCCTTCGCACTGTTGTCCATCCGGCTGCCACTGGAATCACCATCACTCAAATACTCATGTGTCCCCAGGGCCTTAACCTACCCACCCGGACCTTCACACGTCTACCTTTGTCTTCTAGAAACACTTCCTGCATTGGGCTCCACCTCCTCCTTATTTCCCTTCCATCCTTCTGGTGGGTTCCTCTCCACACCTATGCCCCGCGCTGCCTTTCCCACCTGTGTCCCAGGGCCGTGCCCCGTCGTTGACTCTTGTCTTCCTAGTGCACATGTTCCTTGCTGGCCCATCACATCTGTGTCCATGCCTGCCAGTCACTACTGGGGACCCATAACTATCACCCACACTCCTCCCGAGTTCCCAACCCTGGTTTCCACTAAGCTCCTGGACTTCACCCTCCATATTCTGTTGTCACTTCAAATTCAAAAAAAAAATTGCCTATGCAGTGGGCTGTGGCATGTGTGTGTGTGTGTGTGTGTGTGTGTAATGTGTGTATGGTGTATATGTGTGATATGTGTGGTGTATGCACATGTATGTCTTAAAGCAGAGTCCCATGTGCTCGCCAGCAGTGGACTGGGCTTCCTTCTAGGACACTGAAAAAGGCTACTGTCGTGTATGCTAGAGACTTGGTAAGAAAGGATGTGATGGCAAGAACAGACCGTCAGGTGTCCCTCCCACCGCCACCCTGCCTTCCATGGAGTCTCTGGCTGATTCCAGAGCTTAGTCTCCTTGGCTTCCAGAGATTCTCTGGTGCACTCTTCCCAGCAGTTCAGATGGATTCTGGACATTGGAACGTGGGTGGTCTCAGGCCCCCCTCAGACCCTCTTACTTGTGCAAGAAGCATACTTAATCACTGAGCCATCTCTCTGTCCCTCAAATTCAAATTCAAACCAGGTGCATATGTGTAACCCCAGAATTGGGGAGACCAAAGCTGGAGGACCAGGAGTTCAGGGCCAACTTTAGCTGCATAAGAGATAGAAGAGAGAAAAACCTTTAAGGAACAAAACAAAATATTTATTTATTTTTTAATTTTTTTTTTTTTCAAGGTAGAGTATCAGTCTAGCTCAGGCTGACCTGGAATTCACTATGTAGTCTCAGGGTGGCTTCGAACTCACAGAGATCCTCCTACTTCTGCCTCCCAAGTGCTGGGATCAAAGGCGTGCACCACCACACCTGGCTAAAATATTTATTTAAAATATAGTCTAATTTTATTTATTTGTGAGGAGAGAGGGAGATTATGGTTGTACCGGGACCTCCTGCCACTGTAAACAATCTCTAGATGCATGTACCACTTTGTGCATCTGGCTTTATGTGGGTACGGGGGAATCAAACCTGGGTCCACAGGCTTTGCAAGCAAGAGACTATAACTTTTGAGCCATCTTCCTAAGCCCAAACCAAGATTTAAATTCAGTATTTGAATCCGAACTATTTATCCGCCTGCTGCGATCTCCTTCCTCTTTCCATATCACTACATTCGCTGGCAAGAATCCTCCAAGTGTTCCTTCGCACACCCCTATCCCTCTGCTTGATGCTCTTTCACCTGAACCCTCCTCTCCACCCCAGAACCTCTGCCCACCGTGGCTGCTGTTTCCTGCTGCGTGGGCCGCTAAGCGAGGTGCCCAGGCCGCTGGGAACCAGGGAAAGAACACAGACTTCCCAGTGGGCCAGGCCCTGGATGGTTCAGTCGCCTGACAGAGATCGTTAGCGACCCAGCCGACCCCTTGCTGTTTGGAGGGTTTGAACCACCCTGTCTTCCTGCTCTGAGGGAGGCTGCCTGCCCCCCACTCTTGAGCTGACCGAAAATATTACTTTAATTCCACTGCTTCCCAGCCCTCGTGTTTTTGTTGACTCCCCGTTACCCACAGCAGACTATTTACAATTCCCACCAAGCACTCCAACCCCATAATTGCGCTCTCTAGTCTGTCTTTACTTTCCTAAATTAGCCTTCCTCCCTGGCCACACTTAACTTTTCACCTTGATTCTCCCATTCTTCCTGTGCTTTTCCTCCTCCTAAACTTGCCCTATAAAAATTTCCTCAAAATTATTTAGGTTTTGCATGATCACTTTAAAGTTAGCTCAACTAACTTTAAAAACATATTTATTTATTTGTTGTTTGTTTATTTGCAAGCAGAGAGAGGAGAGAGGGAGGCAGACAGAGAGAATGGGTGTACCAGGGCCTCCAGCCACTGCAAAGGAGCTCCAGATGCATGCGCCCCCTTGTGCATCGGGCAAGGGTCTTAACTGCTGAGCTATTTGTACAGCCCTCAACTTTTATTAGAGTTGTAGAAACCAAGCCAAGCCTTACTCCATCCCTTTGAGGAGCACCTATACCCTAGGGAAAGATGCCAAAAGGAAGTTGCATTACAGTGTGACAAATTCTACAATGGCATCAGCCTAGGATGTCCTATGAACACCTGCTGGAGGGTCCCTCCGATCTCATCACCACAGAGATGTCTGCTTAAATGACCTCCTTAGCAATGTTGTCTTCTCTTCTGAACTCAAGGCTGCGTGGTTCTCAATTTCTTTGCTCAAAGATTCATCTGGGGGTACTTTAAAAATATCTTTGGGGCTATAGAGATGGCTTAGCGGTTAAACACTTAACTGTGAAGCCTAAGGACCCTGGTTCAAGGCTTGATTCCTCAGGACCCATATAAGCCAGATACACAAGGGGGCACATGCATCTGGAGTTCATTTGCAGTGGTTGGAGGCCCTGGCACGCCCATTCTCTCTCTCTCTGTGCCTTTCTCTCTCTCTCTGTCTGTCGCTCTCAAATAAAAAAATAAAACAAAAAATATTTTTGTATATGTGTGTTTGTGTGTGTTTGTGTTGTATGTGTGTGTCCATGTATGTGAGTGTAGGCACGCATGTACCAAAACATGTGTGGCTATTAGAGGACAATCTTGTGTTGGTCCTCATCTTTGTGAACTAAAGTTCCCAGAAAAGCATTGCATCTACTTCCAACAAGGTTAAATAGACTAACAGAGCTCTTGTCATCACAGAGATGGAATGTTGCAAGGTGAGAGCCAACTTACCTCGGGCTACCTTTAGCACCTTAATCGTCATTTACTGCCTGCTTCTGTGTCTGTCCACACATCCTGGTGACTATTAGAGGATCAGATGTGACCTTTCTGGAATGTGCAAACAGACCCCCAGCTTCCACCAACCCAAGAGCTAAGAATGTCATCAGATAGCATCTGAAGCCTATGGTGGAGATTTCTCCTCCTTGCTGTAACCCACCTACCTGAAGTGTCAGCCAGCATATTTGAAAAGTGGCTTAAGGGGCTGGAAAGATGGCTTAGCACTCAACGTGCTTGCCTGTGAAGCCTAAGGACCCAGGCTTGAATTCCCAGTACCCATGCAAGCCAGATGCACAAGGCAGTCCATGCATCTGGAGTTTGTTTAAAGAGGCTAGAGGCCCTGGTGTACCCAATCTCTCTCTCTCTTTCTCTATCTGCCTCCTCCTATGCTGTCCCCTCTCTAATAAATAAATAAAATATTTTAAAAAAGAAAAATGGATGAACACTCAGAAGCTATAGATTGTTACTAGAAAATTTTCAGTGCAGGGATGGGATATTTTCTAGTGAGTTATTGGCCAGGGAGGTCCCTGAAGTCCCCAAAACATTACAGGCCATTACTGAAGCCCTTGGTTTCCCACCAAGAATAGATGGTAAGACCCTATTGCTGAAGACTCCACATACATGGCCTGCAAGGTCACTGAGAAATCCTGCTGGAGCTGAGCTGAAAACTCCTCCATGTAGACCAGCTGACAGAAAGTTGGAAAAAGCATCACTGTATGTAGTTCAATGGGAGATAGGGAAATCACCAGTGAAGATATTCAACAGTGGACACTGCAAGCCGTATATTGGGCCAGCCAGGCCAAATGAGCCAACAGGTGCAATAGTGGCACATCTGTTATTGGGGGAAACCAACCACCCTCTAATTTGACTGGAGTCCCACTCCATGGGAGGAAATACATCCCTGATAATGAAAACCTACAACAGGGGTAGTAATGAGCCCTAGAGGTGTAATGTCTGTTGGTGTCTGGCTAAATGTATATACTATGCTCACCAAACTGCACAGTAAGCACTTCTCTTAATGTTCATACCCATATATTAATGCTATTCTCACTTTTGGTTAGAGACCTTCTCTTTTCAGATGGTGGTGACCTTGGGATGGCTTAGAAGATACCATGGTGCTGAGAAGAAATGACAGAGGCGTGCTCAGCACTGAAATATCTCTATCACATCTTCCAAGGCTCAGGGTCCATTGCAGAAGAGGTTGTAGAAAGAATGTAAGAGCCAAAGGAAGGGTAGGACTCCTTACAATGTGCTCCTGCAGACACAAAATAGCCTAGATATCCATGACCTCACAGTGCCTGACACTACCTATACAAGACCATCATAATAGGAGGAAAAGATCATGATATCAAAATAAAAGAGACTGATTGAGAGGGGGAGGGGATATGATGGAGAGTGGAGTTTCAAAGGGGAAAGTGGGGAGAGGGAGGGAATTACCATGAGCTATTGTTTACAATAATGGAAGTTGTCAATTAAAAAAAATGGCTTAATTTATGACTTTCTTTGGTTCTGTAACTATAAAAACCTTCATGAAATTGTTAACACATCGGAACATGAATTTGGGGTAACCTAAATCTGAGTTCCTAGGGCCATGGCCACTCATGTTTGGCTCCAGAAGAAGCTATCTCTTATCCCCTTTGAGGTGAGAGCTGTGTCTTCTATGCTGACATCTTCCAGCTTGTTTAGAAGCAGGATTGCTTGTCAGTACTGTAAATGCCAGGCTAGTTTACTGTGAGCTTCTGAGAATTCTTATGTCTCTGCCTCCCATCTTGCCGGGATTACAGATGCTCACACTACCATGGCCAGCTTACATAGGCTTTATATGTGTCCTGAGGCTCCAGACCTGGGTCATCACGCTTGCACAGTAAGCACTTTTACCCACTGAACTGTCTCCTCTGGCTCTGGGGGACTTTTTTTTATAAGTCCCCTAGGGGATTCTAAGGTGTAAACATTAAATTTATTCGATATGAGGCCTTACTTTGTAGCTTGGACTGGCCTCAAAATCATTGAGTAGCTCAGGCTGCCCTTGAACTTATGACATGACTGCCTCAGTTACTCCTAAATGCTGAGACTGAAGATGTGTCCAGCCACACCCAACCTGGGGGGACTTTGTTTTTATTTTTTTATTTTTTGGTTTTTCGAGGTAGGGTCTCACTCTGGTCCAGGCTGACCTGGAATTAACTCTGTAGCCTCAGGGTGGCCTTGAACTCACGGCGATCCTCCTACCTCTGCCTCCCGAGTGCTGGGATTAAAGGCGTGCGCCACCACGCCTGGCGGGGACTTTGTTTTTAAATCAACTCGTTAGGAGGCCTCACTTCCAGAGATTCTGATGAGTTGGTCTAAGAATGGTCTGAGTATAAACTTTTTTTCTTGAGGCAGGGTCTCACTCAAGCCTGGGCTGACCTGGAACTCACTCTGTACTTCAGGTTGGCTTTGAACTCACAGCAATTCTTCTAGTGAATCTTCCAGAGTACTAGAATTATGCATGTGAGCCACCATGCCTGGCTCGGGCATAAACATTTTTTGAAAAACCTATCAGTGATTCTAACATTGATGAGATCACAGGTCACTCTTGGAAGAACATGGCTCAATGTTTGCTTCTGCAGCTGTCTCAACATACAGACACTTCATTGTAGTCTATGTGCTTCCTTATATGTTTATGTTGTCACCAAAAAGTTGCTCTTCAAAAGCAGGATATGTTTCTTACATATCTGTAGTGGTTACCTTCTTATTGCTGGGACAAAGCACCTAGTCAGAAGCTGCTGATGGAGGAATTTATTTTGGCTTCAGTTTCAAAGGGAAGTGTCATCATGGCTGGGAAATCATGGCACAAACAGACAGCAGGGTGTCACATCTAGTCACATCCGCTGAGAGGAAGCAGCAAAGCTGAGCCAGCTCACACTGACAAGGGGGCAGGACTATACAATCCCAAGGCCCACAGGGAAATGACACACCTCCTCCAGCAAGGCTCCACCTCCCAAAGGCTCTCCTAGAGACAAACACATAATGCTATGGGGAACATTTCATGTTCAAACCATCGCAATATCTTTGCATTTCTCTGTCAGACATTGGCAGGGTTTCTCTGTCGGACATTGGCAGGGCCCTGAGTTAAAGCAAACCTAAACTGTCTGACACGAAGGCCCCAGGCTATGGAGGGGTAGCAGCAACCTGAACCATGGTCATATCTCGGGGACCAGACCAGCAGGGTAGCTCCTCCCCCCATCCTTGGGGGTGGCAGTGAGCCAGGATCCTCACCTCACTCTTGGGGGTCACAGTGAGCCTGGACCACTGGACAAAATCCTGGACCCCAAGATTGGCAGGAAGTAAGGCCACTCCCTCTCCAAGCATAGGATACCTGGACTTTCAGAAAAGACTTAGGCTTTGTTCATAACCCTGTGGCCTTTGGCCAGTTACCTAGGAAACTGCTTATCAGCTGACACCTTCAGATCCTAGATCACCTGACCCACCATTGTATACGTGCTGGGACAAATGTCCCCATAGACTAGCAATCTTTAAATCCACCAATCTATTTAGGGTTGTTTTCCCACCCTCAGATGCTTATAAATCCATTTTCCCTGACAATAAACTGAGAACTGTTCACCACAACCGACTCCCAGGAGTGAGTGATTCTTTCTCTAGTCCTGAGTGCACAACCTTGGTCTCCATGGTTGCCTGGGATGCCTTTGGGGGAATTGTGGCCGGCCTGAAACAAGAACCCAGGAACCCACATTCCTCCACAGCACAGAATATAGGAAATGAATAATGAGATATTTTGGTACATTTGCCTTTAAATTTTTGTTATGCCTGTAAGTTTTCATAATGCTTTTTCAAGATTGATCTGAGAAAGTATGTCTTCCAAGAGCCACAAAGTGAGGTGGACAAGGGCATTTCTGCCACACCCCCAGCAATGGACGTGGGGCACCCACAGTCTACACCATTTTAGGGACACACAGGCTGTGTCAGCATGATGTTAAGTCAGTGTTTTGGGAAGGTGCCATTGGCCATTGAAGGGGGGTGTTCTTTAAAGCCACCTCTGATCTCCGCAGGACAGTTGTGAACCTGTGCTCTTTCTAACATGTCTATTCAGTGCCCTTTCATGAAGAAATGAGGGAAACCCCAGAAGCCCAGGATTGCCTGGCCCAGCTGGAGGAATTGGCCTTCCTTTGTCCACAGCCTGTGGCAGAGCAGTGGGCAGATCACACCTGCCAGGAAAGGACCATCCAGAGTCACTGCGCTGAGATCCAGGTCCCAACCAAGTAGGCATATCATTGCCCTGTCTCTGCTCACTCTAGAGCCCTTCCTACCTGAGAACATGGCTTCTCCCCTGATGTCAAATGCCTTGGGCCACTGGACTGTTGAATATTCCACAGCTGTGTTTTGTGGACCACCCACGTCTATGATGCATGGCAAAGAGTGCCTCGAAGTCCCAGTTGGGCCTAAGTAGTCCCCAGAAAAGAAATGAAAGAGGATTAAACCAGGATTAGTGTTCTATTCTCTTCTTTTTTTCTACAATGTTCTTTCTGTTCTCGGGAGAGGGCTCTTCTTCCCAGGTATATGCATCTGGCTGTCCCTCACTGAAGTCACCAGGGCTTCCTGTGTGGCATCAGCTTTTTTCTAATCTTTATATTCCAAGAAGTTCTCTAGTCTCAAGAAAGGTCCAGATCTTGGGTGAGAAAGTGTTCAGCATTCACTTTAAGAAAATTTTATTGGGGGGCTGGAGAGATGGCTTAGCGGCTAAGTGCTTGCCTGTGAAGCCTAAGGACCCCGGTTCGAGGCTTGATTCTCCAGGACCCACATTAGCCAGATGCACAAGGGGGCGCACACATCTGGAATTTGTCTGCAGTGGCTGGAAGCCCTGGTGCGCCCATTCTCTCCCCACCCCCCGCCTCGTTCTCTGTCTGTCGCTCTCAAATAAATATAAAAAAATTTTTAAAAAATTTATTTACTTATTTAAGAGAGACACACAAAGAAAGGTAGAGAGAGAGAGTGAGAGAATGGGCATGCCAGGGCCTCCAACCACTACAGACAAACTCCAGACACATGTTTCACTTTGTGCATCTGGCTTACATGGGTACTGGGGAATCGAACCTGGGTCCTTCAGCTCCACAGGCAAGCACCTTAACTGCTAAGGCATCTCTCCAGTCCTGGCATCCACTTTTGAACCAGGCTTTATAGTTCAGACCCATTAGAATACAGCCGAGAGTTAGAGAGTGGACAGGGCGGCACGAGCAGCATAGGGAGGAGATCTACAACTGCACCAGGGCGGAACCAACCCAGTCACAGGTACCAGGACTCGCTGTAGGGCAGCAGGTACCCTGCTCGCCTCCCACCCTTGTCTGCATTCAAGCAGGGGCTGAGCAAAGCAACAAAGTCTTGAGACAGAGTGAAGACTGCCCACTGATGGCAAAGAGTCCCTTAGCCCCTGAGCTGAGTTTGAAGCCCTCTGCTTAGAGAGGCCATGCAACTGCATGATGTCACAGTGAGACTGCGCAGGCAAGTTAGACATTCCATGAGAAAAACTCCCAACCGCCTCTTGGTAGCTGTGTCCTGGTGAGACAGGGAGTTGGATGTGAGCAGAACAAGGGAACCAGCTGCGTCTCAGCAGAGGTATCTCCTGATGGTCCTTTGTGGTGAAACATCCTTGAAGCTGTGCTTGAGCCCTTCCTACTGTATCAGGATCTAAAGCACCAGGGAACTTTCCCATCTGCCACACGTGGACACGAATGAAGGGTGAGCATCTTTAGGAGACCTTGGTATCATGTCATAGCTTTAAAAATATTTTATTTATTTATTGGAGAGTGAGAGAGAAAGAGGCAGATAGAGAGAAGGGGTGCACCAGGGCCTCCAGCAAATGCAAATGAACTCCAGATGCATGAGCCACTTTGTGCATCTGGCTTTACATGGGTCCTAGGGAATCGAGGCTGGGTCCTTAGGCTTTACAGGCAAGCATGTTAACCGCTAAGCCATATCTGCAGCCCTCATATCATATCTTTGCATTGTGGTTGTGACCTTCTTCCTTCCCTCTTGTGGACTTTTCAAAAGCATCATGGGAAGAAATAACTTAAAAGGAAAATCTGATCCACTATGATTTGGGAGACAGGGCTTCCTAACCTCAATGAATATGTCACCACATACCTCATAAACATTCACAAAAACTTCTTAAAACTCCATAACACAGGATCCAGTGGTTTGCTATCCATATCCTTTTGGGTCAGCCCATGTCAATCTCTCTTTGCGTGTAAACTTCTGCTTCTACTGGGTCTCTTAGCTGAGTTCTTTTCTTTGAGAAGGCAAGAACTGAGGAGAAAACCTTCACCCAGTAACAGTAGGAATCCATTAGTCACATGTGTGGATCTACCAGGAGGATACTACAGCTTTCAGGAGGGACAAGTTTGATAATTAATCACACATAGAAGGAAGAGGAACATAGGCAGAAGGGTGAAGTTGGCAGATAAACTTAAGAAAAACATTCAGTTGAGTCACAAAAGAAACACAGAAAATAAAGAGACATGAGAAGAGAAAAGAGCCCCTCACTTCAGAGTCTGGTTGAAGTCTCTTACAAGCTGGGTCAAGAATTCCACCACAATTAACAACGGTCACTGTGAGGGTTGCCTACATAAAGACTATTCCTTTTACACAGAGCATTCAAATAAGAATGTTAAAATAGCAATGAACCATGCTGAAGGTTCTGCCAGGAACGTTAACTTTCCTGAGGGTATATGATGTTTGGTATAGCCTTACTCATTTCCAAGATACTTTATGGAAATCTCATAAATAAAGCCATTAACTACTCTTTTTTAACAATAAAAACTGTGATCCAGGGATTTACCTTATCAACTACAATCCTATCCAAGGCACCCCAGTAACCATCCTATGATCTCATTGAGTTCCTTAGCAACCCTTTGAATTATAATTTCAGCACCAAGCAAATCTTACATATGGCTATTGTAAAGACATTTTATCACTCTCCCTTGAGAAGCCCACATCCACACTTGGGTACGTCTCTTTCTTTCCATATATACCACTCTTTCCATATTAATCCCCATGCTTAACTCTATGTTAAACCTTCTTCCTAAGAAATTCCAACTTTGCTTTGTACTGACTCATTCTAAAATTCTTTGCATGAAGTCAAGAATCCCAGCTTTACCTGAGGTCTCTGAAAAGAATTCTGCTGCAGGAAGTAGCGTGGAGCTATGTTTCTGGCCTGTGTCCCCATGCTGCTGACACCATGATCACTATAGGATTCAGAGCAGTGAGAGATGTCCCATCACAGGACTCAGGCATTCACAGCTACTCCCTCAGTCCAAAGGCCAGCCCAGCCTTCAAGACGAGGGCATCTCTTCACTACGCAAATATCCTTTTTCATGCTCATGTGTCCTGGTTCATGCCACCTAAAAACTGGAGGTGGTTACACTGCATGCCTCTAAAGAATGTCTGTAAGCAAACTGGGGGGCTGGGGTTGGAGACAAAGTTAGTATTCCTTTAATAGGAACTTGGTGGAAGTGAGTACCTTTGGAATCGCCCATCTGGTCCACCCCATCTGCGTAAGCTAGTAATAATAGGACATTAGCTTCCAGCATGTTAGTTTCTAGAAATGAACTCCAGAGACAAGTGCACTGATAGTTCAGGATGAATTACAGAATAGAAGCTTCTTGGAAGTTAGGAGTGAAAATCTGTGATGTGCTTTATATTTTTCTTGTCAGGAGGTCAAACAGACTACATGGCATGATGGGACTTGCTTCAATTGACATCAAGAGAGGAATGTCATTTGCTGGGATGGCCATATTTTAACAATGCTCTAAAAAGTATTGCCCTGCCACCACATTAGCACATGTGATGGTTCGAATCAGATGTTCCCCATTATCTCATGGGTTTTGAATGCTTAGTCCTCAGCTGGTGGCAATTTTGGAGGTGGAGCCTAGCTGGAGGAGGTGTGTCCTTGGAGACAGGCTCAAAGGCGTCACCGTGTTATAGCCAGCTTCCCCCTTGCCAGACCTCAGCTCATTCTCTTGCTGCTTTCTGCCACCTTCTGTGGCAGAAGTGGTGCCTAGTCTCTGCTCTGCCATCTTTTCCCTGCTTCACCAAGCTTCCCCTTGAGGCTGTAAGCCAAAATAAACCCTTTCTTCCCAAATCAGCCAAGAGTTTTTTTCCCCCCAACAACGTGAAGGTAGCTGCAACAGACATGTCACTAGGAAAGTCCAGACTCGACTCAACTCTCATTTGGTGGCTTAAGTCTACTACAGTTATGGGTCATGGAAGCTGGACTCACCTACCTTCCCACTTCCCATGTCTGTTCATCCTAATTTCATAAGCCACCTGCTCCCCTTGCCCGGACCGACTTAGTGGCAACAAAGGGGTTCTGTCATCGCTTTTCATAGTGCACCTTTGTGGCTGTATCTATGTGGCTTTCCATTTGTTTCTTTTGGAATGTTTGAAGAACTCATACTGAGTTTGTTTTGTCTTCTCAGGAGATTAGCATTTCCCTAAGAGCTGTGTGATAAAACTAGATGTAAAAGCCTGTCAGAGATGTAGCGGTGCGTGTCTCACGTCTCATAATTGTCGTGGAATGATTAAGATTGAACTTCCTTATTTTGTTCCAATACAGAAAAAAAGGGGCCTTGTTCTTTGCCAGCCTCCAGGACATGAGGCATGGGGTAAACGACCTGTGTTGCCTTAGAAAGTGTACGTTCGAATCTTCTCGATGAAATGGAAAATGTGGTGCAAAGTGAGATGGAGAACTAATGAATGGATGACCCACACCTCTACTTTGAGGTTTTCTTTTTTTTATTTTCCTTTTTATTGACAACCTCTGTATGTATAGACAATATGCCATGATCATAATCACCTTTCTTCTCTCCAACTTGTGCTTCTTAACTTCAGTTGGATCCCACATTATTACTCTTCGAGTTTGGGATGAACACATATGTTACACGAAGATACAATATGGCAACTGCTGCAGGAGGATTGTGGGCCCCAGAGTCCTCAGGTTGAAGAACTTTTGTGGGGTCATAGGAATGTTTCCCCCTCCTGGTTTAACTTCAGGATACTATGAAACCCTAAGGTATCTGACATCCATTTCTGTCAACATCCTCATTTCTTTGACTTTCAGCCATTTGGCTCCATTCACCCTGACTTTCTTTGAACACACTGACCTTATTCCTCTCTGGAGCCCTGCATACCTCTGTTTCAACTGCTTTGCATATAACCACATGGCTGGATCCTTTGTCATTCAGTGCTTCCTCCCCTAGCCAACCAAAGTATCTTTGTCATGTCATGGAGATACGGGTTCCACTGGTGCAAAGACCTAACTTTGACCACAAAACCATCCCGGCTCTTCTCAGCAAGGGTCTTTCCAAGGGTGGCTATCCAGAGAGAAAAAGGGAAGCTTCCAGGATTCTAAGATCCGATACAGGAGATGGGCATTTCTTGCCTGCCCTGGAAGTCACTCAGGTTCAGAGCTCAGAATTGCTAGCAAAAGCTGTGATGGGTAGGGAGACCTGTTTCCGCCAGGTTAAATTAGAGATGTTTATTTAACATTCAAGTGGAGACGTCATTTGCCATTCCAGGAGAGATTAGGGATTAGATTACATGCAGTTTTGGAAATCATCACCATGTGGATGCTATTAGAATCTTAGAATTAAGAAAGTTCATGTATTTCTTGGCCACATATTTAGAAACATGACATCTTGGTACTGGATGGAACATTAATTATCCCGTGGTCCAATCCTAGTATTTATCTGTAGGGAAATTAAGGTCCAGAGAAGAAGGGCCAGCCGGCCAGTGCCTGCCTTCCTTCCTTCCTTCTTTTCTTCCTCCTTTCCTTCCCACCTTCCTTTCTTCCTTCTTTCCTTCTTTCTTTCGAGTTGGAGACTTATGTATTCCAAGCTGGTCTTAACCAGTGATGACCTTGAACTTCCATTCCTCCAGCCACCACTTCCCCAGGGCTGGTAGCCCAGGTGTTTGCCACCACACCTGGCTTATGCAGTGCTGGGGACAGAACCCAGGGCTTCATGCATGCTAGGCAAGCACTCTGCCCACCGGGCCACATCGCCAGCCCTGTAAGTTCTCCCTTCATAGTGATGTAGCCCACAGGATCTACAGCGTCATTATGTGGTCCATGACATTTTCATTTACCTTCTGCCTCTAAAGTAGTACAAATTAGTTTCAAAGTAATGGTTCATATTTGTTGAGATAAATAATTTCTCTATGCCCCCTTGGATTTTATGTGTGTTTGTATATGTGTTTATGTGTATGTTTTTGTATATTGGTTTATGTGTGTGTGTGTTTTTGTTTTTGTTTTTCGAGGTAGGGTCTCACTCTAGCTGAGGCTGACCTGGAATTCACTATGGAGTCTCAGGGTGGCCTCGAACTCATGGTGATCCTCCTACCTCTGCCTCCTGAGTGCTGGGATTAAAGGTGTGCGTCACCACGCCCGGCTATGTGTGTGTGTGGATATTGTTTTATATGTGATTTATGTGTGTATGTTTACATGTGTATGTTTGTGTGTGTGCACACACAGGTGCAGGTATGCCATGGCCCATGTGGAGGTCAGAGGACAACTTTAGGTGTAGGCTTTTGCCTTCTACTTTTGAAGCAGAGTCCCTTGTTCACCACTGCCCATGCCAGGCTAGCAGGCCCTCGAGCTTCTGGGACCCTCCCACCTCGTCCTATCCCGGCACTGTTGGGTGGGATGACAGTCTCAGAACCACACCCAGCTTGACCTAGGTTCTGTGGGTTCACACCCAAGCCGTCAGGCTTGCTCGGGGAGCGCCTCACCCACATAGCCATCCCACCGGATTTGGGGTTTTGAGTGACCAAAAAAGTTAAAGGGAGACATGGAAGTTTATGTCTGTAATCTCAGTACTTGGGAGACAGAACCAGAGGATTGTCATGCATTTGAGGCCAGCCTGGGCTACATAGTGAGTCCAAGGCAACTTCGGCTACAATGTGTGAGCCTGTCTGAAAAAAAAAAATCAAACAACAAAAAAAGTTAAAAGAAAAAGAGAGAAGCCACAAATATATTGCTGAAAATAGTACCCTGCCAATTTTAAATCAAGAGAAGAAACAGCTTTATTGGCAGACTGGTTGGCTCAGTGGGAAATGAATTAGCAGAAGCATTTTTATTGAGAATTTATTGTGACTGATGTAGTCAGCTACCTCCTCCTCCTCCTTCTCCTCTATTCTTCTGCAGCATACTTTTTTTTTTTTCAAGGTAGGGTTTCAATCTAGCCCAGGCTAACCTGGAACTCACTCTGTAGTCTGAGGCTGGCCTTGAACTCACAGCACTACTCCTACCTCTGCCTCTCAAGTGCTGGGATTAAAGGCGTGCGCCACCACACCCAGCTTAACATGCTTCTTGTCCCTTTTGTTTCTATTCCGAGGTTGGGTCTTGCTCTAGCCCAGGCTGACCTGGAATGAGTCTCAGGCTGGCTTCAAACTCACAGCAACCCTCCTACCTCCTATCTTGGCCTCCTGAGTGCTGGGATTAAAGGCATAAGCAAGCATAGCTGGCAGAAAGAGAGAGATTGAGAGAGAGAGAATATGGGTGTGCCAGGGCCTCTAGCCATTTCAAGCAAACTCCAGATGCGTATGCCACTTTGTGCATCTGGCTTTACTTGGATACTGGGAATCAAACCCATGTTGTTAGACTTTGCAAGCAAGCACCTTAACCACGGAGTCATCTCTCCAGTATGTTAACATACTTCTTTAAAAACAATGTTTGAAATTTTAAAAACACTAATCATGTAGTCATCATACAAAGTGATATAATATTTAAAAAAAATTATATAGCTGAGCATTGTGGCAATTCTTAGGAGGCAGAGGTAGGAGTATCGCTATTGAGACCAGCCTGAAACTACGTGGTGATTTCTAGGTCAGCCTGGGCTAGAGTGAGACCCTACCTCAAAAAACCAAAAATAGAAAAACCCCTCAGATAATGAGTTGTTAAATGGAACAATAAAATCCCACAGACTGGCATGTTACACACACAAGTACACTTTTACTAGATTCAAGTGTGCCTGTTGCTGCAAAGACAAAGTGGGCGGGAAGGGAAGTGTCCAAGTCCAAGGCACACCCGCACACGTTGCCCCGGCACTCCAGGGGGAAAGGCGAAGGTTGAAATAGATATCGAGACTTCTGGGAAATTTATCTGAAAAGAGCCAATCCAGGTTACTGCAGATAAAAACAATGTGGCAACAGCTGATCGATAACTCCTTTTATGAAAGTATCACTGACTTGTTTATGAAACTCTGGATGGTTGTGGAAGGTGCTCTGAATATCATATATCATATCTCCGAGGAAGAAGCAACGGCTGTGTCTTTCCTCAGTGCCTGTGTCCAGTAAAACTCCCAAGTGGCCGACGCTAAGTGTTGGCCACTGTCTCATTGTGGACAGGCACCCAACTGGAAGCCAATTATGAAGCCAGTTTCCTCATGGTGGGGAAGGTGTGGCAGCCCAGAGCAGGAGGCCTGCATCACACCTCACCAGAGTCAAGAAGCCGAGATCAAACCGCACGTTGGGGGGGAGGGCGCTACAACACCCCAAGTCCCACCCGCCAGGGACACTTCTCAAACCCCAATGATAAGCACAATCAACCTCTTTGAGACTCAATTTCCTGATTGATAAAAACAGAGAAAGTAATCATTTAAGAATTCAAGTCTTTGGGGCCGGCTTAGTGGTCAAGGCGCTTGCCTGCAAAGCCTACAGACCCATGTTTGACTCTCCAGATCCGGCATAAGTCAAACGCACAAAAATGAGGCAAGTGCAAGGTCACACATGCCCACTACGTGTTGGAAGCGTCTGGAGTTTGATTTCAGTGGCTGGGGCCCTGGTTTGTCAGTTCTCTCTCTCTCACACTCTCCAAAATAAATAAATAAATAAATACATAAATAAAAGAATTCAAGTTTTTGAAATTTTAATGCTAGGACTTACTAAAGACAACATAAATAAAGAGAAGAAAATATATTCTTTTAAAATATTTCTTTACTTATATTCAGGGAGAGAGAGAGAAAGAAAGAAAGAGAGGTAAGAAAGGATATGTCAGGGTCTCTTGCCATTGCAAATGAACTCCAGGGACATGTGCTGTTTTGTGCATCTGGGGAATCTAACTCTGGCCATCAGACTTTGCAAATAAGTACTAAACCATCTCACCACCCTCAAGAAAATAAATTCTAAGATAAGCAAGATGAGCCTTCTGTTTGGGCAGAGCTTGGGCCACTTAGAACCCCACACTTGGGGGCTGGAGAGATGGCTTAGTGGTTAAGCACTGGCCTGTGGAGCCTAAGGACCCCAGTTGAAGGCTCGACTCCCCAGTACCCACATAAGCCAGATGCACAAAGTGGCGCATGCATCTGGAGTTTGTTTGCAGTGGCTGGAGGCCCTGGTGTACCCATTCTCTCTCTTTGTCTCTCTGCCTCTTTCTCTCTCTGTCTGTCACTCTCAAATAAATAAGTAAAAATAAACAAACAACAAAAAGAGAACTCCACACTTGGACTTTGGCCCCTTCCCTTTTCTGCCCTCAATTATCTTTGTGATTTTGTGGACTCTAGTGGATGGGAAACACCGCCTCCTTAAGTCCCTCGGCACACATCTTTACCTTTCAAGTATGATCTCAGGTAAATTCCCCAATGCAAACATACATGGTGATTGTTGCTCAGTGTATCATTTACACGTGGTACCAGGCTAGCCTAGCATGAAGCACTGGAATTGAGGTCAGTGACAAGAGATGATTTGAGAAAACCAGGTGTTGTACTTTTAGTATGGGAGACTTTTTCCCATGTTGGTCTGACACCAGCTTCAGTCTAAGGGGACGGAGACCACAGCAACGAATGTCAACATCAACAGAAGAAAAGTCCTCTGCTCATGGGTTCCCCATCCAGGCCAAGGCCTCTTTCTCGCATCTTACTTAGTTCAGTGAATTCTCCATCCTTGAGGGAAAATTCATCATCCACTTTGATTCCTACTATTATGGCTAAATGTTGGCCCAATTTAATGGCCACTTAAGTCTGGCATGTGTCCCTGGTAGACATCTATATTTCTAGGGTTTTGGTTGTGGTAAACTAGGAGACGGTTCTGAAACTATTTTAACCATCATACTTTACTATTACATCACCAGCAATAATTAGCACAAAGCCTGAGACATAGTAGGCATGCCATCTGTTAAAAGCGGAGCAAATGAATGAACAAGCAGACACCCTTATAGCCTGGTTAGGAACTCCATGTGGTCAGCAGGTGGAGAGGGAGGAATGCATTTCCAGTTGACTTAGCTATTTCCCCGGTTGCCTGGTCCCTCTCAATCCCCAGGTGAGTTCCAGGAACTTCTCTTCTGTCTTTTTCTTACATGTCCTTTGAAAATCTAAGCCTCCTCACAGCTTATCCTCAAGCCCACCAGTCTATCTCCTCTCTTGTCTTCACACCCTTCCTTGAATCCTGTCCCTCTTATCCATGTCAGACATGGCACTTCAGACTGGGGGATTCCAGAAACCGCCTTTGCCCAAGTAGGTGATCTGTGTACATTGCCTCCTCAATTATTTTTCTCCATCTTTAAAAATATATTTTTTATTTTATTTTCAAGGAGAGAAGAGAGAGAATGAGAAATGGGCACAATCGGGCCTCTGGTCACTGCAAACGAACTCCAGGTTATTGTGCCATGTTGTACGTCTGCTTTACGTGGGTGTTGGGGAATCCAAGCTGGGTCATTAGGCTTTGCAGGCAAGTACCTTAACGGCTGAGCCATCTCCCCAGCCCTATTTTCTCTGTTTTATAAGTAAGGAAATTGGACTAAGAGATGGTGGATCTCACAAGAAGCAGAAAAGACTTGGAAGCAAAAAGATCTGTTGCTCTCCAGAGCCCATCTTTCCACTGTATCTTCCCCATATTCCAGAAGCCTCCTAAAAAATATAGTCCTACCTCTTTTAAGACTGAAAAATACTGAGCATAAAAGAGCATTGATGGTTCAAAGCTATATTAGAAACATGATTTCCAAGACGGTGGGGATTTCTGTAGGGTAAAGGACTTCTGGCTCAAACACAAAATGACCCCTAGTTGTGAGTGTGTGTGTGAGTGTGTGTGTACACAATAGGTGTTGCATGTGTATTGTGGTGTGTGTAAATATGTGCGCAGATATGAGCCTACTATGTACCCACATGTGGTGGCCAGAAGAGGGCGTCCAGTATTCTCCTTTATCACCCTTCTGCTCTATTTTCCTGAGACAGACTTTCTCACCTGCAGTGACCAGAGGCCTGGCTAGAACGTTCCAGAGAGGCCCAGTGATCTTCCTGTCTCCACCTCCTTCAGTGGGGTTACGTGTATGTGCGGCTCTGCTCAGCTCCGTACGTGGGTGTACATTTGTAACACTTACTCATAAAACTTCACTGGTGGAGAGGAAGAGGAAGAGGACCCTCACATCAGAACAGCTTCCCTTAGTCCTCAATCCCGTAGTTTCAGGCACAGTAAACAAAGCGCACAGGGAAACTGCTGCTCACAGAGCTAGGACTCTAAAACAGGAAGAAAAAAACCCTTCACCCTCAGGTATTTCTGTCCTCGATCATGGATCACCACAGATTGTTTTGTTTGAAGGCAGACTCTCACTAATGTAGCCTAGGCGAGCCCCAAATTAGAGATCCTCCTGCCTTGGCCTCCTGAGATTTGGGATTACAGATAAATGCTACCACACTGGTCACTGATAAAGATTTGGGGGTTGATGGCTGTTTTGGGGGTTGATGCTACCCATTCTTCACCTGTCGAGCTTGTCTCCTTTATCTCTTTACAACTTCTTAGGAGCACCATTGGGTGGCCATAAAGGAGATTTTATTGCATTTTTAAAAATTTATTTGAGAGAGAGAGAGTGACATATATAGAGAGAATGGGTGCTCCAGGGCCTCTAGCCACTGCAAACAAATTCCAGACACATGCTACACCTTGTGCATCTGGCTTACATGGGTCCTGGGGAATCAAACCTGGGTCTTTTGGCTTTGTAGGCAAGCGCCTTAACCACTAAGTCATCTCTCCAGCCTACCCTTCTGGTCTTTTAATCACAGTCTCATACTCTAAGCTCTTGTTTGTTTACCAGAGATAGGCTTTTACCTTCCAACGCCTGTCATTTTTGAGGCAGAACAGACAGTAGAAATTAAGGGGATATGGATGGGAAAGAAGCCTCTCCCCCCTAGGATCTATTTATGGTTTGTTTGTTTGTTTTTTTTTCTGCCTGAGAGTCAAGAAACTTCAACACAACTCTAAAACCAAGGTTCCCGACAGAGATAGCACCTACCTTCCCAAAGACAGCTGAAACAACAAAGTAATTATGCTTACTTGGGCCAGAACAATTGTGACCTTAAGTTTAACCATATTAGTCCTCTCTTATCCCTAAATCTAAACTATACACCTCCTAAAGCCACCCTACAATCTCATTTACAAAAGCAAATGGGGAATAAATAAACCAGCTTATGTATTTTTATGTAATTTTTAAACTTTACTTAATTTTAAAAAATTCGTTTAACTTTTAAAGCTTGTTCCACCTCCTTTGAGGCAGGGTTTCTCTGGATCGTTTTTTGCTTTGATCATTGTTCTTTTTCGTTGCACTTGCCAAGTGCTTCCAGGAAGTTCTCCTGTTCCAACCTCTTATCTCACCATCAGAATCCCTGTACTTTTTAACATGGGCTCTTGGGATCGAACTTGGGTACTCAGGATGGAGTAGTAAGTGCCTTATCCGCTAAGCCATCTCCCCATTTCCTGTCTCATCCCTTTCTTAAGACTCGCTCTTTCTCTCTCTCTCTCTCTCTTTTTTCTTTCACTCACTAAATGTCTGCCCTTAAGTTGCAAGTGTGTACCACCTCTTACCTCTACTTAATAAGCTTACTGACTTACTTCACTCAGACGTGTACTGGATTTCTTTTCTTTGGTTCAAGGTTCTGGCTTTGCTTGACTGGAGGTCCCTAATGGGGGAACCCCTCAGGCTGCCAGCAGCAATGCCGGGCCCAGGCTCCCCACCATCCTTGAGAGTCCAACAGTGCCATGTTTAGAAAGTTTCTGAACTCACATTTGTGCTCAGTGGGAAGAACTGTAGTAGTCAATCAATGAAGTCTGCCAAGGGCAAGACAGAAGTGATAGACGTGTGTGTGCCAAGAAAATACCCATGCCCTCCAGTATCCTGTGGTGAACAAAGAGAGGCAGAGTTCCTATTAAATTTTTCTTCGTTTCTTTCTTCTTTTAAACTTCTGTTCAGTGCCTATTGTGGGATATTCAAGTATTTTTCTTTTTTGTGTCTTAAGAGTATAAAAGTATAAATGAATTTTTCTTGCTGTTGAGGCAAAGTGATTTCTTCCAGGTCTGCCTGATCATTGACTGTCATGGAGCAGAGATAGCCTTGGCCCCGTAGTCATGGCAACAACCTAAGTAGAATACTACTTTGATGCCTACCTAGGTAGATGGTAATGATAAGGGAGCTAGCCGCACTCCCTAACAGAGAGTGGGGGCGGTCACAGGGCTCTTTCCTGGTGTCCAGCCATCGCCCTCTTCTGCCTCACAGCTGCCTTGATCTTGGGAGATGCTAGAGCACCCAGGAGGTAGAAGGTTAACCGAAGGCAGGACTCCCCAATGCAGCTTCCATGAAGTCATCACCCATAAAGGGGTGGCGCTTTTCAAGATGAAACTGTTTGGAGTCATGGATGTCCTTGTCAGTACCCCTTCATGTGTGCTCCTGTAAGTCAAATAAATTCACTGGTTTACCAAGTTGGACTTGGTTTGTCATTGGTGCCCTATGTGGTGAATAGACTTTTGGTCTCATGTCTGCAGGAAGGTTAGCATACCATTTGGCCATTGGGAAGGGTGTATAAAGTCTGGAAATAACCTAAGGTTGTTGAAGGGTACTTACCACAAACATACTTCTCAGTGTGATCAGTACACACACACACACACACACACACACACACAGGCATGTGAATACACATCCAACTTAAATCCATCTTCAAGCTCTCAATCCTGCCTCAGCCTCCCCAGGGCTGGGATTACAGACATGAGCCACAGTGCTGGTATGAGTGAGTTGTCAACCAGATTATACAGAATGATAAAGATAGACCATTTTTCCCTGAAACAGTCAAATGGATGGTGGTGGAGTTTATTTATGAATATTCAGAGCTGGAGATAATTTATGTTAATTTATACTTTGAGTCCAGAAAATCATCTTTGTTCTATCTAAAAAAAAGATGTTCTGAGTGTCTACAGTGAAGGTAGGGTAGTGAAGGTAGGCTGCAGTTTTTTTCTCTGCAGGGATAGACAGAAACTATTTCCACTTTAAAGATTACGTGATCTCTGTCTCAACTATCCATCTTTCTTCTTATACTATGAAGACAATCCATAGCCAAGACCTAAGAGTTTTGCTGTGCTGCAATAAAACTTTATTTGCAAAGTCAGGTAGTAACTGGTTACAGTTATTAGGAATTTATAAGTCATTACTAATACTCCCAAGAGGCCAACTTCTGTCCAAAAGACACATTTTCTTACTAAGCAATCATTGGCCAATTTGGCCCCTCCAGAGGGAGAGATACTCAATCTGAAATCATGAATCTTCATTCAAGATGATAATTGTTAATATGTTTTATTTATTTATTTATTTATTTTAAGAGAGTGAACGAGGCAGATAGAGAGAATAGGTGCACCAGGGCTTCCAGCCACTGCAAATGAACTCCAGGTGCGTGCATCACCTTGCACGTCTAGCTTATGTGGGTACTGGGGAATCAAACCTGGATCCTTAGGCTTTGCAGGCAAGTGCCTTAATCACTAAGACATCTCTCCAGACCACAAGATGGTAAATTTTAATACAAGTTCATGCACAACACATTTAGTATACCCCCACAGAGCACTGATTTGTTATAAAACTATTTGTCTTTGAAATTATTTAATATTCATGTTTCAAAGGAAAACTGCATCTCCCCACATAGCAATCCTTTACAACTTACCTTAATGCTTTTTCATCCCATGCCCTGAAATCACGTGCTCTCAGCCAATGAGCGAGAACATGATGAACTGTCGTTCCTCCCATCTAATGAAGGTTACTGTGCTAAATCATGCACTCTCAACCAATCAGCTCCCTGCTGCATTAACTGGGATTTGCAGTGTGACGTGTATGGTGTGTGATAATTTCTCCTTTTGGCATTTATTTTGTGTTCTGGTTAATAGCTATGACACATTGACTGTCAAAGTGTGCTTGTTGACTGGATTTCAAGGAACAAATAACACAGGAACTCCCTTTTTTTTTAAAGGTGTTTAAAAATATATATTAAAAAATTTTTGTATACTTTTATTTACTTATTTGAAAGCAATGGACAGGGAGAAAGAGAGAGAGAGAGAGAGAGAGAGAGAGAGAGCACACCAGGGCCTCTGGCCATTGCAAACGAACTCCAGATGCATGCACCCCCTTGTGCATCTGGCTAACGTGGGTCCTGGAGAGTCGAGCCTTGAACCAGGGTCCTTAGGCTTCACAGGCAAGTGCTTAACCGCTAAGCCATCTCTCCAGCCCTAAAAATATTTTTTAAGTTTATTAATTTATTTTATTTGTTTGAGACAGAGAAAGACAAAGAGGCAGAGAAAAAGAGACAGACAGAGGGAGAGAATGGGCATGCCAGGGTGTCTAGCCACTGCAAATGAGCTCCAGATGCATGTGCCCCCTTGTGCATCTGGCTTATGTGGGTCCTGGGGAGTTGAACCTGGATCCTTTGGCTTTGCTGGCAAGTGCCTTAACAGCTAAGTCATCTCTCCATCCCCTAAAAATATTCTGTTTATTTATTTGTCTAGTTGAGGGGGGGGGGAGAGAGCGAGGAAGAGGCACAGAGAGAGAGAGAGAGAATAGGTGCACCAGGGCCTCCAGCCACTGCAAATGAACTCCAGATGCATGTGCCCCCTTGTGCATCTGGTTTACATGGATCCTGGGGAAATCAAACCTAAGTCCTTGGTTTTATAAGCAAGCATTTTAACTGCTCAGTCATCTCTCCAGCTCATGGGAACTCTTAAATGTAAATATGACCTGGCTCAGAGACACAATTAAGGATAAAGGCCTGGAAGTCAGCAGGTGATTGGCTTAGGTCCTCTGGCGCTAGGAAGGAGTCAAGAACACCTGTGCTCTGGGATGAAGAAGGCGGTGGGAGGCTTGGGCCCCTCCTGGGGAGACAGGGTTCTGAAGCTGGCAGCATGGCCACACGAGCTGTTGAGCGCACAGCACCAGAGGGCAGGGCCTCTCCTGCATTAAAACTACATTCCATGATAACTAAGTTAACATGCAATATGCTGATTAAAAACTAGACATTTTTTCCATTTTTTCTGACAAATAGGAACTCTTTGGGGTTTTGATTCTGTTTTGTTTTTAATTGTTATTATTTGTGTGTGTATAAATGTGGGCACATCCATGCCATGGTGACCGTGTGGAGGTCAGAGGACAATTTCTGGGTTGATCCTTGCCTGTCCACCTCATTTGAGGCAGGATTTCTCACTCTAGATTCTCGCTGTGCCTTTTTTTTTTTTTTTTTTTGCCACAGGCACCACATGTGTTGGGAGAATTTTTCTTTTTAAGTAAATATTTTATTTATCATCTATTTCCAAGTAAAGAGAGAGAGAGAGAAAGAGAAGAGATAATGAGAATGGGCACACTAGGGCCTCTTGCCACTGTAAATGAACTTCAGATGCATGTACCACTCTGTGCATCTGGCTTTCTGTGGGTAGTGGGGAATCAAATTTAGACTTTGCAAGCAAGTGCCTTTAACCACTGAGCCATCTCTCCAGTCCTGTTCTGGGCTATTTTCTATACTCTTAACTCTCATTTCATGGTCGGCATCAGCATGCTGGGATACAGAAACCAGCCATGGCTTTTTACGTGGGGGTCTAAGAACTGAAATTGGGTAGTCCAGGTTAAGCAGCAAGCACTTTATCCACTCAGCCATCTCTCCAGCCCGTGTTTTATTTGTTTCGCTATGGTTTGCGATGGATCTTGCTGTGTAGCCCATGCCAGCTTCAAGCTCCCAATCCTTCTGCCTCAAGCTCCCCAGTTTTCTCTGCAAATCCACCTCACATAGGAGAGAGCCTATAGGCATGGGTCCCCATGCCTGACCTTTGGGCTTTTCTTGACAAATTTATTTTTAAAGCCACTTAAAAAAATCTTTTTATTATTATTAGTTTTTTTTTTTAAGAAAGAGAGAATTGGCACACCAGGGCCTCCAGTCACTGAACTCGAACTCCAGATGTGTGCACTACTCTGTGCAGGCACAAACTTGTGCATTTGTGTCACTTTGTGCATCTGGCTTACGTGAGACCTGGAGAGTCAAATGTGAGTTCTTGGGCTTTAAAGGCAAGGACCCTAACCGTTAAGCCATCTCTCCAGCCCTAAATTTATTTTCATTTTTATTTATTATTTTTTGTCTATTTTTATTTATTTGAGAGCGACAGACAGAAAGAAAGAGACAGATAGGTACAGCGAATGGGCGCGACAGGGCCTCCAGCCACTTCACGCGAACTCCAGATGCACGCGGCCCCCTTCTGCATCTGGCTTACGTTGGTCCTGGGGAATCTAGCCCGGAACTGGGGTCCTTAGGCTTCACAGGCAAGCACTTAACTGCTAAGCCATCTCTCCATCTCTCCCGAAATCTATATTTTAAAAATATTTTTGTTTATATTTATTTATTTATTTATTTATTTATTTATTTATTTATTTATTTATTTGAGAGCGACAGACAAAGAGAGAGGGAGACAGAGAGAAAATGGGCGTGCCAGGGCTTCCAGCCACTGCAAATGAACTCCAGATGCGTGCGCCCCCTTGTGCATCTGGCTAACGTGGGTCCTGGGGAGTTGAGCCTGGAACCGGGGTCCTTAGGCTTCACAGGTGAGCGCCTAACCGCTAAGCCATCTCTCCAGCCCCCCATATTTATTTTTAAACCACTTAAATTCTTTTTTGTTCATTTTTATTTATTTATTTGAGAGTGACAGAGAGAGGGAGAGAGAATGAGCGCGCCAGGGACCCCAGCCACTGCAAAATGACTCCAGATGCGTGCGCCCCCTTGTGCATCTGGCTAACGTGGGTCCTGGGGAATTGAGCCTGGAACCGGGGTCCTTAGGCTTCACAGGCAAGCACCTAACTGCTAAGCCATCTCTCCAGCCTCATAAATTTATTTTTAAATGTAGTGTATCTTAACCTGTTTCATTCATTATATAATCAGCTATCTGAATTTCATGAAAACAGTTTACTTCCTAAAATGGGCTTGTCTTTTCCTCTGAAGAATTTAAACTATTCATATCCATGGCAAGCCCTGTATTGCAAAAGTAATCTGTGAGCTGACCTCTGACCCCATCGTGACAGACCCTGCACCAGCACCGTCGAAAGCACCACCAGCTAAGCTGAAGCAGCTGGCATTAATCTCTTTGGAAAAAAATGATTTTGTACCCATAAGTTAAGGTTTAAAATTGCACAGGGAGATGTGAACCCTTTAAGGAGACAGTCTGCTTCGAAAAGTGGTTTGTATTCCATTCTGGGTTAGGGTTGGTTACCAAGGAGACCGCTCAGCTCCATCAGTAGCCTTCTAGGATAGGGAATCTAAGGGACTCTCAGGAATGTTTGAAGAAAGAAAAAGGAGAGAAAGAAAGAAAGAAGGATAAAAAGGAAGGAAGCGAGAGAAGGACTGTTTCTAGCTATTAGTATTAAACATTGTGGTGGCTAATTTTATGTCTCAATGTGACTGAAATATTCAATCAAGCATTATTCTAGATGTTTCTACGAGTAATTCTTTTTATGGAAAATTAACATTTCAAAGGGCTGGAGAGATGGCTAAGCTGTTTGCTTGCAAACCCTGCTGGTGTGAGTTCGATCCTCCCCAGCACCCACAGAAAGCTGGACCTAAAGTGGTGCATGTGTTTATGATCCCAATGCGCCTCTGACAATGGGAGGTGGGACCCAGGGCATTGGAAGCTGGTGAGCCCGCTAGACTGGCATTCTTGTGCAGTGGCAAGAAGAGCCCAGACACCTCAAGATTATCCTCACCATGACACACACACAAAGAAATAAACCAATAACTGAGCAAAAGAGTTCATCTTCCATAAGGTGGTTGGCCAGGGGGTCTCATCAGGGACTGCCCTCTCCTCCCCCAGGGGAGGGGCCCTCCAACCTTTGGAGTCAAGCTGCAACAGCAGCTGTTCTCTGGCCTCCATTCTCTCTTCACTGCCCTCTACAGACCCCTTCTCCACGTTCCCCCTGAGGCGTTCCTGTGATAAGTGAGGCAAGGAGAAAGAACACTTGGGCCTATTTCACAATGGTTCTGCACGACACACTGGGGGCCATCAAGAAGTGGACAGCTGCAAAGCTGCCCCCCTTCTGACACATACCTCAAGAATAATGGTGGAAAGAAGTGAGCAGAACTTTGGGCAGTACACAAGGTCTTTCACTTGGCTTGGAAATCGCCCAATTATATACTGGCTCATGCGCTACTGGCAATAGCTGGCTATAAAATCAGGGACTTGGATGGAATAAGATTGGAAAAATTGGTGGCAAGAAAGTTTGAGGAAGACGTATGTGGTTAGACTTCTCTGAATGGTGAAAAATGAAATAAGATATTTGCATCTCTTGTGGGTTCTCATTAAAGGACAAGTTTGGCAGAGGATTTTAAAAATGAAGGGGAGGCAGGAGAGATGGCTTCGTGGTGAAGCACTTGCTTGCCAAGCCTGAGGACCAATGTTTGACTCTCCAGATCCCTCTTAAGGTAGACACGCAAAGGTGAGGCAAACACAAGGTCACACGTGCCCGCCAGGTGGCGCAAGCATCGTTAGTACAATTGCAGTGGCTGAGGCCCTGGCATGCCAATTTTTTTTTCTTGCTCTCTCTTGCTTACTCTCTCTAAAATAAAGTAAAATAAAAATAAATCAAGGAGAAAGGATGACCTACTTTGTGACAATCAAGTCAGCCCATTCTACAGTCACTGCTGTCCAATGATAAGCAAAGGTAGCACCGTGACCGGTAGAGGTTATACATGAGCTCAGCAACATGGACTCCCGTCCACCACAGTTGATATGCCTGTAGCCTCTGCGGAGTCCCCACTCCACCAGCAGCAGAGACAACTGCTGAGCCCTGGTGTGTGTATGGCACCATGCTCTGGGGGGAATCAACCAGCTACCTGGTGTTGGGTTCATGATTCCATAGAAGACACACAGGACAGTGTCCCTGTCAGAATAGACACTTACCCTGGGCACAGAGTTTTCTTCCCTGCATGCAATGCTTGTGTGCAAACTGCCTAACGACTGACTATCCACTATCATGGATACTTCACACCATTGCTTCTGACCAAGGAACTCTCTTCACATCAGATGCAAAATGGTGGCGGTCCATCCCCATGGAGTGCTCATGGAACTTATTGGTACCACCACATTCTTTTCTATCCACCATCCTGAAGAGGAAGCTGGCATGATAGAACAGACTCCCTTGAGACAGAGTCTTGCATAGCCCAGTGTGGTGGTTTGAATTAGGTGTCCCCCATGAACTCATGTGCTCTGAATGCTTGGTCTCCAACTGATGGCAATTTGGGAGGTGGAACCTTGCTGGAGGAGGTGGGTTGTTGGCGGGCTGAGGGGTGTTAAAACCAGCTTCCTCTTTGCTAGAGTTCAGCTCACTCTCTGGCTGTTTTCCACCTGCTGTGACAGAGGTGATCTCCAGCCTCTGCTCACGCCATGCTTTCCCCTGCCATCATGAAGCTTCTCCGCAAGACTGTAAGCCAAAATTAAACCTTTCCTCCCATCCACTGCCTTTGGTTGGGTGCTTTGTCCCAGCAATGTGAAGGGAACTACAATGCCCAGGCTGGGTTTAAACTCACTATGTATTCATGGCTGGCCTAAATCTCCTGTCTCTACCTCCCAAGTGCTGGGATTACAGGTGCACACTTACCACACCCAGCTCTGGAATGGCCTTTGGAGCTCTCCATAAACAGCAGGTAGGTGCCAATGTTTTCCAGGACGTCGTCTACCCAGCATCCAGTATGTGGTGTTCTTTCTCTCAGGCCCGGAAGTGAAGCGTGGGAATGCAAGTGACGCCCATCACGATTGTCCCTGCTGAGTCCCTAGCAAAGTGTTGGCTTCCTTTCCCTGCACTCCCATGTTCTTCTTCCCTAGAAGTCTTAGTTCCAAGGGGTGGAATGCTTCCACCAGGAGACACAATCATGGATCCATTGAGCTAGAAGTTAAGGCTGCTGCCTGGCCACGCTGGAGTCCTTGACCCTCTGAATCAGCAAGTCAAGGGAGGTACTATACAGGCAGGGGTGACTGGTCCTCACCAACAATTGTGCATTGGGCAGCTCCTCTTCAAGAGTGGTGAGGAAGAGTCTGGCAAGGCGCACAGGAGATTCCCCTTGGGTGTCTCAGCATAACCGGGCTCTGGGGTGAAAGTCAGGGGAAAACTATAGCAACCCAGTTCATGAGTAGAATAGCCCAGATCCTTCAGGAACAAAATTTCAGTAACCCCACTGGGAAGATAACAGCCACCAGCTGAGATCTTTTATTTATATAACAGTATATCAAGGAAAAGAGCAAACATCGCCCAAAAACTTGGTTAAATCTTGTGGGAGAAGGTTAGTATGATTTGTGTGTGTATGTGTGTGTGTGCGTGTGCACATACACATGTACATGCTACTGGTTCTTTTTCTATGGAAAATTCTAACATAAACATAATATCATGATACAGTGCTGATATAAACCCATTCCATATGTCTATAAGTGCTTTTTACTTTTTAAAACATTTATTTATGAGAGAGATAGAGAGAATGGGCATCCCAGGGCTTCTAGCCATTGCAAACGAACTCCAGATACATGTGCCACTTTGTGCATCTGGCTTATGTGGGTCCCAGGGAATTGAACCTGGGTTCTTAGGCTCTGCAGCCAAGTGCCTTAACTGCTAAGCCATCTATCCAGCCATATAAATGCCTATTTTTTTTTTTTTTTTTTTTTGGTTTTTCGAGGTAGGGTCTCACTGTAGCCCAGGCTGACCTGGAATTCACTATGGAGTCTCAGGGTGGGCTTGAACTCACAGCAATCCTCCTACCTCTGCCTCCCGAGTGCTGGGCTTAAAAGCGTGTACCACCACACACAGCTATAAGTGCTTTTTTAAAAGAAGTTTTTAAAATTTTTATTCATTTATTTGCAAGGAGAGAGAGAGAGGGAGAGAGAGGAGGGAGGAATAGGTAAGCTAGGGCCTCTTGCCATTGCAAATGAACCCCAGATGCATGTTCTACCTTGTGCATCTGGTTCTACATGATACTGGGGAATCAAACTGGGGTCACAAGACTGTGCAAGCAAATGCCTTTATCACTGAGCCATCTCTCCAACCCTGTAAGTAGTCTCCCCACCAATGTTCGTTGATAATCTGAAGGGAAAATGGTGCCAGTCCTGAGGCCAAGGAGAGCTGCAGGTACGTGTAGCAGTAACTAACAGTCAGGGTGAGGGTCTCCTGGTAAAAGGCACCCAGAGGAGGGAGTTTAAGGTGGACTTCAGATTTGAACTCTAACAAGAGAGGAAGCAGGTGGGCTCAACCTTGCAATGGGCAGGAGAGCAGAGGAGCCGTCTGTATGGAAGGGTCCATTTCTTCCATGAATCCATTGCCATCCAGACAAGCACATCTGATCCTAGTACCTGGAACCCAGGTATCTCAAGGAAAGCCCTTGCCACACGGCAGCCGCCAGCCTGGACTGAAAGAAAAATGATTCCAAAAACTGTAAAGGAAAATGTCTACAAAGCTTCAAGTAGAAAGCAAAGATTAAACAATCATCGATAAGATTCAGGGATGGGCAAGAAACACAGCTGATGTACTTCGGTACATATTTTCCTTACTAATTTACTCTGTGGAGCTATCTTTTTTGCTTCTAATGTTTGTTATCTGTTTTAATAAAGAGATCTCTCCTTTGTAAAAGAAATTATAATTAGGTTGTAAAATAAATTAATCTTTCAGCTAATCATACCTTTGGGAGATTTGCATTTTTTTTTAAACATGACTACAAGGCTCTGATGTGAGAATTGTCACTAGAAGTGGCCATATTCGAATCATAGCCAAAGTACTAACTAGAATTAAGCAGTCTCTTCAGCACCATGCTGACCAACTCAGTCCCACAAAGAGAGAAAAATGTCAGAGAACCACAGCATTAACATTTCCACATCTGGGGTTGGAAAGCTGGCATGGCGGTTTTAAGTGCCTGAAGCCTACCAGCCAAGGTACAATTCTCCAGCACCCACATAAAGGTGGATGCAAAGTGGCCCATGCCTCTGGGATCCCAGGATGCCTATGACAATGGAGGTGGAGCCTGGAGGACCCGAAGCTGGTGGTCCACCTGCTATGATATGCCTTGCAGTCTGACAGTTCATTCGCAGTGGCAAGAGCCCCTGTGTCAAAGAAGGAAGAGCAAAGATGTCCCAGAGTTGTTTTCTGACCTACACACATACACTGTGGCACATGTTCCCCCCCCCACACACCACACGTACCTCACACAGATCCACATCTGTATCAACATCAAATGAAGCCCCCAGCCTCTTAACAATGCCAGACATCAACAGTAATAGTATCAAAGTGGATTGGAGACACAAAACCAATGGTTTTGAACTTTTTCAAGTATGACCTCTCCATTATAGCATTTTCAAATTTTATGAGAGCTCTCTATATAGTGGTAGCCATGTCTTGGTATCAGATATAAAAATGATTAGTAAAAGTTACTAAGATTTCTTTTTTTTTTTTTTAGTTTTTTGAGGTAGGATCTCACTCTATCCCAGGCTGACCTGGAATTCACTATGCAGTCTCAGGATGGCCTTGAACTCACCGTAATCCTCCTACCTCTGCCTCCTGAGTGCTGGGATTAAAGGCGTGCGCCACCATGCCTGGCAGTTACTAAGAATTTTAATTGTTATTTTAACATTTTATTTTATTTTATTTTTTGTTTCTTTGAGGTAGGGTCTTGCTCTAGTCCAGGCTGACCTGGAATTCACTCGGTATTCTCAGGGTGGCCTTGAACTCACTGTGATCCTCCTACCTCTGCCTCCCGAGTGCTGGGATTAAAGGCGTGCGCCACCACGCCCAGCTCGCTATTTTAACTGGATGTAGAAAACATTGTCTGTGAAGAACTGCTTATGATGAGGGTGGTAGAACACGTGTATGTGAGTTCATGAGTGGCTTAGTCTTCATGTGTGTATGCACTTACAAGCCCCTAGTGGTCATTACTTAGTACCCTGGGGGGTCCTCAACCATTGATTTAGACATGGGGATGAAGCCCCTCAACCACCCATCCTCCTGTACCGGTCACTTTGCCTACCACTGACACAACACTAGACAGAATCAGCTTGAGGGAGGAAAGGTTTGATTTCTCTGACAGTTTCCGAGGGCTCCACCCACCACAGCGATGTAGTGGAGGGAGCAGCTCGGTCCCCAGCCTTGGAAGCCGGAGGCTGACTCAGATCACAGCAGGCCAGGTGCAGAGGAGGAAGACTGTTGGTCCTCAGCTGTATTTTTCCCCTTCTACCCACATTCACAAAGGACTCCCTTCCCCCTGCCATACACAGTTAATCCTTTCTGGAAACACCCTCACAGACACACCCAAAGGTGTGTCTCACCATCTTCTAGGTGATTCTACCCAGTCAAGTTGCCAATAAAAACAATCCTCAGCTGGAGGGATGGCTTAGTAGCTAAGGTGCTAGCCTACAAAGCCAAAGGACCCAGTTTCTATTCCCCAGGTCCCAAGTAAGCCAGATGCACATGGTGGCGCATGCTTCTGGAGTTTGTTTGCAGCAGCTGAAAGCCCTGTTGTGTCCATTGTCTCTCTGTGTCTGCCTCTTTCTTTCTCTCTCTCAAATAAATAAAATAAATAGCCCTCACATCTCTAAGGGCTCTGCATTTTACAGCTGGCAGAGCTTGCCACTGGAGCCTCATATGTACCCTGTGCCTAATATCACAGTCACTTATCATGACGCCCAGGGACGTGCATATCAGCCCCTTACCTGGATTCGTGACCTCTACTCCTGCCTCCTATCTCCCGGTTCTAAAACCTCCACACTACGGTTACATTTCTCAAAGCCGAGATCTACGAAACTGCTCAAAATCAAACACACCCGTGTCTCTTCATCACAAAAGGAAAGCAGGCTTCTCAAACCTGAGAGCATCACACTCATCGGAGAACTTGTCAAAATGTAGGTTGTGGGGCTTGTGATGGTTCGGATATAAAATGTCTCCACAAAAGGCTCATTCATGTACTGAAGTCTCTGGTCCCCAGTTGGTGATTCATGAAGACTCTGACCTAATCAATGGATTAATCGGTGGACAAGTTTATAATTTGATGGCATGCTTGGGAGGCGGTAGGAAACTAGGGACCTACATACCTTGGTCACTCCGGCATATTGTTACTTTCTCTGCTTCCTGCTCCTGAGAGGCAAGAGACTGCTCCACCATGCCCTTTTGTCATAAAGTCCTAATTACAACAAACCTCAAAAGGATGGAGGCTCTGAAACCATAAGCCAAAACAAACTTTTCCTTACATAGGTTGCGTTTGTCAAGTGTTTTGTCACAGCAGTGAAAAGTCTAACACAAAGCTCTATTCGAAGACACAGACTCCCTGTCTGGGGACAAGGAGGTCGCAGATGATGGCGACAGTCCCACAGACCATCTTTGGAGGGCAAGCATTCTGCCACTGGGCCACGTCATCAGCTCCTCGGGGACCATCTTTGAAAACAACTGTCCTAGAATAAATAGCCAGACTTGTTTCTCTCCTTTCTTTCTTTCTTTCTTTTTCTTTCTTTCTTTCTTTCTTTCTTTCTTTCTTTCTTTCTTTCTTTCTTTCTTTCTTTCTTCCTTCCTTCCTTCCTTCCTTCCTTCCTTCCTTCCTTCCTTCCTTCCTTCCTTCCTTTCTTTCTTTCTTTCTTTCTTTCTTTCTTTCTTTCTTTCTTTCTTTCTTTTTATCTTCCTTCCTTCCTTCCTTCCTTTCTTTTTTCTGGTTTTTCAAGGTAGGGTCTCACTCTAGCTCAGGCTGGCCTGGAATTCACTATGTAGTCTCAGGGTGACCTTGAACTCACAGCGATCCTTCTACCTCTGCCTCCTGAGTGCTGGGATTAAAGGTGTGCACCACCACACCTGACCAGATTTCTTTTTTTTTTTTTTTAATTTTATTTATTTATTTGAGAGCGACAGACACAGAGAGAAAGACAGAGAGAGAGAGAATGGGCGGGCCAGGGCTTCCAGCCTCTGCAAACGAACTCCAGACACGTGCGCCCCCTTGTGCATCTGGCTAACGTGGGACCTGGGGGAACTGAGCCTCGAACCGGGGTCCTTAGGCTTCATAGGCAAGCGCTTAACCGCTAAGCCATCTCTCCAGCCCAGATTTCTTTTTTAAAAAAGTTTTGTTCATTTTTATTTATTTATTTGAGAGTGACAAAGGGAGAGAGAGGGAGAGAATGGGTGCACCAGTGCTTCCAGCCATTGCATATGAACTCCAGACCCATGCGCCCCCTTGTGCTTCTGGCTAATGTGGGTCCTGGGAAATCAAGCCTTAAACCGAGATCCTTAGGCTTCACAGGCAAGTGCTTAACTGCTAAGCCATCTCTCCAGCCCCCGACCAGATTTCTTAAGATGACGAAACAGGTCCTTTACAGTCTTGACATTTAAAAATTTTTGTCTTCTGCCTGGTTTGCTTTTTATTGCTTATCTACTTGTCAAGTTTCCATTCATCCTAAATCCAAGCTTGTCTGCTCTCAGAGTTCCTTCCAGGCAAAATTAACCCACGTGTCTTTCATGTTCCATGCCTCTCACAGGATGCATGCAATTCTTTGTAATCATGTGTGTACACACATGGCTAGCTTACCCATTAGACTATATGCTTCATGAAGACACAGATGTTATCATCTGTTTTCATGTTCCCAGAGCTTGACCATTGTATGTGTGCAATAAATATTTCTGTATGTTTTTGAATTGGGATAATTAGCAAATGAACAACTTTTTAGAGAGACTGTCTCTGAGACAGTTAGAAAACTTCCACCCCATTGGCTCACATTCCTCAGATGAGGTTGTTGTCAGTGCCTCAGAGTTCAAGATGCTGTTTGTAGTACAGAAAGCAATATGTTGTTAATGCCCTACAGCTACTTACGATCCTGATTGAAAATGACATATATGTCTCACAGAAAAGTAAAATTAAAAAAAAAAAACACATACAGAGTCTTTATTGGAAATGAGAACTAACCAGACTGACAACAAATCAAAAACTTGTGTTTGTCTCAGAAATCCGATACAGTTCAGTGAAAATCCAAGATGGTTCCCAAGAACACTGCATGAAAGCCCAGGTGACCATATCTCAGTGATCTTTGCCCAGTGCCTTCCACAAACACGACCGAGAAACACCAAATAGCAGAATACATTGTGCGGCGGTAGGAAGAGATGGGGGGGGGGTGGTTAAAATTTTTCGATATTCTGCATAGAATTCAAGAAGAGGAAAAGAGAATTGATAAGATCACCTGATGTGGCTGTGAATAAAGAGAGGACTTTATGGACTGAGTCTTGGGACGATCTGTCATCCAGTTGCCTCTGGAGAGTTGTCTGCACAAAGGGAAAGAGGGTTCTTCACATGTAAGCAGCATGATATATACAGAGCCTACCTCTTTATTATTGACTCCAACATGAAGGGCATTCTGCTTAATAATTCACTGGCTATTAGGGGATTAAAAAAAAAGTATAGCTCTAACAATAGGTCGTAAGATGACTGGTCTATAAATGCTATGATCTGTCAATCCCCCCATTCTTCCTCTGACTTCAAATATCCATGCAAATTTTTACATGTACACACACACACACACACACACACACACACACACACACACTCGCACCCCCCCACGCATCTCCCACTCTTCCATTGCTTTGTTTTCTTCTGACTTAATGTAAATGAATTTGTTAAATGATTCCTTCTCACACTCTGATAATAGTTGCTGAATTTTGCTTGGCCTTTAACTGTCTGTCATCAGATCGTGTTCATTAGAACACATTCAGCTTTGAAAAATGTTCTTATGAAATCTTATTTGTTCATTTATGCAATGAATTTTTGAGTGTCCTAGGTACTGGTGACGGAACAATGAGCAAAATAAATATGGTTCCTGACCTCATTGGGATCAATCATAGGCTGATGGGGAAATGGTTAAACAAGTAAGTAGTCCGCAAATAAATACATCATTATCAAGTGCAAGGGCCTCTTTCCAGTGAGGTGTGAAGAACAGGGTATATGGGCAGGGGAGATATCCAGTGCAAATATGAAGACCTGAGAGTAGATCCCCAGCACCCACGCAAAAAGTCAGGTGTGGGGCTGGAGAGATGGCTTAGCGGCTAAGTGCTTGCCTGTGAAGCTTAAGGACCCTGGTTTGAGGCTCGATTCCCCAGGACCCACGTTAGCCAGATGCACAAGGGGGTGCACACATCTGGAGTTCTTTTGCAGCGTCTGGGGGGGCCTGGTTTGCCCATTCTCTCTCTCTGCCTCTTTCTCTGTCTGCCTGTTGCTCTCAAATAAATAAATAAAAATAAACAAAAATTTTTTTTTAAAAAGTCAGGTGTGGTAGCAGGAGTCAGTAATCTCAGAGCTGGGGAGGCAAAGATAGGAGGATCCTTGGGGCTGGCTGGCTAGCTAGCCCACCTACATTAGTAAACCCCAGGTCTAGTGGAAGGGCCTGTCTCAAAAAATATTCTGGAAAGCAATTGAGGGTGACACCCCATCTACCTCTACCTCTGCACACATGTATATGCATGTGCACCCACACAACACCCCCCCCACATACATGTGCACACGAACATGTGCACACATACACCAGCCACACAAGAAAGCAAAGAATGGGTTTTAAAGAATGAGAAAACAAAGAATCAGATTTAAATAAAAGAAATGTAAAAGGTTGTCTCATTGACCCCAGGGCTTGCCCTTTCCTTGTACCTAGGCCCTTGGTCACATGATTGTAGCTATCTCTGCCTCCCCTCTACTCTGGCTTTGCCCTTGAAAATTGATATGACCATAGAAGTCGAAATTGTTGTCCTGCCGGTGTTGAGCCCAGGCCTCAAGAGGCCAAGTGGTTTTTTGTTAGTTTGTTTGTTTGTTTTGTGTTTTTGGTTGTTCAAGGTAGGGTCTCACTCTAGCCCAGGCTGACCTGGAATTCACTGTGTAGTCTCAGCCTCGAACTCACAACGATCCTCCTCCCTCTGCCTCCTGAGTGCTGGGATTAAAGGCATGCGCCACCACGCCCGGCTTCCAAGTGTGTTTTATACTTCTGCCAGGTGTGTGAGAAGAGCCCACCCAGGCCAGCCTGCTGGTCTTAGGGGAAGGTGATGGGCAGGGGTACATTATCTCTGCTAATGGTCTCTGGCCAATCTCAGGCCCCAGTAAGGCCGTAAGCCATCAAATGTGTAAGTCAGGCTTACATCAGATGACCTGGCCAAACCATACAATGATTATTGTTTTTATCTTTTGTTGTACAAAAGCCTTTTATCTATTTATTTTTAACTTTTTATTGACTTCTCTACATACAGACAATATACTAGGATCATAATCCTTTTTCCCCTCCTTGTCGCCCCTCCACTGAATCCCTTCTTCTTTTTAACTTGTCATTCTTCTATTTTGATGTCAGCATTTTCCCCTCCTATTATTCAGATCTTGTGTAGGCAGTCAACCACTGAGAGGCCACTTTATGTCAGGAAGACAGTACTGCAAAGCATCCCGCCCCTTCCTTTGGCTCTTACATTCTTTTTGCCACTTCTTCAATGGTTCCTGAACCTTGAAGGGTGTGATAGAGATGTCTCACTTAGTGTTGAACACTTTACTGTCACTTCTAGTCAACACTTGGATTAGGTTTGTGCCTCCCCAGTGGTCACCACCATCTGAAAAGAGAAGCTTCTCTAACCAAAAGTGAGAAGAGCATGAACATAACTATTTAGAGGGCAGTTTGTGGGCTTAATATATCCATTTATCCAGACAAACAGTAGTAATCTTTCCTCTAGGGTTTATGACCTCCCCCGCTATAGGATTTTGATTAGGTTTCCAATGCCAGGCATGAGTTTTCTCCCATGGAACAGGCCTCAAATCCAATCAGAGAGATGTTGGTTTTCCTCATAACATACATGCCACCATTGCACCAGATGGCAATTTAGCCTGGCCGACCAGCCATAAGCTTGCAGGGCCCACTGATGATTAAGACTCTTGATGACTTTTCTCCCCTAACAGGCTGCCTAGTTCTTCCAGCATTCTGAAAGTTGATGAACAGGGATGAGACTCAGCTCCAGCTTGATTTCTCAGTGTCCTTCAGCCCAGGTATGTGGTGTCTTCAGCAATAGGACCTTATAATCTTATTTTTTTTAAATGTTCTTTTTAAATTTTTATTTATTTATTTATTTGAGAGTGACAGACACAGAGAGAAAGACCGATAGAGGGAGAGAGAGAATGGGCGCGCCAGGCCTTCCAGCCTCTGCAAACGAACTCCAGACGCGTGTGCCCCCTTGTGCATCTGGCTAATGTGGGACCTGGGGAACCGAGCCTCGAACTGGGGTCCTTAGGCTTCACAGGCAAGCGCTTAACCACTAAGCCATCTCTCCAGCCCCTTATAATCTTATTATGGTGGGCAACCAACAGCCTTTGCCTGGAATGCTTGGAGACATCAGGGGCTGCCCTGGCCAACAACTTGCTGGGCACTGAAATTTTCTTGTAACAACCTGTGGTTTCTGAGTACAACATTATCCATCTCCACAAGTGATCATTGTTTTTGTCCACCGAGTTTTAGCATAGTTTGTTACACAGCGGTAGTTAACTGTGGGACATCAGGGACATCTTCTCCAAGTGAGCAATGGTTGGATTGTAACTTCATTATTAAGGAGGTGTTAGAGGAAGAAGAGAATCCTGATGGAGGGAGAGGAATGTAAGACTTCCAGTGGGAAAGAAGTTGATGTACCCAGATGACTGGAAGAAGCTCTCTGTGGTTGGGAGAAAGGAATGTACCAGACCAACACTGTCCAATAGGGTAGCCACATATGGATCCATGCTCAAAGTAAGTAAAGTAAAGTAAACGAAATTCCTCAATTGCACCAACCTCATTTCAAATGCTCAAAAACTTTAAAGAGTATTACCTAAAATCATATAAGAAGTATATTTATCTGTGAAAAACTACAATAGCTAGGGATGGGGAGATGACTCAGCAATTAAAGGGACTTGCTGGAAAGGCCTACAGGCTTGAGTTCGATTCCCCCAGTATTCATGTAAAGTCAGATGCACTCAGTGGCACATGCATCTGGAGTTGTTTTTTTAAAATTTTTTTTTTGCAGTGGCAAAATGCTATGCCATGCCTATAATCTCTCTCTCTCTCTCTCTCTCTCTCTCTCTCTCTTCCTCTCTCTCTCTCCCACACACACACACACATACACATACTCAAGTAAATAAATAAAATATTTTTAAAAGTTACAATAGTGGGGCTGGAGATAGGGTCTAGTGGTTAAAGCACTTGCCTGAGAAGCCTAAGAACTCATGTTTGAATTTCCAGGTCCCATGTAAGCCAGACACACAGTGATGAAAGCATGCAATGTCACATGTGTGCACAAGGGGGCGCATGCATCTGGAGTTCACTTGCAGCACCTAAAGGCCCTGGAACACTGATTCTCTCTCTCTCTTTCCTCTCTTTCTCTCTCAAGTAATAATTTAAAAAAATCACATAGTGAATGACTACCATATTAACAAAGTAGATTTAGAATATTGCCATTGCCGTGGAAAGTTCTGGTGGACAGAGTGCATTAGTCTCTTATTGCTACCTAACAAGTTACTCCAGGGAGCTTGGATGCTAGTTAGCTAGGTCCTCTACTTAGAGCCTCACCAGATTAAAGTCCAAGTTTGAATTTGGGTCTCCTCTAAAGTTCAGGATCCTCTTTCAAATTGAGTTGCTTACCTCCTTGCACCTGAATGACCTAGAGGCTGCCTTCAAGACCATTTTATGTGACCTTCTCTTCCCATGACATGGGAGTTTGCTTCTACTTCCTCTGGTCCATTGAGACACATTTTCTTTTCTTTTTGTAAAATATATTTTATTTATTTATTTATTTGAGAGAGAAAGAGAGAGAATTGGTGTGCCAGGGCCTCCAGCCACTGAAAATGAACTCCAGATGCATGCACTCCCTTGTGCATCTGGCTTACGTGGGTCCTGGAGAATCAAACCAGAATCCTTTGGCTTTGCAGGCAAACATCTTAATGGCTAAACCATCTCTCCAGCCCTCATTTTTTTTTATAAGCAATCAGAAGCTTATCTTCATTTATTCCCATTTAAAAGGTGGAAGAGGGCTAGAGAGATGGCTGAACAGTTAAGGAACTTGCCTGCAAATCCAAAGGACCCAGGTTTGATTACCCAGGACCCCCATAAACCCGATGTACAGGGTGGCACATGCGTCTGGAGTTTGTTTGCAGGGTTAGAGGCCCTGGCATGCACATTCTCTCTCTCTCTCTCTGCTTCTTTCTCTGTCACTCTTAAATAAATAAAATATTTTTTTTTAACTTAAATAAAGAAAGATGGAAGCGGTGAGTCCCAGAGAAGAGGCATGCTATGGTCAAGGCCACAGTGGCAGGCCCAGGATGTGGAGTCACCCAGCCTGGGTTCTATGGCACTCCTTGGGCCTCCTGCACTTGGCCAGTCCCCCTCAGTGTTTGCCTGGAAGAAATGAAGGGAAGGGGAGGGCTCACAGCCCTCATATTTTGATTCTTTTAAATAAAATTTGTTTAGTTATTTGATATATAGAGAGAAATAGGCAGATAAATAGAATGGGCTCACTGGGCCTCTAACCACTGCAAATGAACTCCAGATGTTTGTGCCAACTTGTGCATCTGGCTTTACAAGGATACTGGGAAATCAGACCAGGATCCTTTGGCTTTGCAGGGAAATACCTTAACCAGTAAGCCATCTCTCCATTCTGGGACACATTTTCAATTTAACCTTTACTTTCTGTTAAAGGGCTTGCCTGATTAAGTCAACCCAAGACAAATTCCTTTTGATCAATTCAAAGTTGACTGCTAAGGCACCTGGCCCAGAGTATGATGATGTCCCATTGGCACTGTCCACACACAAGTGGGACCTTGTATAGGGTGGGGAGTCTTAGATGCCATGTTGAAATTCTGCCCACTGGGCTGGAGAGATGGCTTAGCGGTTAAGCACTTGCCTGTGAAGCCTAAGGACCCCGGTTTGAGGCTCGGTTCCCCAGGTCCCACGTTAGCCAGATGCACAAGGGGGCGCACGCGTCTGGAGTTCGTTTGCAGAGGCTGGAAGCCCTGGCGCGCCCATTCTCTCTCTCTCCCTCTATCTGTCTTTCTCTCTGTGTCTGTTGCTCTCAAATAAATAAATAAAAAAATTAAAAAAAAAAAATTCTGCCCACCATTGTTGCCGTTACCTTCTCACTGCTAAGACAAACACCCGACCAGAGACAGCTGAGGGGAGGAAAGGGTTCACTTCAGGCATACAGAGTCCAGGGGAAGTTCCATCATGGCAGGAATAGCTGGCTCTCTTCAGCATCCACAGCAGAAAGAGTAAAACCAACACCCTCAAGCATCAGCAGCCAGAGCTCAAACTCACTCTCTACACACCCAGCGGGACTCTGAAAATCTGCTCCAGTGACCCGCCTCCTCCAGCAGGATCTGTCTGCTGGAGACTTAAGTAGGAAACTTAACCAAAAATACCTGAGCCTATGGGGGATGGGCATTTGCATTCAAACCACCACAACCACAGACAGCAGCGATATAGAAAGGAGGAAGAGGGCTGCAGAGATGGCTTAGCGGTTAAGCGCTTGCCTATGAAGCCTAAGGACCCCGGTTTGAGGCTCGGTTCCCCAGGTCCCACGTTAGCCAGATGCACAAGGGGGCGCACGCGTCTGGAGTTCGTTTGCAGAGGCTGGAAGCCCTGGCACGCCCATTCTCTCCCTCTCTCTGTCTTTCTCTCTGTATCTGTCGCTCTCAAATAAATAAATAAAATTTAAAAAAAAAAAAAAAAGAAAGGAGGAAGAAAGTTAAACACATGAGTCAACGAGGAAAGCGAGCGGTGTGAGAAGTGTGATCAGTGTAGGCTTAGGGCACACAACCATTGCTAGTTAAGTAACGTCTGCATTACTAAGGTCCACGAGTGCTTTCTTGTAATTGAAGGACGGCTTCCACATGGATCCAGCTTTATCTACAGTAGTTTCCCTCTCAAGGAAGTTGCGATCACTGACTGTTCTGCACATGACCACGGAGGAGTATAAACAAGGCCCTTAAAAGCAAGAGCACCGAGTATGATGGAGCATGCCTTTAAATCCTGGCACTCAGGAGGCTGTGGTAGGAGGATCACTATGAATTCAAGGCCAGCCTGAGGCTTCAAAGTGAGACTCAGGTCATTCTTGGGGTAGAGTGAGACCCTGCCTCAAAAATAAATAAAATAAAATGATAAGCAAGGCAAGCACAAATAGCCAATTACCTGAACATTTCTATATTTTATTCCCTTGTTTTTGTTAACCTCCTAGAGTTTCTGACCTTTTGCGGCGGTTGGTCTCCAAACCCAGCTGCTACCTGGGTGAGCTGACTTGACACACCCTGGCCTGGCCAGCACCCCCTCTCCCCCCCCCCACTCCCCCCAACCCCCCCCCCCCCCCCACGCTCCAGAGCCTAACTGCGCAGCTTCCCTCCTTGGCTCTGGAAACTGAAGTGGCCAAATACTCTGGTGCCCCGTCTCCACCCCACAATCCTTTCTGGTTGCTGCCCATCTCCTGCTGTGTCTTGTGTTCAGGGAAGGGGACCTTAAGGAATGATTTTCAGGGAGGAGTGAATTGGCAGGGAAAAAAAAAGCATTCATTTGTTTGATGCCGTTGCCCTGAATATAAACTCCCATCACTGATTATAAAGCACTCAGAGAAGCTAATTATTAATTTCAAAGAAGTTCTACTTAAAAAATCATGTAAGGAATATACTTATCAGTGTGAAAAAATTACATCTATATAATTTAAAATCTCACCATGAAACTATTTTGGAAATTTGTGTATAATGATTTTAAGGGATTCTATTTCAAAGCTCTACCTGGTTCTGGAATGGTCTCTTACGGTGGCTCATCCTTTGAAAAGAAAAATGTTTTGTTTCTTCCCAGTGGAGACCAAGTGTTTGCATTGTAGCTACATCAGTGCTTCCATGGAGGCAGATATTTCAGTGCCTTTGGCGGACATTCATCTTCTTGCCATCAGCACAGAACAGCACTAGCTGTATGAACATTAATAATAAAACCGGGTCCATTATGCAGACCTTCTTGTCAGTTAAATTTGTTACAGGCTCAGTTTTGGATTCAGTTTCATCCATTTGGAAGTACTTTTGCTGTCAAGCAAATTTTTGTTTTATCATTTTAATTTCCATGGTTTTTACCCCCTTTTCCTTCTTTTCTCTCCCCCCCCCCCCACCTCCTGTGTCTGAATCACCTTTTCAGAGGGTGGGCGATGGTTCTCCCACTGCTATAGGAAGGACTTGACTTGGCACATGGAGATATTTTCCCTGATGTGAATAGAGTTAATTTTAACAGAGCTGTTTCATTTTAACAGCCTCAACTTGCACAGTGTGCATCAAGCCAAACAGCTTTGTGTATGATCATCGACTGATGTCAGCATCGCTCTAGAAATAGTATTTGATAGCTAACAGCTGCCGCAGAGCCAGAAGGGGAACACGAGACACTGTGCTGCGGGAGGCCTGACACAACTCATGGCTATTGTTTTTTAATCTACGTACTTATTATTTACTTACTTCACTTCTTGATGGTGGAAGAAGAACTTAAAAATACCAAGTGTAGACTTTTAAAAATATATATATTCCTTAATAGGTCAAGTGGCTCCAAGAATCTTAACATTCTGCATAATATAGGAATTATTCCCTGAAAAGATATTTGATGAGTTTAACATAATGTTTATTGATTTTACAGTCATGTATGTGGTTTATGTTACAACAAAAGTTTGCTTGTTGTATCAATTTTGCTTTCGTGGCAAACCCTTTCTTCAGAGAGTCACACAGAGAATGGTCTAGGCTCTGTGGACCATTTACGATTTGTGTTGCAACAACTCAGCTCTTGTTTCAGGGCTCACATAGCCATAGACAGCATTAACTACATGGCTGTGGCTCCGTGCCCATAAAACTTTATTTACAAAACAGGTGGCGGGCCAGACTTCACCATGGGCCATAGCTCCCCTACCACTGCTTTGGATTGTAAGGGGGCAGATGCCACACACTTCCATACAACATACCACAGAGGTCAAAGATACTGACACTCTCTGAAGGGTTTGTGAAGCAAGTTTCCCACACACAGTAACTGTGCAAACACACTGGTCTGTAACGGCCACAGAGGGATACTTAATTATACACGTATATGTGCTTGGCAACCATTGTAATAATGGCTAAAGAGTAACGGCAATAGATACAACTTTATAAACCGAGAGGAAACGAACATCATGGTCTCCAGTGTACAATGAACCTGAATTTTCTTCTCTTTCTTCTTTTATTTAGGTGAATATCTCCCATAAAGTTTGAATTCTCCTGCCAGAACATAGGCTCGTTAACTCCACTTGGGCTTCCTGGTCATCTTAATGGGGCGCATTTTGCAATGATGTGAATCACAAAACTGTCCTGGGCTCCAAATGACACAAATGTTTCACGGAAATCATTACAACATTGCATACTAGGAAGAAAAGGGACTTTATTATTTAAAGATAACTTGCACAGGGAGAAATTCTAGGAACAAAAGTTGAAGCCTAGTGTTAAAAAAGAAAAGCCAAAAAATATCCTGGTGGTAAAATATTATTGAGAGAGTCTTTCCATGTCCATGCTAACCATTAAGTTATTTTCACAAAATGTACAGAGTGATGATAGCACGTAGAAGCAGGGAGAACATCTTCTCTGTACAGTTGTATTCATGTTTCACATTTGTTCTGGAAATACCCTTGACATCTCAGTAGCAAGGTGATGGTCTCAAACTTAGGAATGTCTCTTTATACATCTATTGGCAACTTCTCCAAAAGGGAGTACTTTCCCTACACATGCCTCTTATTGTATGTGTATTTTCTTTTTCAATATATATATGTATTTTTTTTTTGAGGTAGGGTCTCACTCTGGTCCAGGCTGACCTTGAATTAACTATGTAGTCTCAGGGTGGCCTCGAACTCACGGCAATCCTCCAACCTCTGCCTCCCAAGTGCTGGGATTAAAAGTGTGCGCCACCACGATTGTCTTTTTATTTTTTAACATGAGTTCTCAGCATCGAATTCAGTTCTTGCTTGCATGGCAAACACGTTACCTACTTAGTTATCTCACCAGTCCTACTTTGCTTCTTTCTAGTGATAGAAATGTCATCTATTGGCCCAATATAGTTTAGAATTTTTTTATTCTTTAAAAAAATATTTATTTGTGTGTGTGTGTGTGTGTGCAAGAAAGAGAGAGAGAGAGAGAGAGAGAGAGAGAGAGAGAGAGAGAGAGAGAGAGACAGAGACACAGAGAGAGAGAGAGGGAAAGGAAGTATGGGTACACCAGGATCTCTTGCCACTGCAAACAAACTCCAGATGCATGCTCTACTTTGTGCATCTGGCTTTATGGGGGTACCTGGGAATTAAATCCCAGCTGGCAAGCTTTGCAAGCAAGCACCTTTAACCACTGAGTCAGATCATCAGCCCTAAATTAATGTTAATACTTTTTCAACTTGTTCTGTTCTGGTTTTCAACACATGTATCTCTAAACACCAAAGTATTTTGCTATGGAAAATATTTTAATGACATCTTTTTCTTTAAGGTTTTCTTTTTGAATAGCAATTTAAGTTGAATAAGTAAGCCACTATTATCTGAGTTATTCTTGTCAGTGCACATAATTTATAGAAAGCATGCCAGCTTCTGAGTTATTCATGCTCTGGGTTGGGTTAGGCTCATCTGTGGGCCTCCTTGGCTGTAAGCTGCTTAAAGGTGCTATGTCATCATCTTGACATCTACCTTCACATGGACATGAGTGAACATCACTCAGCTCAATACTGACTTCTAAATAATGTGTCCCCAACCTTGTAAGCACCTTTCAAATGGCGTGGAAGCACATATTTTTATGGGTAAATTCCTGTCATGTGGTCCATTTCATCCTATGGAGTTCCTGTTAGGGAAATACATTTCCTCATATATTCCATCACTTCCTAAAATGTTTCCTGGCTTGCTGATTATAATGGTGTGGTGGTTTGAATTAGGTGTCCCCCTAAAAACTCATGTGTTCTGAATGCTAGGTTCCCAGCTGGTGGCAATTTGAGAATTGTGTGTTGTTGGGGTGGGCTTATGGGTGTTACAGCCAACTTCCTCTTGCCAATATTTGCTACATTCTCCTGCTGCTGTTGTCCACCTGATGTTGGCCAGGAAGTGATGTCCATCTTTTTCTTGGCCATCATAGAGCTTCCCCTCAAGTCCTTAAGCCAAAATGAGCCCTTTTCTCCCACAGGCTGCTTTTGGTTGGGTGCTTTGTGGCAATGACAGCAACACCCTGAAACCCGGCTTCTCTCAAGAATGTGGCTGCTCTTCCTGGACGCTCGAGGATAGGAAGAGCTTGGTTTCTCTTGGGGACAGTCAAACCATCCCTTCTCTACCCCATGAGGATGCAACCCAACTACGCAGCTCACGTCTGTCACCCACCGCTCCCTGGGGTAGATGGTGGAAGCTCTCCCTAGTGAAGAGGCTCATTAAATGGTCATTGGCATCCCTGCTCGTTCCCTGTATTTCTCTAGAGATGGCTTCGCCTTCCATCATAGGATCCAAAGCCATAGCAGAGGCCTTCAGTTCCCAATTTGGTCACTTCAGAAACCCTTGCCTTACTCTTCTTCCCTCGCCCCCATTGCCAGCATCTCTTACCTCTCCATCCGTGATTATAGTTTCATATCATCTACCAGCCCTGTGCGACCTGCAGTCCACAGGTTGCATATGCCCCAGGATAGCTATGAGTTTGGCCGATGGAGTCATGATGCAGTGTCAAAAGGTTCCATTCCTGACGCCCCTGACATGGCACTGAATTTAAAAAAAATTGAAGTTCATTCCCAACCATCCTCTCTGGCTGTCTTCACCATCAAACTGTCTTGATATCCTCAAACAGCATTATGACTATTTCTAACATACAGACGTTCATTTGCAGGTGAATTGATTTTTAAAGGATGAACTGAATCTGCAATTGAGGTGTCTTCCTCCTATGAGACAGAAATCAGCATGCAGGAGACTTATTTGGGAAGTGCTCTTGAGATGAACACCTGCTTCAGGGGGCGGGAGGGGGAAACAGAAGCTTGGGAAGAAGTGACATAGAGCTGTGGTGTGGTCACAACAAGGCCTCCACTGACTCTGCAAGGACCTCCTTCAGAAAACTGGGGTACCCTGATTGGGACGTGTTAGCATGGTAACCAATCACTGGTTGTGGGCTGCCCTAGAAAAGTGGTATGAACTGGGGCTAGGAAGCTCTTTTCAGTCTAGGATATTCCCAAGGAAGATGGATAGCTAAGAGCAGCCAGCCAACAACCTTCCCCGTGGCTGGGGGGAGACTCCCTTATTCCCGAGGTAGCACTGTGGGTACTAGAGGTCTAAACGTAGCTCAAGTGCAGAAGCACGTCACTGGTCACCCACTGTGCCCTGAGCATACAGCCAAGCTCGATGACCCTTGAGGAGCATCTTTTCTTTTGTTTGTTTTGTTTTGTTTGTTCTTTTCGAGGTAGGGTCTCACTCCAGCCCAGGCTGACCTGTAACTCACTCTGTAGTTCCAGGCTGGACTTGAACTCACAGCAATCCCCTTACCTCTGCCGCCTGAGTGCTGGGATTAAAGGTGTGCTCCACCACACCTGGCTGAGAAACATCTTTTGTTTGAATATCTTAGCTTTTTTTTTCTTGCTATACATGCAGGTATTTTATGATTATTGAACTTGAAGAAACTTTTGTATGCATATATATTATATTATACATATATATCATATTATATATATCATATTGTTATATTATAATTACCTAACCTGGCATGATGGCACATATCTGTAATCCTAGCAAGTGAGAGGCAGAAGCAGGAGTATCAGGAGTTCAAGGCCAACCTCAGCTATATAATAAATATGAGACCAGCCTGGGCTACACAGAACTCTCTCAAAATACTAAGTATCCAGGCTGGAGAGGCAGTTCAGTTGACAAAGTGCTTATCTTGCAAGCATGAGGACCCACATTTGACCTCTAGAATCTATGGTTTTCCAAAACCTAAAACCAGCCAGGTGTGGTAGTGTGCCCTTGGAATCCAGCTCTGGGGAGGTGGAGACAGATGCCTGGGGCTTGATGGCCAGCAAGTCTAGCTTACGTGGTAATGATGCCCGAGGAACAGCACCCGAGGTTATCCTCTGGCCTCCACAAATGCACATGTGCACCTGCCTGCACACACGGGCTCCACGTATACTCTCTGACACACAGAGGTAATAGCTCCATGACAAAATGCCAAACAAAAATCCTTTTGGATACTTTGAACATATATATCATATGGAGATATGCAGATAAACAGGCAGATATAAAAAGACAGACAGAGTTCTTGATGAATGAGCCAAACGCCTACTTACAACAGTTACTTAATTATGAGCATTTAAAGTCTCCTGCTTGGAACTCAAGTTTCATGGATCAATTTTTTAAAAAAATATTGTTTAAAAAATATTTCTATTGCTGGGCTTGGTGGCACATGCCTTTAATCCCAGCACTAGGGAGGCAGAGGTAGGAGGATTGCTGAGAGTTCAAGGCCACCCTGAGACTACAGAGTGAATTCCAGGTCAGCCTGAGCTAGAGTGAGACCCTACCTTGAAAAACAAAAACAAAAAAAAATTCTATTTGGGCTGGAGAGATGACTTACAAGTTAAGTGCTTGCCTGTGAAACCTAAGGACCCTGGTTTGAGACTTGATTCCGTAGGACGCACATTAGCCAGATGCACAAAGGGGCACATGCGTCTGGAGTTCATTTGCAGTGGCTGGAGGCCCTGGTGCACCCATTCCTCTTTCTCTCTGCCTCTTTTTTCTGTCTGTCTGTTGCTCTCAAATAAATAAATAAAAATAAACAAAAATATTTCTATTTATTTATTTGCAAGGATAGAGAAAGAGAGAGAGAGAGAGAGAGAGGTGAGAGACAGAGAGAGAATAGGCATACCAGGGCCTCCAGACACTGAAAACCAATTCCAGATGCATGCGCCATTTTGTGCATCAGGCTCTATGTGGGCACTGGGGAATTGAACTCAGGTTGCTAGGGTTTGCAGGCAAGCACCTTAACCATTGAGTCATCTCTCTCCAGGCCTTATGGATCAATTTTTTTTGTGGGAGGGGGGAAGTTTGAGGTAGGGTCTTGCTCTAGCCCAGGCTGACCTGGAATTCACTGTGTAGTCTCAGGGTGGTCTTAAGCTGTCGGTGATCCTCCTACCTCTGCCTCTTGAGTGCTGGGATTAAAGGCGTGCGCCACCACGCCCGGCTTCTTATGGATCAATTTTATCCAGGCTTATACAGCTCTTTTCTGCCCTCATTAGAATAACTTCAAGCTTTCTAGAGTTTTTTTAGATCACTTCATCTTTATTTTCATCTAAATTGTTTACGATGCAGCCATTCTGGGATTTCAAATCATGACCTTGGAAACTCTATCCCATGCACAAAGCAGTCATTTACTATTAGTGAGCGCCACAGACAATTGATTACTTTATTGCTTCTTGAAGTATTTGTGAAAGGCATATTCTCAACAAGTTCCAGTACTCATAATTAGGAAGCCAGCTCCCACTCATAATTACTAAATCTATGTTAATTTTTTTCTTCCTTTTTCTTTCAAACTTACCATTATAAGAACATAAAATTAGCATTGTCTTCTCTCAATAGTATTCTGGTTTAAAATAAAGCAACTAAGAGGGTACCCTATAATATGAATGGCTTTGTAAAGTTTTTAACTAAAGATAGCAGCTTTTCTGAAAGATCTGTCTCTCCCTATACACACCAGAGGAAAGAGCCAGCACTGTACTGGGGCGTGGCCAACAACATATAATAAACGAAAAACTTTTCTGCTACATGTTGTTTGCCAAAGACAACCAGATTGATAACTGCCTTAACCTCTCAATTTCCACCCTTAAATTGGCATCACATCTTTCTAGCACCAGAAGAAAGTTATTAAAGGGATAAGAAAATGCACACTCATGACTCAGCTACACAATCATAGCAGAGGGAGATTCTTTTTTTAAAAATTTTTTTGTTTATTTTTATTTATTTATTTGAGAGTGACAGACAGAGAGAGAAAGAAGCAGAGAGAGAGAGAGAGAGAGAGAGAGAGAGAGAGAGAGAGAGAGAGAGAGAAAGAGAGAGAGAATAGGTGCACCAAGTCCTCCAGCCACTTTAAACGAACTCCAGATGCATGCGCCACCTTGTGCATCTGGCTTACATGGGTCCTGAGGAATCAAGCCTAGAACCAGGTTCCTTAGGCTTCACAGGCAAACGCTTAACCACTAAGCCATTTCTCCAGCCCCCGCAGAGGGAGATTCTAATGAAATTATTGTGGAGAAACTAGGAAGTTAGTAGGAACAAATAAAGCAAATGAAAAGTTTTTAAGGGGGGAAATCCTATAAGGCCAAAAATTCTTTTTTTTTTTTTTTTTTTTTGGTTTTTCGAGGTAAGGTCTCACTCTGGTCCAGGCTGACCTGGAATTAACTCTGTAGTCTCAGGGTGGCCTTGAACTCACAGCGATCCTCCTACCTCTGCCTCCTGAGTGCTGGGATTAAAGGCGTGTGCCACCATGCCCAGCAGACCTAAAATTCTTGATTAAAATCATTTGAAGGTGTCATATATATTTAAAAAAATATTTATTTACTTATTTATTTGAGACAGAGAGAGGGAGAGAGAAAGAGAATGAGTGAGAATGGGCATGCCAGGGCCTTGTAGCCACTGCAAATAAACTACAGATGCATGTGCCACCATGTGCTTGTGTGGGACCTGGAGAATCGAACCTGGGTCTTTAGGTTTTGCAGGCATGCACCTTAACCTCTAAGCCATCTCTCCAGCCCCTGCTCTACTTTTTTTATATGTGTGTGTATGTGCGTGCACATAGAGGTCAGAGGACAGCCTGGGCATCATCCTCAGGAATACTGTCACCTCTCTTTGAGACAGGGTCTCTCACTGGCCTGGAGCTTACCAATTAGGTTAGGCTGGGTGACCATCTAGCTCAAGGGATCCTCAATCTCCACCGCCCCAGTGCTGGGCTTACAGGCATAGGCTACCACTCTCCATATTTCACATGGGTGCTGGGGATGGTACTCAGGTTCTCACGCATGGTAGACAAGTAACTTGCCAACTGAGCTATCTTCCCAGCACCCCAAATATGTCTGCTTTAGTACATCATAACCCTGGCACCATCTACGCACTGCTAGCTGGACCTTCCAAATGGATCCAGGGTCTGACCATTTCTCAAGGGAGCCCGGGGGTCTCCCAGTCTCACATCAGGGCTAAGACAACAGCCACTAACATGGTCTTGTAGTCTTCACCCTTGATCCAAACAGTCTGTCCTCCACCCAACACCCAGCCAGGGGGATCTTTAAGAAACCTACATCTGGGCTGGAGAGACGGCTTAGCGATTAAGCGCTTGCCTGTGAAGCCTAAGGACCCCGGTTCGAGGCTCGGTTCCCCAGGTCCCACGTTAGCCAGATGCACACGCGTCTGGAGTTCGTTTGCAGAGGCTGGAAGCCCTGGCGCGCCCATTCTCTCTCTCTCCCTCTATCTGTCTTTCTCTCTGTGTCTGTTGTTCTCGAATAAATAAATAAAAAATTGAAAAAAAAAAAGAAACCTACATCAGATCTTGCTCCTTGCTGAGGACCCTCCAGTGCCCTTCCAATCCATGCGAAATTAACTCCAAAGTCCTACTATGCCTACCAGTTCTCCTGGGTGCAGCTCTGCTAACCTGGGTTACTGACCTCCTCCTCCATCCCTACCTTCCTCTCCATTTTCATTGACCGCGCCCCCCCACTACTGCTTCTTCCCTTTGGGAATCCCTGCACTGTGCGGGGAGATTGGGTTCATTCAAGGAAAGCCTAATGAAAGGAGCTAATTACAAAGAGGTGGTCAAGATACAGGGAACTGCAAGGACCGTGGGCTATTTGTTGCCACTACCTGAGGGAAGGAGCAGTTATGGTATCCTGGAAGACAGAGCTGGGTAGAGAGTGACCTAGAACATTCCAGGCACTCCAGACTGCTAAAACTTCCTCAGAAGGACCCAGATCCACCATCTCCTTCCTGTAGAATCTTCTCTTTGGGTTCCAAGGTAGCCTTCAGACAGGCAACCTATCAATGCAGCTTCCAACCAGGAAGCGCTGGCTGCAGAGCAGAGGAGACGGCAGAGCAGGGGAAGCAGGTGAATGGCACGCACGGGTCCAGGTGTCTGAGGGTGGGGCTTGACTCAGGCGCTTGCTTCTAGTTTGGTCTCCCACAACCCCTCCCATTCTGACGTCCCATTCATTTACCGGGCTAGGTGTCCCTCCTATGTGATAACAGTACCTGCAACTCCTGTTACCGTGCTGGATAGTGGTCATGTCCATCATGACCCTCTCCTACCACGTGGTCATGCCCATGAGGACAGGGCCAGTTTATGTCCTGATCATCATTACCCATCAGACACTTCTGTGTCCAGCATGCAGATTTGAACTGAATTAACTAACTAGAATTATTTTCTTTTTTCCTTTTTATGTATTTATTTACTGGAGAGAATATGAATGGGCACACCAGGCACCTAGCCACTGGAAACGAACTCCAGACACATGTGCCACCATGTGGGTTCTGGGGAACCCAACCTCAGACCTTAGTTAAGGCAAGCGCCTTAACTGTTAAGCCATCTCTCTAGCCCTAAAATTATTTTCTTAATCCCTGTTCCATCCATAGTTTTAAGGCTCATTGACACCGATACATTTTCTTACTACCTTTGAGGGGGAAAAAAAACCTAGGCTTAAGGGCTGGAGAGATGGCTTAGCAGTTAAGAAGCTGGCCTGCAAAGCCTAAGGACCCATATTCAACGTCTCTCCAGAACCCATGTAAGCCAGAGGCCCAAAGGTGAGGCAAGCACAAGGTTGCATAAGCCCACTAGATGGTGCAAGCGTCTGGAGTGTAATTTCAGTGGCTGAGGCCCTGGCGTACTAGTTCTCTCTCTCTTCCTCTGTCTATCTGTCTCTCTCTCACTCTAAAAAAAAAAAAATCTAGGCTTAAGAACTAACTTGTTGCTATTCCACCCACAAAACATTGCAGTGATAGTGAACAAATATCAGCATTTTGAATGGCCAGTTCGTCTTTTTCTTTTTTCTGTTTATAGAGGTAGGGTCTCACTCTAGCTCAGGCTGACCTGGAATTCACTATGTAGTCTCAAGGTGGCCTTGAACTCATGGCGATCCTCCTACCTCTGCCTCCTGAGTGCTGGGATTAAAGGCGTGCGCCACCATGTCCGGCTAATTCTCCATTTCTTGAGGTCCGGTGTGATGGGCTGCACCAGCTCCCACACCTCAGCACAGTGCGTGGTGCTCATCTTGGTGTCCCCAGACCCCAGCCTGGGAACTCCAGGGTCTGGCGGTGGTTTGGGCTTTACGTCCAAACACAGCTCTGCGCCACACTGGCTGTGCAATCCTGGACACGTTGCTCTTAAGAATCTCAGTCTCCTCCTCCGGAAAACAGAACTAAAGCACCTTTAAAGTATTTTGCAAGCATGTAATGCACCTCACAGTGAGGGTTCCTGGAATGTGCTTGAATATGTGATCCAATGAATCTAGGATTCTAGACAAATTGCCTAGATTAAATAACAAAATATGCAGTTTCTTCCATATCCTGCTCTCTAAAACACTGCGTGATTAACATAACTGTTTATACTCTCTAGCTCATAAGAAGATGTAAATTAGTTCCTTGTGTTTGTGTTAAAACACCAGATATTACTAAAGTGTACAGTTAGTTATTACATAGATATTGCTGACATGTTTACAAGCCAGGGCATATACTTATCTACTTATGGCTTTTTGTATGACTATATACATAAACTGATTATGTCTACAGTGAAATGAACATATGAAGAAAGTTTGTGGGCAAGAATATTTTGTTTCTAATAAAAAGACCTATTTGATTATCATATCATTCCAAAACAAAACAGTCTGAACTTTTATTGAGTTAAATCACAGATAGAGAGTTATATTATTTAACAAAATTTCAGACTATCTCATTAAATAAGAGAAGGTATAGCAACAAATTTAATTATTAAATGTGACTTTTCTTGCCATTTTTTTTCCCTCAACTGTTTATTCTGTTGGTTTAGTCCATCTGGTTTCCATTTGAGAATAGAAATCATAAATCCACAAACCATCCCCTGACTCCTAATCCTAGAAAAGACTGGAATTACTTCAGCAGCATAATATGTTTTTTCTTTCCTTGCCTGCAAATAGATGTGCAGCTTTATAGTGGATTAAAAAAAGACAATTGAGAAATTTCCCATTATAAACATGTATGGTATCTTAATTTCCTGGTATAACAGCAAGCCGACTAACATAATTAATTATATTTTAAATGCAAATTGTTGACAATGGTTCGTCTGGTTGAAATTATTTAGCTGCGTGAATAAAGTTCTGCTTTCTAATTCCTAATTTTTTTTTTTTAATAGAGAGAGAGAGTTGGCATGCCAGGGCCTCTAGCCATTGTAATCAAATTCCAGATGCACACACCATCTTGGGCACATGTGTGACTTTGCACACTTGAATCATCTTGTGTGTCTGGCTTACGTGGGACCTGGAGGGTTGAACATGGGTCCTTAGTCTTTGCAGGCAAGCACCTTAACCTCTAAGCAATCTCTCCAGCCCCCTAAATTTATTTTTATTAAAAATCATTCCATATTCTTTCTTACGCACAGCAATCTCTTGAAAACTTCACATGATATTTAAAGCACCCTCGCGGCAACCCCATCGAGACAACTAGGCAAATATAAGTGATTTATATGCAGATTTCAACCTATTTACCGAGCTTAATAGTAAGAGACAAAATATTATATGCAAAATGCATTCATTTGAATTTTTGATCAGATCTTTCTGCTACTTGATGGAGCAAGCAAGTTATCTTGGTATAGGAGCACATTTCAGAATAGAAGTCTCAAGCCAAGTATATCTGTAATGGGAGACCTGGGCAACAGCATGGCTGAATGATCCATTAGTTTCACTCATCTTGATTGACAAGTATCACTGCGAGGTGTATCAATCCTGAAATTTCCACAGTAAGCACTAAAGTGGCTGAGATAATGACAGCTCTCAGACATACAGTGCTGTGGTACCCACAGAGTTCACCTTGCCTGATGTTTCCAAGATACCAGCTACATGTGGTATACAAGATAATTCCAGTAAGAACATGCATACTGGTTAAGTTTACAGTAATGTTTATATCTCAATGTGCCTTAAAATACATGTAAGTAGCATATTGAGCTATGTTTGCATGGATGTTGTTTCTTAGAAAAAGGCTAAAGTAATCCAAACAGATTTGTGTTTATTACAGGAAAATGTTGAGAAAAGAACAGTGCCCATACCCACTGGAAATGACAAAAATAATGATGATTTTGTTATACACAATGACTAAAACTTGGAAAGCTGTCCTACTCTTAAGACTTAATTTTTTTTGTTCATTTTCATGTATTTATTTGAGAGCAACAGACAGAGAGAGAAAGAGGCAGAGAGGGACAGAGAGAGAGAATGGGTGCACCAGGGCTTCCAGCAAATGAAGTCCAGATGCGTGCACCGCCTTGTGCATCTGGCTAATGTGGGTCCTGGGGAATGGAGCCTCGAACCAGGGTCCTTAGGCTTCACAGGCAAGCGCTTAACCACTGAGCCATCTCTCCAGCCTTCTAACACCCAATTTTCTAAGTCAGGATAAGGTTGCCCTGAATAGTAGTATCCTAGAGCTTGCAGACTATATTCTACCTCCTCTAGTCCCACACTATATATTGCATTGAAGATTACCTCTTCTGCCTGTAGACTACTTAGCTCAACCTCACAAAGCATATAGGTAGGCTTTTATTTCCAGAAGTATGGATCAATGAGAAATTCAGATACATTGTCAAGCTATTTGTGTATTTGTTTCTATTCACGGAACAACTGAAGTGTGTCTTCTAACCAGAATAAAAAGGTACTAATGAAAGCTGCTTTCATTTTGGGGGGATATATTTAAGCAGAATAATATTGATTACCTCTGTCTTGTTAATTATGTAAATAGATGTGGAATACAAAAATAATATGTTTATAGTCATTTATAAATTCTGTGAAGCAACCTGTCAGCTTTCTTACTAAATTCAGCCATGTTTATCCTATACTTGTTTTGCCTATGAGGGATATTCTAGGACTTATTCCACAGGTTCCTGGAAATGGGAAACAAAAGTCTGAATGTACTTCCCCATGTTTCCAACAGGCTGTGAGTCAATCTTCCCACCTCTGTGTTATGAGACCTCACGTCAGTAGGGTGAAATCATCCACCATGGTGGGAGTGTTTATACCCTGGAAACTGGCGAATACTGTGCATCAGAGCTTTGTCCTAGAAGGATTAATGTTAACTCTTGCCAAGCCCACAACTTCTTGTGAGCAGTTTTGAGGGTGGGTTCAAGGCTAGCCCTTTCTAGGTGAGATCTGAGAACATAAAGGATTGATACGCACAATGACCTCTGTACCCGTAGATGACCTAGGAGAAGGTGAGCTCTGGCACGTGGCTGTGGTGTCTTTTCCTGCTTTCCTGGGACTTCAATACAGTCTGCGCCCTGAGGAAACCAGGTCCAAGCAGTCAGAAATGGGCTTGTTCTTATTATCCTGCTGCCTAGGAAGGCACTGCCTGAGGCTGTTTGCAAAGTAAAGACGACAAAGGATGCCTTCTTCAGAAAGACAAGCTTCTCAATGAAAAGTCTCAGGACTAGGCTATGGGGGCACTGTCCAATGGGACTTTCTACAGGGCTGGATGTGTTCAGTCTCAGCGCTGCCCTGCCAGCGAGGGAGGCACGCGTGACCTGTGGCACTTTAGCTCTTGAAACGTGACTATCCGTGAACTGAGAGGGGTTGCAAGGGTAAATTTTCAAGACTTAGTATGAAGGAAACATGTAAACTGTTAGGTTAACAGGTTTATAGTGATTACACAATGAAACAATAATCTTTTGGATACATTACTGATTAAACTCAATCTGTTTTGCATTAATGTTTTTAATGCAGCCACTAAACAATTTCAGATTGCATAAATGGCACACATTACATGTTTGGTGGGAGTCACACATTCTGAATCAGATACTAGAGAAGGGAGAAGTGTCAGGAGTGACAAGGCACAAATACAGCTAAATTTGTAGATGTCAAAAGACAATCTTTTTTAAAAATTAGTTATGGACATACTCAATGTAAACAACACATGTTGGTACCATCGTTTCCTTCATCCCTGTCCCCTCTCCAAAGGGACCCTCCTCGTTGGGGATGCTGGTTATCCCCATGGGGATTATGGGTCACACATTATTGGGGCAGGAATCAGTTATGGGGAAGAGGCAATGACTTTGTGTGTAATGTTCCAACTTGTGGCTTGTTATAACAGCCTTCCCTCTCCATCTTCTGCAAATTCCCTGAGCCATATTGGGTGCATTTTAAAGTCTACTTCAGTGATGGGCACTTAGGAGCCTCCAGATCTCTGCTTTGGTAGGTGTTGAGTGGCCTCCGTGTCTATCTCCTTCATTCTTGTGCTGATATCTGGTTCACCGAGACAGCAGCACTCTTGCTCATTTCCCCAGTTCCTCTGTGGTTTCAGCTGGGCCCTGGGGAAGTGCAATGGGTGGTTCCTCTCCTTAGGTCCTGCTTCCGAAAAGACAATCTTTTTTTTTTTTTAAAGGATAAACTTGGGGACTGGAGAGATGGCTCAGTGGTTAATACGAAGTATGCTTCCTGCACAAGCATGGGGGCTGGGGGGGGCTGAGACCACCTGAGTTTGGATCCCCGGATCCCACATAAACAGCTGGGCACAGCCACGTGCATCTGTAACCTTGGTCCTCTAAAGAGGAGCAGAGACCAGAGAGAATAGCTCAAGCACAGGAAGACCAGCAAGCTCTGATGTCAGCAAGAGACTTGGGCTCAAAATGAGAATGGGTGGGAGAGCGATGGAGTGGGGCCCCCACCCGACACCCTGCTCCGACCACTGCAGGTGAGATCTCATGCCTCGGGCAAGGCCGCAAGGCCCGTAGCCACGCATACAGCACACACGTGCACACACACAAGCCAGCACAAAGAGACAAATCTTGTATATAACCTCCTCTTCTATACTGTGTATTAGAATGCCCAAAACTTCCTAGCCAGTGGTCAGCCCACTGCAAATCTCAACTGTCATCTATGTTGTCCTGTGAACCTTCTCCTTTGGGGAAACAGGAATGTAACACCAACATGAGGCAGTTGAATTCCATGAGAGAGCCTCTCCTGCTTGTTATATACATCCTCTTTGTAGTCTCAACAAGAAAAAGAACATTATGGTGCCTGGGAATTTATGTCTGATCACTACCTTGAAATCCAGCACTTTTTTTCTCTCCTTCAGATGGAGAGTCATAAGGCGTCAGCACTCCAGTGAATCAGAAGATTGGTGGAGGCCATACAGAACCCAGACTTCACTATTTTAATTTCAGTCCTTCAGTGTCTCAAGAAGATTAAAAGAAACAGCACGGGCGTTCAGGCACACTTGCTGTCAGAGGAGCATTTGGCAGATAGGCTCGGTTTCCCAGTCTTCCCAAGCATGTCACTGAGGCAGGCTGCTCTGGCTAGCAGAGGAAAGTTTGGTTTAACCTTCGGGGGCAGGGGGAGAAAAAGAGGAAAGGAGGGGGAATTTTCTTTCTTTCTTTTGTTCCAGGCTGGCCTTGAACTTGCGGCAGTCCTCTTTCCTCAGTCTCTGGTGTGCTGGGATTACAGGTGTACGACACCAGCCCTGGCGAGAGGTTTATTTCTTCTACTGTGCAGAAATTCCAATCATCACGCCTTCAACTGCCCACTTCTTCAGCATCCTTTGGGTTCAGGGGACAAAGATCCTGAGCTAACTAACACACTCGAGTTCAAGTTAAAGAAGCTTCCTGTGCCCATGCCAGCTGCAAAGCCATGGACAAGAAGGCACACTGTGAGGCCCTGGGAGGGAGTGCGCCTGGTGCATCCAGCCCTCCTGTCTTTACCCGCTCCTTCTGAAGCTTTTGCATTCAGCACGGAGAGCGGGAACCGTAAAAATAGACTTCATGTTTCTGAAGAAGTGAAAGACTTATTGCATAATGGTGGTAAACGAGGTCTACTACTGCATGCAAACACGAAACTCAAAAAATAGCTACCGTTCTAGACAGATGCATTTTTTTTTTAAAATCAGCCTAAAGAAAAATATGTGGCCACACAAGGTCAAAAATAAAGAACAACAACAACAAAAAGCACACACCTCGCTCTCTGATACTGGGAAAAAGTAGTTGTGAAAGTGAGTCCAAAACCTGCTCAACGAAGCTGGTGAATTCACATTGACTTTTCCCCCAACTGTGAGTCTCTGGTTATTTCTCTCCTTAATTCCTTTTTCTCTTTGTAAGACCTATACAAAAATGGAAAGGAAATAATCTGTAAACAGAAAGTATTGATTTTCACAGAAGCTCTGTAAGGCATAGACCTACCACTTCCTCCCTTCCTTTTCAGAACCCCAGGAGTAAGAAGAAGGAGAAAAGCATCCAGGCAGGCTGTCAAGTAGGAGGGAAAAGGCCTAAGCGAGGCCAGGAGAAGAGATTGAGAAAAAGAAGGGTGGGGGAGGGTCAATCAAAACTCAAGATACTCTGAATAAGACATATGAAAGCCTATTTTTTTTAGATAATAGAACATCCAGAAGCCACAGATTTTTACTAGAAAATTTTCAGTGTCAGGGCTGTGATAACTTCCAGTGAGTTGTTGGCCAAGGAGGTCTCTGTCGCCTCCTAAACATTACTTGGTTTCCCATGAGAAACAAATGGTAAGATCCTATTGTTGAAGACTTCACATGCCTGAGCAGCAAAGTCACTGAGAAATCAAGCTTGTGCTGAGCAGAAAACCTTCTCCCTATAGACCAGCCAACTGAAAGCTGGGAAAAGCTGCACTGTATACAGCCTTATAGGAGACACAAGTCATTAGCGGTGAAAACAGTGGACACTGGAAGCCTCAAGTCTGGCCAGGCAGGCCAAATGACTGAATGAGTGCAATAGTGGCATGTCTGCTCTGAGGGAAACCAATTGCTGTCTAATTGGACTAGAGGCCTACACTATGGGAGGGAATACATGTCTGGTACTGAAAACCTAATCAAAAGCCTATGGCAGGGGAGGTCATGAGCCTTAGGGGTATAAAGCCTACTCTTGTCTGGCTAAATGCACATACTATGCTCACCAAAGTGCCCTGAAAGCACAACACTTAATGTTCATATTCATATATTAATGCTACTCTCATTTTTGGTTATAGAAGCTTCTCTTTTCAGATGGTAATGACCACTGGGATGACCCAAAAGGCAACACAATACTGAAAAGAGGAGTGTCCAGAACTGCAACATTTCGATCACACCCTCGAAGGCTCAGGGTCCATTTTGAAAGGGGTGGCAGAAAGAATGAAAGAGCCAAAAGAAGGGTATGACTCCTTACATTACAATGCAACCGCCCAGACAGAAATTGGCCTTGGTATCCATGATCTCACAGTGCCTAGCAAGTGCCTTCATAAGACCCTCATAATATGAGAAAAAGATGATGACATCAAAATAAGAGAGAGATTAACAGAGAGAGGGAGGGGATGTGATGGAAAGTGGAGTTGTAACAGGGAAAGTGGGGAAGGGAGGGAATTATCATGGTTTATTGTCTATAAGTATAGAAGTTGTCAATAAAAAAATTATATATTAAAGAAAAGAGGCTCCTCCTCTGTTCCTGGCCTCCCAGTCCCCTGGCCTCCTCCTGAGGTCCCATGCCCACCCTCTGGAGCTGTCTTGATAAATACTCATTCACTGATTGTCTGAGCCAAACAACAAATACTTACTAAGCAACTACTGTATGCAAGGCCTGAGCTAGGTGCTAGACATAGGGATCATGTGGAAAGAGGGACATACAGAGAGAAAAAGAGAGACAGAGAGAGGGAATTTTCTTAGGGGAACATAAAATCTAGGGACGTAGAGAGGAAAGTTATCATAAAGCGTTGAGTGAATAAACAGTTGTCACAGCGTGACACAAACCCAGACTAATGTCCTAGGAGAGGCTGGATCTCCGAGTGCCTGGGGAGCTTGTGGGGTACACCTGAGAGAAGTCTAGGTGCCTTTTGGAAAAAAAAGTAATCATACAAGGAGACAGTATAAGATGGTTGTAACGCCAGTGCTTCAAGGTCAGAATAGATAGACAGGTTGAGGACGAATTGGCCTCCGGCCATATCCCTGAGTCTCAAAGTCCAGAGGAACAAAACTCTTTCCATTGAGAATGTGTCCATGGTATACCCACTATCCAAGGTCACACCTCTTCCTTGCTGGTTTAACAGGCATGCCTCCCACTGGAGTTCTTTTCAGAGCCCATAGACAAGGCACTGGTGCAGTGTTTCAAGCAGCTGTACAGTCCAAACAGAAGTTGGATCAAAGAAGACAGATGAGGAGACAATGTATGTCTGCAGTGTGATCCTTGGTGACATCCTGGCAGCCTCAGAAAACAGATGCTCCTTTGAAAGACTTTTCTTCATAAACATCAGCAAGAAGAGGCCCCTGGGGGAGCTGAACAGCAGGAAGAGAGACGTGAGGTAGCTGAGGACTGATGAGCGAACCCCAGGCTCCTCCTAGGGCTGGTGTTCTCGTAGGCCCCACGTGGTTACTGGATCATCTAGGTGCTGGCGCTGCACTAGGCACTGGTGACACAATGATCCACCAATCAGACTCTGTCTCTGCCCCAAAAGGCTTGGGTCTTCAGGGCCAGATTATTTGCATAAGGTATCATTTCACTGGGTGAATGCTACGAATAAAAAGTACAGAATGAGGGCTGGAGAAATAGTTTAGCGATTAAGTGTTTGCCTGAGGACCCCAGTTCGAGGCTCGATTCCCCAGGACCCACGTTAGCCAGATGCACAAGTGGACACATGCATCTGTAGTTCGTTTGCAGTGGCTGGAGGCCCTGGTGTGCCCATTCTCTCTCTCTATCTGCCTCTTTCTCTCTCTGTCTGTCACTCTCAAATAAATAAATAAAAATAAAACAAAAAAATTTTTAAAAAGAGTACAGAATGAAAAAGTATTGGAAACTAAAGGTCAGGTAGTCTCAAGGGTTATAAAATATTTTTCCTGAGGCAAGAAGCAGTTGGGCAAAGGAAGCTGGATTCCATCCTACAGTCTTCCTACAGTCTCATGTAAGGGCAGGGCTGAAGAAAAGCTGGCCACTTCTGTTTCATGGCTGTTGCTGAAAGTTTTTATGCTCTGATAAACCTAGTTTAAAAGACACAGTAGTGACCTGTAGGAATCCTGTAGGAAGATCGACTTCAGGATCTGGGAAGCTGCTTAGGAAGATAGCATGTTCCCTGCGCTTTGACTTAAGCTGGGGTTTGGCAGAGGGAAGATAGAGAGACAAATTATGTCCCAGCAGATATGGAAGCAACCAGGACAAACACAATAAGTATAAAGGAGGGAGGGGGACACTGTTATGATACACATGTGAAACACACACAAGTTTGATGTACACATACATATGAAGTACACACATACATTTGCTTGCATCAATATCACGAGGTAGTCATGATTTCTCAGCTGATGAAGTTGAAGCTCTGAAAGGTGAAACCGAAAGCAATGAAGGACTTGTCCAAGGTCACCAAGATGTGAGGCCACGGAGCCCAATTTTAAATCTGGGTCTGAATCTACCCCCACGTATCTTTCCTCAAAGCAGATGGTACATAATAATAGCCTTAATAGTAGCTGTTATGATAAACATCAGTGTTGGACTGAAAAAGCTCTCGTGCTGATGTGCCCAAAGGCAGATGGATGGAGAGGAAGGTGACCAGAGATGGCATGGGGTACCAGTAAGAGTCATATGTGGGAGTTTTTCAGGGCCTGTCAATGTGACCTGCATACCATGAGCAAGAAATGCCAGTCAGCCAGCTCTCAGCAAGGCCATTATCCCAGCATCCTGTGGGGCAGAACACACAGCTACAGTGACTCCTGGGGTTTGTTCAGAATCAGGAACAAGCGGTAGAAATGGATGTGGGTGTGCTAATGGTAGTTAATGAACCCTCTGCAGAAGACGGTCCTGAGAACTGAGGTTTGGGAGACCACAGGCAAGATACTCTGGAAGCTCTCAACAAATGGGCGCATTTTAACACAAATGTGAAAGGGATGAGGTGAATCTCATGTGGACACGCTCAGCTCCCAGAAGTAAACTGCAGGCAGTGTCAAGAGATGATACTGATGGACCACGATCGTGTCACTAGGCGGGGGTGGAAGCCCAGTGTACTCATAGAACACGGCAGTAATACGCTTTGTTCCAACACATGCCCGTTTAACACACTACTCAGTGATAATGAACAAAAACCAGCCAAAGTCCTTCAGAAACTTTGAAATTATCCTTTTCTATTGTTGCTCTGATTTTACAAATTCTTTTGAATTTCTGAAGATGAGATACAGAGCTGGGGAGATAGCTGGGGTTAGATTGCTTGCCTTGAAAGCATGGGCACCTGAGTTTGATCCCCAGAACTCACATTAAAACAAAAAGTAAAAGGCTGAGTAAGCATGGTGGTGCCCACTTATAATCCCAGGGCTGGGGAGGTAGAGATAGATGAATTCCTAGGACCTACTGGCCAGACAGTCTAAGCTGCTTGGTGATGAGCTCCAGGCCAGTGAGAGAGCTTGTCTCCAAAAAAGTGGTCAGCCCCGAGGAATGACACCCGGGGCCCTCCTGTCCCTCCATGTGTACACACGCGCACACACACACACACACACACACACACACACACACACACACGGTCAGTTCTAATCAACTACTGGGCTCTCGATCCTCTTGTCCTGGTTAAAAAAAGAAAGTTCTGGGCTGGAGAGATGGTTTAACAGTTAAGGCATTTGTCTGCAAAGCCAATTGACTCAGGTTCAATTCCCCAGGACCCACATAAGCCAGATGCACAAGGTGGTGCATGCATATGGAGCACATTTGCAGTGGCTGGAGGCCTTGGCATGCCCATTCTCTCTGCCTCTCTCTCTCTCTCTCTTCTCTTTCATTCTCTCAAATAAATAAATAACTTAAACATTTTTTCTTTTAAAAGTTGGGCGTGGTGGCACATGCCTCAGCACTCGGAAAGATAGGAAAATCACCATGAATTCAAGGCCACCCTGAGACTACATAGTGAACTCCAGGTCAGCCTGAACTAGAGTGAGACCCTACCTCAACCCCACCCCAACAAAATTTCAAAAGTTCTGACAGAATGTACTTCTGAAAGGCAAGGGAGGGTAGAGAAGGGCATTCGTGTTTGGATAAGCCAGGTACATAGCTGTTACTTTTAGGGGTTTGATATTTATTGCATAGAAGATAGCATTATCAAAAGCATCGGCTTGGGGGTGACATATTTGCTCTGTATTATAGTAAAGTCCCAATAGCAATATGAGGGAAGGATTAAACCATTCCTATGCTTACTTTATCAAGATGTGCCTGGTCTTACTCTAGCCCAAGAACTCCTCTCTAGTCCCAGGCTGGCCTCCAACGCATGTTCCTCCTACCGCAGCTTCCTGAGTGCTGGGATTAAAGGTGTGTGCTACTGTGCCAGGCTAGTATGATGTGGATCCTAATGGGCACACCTAATAGCTGCAGAAGTTGATCTAATTAACTTTAGCTGAATTGAACAGTTCTTAGAAATGTGCTGATAACTCCCAACAACTGGCTTTGGTTAAAGAATGCATTTCAAGTTCCAGGCGGGAGAACAGAGGAGAATGCATTTTGGGAACGGGGAACATTTGGTCTCTAAGCCACTGCCAAGTATGCCAGCCTTTGCTTTCACTGCGCAAGTCTTTTTCCAGCATCTCTCTCTCTCTCAAGTAAATAAATAAGAATAAAATATTTTTAAATGCTCAGTTGATTAATATTGGGTTGGGGGCACTGCATGGCCAGTACTGTACAGGGAGCAGAGACGACAGATGCTGACCGCTGACTGTCCATTGCTGTGCGGCCTGGTGAAGGAGAGCGTGCGGAAGGGACCCTGAGGAGACTGCAGAGGCTCAGAGGCATCACTGGGCAAGCGTCGGAGGACCTGGTGCTTCAGCTAAGTCTTAAATGCTCAGCATGTCAAGAAGAGAGGATTCTAGGGAGACGTGAGAAGATGCATTCAATCTCTTGTCCCTCCCAGCCTTTTAAGTGTGTGTATGTATGTGGGTGTGGGTGTGAATCTCTGAGTGTGGAGGTCAGAGGACAACTTTCAGGTTGGTCCTGGCCTTCTATTTTATTTGAGACAGAGTCTCTCATTATTGTTTGCCACTCTGTTCACAAGCTTCTGGAAAATTCTCCTTTCTCATTGTAGTCACACTGGGATCACAGAAGTTCATCGCAGTTTCTGGCTTTTATGTAGAGTCTGAAGATCTGAACTCAAGTACTCAAAGTTAAGTGACAAATACTTTAGCCACTGATAATATCCTCAGCCTATTCCCAGCCTCTTAAAATTTGATTTGAAACAGGTCCTAAGGCTGGCTTTGAACTCACTATATAGTCAAGGATGACTTTGACCCCCTGATCCTCCTGCTTCCACTGTCCAGGTAACGAGATTGTAGGTGTGTACTACCATGCTTGCCTTTGAATTGTGTCTTTTTGTATCATAAGTGAGTTCTGGAGCTGCCCAGGAGCTTTGACCTCCTGAACCAGAAATGAGGGGTTTGGTGTGTAGCTCATTGGTTGAGCTCATGCACAGCTTGCTGGAAGCCCTGGGCTCTGCCCACCCCCCGAACACATGCGCAGAAACGCAGTACTATGAGCACAGCCAGCCTCCGCTGCCTAGTCTCCCTCCTCTTCATGACTACCATGAGCTGACCATCTGAGGGTGCCTGGTGCATGACCTTTCCTGGGAAAACATAACCATCCATCTACCCCAGACAGAGAGGACACTGACAGACAAAAGGAAGGATTCCACCTAAGTGCAGCTCTGTGAACCAGTGCCTTTACTTGTGTTACTTACAGAAGCACAGGGTGACTTCAGGCAGCCACCTCGCAGAAAGGTCTTACCTGCCGGCATGGACAACTGACAGGAAATAGAGCAGTGAAGAGTTCCAGTCCCCAGCTGGAGCAGGAGAACAGCATGGAGAGTGAGGTCAGGAAGGCTGTGGTGGACTGGCTCAGGTGTCCCTCATAAACTCAGGTGTTCTGGATGCTAGGTTCCCAGCTGATGGAGATTTGGGAATTAATGCCTCCTGGAGGCAGTGTATTGTTGGAGGCGGGCTTATGGGTGTTACAGCCAGTTTCCTCTTGCCAGCGTTTGGCACACTCTCCTGTTGCTATTGTTCACTTTATGTTGGCCAGGAGGTGATGTCCACCCTCTGCCCATGCCATCGTTTCCTCCTACCATCATGTAGCTTCACCTTGAGTCTGTAAATGAAAATAAACCTTTCCTCCCACAGGCTGCTCCTGGTTGGGTGTTTTCTGCCAGCAACAGGAAGCTGACTGAAACAAACACTGCACAATTAGCATATGGCAAAGAGGAGCTCTGGAAGACCCTGGCGGAGGCTGGCTGGCACTGCAGGTGTGAAAGCCCTCAGAGTGTCTGAAGACGACCTGAGGCTCATAATACTACTAAACCCTACCCCCGGGGGGGAGAGGTGGGCTGCTATAGCCCGTGATACATGAAATCGTATCGAGAACTACATGTAAAAGATAAAGCGTGATTGGCTGCTGGAAGTCTCCTCCCTGGTGACCAGCTGTCATGGCGCTGTAAAGTGCTGTGCAGTCTGTTGAAAAGTCACCGGCAGGATTAACCAGCACTGGGATCAGCAAGCTACGTGGCCAGGCCAAATGTGCCAACTGGTACCATGGTGGACTGTCTGTTATGGGGAAACCAATGAATGGCTCTCTTATTGGATTTCAGTCATGCTCCGTAGGAGGGAATTCATATCTGACTCTAAAGACCTAGTCAAAAGCCTATGGCTAGGAAAGTCATAGCCCTAGAAGGAAGCTAACGCAGTTGTTTGGCTAAATGGATATATTATGCCCATCAAGTTGCCCTCTAAATACTTATGTTTATGCCCATTTATCAATGCTACTCTCACTTTTGGTTAGAAAAGCTTCTCTTTTCAGTTGGTGTTGACTACTGGGGAGATTCAAAAATCACCTATATACCAAAAAGAAGTGACCGACAGTGGTGTATGCAGCACTGAGACATCTCTATTGCACCCTCCAAGGCTCAAGGGACTGTTGTGGAAGAGGAGACAGACAGAATTGAAGAGACAAAGGAAGGGAAGACGTGTTTTGCAATGCTATCTTTCAGACCCAAAGGGGCCATTGCATTCATGACCTCACAGTGTCACTTGCTACCTACACAAGACCTGCCTAATATGAAGGCGAAATAAATAACATCAAAATAGAAGAGGGAGGGCTGGAGAGATGGCTTAGTGATTAAGGGCCTTGCCTACAAAGCCAAAGAACCCAGCCAGGTTCAATAACCCAGAATCCATGTAAGCCAGATGCACAAGGTGATGCATGCATATGGAGTTCATTTGCAGTGGCTAGAGGCCCTGGAGTGCCTGAATTCTCTCGCTCTCTTTCAAACAAATAAATACATTTAACTAATAAAAGATATTTTAATTTTTATTTATTTATTTGAGAGAGAAAGAGAGAGAATGGGCACACCCGGCTACAGCCACTGCAGAGGAACTCCATATGCATATGCTCCCTTATGCATAATAAAAGATATTTTTAAAAATAGAAGAGGGACTAGTTGGAAAAAGGGGTACAGTGAAGCAGCAAAGAGGAATATGGGAGGGGGGACAAAAGAGGGCGGTGGCAGATTATAATCAGGGTACATTGTGTATATGAATGGAGGTTGTCAATAAAAAGGCTTTTGTTGTAGGTTTTCTTTTCTTTCTTGTGTTTTTTTTTTGTTGTTGTTGTTGTTTTCTTTTTGTTTTTGTTTTTCAACATAGAGTCTCTGGCCCAGGCTGACCTGGAATTCACTATGGAGTCTCAGGTTGGCCTCGAACTCATGGTGATCCTCCTACCTCTGCCTCCTGAATGTTGCGATTAAAAGCGTGCGCCACCACACCCTGCAGGATTTTTTTTTTTTTTCGTAAAAAAAAAGCATGAGTGAGAAAGCGAATGCTATGCAAATAACTCTGAAGGCCCTGGAAATGTGGCAGACAAGCCCTATCCTTTGTACAGCATTGCCTTTGAGCTTCTAAACTTTCTCCCTGTTCCAGCCCACTTCCTCACTTTAAAGCATGGTTTCTTAATAAATTCTCTCGTCTTTGCTTGATCGTGCCCATATATCTCTGTTCTATTCCTTGTTCCAGGACACAGGGTTCCGGCAACCCTCTGCAGTCGCCAGTGAACCTCTGAACTCTGGATGACCACCATCAACCTTCTACTTCCGTGAGCTATAGCACTGTGCCCTGGACCTGTGCGTCTCAGACAGCAGGGAGAGGTGTCCGGAATCTCAGCTGAGGGCCTTGTGACCCTCCTCAATCTTTGCAAGCAGGAACCTTAACAGCTTCATTCCATGTCCTCAGACCTACCTGTCAGCTGTATTATTCTGCTTATTTAATTGCCACAACTGTGTGCCAAGGTCTGTCAGTCCCCATGTGTAAATCTGTTTCTTCACAGGGATGGTTGTGTCTGGCTATACCACTGTGCTGGTAAGATGTACTCTTGGGGGATCATTAGCAGTGAAGACCTAATGGGAACCACAAGGGAGCTGAGAGAGTGACAGGTAAGTAAAGGTATTACTTGTATATTGCACAGGTCAGTAACATACACAACCTGAAGGCGTGCTTAGCAAGATTGCTTGGGCTGGACATAGTAGCACACACCTGTAATCCCAGCACTGAGAAGGCAGAGGCAGGAGGATTGCAAGTGTGAGGTTAGCCTGGGCTACAAAGAGTTCCAGGCCAGCTGGACCACAAGTTGGGGGAGATGTGGAGGGTTATAAAGGGGAGGTGGGTGTTATTTTTGTGCCTCCCATTGGCATTTACTGTTAGTGAGAGCCAGAACTGACCTTCATGAGGACGTCTTGGGGTTTTTACTAAACACCCGCAGTGCTTTAGGGAGTGGCTGGGCTTCAATTTGCCCACGTGAGGCAACTTTACTACTTTAAAATCTTTTGAGGGCTGGAGAGATGGCTTAGCGGTTAAGCACTTGCCTGTGAAGCCTAAGGACCCCGGTTCGAGGCTCCGTTCCCCAGGTCCCACGTTAGCCAGATGCACAAGGGGGCGCACGCGTCTGGAGTTCGTTTGCAGAGGCTGGAAGCCCTGGCGCGCCCATTCTCTCTCTCTCCCTCTATCTGTCTTTCTCTCTGTGTCTGTCGCTCTCAAATAAATAAATAAATAAATAAATAAAATTTTTTAAAGATCTTTTGAAATACAGAACTTGTGAGGGCTGCGTATTTCTTTAAAGAAACACTAGCTAATTGTCATTCCCTGGACAAAACACATGACCGAGAGCAGCTGATGGAAGACAAGGTTTTATTTTAGTCTTGAGGGGAAGCTCCATGATGGCAGGGGAAAGATGGAAGAGCAGAGGCTGGACATCACATGCCATAGCAGGTAGAAAACAGCAGCAGGAGAGTGAGCCAAGATCCAACAATGCAGAGCTGGCTGAAACACCCAAAGGCTCCACCTCCAAGATCGCTATCACCTGGGTACCAAGCATTCCCAACACACTGAGTTTATGAGAGACACCTGATTCAAACCACCACACAAATGAACATAGATAATTATTTTTTAAACTTAAAGTGTTGTGCTGCTTTTTGCCTTCAGTCTATACTAAAAGATTCATAGCCTGTATTGATTTTTCCTCCCCAAAGATAACTTAATTTTCAATAAGCCTAAATTATCCCTCTTCCCATACAATCTTCTTGCTTAGCCAGCTAGCTCTAGACTCCTTCCACTTTCTTAGGAAGTCCATTTACCAAACCTGGAGGCTTTGTTTTGATTTTAGTAATAACATGTGTTTTGAGATTTTTAAAAATATATTTATTTAGTTATTTGAGGAGAAAGAGGCAGAAACAGAGAGAGACAGAAGGAGAGGGAGAGGAAGGAGAGGGAGAGGAAGAGAATGGGTGCATCAGGGCCTCCAGCCACTGCAAATGAATTCCAGATGTGTGTGCCCCCTTGTGCATCTGGCTTATGTGGGTCCTAGGGAATCGAACTGAGGTCCTTTGGATTTGCAGGCAAGCACCTTAACTGCTAAGTCATCTCTCCAGCCCTGTTTTGAGATTTTTGGTTGCTCTGGAAGGCATCATGGGAGGTGTTCAGAGATGAAGAATCCACCTTGGGTGTCACTGGGTAAGGACAGGCCACCAGTGAGGATTAACTAGGTGAACCACAAGTGCTTCTGCTCCTGGAACAAGGTGGGAAGCAAAGGAATCAGGGTTTCTCCTAAGGGTGTCTCTGTGCTTCTAAGGCACAAGGAGAAATGTTCACTGGTCTTACCTACCTGTTTGCTGTTCTGTTTCTTTTGTTGGGTATCCTCATCCCTCAGTTCTCAAGATCTGTTTGTTTGTTTGTTTATTTTTGTGTGTTTTGTTTGAGGCACAGTCTCACTCTGTAGCCCAGGCTGGCCTCAAACTCAAGGATCCTCCTGAGTGCTGGGATTAAGAGTGTGAGCCACAGCACCTGGTGCAACCTGTAATTCTTGCAGATACTTAAGTCTGTTCCCTCACATCTCAGCTTGGCAAGCAATTCCTGATAGGGTATTAGCAAAACAAACAAGTGATGAACCTCAGTGGGCATGACAAAATGAAACCACCACTACCACGTCTTCTAAATGTATTTGCAATGTGATTGACATGTTCCCTCGACACGCGTCGGCTGAGCGCCCGCAATGCCAGGCGCCATGTTGATTACTGCACATGAAGCAATGAAGGCTCAGAATGCGGCGTTGGAACCGTAACTTTGAAGATGCTTTTCCTAAACTGCACTGACTCCCCACTTAAACTCACAGGAACACTAAAAGCAGGGTGACAGCCTGGCATCTTTGCCTCCATTTTGCATGTGTCTCCTTCGCTTTGGGTCACCTGCTTACCACTGCGGGCCAGCATGCTAACCGCTCATCCCTCTTCAAGGCCAAAGGCACAGAGATAAGGCATTGTTCTAAAGCTGCGGTCACCCTGGATTCCAAGGAAGCATGAAACCGCATTGTACGGGCCACCCTCCAGAGGGGGAAAATTGACCACAATGGCTGTCACCCTGGAGCAGCAGTGGTCATCTTGTAGGAACTGGATTCGTCCCCTCAAGCACTGATTAAGACTGCTTTGGAACCTCCCAGAACCAGAATGGAGACAGTGAACCACCAAACCACACCTTGCCCAGGATGCTAAATTATGCAGACCTCTTGTCCGCCCCCGCCCCAATTCTTCCTCTACTGGAAACGAAGGCTCACATTAGCACCCTGAAGATGGAAGCGGGTCTCTGAATCCCTTCTGCTTCTCTGCCCCGTGTGGCTACACTGAGGAAATAAATACCTCTTTGCTTTTCACTGCTACTTGTCTCCTTCGCTGGGGTGTGGGGGACGGGCGGTCATATTAGTCAGGGTGGCTTGAGTAATGGAACCAGGGCAAGGAACGTCCGTCACAACATGGCGTGGTAGACTGGCCCACATGACATAGGCTCAGTCGTCCAGCAATGGCCATCTGTGCACTAGAGCCCGACAGCTGTCACAGAGCTGGATGCTTGTGCCGTCACAGCCTGGCGGTGGTGAAGCCCGGGAGGAAATCTGGACAGCTACTGGTCTTCAGTTAACATTTGGAAGGCCAACATCTTAAGAGTCCTAGCATGCTCTACCTCCTCGCCCCTAGCATGCCTAGACTAGATGGGCATTTCTGGAACCACCTCCTGTGATGGCAATTGAGGATACCTCTAGACTGAAAATAGAGAATGACATCTACCTCCCACCCCCCCACCCCTACCTCAGCACATCATTCAAGGCCCCTCCCGCACTGGGCAATTTCCCTCCTCTTCCCATAAAAACCTCTCCGTAGCCCTCTTTCCTGCTCCTTGGTGCATGCACCTCTACTTTATTTCTCTGCTCTTTCTCTCTCCCTCTCTCACTGTCTTGGGTCCTCTTGTTTTCTCCCTGGTACACACACCCCACATCTCTCTCCCCTTTTCCACAAAGGGAGTACTAATGGCCAAGAAACATGAAAAAAAAAAATGGTTCAGCTTCACTGGTAATCAAACAATCCTCAGTGGTATAGAGAAACAAACACAATCCTGTATTGCTGGGAGGAATCTAGAGATAATCATCCTTTTTGAAAGACATTTTGAGAATAGAGAAGGAACAACAGGGCATAGTGATGAAAAATATCAACCTTGGGCTAGAGAGATGGCTTGGTGGTTAAAGGCACCACTTGCTTGCAAAGTCTACGGGCCCAGGTTAAACTCCCCAATACCCATATAAAGCCAGATGCGCAAAGTGAAGCATGGTTTGGAGGCCCTGGCATGCCTATTCTCTCTTCTTTTTTTTTTTTCCCCTTTCTCTCAAATAAATAAATAGATAAATAAATATTTTAAAAAATATCAACCTTAAAATGACATGCTCAAATTTAAATGCAAGATCTGTCAACCATATCACCCACTAGCTAATTTCTAGACACAAGACTCAGTGTCCTCTAAAACTGCAGATATCAGTAGTAGTTACCTAGCTCCACCTGTGAGTATTAATTGTGTTTGTGCCTATCAAGTAGTTAGCACAGCGGTCAGGACGGTCAACTGCACAGTCCATTAAATGGTATTAGTGTGACCACTATTATAAGACATTTTACAAATAACCATGTTTGTTGGCTCAGCAATTTCATGTCTAGAAATGTATCTTACAGAAATGATTAGAACTGCGCATAAAGCTCTATGTGTATGTATGGTCATCATAACATTATTTATAACAGTGAAATATTGGAAACACAAATCAAATGTCCAACAATCGAACGGGTAAATAAATGATGGTTCATCTGGTTGCTGCAAAAGCACGCTCAATCATCAGAGAAATCATCCATATGAAGTGACAGTCCCGGTCACACATGATATCTGAGCATCAAGTCAATTTTGTAACTAGCTACATACGTGTATGTACTCTACACATCTAGAAAGTACTGAGTGGCACCTGGTGGGTACGCAGGGGTGCCCTGTAACTCCATGGGAGAGCCTGGCTCCTTGAATAGAGGAGCACTCATTTCACCGACTTGTGTTGTAAACTCTGTAACAAGATTAAGAGAAACAGGAGCAATGAAAATGAGTTCCTTTTGCTGATACTATCAAAACTACATAATATTTGAGTTTAGCCAGCCATTCTCAACCCTCCAGGTTTGAAAAGACCTGCAAGGAAAATTGTATTTTTCCATTGTAAATTTATCTCAGCATGTTGGGATTTTCATACTTAATTTCTATTAATGCTTTTCAATGCCAGCATTAAAATATATACCTGAGACAATCTCCATCCACGACATTTCTTAGAGAGAGCTGATTAAACCAAGTAAAATGAAGTAGTAAACGAAATAGGCAAACTCTCTATGGCCAAACGCTGGAAAAGGCGAGAGCAGACACTACCTTCTTTTATCAATGTATCTGAGGAGCCTACAGTACAAGTGAGAAAAACACAGAGCCCAAAGGAATGAGCCATCATTTTTCCTACATATGACTCCAGGTTTTTCACTCTAAGAGGCTGAAAAGACTGTGGAGTACATTCTCAGCTGTAAACCACCACGCGCTCTTTCCAGTGGTACATTATTTGTGCAAGGTTCAGAACATACACCAAGCAGGTCCAACCAATACAAAGAGGGTTCATCATTATTGCTTTGTGCTTTGTAAATTGCCAATGCTTTTCTGAAAACGTGCTGTTGGTCAAGTCACTTAACCCATGAGTGGCCTCATTTCTAAACAGGTAGGCTTCAATGGATTTCTAAAACTTCTAATTCTGAGAATATACCACAAACTATAGCTAAAAACAAACAGCAACAACAACAAAAAACCAGGAGAGCTGGAACGATGGCACAGTGGTTAAATGTGCTTGCTTGCAAACCCTGCAGCTCATGTTCGATTCCCCAGTACTCATGTAAAGCCAGGTGCACAAAGTGGTGCACATTTGCAGCAGCAGGAAGCCATGGCATGCCCATTCTGTCTCTTCTCTACAAAAATAAAAAATTTAAAAAAAAAATTTTAAAAAAGTCAGGTGTGGTGGGGCACGCCTTTAATTCCAGCACTCAGGAGGCAGAAGTAGGAAGATTGCCATGAGTTCGAGGCCACTCTGAGACTACATAGTGAATTCCAGGTCAGCCTGAGCTAGAGTGAGACCCTACCTCAAAAAGCAAAACAAGGGCTGGAGAGATGGCTTAGCGGTTAAGCGCTTGCCTGTGAAGCCTAAGGACCCCGGTTCGAGGCTCGGTTCCCCAGGTTCCACATTAGCCAGATGCACAAGGGGGCGCACGCGTCTGGAGTTCGTTTGCAGAGGCTGGAAGCCCTGGCGCGCCCATTCTCTCTCTCTCCCTCCATCTGTCTTTCTCTCTATGTCTGTCGCTCTCAAATAAATAAGTAAAAAAAAAAAAAAAAAAGCAAAAAAAGCAAAACAAAATAAATAAATAAAATACATTAAATATTTTTAAAACATGAATTAAATCTTAAAAATTAATTTACCCTGGGAAAGAAGTTGAATTCATTGAAATCATAAAATGCCTAGGTTAATATTTTTGATGTTAATAAGTATTAGTTTAAATTATTTTTAGCAGACCATTACAGTTGAGTTATTATCCACCAAGGTAGAAATATTTTGGCTGGAAAGATAGTTTCACAGTTAAGGCACTTGCCTGAGAAGCCTAAGGATCCAGGTTCAATTCCCCAGTACCCATAGAAGGCAGATGCACAAGGCAGTGCATGCATCTGGAGTTTGTTTGCAGTGGCTGAAGGACCTGGTGTGCCCATTCTCTCTCTGTCTTTATCTGCTCTCACTCTCTTTCTTTCTCTGTCTCCTTCTCTCTCTGTCTCAAATAAATAAAATATTTTTATTTTATTTTATTTTTTTAATTTTTTTTATTTATTATTTATTTGAGAGTGACAGACACAGAGAGAAAGACAGATAGAGGGAGAGAGAGAGAATGGGCGCGCCAGGGCTTCCAGCCTCTGCAAACGAACTCCAGATGCGTGAGCCCCCTTGTGCATCTGGCTAACGTGGGGCCTGGGGAACCGAGCCTCGAACCGGGGTCCTTAGGCTTCACAGGCAAGCGCTTAACCGCTAAGCCATCTCTCCAGCCCTAAATAAAATATTTTTAAAAAATTAAAAATTACAATAGTAAAAAGATAGTAAAATTAAGTGATAAATATGATAAAAAGTTATTCATTCATATTCTGTCTGTGGCACCTAAGGATCCAGGTTTGATCTCCTAGAACCCACATAAGCCTGATGTCAGAAGGTGGCATATGTGTCTGGAGTTTGTTTGCAGTGGCTAGAGGCCCTGGCATGCCCATTCACTCTCTCTCTCTCAAAATAAATAATAAGTAAAAATAAAATATTTTTTAAAAGTATTCACAATTCTTATCACATTTTGTGGATTAACATTTGTACAGATACATTTACATTTTGGTTAAGATAGTAACACTTTTTTCTTTTTCGAGGTAGGGTCTCACTCTGGCCCAGGCTGACCTGGGACTCACTATATAGTGTCACGGTGGCCTCGAACCCATGGCGATCCTACTACCTTTGCCTCCTGAGTGCTGGGATTATAGGCGTGCGCCACCACACCCGGCTCTATAGTAACACTTTTTAAAAGAAGTTACAGCAAGCATGTTTACGTACCATCTCATTTGAACATTTTAAGAACATGAGTATATTTCAATTTCGCTTTTACATTTTATATTATTATTATGTTTTCTATTTATTATATTTATTTCATTTTATATTTATAATGATCAAAGCTTAAATGATTTTTTTTCCCCACAATAGTGCAGTTACTTAGATAGTAGAACTTGGAATGGAAACCAGGTCTCAGACTCCAAACTCTCTCGTTCAGCTGCAAGTCATTGTCTCCAAAGCACATTTAAACTCATGTTTTAGATACCTTGGAGGGTGGCTTCTGTGGGCAGTAAAGATTATTTGTGGTTACACTTGTTTTTATAGCATAAATAATATACCATCTGTTTAACAGCTAGGAAGATAGTGCAGTCAGTGAAATACTTGCCTTGCAAGCACGAAGACCTGAGTTTGAGAGTGGTGGCTTGCATTGCTAATCCCAACACTGGGAAGGCAGAGAGAGGCAGATCTCTGTATGGGTAGAGCTTGCTGGTTGGATAATGCAGACTGCTTGGCAAGTTCAAGGCTAGTGAGAGACCATGTCTTAAAAAAAGTAAATACGGGCTGGAGAGATGGCTTAGTGGTTAAGCGCTTGCCTGTGAAGCCTAAGGACCCCGGTTCAAGGCTTGACTCCCCAGAATCCACGTTAGCCAGATGCACAAGAGGGCTCATGGGTCTGGAATTCACTGGCAGCAGCTGGAGGCCCTGGCATGCCCAATCTCTGTCTCTCTCTATCTGCCTCTTTCTCTTTCTGTCTGTCACTCTCAAATAAATAAATAAATAATTTAAAAAAAGTAAATAGTGTCTGAAGAATGATACCCAAGGCTGTCCTCTTCACTCCCCACACATGTGCACAAGCATGCACGTGTGCATACACACACACACACACACACACACACACACACACATTTTAAATATTTCAATATTTTAGTTAAGAGGTCATCAAGTTATAGCAGCAAGCATGTGGGCCAAGTCTATTTACCTGTTTATGTAAGTAAAGCTGCATTGGAACATAGCCAGGCCTATTGTTTTACACACTACTTATGGCTGCATTTGTGCTATTATAACTTGGTGGAGTAGCTACAACGGAGCTCACAGGGCCCACAAAGCCTGAGTTATTTACTATCTGGCTTTTTACAGAAAATGCTTGCCAATCGCTGTCTTAGATTCAATGTACATATCTTATTATGCTTTGTAAAGCAAGCTAATTTGACAATCACGGCAAGAAGGTTTTTATAAACTCAGCTACAAGTCCTCTAAACATTTTAAATGACATTTAAAAATTTGATGTATTAGATTTCCTTTTGACATAATTTGTCTATTTTAGTTGATAAAAAAATTTCCCACATTATTCTAATAAATATAATAAGCCATGTTGAAGCTTATAACTATATGGATACTTAATTTATAACTGCAACTATGTTGTTTTATAATTGCTTAACTGTTCTGATACTTCACAAATGTGGGGAGATTTTAATTTAGAAATCACAAGCCAAAACTTATAAATATAACTTAAGTTATAAATATGATCTTAAATGATTTTTAAAAATTTTTTGTGTTTATTTTTATTTACTTTAGAGCAACAGACAGACAGGGAGAGAAAGAGGCAGATAGATAGAAAGAGAATGGGCACACCAGGGCCTCTAGCCACTGCATACGAACTCCAGATGCATGCACCACCTTGTGCATCTGGCTTACATGAGTTCTGGGGAATTAAGCCTTGAATTGGGGTCCTTAGGCTTCACAGGCAAGCACTTAACCGGTAAGCCATCTCTCCAGCCCCCTCTGAAATGTTTTGATGCTTACATCTAAATCATGTCACAGTTTGGATTTGGATTACCTTACATGGTGGAGGACTCCATGGAGGGACGTGTCTCTCACGGAGCACATGGTACCACTGGGCTGGAAGGGGAGACTGCCTTGCTCCATGATCACTGAGCTCCTCGTGGCTGCTCTTGACTATCATCAGAAGCAATTCCATTTACCAAGGGACAGTCTATCCTTGGACTGCCTCCCGCTGCCACCATACCCATGTGCAAAAGCTAGAAGAAGCTTCAGTAACCCTAGAACTCAAATGCCTCAGGAATGAAAGTGTAGGTCTGTATCACCAGGCAGAGAGATCCGGCCCTCTTACAAGCCAGCTGGGAGCACAGGCTACATGGAATGAGCAGCGGAGGAAGGAAGACGTAAACCCCAACTAGGGCTCGTGACCAATAGCAAAAATGAAGACTGCCATACTCATGCTTTTCTCTCCCCCTGTATATATTATCTATGTGCATTAGCAGCTTCCCTTTGTATACTTCCCGTAAGGGTCATAGTTCCCTTATTCTGTAGTCCATAGGTTGTGAGGTATGCGGACTGGGTTGTGACTAGATCAAAGGTAAAACAAATCAATAAGCAAAAAGCAAAGCAGTCCTTAGAGATGGATCCTGAGAAGTGTTAGTCCCCCCCTTCATGAGAAGCTAGCCAGGGCATTTGGATTAGGACTTGTCATTTTGGTGTACTATTACTTGGAAGCTTCAATTCAGGAAACTGTGTGTATCGGATGAACACACGGCAGCCAGACCTCTGGTCTGTGGTGGACCAGGCTGATCCTCACCTCACCTTTCAGATTGCCTTGAAGCAAAGTCTAAATTTAATGCTGCCTCTCAGGATGCACTTGTTTGCTCCCAGCCTGGCTTCTGCTGCTTCTGCTGTTTCGGCTGGCAACCTTGCTCCGGGAGTCACTGAGCATTTCTTCCACAGGGTTAAGAGAGGTCTCAGCGAAGAGTCACTGGCATGCAGGCATCGAGAGAGAGAGATTGGGCACTCATTTTGCTGATGAGAGCGCCAGGGTCCTGGACCTGGACTTTGGAGGGGAACTTCCTGACATGGATGGTGTCCTGCTGTCAGTGGTTTCCAGTTGGGGAAATCTTTCTGATTATGTAGCTGTGGAAGTCTCACGCCAGCAGCTGCAATGCAGATCGCTGACTTGGCAGGCAGTTTCCTGCTGCACGAAAAGAGGGAGCTCCTGTGGTGACCCTTGCTTTGGGTAGCTAGTTATTCCTGAAGCTCAACACAGAATGTTTCCTCATCCCTAACATGAAGCAAGACAGCCATTTATCACCCTATCCCTGCTGAAATTTCCCAGAGTAGATTCTGTCAGGAAACCCTGACTGAAAAATTACTTCACCATCAAGGTCTGAAGTCCTTTAAACTCATCAGAATTCTCTACTTTTTCAGTATTTTTTCAAACAGACTTCACATCCTCACTTGTATTTCAAAGTCATATTGCTCATGGCTTTGTCTGATTATGTTACAACTAATTTTACAAAAATGATTCTGTGTTGCAGGGCGTGGTGGCGCACGCCTTTAATCCCAGCACTAGGGAGGCAGAGGTAGGAGGATTGCCGTGAGTTCAAGGCCACCCTGAGATTACAGAGTTAATTCCAGGTCAGCCTGGACCAGAGTGAGACCCTACCTCGAAAAACCAAAAAAAAAAAAAAAAAAAAAAGATTCTGTGGCCACTTCCAGTTTTCATTCCACTTTACCATCTCGGGCTCTTCGTGACCCATGTGCTTTAACCTTCCAAGATGTCTGTGTCCAATTCTGGCTTGCTACTGGTCCATGTTCAGACTTCTCTCGTTAAAGTGCCTATTTTATGTTCTACCAACACCTTCTTTCTCTGGGATAATTGAACACATAATTTAGGTGAGATGGGCTGGAACTGTGAGAACAGTAGAGCAGTGGTTTTCTTTTTCTTTTCTTTAAAAAAAATATTTTATTTATTTGTTATTTACTTGCAAAGAGAGAGAGAATGCACCTAGCCATTGCAAACAAACTACAGATGCACACGTCACTTTATGTATCTGGCTTTTCATGGCTACTGGGGAATAGGACCTGGGTGGTTAGGCTTTGTAGGCAAATGCCTTAACTACTGAGCAATCTCTGTGGCTCCTATTTTTTTCTTTCTTTTGAGACATAGTCTCACTTCGTAGCTCTGGCTGGCCTCAGATTCATGGCAATCTTCCTGCCTCAGCCTTCTGAGTGCTTGCAATCTAGGAGTTCTGGGAATAATATCTTAATGCTCATATTAATAACAATGATGGTGACAGCCACTGCTGATATGTTGACAACATACCACACACTTTATAGTAATTACCTCATTTAGTCCTTCAAAATTCCCAAACCTGGCTGGGAAAATGGTTCCATTGGTAAAGTGTTTGCCATACAAGGATGAGGACTTTAGTTTAGATCCCCCGCTCTTACATAAAAGTTGGGCTGTTGTCACATGCCTGTAATCCCAGTGCTGGGAAGAGAGAATGGGAAGACTCCTTGGGCTTGAATCAGTGAGCTTCAGGTTCAGTGAGAGACCCTGCCTCAAAAACAATCAGGTAGGACTGGAGAGAATGCTTAATGGTTAAGGCATTTGCCTATGAAGCCAAAGGAGCCAGGTTTGATTCCCCAGGACCCCCATAAGCCAGATGCACAAGGGGCACACGCATCTGGAGTTCGTTTGCAGTGCTAGAGGCCCTGGCATGCCCATTCTCTCTCTCTCTCTGCTTGTGAATAAATAAATTTAACTTAATAAAAAACAATCAGGTAGAGAATAACTGGAGACATGATGCTGACCTCTGGCTCTCATGCACACACCCATGTGCATGTGTACTGCACACACATATGCACCCATGCATAAACACATACATAAATATACACACATAAACAAACATCTCTGGCCTGACATAGTGGCACACACCTTTAATGATAGCACTTGGGAGGTTGAGGTAGACTGATGTTGGAGGATTACCATGAGTTCAAGGACAGCCTGGATTTGTAGAGTGAGTTCCAGGTCACCCTGGGCTAGAGTGAGGCTCTACCTTGAGAAAACCAAAATCAATCAATAAATAATCCCCAAAACTTAATAAACTAAGTGCTATTTTACAGATGAGTACCCTGATGCCTAGAGAGGGATTGGGATAGGAGGCTGGTGGTCTATAATAATGATAAGATACTTAATGCAAAGGTCACTGATCATTTGAAAAAGAGGAAAGGTGATCGTGAAAATGGATAGAGTGGTTGATAAATATTAGGTTCCCAAGGAAACAATAACCATAAATGATAAGGTAGAAGCCTTGTAAACCTGGAAACTCACGGGAACAGCTGTGTGGAGATCATTCCCACATCAGGAAATTATGTGGAAAATCCAGTGAGATCCTCAACGTTCCAAGATTATTAATAAAGTAGGACATGCATAAATCCTGTGGGCTCCTCTGGTGTCTGTTTAACTCTCCAAAGTAGCCAATGAAGGATGAAGACTGAAGGTTGGGATAACTCACGTGTATATAACTCAGATTCTAGCTAGAAAGAAACGACCCAGCAGTTAAACAGCTGATCTGGGCAGTTCTGTTTGCCAAACGTTGGTGAACCCTTTCCAATATCCTGCAGTCAAGTTGTCCTGGGATCCCACTGACGAATAATCTCTGTGAGAAAAGAACTATAGGATAATGAATGGATAATCAAAGAGACCATAAAAACTACCAAATAAAAATTAATGTTCACAAGTGCTAATTATATTACAGAATCCACTGTTATTGTTCCTGGGTATGGTAACATTTAAATGACCAACTTTGAAGCAGATGAATTCAATGATTGGCCTTTTGCAGAATAAAAACAAGTTTCCTACATTCTCTCCCCTCCCCCCTCCCCCCCCCACTGGTACTAAGCATGATATTCAAGCTCTGGCTCTCAGTCTCAGCAGTTACCCTCTTCTCTCTAGCATGCAAATTGTAAGGTTCTCTTTTGTTAATAAGGTGAAAATGAGTAAAGGTAAGAGAATACACGTGTGTGCGTGCACTCTCGCACACATGACTACATCCTCATTCATAGCTAGGCATGGTGGCATGCCCCTGTGAAGGAAAAGCAGGAGGATCAGGAGTTCAAGTTTAGCCTGTGTTACTTGAGACAGTCTCATTAAAAAAAAAAAAAATTAAAAATCCAGGTGCAGTGGTTCACACCTATAATCCTGGCACTCAGGAAGCTGAAGTAGGAGGATCATCATGAATTTGAGGCTAGCCCGGACTTCTTAGTGAAGTCTAGATCAGTCTGGGATAGTGTGAGACCCTGTCTCAAACAAAAACACTTGTGCGCATGTGCATGTTCGTGTACGTGGGTATTAAATGTTGGCTCCTTTTTTTTTAAACAGGTCCTTGCTATATAGTCCTCGCTGGCCTGGAACTTGCTATATAGATAGACTAAGGTGGCCTCCAACTTGAGGCTGTCCACCTGCCTCTGCTTCTTCAGTGCCACCCATGTCTGACTATAAATACTTTCATATGATCATTTCCCCAACCACAAACTAAAAGGTATGTGAAAGTAGTTTTTGAAGAGATTGAATACTCTGACGAAGTGTGGAATTAAAAAAAAAAGTTTCCAGTGAATGATCCTTTGGAGTGGAAAAAGGTTAGGTGTAAATACGCCTTTCAAATCTACTGTAGAGGAGCTTCGCTGAAATGCTGGTCGCTCATCCTCCAGGTTCAAGGGGTGTTCAATCAGCAAGGTGCTCAATTCACAGTGATTGCTGCGCCAGCTCCTTGTTGAGCGAGACTATGCATCATCTCAGCCCAGATACATTTACCATAAAAATGAATATAAGAAATACGGTTTGATTCTCATTTTCCAGTTGCGGCAGATGGAGAAAAATACATGCAGAAGATTCCATTTGAAAAGCTCTGATTCAAATAAGACCAAAGAGACTGCTTCTCTAGGTATCTAATGTTGTCTTCGAATTAGATGGCAAGCTCTTCTTGTTCAGGGCCCTTGTCAATTTGATTAAAATCACAAACACGTGACTGACTCCGCCTCAGTTAAAAATACTCAAGCTAGAGGACGACTGAGGAGCTTGTGGCCTTGTATTGAAGAGTGGGGTCCTGCACTAGCGGGGGGGGGGAAGGAATGTTTAAATTTAAAACCTTTTAACTGGATTGTCCACGTGCAGCTCATTACAAGGGAGATACGGAAAACTGCAAAGTCTAGTCCAGAATCGGGTATACCCTTCCCGTACACAGTCACTTCCAGTTCAAAATGGCCCTTAGGAAATGGAACACTTATTTCAACGTGGTTTTAGGAGACAGATTTTGGAAGTCGCTCAGTTTCCCGCAGTCTCTCTCTCCCGGATGCATAAGGAAAAATGAAAAAAAAAAAAAAAAAAACAAGGAAAAAGGACAGGACCTGAGACCACCTGGCGTGTGTGTGCGCGTGCACATTTCTGCACAGATAGGGTAAAAGTCCAGTTCGATTCCCCCTCCTCCCACCCCAATTCCCTGAGCCTAGACCTAGCCTGACATCAGCTCAGTCCCTGGAAAACAAAACTGGAGAGTGCGCCAGCCTTCACCGGCCGGAGAGTGAGCCGCGGCGCGGAGGCAGGCCTGGAACCCCTGGGGGGATGGTGGGGACTGGATTCCTCCGCCTCCCCCAACCCCACCTCCACCCGGGGAGCCCGCGGGCCGCGCCGCCCACTTCCGGCCCCGGGGCCCCCCGGCTCCCCGCCCGCAGGCGCCGCCGGTGCAGGGCGCGGCGGCTGCGTTGCCGTGGCAACCGCGGGCTGCCCATCCCGCTTCCCGGCGCCGGCGCGCCAGCCCGGGCGGGGCGGGGCGGGCGTTGCTAGGAGACCGGCGGCGGGCGTCCGCCTCCGTGGCGCAGTCTGCGGGCGTCCACCCTTCACCTACTTCGGCCTGGGCGGAGGGGGGAGGGGAGGGGGAGGGAGGCAGGGGGAGGGGGGGGCAGGGGGAGGGGGGAGGCAGGGGGAGGGGGGAGGGGGAGGGGGCAGGGGGCGGGTCGGACCGCCGAGGTCGCTGGCCCAGGCCGACGGGGATCCTTCTCCCTTGCAGCGGTCCCTTTCCTGGGCCTGGTGAGGTCCACGTTCCCCTGGACATTATTGTGTCCTGTGCCCTGGCAGGAAACCGACCTCAGCAAATTTGAACCATTTCACCATTGTTTTTCCGGCCTCCCTGCCCGTGGCTGCTTTAGAAAGTCAAGTCCCCAGATTCCTTAGAAGGCTCCTTAACCTAGTGACCGCCCCCCCCCCCAGGAACTAGGTCTCCAATTTTATCTGGCAGCCACACTAAGTACTTCATAGACATCATCTCCTTTTTTTTTTTCTTCTGGTTTTTCGAGGTAGGGTCTCAGTCTAGCTCAGGCTGATCTGGAATTCACTATGGGCTCTCAGGGTGGCCTCGAACTCACGGCGATCCTCCTACCTCTGCCTCCTGAGTGCTGGGAGTAAAGGCGTGCGCCACCACGCCCGGGTTCATCATCTAGTTCTTAATCCTGTGACGTCGAAGCCAGTAACTCCATTTCAACATTAAGGTTGCCAAGGTCGTACAGCTGGTTGGATGGAGGCAGGATGTGAGGTCCAGGCTTGCTTAACTAACTTCAAGGTCTCTGCTTTTTTTATGTTGCTCAAACTCCCTAGGCTACCTCTTGGCTAGAACGCCATTCCGCCTGCTGTCCAGGGCGCATACCCCACACTGCCTGGGCCTCGCTGTCTGGAACACGGACTGACCGGGGAATTGAGAACTTGAAAGCAGAGTGGACAAATGATCCTGGACAAACAGTTTGCACTGATGGATCACTGATAATTTACAGATGTCTCAGTCTTTAACGTACTCCTGGAATCACCGCTTAGAGTCTTAAAATTCTTAGCAAAGAAAGAAAGTCAAAAGCGAGGACTATGCTGACCGTGTGGGGGTCTTCCATGCTGGGCTAGACACCGTAGGAGATGTAGAAATTTTTTCGTCGAAACTGTGTCTGTCCAAGGAAGAGTTTATTTTCTGCTAGGGAACTGTGTTGGGTTGCCACGGATGTGCGTGCAAGCGATTTATTAAGGAAGTGCTTCCAGGAGAAACTAGTAAGAGGCAGAATGGGGAAGGGAAAGAGCCAAGCAAGGTAGTAATAATTTCACATGAAGTTCCAGCCCCAGTTTGATCCAAATGTAGCTCTGGGAGTATAAATTTCGCCCTGAGCTCCTGGCATTCAAGCCTGTGGGTTTTTGTTTTGTTCCCTCCACCTCCACTCCAGTCATTGTCTGCATCCTATCTGGAGAGGGTTAGGGACACAAATACTTGGAACTTGGGGACCTGGGAGGGGCCAGTATGAAGTGATATCCCTGCAACATAAGGGAAGGAAGTCGGAAATCTAAGGAAGGCTGCAGCAGCAGAGTGGAGCCAGACCACCCACCAACAGCCAGTCCCCTCTTGTCCCATGCAGACCAGGTGGTTCCCACAGTGAGTTCCCCCATCTCATCACAACTTATTCAAGGTCCTAACTGGTGACAGATGGAGCAAGACAAACTACAGCCAGTGCTGTTACAGCTATTCGGAGGGAAGTAATATTTGTCATCTCATGTCTCTGCCATCTAATCTAGATTGTCACCATCTTCCACTCACTCTTCTGCCAGTCTAGGTGACTTGTTAGGCCAGGTGACCCTGGAGGAATGTGAACTCCTTACAACCATATCTTCATCAGATTAGGGGTGGCTATATCTACCTGTTTCCAGTAAAAAACGGGGCTTGGGAGCAGCTAGTGTCACTCTAGTGTGTTAGTGAGTATCAGCATGTGACCCCCTATCTTTTTTTTTTTTTAATTTTTTATTTATTTATTTGAGAGTGACAGACACAGAGAGAAGGACAGATAGAGGGAGAGAGAGAGAATGGGCGCGCCAGGGCTTCCAGCCTCTGCAAACGAACTCCAGACGCGTACGCCCCCTTGTGCATCTGGCTAACGTGGGACCTGGGGAACTGAGCCTCGAACCGGGGTCCTTAGGCTTCACAGGCAAGCGTTTAACCGCTAAGCCATCTCTCCAGCCCCCCCCTATCTTTTAATACACAGTTGTCCTGCCTTTTCCTGATGAGGGTCAGTTGCCCCTGCCAGTATAGGAACTGCTTTTGTTTTTTTTTTGCCTTCATGGAGTACAAAGTGATAGGACCAGAGCTGTAACTTGTAGGAATTGTCGGCCTGTGTCCTCTGGTGCAGGGCAGTCTCCTTCTGTGACCTAGAACCTCCAAGTTCAATGGCCTAGAATTGTGAGGATGGCAAGCATACACGGGGAGTGCTGAGTGAGTCAATGTACCCTGTTCTCAGACCCATCTATACAAACAACTCAGTCAAGGGTAATACAATATAATAGCCATGGGTTTCGTGCTAAAGAATAGTGCTCTGCACAGTGCCACTTGCACACAGGGTGGGCCTACCCTTTTCAGTTAAACTTCTCAGGAAACTCACTCACAAATGTGTCCAGAAGCATGTCTTCTGGGTGATTCTAAACTCAGTCAAATCACACGCCTGCCGCTGGCAACTTGACACCCAGCTTCATCACTTTTAAGTAGAACATTCCAGCGCTTCTCCAGTAGCTCCCGGCCATCCCATAATGCCGCTGTAATTGTTCAAAAGTCTCCACAGCCTTAACCCTTTTGAAATTGTTCAGAAATCCTTAGTCTCTTCTGAGACTCAAGGCAATCTCTTCACTATGGGCCTCTGTAAAATAAATAAACAAAAAAACAAGCCACATACAATATACAATGGCACTGAGTAAATATTTGCCTTCTAAAAGTAAGGAATGGGGACATTAGCAAGGAAAAATCAGACCAAAGCACAACTGAAACCCAGCAGGGTAGACACCAAATCCTGCACTCCATGTCCAGCATCTGGGACACTTGGTGGCATCATCTGGGCTCTAGTGGGCTTGGGCAGCCCTGCCCCTCCATTCCTGTCACCTGTAGCACATACAGTCTTCCTCTTGGGCTAACTTCACTCCATGCCTGCAGCTTTCCTCGGGAGGTGCACAATGGTCTTGGCCTTTCCAACACCCTGGGATCTCCATCGAAACTTAGGCTTCATCTTGACAACGTTACACGGTGGCCTCTCAGAGCCTCCTTTTAAGGAAACTGACCCTGCCACATATTGCCTGCCCTCAGCGGCTTTCTGGAACTTTGATGCAAGCCTCCACAGCCCCATACCTCTTGAACTTTGCATGTTTGCAAAGCCAACACCATATCATTGACGCTGCCAGATTCTGCTGTTAGCTCCAGATGTATAGTCTGGTCCCCTTTCTACTACACTTGAGGTGTCATGACATGTCTTGTTGGCTAAACCTGGGAAAACACTTCTCTACATGGTTTTCAAGTTGGAAAGTACCTCAGCAGCATTCTCAGTCCAGACTCTCTCTCTCTCTCTTTTCAAATGAATTTACATTCTCACAAGTTGGAGCCTTTTGGTGGTGAGGTCTTGCCTTTAGGGCACTTTTCCCAGCAAAAAGCCTGAGGTTTTCTCTTTAGTAATCACAGATGCTGAGGTAGTTTGAATAAATGTCCCCCAATAGATTCAGGAGTTTATTAAAGCTTTAGATTTCCAGCTACATGGCTGGGGGAGATGTCACTGGATGAATCTGAGGGCCGAGCCCTAAGGTGTGGTTGTGAATTTGGAATTCCAGTTGAAAGATATACAAAGTGCCGGAGTTCTGCCTGGAGTTCTTAAGTGTGCTTCTGTGCTGTGTGGCTTTTGTGTTTTTTTTTGCCTTGTGGTTTCTTTTTCTCTGCTTGGATCTTTGTGAAGGCAGGTCAGCTTCTTCTGCCATTGTGGAACTTCCCCTGGATCTGTAAGCTTCAATACATATCCCTTCTTCCATAACTGTGCCAGGTCTGGAATTTCATCTCAGTGACCTGAAGTTGTCTACTTTTCCAGCCTTCTCTGGACCTGCCTGGTCTGCAATTTTAAAAACTTACTCACCATCAATTTCCTTGCCAAACTATATTTTCCATATCACTGTCTTACCGGCTATTTTGTCTCACTGAAAACCAGGATATGAGCAGTGACTAAGTAACTATGGCACAGCCTGAATGCTGTGCTATCTTGAAATTTCCTCTGCCAAAACAATTAGCCAATTGCTTTTGAATCTGGCCTCACTCGAGTTCCAAGGAGATGAGCAGAAACATCCAGGTGCTTTGCCAGAATGTAGCATGAATGGTACAAAGATGTTCACTCTCATTCTGCCCCCACCCATGGGTCCTAATTCCCTAAACCCCCTTGTCCCCATCTTCTACTCATGTTCCTTCTAGTCCCACAGCAAACCAGTGCAATCCTTTGCCACTGCCCCTGAGGCTCTATAAATCCTTACCTAGGCCACACCCTTCTACGTGAAGTTGGATGGCTGGATTGAGCCCAAATCTCTACCTGCTACAATGTGAGTGAGGCTACAATGCAGCAACAATCCTTTCTCACGTGGCACCAATAATATACTGAACCAAGCAACTTCTGAACCATGGTAGGATAAGTCCTCTATCAGCTGATCTGGGACTCCCCGTGAGGCCATGGGAGTGAGCAAGTGAAGGTATATAGGCTGGTAGATGGCATAGATCACACAGCTTGCTTTTATGCTCTGGATCCGCTGTAATTCCACCCAATGGCACAGTTCTTATTTTTATATTTCCTCAGTAATCTCAAAAACTATATATATTGGGTCTGGGAAGATGGCTTGTTGTAGTCAAGTATGCATTGCTGGCAGAAATTGCCTGACCAAAAGCAGATTTGGGGGAATAAAAGGTTTATTTTGGCTTAGAGAATCAAGGGATGCTCCACCATGGCAGGGGAAAATAATGGTACAAGCAGAGGGTGGACATCACCCCATGGCCAACATAAAGTGGACAATAGCAACAGGAGAATGTGCCAAACACTGGCAAGGGGAAACTAGCTATCTCACCCATAAGCCCACCCACAACAATACAATGCCTCCTGGAGGTGTTAATTCCCAAATCTCCACCAGCTGGGAACCTAGCATTCAGAACACCTAAGTTTATGGGGGGACACCTGAATCAAACCACCACATTCTGCCCCTGGCCCCCATAAACTGATATCTATAGATGATGTAAAATGCAATGCATTCTCCAACTTTAAAGGTTTCTATAGTTTTTATCAATTCCAGTGATGTTCATACATCTTCATAGTCCAAGATCTTTTAACTGAGCCAGAATACCAAAAAATCCCCTCAAAACCCATAATGGCATAGAATAAACATTCACACTGCAAAAGATGGCATCAGACATAGCAAAGACATATTTAGCCAATACAAGATTTAAAACAACCAGGGCAAACATCAAACTCTGCAGCTTCAATTCCATCAGCTCTAGCCAGTGACAAATCTCCAAGTCCAATAATTCTAACCAGAAACAATTCTCTGGAGTTCTAATTCCACCCCTCCAGCTAGGCTACTCACAGTCCTGGAAAACTTCATCGGGGCCAGCTGCTTTCCTTTGCAGTCATCTCGTGGTCCCGGCATCTCCACTGGGTCTCCACTGCAATCCATGGTTCATCCTCATGGCTCCATTGGGTCTCCATGCAGGCATCCAGCCAACCTGCTTCACACTGCCTGTGGCCATTTCCAAAATACAAGACCACATTGCAAACTCAATGACCCTCTCTTTCCTGCATTTTTTATACTCCACAATACCAGGTAGGGTGCCAGTTTGTTAATCCAGGGGTGAATAAAGCAGACTTTGAAGAATAGGACACTCCTTGAGCACTCAGGCCCCATCAAAAGAGTCTACATTCTTCCTGTTGCTCCAATGCAGGTCAGTTGGCCCAATCTCAAAGGTCATAATCTCATACAATTGCAGCTGAACAGGCAGCAGTTTAGGCCCAAAGATTTCATTTTTTCTGTGCCATATCCCTCTGCTCACACCAGTCCATTTCTACACAAAGCAACCCAGCACAACTTCTCAGGTCATGGCCATAACAGCAAGCCTCTTACAGAAACTGTCTCTAGCCCAGTCTAGGCAAAGCTCTTTCTCACCCTCACAAGCCAAACCTAATAGTCCATAGTTCTTAGTGAAATCAGGTCTTTCAACTCTGACCTGAATAGTCCATCAAGCTGTACTTACAGCACTGCAAGGCATTTCTTAGGCCAAGGTTTCAAATCCTTCCACATTCCTCTTGAAAATCAGCTCCAAAAGGCCAAAGCCACACAGTCAGGTGTCTAGAAGCAAATGACACCACTTCTCAGTTGTTGCAGTCAGGTTCACATTGCTGGCAGAAATCACCCAACCAAGAGCAGCATGTGGGATAAAAGAGGTTTATTTTGGCTTACAGGCTCGAGGGGGATGTTCCACAATGGCAGGGAAAACAATGGCATGAGCAGAGGGTAGACATCACCCTCTGGCCTAAATAAGGTGGATAATAGCAACAGGAGAGTGTGCCAAACACTGGCAAGGGGAAACTGGCTATAACACCCATAAGCCCTCCCCCAACAATACACTCCCTCCAGGAGGTGTTAATTCCCAAATCAAATATCAGCTGGGAACCCAGTATTCAGAACACCTGAGTCTATGAAGGATGCCTGAATCAAAGCACCAGATGGCTCAATGGTTAAAGATGCTGGCTTGCAAAATCTGCTGTCCTGGGTTCAATTTCCAAGCCACCTACATAAGCTGAATGCAAAAAGTGGTTCATGGACTAGACAGATGGCTCAGCAGTTAAAGGCACTTGCTTGCAAACCTGACATGTTTGATTCCCCAGTACCCAGATGCACAAAGTGGTACAAGTGTCTGGAGTTTATTTTCAATAGCAGGTGGCATGCCCATTCCCCCACCTCTCAAATAAATAAGTAAATAATTTTTTTTAAATGGTGCAAGTGTCTGGCATTCATTTGCAGTGGCCAGTGGCCTTGGCATGCCCATGCATATACATACATACATACATACACACACATGTACACACATGAAAATAAGTAAATAAATACATTTTTTAAAAACTAGAGATATTTCATAAGCCAATGTGTCCCTTTCTATCCATCTCCTATTGTAATTTATCTTTCTCATTGCTGGGACAAAATAAATGACCAGAAGGAACTTAAGGAAGGAAAGATTTAATTCCATTCACAGTTCTAGGGGAGTCCATCCCACCAAGGTGGAAGGCACAAAGAAGGAAGCCAGTTCATCACATTGTAGTCAGGAAGAAGAGGACAAACAGGAGGAAGGTCCTGACTATAAAAGCTCAGGGCTCCTTCCCAGTGACTCACTTCCTCCAACAAGGCTCCACCTCTTCAACATTGCACAACCTTGTCAAACAGCACCGTTAGCTAGGGACCAAGTGTTCAAACATGTGAGCCTATGGTGAACATTTCACATTCAAACCATAATGACAATGACACTACGTTTGGCTCTATTAGGACTTCCATTTCAACAAGAAACAAGAAATTCCTTTAGAACAGAGATGAAATAAAGACCATTATAACACAAACCTTGAAGTCCTTTTCTGAAGCACCATTAAGAATTTTAACTTGGAGGCTGGAGAGATGGCTTAGCATTTAAGAATTCCAAGTTGAGCTGGAGAAATGGCTTAGTGGTTAAGGCGCTTGCCAGTAAAGCCAAAGAACCAAGGTTAAATTCCCCAGTACCTATGTAAAGCCAGATGCACAAGGTGGCATATGTATCTGGAGTTTGTTTTTTAAAAAAGTACTTCAACTTTTCAGTTGTCAGTTGTTGGAAGGCAGGCTTATACTTACTTGACATGAAATCCCCTCACTGGGCTGGAGAGATGGCTTAGCGGTTAAGTGCTTGCCTGTGAAGCCTAAGTACCCTGGTTCGAGGCCCAATTCCCCAGAACCCACGTTAGCCAGATGCACAAGGGGGCGCACATGTCTGGAGTTCGTTTGCAGTGTGTGGAGGCCCTGGCATGCCCTTTCTCTCTCTCTTTCTCTCTTTGTCGCTCTCAAATAAATAATAAGAAAATGAAATCCCCTCATTAATATTCAAAACATGGGTGTGTTCGAAGTCTTAAGAAGTTGGCTGAATGAATGAAAGAATGAACGAATGAATGAGATGCCTTGAATAGGGTTGTATCACACAGAAGGGAACACATAGAATTCTCTACTTCTATATATTTCTACAGCAGACCGTCTACACATTACTACGAAGACATATTACCAATGCACACTCCAGCATATTTCTGTACAGTTGCTATAAATATTATCGTTCCTGGTATTTATCTGATAACCTGTATTAGGAAATACAACATGCTTTCCTTAATTTAGAGTTAAGAGCAGAAGTAATTCATAAGCAGTAAGTGAAGTAGACAGTTACTGTCCCTGACAAGTGTGTCGTTTCTTCTTATTGGTCCGTGTATATGCGAACACACTGAGAACCCTGGGTATATCTAATTTGGCATTTATAGCAGTTTATTACCTGCAGGGATAAGTGAGGTTATGTAATGAGCTTCAATTCAAAGACTATGCTTGCTTGTATATGCAAATATATGCCTAAATTGCTTAAAATAACAAGTTGCTTAACACCATAAGCTGGTTGGCAATGTTCAGACATCGTCTCTCATTAGGCTTGCCTACTGGGAGTAGATGGAATGAGAGATGGCATCAGTGCCATGCTCCTCAGCCGCACGATGGTTTCAGGTAAGGGAAGAAGCTCAGAACTCCTCTGGCTCCACCAGTACCTGATCCAGGTTCTGTGTCAGGATACTGATTATATTTATTAACGGACTTTAGGATTCCGTTGTTCTGGCTCCAGAAGAGAGTCCAGCTGGGAGGCAGAGTCCCTCTATCAACGTCAGTCTTCCTTTAACAGAAGAGGACCTGGCTGCTTTCAGTTGCACATTTTGCTCCCAATAAAGACGTGGTGCAGACGGCCTTCACTGTGGTAGCCTCTCTTGTGCCTCTCTCCTCCCTTCCAGAGGCCACATCATTCCCTGGTTAAAATCCTTTGCTGACTCTCCTTTGGTCCCCGTAGGAAAAGGGCACAATCATCTGCTTGACATCCAAGGCCTTTGTCATCCAGTTCCTCTTCCTCTCACGATTTCATCTTTCCAAGTGAAGTCAGGAGGCTGGAGAAATGGCTCAGTGGTTCAAGGCGCTGCAGGCCTGAGTTTAATTCCCACGTAAAGCAAGATTGTACTAAGTGGCGCATGAGTCTGGAGTTTGCAGAGACAAGGAGCCCTGGTGCTCTCCCTCCGTTTTTCTCTCTCTCTCTAGTCAAATATTTTGTTGCTGTTCTTGTTTGGTTTTTTGTTTTTGCTTCTCTAGGGAGGGTCTCACTCTAGCTGAGACTGACCTGGAATTCACTATGGAGTCTCAGAGTGGCCTTGAACACAGGGTGATCCTCCTACCTCTGCCTCCTGAGTGCTGGGATTAAAGGCATGCGCCACCACCACAGGCAGCTTTTTGAATAAGCTTGCAATTTAAGTCTCTATGTTTCCTTCTGTCTTGTCCACTGCCTTACCCCTTCCTCTGATTCTAAGTCTTCAGGATCCTGCTAAGCTGTCAGTGCCTCTGAGGCATTCCCTCATCTGGGGTTGGGTGCCCTCCTCGGGGCTCCTGTGGGTCCTGGCACACTCCACCAAGTCCCAGAGTGTTAGCCTTAACGGGCTCCCCCGAGGTCCAGGACTCAGGGACATCGGTCTGTATTTTCTTGGGACCCGGCACAGAGACCTCATTCACAGAAGAAGCTAAAATAAACATTTGAATAAAAATCTGTCAGTTGTGAATGGGGGCTGGAGAGATGGCTTAATGATCAAAGACACCCGCTTGTAAAACCTGACAGCCCAGGGTTCAATTCTCCAGTACTCACATAATGCCAGGCACATAAAGCAGCACACGTGTCTGCAGTTCATTTGCAATGGGAGGAGGTCGCAGAGTCCTCATACTTTCTCTCTTCCTTTCTCCTTCTCTATCTCTCTAGAGGGAAATGAACATGTAAACGTTCATGTTTCTCTCTTGCAACCTTTGTGTCTCCACTTGGGTAGATCTCATCTTCAATTATAGTACACTTGGCCAATTTAGTCAGTTTCATTTAAAATGAGTGACCACTAATGTAAACTACAAGCTATTCAACAGACATATTCGAACAACAGAGAATTTCCTGAAAACAAAATTAACTTTTCAAATTTAAACCAGCAAAATTGATTTAGAGTACTGCTTTTTGAAATGTATGTATGCATTCACTTACTTGGTTGTGTATGTTCATGCTCATGTGTGTTCGTGTGTGACACGTGGAGGTCAGAGAACAACTCCCAGGCCAGTCCTCACTACGCGCGTCAGGAGCTTCCAGGAAATTCTCCAGTGCCCGCCTCCTGCCTCACTATCCGTGTAAGCATCTGCGAGCAGGAACTAGAGACGCTGGCCAAGACTTCTGGTTTTTTACAGAGGGTCTGGGAATCAAACTACGCCACTCCAGCTTGTACCTTATCCCTGAGCCACCTCCCAGCTCCTATCTTCTCTAATTCTCACAGATGCGCATCATCACATGGGAATAAGCTCACATCCATGAAGCTGCCATTCCTTGCAAGTTTTCTTCAAAGTCCCTCTCTACTGGTTTACTGATGAAAGGAGGGGCTAACACAGTTCGCTTTTTTTCATGTAGTCTTAGCACAGGAGTAAAAATGGCTAAAATCTAAAGAATTCTTCTAAAAATTATGAAGATCTGTATATGAGCAAATGTGTTTTTATTTAGAATCGAATTCTTGCTGTGCAACGTACAGTCCTGCCTTTATTATAGCCCAGCTACTACCAGCAACAGGAATGACCGCAGAAGAGGATACCAGGTTGACAACCCAGGTATGATCCGCATTAGAGCCCCTCCTGGGTGGAAATGTCTTTACAAGTGGAACTGGGAGCTGTTGAAAGCATGGCTTTCTTTTTATTTTAATGGCTTTCATGGGCCTTCTCCCAAACACTTGTAAACCATAAATCTATTAGAAATGGGAACCTGACTTGCTCTTAGCCTATATCATGTAGCTCTTATTCAGGGAAAATTCCAATGACATTTTGGTTCAAGAAGCTAACATAGACCTCATGCTACTTACCACAACCTGTTTAGTCCACTGGAAAGACAGTCAGTGATTCACCAGGCCTGTTGGGATATAGCAAAACGACACCTAACAACCATGGGGCTGGAGATATGGCTCAGTTGGTAGAGTGCTGGCCTAGCATGCATAAAGCCCTGGGTTCAATCCCCAGTAACACATGAACTAGGATACTAGAGTAAGGATCAGAAGTTCAAGGTCATCACTGGCTATACTGAGTTTCAATCTAACTTGGAATACCCAAGATCTTGTCTCAAAGAAAAAACACAAAAAGAAATGATGGGGGGAAAGGGGGTGTGATGGCTTCTTAGAGCTGCTCTAGCAGGATATCCCAGCAGCAGAAGAAACCTCTTCCTCACACTTCTGGAGTCCACAAGCCCCAAATCAGGGTGGTGGTCCAATCGGTTCCTCCTGGAGGCTGTGGGCAGGAATCCGACCCCTCTCTCCTGCCCTCTGCTGGCTGCTCGGTCCCCAATGCTTGACTAACAGAAGCCCAGCAGCACTCCAGCCCCTGCCCGTGGTCTTCCTCTCCGCCCACTCTGTCCATGTTTTCGGTCTCCTTGTCTTTTCTTAGGAAGCAGCCATTGGATGATCATTATTTCAAAACCTTTATTATACCTGCAAGGACCCTATTTCCAAATAAGGCCATTCAGAGGTACAAGGAACTATGGACATACCTTGCTTGGTCATATCTTTCTGGGGTCATAATCAAACCACAGCAAAGGGTGAGTTCCCTTCATTTTATAAGTACCCTTTCTGCTTTGGCCCTCCCAAGTACTGTCTAGATTGTGATCTTATGACTATTCACCTCCAGCCACTACAAAACCCTGAGATACCACTGTGTGGAGATTTGCATACTGAAAAAGGGAAAGTTAGCTAGAAATAAACAAGGAATGAAAAGTGGTATTAAAATCTTAAAAGGTCAACATATAAAACTAGTGATATAACATGGTTCTATTTTTAAAAATTATTTATTTGAGAGAGGCAGGTAAAGAGAGAGAAAAAGAATGTGTACTCCATGGCCTCCAGCCACTGTAAACAAACTCGACACATGTGCCACCTTGTTGTATCTGGCTTTATGTGGGTATGGAGGAATTGAACCTGGGTCCTTTGGCTTCTCAGGAAAGTGATGTAAGTGCTAAGCCATCTCTCCAGCCCCTATTTTTGACAAACAAATGCATACATGTTCATAGAAAATGTCTGGAAGCTGGAAAGATGGCTCAGACAAGGCACTTGTCTGCAAAGCCTAACAACCCAAGTTCAGTTCCCCCCAGCACTCAAGTAAAGCCAGATGCACAAAGTGGTGCATGTACCTGGAGTTTGTTTACAGTGGCTGGAAGTTGTGGCATGCCCATTCTTTCTCTATCTCACTTCTTTCCATCTCTCTCTGCTTGCAAATAAATAAATTTAACTTAATTTTAAAAAAGAAAATGCAAGTATATGTATATATATATATATATATATATATATATATATATATATACACATACATATGTATATGTATATTTTTTTTCAAAAAGTTAACAGAGACAATCATTGAACTTTGGGATTATAGGAGCTTACATTTCTTAGGGTGCCATGATGTTTAGTGTCTGGCTAGGGCACTCTTTCTAGTTCACAGATGTCACATTGTTGTGCTCTTACAAGGTAAAGGGGTCGTTCTCTGGGTCACTTTCATAAGGCACTTATGCCAATCATTTATCCTCATGATCCTCTTCCTCTCACCTCCCAAAGGCATCTTCTAATGTTATCACACTGGTCAGAGGGTGAGAGGTTTCAACTTAGGACTTTGGGAGGGACAAACCATTCAGATCATAGCACCTGAGATGGCAAATAATTGTTCCCTTGGTCTGGTCTTTCTTCCAGTCAAGTACCAACTAGACCCAACCTGCTTTGTTTATATAATCAGGTATGGTCAAGGGGGAATGGCCTTAGAAGTCTGAACTTACTGAGAGGCAACTGGTCTAAAGATGGTATAACAGGAAGCAATGGGATCTTTCCACAAGTCTCTCTTTTTATCACTACAAGTTTCACATAGTTGGTATGGGGCCACTGCCTAGTGATCTTGCTGGATTTAGGCAGGAGACCTGAAAGAAACCTCATAGAACATCTGGCAGAGCATCCTGGCTTTCCATGAAAGAGAACTCCAGAAAGCATGACCACATCCGCAGAGGTAGCTCTAGGACTCTAGGAACTGCTTTATCCAAGTGGGAATTCTTCCAGAACTGTGGGAGGCTGCTGTGAAGATCTTGTGCATGAACTACTGGTTGACCGGGAGTCACCGTGTCTGTAGTCCAGTGTCTTAATGAACAAGCCACTCACCTATGCCTCTACCATGTGTTCAACTATATCAAGACTTATTTATAATCAGGAGTGGTGATGCTTGCCTTTAATCCCAGCATTCAGGAGGCTGAGGTAGGAGGATCACTTTGAGTTCAAGGCCAGCCTAGGGCTAAAGAGTAAGTTTCAGATCAGCCTGGACTAGAGTGAGACACTACCTCAAAAAAATAAAAAAAGATTTTTTTAAAAGTATTATTTATTTATTTAGAGAGAGTGTGTGAGGGAGAGAAAGGGTGTGTCAGATCCTCTAGCCATTGAAAATGAACTCCAGACACATGTGCCCTCTTGCAAACATCTGGCTTACATGCGTTCTAGGGAATCGAACATGGGTCCTTTGGCTTTGCAGGCAAGTGCCTTAACCACTAAGCAATCTCTCCAGCCCTACATCCCCCAAAAGGATTTCTAACATAATTATGAAATTTCTGTACCTTGTCCCCAAGCACTACTGGGTATATAAAGATAGGTAGGTACATTTTTGTGCTACTTCCTGGTTAAGAAACTGCCACTAAAATGTCCCTAGTCAGGATATGATATAGATGAGGCCCTTTTTCTTTGAGGCAAGTCCAACAGTGCCTTTCTTCTATGGGGGGGGGGGAGGGAGAGATAGAGGGAGAGAGAGAAAGAGAGAGAGAGACAGAGAAAGAGAGAAAATTGATATATGCCAGGTCCTCAAGCCACTACAATTGAACTCCAAACTTGTGCACCCCCTTGTTCACATGTATGACCTTGCACGCTTGCATTACTGTGTGTCTGGCTTACATGGGACCTGGAGAGCCAAACATAAGCCCTTAGGCTTCACAGGCAAGCACCTTAGTTGCTAAGCCACCCCACTAGCCCTAGATGAGGCCCTTTTACTTTTTAGTGCGGATGTTGTTCTGGGTGTGTTGGGGGCTGCACATGTGCGTACATGTCTGTGGAGGCCAGAGGATAACCTCAAGTGCCGTTCCTCAGGTACTATCCAACCTTTTCTTTCTTTTCCTAATGAAATAGTGTCTTATTGGCCTTGGAACTTGTCAATTAAGCTAGACTGGCTGGTCCACAAACCCCAGGGTTCCACCAATCTCTGCCTCCCCAGTGCTGGGATTACAAGCAAGCTCCACCACTCGTGATTTTTCTTGATGCAGTGCCTGAGGATTGAACTCAGGTCTCTCTTTTTAAAAAGTATTTATTTATTTATTTATTTATTTGAGAGAGAGACAGAGAGAGAGGATGGGCATAACAGGGCCTCCAGCCACTGCAAACTAACTCCAGACGCGTGTGCCCCCTTGTGAATCTGGTTTAGGTGGGTCTTGGGGAGGCAAACCGGGGTCCTTAGGCTTCGCAGGCAAATGCCTTAACTGCTAAGCTATTTCTCCAGCCCTGAATTCAGGTTTCTATGCTTGCAATGCAAGCGCTTTATGAACTGAGCTGTCTCCGTAGCCCCAACATGAGATTCTTTTTAATATAACACATCCAACTCTTGATGACTGGACTTCACGGCTCCTCTCCTGGGAATTCAATGTCCTCAAAAATCCATCTCCCTTGGGTATGGTGATAGCAGGAAGTCCCAGAACATAGGGGTAAGAAAGGCTGGGGGATTGGTTGTGGTGTCTCATAGGTACTCATCAGCAGCGTTCTCATGTGTGACCCCCCCCCCCCATAGCCACATTGGGAAGGAGATGATCAAAAACTACTTGAGGAGGGTAATTGTTAATTGTATGTATCAACTTGCTGAGGTCAAGGTAATCAGCATTGTTCTAGATAGTTCTGTGAAGATATTTTGAAAGATCAGATTGACATCAAAGGCAGTTGACTGAGTAAAATAGATGATTATCATGTGGCTGAGTTTCAGTCATTCAGTTGAAGTCCTAATAGGAAGGAAGGAAGGTAGGAAGGGAGGGAGGGAGGAAGACACACTATAAAGAAGGGAATTCTTCCAGAAGACTCAGGGAGCAGACGCAGACTTCCCTGGGCTGCTACCAGCTGGCCTGTTCCACAGGTTTTGGACTCACCAGCCTCCAGAAATGAAGTTCATAAAGAAATCACACATTCCCCAGCTGTAGGCAGCTGCATAGTTTGCCTTGTACTTAGGCAAGTGTTCCATGGCTGGAAGTTGCCATGGCATTCTGGGCCTGGTGCATGCCAACTCTGTTGTTAATTGTACCAGCCATGTCAGCATAATTTTAAAAAATCACATTTTGAGATTCATATGAACATCTAGGGCCATGTTTTATTAGTTCTCTTTCTCTAGAAAGCTAACACAGGAAGAAACTGTTGTAGTCTGCTTTCTGTGGCTATACAAAAATTCCTAAGGCTAGATAACTGATAAAGGTTGGGGCTGGGGAAATGGCTCAGTGGCTAAAGGTGCTTGCTTGCAAAGCACGATGGCCAGGGTTTTATTCCCCAGATGCACAGAGTGGAGTATGCTTTTGAAGTTCCTTTGCAGTGGCAAGAGGCCCCGGTGCATCTATTGTCTCCATCTCTCTTTCTCTACTTGAAAATAAATAAGTTTTCCTTTTCTTTGAAAAAAAAAAAAAAGAATAAAGGTTGATTTAGCTCATGGTTGTGGAGGCCAGGAACTAATAGCTAGCAAAGCCTTCCTGCTACATCATACAGAACATGACAGAAGGCATCTGGGATGGTTCACATTGACTGTCAACTTGACAGGACCTCAAGTCGCCTGTGAGGGATTATCTAGAGTAGGTCAGCCTCTGAGCATGTCTGTGAGGAATGATATTGATTAAGTTAACTGAGGTGGGAAGACCCACTTTAACTGTGGGTGTCACCATTCCATGAGTTGGGGTTCTGGACTGAATGAAAAGGAGAGAGCTAGCTGAGCGTAAGCATTCATCCCTTTGTATGTCCTCCTTGCTGATGTGATGACGTGATGGCAGCTTCCTGCTCCTACCGTGCTCTTCTTGTCACGCTGAACTGCCCTGGACACGGTCAGCTGAGGTAAGCCTTTTCTTCCTTACGAAGCTTCTAGTTGGAGAGTAACAGGTATAGTATCACGTGGTGAGACAGAGCAAGTGTGCTAGTTCCATTCTCTTTTCTTTAAAAAAAAAATTTAAGGAAATTTATTTATTTATCTGAAAAAGAGCGGCAGATAGTGGGAGAGAGAATGGGTGTGCCAGGACCTTCAGCCACTGCAAACGAATTCCAGACAAAATGTGCCACCTTGTGTATCTGGCTTACATGGGTCCCAGGGACTCCAACCTGGGTCTTTTGGCTTTGCAGGCAAGTGCCTTAACCGCTAAGCCATCTCCCTAGCCATCCATTCTCTTTTCTTCCCTTCCTCTTCCTTCTTCTTCTTAAAAAGCCACCAATGCCACTGTAGGGTCTCCATCCTTGTGACATCATCTAATCCTAGCTACCTGCCAAAGACTTTACCCCCAAATATGATTAACATCAGAATTAAAGTTATTTCCCTCTGCTCCAGGGTCTTTCTTAGGCCTCATTACCACACACCTGCTTTTTTTCTGCCTTTGGTTTCATCTCCATTTTATTTATTTATTTTTGCATGCAGATGTGTGTATGCTGTGTGAACATCCTATGTGTGTTGGTATGAGTGTAAGTGCATATGGGTGTGGAGGTACATGCAAATATGTATGTGTGCATACACCAAAGGTTGACTCAAGTATCTAAGTATCTTCAATCGTTAACCACATCAACATCATTTTATATACATACATACATACATACACACACACACACACACACACACACACACATATATTTTTTATTTATATTTATTTATTTGAGAGAGGGAAAGATGCAGAGTGAGAGAGACAGAGAGGAGAGAATGGGTACACCAGGGCTTCCCAGCCACTGCAAATGAACTCCAGATGCATGTGCCACCTTGCGCATCTGGCTTACATGGGTACTGGGGAATTGAACTGAATTCCTTTGGCTTCATAGGCAAGTGCCTTAACCACTAAGCCATCTCTCCAGCCCCTAATTTTTTATTTTTTTTAGAGAGAGAGAGAGAGAGAGAATTGGAAAACCAGGGCCTCAGCCACTGAACTTGGACTCCAGGCTCTTGCACCACCTAGTGGGCATGTGCAACCTTGCCTCACCTTTGTGTGTCTGGCTTACATGGGATCTGGAGAGTTGGACATGGATCCTTAGGCTCTGCAGGCAAGCTCCTTAACTGCTAAGCTATCTCTCTAACCCTGTTATATTATATTTTTGTGATAGACTCTCTCTCTGAACCTAGAGCTCATGCATTCAGCTAGACTAGCTGGCCAGCAAGCCCTAGAGGCCCACCTCCCCCAAGTCCTGAGATTGCAGGCATGTGCTACTGTGGATTACATGTATATGCTACCATGGATTACAGGTATATGCTACCGTTGATTTCAGGTGTACACTACTGTGGACTATAGGTATATGCTACCATGGATTTCAGATATATGCTACCATGGGTTTCAGGTATATGCTACTGTGGATTTCAGGTATATGCTATCATGGATTATAGGTATATGCTACCATGGATTTCAGGTATATGCTACCATGAATTACAGGTATGCACCACCATGTCTGGGTGCTGGGGATCTGAATACAGGTCCGCATATTTGTGCAGCAAACACTTTACTCATCCTCCTGGCCCGTATTTCCATTCGATTAGATTAGTCCAGACAGAAATTAGTTTAATGTCCATGAAGTAAAATTCTGATAGTTGCAAATAAAAGCTCTGAGTTAATGTTAATGTCTGGGAAATCTGGGGTGACAACTTTCAGGCATAGCTTGAAGCCATAACATGAGGACTCTGTCCATCGTTTTTGTCTTGGGTTGACTTTACTCAAAATCCCTCTGACCTGGAATTCACTCTGTGGGCCCAGGTGGGCCTCGCAGCGATCTTCCTGCCTCAACCTTCAAAGCACTGGGACTAACGGGGTGAGCCACTATGCCCAGCTTCCAGATCTCTTCTTGATAGCAGCAAGAAGCTTCTGGTGTCTTCAGACCCTCATGTTTCTAGGTCCCTGGGTCCTAAGGCCAGAGAAAGGCTCTCTCCCTCCACTCCACCCCTACTTGGGGTTGCACACTCCTGCACTGGGGTGGACTCATCCTCATGAGTAACAGATGACTGCCTCACGTCCCCAGAATAAACTGTCCACAGGGGATTCTCACTGAGAAAGGCACCGGGAAGAAAAAGAGTTTGGCGTCTGTTGAGGCCTCTCACCATGTAAGACTCAATAATCCCAGCACAATCATTCACATTTGTTGTGAAGACTGCCAACACAGAGACACTGTTCATTTTCTATAGTGATATTTTCATATATGTTAAAATAGCAATGAGCCATGGATAAGGCCCAAACATGGCCCGGTTTCTTCCTTAGATGAAACCTGTAATTTTCTGAGAATCAATTGAACAAGCCCACCAACTTCTGTTTACAGTAAAAGCATCTTACTTTCTATATAGCCTCATGATCCAGGGTTCTGCCTTAACAGCTGTGATCCTACTCTCTGGTCTCACTGAAGTTCCTTAGCAACCCTGTGAGATGTCACTTCAGAGGTCACCCAACCCTTACCCATGGCTGTTAGGAAGACACTTAGGAGGACTCTCTCTTGAGAAGCCCACAGCCATGCTCTTGTTTCCTGGGCACCTTTCTGCTAATCTCTGTGTTGGCGTCTATGTTAGACATGTCTTCTTGACAAATTCCAATTCTCTAGCTTCGTACTGACTCGTCCTGAAGTTCTTTTCTACAAGGAGGTCAGGAACTCCTGCTTCCTCAGGCCCAGGCTGCCCCTTAGAGCTCCAGCTTGTGCCCCACTGCCTTGACATCTGGTGTCGCGGGAAGGCAGCACACGTCCCACCCTCTGTGAAGCCACCCTGCCTACCACAGCCTGATTTGGGAAGATAGGCATGCCGCCTTCAGCTGGCCTGAGCACCGGATCCTGACCGGTGGGCTTTCGGCCGCACATGGCCAGGCACGCTGCCCACCTGCGGCCCCTCATTGGCCGTGTGCGTCCTCCACCCAGGGCCTGCTGGAGGTGCTGAGTCCCTTCCTCCACAGCTAGACCCCACGGGAACTTCAGGAACTCAGCAAGCTAACTGCTTTTCTCTCCCAGATTTAAACGATGGTGGCGACGTCATAACAGAGCACTAAAATGTTCTGAGCACCCAGCACTGGTCAGGGTGCTTTAGGTACATTGATCTCCTGGATTACAGGAGAACGTGTGAGGACAGGGACGTTAAGAAGCGTGCATGACATCCCCGAATCCACGGAGAGCTGGGCTTTGCACTTACGCAGTTCCTTAACCAGTCGTGAAAATTAATATTCATGGAGCACTTGCTGTGTCCCAAGGGACTTACATAGTTTTTTTGCTTTTTTTTTTCCCAGCAGCCCAGCAACGAATGACCGGTGTCATCCTTCCACCATGGAGCTGAAGATGAGGTTCTGGAAGGTTAGTTAGTGACCGACTCACTAACGGCCCCCAGAGCCCGGCGCTCTTCCAGGCTTCGCTAGGCAGCAGAGAGCCACTGCCAGTTCCAAACAGCAAAAAGACGGGCGTTCGAAGCTGTGCTTTGGGGAAATTAATCCGGCAGCGATGTCTTTTCTCAGCCCACCAGTTGGAAGGCCTGACCAAGGAAGCCAGCGCGTGGCAGAGCCAGGGTTAGGCTCTGGGCCTGGTTGCTTGAAGCTGAAAAAAAGTGGGGGGGCTTCCTCCCCAGTCCTAGCCAGGCTCTCTTTCCTCACGGTGGGTGCTCTGTGCTTCTCGTCCTTGCCCTGCGCAGGGGCCCATCCCAGCATCTTCCCAGAGAAGCTCAAGCTTGCCAGCAGCTGGAGCTGGTTGGCTGTGGTACTTTCGGGGGCGGGGGGTGTCAGAAGCCACATTGTTATTTATACCCGATGCTCCTTATTCATGGTGCTTTTACAAAACACAAAAGGGGCAGCCCCCTGCCTTAGGGAGCCAACAGACCACAGACACACAGAAGACAACAGAGAGTAATCAACTCCCTCCCCGGTCCTTACAGGAAACTCCATTCTGCCTGAACAGTGCCCTCCACGACCCCCTTTTGTTTCTTTTATTACCTTCCTCGGAGCAGTCTTATTATGGAAATAGACTCCTAATTAACACATCAGGTTTCCCCTTTCCAAAATGTCTCTGAAATTTGCCTGTTCCATGAAGCTGTTCACTCAAAACACCCCCTGCTATCTCTATTTTGTTCTGCTTCGCGGTTGTGGCTCATATCATTTGTTTCTTTGTATTGAAAGCCTGTCAGCTCGTGGGACCTGGCACGTATTAATTAGGAGGATGGTCCGGAGCACCACGCAGCTTGATGGAAAGCAAGTCTGAGTGGGGATTTGGGCAGAGAGTCAGGGAGCAGCGTGGGGGAGTCCATGACCCAATTTTCCCACTCAGGGTGATCACCATTCAGTCTTTTGTGCTGGAATCCTTCACTTCTCCCTGAAGCCAGTCTTCAGCTCCGACTAGGAAAGGCATGGTCAGTGATCAAGCCTCACCTTTGCGCCTTTTCTCACCTTGCTCCCCTCTGCTCCAGCCTCCTCCTCTCTTCCATGCTACTGATCATGAAGGCCAACTTGAAGTCTTTGTCTCCTCCCCAGGCCTTCCAGGGCCCCTCTAGTCCTAACTTACCCCCATTTCCACAGTGCTCTGACTGTGTTGGACGATGCGCTGTTCTTGATGTCAATGGCCTTGGTCTTTCAGCAGTCAGAGCAAATCAGGGTGGTAAGGATGTGTAATGGGGTGCTAAGGGTCCTTGGACCCCACACCCTAGGTTAGTTTCTAATTTTAATCAAAGAATTGAATTAAAAAAAGAAGACTGAGAAGGATAATTATTACATTATTATATTTATTGAGAGAAATACAGAGCCAAGGAAAGGCACCCCCAGAGAACCCACATGGAGGGCCTGGGTTGAGGGGAAGGCATGGAAAGAAAAAAGAAAGTTCATGGTGCTCCTGCCATGTGGGGAGCTGGAGGGGGTAAGGGAGCCCATGTGGAAAGTAAGGGCTAGGGGCCCCTCCCAGCTAGATGTTCCCAAGTGGTCAGAGAGCCTGCCCTCCCCTTGCAAAGGTATTTGTAACCTTATGGGGGTGGGCTGTCTTCCTGCCCAGGTGAACCAGAGGGCCCGCTGGTTGGTTAGGGCTGGGGTGTAGCAGAAAAGAGGTTAGCCCTGACACCAAGTTTGTGGGGCTGAACTTGACCAACCACAATGTTTAAATCCTATGAAGGACCTCCCTCCCAGGAGGGGTCCTGATTGTGGAAAAACAGGCCTAGGGAACTAGGCAAGAGATAAGAAGTCAGATCATCTTTGATTTCTAGCAAGTGCAAGCTTTCCTGTCGTTTTTTTTTTCTTTTTTGCCTTCAGGGGTCCAGTCACCCTAACTGTACCTCGCTCTTGGAGGCTTGCTGGACCCTTCATGTTGAAGCAGTGTTGTCCCCCTTTGTCCTCCTCCATGCCAGCAGTCACCTGCCACTTACAGTTCCACCCTCCCAGCACTTACTGGTGGGGGGTTGGGGGAGTTCTGGGCCAAGATGTAAGATCATTACTGAGTCTGTGCCATAGAGAGCTGCCCGTGCGGGAAGCAGCCTGACTAATTCAGCTGCCGCAACTTGAAGAGTCCGCGTCCTCGGGCTTTTGGACTTATGTCTGGAATATCGATTTCTGATTCCGCCTATAGGTTTTGATATTTATAGTGAGCACTTTCGAGACTGCCATCCCTTTGAAGTCCTTTCCCCACTTCTGGAAGTTCTTTCTGGCTTCTGTTTGGCGATGGTGACCCTCTTCAGGATGCTGAAGGCAGAGGCACCTGGGAGTTTAGGTGGTGCTCCCTGACCAACCCGTGTGGCACGTGGAAACCAGACCCCTCCACGGAGAGCTGAGGCAAAGCCCGCGAGGTACCATGTTCTCCAGTACTTTTTCCATGGGTTCAGGCAGGACCAGCTCCCTGGCTCGCCTGTATCTGTGTCCCACTAGCCTTTCCCCTGCCTCCTTCTCCCCTCCCCAGACTGATGTCCCTTAGAGCCCTGCTTAATAAATCCTTGCACAAGCATCCTCAGCTACCGGTCTGTTGGAGGGAGAGCTCGACTATGACAATGCATACCTAATATCTCTTCACTGTCAAGAGCCCCTATCTTAGACCCATTCTTAAAGTCTATATAAAGTCCAAACCTGGGCTCTTATAGTCAAAATCTACCCAGTAGTTTCCAGATAATGTGGTAACAGGTACACAGTAAGACACTTTTTTTCTTTACATGTGTGTCTGTGTGTGTAAGGGACTGCATGTGTGTGAGCATGTGTATAGGGGCCAGAGACCTACTTGTTTTTAATCAGAAAAGGTCTCTCACTGGCCTGAAGCTCACCAAATTGGCTAGAGTAGCTGGCCAGTGAGCTCATCTGTCTCTGCCTCCTCAGCACTGGGGTCACCAATAATAATAAAAGGTTGGGCATGGGGTCACTATATCTGGCTTTTATTATTATTACTATTATTCTTATTTTAGCATGGATTCTGGGAATTGAACTTGGGTCCTCCGGCTTGTATTTCCAACTGAGCATGTCCCTAGCCCAGAAACTTATTTTTATTTATCCAGATTGTCAGTTGAATGTCGCTAGTCATCTTTTCTAGCAAGCTATGGTATCTTCTCCGCTGTGACTTTGGAAATGGCGAAAGTAGGCGGTTAGATTCCAGTCATCTTTCTAGATTCTTCTGTAACTTAAGGGGCTTCTGCCTCACTGGCCCTGCTGAAAACTCTCTGATAGGCTCTGAAATAACCAAGCAAAGACCAGTAGAACCTTTCTGCTCAGGTCAAAAATTACTAAACTCTACCTAATTTATTATAACTTCTTCCCAAAACCCCAGTGCTCCGTTGCCCTCTTGCCTTTGGTGGTATTTATCTCCTTATAGTGGGGGGCTGTCTTCTGGCTGAGGTGAACCAGAGGGCCAAGTGGTTGGTTAGGGCTAGGAGCTGTCTCAGGAAGAGGTTAGCCCTGACACCAAGTGCCGGAGGCTGAACTTGACCAACCGCAATGTTTAAATCCTATGAAAGACCTTCCTCCCAGGAGGGTTCCTGGTTTTTGTGTTCCCTGCTTTCTTTCCCCACCACAAGCCAGAGGCCAGAGCTTGGAATTTTTTGTTTGTCCATTGTGCTCAGTATAGGGCTAGGGTCACACCTGTCAAATTCATCTATCACATGGGAAAGGGAAGTCACAGACTACTTTGCATCAAGCCAGGCAATTAGGTTTTGTACAAGGTTTACCCCATTCATGGGTTCTGGTACCTTTGCAAACCAGAATCTAAATTTGCAACTGAGATGTAATTTTCCGAAATGTAATTTCTCAAACTCCTTTAGCGATCTGCCCTAGGGTTCACTTGAGTTTTCTTTCTAAATCTATTGTTCTGCAACTCAATCCCCTTTCCTGCCTCTCTGAGAAATTCAGGTTTTCCTGAACTTGAGGGTTTTTAGTACTTTAGATTTCTAAGAAAGGCAGTTTATTAGGAAACCTTGTGTTTACTCAAGTATGCAGTAGGTCCCCATTGGCCAGCAGGCTAAATAGGATTCCTTGAAATTCTGTTGCAAGCATGGACCCCGGGGAGCTAAGTGTAACATTTAGGCACCAATAGGATAATTTGGGTTCATTCTTTCTGCTTGCCTTCTTAAGAGGGGGTTGGATTTCTTGCTGGTACTCTCTAGAAGAGGAAACTCCCTTCCCACCCTGTAGCAGGATGTTATTATGGAGAAAGCCACCTACTTCCTGCGCTGGCTTCCTGGCTGCCGCTGCCTTGGGATCTAGGCAGTGCCTCCTCCCCCACGCTGGTCTGTGAAGGCGGCCGCAGCAGCAAGGTAACAGTGTCTAAAGGCAGCTGGCCGGTCACTGTTTGAAATTCAGCTCCATGTCTGGACCTTGTTATGTAGGCATTTTCAGAACATTACAGCTCAGCTGTGAAAGCACTTTGGCTTAAAGTGAAGATGCAGTAGAACCTTGCTAATCTAACAACTTAATAACACGTGCCACCCCTTTGCAGCCAGGGCTGCAGAGGAAGACTCAAAATGAGGCTTCGTGTTTTCTGAACACGCGGGGACACATTCCACTGATGACTTGGCCACCACTAAGGATCTCTAACTTTGCTTATCAAAGCAGAAGCCGGGCTGGAGAGATGGCTTAGCAGTTAAGGTGTTTGCCTGCAAAACCAAAGGACCCAGGCTCAATTCCCCAGGACCCACGTAAGCCAGATGCACAAGGTGGCGCATGTGTCTAGAGTTTGTTCACAGGGGCTGAAGGCCCTGGAACACCCAGTCTCTCTCTCTCTCTCTCTCTCTCTCTCTCTCTCTCTCTCTCTCTCTCTCTCTCTCTGCCTCTTTCTCTCTAAACAAATATAATAAGTAAAAACAAAAACAAAAACAGGAGAAGCCATGTCCCCTCAATACTGCCTTGCCCTTTCAATCCAGCCTCCCTAGAGAGCCTCAGAATTCCTGAGAACGTTACTGAGACACACTCTGGTTCACACTCTGTGTTCTGTCCTTCAGGGCTGAGACCCAATGTAAAATGTGGAAAACTGGGTCATCGGGCACCCAGTTTCTTTAGGGGTTTGAGGAACATCCTTTAGACAAATATTCTAAACACACTTGAGGTAGATATTTCAAAAATCCATATTAGATTATGTGGTTTCCTTAGGACCTCATTTACACATATATAATTATTTGGCCAGGGTTAGGTAAGTTCATTTTTCTTTCCCCATAGGGACAAGGAAAGCTTTTAATACTCATATTAAGGGCTGGAGAGATGGCTTAGTGGTTAAGCGCTTGCCTGAGAAGCCTAAGGACCCCGGTTCGAGGCTCAGTTCCCCAGGTCCCACGTTAGCCAGATGCACAAGGGGGCGCATGCATCTGGAGTTCATTTGCAGTGGCTGGAAGCCCTGGCGCGCCCGTTCTCAATCTCTCTCTCTCTGTCTCTTTCTCTCTCTCTCTGTCGCTCTCAAATAAATAAATAAAAAATGAACAAAAAAATTTAATACTCATATTAAAATATTTCTAAGGGAAGTCCTAGTTAATATTTGTTTTCTACTGACCATTTTCCTTTAAAAAAAAAACAATGAAACATTTTTTTTCTTGATTCTTCTCTTTTTTTTAAAAAAAATTGTTTATTTATTTGAGAGCAATAGACAGACAGAGGGAGAGAGAAGAGAGAGAGAATGGGTGCATTAGGGCCTCCAGCCACTGCAGACGAACTCCAGATACATGTGCCATCTTGTACATCTGGCTTATGTGGTTCTGGGTAATTGAGCCTCAGACAGGCGTCCTTAGGCTTCACAGGCAAGCGCTTAACCGTTAAGCCATCTCTCCAGCCCCAAAACACTTTTTTCTTTTTATTAGTCATATACACAGTGTGTACACAGTCATGTTGATACCATCGTTAGCCTCCTCCCTGTCCTCCCCCCTCCACAGGAACCCTCCTCATGAGGCATATAGGTCATGCATTGTGGGGTTAGCCATCAGTTATGGGTAGGAGGAAATGTCTTTGCGTATCATGACCCAATGTGTGGCTCTGACATTCTTTCTGCCCCCTCTTCTGCAAATTTCCATGAGCCATGTAGGGTTCATTTTAGGTCTGCTTCAGTGATGAGGTCTTGGGAGCCTCTGTGCCTCTGGATACCTGGTTAGGTAGGAGTTGGGTGTTTTCTGTGTGTATCTCCTTCACCCTTGTGCTGGTCCCAGGTTCACCAAGAAAGCAGCACTCTTGCTCATTTCCCTGTTTGTTTTTTTCAAAGAAAGAAAGATGGAAAAAAAATTGACCTATTCTTTTTGTTTTTATGAAATGTGACTGATCATCTTTAAAATTTTACCAACTCGAATTTGGAATTTTCTGTTAAGGGAGGGAAGATATATTTTGTCTCACAGTTGTACAGAGTTTCATCACCCATTATGATATGGAAGGTATGGTAATCGGGATAGTTCATTTGAAGGCTCTGTGTGTGTGTATGTGTGTGTTTAAAATGTCACCATTGTTTTCTATATGATGAAACTTTTTACAGGTTGGAGAAGGCAACGGTCAGCACCAAAGTCTAGCAGAGGCGCAAGAGGGAGTTTACTGGAGATGCAGAAGAGAAAGTTGACAGCTTGTGTTTACGTGTTCCCAGGCACATGCCTACCAAGCTATTTAATGAATGTGCTTTCTACTGCGGATAGGGCTTATATATGAGCACAACAAAAAACACACACAACATAAAAGCTCTGTAAAAGTGAGCAAAACCATTTGATCTCAAAAATATAGTGGCAGGGTTGAGAACATAGTGCTTGCCTTGCATGTGGGGGGTCCCAGGTTCACTCTCCAGTACCACACACTCACAAAAACCCCAGAATAAAAATAAAACAGTGGTTTGTGATGTGATCTGGTATCATAGAGCTTCCTGTGTGTGGCAAGCTCTCTGGGCTCGAGGTGTGATGCATGTGAAAGGCCTTAAGGAGACCTTGGAGTTGCTTATGGTAAAGTAAAAATAATTTTCATAGCAAATACTAGTTGAAAGTTGTGATTCCACCATTTCCTTTTGCATAAAAACAGACCTTGTTAGTCTGTTGTAAAAAAAAAAAAAAATTCAGTGATTTACCAGGAAGTCAGGAAATAAGAACAAAATTGAACAAAAAGAGGTCAGGAAGGTCAGAGAAACAGCTCAGTTGGTAAAGTGCCTGTTTAGCACACATAGAGCCCTGGGTGTGATTTGCAGTACCACATACATGGAGTATGGTGGTGCATGTCCATAGTCCTAGCACTCAGGAGGTAAAGGTAAGAGGATCAGAAGTTCAAAGACATATGACTACATAGCAAGTTTGAGGCTAGCCTGGGCTACATGAGACTTTCAAAAAGAGGAGGAGGCATGGAGGGAGAGGGGGAGGGGGAGGAAATGTGTTTGCCCCAAATGTCCAAAGTGATGGTTCTTCATTTCTCATGACTTCGTTTAAGTCTATAAGTAGAATTTGTAAAGTCCCCTGAATTTGCTCTGGTTCATGCTATCCCTTCTATATAACTGCAAACCAGGTAATCAGAACCAAAGCCTTCAGAAAAATGTGCAAAGAAGCCCATCAATTCTTCTTGTTATAAACTCACCATCAATGTGGCAGAGGAAGCTTTAGCAGTAATTCAGTCATGGTAGATATTGTTATACATATGTATTTGCTTATTTCACACCCACACACCCACACACATCCACACACACCCACCCACCCACACACACACACCGGGGGTGGGGGAGAGAATGAGCCCATCAACACCTCTAGCCACTGCAAATGAACTCCAGACACATGTACCACCCTGTGCATCTGGCTTACATGGGACCTGGAGAATCAAACCTGGGAGAATATATGGCCAAGAAGTAGGTTTCCATATGGCTTATTCATAATATCTTAAATTTTCATTAACCTCTTTCCCTCCATCTCCTCCCCTGACCCTACTTCCATCATCCCACCCCAGTACTCGGCCCCTCTACTCACACATCGCTATACCTTAAGCCCTCCTCTCTCCTCCCCCCTCGCAGCCCCTTTATAGCTTTCTGATCTTTACTACTGACTTTTACTCCAACTCACATAAAAATCTAAACTTTGAAGCTAGGATCCACATATGAGAGAGCACATAGAGTGTTTGATGACATCAAAATAGAAGGGAGACTAACTGGAAATAAGAAGGGATTCAGTGGCCGGGGGGGGGGGGCGGGGGGTTGGGAGGGTAAAGGGGAAGTGGGAAGGGATTATGATCATGGTGTATTATCTATATTAACAGAAGGTGTCAATAAAACATGCAAACAAATAAGGCAAAAAGCAACTGAGAAAGATACCCGGCATGGATCTCTGGTCTCTACACACACACACACACACACACACACACACACACACATCTGAACACACATATATGTGTGCACATCACACTCCTACACATGCAAACAAGACAAAGTAGGGGAGAGTCCTCACTGGGGTCTGTGGGACACTTTGCTACGGTTGATGATCACTGGAATCCTGGCCATCAAGTTCTCCAAGCTGTGAATTTAAAGACTCAAGCTGCGTGTGAGAGTACATCTTGGCGCTGCTCAAGACACCCAATGCCAGGGGCATTGAGAGGAAGTGTGGTCTGCACCAGGCCTCCGCCTCTTGCCCGGCCGTGCCCTGCTCTGGCCCCCTTTCCTGCCCTGGCTCCGTCTCCATGGTACTCACTGTCACCTACAGGAAGCAGTCCTTCCCCAGCTGATTCACCCACAGCCCAGATTGTTCTTGTACCCCAGACTCTGCTCAGAGACCACCTTTTCCTCAAAGGAGGCTTCCCTTGACCTCCTGTTAGGTGCTGAGCATCACCCTGAATTTCACATGTTGTGTCTTAACCTCTGGACCTTAATGTGTAAGTATACTTGGAGATAGGGTCTTTAACGAGGCCAGTTGTTAGGGTTCCTTAGGGTGGGGTCTGATTCAACCTAGTCTTTTTTTTTTTTTTAAATTTTTATTTATTTATTTGAGAGTGACAGACACAGAGAGAAAGACAGATAGAGGGAGAGAGAGAGAATGGGCGCGCCAGGGCTTCCAGCCACTGCAAACGAACTCCAGACGCGTGCGCCCCCTTGTGCATCTGGCTAACGTGGGACCTGGGGAACCAAGCCTCAAACCAGGGTCCTTAGGCTTCACAGGCAAGCGCTTAACCGCTAAGCCATCCCTCCAGCCCTCAACCTAGTCTTAAAAAGAGACTGTGGGCTGGAGAGATGGCTTAATGGTTAAGGTGTCTGTCTGCCAAGCCAAAGGACCTCGATTCAATTCCCCAGGACCCACGTAAGCCAGATGCACAAGGTGGCGCAGGCATCTGGAGTCTGTTTGCAGTGGCTGGAGGCCCTGGCGCGCCCATTTTCTCTCTCTCTCTCTCTCTCTCTCTCTCTCTCTCTCTCTCTTTGTGTGTCTCTTTCCGTCTCACTCTCAAATAAATGAATTAATTAACTAATTTTAAAAAAGAATGTTAGAACACACCCACCCACCACAAGGGTCCAGTAAAGACGCATTAGATGGCTGTGTCTTGGGGAGAGAGGCAGGAGAACCAGCCCTGACACCTCTATCTTGGACTTCCAGCCTCCCCTGAAGCAATAGATTTCTGCTGGTTAAGCCACCTAGCTACTGGCATTTTGTTGTGGCAGCTCTAACAAATGAATAAGCCTGTCCCCCCAATGCCAATCAGGGAGCCTTCCCTGCCTCTTCTTCACACCCAGTGGTTTGAATTGTAAAATGTCCCTCATAGGCGGCTGTGAAGCCTTTAGAGCTGGGGCCTTGCTGGAGGAAGGGCGTCCCTGGGGATGGGCCTTGGCGGTCACAGTGCAGCCAGGCCCCCACTGGCTCCCACTCTGTGTGATGTGACGTGGGCTTCCCCCTCCTGCTGCGCTTTCCCTGCCAGGACGAAGCGTCTCAGTTGTAAAAAGCTGAATTGAACCTTTTTACTTCCACAAGCTGCTTCCAGTTGGGTATTTTGTCCCCGCAATGCAAAATTAAGTGATACACCCTGCTTTACATCTCTTCATAACACAGGACAGTATACACCTATTATTTGTACACTAATTATTTTGCATCCCCCTATACAGTGAGAGCAGAACCATGACATATTGACAATTATATTCCCAAGGGTCTAAAGTACATCTACTGATGCATAGTAGGTCCTCAATAAATATGTGATTAGCAAATGACTAAGCACATATGAAATGATGTGCAGTGGCTCAGTTCCGAAATAGACACAACAGGAGAATATAAACACAGATGCGGAGGCCCTATGTTTATATCAAATGAACCAACTTATTCCCTACGTGCACAGTAACAAAATGGAATGTCTGTGATCCTGTCAGGCACCTTGTAAGTGGCATTCAAATGGACCTAATGACTAGAGAGGTACTAAGTGGAAACAGTGAATATGAAATCAAACTCAAGAACAGAAAAAAAAAATCTGCTTTCATGGTCATTATACTGTATTTAGGATAATTAGGAAAAAAACATACTGAAAGAAAAAGCGCTAGTGTTCAAAAGGCAGAGATACTTGAAAGTCTTTGAACACCTCAGTAGAAATAATTTAACCAAATAATATTAAAATGCCAGATCAAAGGTAGCAAAAATGGAGAAAGAAAAATGGTAGTTGTGAGACTTCTCATTCCCTTATAATGTTTAACACCACCCAAATAATTAGAAGACATAATACTGATTTTCACTTCTAACCCCTTTAAGGAAGAGCATTACATCACTGCTCTTGGAAATACAATTGGTAGATTCCATCACTCAGGATCTGGCTAGTCTTGGAGCAGATAAACAACAGAGAAAAATTATACAGGAGGATGAAGCTTTCCTGTCATGTAGTAGACCATCCAAATTTATACACACACACACACACACACACACACACACACTCTTTGCTACTATTTGAAGTTCTATCCTTGGTGTTATATAAAAAGCCAGCAATATGTAAAAGTTGTTTTGATTTATCTAGTCAAGCAGCCCTACATGAAACTGGACAGTAGGCTCCTTACTGGAATGTAAACTATGGCCAGGACCCTGATTTATCTCTGAATTTCAAGATCCTTACATACATTTAGTGTTCCATTAATCTTTGCTCAGCAACGAAATGAATATCAAATTAAAAGTAAGCTCATGGCAGCTCTCCAGAAAGTCGGCACCAATGGCTGTTTGTCCATGAGGATTGAACTTAAAGCTGTTCAGGGAATTTAAAGCTTTGCAGGGAAAATCCTGGCTCTTGGACTTCTGATCCAACCATATAGAGATTCCCTAGACTCAACCTTAAGGTCCAAAAATCACTGTGTACTGCGGGCCGTTCTCCTGGCAGGGGCGGCGAATGTCTGCTCTTTTTGTCTGCCCTGTGAGTGCTTCTCCTTTCTTCAAGTAGCTGAGCCTCACTTTTCCTTTCCACACCTCCACACACACAGTTCAGGTAGAGCAAATCTCCTCCCACCTCCACCACCAAGATAGACAAGGGGCCCCGGCCAAGCAAGTCTGAGGCACCTTTCTACGTACAAGACAGGCCAGGAGAACTCAATCCCAGGACTCATATGCTCATATGGCACTGTTGAGGTAACCTACCCATATGAGAGATATTAAAGTTTTAAATGTGAGCATAGGTGCTGGAGAGATGACTCAGCTGTTAAGGCACTTGCCTGTGAAGCCTAAGGACCCAGGTTTGATTCCCCAGGGCCCAGATAAGCCAGATGCACAAGATGGCACATGTGTCTGGTGTTTGTTTGCAGTGGATGGAGGCCTTGGTGTGTTCATTTTTTCTCTCTCTTTCTCTGCCTCTTTCTTTCTCTCATAAATAAATAAATAAAAATATTTATTATAAAAGTAAGCCTGATTCTATTTAGTCTAACCATGCCAGCAGAAATATAAGCAGACTCTAGAAATGGAGAGAGAGAGAGAGAGAGAGAGAGAGAAAGCACATGTGTCTTTGTGAAGGGTCGGGGAGAAGGAATGGGCTGGGGAGTCAGAGGAAGAGATGGAAGGGGGAAATAGATGGGGAGGGAGGAAAGAAGAAATGGTGGGAGGAAGGGAGGGACAGAGAGAGAGAGAGAAACAGAGACAGAGGGCAACAGACACCATCTGGTCAGTTGTATACAGCTATGCCTGAAGCCAGAGATTTTTAATCATCCTGGTCAGACTGTCAATAATTCTCCATACTTGCCACAGAAAATCTGAGCTGACTTCTCATGGCTTGTTAGAATAATTTGAGTAACATTGCAACACAGAGCAAGCCTCAAACTAGCTTGCTTGTTTTCAGTGGCACAGCTTACCAGTGAAAACAGTTGTCAATAAAAAGAAGTAAAAAGCCTATTAAGTGGATACCTTATCTTGCCTCCCTGGGCCTGAGTTTCCCCATCTGTGAAATGGGAACAATTATAAAACCTGATATAAGGCGTTACTGAGAGGATCAAGTAACTCCACATGAGAACTGGCCCAAATATCAGCCAGTACAGTAGCCCATTGCTGTTTTTCCCATTTGAAATGATTATGTCAGTGCCAGAGGTCCGTGCTGTGTGAGGTGGCAAGAAGCTTCAGTTTTGCACCCACCGAGTTAAATAATAATTACCTCTAAGATCTGCTCATTGCTGGGTAAACGGATTTTCATTCAGCACTCGAAAGGAAATCCATAACCAAGATTCAAGTCAGGAAGCACCCCAGGATAACCCAGGCCCTTACCCTTGCCTCTCTGCCAGCCTCCGCCCGCCCCCGCCCCGTGGAACATTCGCGTTCCCTTCTCGTGGACTCCAGCCGGGAGAGAGGTATTTTTAGAGGAAGTGAAGGGCGAGGGTAATGGCAGCCTTGGCGTGATTCTTGAGGCTGTCGCAAGGAGAAAATCACAGTGTTGGTAATTTCTCCTTCCTGTTTAAGCACTTCAGTGAAGCGCCTTCCCCTAAATTAAACCTGGAAGTAAGAAAAATGTAGTGCACATGCCAGATACAGACCCAAGGGCCCACTTGGCTAGAGATTTCTAGCACACGGGAGTTCTCTAAGAGGGAAACGGGGGAACTGGGCCAAGCTGCAATGTAAGACTTTCCCTCTGATGTGGGAAAATAGGAGAAAGTAAGCTGAAATGTTTCAGAGACAGGCGAAGGCTTTACCTCCCAATCCCTTCTTCCTTCTCTCCCACTCCTCTGTTTCTATTGTGATAAAACACAAATAGCCCAACAATTGTCATTATGGTCATTTTAAGCCCACGGCTCAATGATACTACAAATATTCCCAACAATTGCGTAACCATCACCATCTCCAGACTTTTTCATTCTTCCCCACTTGAAACTCTGTGCCTGTTAAGACAACCTATTTGGAATAGGCAGATGGCTCGGAGATTTTTTTTGAAAAGTGTTTGCTGCACAAGCCTCGCAAACTGCAGGTCAAATCCCCGGAACCCGCAGAAAGCTGGACACAAGTATGGCAGGCTTCTGTAACCCCAATGCATCTAGGGCAATGCAGGTGGTGTCAGGAGACCCCAGCAGCCTGACAGCCACTGTGGCCCTCAACAATGGCACCACAGACAGAGCCCGCCTCAACAAGGTGGAAGTTGAGGACTGACGCCCAGGGGTGTCCTCTGATCTCCACGTGCACGTGTGCCCATACACGCACGCACACACACGTTCTCCCTCTCACGTCTACGCACTATTTACTAATGACGACTGCCATTTTGTACTTTCTATAGATTTTATGGCTCTAGGAAACTGATACAAAAGGAACCTACAACATTTTCTATTTTAAGGCTGGCTGATTGAATAACAAGATGTCTTTAAGGTTCATCATCTGTATTGTAGCTTTGTCAAAAATTCTTTTTTTTTTTTTTTTTCACTCTGGCCCAGGCTGTCCTGAAATTCACTATGTAGTCTCAGGATGGCCTTGAACTCACAGTGATCCTCCTCTCCCTGCCTGCCAGGGCTGGGATTAAAGGCGGGCGCTACCTTGCCCAGTATAAATTCCTTTCTTTTTAAGGCTGAACAACATTCCATTGTATTTGTTAACATTTTTCGTCTGTCCACATATCTGTTGTCAGAAACGGGCTGTGATATAACTTAAATGTGGCTGAGTGTTCCCCAAAGGCCCATTGTGATTAAAGACTTGGTCTCTGAAGTGGCGTGGCAGTATGGCGGGAAGTGGGGAACCCCGGGGGATTGGAACTAATGGGGGGTTCTTAGATCACTGGGGACTTGAGGGATTTCTCTTGTGACCCCTTTGATGGTTGTTGTGGAAGGGTTGTCCTAAAAGGAGCAAGTCTGGAATTGCCTGCTTTCCTTTCCTCTGCTCCTAACCCGGATGTAACTTGTTCCTATACGTGTTTATGCCATGATGTGCCATCCTCTGCCACCCTCACTGGAGGTCAATCAATGTGGCACCCAGTCTTGGACTTTGAACCTCCTATGAGCTAAATAAACCTTGTCCTTTACAAAATTTTATTTTTATTTATGTTTATTTATTTGAGACAGACAGCGAGCGAGAGAGAGCAAGAGAGAGAGAGAATACGAATGAGAATATGGGAGCACCAGGGCGTCCAGGAACTGCACATGAACTCCAGACTCATGTGCCACCTTGTGCATTTGGCTTATGTGGGTCCTGGGGAATCAAACCTGGGTTTCACAGGCAGGTGTCTTAACCTCTAAGCCACCTCTCTAGCCCCGATCCTTGTCTTTTTTATAAGTAGCCTGCATTAGGTATTTCTTTACAGAGAGGAAAAACTTGATTGGCACAGGTTGCTTTTACATTTGGCTGTTGTGAGCAATGCTTCTATGAACATACGCATACAAATACATGTTCAAGGCTCTGCTTTCTGTTACGTTGTGTACATATCCAGAAGTGGAATTGCCCAACCATATGATAATTCTACATTTAACTGCCTGAGAAGTTCTGATATTGTTTTCTACAGCCTAGCCCCATTTTATATTTTGAAACAGCAAAGTTCCAATTTTTCTGCATTCTCACCAACACTTGCTATTTTTTGTTTTTGATCATGGCCAAGTTAGTGTGTATGAAGTGGTTTCTTTTGATTTTGATTTGTGTGTCCCTCATGATCAGTGGTTGAACATCTTTTTATGTGGTTATCAACCATTAGCAAGCCTTCTTTGGAGAAATGCCTATTCAAGTCTTTTGCCCATTTTTTTTAAAAAAGATGGTTGTTTAGTGTTTATTGTTGAGTGAATGGATATTAACCACTTATCAGATATAAAATTTGCATATACTTTTTCTTATTCTATGAGTTGCCTTTTCCTTATGTTGATGGTGTCCTTTCATCTATAGAAATTTAAAAAAATATTTTAAAGACAAAGTCTCACTATGTAGCCCAAGCTGGCCTTGAATTCCTGATCCTCCTGCCTGCACCTCGCAACAGCTAGGATTACAGTTGTGCACACACCACCATACCAGACAGAAATTCAAAAACAAGTTTTCTTTTTTAACATAGGGTTTCATGTATCCCTGTCTGGCTGGAATTTGCTATGTAGCCTAGGATGATCTTGAGCTTCTCGTCACTGTTTTCCCTCCACCTGCTGAGAGCTGGGATTGTAGGCACGAGCCACCACACTCTGTTTGTGCAGTGCTGGGAATCAAACTCAGCACTTTGTGCACATTATGCAAGTATTCTACCAACTGAGCCACATCCACAGCCCAAAAGTTTTAAATTCTCATGTCCAATTATCTACTTTTGCCTATGCTGTTTGGTGTCATAGCCAAGAAATTATTGTCATGAAGCTTTCTTTCTGTGTTTTCTTCTACAAAAATTTTAATTTTAGCTCTTTTGGTTAAGTTTTTGGTGCATTTTTTTCCTTTTTAAAAATTAATTAATTAAGTTCAGAGAGAGGGAAAGAGGCAGAGAGAGAGAGAGATTGGGAGAGAGAAAGAGAGAGAGAACAGGCATGCCAGAGCCTGAAGCCACTGCAAACAAACTCCAGATGCATGTGCCACCTTGTGCATCTGGCTTACATGGGTCCTGGATAATCGAACCTGGGTCCTTTGGCTTTGCAGGCAAGTACTTTATGTGCTAAGCTATCTCTCCAGCCCCATTTTTTTCCCCATTTCAATACTGAAGATTGAACCTAGGACCTTGTGTAGGCTAGGCAAGCTGTCTCCTACTGAGGTGCATACTTAGTACCTGCGACAGTTTGAATGTATGTCCCCTAATAGACCCAGGTGTTTTGTTAAAAAGCTTATTTCGAGCCACCTAACTGGAGGAAGTGTCACTGAGGGCAGATCCTGGAGTCCAGCCCTAAGGCGTTATGGAGGTGGATCTGAATCCCAACCTAGGGAATGCAGAGTGAGCTCTGGATCCTTGATGCTGGCTGTTTGATTGTGTCTCTCTAGATCTGTGAAAATGGGCCAGCCTCTTTTGCCATTATGGAACTTCCCCTGGATCTGTAAGCTTCAAATGAATCCTGTTCATCCCATAAGCTTTGTCTGATTTGGTGGTTCATCCCAGCATCATGAAGCTGTCTACAATAGTCCCTCTGATTCATTGGGAGTTAATTTTGTACATAGAGTAAGAAAAGGATCCAACTTCTTTCTTTTGCATGTGGATAGCTAGTTTTCTCAGCACCACTTGCTAGAGGAGAATGTTCAGTTTTAGAAATCACATATGACTGTGGATTTAAAGCTCTCCTTCCTCCTTCTTGGCTTTCTTGGCATTTGCTTTGTGTATTTTGAAGACCAATGAACAGGTGCATATATTTAGAATTGCTATGTGCTCTAGTAAATCAATTCTTTTATCATTGAGGATTGACCCTCTTCACCCACAGGGATACCTTTTATTCTGAAGTCCACTTGGCCTGGTATTAATAGAGCCATTTCAGCTTTCTTATCATTATTAACATTTGTATAGTCTGTCTTTTTCCATTTCCTTATTTTAACTTACTTATTTCTTTTTATTGAACTTCTTGTAGATAACACCTAATTGGATATTGCCTTCTTATCCAGTCTGACAGTCTCTGACTTAGAATTAAAGTGTTTTCACTTAGTGTAGCTACTGACATGGTTGAATCTAAGTCTACCATCTGTGGCTGTGTTTTCTACTTGGTCACTTGTTACTAGTTATTTTCACCTTTTTAGCTTTCTTTTGGATTGTGTATTTTTAGAGTCTCTGTCCTTTCTACTTGTAGTTACTGGTTTTATTTTTTACTGGAATATGGAGTTAACAATTTGCATCTTTTACTTGTCACAGCCTGGTATCAAATTATAATATACCTTTCAATATCTAACTCAATTTTATGATAGTATCATTCCCTTTCCTTTAGATCCTTTATGTAATTGTTACCATGTATTTTATTAATGTGTGCATGATCAACCTCATAAACATTGTTACTTTTCCTTTCCCCCTTTTTATTTGCTTTTGACAATTTCATATGTGAGTTTTCAACATTGACATGCCACAATTGATACAAAACTCCTTTTTTGTTTTGTTTTGGGACTGCTGGGGCTTGAATTCAGGGCCTTTTATATGGCAGGCAAGTAAGTATTCTGCCACTGAGCTACATTCCCACCCCCACTTTTCTTTAAATTAAATTATTTACTAAATAATATTTTTTTAAGGGTTGGAGAGATGGTTTAGCAGTTAAGGCACCTGTCTGTGAAGCCTAAGGACCCATGTTCAGCTCTCCAGATCCCACATAAACCAGATACACAAAGGTGAGGCAAATGCAAAGTTGCACATGCCCACTAGGTGGTGCAAGCATCTGCAGTTTGATTGCAGTGGTTTAGGCCCTGGCACACCAAATCTCTTCCTCCCCGCTCTTTGTCTGTCTCTCTCTCTCTCTTGCTCTCTCTAAAATAAAATTAAAAAATAATAGTTTTTTTTTAACACATTTTGAGATAGTCTCTTGCTCTTGCCACACAGACATGAAATTCACTCTGTAGTCTCAGGGTGGCCTCAAGCTCACAGCAATTCTCCTACCTTGGTTTCTCCCAAGTGCTGGGAATAAAGGCATGCACTAGCATGCCTGACTTAAATAAGTTTTAAAGTTACCAAATATATTGTACATTTATTTACCACTGCTAGTATTATTCTCTCCTGTATGTGGACCCAGGCTTTATCTTGGTATCATTTCCTCTGACTCTATAGTGGAGATCTCTTAGCTTAAAGTCATTTTGTTTTCATTTTTGCAGACATATCTATTATCATAGTGAAAAATCAAGGGTGGGTGACTTGATAGAGAAAAGAGAATTATTTAGCTCAAAATTTTGGATGATGAATATCCAACATCAGGTGGCTTTGTGAACTTCATCTGTGATGAGAACTTAATGGAGGGAGGCATCATGGAGAGAAGGATAGTGATAAAGAGAATTGTGTTGTCAGATGTGAAGCCAGAAAGTGATTAGAAATCAAACTCATCTTTATTTAAAAAAAGTTTTTAATATTTTTGAGACATGGGCCCATGCAGTCCAGGTTCGTCTTAAACTAGCTATGTAGTCAAAGATGACCTTGAACTCCTGATCATCTTGCCTTCCACTCCCAAGTGCTAGGACTACAGGCGTGATCAGTTTATGAAGAACTGGGGATGGAACCTAGGGCTTTGTGCATGCTCGGCAACTACTCTACCAACCGAGGCACATGCCCAGCTCCGTACTCACTTTCATGGCAACTGCTTTTTTTTTTTTTTTTTTGCTAACTCAGGGTGCCAGGAAAGCAAGCTTAATCCTTTCTGAGGAAATGTGACTCTGGGGCTTTCCACTAGACCTGTTAGAGGTCCAAACTATCTCTCAACACTGCCACACTACCAACCAGTATGTGAACTTCTGGGAAACAATCAACCCATGTCCAAGAATATGGATAAAATAACAGCACTACGCAATGCATTCATTGTATTTTTGCTTACATTGTTTCAGACAAGAAGTCTGTGGATATTCTTTTTTTTTTTCCAATTTTTTTTATTAACAACTTCCATGATTATAAAAAATATCCCATGGTAATGCCCACCCTCCCTCCACTTTTACCTTTGAAACTGCATTCTCCTTCATATCCCTTTCCATCTCAATCAGTCTCTCTTTTATTTTGATGTCATGATCTTTTCCTCCTATTATGATAGTCTTGTGTAGGTAATACCAGGCACTGCAAGGTCATGGATATCCAGGGCATTTTGTGTCTGAAGGAGCACATTATAAGGTATCCTACCCTTCCTTTGGCTCTTACATTCTTTCCACCTCCTCTTCTGCAATAGACCCTGATCTTTGGAAGGTGTGATAGAGACATTGCAGTACTGAGCACTCCGGTCAGTTCTTTCCAGCACTATGATGCCTTCTGAGTCATCCCAAGGTCACTGCCATATGAAAAGAGAAGATTCTCTACCAAAAGTGAGAGTAGCATTAATATAAGGTGTGAACATTAAGAGAAGTGCTTACTGGGCAGCTTGATAAGCATAGTATATATATTTAGCCAGACAGCAGCAGACATTACACCCCTAGGGCTCATGACTACCCCTGCTTTAAGTTTTCAGTATCAGGGATGTATTCCCTCCCAAGGAGCAGACCTCCAGTCCAATCAGAGGGCAGTTGGTTTCCACCATGACAGACGTGCCACTATTGCACCCATTGGCTCATTTGGCCTGGCTGGCCAAATATAAGGCTTACAGTGTCCACTGCTGAGTATCTTCACTGGTGATTTCTCTTTCTCCCATTGGACTGCACGCAGAATAGCTTTCAGTCAGCTGGTCTACATGGAGGAGATTATCAGCTCAGTTCCAGCAGGATTTCTCAGTGGCCTTGTAGCCCAAGTATGTGGAGTCTTCAACAATAGGGTCTTACCATCTATTCCTGGTGGGAAACCAAGGGACTTGGCAATGGCCTATAATGGTTTTAAGGCATCAGGGACCTCCCTGGCCAACAACTCACTGGAAGGTATTCTGTGGATATTCTTGTTTCCTGTGTAAAACATTTTCCTGTTTTTAGATATTTTAATTTCTTTCTTTCTTTCTTTTTTTCTTTCTTTCTTTCTTTCTTTTTTTTTTTTTTAGACAAGCCCAACAGACTGGCTATTTTTATGAGATAGAGAAAGAGAGGAAATTGGTGCTCCAAGCCTCCAGCCACTGTACTCAAACTCCAGACATGTGTGCTACCTTGTGCACTTGTGAGACCTTGCACATGCATCACCTTGTGCATCTGGCTAATATGTGATCTGGGGATTTGAACATGGATCCTTAGGCTTCACCTCAGGCAAGCACCTTAGCCACTAAGCCATTCTTCCAGCTCAATTTCTTTCTTTCTTTCTTTTTTAAATCACTGCTTTTCTTCAATTATATTGTATGGTGATTTTTTTTTTTTAAATTCTGCTTGATGTTCTTTGGGTGTTTTGGGTCTGTATGTTTATAGTTTTCATTAAATTAGGCTATTAGGCTATTATCACTTCAAAGAGATCTTGCTTTCCCTTTTCTGGGTCTTCTATTTTTCAGAAATTAGGCACCTTAATATTGTCCCACAGGTGCTTACGCTCTGCTATTTCTCTGTTCTCAGACTCCTCAGTGTGCTTTAGTTTTTTCCCCCACACCTTTTTTTTTTTAAGTTCACTGACCTTTTCTTCAGTAGTGTCCAATTTCTTATTATAGTTTTCTAGGAAGTTTTTCATTTCATTTGGTTCCATGGTGTGGTGGTTTGGATGAAATGTCCCTTAATAGGCTCATGTGTTTTGAATATTTGGTCTCCAGCTAGTGGCAATTTGGGAAGGCTGTAGAGTCTTGGGGAAGTGGAGACTTGCTGGAGAAGTTGTAGCTAGGTTTGGGCTTTGAGACATACAGCCTAGCCCTAAGCCCATTACTCAGGCTGCTTCTTTTCTGTGATTATGGAGTTGTGATGCCCAGCTCTCTGTCTGCTCCTGCCATGTTTCTTCTGCCATGATGATACTTCCTCTTAAGACTATAAGCCAGAAATAAAACTTTTCCTTCTGTAAACTGCTCTGGTCAGGTGTTTATTTTAGCAACAAGGAAGTAACTGCTACACATGGAAATTCCATTTGTTTCTGACCAAACTCAACTAGATTCTCCCTCCCTCTCCCTCTGTTCTTATTTCTTATTTTTTTTTGGGGGGGGGCGGTTTGAGGTATGGTCTCACTGTGGTCCAGGCTGGCCTGGAATTAGCTATGTAGTCTCAGGGTGGCCTTGAACTCTTGGCAATCCTCCTACCTCTGCCTCCCAAGTGCTGGGATTAAAGACATGCACCACCACACCCGGCTGTTCTTATTTCTTTTCAGTCCTCTCTCTCTCTCTCTCTCTTTCTTCCTACCTCCTGTCTTTCTTTCTTTTTGTTTTTACAGTTTATTAGTCTTCTTCTTATAACCTTGTAGATCGTTGTAGATCAAGTCACTGCAGAGTCTCTACTTCTTTTTGCCAGCACCAACATTGGCCTTTGTGGTCCCCCTTGACTTTCATCATTCTATTCCTGTGTTTCTTTGGCAGTTTTTCTTGAGGTCTTGTTCTTCTCATATAGGCTCTGCTTGCAAGTCTGTGTTCAGGCTCATTTTCCTTTGCATAATCCAAGGAATCATAAATCATGCCAAACCCAGCTGTCTCACCACCACCCAAATGGGTTCTGAATTCAAATACAAACATGATATCTGGTGTGGTCAAACACATTTTGGCTAGTTTTCCCCTTAATTTCTGCCTTAGTTACAGTTGCTTTCCCAGGGTGAAGGACATTGCTGACCATTGGTTTCTTCTGAAGTCGTTGGCTGGTCATGAATGTCCTGGTGCAGATGCCATCCACGTTGGCAGCAGATTCCCCAAGCAGCCGAAGAGGAGACTGGCCAGATTCCTAGTCATCCTCCCCCACATCTGCCTCTTGATTTATGCTGAGGTTATATTCCTGAGGAGTGCCAGTTAATTCAAAAACATGTAGAGCAAAATGAATTTTATCACAAGAAATGAAGAGAAAGCCAAGCAAAAGAAATGCTCTAGTAGCTCGCAAAAGATTCCAGTCATGTAAATGGTTTTGCTGTATTGCATTAATATGAGCAGTAAATAAACAGTTTATGGGGAAAATAGAATATATTAAAATTTATTCATGAATTACAAGTTTAAAAAAAACAGCTACTGGCTGATGGAGTGCTGGCCAGCATGGTCTGCAGGCACTAGTGTGCGACACTGTAAGAATTCTAATGTACGTAGTCTCTCATCAGATTCGTGGTGTTCCCAACCAAACACCTCGGTTATTCTTTGGGGGTCCTACTTGAACTTGTTCCTAGCATTTCATCAAGGTGTGCTGTATGCCTGGAGCCTGTGATAATAATCAAGAGTAAACGCCGAGTGCTCTGTACTTGCTTTGTCTGAAACACGGGCATGGACTTGTCCACTCTTCACCTTCATCCAAGAGGAAAGATCCTGGCATTATTTCTTCTTTACATGTAAGGAATTAGAAACTCGGGGACTTGGGAACTTCATATGATGGTTATTATCATCAGATGTCAGCTTGGCTGGCCCAGGTGTCAGATATTTTGGGATATTTCTGTGAGAGCGTTTTTGAGCCTTATTCTGGATGTTTCTGTAAAATTGCTTTTTTCTTTTAAATGAATTTGTTTATTAACAACTTCCATGATTATAAAACATACCCCATGGTGATACCCTCCTTCCCCCCACTTACCCTTTTGAAACTCCACTCTCCGTCATACCCTCTCCCCATCTCAATAAAGTTGCTTTTTAATATTATTTACATTTCCTGTAATCCCAGCTCTCAGTGCCACAAACACATGAGCATGTGGGGGCTATTTTTATTCAAACCAAAGCCACTACACTTACCAAAGGGCAGCCTCAGGAGATGATTTTAATCATTAAACAGATATGGTAATATTTTGTGGATACGAGTTAGCTCCTTTGCCCAGACATTCCTGTCATTGCCAAATAGGAGCATAAAACGGCTGTGATGACAGAGATGGAGGCAGTACATGGTCTATGCAGCTTGGGTTTACACTTACCAATGCTAATCTGGCTATGCCCTGTGCCAAGCACCCAATCTTCTCACAGCAATGACCGACATGAGTCTCCGGTATGCAATCAATGCCGCAGCTCGTCAGTGGGTTGCTCAGTAGCAGGTCGGTTACATGGACGTCTTCTACTTGGAAGGGCAGCGCTGTGTTCTTGTTAGAATAGACATTTGTTCTGGACACAGCATTGCCTTCCCTGCCTGCAGTGCTTCTAGCCACACAACCAGCATGAACTTACAGAACGCCTCATCCACAGTCATGGTATTTGCTATAGCGTTGATTCTGATTAAAATTTATTTTATAGCATAGCAGTAGGCCCGTGCTCATGGTCTTATGTTTCCTACCACCCTGAAGCAGCTGGCTTGATAAAACATCAGAATGACCTTTTGAAGATCCAGCTACAACACCAACTAGGTGTAGGTCTGGCCAAAGCTTTCTAGTAAGTTGTATAAGCTCTGAATTAAAATTCAATATATGATGCTGGTTCACCCACAACCAGATTCATGAGTCCAAGAATCAAGAGGAAATTACCTCTGACTCACTTGCATTTGTTTTTTTTTTTTTCTTGGTATCTGAACCCACAGTTTTATACTCTGTGGGCATAAAGGTATTTCCAAAGACAGGAATGCTTCTAACATGAGACACAATGATGATTTCACTGAGCTTGAAGTTCACAGATTCTTTGGGCTCCTCTGCCTCTAAATCAACAGGCAAAGCAGGGAGTTACAGTGATACTTGGATGGCTGAACCTGACCATCAAGGGGAAGTTGAACTTCTGCTCCACAGTGGGGGTAAGGGAGAATATACCTGGGTTACCCTAAAGACATCTCCTAGTATTGCCTTGCTGTTTGAAAGCCAGGGGAAAACTGTAAGAATCCAAAACATATAAGACTAAGAGTGGTCTATAACCTTCAGGAATGAAGACTTGGGTGACTCTGTCAGATAAAGAACCATAACCAGGGGCTAGAGAGATTGCTCAGTGGTTAAGGTGCTTCTTTACAAAGCCCGATTGTCCACGTTTGATTTCCCAGTACCCACATAAAGGCAGATGCACAATGTGATGCATGCATCTAGAGTTTTATTGGCAGCTGGAAGAGGCCTTGGCCAGCCCATTTTCTCTCTCACTGCCTCTCTCCCTGTTTGTCTTTCTGTGTTTACAAATAAATAAATATTAAAAAGAATCATAACCAGTTGAGGTATTTGCCGAGCAAAAATGGAATATAGGATACAAGAGGGTCATTATCGATATCAGTTATGACCATGTGTGATGGTTTATCTCTGGCTGTCAATTTGACAGCATTTTTAGTCACCATGGAAACAAATCTCTGGTCATATCTGTGAGGGGTTTTACATTAGATTAGTTGAGGTGGGAGGGCCCAACTCACCCTAACTGTAGACAGTACTACCCCATGGGCTGGGCTCCTGGGCTCCTGGGCTGTAGAAAAAAGTGGAAGTTAGCTGAACATGCAGCATTCACTGCTCTCCCTGGACTTCCTCCCTCCTTCCTGCTCCTGCCACACTTTCCCCATCAGCATGGACTTCTCCTTCAAACTATAAGCCAAAAAAAGCCCATACCCTTCTTAACTACCTCTGATTGTGAATGTTGACCCAGCCACAGGGAGTCACTGATAGTCCATGAAAGCAGTTACAAAAAATAAAGATGATAGTTTTCATAAGTGTTTCTTTTTTTAAATTAAAAAAAATATATTTTATTTATTTGAGAGAGAGAGAGAATGAATAAGCGCACCAAGACCTCCATCCACTGCAAATGAATTCCAGACACATGTACCAACTTGTGCATCTGGCTTACGTGGGTTCTGGGGAATTGAACCTGGGTCCTTTGGCTTTCCAGGCAAGCACCTCAACCACTAAGCCATCTCTCCAGCCCTATTTCTTTCTTATTATGAATGTGTGTCCCTCTCTTATCCCCTTATCGTGTAATGTAAGAGGTGTTAACTTTATATAATAATACCTAAGTATTGTTACCTTTACATCATAACATTTATGTTACTGGAAAAAAAAGAGAAGAATAAAGATAATTCAAGGGCTTTGCCTCATTTCTTGGGGGCAAATGTATGTTTTCAGTTGTACATAGAATGGTGGCATCATGTTGGGTGGAATTATGGCCTCATTATTGTCTTACATGGAGATTAACTATGGTTACAGGAGATGTGTATGGATGCTAGGGTGATAAACAGTGGACTTATGATGGTTAGTTTCATGTGCCCAACTTGGCTGGGCACACTGCCCAGATATCTGTCCAGTTATTCTAGATGCTTCTATCTTTCTGTGAAGATGTTTTGGAATGAGATTAACCTTTAAATCAGTAGATTCTGAGCAAAGCAGACAAGACTCCATAAGGTAGGTAAGCCTCATCTAATAAACTGAGGGCCAAATCGAATAAAAAGATCTCCCCTGAGCAAGAGAAAATCCTGTCGACACACTGCCTTCCGACCATGTCTACAGCCCTGGCTCTTCCTCACTCACCAGAGAACTGACTGCCCATAAACTCAATATATACAACTCTTTCCTGCGTCCTTAGTCTACCAGCCTGTCAACTCCCCCTCCATCAAAATTTTGCACTTGCTAAGCCCTCAAGATATTGTGAGCTAGTTGCTTGAAATAACTTTCTCCCGTAATAGACAGATGATAGGTACATAGATATAGAGCCTATATATTGTTAATATTTATATTTTTTCTAAAAATAGTTTTATTTATTTATCTGGGAGAGAGAGATAGACAAAGAGAGAGTATGAATATACCAGGTCCTCCTACCACTATAAACAAACTCCAGATGCATATGGCACCTTGTGCATCTGGTTTTATGTAGGTGCTCAGCAACTGAACCTCAGCCACCAGATTTTGCAAGCCAGTGCCTTAAACTGCTGAGCCATCTCCCTAGCCCAATAATATATATTTAATATATAATGTTTATAAGCTTTATAGTTCCTTAACTTACGTATGATTACATTTTTTACATGTAAATACATTTATCATTCCTGATGCACTAAGATTACACAGCCACTAAGTGGTAGAAGTGGCTTTAAAATCTTGGAGTCTAGTGTAAGAATTCATACTCTTGTTATGTACCATCCTGTTAGACTTTATCAGTGTGGTAGTATAATGTTAGGGGCCAATACTGGTAGCTGTTTGTCCATCTCTTCATCTTAACTGACCATATTAGTTCAGGTAAATAATATGAAGAAGTCTAAGGAGTTAGCTGCTACAGTAAAAAAAAAAAAAAAAAAAATATATATATATATATATATATATATATATATATCAAAGGTCAAAGACTGACCCCATGGGATGCTACTTCTCACATATGGAGATGTGACTGGGTGATTCTGTTTACCTGACGAGTTCCTCCACAAACTCAGGGACCTAGGCCTATGGAGTAACTGCCGCCTCCAACACATAGCTTCTAAGGTTATGTTGGGGCTTGACTCTATCTAGCATTAGCCAAAGGGCACAGGAGAATGTTAGATTATACACAGGAAGCTTTTCTACTCACGGGGACAGAGGAACTTAGTTTTCTGAGAAGAGGCAAGCAGCTTAAGTTGCATTATTCTGAAATTGCTTTGTGTGTTTATGTAAGTATATGGGGAATGTTTAAATGTTTTCTTTCATTTTATTTCACATTACTTAAATTAACAAAGTCTGAATTGACAGGGAGGTATATTAATCAATCAAACTAACTGACAGGGCTGCATTGTATAGCTATTAAGAGAAGAGCTTGGAAAGTTGGGCTCACATTGTAGAGGGCCTAGAATGTGAGAAGAGAGCATGGGCCTTGATCTACAGTTGCAGGCTTTCTCTATTTTTCTCTGAACTAACAGCTGGGAATCCTGGGGGCCTGTCTTAAAGTCCATCTGCCACACTGTGAAATTAAGCAACATGTTTCAGGGTCACACAGCTTATGAACACCACAGTTAGGACCTCACTGCAGCAGTCCAAGTCCAGGTTTCCTTTCCTCAATTACTACATTCTGGGGCAACTCCATGTGAAGGAATATTTGTAAATGGTTACAGTACTTCTTTAAAATAAGAACATTCTCCTCTGAGTTTTCAGTAAGACACCAGCCATACCCCTCTTCTGGACTCACGGAAGCTAGCTTCTGAGTGCCAGGCATAAGATCAGACCCTTGCTCCGCGTGACTCCATGCGGGTGATGCCATTCCCTGAGGACACCTGCTCTGTGATTACACCTTCAAGCCACAATAATGTCCTGGACATGCTTGTGTGAGCAGACATAGAGATGCAGTCACAGACTAGCCATTAGGACCCCTCAAGGCAAGGGGCACGTAGCTAGAACAACCGGGAGAGAACCTGAGAGGTACGATTTCAGTCTTGGAAGGGACCCCATAGCAGCTGGTTTTCTCCAATATAACAGGTTGAAAAAAAAAAAAAAAAAACCTCTATCAAAAATAAAGAAAAACCTAACCAAGTGCAGCTGCCATTCCCCAATAATTAGATTTGGAGGATTATCACTGAGATGAATGGAAGATATCAGATGGTCACTGCTAGAAATATTTGCCATCCCCATCTAACCATAGTACTAGACACAAGAGTTCTTAGCAGACCACATATGTTTGTTTTTAATTAAAATGTGGTGAATGAACTGTTAGCTACTTGGAAATAATGAAGAAAAGCAACAAGACAAATCAGCTAATTGACAGCTCCAAACATTCTATTCTAGACCCTTCACTTGTGTTAATGGGGGTTTCTAATATGTTCTAGTTGAAATGATAATTACACAAACACAGTTACATAACTGTGTAAGAGGTAGATAAAAATGTATTATAAATAACAAGAGCAGCAAAACCCACAAATGGGTCAAAGGATTACAGATTCATTCTCTTAGTACTTACTTATTCCTATGAGTATTTATGGAGTGCTTAGAGCTTATTAAGATGAGATGGCCCAAGTGTTCTCAGATACACATTGTTCTGTAAGATTGCATGTTTTGTGTGGGGATGTGTGTGTGTGTGTGTGTGTGTGTGTGTGTGTGTGTGTGTGTGGTGGGGGCTACTATGTCAAGTACATCTCCAACCATGGGGTGATATGAAACAGCAAACAACCCCTTAAAGAGAGAGACCATAATTTTAAGCCATTTCACAAGCTAGTTTATGTGAAGACAGAAACACTGGCCAAGATCTTGACAAATTATATTTTATTCAGTGCACAATGAAGCTAGCCCAGCTGCCTGAAGGAAGATGTGCCCTAGGATTCTGTACACAGCACAAGGTCAAGGGGCAGCCATGTTCCAAGTGGACTGTAAACACAGGGCTTATTGGAAGCCTTTCCAAAGATCATGGCAGAATTTCAACCACGAGATAACCAGAATTCTGGCCAAAATTGAGAGCAGGAGCAACTGTCAAATGTATTTGGATATTTTGTGGAGATTAATCCCTTAGCTGAGGAGAATGGAGGAGAATAATTCAGAGTCACCGAACACCATTGCCCTTAACTGGAGGTCCACAATATCAATGGGGTAAATTAACTCCAGGGCTTTTGGAGTTTATTTACAACTAAAGTGCAAAGCTTCAATCTCATCCATATTCAATCAGAGAAAATTGTGGCTCATCCAAGACTAGACAGCAGCCAAATTTGGGACAAGGCAAAGGGTGACATCATCTGAAAGGGCTGGAAATGAAGTGTAAATTTGAATATCATCTGTATATAAGTGATAATTAAAGCCGTGAGACTCGAGACGTGCCAAGACAAAGTCAATAAACATGAAGAACAATGGTGTTCCAAGCCACGTGGTCATTCTGGAAGAGAATTTTTTTTTTTAAGTTGGTAGGACAATATTTTCTTTCCTCCTGAATGATTTCAAATATAGACACAAATCATTCGCAAGAAGCCTAGAACACTCTGAAAACACTCTCTGAATTGCCTGAACGTCCACGAATCACAGGGATTTTCTATGAGACTTGTATTGCAAGACATTCCATTTAGTTTGGAGATCTCTTCGCTGAAAATAGATTGCTTTAGTAAATAATGTCCAAGAGAACCATCATTTCACCTGACAACTGTCCCTGTCCTTTTCAGACCTTGCGTTAAGTTTGGGCAGGAAACAAGCCGCTCTCACTTGGGTGCTGGATGGCTCCATTCATGCAAAAATAAAGAAACAAGAGTCTGTTCCAAGCTGGGTGAATGCATTTGCACTGGGCTAATGGCAGGTAAGTGCCACTCTAGATGAAGGCAGGGGTGACTATCCTAGGAGGAATTCTTTGTGATGAAAGGGCCATTTGCCCTACCCTCACCTCTAGAAATCTGTGACTTGGAATTCTTTTTATTTTTATTTTTTGGTTTTTCGAGGTGGGGTCTCACTCTGGTCCATGATGACCTGGAATTAACTCTGTCATCTCAGGGTGGCCTTGAACTCATGGTGATCCTCCTACCTCTGCCTCCCAAGTGCTGGGATTAAAGGTGTGCACCACCACGCCCGGCTTCTTTTTATTTTTTTCACTGTGAGCTACCTTTCTAGTTCATGGGGAATTCCTAAAAACACCAAGTTGTTCTGTAGCTTGGGCTGAGCAGGAAGTGATTTTAACCAAAAATGATGAGTGTTATATGGAAGTCCTAACCCCTAGTGCCTTAGTGTGTGGCTGGTTTCAGAAATACCACTTTTAAGAAGGTAATTAAGTGAACATGGAGTCCCTGGGATAGGCCCTAAACCAATATGGATGGCATTCAGGAGAGACAGATGATTCCACAAAGGAGTACAAAAAAACACAAGGAGAAAGGAGCTACCTACAAACCAAGGAGAGAGACTGCCAAAGAAATCAGTCCTGTTGGGAGCTGGATTGATGGCTCATTGGTTAAAGGTACTTGCTTTCAAAGCCTACTGACCTGGGTTCAAATTTGTAGTACCCATATAAAGGCAGATGTGAAAAGTGGTACACTCATGTAAAGTTTGTTCACAGTGGCAAGAGGCCCTGGCAACCCATATATTTTCTCTCTTTCTTTCCCCTCACAAATAAATATATAAATAAAAATATTTAAAAAAATAAATTAGTCATATTCACAGCTGGAATTTAGACTTTTAGCTTCTGGAATTATAAGGAAATATATTTCTGTTATTTAAGCGAGCCAATGTGTAGTGCTTTGTTCTGGAAGCCTAAGCAAACTAATTCAAGGGCCAGAAGACATGGCTTGCTTACTTTCCATAGATGCTTTTCTCATTCTAGAAACCAACCTATTTAATAGATTTCTCCATCACGCCATTTTTGACCACATAGCTACGTACACATATACATATTCTCAACTTTTCTGGGCTTTGGTCTCACTTGTAACTTGAAATTGAAAACACTTGATTCAAACCAGTGCTGCACTACAAGTAGATTTCAAGATAAACTACCACAAACTTCTCTCCTTCCCTTCCCTGCACAATTAATCGTAAAAGACTATGGCTTCCCAAGTATTTTTTTTCCCTTCAGTATCCTATTCTGCTTTAAAGTTAGCCTGGTTTAGTCATTTATTATGTAACTTTGGACAAGTAGCTTAGACTCATGGCTCCTCGTAACCTGCCTCCCGAAGCTGTGAAAATTAAAACTCAGGGAACAGCTGTCTGGAGACGTTGGCAGAGGGCCTGGCACATGGCGGGATTTCAAAGACAAGTTGCTTTCACCCCTCCAAAGTGTGAACCTGCCATTTGCTTGCAGAGAAATGTTTATTGCTTTGGATATTGTCCTCCTTTAAGTATTTATGCTCTTTCTCATTCTAAAAGGATTCTAGGCAGCTCATAAAAATATTACCAGAATAAATTAATCCTGGTCATGAAGAAATAGTGGTAAATAACAGAAGCAACCGTGGACCACTTTCCTATAACACATTCAAAAGATGGTTCACATAGCTGATCCTGAAGACATTCTATAAGTATGAATCCACAATTCAGCCAGAAAGAATGATTTTTTTTCCCTAGGGAGGGGTGGTCCAAAATGAAATGAAGTCCTACTGTGTTTATATATCTTCTCTACGGTTGAACTTCACCCAAAAGAAAATTTAATGTATGGATAAGTCGACCACCATCCTTTTAGCTTACTTAACTTTTCTAAAACTTGAGCTATTCAGAAAATACAGAGCCTGTTATAACCAAACTCTCATACCTACTGCTAAGAAACTGTTCACAGAAGAAACTTCTCTTTCAATCCAGCTTGGGCATCTGATACAGAGACCCACTGTTAGGCATGGATCTCACTCATTCCTTGCAGGAGCAGTGACATGGGTTAAATTGTGCCCCCCCCTCCACATTTGTATGGTGAAGTCTTAGCCCACACCAAGATGGGCCCCAAAGCCAATGTACCTGGCATACTTATAAGAGGGACAGGTTAGGGCACAGACATGCACAGAGAACGACACTGGGAGAAGGTGTCATCTAAAAGCCGAGCAGGGAGGCCTCTGATCCTTGACCTCAATTGACTTGTTCTTTAAGCCACTTTGTCTGTGGGTGCAGATGTAGTACCAGTGTGGGCGGTAAACTACGCCCCAGAATTCAAACACCACAGCATCTTTCTCACCACGGTGTCCACTCAGTACCCTAAGCACAAGTGCATGTCCTTCCTTGCACGTGGCTTCCTGTGCACCTACGTGGGAGGGTCCTTGGAGTGTTCACTTACACGTGAAATTACTGCGTGACAAGGATGCACGCTTGTACAAGATGCTGCCCAGTTGCTTTGTAAAGGGTCGACATCGATCCACACTCCCCGCAGCAGGGAAGAGAAGTGCCCTTGCCGTCACTGGCTTGCCCACACTTGACATCCCAGAGCTTAGAAATTTCCTCCAATATGATTGGCAAAATAAAAAGCATTTAATTATATTCCAGTTATGTATGAAGCTGAATTGTTTCTTCATACAGATATTGCCTTTTGTTAATTTATCTTCTGTGAATTCTTAGTTGATATCCTCTGCCAGTTTTTCCTTTGGGTTGTATAGCTTTTTCTACTGGATTTGTGGGAATTTTATACGTTCCTGATAATAATCCTGCCTGCCTGATCTTTTACAAATACCTATCCCAAGGCTGTAGCTTATCAGAAAGACTGCTAGTAGTAGCTTGCAGTTTATTTTGGTTGTCTTAAAGAAAACCATTTCTCTCCAAAATTCATAAAGGTGTTTTCTTATCATTTCTTATAATAGTTTTAGAATATTTTTGTTTAGTACACCCTTAATGCATCTCTGTGATGAAAATAGAGATTTTCTTTCCTTTCTATTCACTGAAATATCAAATACTCACTTGAGTCATTAAAAAGAAAATCAGTGAGATATCGATCCATAGAACATCTCACTTAGTGTTCCTGATGTGAATTACCACAATGTATTAGGAGAAAACTGTAGCCCTAGATAAGTATGCAAACTGACTCCAATGGGTACTCAGAGATGAGTCAAGCAAAGACTAAGAGAGCAGTGTCCACCAAGACCTGGTTTTGCTACCGGGAGGGTTAACATTAAGCCCTTCTTGCCAGTCACTGGATAGCAGGGCCAGTGTCTTCCAAGACCACTGTCAGCTTGTCACGATCAATTGTCAGTGGGCACCAACGATAGTCTTCCCATTGTTCCCATCAAAGGGACTGTGCTTTTTGTCCATCAAAGCAGTGGCCCCTGTGCAGGAATCTTGGAAATCACATGGGGAATCTGGCCACCGAGTGGGGATGGGGTGCTTGTGGGGAATTAAACTTCTCACTGAGTTCCCTTTTATTCACTTCTTAACATCTTTTGAGCATATGCTTAGATTTCTGATCCTAAGTAATATTTCTTAAAAAGCAAAAATGAACAAACAACCAGGTGTGATGGTGCACACCTTGAATCCCAGCACTCAGGAGGCAGTGAATTCTAGGTCAGCCTGGGCTAGAGTGAGATCCTACCTCAAAAAACAACAACAAAAAAAAAAAGAAAGAAAGAAAGAAAGAAAGAGAAAAAGAACAAACAGAAGAACCAAAGCCAAAACAAACAAAAACTATGTCACCAAAATCCCCATGGCATTCTGCTCAAAAAGGAGATAGATGTTGGGGAGAGGGCTCAGCAGTTAAAGGCACTTGCTTGTAAAGCCTGCAGGTCTATGTTCAGTTCCCCTGTACCCACATAAAGCCAGATGCACAAAGTGGCACATGCATCTGGAGCTCATTTGAATCAGCAAGAGGCTCGGGAGTGCCATTCTCTCTCTTTCTCTCTCTTCCCTCATAAATAAATACATTAAGACAAACAGGAAACAGACGAGAGTATTTGATGTGCGCATGTGTTTGTGTGTGTGCATGTGAATAGAGGCACAGTGAGTGTATGGAGGTCGCTGGACAACGTTGGGGTCACTCTTCAATTTCCCCCCAGTTTTGGGTTGTGGTTTCTCTCTGGGTCTCACTGCTGTGAGATTCGTCTGCTGTTGCTCCATGCTGCACGCACCATGAGCTTCAGGAACTTCTGTCTCTGCTGCCCATCTTCAACCAGCATTGTAGGGTTACAGAAGTCCACCAGAGCGTCTGGCTTTTAGGTGGGGTCTGGGAAGGATCTAATGGGGGGTATTCAGGCTTGAGAACTGAGCCATCTCCTCATCTCCACTGCAGGGCATCATGGGGGGTGGTGGTGGTGGTTATTCAAAGAGAAATTGTACTTCACCTTAATTGTTTGAATAATTTAGATGATTGGCTTTCAAATATTCCTTAGCACAAAATGTTTTGCTTAAACATGAAAAGCAGATGAAACAAAAGTATTCTCTGCTCAGTGCAAGTATCATAGCCAATGAGGTTTATCTGAGACGTGAGTATTGCTAATTGAAAACTTTAAAAATAAAATAAAGTGTTCTCATTTAGAATGGAACCCCAGGTGCCTCTGAGGGGCTATGAAATCCCCAGGGCCCTCAATGGAAACTCTCCCCTTAAAGTAAATGTATTTGAGAGTTAAAGTTTCAATAGTTTTTAAAAAATTTTGTTTATTTTTATTTATTTATTTGAAATGACAGACAGAGAGAGAAAGGCAACTAGAAAGAGAGAGAAAGAGAGAGAATGGGCACGCCAGAGCCTCCAGCCACTGCAAATGAAATCCAGACGTGTGCACCCCCTTGTGCATCTGGCTAACATGGATCCTGGGGAATTGAGCCTCAAACCAGGGTTCTTAGGCTTCACAGGCAAGCCATCTCTCTAGCCCTCAATATATATTTTTTGCACTTTCTTCGTGTAATGATGCTATACTCCACTCCAAAATTCACAGCTCTGTGGAGACACTCAGTTCTTTGGACACTTATTGAGCACTTGCCGTTTTCTAGGCCCTGAGATGGACACCACAGAGGAAGGAGTGACTCAGAGGAGGTAAGAGTTCTTAGTGAAAGTTTAAAGTGCGACTGGCAGACAGCTGACTTTCAGTGAGGGCACTGCAGGCCCAGAGGCCCGCGGGGAAAGTAGGAGAGAGGCAAGGGGGGTGGCGGGTGGGGCCGCATGGGGAGACGCACAGGCCTCTGCCGGCCGTAGCAGGTGCTGAAACTAGAGAGGCAAGGAGGGGTGGGTGATCACCGCCTGGGAGACATTTCCAAGTTTAGATCTGGGAGTCTGTGGGGAAGGGTGGAAGGGTTTTAAGCAATAGATTGTCCCTTAGGGCAAAGTGAATATTGAAATGGGACATGGTTAAGTCGGGAAGACGTGTGTATGTGTGTGCAGAGTACACGTGGCATGGTATGCTATGTGTGCACATGTGTGTGCATGTGTGTTGGCTAGAGAAGAACTTCAGGTGCTTTTCTGTATTTGGCCAGAGGGTTCCAGTGATTCTCCAGTCTCCCCATTCCCAACCAGGGTTAGAGGCATGCATGGCCATGTCCAGCTTTACACATAGTGTTCTTAGCCACTGCAATATCTCCCTACACAGAATTTTCTTTTTAACACCAATGCCTGTGCTATTCTTGTTTTTCCTTTTCTTTTGTTTTGTTTCGGTGGTGGTAGTCAGGATAGAACCCAAGCCCTCACCCTCTGCCGAGTTACACCCTATTTTGAGCAAGAAAGGATTGAAGTAGGTGTCTATGGAAGAAGTGTGATGTCTTTCACTTGGTCTGTTTTGCTGGACATAAAAGAAATAGAGTCCATCCAACTAGCACGTGCCTCTGCAGCCCCCATTCATTCTTTTGGGCAGGCATGCCTTGAAACAGAAAAAAAAAAAAAAAGTGTCCTCTACTGACAGGGAGGGTGATGACCCCAAACTTTCCCAGAACACAAGGTGACCATCGACCAGGCACTCTGAGGGCCTGCTGCCTGGCACTTCTGTGGAAACATGCCAGAGAAATGGACACCTGACTCAGTTTTCTCCCAGCATGCCCCTTCCATGATGCTGCTCTGTCTAGATACCTTGCTACTGATGCCATCACCACCAAAATGCCAGCAGCTTTGCTCTGCCAAGCGGCCCCTACCACAGTGTTCCGCCTCTCTCTTGCTTAAAAGTAATGGGGTCATTCTGCCATGGACTGAAACCTCTAAGACTGTGAGCCAAAATGAGTCTTTGTTCCCTTGAGTTGTCTAGAGGCATAAGAGCCGACAAACATAGCCTGTATCTCACAATTCCTACCCTTGGCTTCCATGTCTACAAAAGTGTCCCCAGAACAGCACACTGACCAGCACAAAGCAAGTGCAATTCAAGATACCTATAACAATTACTCATAATTACTGTTATAGTTATTTAGACAATTCTATTATATGCAGTTATGATAGCATCTTAAATACCCATAAATTGGCACAGATCCTGTGGTTGTCACAATACTGTCTGGGCCTTTGTGTGAGAGCAGTTACACAGAGTCACCTTTCAAGTTTTCCACTCTGGAATTCTGTGCGACTCCTGGCTTGTTTGTCTCCTTTGTAGACTGCAGGTGTAAAAGTTCTAACGGGCCTAATATCAGGGGAGCAGGGCTCATGGTAAGTGAAAAGTCTGCTTCCTGATGGTGAGCACTTCTCCACAGCAGACAGGTCCATGCCGTGATAACTGATCTCTACAGTCAACTTGATTGGCTCTAGAATCACCTAGCAGACAAACCTCTGGGCAAGTCTGTGAGGAAGTTTCTCGATTAAGTTCACTCAGGTGGGAAGACCCACTCTAACTGAGGGCCATTCCTCGGGCTGGGGAGACTGGACAAAGAGAAAGCAGGCAGAGCAGTTGCAGTCATCACCCTTTGCTTCCTAACTGGGGATGCAACGCGGCCAAAGCTTCCGCCCCCCCCCCCCCCGGGCCTTCCTCACCATCATGCTGGGTCTCTTTAAACTGTAAGCGCCCTTAAATTACTTCTGGACAGGTTTTATCCCAGCAATAAGGAAATAAATGAATATACTGCCTGTTCCAGTTGTAGCAGATACATTTTTCAGAACCCATCAACTCAGAGATCAGACTAGCTGCCTTGTGACATTGCTTCATGGAGTGGCACCTGGGCCTTCAACAAGTGCAGAATTTGTCCTTTGAGAATAAAGTTGTATTCTTCTCCAACCTTCTGTTCCTTTCTGTCACCTAATTTTATCTCTGCTCATTCTGCTTTCTTTTATTTTTACACAATTGTTCTATTTTTCATGTATTAAATTTGTAACATATGTTCAGTTCATAAAACACAGAAAAGCAGACTGAAGAGATGGCTTAGTGGTTAAGGTACTTGCCTGCAAAGCCAAAGGACCCAGGTTCAATTCCCCATTATCCATGTAAGCCAGATGCACAAGGTAGCATATGTGTCTGGAGTTCAGCTGCAATGGCTAGAGGCTTTGGTGTGCCCATTCTCTCTTTATGTATTTGCTTCTTGCTGTCTCAAATGAATAAGTAAAAAATAAAACTAATAAAAAATACAGAAAAGTGAAAAGATGGAGGGTTGGGAACATGATATCCCTCTATCTTCTTTTAAATATTTTTTTAATTTTTATTTGTTTGAGAGAAGGAAAGAGGGAGGGAGAGAGAGAGAATGGTGGTACCAGGGCTTCCAGTCACTGCAGATGAATTCCAGATGCATGTGACACCTTGTGCATCTGGCTTATGTGGGTCCTGGGGAATCAAACCAAAGTCCTTTGCCTTTGCAGGCAAGGGCCTTAACCACTAAGCCATCTCTCCAGCCCATGATAATCCTCTACCTTGATGTGCATTCTCCCAGAACATCTACACCTACACACACACACACACACACACACACACACACACACACACTCACACACACACATTTTTATTTGAATGGAAATAAAAACCATATAAGCTAGAGCAGTGATTATCAGTCTAGGTGATTTTTTTCCCTTGAAAGGATATTTAGCAATGTCTATAGTCAGTTTGGATTGTCAGAACTGGGGAAGGTGGTGCAACTGGCATCTAGAGATAGGGGGTACTGCTAAGCATTCTCTAATTAACACCTTCCTGGCTCAACCTCCACAACAATTTTTTTTTTTTTAATCATTGAATGAATGCCAAAAAAGCCAAGTTAAGGGAATTCTAGTCTAGACAGGGTCGAGCAGATTACAGCTTTCCCACCCAACCTCTTCCCATTAGCTGCCTGTTTTACAAATAAAGTTTTATTAGAACACAGCAACATTTTACCTATTGTCTATAGCTGATTTTTTCCTTACAAGGCTATTAAGTAGTCGTCTGAGAAACTGCATGACAATAATTCTTGTATTACATTTATAGATCTGTGTATATTGAACCATCCCTGCATCTCTGGGATAAAGCCTACTTGGTCAGGGTGAATGATATTTCTGATATATTCTTGTATTCTGTTTGCCAACATTTTGTTGAGAATTTTTGCATCTATGTTTATGAGGGAGACTGGTCTGTAATTTTCTTTTTTTGTTCTATCTTTGCCTGGTTTTGGTATCATAGTGATGCTGGCTTCATAGAAGGAGTTTAGTAGAATTCCTTCTTTTTCTATTTTATGGAAAAGCTTAAGAAGCAATGGTGTTAGCTCTTCCTTGAAGGCCTGGTAAAATTCAGCAGTGAATCCATCTGGGCTTGGGCTTTTTTTAGTTGGGAGATTTTTGATAACTGTTTGGATCTCCATGCTTATTATAGGTCTATTTAAGCGATTAATCTCATCTTGATTTAATTTAGGTAGGTCATATAATTCAAAAAAATCGTCCATTTCTTCCAGGTTTTCATACTTTGTGGAGGCTATGTTTTTATAGTATGTCCCTATGATTTTTTTGAATTTCTTTGGCATCTGTTGTGATGTTACCTTTTTCATCTTTAATTTTATTAATTTGTGTCTCTTCTCTCTTTTGCCTTTCTTTCTATGCTATATCCCTCTGCTCACTCCAGTCCATTGATACCCAATGCAACCTGCACAAGTTCTCAGGACATGGGAAGGATGCAGTAAGCTTCACACACAAACTGCTTATAGCCCAGTTCAGACAAAGCTCTTTCCTCTACTCATAAACCAAGCCTCACAGTCCATAGTTCTTACTCCATTTAGGTCTTTCAACTCTGACCAAAATGGTCCGTCAAATTCTACTTACAGCACTACAATACATCTTTAAGTCCAAGGTTTCAAATCCTTCCACATTCCTCCCACAAATCAGTTCCAAAAGGCCAAAAGCCACATTGTTAGGTTTCTAGCAGCAATAACCCCACTCTGCTCTGCTCTTAATCAGTTTTCTATTGTAGTTACCTTCTTGTTACTGGGACAAAGCACGTGACCTGAAGCAGCTTATGGGAGGAAAGGGTTTATTTTGGCTTGAAGTATTGAGAGGAATCCCCATGATGGCAGGGAAAAGGATGGTAGAACAGAGGTTAGACAATACCTCTGCCATAGCAGGTGGCAAACAGCAGCAGGAGAGTGAGCTGAAATAACACTGGTAAGCTAGGGGCTAGTAAAACTCAAGGTCCACCTCCAGCAACACATCTCCTCCAGCAAGGCTCCACCTCCCAAACTGCCATCAGCTGGGATCCAAACATTCAGAGCACGAGTTAATGGGGGCCACGTAATTCAAATTGCCACACTTGGCTTTTTTTTTTTTTAATTTTTTTTGTTCATTTTTTTTTTTTTTATTTATTTACTTGAGAGTGACAGAGAGAGAAAGAGGCAGATAGAGAGAGAGAGAGGGAATGGGCACGCCAGGGCTCCCAGCTACTGCAAACGAACTCCAGACGCATGCGTCCCCTTGTGCATCAGGCTAACGTGGGTCCTGGGGAATTGAGCCTTGAACCGGGGTCCTTAGACTTCACAGGCAAGCGCTTAACCGCTAAGCCATCTCTCCAGCCCCACACTCGGCTTTTTGCATGAGTGCTGGGGATTCAACTTGGGTTCTTCTTGCTACTGTTGTGTTTTCTGTGACTATGGAACATTGGTTTTTATATTTAGAATTAGCATTAAGTGTGTATTTTTTTCCACAAGCTCAGTCACTATCCATATGTACTAGAATTGAACCATTTTTCATGAAATGTTCAGGACAATTAATGACTATTTCTATCAGTCAGCTTTCACTAGTTATGGTGTTGTAATAAATGACACTAACATCTCTCCGTGGTGTGCAATAATAAGTCTATATCTCTCATACTATGCACAACAACCCAGGTTGCGTGCTTACAGGGGTGTGCCATTGTCCTGGTAGCTAGAAAGGAACAACTGATCAAGGGTAAGAACAGAGCCATTTGTAGCCTTTTCCCCTTTCTGTACATCATCTCTTCATTCACATCTCATTGGCTGAGTCATGGCACCAAGCTCAACATCAGTGGGCAAGTAAGTATATTCCTTCCAGGAGAAACACTGCAGGTCACAAGTCTTACACGGCAATGGGCAGAAAGTGAAAGGAGCACATGACTGGAACAATGTATGATCCTCACCACCAGTTAAGCCGGCCAAGTCCAGTTACACTGAATGGGTTGCGTGTTTCCGCCCCACCCCCTGCACAGTTTACTGAAGTTCTTATAGGGGTTTCGTGACCTGTATTCCTAAGGGAACGGACGATGCAGGCAGGGCAGCCAAACCGTTTTTAGCGTGCCCTGACCGAAGACGAATGTGTGGAGAGATGCCTCGCTTAAAGCAAACCTGGAAACATCTCCCTCTTCCTGCTTGAAAGTGTCGACAAAAAGAACTTTGTTCCCAAGTAAATCATGTGATTATCAAACAACTAGAAACAATAAATTCCCAAATGATCTTACAGCCATCAAGTAGTGTGTGTGTGTGTGTGTGTGTGCGTGTGTGTGTGTGTGCGTGTGTGATGCTGGAGATTGAAACCTGGGCCTCACCCATATTAGACAGGTGCTCCACTCCTGAGCTCCCACCCCCAGCCCACAACCTGATTCATTAGGAGAGTGTAGTGGATCCCTTAGAATATTTTAGGTTGGGCTTTATTTCCTAGCTACCTTGCCTGTGAGGTAGGAGCTGCTGTTATGGCTGTTGTCACTGTCGTTAGCAGCAGCCGCAGAAGCATTGTTGCCACCAGCACCTTTTAAGGCCAAGCCATCCACCCTCCTCTGAAGCCCTGCCAACAGCAGCCTGGATGTCCAAAGGGACACTGACCTATAGAAGGACTGAGCCTTGGAGTGAAAATGGAGCGACAGTCCCAGGAACCTGACTGGCTGGAAAATCACTGAGCAGTTTGAATGTTCATAAAAAGGCACTATAAAAATCCAACACTAGATAGTTTGCAAATTAATAAAAATATATTAAGGTTACAAGCTATTCAACCCCAAACCTGAAAGAAACCATTCTAAGAACACAAACAACAAAAAGGAATGATCTAGGTTTCCTCAGGTAAGTCTCTTCCTATCTGGATCATTTACTTCGATAACGAGCCTTTCTGGACCCATTATGAGAACCACTACTTACTCTGGCCAGTCCTTCTGCAGGTGGGGAGAAGCTGGCATGTTCTGCTGGAACACTCTGGAGATCTCCGTCCTCATAGTCACAGCCCCTCTTTTGCTTTTTCCCTGTCAGTCTTCGGAAGGGTCTGACGTTCAGGAGAAGCTGTCAACCTAGGCCAAGCGCAGAGGGACAACAGCACAACCCTTCCATCCACTGAGCTGCTGAGCCTGCCAGAGCCTTGAGAGCTGGTTGGAATGAAACTAGAGTATGTCTTTCTTTTGATTCTAGGTCTTTTTCAATGCCTGAACTCAAATCCCTCCTCTTCTATGATGCTTTCCTCAACTCTCCCAGTTAAAAGAGTGTTTTTCCTTTCTCTGAGCTCCCAAGTGAGACTCCCTCATTGGCTCTGCCTCTGCTGCTACATAGTGACTTTCCCAGGTGGACCAGAACAGCTGCTGATGGCCCAGGTGCCTTCCCATCTCCCTCCTTCGGGAGATTGTAGCAGTTGATCCAGGTGCAAGTCTGAGGCCCTATTGCAGTCAGATTTGCATTCCTGGCAGAAAACACCCAACCAAGAGCAGTTTGTGGGAAAAAGAAAAGGTTTATTCTGGCTTACAGACTTGAGGGGAAGCTCCATGATGGCAGGGGAAAACAATGACATGAGCAGAGGGTGGACATTATGTCCTGGCCAATATCAGTTGGACAATAGCAACAGGAGAGTGTGCCAAACACTGGCAAGAGGAAGCTGGCTGTAACACCCATAAGCCTGCCCCCAACAATACACTTCCTCCAGGTGGCTTCAATTACTCAATTGCCATCAGCTGGGAACCAAGCATTAGCACACTTAAGTTGATGGGATACACCTGAACCAAACCTCCACAGGCCCCAAGAAGATCATTCTACAGTGTTTTACACACACGGAGACAGGGAAGCTGTTGTCTGCATCTGGGTCAGTTGCTGTAAGGAAAGTCTAAGCTTGGATTCCTGTTCACGGCTGGTGTGGAGAGATGGAGCGCCATGACAGCACAGTACAGTTTGGACCCTTAAGTCCAGCCACGCCTACAACTCCCATCTCCGTCCTCTCAACTATGGGAGCAAATATGTTGTGTTTTCTGTGGATTGGTATCTATCATCTATAATCTCAGGGACTGATAGGGCTCTCACAAAACCCCGTAAGAAAACAAAAGTGCTATGGGAAGGATTCATTGTACTTGGAAACCTTCAAGTCTTTGCAGCTTGCCACTCTGCCCCCATCAGTGAGTGGCAAAGCTGTGTTGCCTGTGTGTATGTGTCCCAGCCTGCAGGACGGTGACAAAACACACGGAGGGGTGGTAAGTGGGTCTGAAGGGACAGCCCTGGAGCTGACACGTGTGCCTGTGCTCCTGTGTGCCGGGGAGCTGGTCAGCACAGTGCACAGAAGGCTGGGCTGCTGCGTGTACAGAGTTAATGTACAACTGGCAGTCTAAGTCACAGGTGTTTGTGGGTTGAGACAACCGAGGCGCTGTCTCAGTCACCTTTCCATCACTCTGACAAAAACCCCTGACATAATCAGCTTATAGAGAGGAAAGGTATTTTTGGCTCATGGTTTCAGAGGTTCAGCCTGTAGCTTCTTGGCCCCCTATTGCCTTTGGGTCTGTGGTGAGGCATGTAGCAGAGAGAGCTGCTCACTTCAGGGCTGTCAGGAAGGACGAAGAGGAAGAGAAATAAATAGGAGGTCTTAGTACCTCCTTTAAGGCATTGCTTCCGATGAGTTAACTTCCTCCCTGTAGGCTCTACCTCCTAAAAGTTCCACCACCTGTCAGTGATGCTGCAGGCCCACAGCAAACCTTTAACACATGGGCCTTTGGGGGACACTTATTCAAACTATCAAATCCAAATCCAGCTTCAGTGCATGCAAGCTTGGGAGGGAGGTGGAGACAGTTCCTGGGTTTTGAAAGCCCTGTCAAGCAGAGCTACACATGGTCTACCGAGGTGGCCATGTCCTCTGGCATCATACTTGAGCTGGGACTATGTTTCCTAGAATTCCTTCTCCTGTCAGGTACCAAGTTGGGGTTGGTCATCAGAGAGATGAGCATGAGAGCTGGAAGGTGGTGGTGGGGAAGCAGCAACATTTACCCTGTACAGCGGGGTGAGATGCCACCCAGTACTGCTGCTCATGAAGGCTCTGCAGCTGGTCCACTCCCCTGCTCGCATGGCCACTGGCTAGGCCTGCCACTCCTTGTCAACTGTCCAATCTCCCCTAGATCCTCCCACGAGCAAGTGTGGTTCCATAGCCGTGGTTGCCGGCCACTTTCTTCTTCAGGTCCTCAAGGATGGAGGGGTTGAGAGGCAGACGTGGGCTCCAGCTGGCCACCCAGGCTGCATCCTTTCTGCACTCAAGGGTTTCTCATCCCCAATTCTATCAGCAGATGACTCTTTGGGCCAGATGACTCTTTGCAACAGGTTGTCCTGTGCATGACAAGATCTTCAGCAGTAGCTCTGGCATCTACCCACCATCTACCCTCATCTAAGTTGTGATGGGCCCAAGCCGAGATGGCTCCAGCTCTTGCCAGGGTCTTCTGGGGAACAAAACTGCCAGGGTTTCAGCACTACTGTCTCAGCATCTACACACCACCTGCCGCTCTGCTGGCCTGTAGCCTTCAGCCCGTCTCCAGATGGAGAGGTGCATGCACCCTGGCTGAGGTCTCACTGTTCCTGTGCACACAGAAGCAATCAAGCTTTATTCCATGCTACTCACAGTGGTTCTGCTTGGGGATGAATTATGACTTCTGTGGTCCAGACACATTGTCTTCAAGGATCCCTTTGTCATTAAAAATGTGTTTCTTGGGCTGGAGAGATGGCTTAGCGGTTGAGCACTTGCCTGTGAAGCCTAAGGACCCCGGTTCAAGGCTCGATTCCCCAGGACCCACGTTAGCCAGATGTACAAGGGGGTGCACGCGTCTGGAGTGCGTTTGCAGTGGCTAGAAGCTCTGGCGTGCCCACTCTCCTCTCTCTCTCTCGGCCTCTTTCTCTCTCTGCCTGTCACTCTCAAATAAATAAATAAAAATTAAAAAAAATGTGTTTCTTTTTTTTAAAAGGTTATAATTTATAAAATATAGGGAGATGCTGAGTCAGTAAAGCATTTGTTGTGCAAGTGTGAGACCCCAAGTTCAGCTCCCCAACACTCATGTAAAAGGCTAAGCATGGTGGTGCGCATGCCTTTCATCCTAGTGTGGGGGAGGTGGAGGCAGGATTTCTGGAGCTGCTTGGCTAGTCTAGCCAAATTGGTGAACTCCAGGTTCAGTGAAAGAACAATTGATTGAGGAAGACATCTCACTGCAACTTCTGGCCTCCACTAGTATGTGCACATGTGCACAGCCCCTTCATGCACCCACAAACATACAAACATACATGCTTGCCACACACACACATGCACAAAACAATTATAATTTATGACTCTGTTGGTATTATCTAGGCTGGGTTAATTATGCTATGTCCATGGTTACTCTCTTTTAAACTGTGAGTACCATCACAAGGATGTGTGGACAAGTTGGCTCGGAGTTTGCTTCTGTCTCTAAAACCGAATGACATGTTATCGTCACTTTACATCCTTATCTTCTTTGGTTTTGCACGTGTGTTTATTTTATTGTTGTTGTTGTTTTTGTAGCAGGGCTTTATTATGCAGCCCTAGCTGGCCTGGAACTTGCTATGTAGACCAGGCTGGCCTCAAACTTGTGATCCTTCTGTCTCTCTGCCTTCTGAGTGTTGGGATTAGAGGCACACACTCCTCCTCCCAGGAAATCATCTCTTCTACGTCACCAGAGTAAAACCATATGCAATGATGGTTTGCTTCTTTTGAGACTAAGTTTAGGGGAATAACTCCAAGAGTTTGACACCGCCCTTTCATTTCTCACTCTCCCCTCTGAACACGATGCCTTCCACCACGTCACGATGCAGCGAGAAGACATAGGCCAGATGCAGCACCTTGGTTGTGTGCTTCTCAGCCTAACAAATGCCATGGCATACAGTTAACCCACGGTGGGCCAGTCTATCCCAGCAGCAGAGGAGAAGCAAAGTCACTGTATAGACAACCGGGGAGGAAAGATGAGTGCAAAATAAACTCCATCTTAAAGATGCATCATGGGCTGAGAGATGGCTCAGTGGTTAAGGCACTTGCCTGCAAAGCCAAAGGACCTAAGGTTGATTCCCCAGTGCCCATGTAAGCCAGCTGCACAAAGAGGTGCATGCATCTGGAGTTCATTCCTTGCATTGGCTAGATGCACTGGTGCACCTATTATCTCTCTTTCTGCTTGCAAATACATATACATATACATATATTAAAAAGACACATCAAGGGCTGGAGAGATGGCTTAGCGGTTAAGCGCTTGCCTGTGAAGCCTAAGGACCCCGGTTCGAGGCTCGGTTCCCCAGGTCCCACGTTAGCCAGATGCATAAGGGGGCGCATGCGTCTGGAGTTCGTTTGCAGTGGCTGGTAGCCCTGGCGCGCCCATTCTCTCTCTCTCCCTCTATCTGTCTTTCTCTCTGCGTCTGTCACTCTCAAATAAATAAATAAATAAATAAATAAATATTTAAAAAAAAAAAAAGACACATCAAGGAAAAAGAATGTGTCTCAAAATGAAACTGTAGCTGGGTATGGTGCATGCCTTTAATACCAGGGAGGCTGAGATAGGAGGATCACCTTGAGTGAGTTCGAGGCCAGCCTGAGACTACATAGTGAATTCCAGGTCAGCCTGGGCTAGAGTGAGACCCAACCTTGAAAAATAAAAAAAGGAAAAAAAAAAAAGTAAGAAAGAAACTGTAGACATGTGTTTTCTATGTATTTCCCATTAGATTGTTAATAATAGGATGTAAATCACCTGGTGCGTCAGACGGACCAGTCCTGGGCGCAGGTCCCTACTGGTGCCAGCTGTTCCTGATTAGCATGGAGCCCACCGCCCTGAGGAAAAATGAGATCTGCAGGGGACAGGAAATTAGCCAGGAGGCATCTTACCTATTATCCCCACATTTTCCTCAAGCTATAAATCTATCAGATAGAAAAGGGAGCAATAAAAAGTGGACTAAGTGGGAGGAATCTGGGGAGACATTCATATCACATATGCACCCAAGTTTAGCCCCAACAGGAGAACATTTACTCCAGAATGGAGACACCTGCTTCAGACAAGATGCTTGCTAGGCACCATTATGGATGTTAGAAGGTTTCTATCAAAGCACAAATTATTCCTGTAGCAAGAACTCTTGCTTTTTTTACGTGAACATATCAGGAAACCATTTTGCAGCTGAACAACCAAACCAAAGGCGGCAGAGTTTAAGATAAACGTCATGAAAATTGCATAAAGCATCACATCAAAACCCTTGGCAGTGTTGAAAAGCAGGATTTCTGAATCTTGTGTGTAGCTGCAGAAGAAAATTCAATTTCATTTTTTCACTTTGTCTGCCAATTTTTATAGCACTTCATTTTAAAATGAAATCTCTAAAGAATCAATTCAAATTAGCTTTACAGTTTTCCCCAAAGAATCCACTTTAACATAAATTGAATCGGAGCATGTGACATAATAAGTGAGCATAAAATTCATGTTAACTAGTCCGAAGGAGAAAACTTCTCATAATCAGGAAACAATCTCACATGACTGAGCTAAAAATAGCCCTTAGACTTCAGTTTCAAAATTGAACAAAAATAGGGGGACTTGTTATAATAATGATATGGTGCATTTCCCCCTAATGAAATGGCCTTGAGTTTTGTAATAAATTACAGCAAGAGAATCCTTTGGGCAAAGAGGAGATACAAGGCATGAGTTGTTTTCATAAAGAGAGTGGCAGCCATGGAGATGCCTTCAGCTGGGACCCGACAGCTTTGGCTCTGCTACTGAAGCAGGAGGGTATGAGGCAGAGGGCAAGTGGTCCATGCATTTGCTGCCCTCTGACTAGAAAACAGCTTCGCCTTCTGTATTTGATGGATTGGATGAGGCAGATTTATCATAAATATTTATTGGAAGTTTTTAAACTGTACTTAGATTCTTAAGCCCAGTGACTGTGTCTTATTTTAGCTTTGTAACCATCCAGTACCTATGCCAGTGGCTGACGCAGTCAGGATATCAGAAATGTTCAAGGGAGGGACACAACAATGAATTAATCAATGGATCAATGTACTGTTTAAAATGGATTAAACTTGGGTTTTTGATTGTACCTTTTTATTTTTATTTTTTCAGAAGTGGTTGTTAAGTGTCCAGTCAGTTTAATTAAGAAGGGGATGGGGGCTGGGGTGTTGGCTTAGCAGTTAAAGCACTTGCTTACAAAACCAAAGAACCCAAGTTCGATTCCCCAGGACCCACGTAAGCCAGATGTATATGGTGGTGCATGCATCTGGAGTTTGTCTGTGCACCCATTCTTTCTCTCTCTGCCTCTTCCTCTCTCTCTCTCAAAGAAATAAATAAAAATAAAATATTAAAAAAAAAGAAGGGGATGATGGCTGGTAGTGATATTTTTTGATACTGAAGTAAAAAATGAAAACAAAACAAAACATAAAACAACCAAACCAGGTAACTTGGTTTAGCACTGAGGTCATTATGGAGATTTCTTAAGACCCCACAGGAAAACAATCATACAGAAGTTTATTTTAAAGGGACTCAGTGTCTTGCAATTGAGCTACGTCAGGAGGTACTAGCCTCTCTCTGTTCACAAGGCCAACTTGGGTCTTCTGAATACCACTGTGCTCCTTCAGACTAGCTTCATAAAGATCATACTTTATTTCCTGCTACTTTTACCTACATGTCTATTCTTTGTCTATTTGTCTATCTGACCATCCTCTGTGAAGCAGTTTGAGGGATACAGTGAAAGTTATGCTAGCTAACATTAAGTGTGTATTATATGAGAAACATAGAATAAAAACTTCATGCTAGTTAATTTAATAGCTTCAGAGTTCTCTGAGATACTACTACAATTCAAGTTTTACATATAAGGCAACTGAGGCACAGAAGGGCTGACTATCCATCCAAGATGATCTAGGAGGTAGGGAAGTTGAGATGGAATTCAATGAGTCCATCAGTCTGCTGTGCTCAGTGGGCATTTGATCTTGGCCTTCATTCCACTTACATTCTAGTAGGAGACATGGAATTTCAACAACCACATGTCATTATTATGTAATTTTAATTATAACAAGATGACAGGTCTAGAATTTTCTGATGTCAGTAGGATCAAAACCCAGCTCAGACATGAATCTACACTGGTGGTATTTTGTTTTTGTTTTTGTTTTGTTTTGTTTTTTGAGGAAGGGTCTTGCTATAGCCCATGCTGTCTTGGAATTCCCTATGTTGTCTCAGGGTGGCCTCAAACTCACAGCGACCCTCCTACCTCTGCCTCCCGCGTGCTGGGATTAAAGGCGTGTGGCATGCTGATCCCATTGATTGGTGCTTCATTTACCCAGTTATGGAAGTCAACAATGCTGGTGATAATCTTGTCATTTCCTCCTCTACCCAGTGCCCAATATACCTAATGTGTCACCAACGCCTGTCTCCCACTGCTTTGCTGTATCTGATCAGTTGCCCCAGTACATCTAGAAGACTGCTCTTATCTCTCTGACCCTACCATACCTACACCATGCTCCTGATGCCCACATGCGTGCCTGCATGTCGGCCTCTACCCTAGGCTGGATCACCTGGTCATGCCATCTCTGCCCTCCTGGAAAAACCTTTGATGGTCTTCCATTTCCCTTATGAAGCCCTACAAAACTTGCTATAGCCTGCAGGGCCCAGAGTGACCTATAAAGTCAGCTTCATCCTGGGCTGGATGCTGGGTCCACAGTGCCCCTCAGCACCAGGCCTTCCTTCCTGGGGTCTCTTCTGTGTCCCCTCCTTCCTCCTATGGAGGGCTTCAGCATGTGCTGTCTTCATCCTGGAACTCCTTTCCCTCCTCTTTCTTTTTATTTAAATTTTTTTATTTATTTCATTTATTTATTTGAGAGCAACAGACAGAGAGAGAAAGAGGCAGATAGAGAGAGAGAGAGAATGGGCACGCCAGTATCTCCAGCCACTGCAAACGAACTCCAGACGCGTGTGCCCCCTTGTGCATCTGGCTAATGTGGGCCCTGGGGAATTGAGCCTCGAACCAGGGTCCTTAGGCTTCACAGGCAAGTGCTTAACCACTAAGCCATCTCTCCAGCCTTCCCTCCTCTTTCTTAAATTGGCTCTTCCTCATCCTATAGATGCCATACAGTCCTTGGGAAGCCACCATTGTCCTGCCTTGGTATTTGATTCATCCCCACCCAGAAGGTGTCTGTTCAGTTACCTTTCTATTATGAGCTGAAGTATGTTTCTCCCAAGGCCCCATGTCAAAGACCTAACCCACAGTCCCTCAGTGCATGACCATATTTGGAGACAGGGGCGTTAAGGATATGATTCAGCTAAAATGAGGCTGACCATGAGGGTGAACTTAATTTAAACTGAGTGGTATGCTTGCAAGAAGAAATTTGGACACAAAAAGAGATGCTAGGCATGGTGGGTACAAAAGAAAAGCCATGTGGACACTTTAAGAAGACAGCAAGCTGGAGCTAGAGAGATGGCTTAGTGGTTAAGGTGCTTGCTTGCGAAGCCTAAGGACCCAGGTTAGAGTCTCCAGGTCCCACATAAGCCAGATGCACATGGTGGCACATGCATCTGGAGTTCGTTCGTTTGCAGTAACTAGAGGCCCTGGTGTGCCCATTCTCACTCGCTTTCTCTCTCTATTGCTAATACATAAATAAAAATAAATCAGAATTTTTTTTTTAATTTTTTTCGAGGTAGAGTCTCACTCTGGCCCAGGCTGACCTGGAATTAACTATGTAGTCTCAGGGTGGCCTTGAACTCACAGCGATCCTCCTACCTCTGCCTCCCAAGTGCTGGGATTAAAGGCGTGCGCCACCACACCAGGCCAGAAAAAAATGTTTTTAAAAAAGAAGACAGTAAGCTGGGAGCTGGGTTGCTGAGCACCCAAGCTTGGACCCCAGAACCCATGTAAAACCAGACATTGTAGTGGGTGTCTGTAATCCCAGTGTGCCTGCAGCAAGAAGGGAGATGGAGACAGGAGAATCCTATGAGCTAATTTACTCGTGAGCATGGTGAACACAGCAGTGAGCAATGAGAGACTCTACCTCAAATAAGGTGGTTATCCTCTGACCTCTACATGCATGCTGTGACACATGTGTGCCTGCACCCACGCCACAGACACGCACGTAAAGAAGACAGCCACCTGCCAGTCAAGGAGAGTGGCCTCAGAAGAAGCCAACTCTGTGGATGTCGTGTTCCGGACCGTGGGGAAGCATTTCACAGCAGCCTGAGTTAATCAATACACTCTCCATACAGAACCTGTCACAGTTACGTTCAGCTTCATGATGGCTGGCTTCCTGGTAGGAAGGTGAGCTCTGGGAGCATAGGAAGTCCCTGGGTACAGCGGATACTCAGTAAATATTTGCTGAATGAGTGAGCAAACAGTTAAGAATGTTCAAGTGATTGGACGAGCAGTGGTAGTTTTTGAGTATTCGCTCTGGGAAAACACACGTTAGTCCAGGGTTGAATCCGGAAGCAAAGGCACCTTGTATTGGATGGTTTGGGTATTAGTGGGCATTTATGTAATTTCACTAGATACTGCAAATTCTTGGAATGTCAAGTTTTTAGTACTCAGAGAAACACTATTAGGTGAAATTTAATCTCATGGATTTTATTGAAAGAGGCAGACCTATCTCTAGGGTCAGAAAAATGATCATTCTTAGAAATATAAATCCAATCACATTGCAATTGGAAGAAAATGCACAAGCAAGAGAAATGTCCTCATTTGATTAATGACACACTTGATTCCAGTCTGGAAACTGTCCTTGCTGCTCTCCACCAGGATGAGAGAGAGAGAGAGAGAGAGAAAGAGAGAGAGCGCACTGTGGGATCACCATACAGAAGGGAGGTTGAAGACATGGGAAGATTTCTCTTGAAGTCTTCAGAGAAATCCTCTTTTCTGAGAAACTCATTATTCACTTAATTATTCATTCTGTTTATTTACTGTATAGTTATTACACATAAATATGGTGCAAATCCCCCGAATCCTCAAACACCAGATGCCAGTTTCCCTCTACAGTCCCAAAAGACATAGCCAAGCCATCACTGTGAGAATTAAAACAACAACAACTAAAACCCAATTAAAATTGTGCCAGCATGTTCATTTCCAAAAGAAAAACCCTGCAAATGAATCAGCTTTTAGTCACTCTCCTGACGGCTTCTCTAGAGACAAACAAACAAAAATCCTTTAAAACTAAAATTGGAAATAGCATTGGTATTTAAACCAAAGCTTGTGGAACTCTGGTGTTGGCTGAGTCCATTTGGTATCATTTCTGGTTAATTCAACTCCATATCATTGGTTCCATCTTCCATATCTATGTTCTGGAGAGAAGGACGTTTTGCTGTCAAACTTCCTGTGTGTCTGTCAAAGTCCCCATGCTGTGGAGAGAAGCCAGGGGTGGCACATCCTCGTTGGGGGCTTGGCATCCCTGGGTTACAGGACTACTGCTAATCTGAAAGGAGGGTATCCTGCGACTCTTGCCTACTTAAGGGTCAGATTGGCATTCTGAGGAGGTCAACATGCCACCCGAGCTCTTTAAAGAGCATCAGCTAAGAGCAAAAGAGGCCAGTGTCCTGTGAAGATGATGGAGGGTCAGAGAGAACTTCAGCCACTGATGGCTGTGCAAGACTGACCACTGGCATAGAAGACACACGTTAGTGTCGGAGGGTGCGGGGTTAGAGAAGGGGTGTGTGTGTGTGCGTACTTGCAATCATTCAGATTCCCATTCCTGCGGTGTCGTTGCCCTTATGAGGAAAGTGACCTTGTAGACAGGTGTACAGCTGACAAGCTCTACTAGAAAGCCTTTATTAGAGAGCGATGGGGTGGTGTGCCTACCCCGCTATTTCCATGTCTCCATTCATCCTTCTCAGTACGTCTTCCTAGGAGGCCACCGACTCAGAGAGGCTGCCGATTGATTCCATTACTGGAAATACTCGGAGCTCTTCGAGATCAGCCAGAATCCTCCAAACCTGGCCCTGAAAGGCCAGAGTTCTCCACTCTGTGTTGAGGGCAGGAAGGCAGCCTTGGTACCACACCGTCCAGACTCAGAATCCTGGGTCTGCCACTTGCCACTCATAGCCCTATTCCCCCTCCTGTGACACAGGCTGTCCCCTTCCTACTGTGGCCACAAGAATGGAATGTCGCAGAGAGTAAGAAGTGCTGAGAAGAGCACAAGAAACACAGGATTTTAATATCAGTGTTAGTGACTTTCCGTGCCTGTGACAACTTACTGCGACCCAGGATACAGCTGTGAGAGAACCCTGGTTTTCCTGCTTTTTATTTCCAAAGCATCTGAGTGACTCATTTTTGTTATTTTTTCTTTACCAATGAGAATGTTGCTATTCCTGGCACCTCAGATTATAATAAATTCATCACCTCCTACCCCGAAATGCCTCATGGCCATTTTTGTTACCTGTTGCAAATATATTCTCACCATGTACCCTAATTTGGGGACTTTTTGCTGAGAAGGCAAAAGCACTTTCTAATCTATTCAGCAACCACACTGTGAAGTGTCAGACTCACTGAAACACAAAAGGTCTTCATTAATAATATACTGAGTAAGATGTCTGCATAACATGCCATTATTGTTTTCTCATTAACATAATATTAATAATCTGTTGCTGCTTTAAGACTTCAGTGCATGAAAGTCTGGTATATTAAGTTATGGCTCAAATGAAATATATTAAACAGTGATACCCATGATATGAAAGAAATATGGAGAAACTGGAAAAAAAAATCAATTTTAAATGAAAGTAAAATCATTCTGTCTTATGCTTCGATTTCAAAGCAGCTGCTCTTTTAGAGGAGCACTGGCATTACTTCATTATTTGAGGTCAAAGTTAAATGTTCCCAAACCCTCTTTCCTTCTTTGGGACCAGCATATGAAGTAGAGTCACTTCAGTTTCTTTTTCTGGGGGCAGCAGGGAGTAGAAGGGGCACAGAGAGATGGAGGAGTTGGGAGGCAGGAGGTTAAGTGTATATGTGTGTGAGTGTTCACAGTTACAGCAAGACCCGAGTGTGTGTGTGTGTCAGCTCAGTTACAACATGACCTGAGTGTGTGTGTGTGAGCTCACAGTTACAGCAAGACCTGAGTGTGTGTGTGTGTGAGGGCTCACAGTACAGCGTGACTCGAGTGTGTGTGTGAGCTCACAGTTATAGCATGGCCCGAGTGTGTGTGTGAGCTCACAGTTACAGCAAGACCCGAGTGTGTGTGTGTGAGCTCACAGTTACAGCAAGACCCGAGTGTGTGTGTGTGAGCTCACAGTTACAGCATGACCCAAGAGTGTGTGTGAGAGCTCACAGCTACAGCATGAACTTAGTGTGTGTGTGTGTGTGAGCTCACAGTTACAGCATGACCCAAGTGTGTGTATGTGAGCTCACAGTTACAGAATGACCCGAGTGTGTGAGCTCACAGTTACAGCATGACCTGAGTGTATGAGCTCACAGTTACAGCATGACCCAAGTGTGTGTGTGTGTGTGTGAGTTCATAGTTATAGCATGACCTGGGTCAGTGAAACTCTGCACAGGGGTCAAGGAGGTGGTTCAGTGCTGCTGAGCAAGCCTGACAACAATGTTATGCAGAGACCCACCCAGCCCTCATAAAGCCAAGGCAAGTAGCACATGTGTTTATAATCCCAACATGCCTATGGCCAAGACTGGGGAAGGCAGGAGAATCCTGAAGCTTGTGGTCCAGCTGGTGTGGAGTTACAGTGACAAACAACAATAGGGCCCTTATCTCTAGCAAGGAAGAAGGTGATGACTGGCATCCTGAGGTTGCCTGCTGACCACTACACAGGTGCCTCAGCACAGGCATGCCCCTCCACAACTTAAAACTCTGCATAACATCTTCATAAAAGTCATAAAACATGGACTGTAGGTCCTATAAAGAGCAACTAATTGTTGACATCTCAAGGTCTGATCCATGGAGGTCAGAGATCAGTCCTTTATAAAGATTTTCTCTCTCACACACACACAGACCCGCTTCCCTCAAATGAGTCTGAGAAGTATACTCTACCCGTATTGTGAATGCCTACGTTTAAAGCATGCCTACTTGTGTTAGTTGGGTGTAAAATGTCCCCCATAGCCTCCTGTCTTTGTGATTAAGCCTCCTACTTAATCCCCAGCTGGTGGAGCCTTAGGGAGGCAGAGCTTTGTTTGAGGAGGTGGATCTGAAGGTTTATTAATTCAGCTCTATTGGGTGTTCATTGCAAGCTCACTCTGCTTCTTTTCTGCTACTGTAGAGCTATGACACCCAGTTTTCTGCTTGTTCCATGTTTTCCCCTCCATAATGAAGCTTCCCTTCAAAGCTGTAAGCTGAAGAAAACCCTTTCCTTCCATAAGATGCTTCTGGTTGGGTGTTTTTTCCCTAGCAACAAGAAGGTAACTATTATATTACTATCTTTGACCCAAAACTTCTCCACAGCTTCCCTGCCTATGGTACTCTGTTCATATGTTTACACAGCATTAAGTCTTGTATAGTACATGGATACAAATGTTTGTGTCTCTCTCAAATTCATATGTGGAAAAATATTTCCCAATATGATGGTATCAGTAGTTGGGGCCATTGTTGGTGACTAAATCATAGGGTTGAGCCTAATGAATGAGGTTACTGCACTTGTAAAAGGGACTCCAGAGAATTCTTTTGCCTTTTCCACCATGTGAAGTCATAGCAAGAAGTTTATGAACCTGGAAGCAAGCCATCCCTAAGCACCAAATCTGCAGGGGCCTTGATTTTTCATTTACCAGCTCCCTACACATTAAGGAAATAAATAATTAAGCCTCTAGTCTGATCATTTTGTTCCATCAGCCTGAAGAGACTAAGACAAATGGACAAGAAAGTCTTATCTAAGTCAATTGCTTCATTCAAACTGATAAGAAGCAATTGAGAGCCAAGGAAAGTATTTGCCTTAGTGAAGACCACAGGAAGTAAGCACTTATTCTTAGTTCCACATCAAATGGCCTTATAGAAAAATGTCACTGGAATTCATCTCCCAAGGTCTCTGAAAAGTCTTATCACATAGTTAGGAGAATTGTCATATGGCAGGTGATGTACACATGGGCTTTTGAAAGGTGCTATGGTTTGAATGTTTGTCCATGATGACTCTGCTTTTATGAATGGATATTAAATCATTATGTGGAAGTGGGTTCATTACAAAAGGGTAATTTCAGCATCCCACCCATCCTCTTGCCCTCTTGACTGAACAACACAGTAAAGTCCTCACCAGATGCCAGCCACTTGATCCTGGGTTTCCAGCTTTCAGACCAATAACAACTAAACTTCTCTTCTTTATAAAGCAGTCAATCTCATGTGTTCCTGGGGTCTTCATTTCTTCTTACTTATTACATTGAATAAAGAAATTGACCAGACTGACTTTACAACTTATAATAGAGCTCCTAGAGAATTAAGATTTAACATATCAGAGTTTACTATTATTAAAATTTCACAGAAATACTTGGGAAGAAGCATTTGTTTATGGAGAATCTAAGGACTTAAAAGATAATTAAAGATTAGAAAAGATTTACAGTAAGTCCTCTGATTATAGTGAAATTAGCTAGAAATCAATAAGAAAGAAATCTAGAAAACATGACTTTTGAAAATCTACTTGTTTATTCATGAGCAACTCACTTTTTAAAGAAATCACAAGAAGAATTAGACACAATTTTAATGAGAATAATCATGAAGATAAGATTAAAAGTGAGGTGCAGTTAAAACTGTGGTTAGAAGACATTTATAGTCTCACATATTAATTAGAAAAGAATAATTCTTATTCTCATGCTGACAGAAAGCTGGAAGAAGCCATTCTACATGTAGTCCAGTGGGAGAAAGAGATACCACCAGTGAAGATACTCAACAGTGGACACTGCAAGCCTTATAATTTGCCAGCCAGTGGGTACAATAGTGGCACGTCTGTCATGGTGGAAACCAAGTGCCCTCCAATTGGACTGGAGGCCTGCTCCATGGGAGGGAACACATTCCTGATACTGAAAACTTAAAACAGGGGTAGTCATGAACCCTAGGGGTGTAACATCTGCTGATGTCTGAATAAATGTATATACTATGGTCATCAAACTGCCAGTAAGCACTTCTCTTAATATTTATACCCTTAAAGCTACTCTCACTTTGGGTAGAGAATCTTCTTTTTTCAGATGGCAGTGACCTTAAGATGACTCAGAAGGTATCATAGTGCTGGAAAGAAGTGACTGGAGTACTGAGTAATATTTCGATCACACCTTCCAAGGCTCAGGGTCTAATGCGGAAGAGGTGGTGGAAAGAATGTAAGAGCCAAAGGAAGGGTAGGACTCCTTACAACATGCTCCCTTCAGACTTAAAATGGCCTGGCTATCCATGACCTCATAGTGCCTGACACTACCTACACAAGACCATCATAAGAGGAGGAAAAGATCATGACATCAAAATAAAAGAGAGACTGATTGAGATGGGGAGGGGATAGGATGGAGAATGGAATTTCAAAGGGGAAAGTGGGGGGAGGGAGGGTATGGCCATGGGATATTTTTTATAATCATGGAAAATGTTAATAAAAATTGAGAAAAAAGAATAATTCTTATTCTCTATCTGCCTCTTTCTCTGTCTGTCACCCTCAAATAAATAAAAATAAACAAAAGAAGATTAAAAAAAATTTCAGGCTGGAGAGATGGCTTAGTGGTTAAGCCCTTGCTTGTGAAGCCTAAGGATCCCAGTCTGAGGCTCAATTCCCCAAGACCCACATAAGCCAGATGTACAAGGTGGTGAATGCATCTGGAGTTCGTTTGCAGTGGCTGGAAGCCCTTGGCGCCCATTCTCTATCTGCCTTTTTCTGTCTGTCACTCTCAAATAAATAAATAAAAATAAACAAAAAGATTAAAAAATAATAAGTTTATTTTTATTTATTTATTTGAGAGAGAGAGAAAGAGAGAATGGCATCCTACAAATGAGCTCCATATGCATGCACCACCTTGTGCATCTGGCTTACATGGGTTCTAGGAATTGAAACTGGGTCCTTTGGCTTTGCAGGAAAGCACATTAACTACTAAGCCATCTCTCCAGCCCCAAAAGAATTATTCTTGAAATAAAAATCTTAGCCTCTCAAGAAGTTAGAAAAAAGTATTTGAAGAAAAGAGAGAACGAATGAAAAGGGGGGCTGAGGAGATGGCTCAGCAGTTAAAGGGGCGTACTTGTACCAGCCTGCTGGCCCAAATGCAATTGCACAACCCCCAAGGAAAGCTGTATTTGAAGTGGTGCATGTGTCTGTGATCACAATGTGCCTATGGCAATGCAAAGCGGGCCAGGAGAATTTGAAAGCTTGAGAGCCTATGTAGAGCAAAACAACAAGAGAGACCCTTGTGGAAGAGAGAACTGACACAACATAGCTACACACGTGTACACACATGTGCGTGTGGAGAAGCTAATTAGTAATGCTGATAAGGGCCTTAAGGAAACAGGGGGCTGAAGAGATGGCTCAGTGATTAAGGTACTTGCCTGTGAAGCCCAAGGACCAGGGTTCCATTCCCCAGTACCTACGGAAAGCCAGATGCACAAGGTTGCACATGTGTCTGGAGTTCATTTGTAGTGGCTAGAGGCCCTGGTGTGCCCATTCTCCCTCTCTATCTGCCCCTCTCTCTCTTTCTTAAATAAATAAAATTGAAAAATAAAGAAACAGAAAGCAAGCTTAAAGAAAATTAACAATCCCAAAAGTTGGTGTTTTGAGAAGGTTAATAAAACTGATAAACTCCTGCAAAGACCAATCAAGAAAAGATAACTGGATATATTATAATGCAGTTAAATCTTAAGGAAAGATGTTAAAAAAAAACATTTGGGGAATATGTAATAACATATATACTTACAAAAGCTACCTGTGAGTGATTGTGACAGTTTTCTGCCTTTATAGATTGAATACTATGATCTGTATATGAAAGAAAAGCTGAAGGAAGAAGTAGGCTTTTGTCATATCTTTCATGAAAAAATTACTAATGTTGTGAGATCTAGCTAGTCCCTGGGTGGTCGTCCAGTGACTGCTGGTTTTCTAAGGATGTGACTCTGGGCTAAGCGGAGGCTGGCCTGTGGGGAGTGTAGGAGAGCTGGGGTGCTGGTTGCAGAACTGTGTGCCCTTCCCGATAGGCCTCTCCTGACCTGCCACAGACACCACCTAAGACAAAGCGCACCTATGCAGATTTCTCTTTAAGGCTTTCCCAGGACTGTGAGGAATTTCCAAGTTCAAAAGAAATGTAAAGGGCTTTCTTTTCAATAGACCCAAAGCCAAGGGATTTCTTTCCTTGAAATGTATATTGAAAGCATATAATAGAATGCTGAGGACTTTTCTCTTGTGTGGTTTTTTTTTTTTTTTGGAATGACCTTAAAATGTAATTCAAAATCAAGTATTTAAAACTATATTAGGTTTTTTCTTTGACAGAACCAATCCACATCATATAGCAGGCTGTGAACATACTTCTTTATGCCAAAGGCCTGGCCCCAGGAAGATCTTGAGAGGTCACACAGAAAGCCCTATAAAGATACTACATCACAGTAGTCTACAAAGTTCATAGTATCCTATAATTTTATTCTGAGCAGCTATATACCACTTTTGCATATTTTACTTTTGCATATTTTAATTGACTTTTTTATAAGCTATAAATTTGAACTGTCATATAGGAGGTAATGTAGACGTGGAGCTTTGAAGGGTGCTATGGCCTGAATGTTTGATCCCTTCAAACTCATGTTGAAACCTAAATGCCTTTGCAACACCAAGATGAAGCACCTTTAAGAAGTGCTTAGTCCATGAAGACTCTGCAAGGGATGTAATTTCTACCATATGCTAAGATCACAATTTAAGAAAAAACACTTTTAATTTTAGAGCAGTCTTATCTAGACAAGTTGTGAAAACAGCATAGGCAATTTCTATGTACCATGTCGCCCAAGCTTCCCTTGTTGTTAGCATCTTACGTTAGTATGGCTCATTTGTTACAGTGAGTAAATGAATGTTGGTACATTATTATTAACTGAAATCCATACTTCATTCAGTTTTCCTGGGTTCTTGCTTCATGCCCATTTCCTCTGTCAGCATCTCCTCCTGGCGATCAGATTTAATGTCACCATGGCTTCTTAGGCAACTCTGGGAATTTCCCAGACTTCTTTGCTTTTGATGATCTTGACAGTTTGAAGAGGACCAACCACTCAGATGTTTTATTGAATATTCATGCAGTTCTGAAAGGACATACCTTGTTTGCTTCTGGGTTGTTTTTTTTTTGACCAATTATACATAAAGCTGCTATTAAAATTCACGTGTACATTTATGTGTGGACACGAGTTTTCAAGTCAGTTGGTGAAATGCCTAGGACTGTGTTCTGTGGATCATGTGATGACTACGTTCAGTTCTCTTAAGAAATCCTTTGTCTGGGCTGGACAGATGGCTTAGCGGTTAAGGCATTTGCCTGCAAAGCCAAAGGACCTTGGTTTGGTTCCCCCAGGACCCACGTAAGATAGATGCACAAGGGACACATGTGTCTGGAGTTCGTTTGCAGTGGCTGGAGGCCCTGGCATTCCCATTCTCTCTCTCTCCCTCCCTCCCTCTCTCTCTGTTGCTTTCTATTTTTCTCAAGTAAATAAACAAATGAAAATTTGAAACACCAACACACACACACACACACACACACAAAGAAATTGCTTGTCTTACACAAAAGCTCTACTAGCTTGCACTCACTTTTTGCCATGAATGTGAATAGAAATTATCCAACTGAAACAGAAAGAGAATGGAGGAAAAGGAGAAGGAGGCAGCCAAGGAGGACAATAGAGAAGGAGAGACATGTTAGATACCCCCATTCACACAATGTGAAACTGGGGTCGGGTAAGGACATTCTCTACAGAATGTGGTAAAAGAAGTATGTGAAGATTACAGCCAAGAAGTTTTCATATGTGATGAAAGGCATAGAGCGTCCTGAAATTTTTCTTTGCTAATATGAAGGAAAATTTGTGTTGAATATATGTTTGAGTATTAGCCAAGAAGCATGTCAGGTTGAATCTTACTGTAAGTCATTCTACTTATGGCTCTAGAGAGAACAGGAAAGGAGGAAGAAAGGGAGGAAGGAAGAGAAAAGGAAGAAGTAGAAGGAGGGAGGAAGGAAGGAAGGAAGGAGGAGAGAGGGAAGGGATAAACAAAGAAAGGGAGGGAGGGATGCAGACAGGTAGAATGTGAAGAAAGGAACAGATCAGTACCAGTAGCCATAGGGAAAGCTTGTTAAGGAGACTGATTTAAACACCATCTCTGAGATATCTAACCTTAGAAAAGTCATTTAAAATCAAGCTTATCTTCCTTACTCAAAATAAGAAAGATGCCCAAACCTGACTTCTGCCTTACCATGACTGTTGCTATGACAATACATTTAATATATTTCTAGCCCCTTGGTCAATTTTTTTTCCTACAAATTCAATATTATTGGAATTGCTCTTTCTGAAGTCACATACTTTAGCCAACTTAACCATTTTACTGTCATTTGAGTTTTCTTTTTCAAGGATCAGCAAAGCATAAAATAAGGAATAAATTTGAATTTCAGCTTATGTTCTCATATAAATTTTAATCTGCATTTTCCACTGAAATTAGAACAATGTTCTCTTTTTATTCACATTTCTAAGTATTTCTTAGTACCACAGAGAGTTTAGTTTGCATACTTGATATTTTTCATGTTCTGTTGTTGAGGTTAGTTTTTAAAAAGTATTTTATTTATTTACTTATTTATTTGAGAGAGAGAGAGAGAGAAATAGGCAGGGAGAAGAGAAAGAAGCCGGGTGTGGTGGCGCACGCCTTTAATCCCAGCACTTGGGAGGCAGAGGTAGGAGGATTGCTATGAGTTCAAGGCCACCCTGAGATGACAGAGTTAATTCCAGGTCAGCCTGGACCAGAGTGAGACCCTACCTCGTAAACCCCTCCACCCCCCCCCCAAAAAAAAAGAAAAAGAGAGGGAATGGGCATGCCAGGGCCTCCAGCTACTGCAAATGACCTCCAGACATGTGCACCCCCGTATGCATCTGCTTATGTGGAATCTGGGGAATTGAACCTGAGTTCTTTGGCTTTATTGGCAAGTGCTTTAACCACTAAGCCATCTCTCCAGCCCCCAAGGTTACTTTTTAATCCAATTTAAATTTATTTTATAAGAAAGGTCACTTTGTGGGCTACTAACTACCCCTAGTGACACTCAATTCAGTCGGTGTGTGTGCGTAGCTTGGGTATGTAAGCGCAGGCTTGCACATGCCACAGCATGTGTGTGGAGGCCAGTTCAGGGGTTGCTCCTCCCCTTTCATCTTGTTTGAGGTAGGGTCTCTTGTTTGCCTCGTTGTTCACTGCTGTGTTTGACCGGCTAATTGACAAAGAGCTTCTGGGAATTTCTCCTGCCTCTGCCTCCCTTCTTGCTGCGGGTTTGAACTCTGGTCAGTAGTGGGATGGTTTATAATGACTGTCAACTTGCCAGAACTTAGAACCCCCTATGAGGGATGAGGTAGGTTCAGTTAGCCTCTGACTATGTCTGTGAGGAACTATCTTGATTAGGTTAGTTAAAGTGGGAAGACCCACATTAGCTGTGGGTGGCACCATTCCATGGGCTAGGGACAGAAAGGAGAGAGCTGGCTGCAGAGCAACAGTTACTGCTCTTGACTCTTCTCTGATGTGACGACGTGAGTGTCCTGCATGCTCTCCCTGACATAAGGGACTCTGCCCTGTGGTACTGTGACACTGAGATAAACTCTTTCCTTCTCTAAGTTGCTTCTACTTTGGTATTTTTTTAATTAAAAAAATATTTAATTTATTTGTTTGAGAGCAAGAAAGAGGCAGAGGGTGGGCATACCAGGGCCTGTAGCCACTGCAAATAAACTCCAGATGTATGTGCCACCTTGTGCATCTGACTTATGTGGATCCTAGAGAATTGAACCTGAGTCCTAAGGCTTCACAGGCAAGCTAAGCCATTTCTTGGTCTAGCTCTGCTTTGGTATTTTTTCCAAGCAATTAGAAAATAACGAATATAGCAGGTTTGTGGAGCAAGGCCTTTAACTATTGAGACATCTCCCCTGCCCTGTCTATTTAAATTTTGAGACAGGATCTCGCTATGTAGCCCAGGCTGGCCTTGAATTTGTGATCCTCCTCCTTCTGCTTTGCTGGGATTATGAGCCTGAGCCACCATGTCCAGCTGAGATTTTTTTTTTTAATTTTTTATTTATTTATTTGAGAGCGACAGACACAGACAGAAAGACAGATAGAGGGAGAGAGAGAGAATGGGCGCGCCAGGGCTTCCAGCCTCTGCAAATGAACTCCAGACGCGTGCGCCCCCTTGTGCATCTGGCTAACGTGGGACCTGGGGAACTGAGCCTCGAACCGGGGTCCTTAGGCTTCACAGGCAAGTGCTTAACCGCTAAGCCATCTCTCCAGCCCCAGCTGAGATTTTTATAGTATGTTTTTGTAGTTGCATTTTTAAATTTCATCAGATAGTAATTCCAAGATCAGGTATGGCTTTTCTATTTTGAGCAAAGATCTATTGTGATTTTTGTGTTTTTAGGTGAAGGGACTATGTGCAAGTGTGTTTCTCTGGTTGTGGAGTGGCATGGCGGAGGGATGTGAATGATGAAACAGAAAACATAAATTGATACTCCATGACAGAAGGCTGTGAATGACATGTTACAGGTCTGATGTTATCTGCTAAAAACAATGGCCACTGAAGGCTTTTGAACAGAGAAAAGTAATTTTGCCTGTGCTTTGGGGAGACCACTGACATAGCAGACCAAAATTTCTTGACAGTAGAGCCTTCTCACATGTCTTGTCCTCATCTTTACACGAATAAATAGAAGAACAAGTGACTGATTGAAGAACTGGATGAGAAAAAAGGACACAGACAGATCTGGATGGAATGGCACCAAAAAAAGTCACAAATGTTTTACAGGGATAGACTCAACTAGCTGGATGTCAGAAGTAAGGAAGGTGGGAGATCTGAACACCAAGGCAGCTGGAATAGATGGTGGCGTAGGTGGAGGTGGGTAGGGAGAAGCAGAAACACAGATTAGGAAAACAGTTTTGAAAATTGTGGGGGGGGACAATGTGTTTGGTTTGAGTTCAGTGAGTTTGCACTGAGGTGGAAATGTCTGACCGGCAAATGAAAACACAGGCCTGGAGTTGAGCGGAGGTTAAGACCAAAGATGAAGACCGGTTTATGGCGTCACATCAATCAAGGTGAAAACTGAAGTCTTGGCAGTGGATGAAAGCATCCTTGGAGAATGTGCTGATCAAGAAGATGGGCCAGTTAGAGGACCTCAGAAAATGCTCACACTTACAGGCTGGTCGTAGGTCAAAGAACTGGAAAATATGGTAGGAAAAATGGGAACTGAAAGGCCACGTGAGACCTATGTCGTGGGGTTACATGAGGATTTCAAAGGTCCTGCCTTCGCTTTAGACCCAGGAGGGTGGCCGACTGAGGACTGAGGGGCTGGCGGGCTTGGCCATTCCAGCCCCTTGGCAATGGCCTCGGAAAGCTGCTACAGCAGGGAGCTGGACCACGGGGGGAGGGGGAGTTATAGAGAGGCGGGGGACAGAGAGGGAAATGGGTGCACCATCTGCTTCCATCTTCAAGTGTTGTTTTGTGGTGTCTTTAGAAGACTTTTCTCTGCTGCTCTGGGAAATGCTAACCCAGGCCTCTGTCCTTGGCTGTATGCACACAGCAGTGAGGGTTCCCTGGGTTTCAAATAACAGAAAGCAACTCCAGCTGGCTTGAGCAGAAAGATTTATTGGAAGGATACAGGGTTACCTCACAGGACCCAAAGGGTTATGACTGACGGAGGCTTCTGCACAAGCTTTAATCAGAAACCAAGCACCAGAGGGCGTCTCCTCTCCTTGCTCGGCACTCATGATCTCTCTTCTCTCTCTCTCTTCCTCCCTTCCACCCTCTTACTCCTTTCAGTGCACATCAACTCTCTGGGCTTTTCAGTCCATATGGGAAAAAAACACGTCTTCACTCATACTCCCTCCTGAGTCATAACCATCACTCAGTCACTTAGAGGAGTACCATTGTGTTGCATCACTTATTCTTTTATTTTTTTGAGGTAGGGTTTCACTCTAGCCCAGGCTGACCTGGAATTCACTATGTGGCCTCGAACTCACAGAGATCCTCCTACCTCTGCCTCCTGAGTGCTGGGATTAAAAGCGTGCGCCACCACTCCTGGCCCATCCACTTTCTCTGTTTTTCTTTCCCTTTCCTCCCTCCCTCCCTGCAACTCTTCTTTCTTTTTGTGTGTGGTGTGAATGTGTTGTTTGTCAGGAATTACCTACTCTTTTTTTTTTGTTGTTTTTTGAGGTAGGATTTCGGGGTCTCACTCTAGCCTAGGCTGACCTGGAATTCACTATGTAGTCTCGGGCTGGCCTTGAACTCAGGGTGGTCCTTCTACCTCAGCCTCCTGAGTGCTGGGATTAAAGGTGTGTGCTACCATGCCTGGTTACTATCTAACTTTTTTGAGACAGAGTCTCTCACTGGCCTGGAACTGGCCACATAGCATAGATGGGCAGGCTAATGAGTCCCAGGGATCTGCCTATCTCCATTTTCCCAGCACTGGGATTACAAGGGCATGCCACCGTGCCCAGCTTTTACATGAATTCTGGGGATTAAACTCAGGTCCTCTTGCTTGCAAGGCAAACACTTTACCAACTGAGGTACCTCTTGATGTCCTCTGAGGGGCAAGACTGAGTTAATCAGTTTGAATGGATACCCACTCTCAGGCCATCCAGCTGAGGTCAGACTAGCAAGGTCACGCTGCACAGACAGCAGCACGATCACTGGGGACAAGACTGGGGACTGGGTCCTGGAAGGGACAGGTGGACAAAGAGCTTCTGACATGAGGATGAGGACGAGGACTGAGCCCAGGCTGAGGTGAGGAGAGGAAGGCGAAAGAGCAGCATCTGGATCCCCCTCTGTGTGTGCTCTGCGCACCTGGATACCTCCATGCAGTGAATCCCAGGACTGTGCTCCCTCCCAGAAGAGATCCCAGCCATACTGTTTTCTTCTAAGAAAGAAACTGGAACAGCTGCCCAGCTCTTGTTAACTCTTCTACGACAAGCTTTTGTCTCACCTTAGTGAGTACCCCGTGGCCAGGTCCATATCCTTTGGGTGAATCAGACTTGACTATCCAAGGGATCAACTAGAACCTCCTGGAGGCTCTGGACTTGGATCTAGATGGATCATACCAATTTCTTTTCAGGATGACATGAGGCTATCAGTAAGTATGGGAGAGAGGCAGTCTCGAGTTGCTGGTGTTTTTGTGTCCTGGAAACCTAGCATCAGCCTGCTCTCCCTCTGATGGGTTCTGTAAGTTAGCTCAGCATGCCCTAGTATATTCTCTTTGGGTAGTTTTCTATTAGTGAGAGAAAAAGTCTTGACTAATCCAGGGTTGTGGAATTGCTCATTAACTGTTACCAACCTGGCCCCTTGCCTCACATATGCACTGTAGGAAGTGATCCATTCCTTTCCCTTGTTATCTCTTCAAGAGTTGAGGTTCCAATAATGGTGGCAATATGAAGTTTGGAGTTCTGGTAATTACAGAACTAATAGCTCTATTAATAAATATTCTGTTACTGTATTGTAACTTTTTGATACTTAAACAAATCTAGAGCTGGCGGATGGGTCAGCAGCAAAGGTGGTTTCCTGCAAAGCCTAATGCTAGAGGCCCTGGAGTACCTCTTCTGTCCGTATCTCTTCTATACCTCTCTGCTTGCAAATAAATAAAAATAGTTTTTTAAAAACTAAAATCTGTATCATTTATGCTTTGAGATCAGGATCAGTGACACAATCAGTCCATTTATGATGAAAACATTTGCTGAACAAAACTATCCCCAAAGTCAGGGTGGAACTTTACATCAACGGGAACACTTTGTACAAAAGCACACATGCTTCTCAATGATAACATTAACCCATTTTGTTTCTGAAGTAACAGTCCATTTGTATTGCCTAATGATTTTCAATGTTTTTTTCGCTTTAAGTAAAGTTTAGCTTCTTAATGAATAAGGCTTCATTTTAAAAACTTTGAAGTTTTGAATAAATTTAGATTCATAAAAAATTATGAAACTGGTGCCCATCTACCTCTCACGTTATTGCCCCTCTTATTAACAATCTATACGAGTTTGGTACATTTTCCACAATTAATGCACTGATACCAATGTGTGATTCACTTCTACCTAATATCCTTCCAGGATGTCACTTAGGAGACCAAATTATATTTAGCTATCCTCTGGTTTTACACTGCTAAAAACTTTGTTTTTCTTAAGGCTATCTGCTAATAATTTATATGAGAATGGGGCCTGTTTAGTATTTGTTTTACAAATTTACATTTTTCACTTGGCTTTTTAATGTTAAATACTTTAAAGACACAAAGTATATTAAATATTGTTTTTACAAATGTTAATGTTATGAACTTTGAGTGCTAACAAAAAGAAACGAGGAGTTATTTCAAAGAGCTGCTGTATATCTAGTGCCACAGTCTGCTGAGGACAGCGGTCACCGGAGCCCAGGAGCACGGGGACCCTTACCCCAGGGTGGCTGTGGCTCCAGGTGCAGGGCAGAGCCCCCGGTGCGCAGCACAGGGCAGCTGGCCAGGGCTTGCTTCTCTGCGGCAGGAAATGCGGCTCCAGCTCACCCTAAAGGGACTTGAAAACATGTCTCTTCACCCCTAAGACTCCCACTGCACTCTGCTTTGCTCTGTGTAAGGCGGGGCATGCTGCCTTGTGCTAACGCAAGCTGCCTCCTTTGTCTTGCAGCACCAGTACCCTGCACACTGATGATCTGCACGCGGTATCATTAGAGATTTAGAGTTAGCCTGTTTTCCCAACCTTTGCTCACTGCATGCTGTTCAGCCGAAGTTGAGGGATGAAGGTCACTGTGCCACTCCCCAGAACTGATGAGAGCCAGGGACCCAAACAGGTGGCAAGGGCTAGCAAATGAAGCGAGCAAAGCCTCCACCCTGCAGTGTGGATGACACGGGGGACACGGGTGGAGTGAGGAGGACACCAGGGGCAGAGACAGCAGCAGCAGCCTGTCTCAGGGCTGTTAGCAACACAGAAGATCCCCAGAACCTGCCACCTCTAGGAGTCTGAGACCAAGTAGATTACCAGCATCCAAAAGTACCAAGATGGAGAGTTTAATCACAAGTACAAAGCATCACATTGTTACAGAAATAATGTCTGTTTGACCTTCAAATACATTACACTCTATTGATCTGCCAAAAGTAGTTCACGAGAATTTGCCTTCATTCTGCCTGTCCATGCTTCATGGCATATTCGAAGTCTCTGAAGCTGACATGACCATCTGAGTCTTGATCTGTTTCCCTGAAAAATTACATAGAAAGTCATTCGTACATTATTCTTGTCAGCACCTCCATGTCAAGGGCATAGTGGAACCTTCCCTTCTCTATATGCCTGTATAAAGGAGGAACCTATTTTGCCTATTTGAAGACTAAGGTCATCCCTTATGTTTTCCCCTGTATTAGTAATACCTAAGGTAGAAAGGAAAGCTAGGGTATTTAGTTATTTATTTAATGTAGTCTCTCTCTCGCCCCCTCTCTCTGTTGAGTATAGTGCGGTATGATGTGGTGTTTCATATGCATCTCTCAGACCTCCTGTCCTATGTAAACAGAACAGTGTGAAAGGAAGGGACTGTACTGTGGTCCTCACATGCCTGATTATACCTCCATAATTTCTCAGTGACTTCATTCATGGCCAGGGAAACTTTGTCAAATCCTCACACATGCTCACTAAGCTTTCCTAGCTCCATTGAAGAGCAAGGCAGATGTGAGCCCTTGACTAATGGGCTAGAGGTGTGAGAGGTCTTAGCAAAGTTGTCTGTGTGTCCTTGAAACTGTGGAAACATGGGCATTGCTCCTGAACAGGCAGCAGAGAAGGGCACAGGCTCCACGTGGCTATGATAACACACGCCAGAAGCACAAAACTCCGGCACAAGCAATACGTCAGAACTGTCACTAGTTAAAGAAATGTCTGTTCAAGAGTGTATCTGAGAGGATAACACATGACGATGGCCCCAACTCCTCTCTGGGGACATTCTAAAACAATGTATGGCATGCTTTCTGTAGCACTTCTGTGGTTGATGCAAATTATATTCTGTGGAAACAACAAATGGTATCAAGTATGACATAGGGCTTTTTAAAGCAAAGACTGGCCCAAGCAAGAAAGCCACTAATCACTGTAATAGTTTTAAACCAGGCTTTTAAAATATTGAATTCTAAAATAAACTTTCTGAATATTTTATGCCAAAGTCTCTGAAGTCTATAATGGTTCTGGATAGAGTGATGATAATTTTTCATTCTTTTGAAGTAAAGAAAAATCCCTACTTCTCTGCCCCAGGGCAGAGCCATGTTGCAGTGTTAGTATAAATGACTGCACACTGCAGGGGCCATTATTCTTGTTACTTCTTTTGGTGAAATATACATGACGATTTCATGCTGTACAGTACCGAGAGCAGAATGTCAGATCTCTTCTAGGGGATTAGAAATAATCAGTATCACACGTTACTGACTACAGGACATAAATCACCCCTCTTATAAAATTAGATAATTGAAGATTCTTAATATTGCCTAAGTATTTCTTCCCAAAGAATTCGATTAGATAAATGGCCTTTTTTCTTTCTACTCTCAATTGGTATGGTTGAACTATAAATCTCAGAGGGTGAATAAAGTGAATAACATAGACAAGCAATGCCCCAGATAAACTGCTCCTGGGTGTGTGTGTGTGTGTGTGTGTGTGTGTGTGTGTGTGTGTGTTTTCACTCATTTGAGATGCCAAATGCTTGCTGAGAAGGGAATCCCTCTATTTCCCTATAAATAACTGCTGCTATCATTACATTAACCTCTAATAATTCTTACTGTCTTACTGTCACTAAAACTCCCTGTTGGAAAACAAGTGTTAGGAGTAAACTTCACTCATAAGGTTTGGAGTGGCATTTTATTCCTATAATGAGGGGAGGAGTATCCTACTTATATGTAGAATGAGACATGGTAAAACATTTTTATGCCTTCTGACTTGTCTTTACACATATGAACAGATCTGGTCATTTTAACTACACTAAAAAGGAAATTGAAGTTTAAGGGCTGTAATTTGCAAAAGCTAAAATGTGCGGTTTTCATTACAGGCTGAATTATTCTGTGGAAGCTTCTGTGGCAGCCATACTCCATCACTGTGATGGGAACAGACGTGGCTGGTGGATACCGCTAGAGATGTGATGAGAGGAACAGCGTCATTAGGTAAAAAGGAACTATTTCATTGTTTCTGTTTATAGCATTCAACCTTAGTTCTGAAACCAGAAAGCCCTGTTCTGGGCTCGCCTACATATATCCTGCACTGGAAATATTCCACCCCTCCTCACCCTTACTAGAAATGAGCCCCGGGGGGTGGGGGAGCAAGGTGTCCCTCCACCTCTGAGCTCCCAACAGGCAAGGACTGGGTATTAAATGAATTTGTGGAGACGCTGGGGAAACAGGTGACAATATTATGAAATGTGTTAGCCCCACCCTCACCACTGACACCAGTCTCAAAAGTAGTCATCAAAAACAAAACACAGGCAAGAAGCCACCATGGGAGTCAGGGACCCACGAGTATGTATGTTATGGCCTCTGTGTTTAGCAGCATTAGGCACACATGTTTGGTTCTGAAGGCACCACATGTGGAATGCACTTGAAAATGAGGCTTCAGAATGTTGTAATGTGAGGCAGGCAAGCATAGGGAATAGCTTAGCAAGCTGGAGTACTGCTTGGGTCAGACTTTTAATAAACACATACCTTTCCTAACAATGCACTAGCGACCTGATGTTGACCTAGGACAACTGCCTGTACTGTGCTTCACACACGTCCCACCCCAGACGACGAGATAAGTTTCTCCTTCCTTAGTAGCCATTACTCATCTTCTGGGGTCAGTTTCTATTCAAATCTGTTCTTAGACAGGTCTGCCAACAGCAGGGGCCATGCAGTGTGGCCTAGCACGCGGTGCATGCACAGTAAGGTGAACTGTCCTCTAAGTGAGAATGAGGCCCAGGATCTACCTGTTTCCACCTCCCCAGTCATGGGATTATAAGTATGTGCACAACTCTACCTGACACTCTTACGTGGCTCTGGGGACCAAACCCAGGTCCTCATCCTTGCAAGGCAAGCACTTACTGACTGAGGTATTTCTATAGCCCCTAAAGTATTCTTTAATATTAAATATTTTTCATTTTTAGTTTGAATTTTCCAAGCAAGTAATCTTATTTCATACTGTGCAGATCTTCAACAGCTAGGGCAGGGTTGTTAGTCTAAACCGTGTTACAGCAGAGCAAGGACTGTCCGGGCACTGGAGAACACTTAGCAGCATACCTGTTCTCTTCCTGTGAGACGTCACCACCAAAGCTGTGACAGTCAAGAATATTCCCAGAAATTTCCACGTGTCTCCTGGGGGGGACCAAATCATCTCCGCTTGCGACCTTCTGGAGGACCCACAATTTGAAGCTACCCTTGGCAACAGTACAGCTAAGTCCATACATACTAAAGTAATTGTCTTAAAGGCATCTTAAACAAGTGATTTTGGGGTTAACTGAGACACTTGTTTCCTGGATAGATTATGCAGATAATTGCCCCAGTATTGTGTCAGGCCAAAACCAAGGTTTCAAGTTGAAAACTGAACCCAAAGAAGATGCCACTGGAGAGCCCAGATCCTGCTGGCAATAGCAAGACTGCCAGACATATCTGTGTTCCCAGCAAATGCAATGACAGACAGTAATTATCATGAGTCACTGTGATCATCAAATGTGGTTTTGAAAATTGACCCTGTATCTGATTCATCTGAAACATGAATGAAAAATTTAATGTGGAGGCAAAAAAAATTAATGAGAAGGGGTTTTTATTGGGTGGGGGGAAGGGGCAGCTTTTGAGTAGGAAAAGAGGAGAGAGCATCTCTTTCTTTTTGGTTCTATATGGAATAATTTCAGCTACAGTCAAAACTGCCATTCTATTAGGGACAAAGCTGTCATATTCACAGAACAGGGAGAGTAAAAATTACCCACCAAGCAAGGAGCCCCTGCTGGGGAAGAGAGGACCCGCCAATTGGAGACGCAGTAATGACAGCTTCCCCCACAAGCAGCCTTCTCTTGTGAGGAACCTGCTGCTTCCCTCCACTGGCAAGCTTGCCTCTTTGTTGATGAGAGTCCTGCAGGGCTCTGTGGCAATTCAGCTGGTAATGTGTTTATTAATTTTACCTTTTTAAAGACATGTGTTAAGAAAAGTCTCTTAGATACCCCGGAGATTTTAAAGAGATATGCAGATGAATTCTGGGCTCCTCTGTGCCACTGGCAGGTGCATTCTTTTCACCGTGTATTGGACTCCCTTTGTGCTCACACTAGGCTTTTACTCTAGCCACCAATGAGAGTACCTCACTTCAGGTGCGTCCTGCACCAATTATCTTCCACTGTTTGCCTGGAATCACTCTGACACTTGGTATGTGTCGCAGTTTGATTCACGTGTCCCCCATAAACTTAGGTGTTCTGAATGCTAGGTCCCCAGCTGATGGCAATTTAGGAATTGAAGCCTCCTAGAGGCAGTGTATGGTTGGAGGTGGGCTCGTGGGTGTCATAGCCAGCTTCCTCTTGCCATACACACTGTCCTGTTGCTGTTGTCCATCTGATGTTGGCCAGGAGGTGATGTCCACCCTCTGCTCATGCCATTCTTTTTCCCTGCCATCATGGAGCTTCCCCTTGAGTCTGTAAGCCAAAATAAACCCTTTGCTCTTGGCCAAGTGTTTTCTGCCAACCATGTGAGCCTGACAGCAACAGTATGCATGTGTCCATGCACATACACAACACATACACAAGTACGGACAGAGGTGTTACTCCACAGAGCAAGCCTTGGCCAATCAGGCAACAGGACAGTGGACAAACTATCATCTCCTCTGTCTCTTAGACAACTCTGGAGTCATTCGTTCCCAGTCACTAGAAGTTCTGGTGTTGCTCACAGTAGTAATGAACGTGGAAACATACTTGCCTTGGTTTCCCCTCATTCTGTTTCAGAACAATCTGATAGAACCTTCATCATGGGCTCCTCCTTCAGGAGGAAACCAGGGTAAGACAGTGGAAATTTCATTTTGAGAGATGAAGTTTGCATGGCGCCACCAGCAATGGCATGTTACTTCAGATTCTCGTTCACTTAAAAAGGATTTCACTGCTTGAAGTAGATCAGACTTTAGCTATTTGCAAAATGCTTTTTAGAGCAAATTAAATATTGTCTTTACAAAGAGTGCTGAAGTTTGAAGTTCTAGACAATTGAAATGACAGTTACAGAAAATCATAGCAGACTTCTCATCACTGCTTAATAGACTTGTCTTATTTAATAATATTTAGTCTGTCAACAATAAATAGTATCATTAGGCTTTAAGTGTTCCATCCTTCAGTGCGAAGATGACATACTCCTGAATGTAAGATCCTCCCAGGTTCCTTTTGGAGGCAGAGCAGAGCTGAGAGCTGACTGTGCAGGTTTAGATATATCTGCTTACAATGAACCATGGATGATAAAAGGCTGTCCAGACCAGGCCACGAATAACAAATGACAGAAGTCAGGGAAATCTTTGGTGTCATTGACACCAGGTTCAGCTACGGACTTAAGACACAGCGGGTGTTGTTGTTGGTTGTTCCCAATATCCAGGCTACCTATTCTCTGCTCTGCAGCAGCCGTGACTTGGGTGGGAGACCCCCTCCCCCAATATACACATACACTTCAAGCTGCAGACCCAGTATCTGAGTGGCGAAATAGCACATAATGCTACCTTCTTTACCATAGCAATGGGTTCAGGCACTGAGTGGCTTATGCCAGTTAGTACCTAGCATTCATCCTTTGGCCTCTAGTGACCCACAAAGTTGTTGAAACACAATAAAGTCTAGCAATTCTATTTGCGAATTGAGGAAGGGGCTTCAGCATGGCCATCTAGGATGCAGAGGTGAGGTCTGGATCTAAACAGCCTTGCTATCCAATGATGTACTGAGCCAAGAACTTGTGCATAGGCTACCAAGCAGCAAAACCCAGCCTGACCTGACATGTAGTTAGTTACGCACACAAGGGAAATCAAGTTCCAGGATCTGTGGTCAAATCAAAACATGATGGAAGAGTGTCCCATGAAGACACTTAGTCATCGACACAACATATTCTTGGTTGTTTAAGGCAGTCTGCAACGGGCTTCTTGCCATTTGCAAGTGAAATCACCCAATTGTACCAGATATCCCACTTGATATCTTTCCTAAGCCTTGAGGAACAGACAAGTACATAATACATACACAGTCCCCGGCCTTGATTGTCAGGATATTTTTTTCAGGCCCAGTGGGTATCTGGTTTTCATTTATATACATAGTGATGACTACCTATGATAATGCCTGAATTTATAAATTAAACACCGCAATAGAAAGTACTAACAAAAGCTGAGTCAAATACAATGACTGTAACAATATATTATCGTAACACTGCTAGCATCATTACTCTCACGCATTATAAGAGAAGGGTTGCTTGAACAAAAACACTCCAGCGCCAGGAAAGCAGATCCAACAACGAGGACAGCTACTAAGGTCGCTGGAGGGCAAGTAGAGCAGCATACTGGGCAGAGGGGTGGTTCTCACACCATGAGGGGCACAGCAAGATGGCACGTAACTCAGAATGGCATGCCATTTAAAACTTGTGATTTGTTTTTAGAATTTCCATTTAATATTTCTGGACTGAGGTTGTGGGTAAATAAAGCCAATAAAAGTAGAACCATGGATAAAGAGAGACTACTCTAATTTTTTGAAGTTATTTCATTTTGTAAGAAACAACTCTCTGATTCAGATTTCACCTTAGATGCTATTCCAGGGTTATGAATTATTTTCCTTGGTTTTGTATTCCAAAGAACTAACTAATTGTTGTCATTGAAATTTTTGGTTTAAAAATATTTTTACTTGAAAGAGATGGAGACAGAGGGGATATATGGGCATGTCAGGGCCTCTTGCCCTTGCAAGTGAATTCCAGATGAATGTGATGCTTTGTGCATATGGCTTTAGGTGGGTACTAGAGAATCAAACCTTGGCCAGCATGCTTTGCAAGCAAGCACCTTTAACTGCTGAGCCATCTCCCCAGATCCCACTTAAAAATATTTTTATTTATTTATTTGCAAAGGGGGAGGGAGAAAAAAGGAAGGAAGGAGAGAAACAGGGAGGGAGAAAAGGAGGGACAGAAAGAGAGAGAGAGAGAGAGGGAGAGAAAAGGAGAGATTGCTGTTCATGGTATCTTTATTTTTGAGACAGCATCTAATATAGCCCAGGCTGGACTTTAACTTACTAGGTAGTTGAGGATGTTCCTGACTTTCTGATCTGGTTTCCACATCCTGAGTGCTGGATTTATGGGCACGCACCATCATGGCCAGTAAACGTGGTGCGGGAGATCCACTTCAGGGGTTGGTGCATGCTAGGCAAGCCTTCTGCTGACTGAGCTACATCTCTAGTACTATGGTTCCTGTAAGTGTGGTGCTTAATGTCAAAAAGACCATTATGTTCTTCCTCTCTGAAGAGTGAGAGAATAGCTTCTTTAGTTCAAGAAATGAAATGGATGGGAAATGCTATCATGGTAAATGTAACTCACTTTTTCCTACTTCCTTTCTTTTGAGGCAAGCCCAACAGACTGGCTTTTTTTTATGAGAAAGAGAGAGAGCAAGTGTGAGAGAGAATTGGCACACCAGGACCTCCAATCATTGCGATCGAACTCTAGATGCATGCACCACCTTGTGCGCATGTGTGACCTTGTGTGGCTGGCCTACATGGACCTGGAGAGTCGAACACAGGTCCTTGGTCTTCACAGGCAAACACCTTAACGACTAAGCCATCTCTCTAGCCCTTTCCTACTTACTTTTAAGAATGAGAAATCTTATTTTAAGCCAAATATATTTTGGATCTATATTAAAAAGAGAAAGGAATGTAATTTTGGCCTAATTATTGATTACTTGTGGGAAACCAATATGTCCAAAGTCTCGCTTCTGGAGAGCAGGCTGATACCTCTTCTCTAGCAAGTATTTTAGCAGAGCTGCTAATAAACAGTGATGTCATCTTAGTGTTCTTTTGTTTTTCAGTTTGATTCTCTGGAAGAGAAATTATGATGTAAGAAAACAGTACAGAACAGACAGCTTTGAGGAGAAGGAGGAAAAGTCTACATGAACACCTTTGAACTAGCCATAAAAAACTGATTTTCTGTATGTTGGGATTACTAGCTCTCCATTTAATCCTTGTGCCTATCTGTATAACTGTTTATAGACCCCTTCTGAGTGTGGCCCAGCTGGAAGCTCCTGTCTCAGCAAGTTTTCCCCAGGCCTTGTAACTCCGGGCAAGCCTCTTGACTGTTACATATTCCTAGCTCCTGGCTGTCAAGTCGCATGGTCAGACTAAATGATAGCTAGAGTGTGATTGAGCTGTAAACTTTGATAACTCTGAGCTATATCTTAGCCTTGCAATGGTATACAGAAAATCTAAAAACTGCAACCCCACTCCTGTTAGCCATTTCCAAACAGCAGCTCAAGATTTTGACCCTGTGGACCGTTACAAGGAACCACATGCATATATAAATGCAAATGCAATAAAAGACCCAACCTTCAACACTGTGAAGTATGAACAGAGATAAAGCCATTTTTATTTCAAATAATCACTTCAGCTGAGATATCCAGTATCATCTTGAACTTGATTATGAGATAAAAGAAATGGGACAGAGATGGCAATCATTTAATCTCTTAAGAACAGCTATTCTGAAGAGCCTTTCACTCTGCCTTCAATAGATTTCTAGCAGGTTATGATCTGGCTAGAAAGAAAGCATAATGATGAGGAAAATTATGTTTTCAATAACACATGCTCTTGCAGTACAAGTCCATCCACAAAGGAGGCAATAAAATGAACTCTGACCACTTTCATAGACGGCGTAATGGCTCAGTGCACAGACGCGGTCTTCCTGAAAGCGACAAGTTCACATCCTTGACTGCAGGTTTCAAAACGAGCTGGACTTCCAAGCCCCATGCAGGAAAGATTACACAGTGCCAGACAAGAAAGCTGAGTATTAGTAGGTTTAGAGGCAGAGATGGGCTTGAAGAATATGGCTTAATGAGCTTTATTTTGCTAATGCAACAAATAGAGTTGAAATTGAAATGTGAACTCAAAACATTGAGCCATTTGTAAATGCCCTGCTAATAACACTGTGAGCCACTGTTTGGTGGTAAGCTTGCATTTCAAAAGGCATACGGCCCCAGAGTCAGAAACCACCCATTGTCACATAATGCTTATTTTTTCTGATATGTATAATGTTTTTGAGTAGAATATATTTTTGTAATTTGATAAAAGAGTTGTAGAGGTTTTTGTTTGGTTACTTGTTCATTTTTGTAGAAATTTGATGCATTGCATCTAAAACTTATCTGGAAAAATGCTGTAAGGGTCAAGATTCAGAATTTAAAAAAACAATGATGTCTGGAGGGATGGCTTAGCGGTTAAGTGCTTGCCTGTGAAGCCTAAGGACCCTGGTTCGAGGCTCCATTTCCAGGACCCACGTAAGCCAGATGCATAAGGTGGTGCATGCATCTGGAGTTCGTCTGCAGTGGCTGAAGGCCCTGGCACACCCATTCTCTCCCTCCCCCTCTCTCTCTCTACCTCTTTCTCTCTCTGTCTGTCACTCTCAAATAAATAACTAAAAATAAACAAAAATTAATAAAGTAATGATGTCAAAACCAAATGTAATTCCTCAGTAATTGAAGCAATCTGATTACGACTCAGGAGCAATGGAAAGGATAGTGACCAGAAATAGGCATACAGGTTTTCAGCAAAGATCAAATGAGATGTTCTGAGCCAGTGAGGATGAAGTCGGTTGGTAAGAACAGTAGTTGGGGTAACCAGTTATCCACTTTGGGATAAGGTGGCTTGCCCCATGCCACAGCTTGCTCTGTGCTCAACAGAAGGTTACTTCCCTCTCTGTAGGACTATAGGCAGATGACATTCTTAGCCTCCTATCTGTTACTTTTTGTTGCTGGTACAAGATATCTGACAAAAATCACTTTAAGGGAGGAAGAGTTTATTTCAGCTCATAGCTCCAGGTCACAGTCCATCATGGTGGGAAGGCGTGGTGGCAGGACACGAGGCAGCTGCTCACGTTCCGTCCACAGTGAGGAAGCAGCCAGCCATGAACGCTGCTCAACCAGCTCTTCTCAGTTTTTTTTTTTTTTTAAATTTTTATTTATTTGAGAGCGACAGACAGAGAGAAAGACAGATAGAGGGAGAGAGAGAGAATGGGCACGCCAGGGCTTCCAGCCTCTGCAAACGAATTCCAGACGCGTGCGCCCCCTTGTGCATCTGGCTAACGTGGGACCTGGGGAACCGAGCCTCGAACTGGGGTCCTTAGGCTTCACAGGCAAGCGCTTAACCGCTAAGCCATCCCTCTAGCCCTCTTCTCAGTTTTATATAGTCTAGAACCCTGGGCCCATGAGTGGTGCTGCCCATAGTCAAGGTGGGTCTTCCCAGCTCTATCTAACCAAGATAATCCCTCACAGGAGATTCTAGGCCCCATCACATTGACAACCAATATAAACAATCATACCCCTGTTACAATGATAGCAATGGGGAGTTCTGACAGTGGGATGTTGATAATATAATGGTGAAAAAACAAAGAATTTCCTTGGCATAACATTTCAAAAGGGAGCACAGGATATTAGAGTCACCCTTGGGACTGTGGCATGGCCAGCTTCTGAAAAACATTCTCACCTGGGGTTAGTAGACTCTCATTCGAAATCCAAGCAATTTACTTCATACAGCTTGGTTATAGAGAAATTGTTTTAAAACTCTGTAAAGTCAGGTTTTTTTCCAATAAAGGAGCATGTAAGAATCTATAAAAATTAAGATTTTTAACAGCTTATACTTTGGCTTTTAAAAAAAATCCATTTGGGAAAATAGATTTTACATCTCAGCCCATTTCTCATGGGTGTGTATCTCTGAGCCAATAGAAAATGGACTTTAGTTCAGTATAATTGTTATAAATTATTTATACTTCATTTACAACATGCTCCTAGAATTGAAAAATTCTGGGCCTGTGGACGATAACAAACAGCACAAAATCTGAATCACATTTCATAATGTGATTATCAAATTATCAAAAACACTCTATTAATAATGGCTTCCTGTAATCAAAATGTCATATCCAATGAGATGACCATAAGCTTTTAACAAGAGGATTTTGGTCTAAAGAGATGAAAGTTCAGAGGGCATTACAAGCATTTGGAAAATTATGAATTGCTCAGAGAATGTGAGCCTGACCAATCACATCCTTCTTCATTTAACAGCTAGACGAGCCCTCTCTCTCTCTCTCTCTCTCTCTCTCTCTCTCTCTCTCTCTCTCTCTCTCTCTCCCTCCCCTCCAACTCTTCTTGCTTTTCATTCTTTAATCTCTCTTTCTTTACCTTTCCTTCTCTCCCACCCCTTGGGCCTCGCTAAGCAAGGGCTATACCACTGAACTAGCTCATTCATTCATTCATTCACTCACAGGACTGGCAAGCCCAGGGCCGTAAACATTAAAAGTAAGCACTCTACAAGTGTTCTATCTCCCCAGCATGCCATTTTTCTTTTGAGACAATGTTTCAAGTAGCTAGGGTTGGTCTGGAACTCACAATGGTAGCCCAGGGCCTTGGACTCAAGATCCTCTTGAGGGTTGGTGTTACAGTCATGGACTCCTTCTGTGTTCCCTGTGGTCATTCTCAAACCTAGTATGAAGGCAGAGAAGGGAAGGTTGCAAGCGAGGACAGTCTCACAGACCACAGGTGATATCCCTGCACCATCTAGACAGACCTCTTCCCCTGCAGCCCAGAGCTAAGCATCCTGCTGAGGTTGGCCTGCGACCTGCCTTAGAAAGTAAGGAGAAGATGAGTCTCTGTGGTTTTAGGCTGAGGACAGATGCTGACTCACCAGGGGTTTCAATAACGAGTAAATCACGAAGGGACATTAGCGATGTCGGGGGGCTCTTCCTAGCCTTGGGAAAAAACTGTTCTCCCATAAATTGCCACACTAATACTGATTTCAGGGATTCAAATTACTGGCCCGATCCAGCATGACATTTTCTGCCCATTATCTAGTTACTCCTGCCTCCAGGCAGGGCCACATCATTGATTACAGAGCATTTCCGCCACTAAAAAAGATCACGCTCATCATTAAAGACATTAAGTGTTGATCTGTGTCGGCTAAGTGACTTAAAAGGTTCGTGCCCTTCTAGTAACAACTCAAAGAGGCTATTTTGGGATATTTATTAAACAAATTAAGTATTTACATTATGTTCAAGCACAGAGGACAGCCATTGAGTACATAACTATGAGAAGACAAAGCCAAGAGAATTCACAGGGAGAAAAGGATGCCCGTTCAGTTTCCTAGAAGTGGGAATGAAGGGACCTTCACACCAGCAGAGAGACCACCCTATCCTCACCTGCATCCACGGCATCCTGATGGGCCCTGTGCACAGATACTCTCCTTCTAGAGCATACAGCCTGATTCGTGGTAAGCAGTGAAAGAAAGAAAGAATTGGTTTCAATTATGGATAGTGCTAACCCTAATGGAAAAAAATTAAGAAATCTCTTTTGTAGCTGGAGATATGGCTCAGTGGGTCAGTTAAAACTGACACACACAGGAATAAAGCCAGAGACCTTGTATCAAAAGATGGAAGGATAGGACAAACCTCCATATGTGTGATGGCATGCACATGCTTATTATACGCACATCACACACACACACACACACATACACAAATTAAAAATAAAAAAGAGGGGCTAGGGAGATTTCTCAGTGGTTAAGATTGCTTGCCTTTGAAGCCTAAGGACCTGAGGACTCTCTCTATATATATCTGCCTCTCCCCCTCTCTCTCTCAAATAAATAAATAAATACATAAATACTTTGGGGCTGGAGAGATGGCTTAGTGGTTAAGGAGCTTACCTGCAAAGCCTAAGGACCCCAGGTTTGATTCTCTAGTACTCATGTAAGCCAGATGCCCAAGATGGTACATGCATCTGGAATTCATTTGCAGTGGCTAGTGGTCTTGGCATGCTTATTCTCTCTATCTGCCTCTTTATTCCTCTCTCAAAATTAATTAATTACATTTATAAAAGAAAACTCATGATATAAAGTTAAGGATATAGATCAATGACTACACATGATTTTATAAACATATGATAATAGGAATAATAATAATTTCCTTGTTGGATCTCTGATTGCCCCAGTTTACTTGCATAAATGTATCAGTGAGCATATTCACTTCTAATGCTTTTCTTAGAAATGGGTGCCTGAGTTCCTTTGCTCATTCAGCTGACTGTGGAGCACAGGCATCTGGGTCTGAAGATGGAGGGATGAACAGGATAGGCACAGAGTCTCTCTGAGCTTTTAGTCTAGCCACAGAAAGAATTAAATCGCTCTACATGCAAAGTAACATGACCAGTGCACTAGGACTAAGAGTGAGTGGGATAATGGGATCCAAAGTGAGCAGCCAATCGAGAAGCAATCCCCAAGCATGTCATGTATGAGCAGGAGGTGTAGGTGAGAGCAGAGAGAACAGCATGTTCCAGGGTCTTGTGGTAAGAGAATGTGAGCTACATCCCAAGACTAGATAGCAAGGGTGACCAGAGCACACAAGCTGAGGCTGGATATGGAGCCAGAGAGGTTGAACACTGAATGGAATGATAGATTCTGGTCATAATCCAGAGAATAATGGGAAAGACATCCAATTACATCATGGGGAGGAGTTCATCCGTTTAGATGTTATAGCAGTTACCTTCTTAATGGGACAAAACATCCTCAATCAGAAGTAGCACATGGAAGGAAGGAAAGGGTTTATTTCAACGAGAGACTTTGTTTCCAGGAGACTAAGCAGGAGGGTAATAGAAAACACTCCGTATTCTACTCTGGTCTCCATATGGATGCCCAAGACATGTGCACATCTGTGCATATGTTGTATATTACACCACACACATGACACACCACACACACACACACACACACACACACACACACACACACACACACGAACTTATACTAGACCAGAGGTACATGGATCTATCACTTTGTCACGGACCACTCTGGTGCATTCCTCATGGCTTCTATACAGGAAACAGGATGCCTGAGCTGACTCTTTGCCTTGCCACAACTCCTAATGGCTGGGGGTAGGGAGACAGAAAGAGAGGGAGGGAGGGAGAAAGGAAGAACAGGAGGGAAAGGAAAAGAGGAAATGTGCATCCCAGGGCCTCTAGCCACTTCAAACAAACTCCAGATGCATAAGCCACTTTGTGCATCTGGCTTGATGTGGGTACTGGGGGAATTGAGCCCAGGTGGTCAGGTTTTGCAAGCAAGCACCTTTAACCACTGAGCAATCTACCCAGCCCCATCGTTGCCTTTTTCAACTCCCTGTAATTGTGTGAAGTGTGAGGTGTGAGTGAGGGTTAATGATGTCAATAATTGAATCCAGTATAGAACAAAGAGCATATGACCACTGTGGGCATGATGGCAAGTCAAGTCAAGAGATGGGGTGAAGTTGAGCCAGTGATATGGATGCTACCACACACGTCCAACAGGCTGCTCATGACTGGGCTCACTTGAAAAGACAATACATGTTCACTGTTTTCAGCTACCAAGTGGTTATAACTGCCCAGCAAGTGAATACAGAGAGGAAAATCACAAATTTAGTTTTGGATATTTTAAGTTTTACAAGTCCTTGAAACAAAGAATATAGATTTTAGGCAGAATTCATCTATAGTAACTCTTCTAAGAAGGTTTATGGTCTTAAAGAATATTTTGCTTCTGATGACCTCAGTTTTACCATAGGTAAAAAGAAAATATATTTGGGGTTGGTTTCAGTTTTAAATCTCAGAGTTTATAAGCTTGGAAAGGAGCAAATATTCTTTTCACTTACATATCTGTTAGTACTTGGCAAACATTGGGATAAAGAGATACCAAAAACAGTGATCTATATAAAAGAGGGAAAAGATTCCATTTTAAAAAATGCTCAAAATATAAGATAATCTGGGAATGCTTTAATAAGAAATGTGTTGAATTTATAGAAAGAAAACTACAAAATTCCACTGAGAAATATAAAAAGATATTTGCAAATGTGGAGGGACGTGCCATATGTGTATTCCTGGATGAGAAGACAGAACATTGTAAAGATGCCAGTTCTTCCCAATTAATTTATAGGGTAAATGCAGTTTTCATCAAAATCCCAAAGGGAGTTTTCAGAAGTTCACAAAAATGATTTCTACCATTCATCTGGAAAACGCATAAGCAAGAAGAGTTGAAAGCAATCCGAAAACAAGAAATATCACGTTTTAGAACATGTTATAAGAACTGGGGAACTTGGTTGGAGGTGTGAGTCTCTGGAGTGGGATAGAAAGTCTAGACAGGTCCCTCATGTGTTAAAGAACTGAATGCAAAAGAGTGCTAGACCCTGTCTTACACACCCCAAAATGGGCTGGAGAGATGGTTCAGCAGTTGAGAGTGCTTCCTGCATAAGCATGAGGGCCTGAGACCACCCATCAGATCTCTAGATCGCATGTAAACAGCTGCAGGTGGCCATGTATGCCTGTAATCCCAGTCCTGTAAAGGGGAGCAGAGACCAGGGAATTGCCTAGGCTTGTGGGGAAAAGAAGCCAAGATCCAATATCAGTAAGAGACTCCAGCTCAAATAAGAACAGGCAGAATAGAGGAAAAAGTAGGGGAACCCTTCAACCTGCTGGCATAGGCAATGACTTTCTGAATATAACCCCAGTTGCTCAGGAAATAAAACCACTAATCAACCAATCAGACCTCATGAAATTACAAAGCTTTTGTACAGCAAAGAGCATTGTGAATAGAGCAAAGAGCCTACAGAATGGGAGAAAATCTTCACCAGCTATACATCTGACAGAAGATTAATATCTAGGATACACAAAGAACTCAGAAAACTAAATAAGAAGAAATCAAATAACCCAATTAAAAATGGGCTAAGGAACTAAATAGAAAGTTCTCAAAAGAAGAAATACAGATGGCATATAAGCATCTAAAAAGTGTTCTATGTTCTTAGCCATAAGGGAAATACAAACTAAAACTACTTTGAGATTCCATTTCTTTCCTGTCAGAATGGCCACCATCAAGAAAACAAATGACATTAAATGTTGGTGGGGATGCAGTAAAAGGGGAAGCCTTCTGCACTGCTGGTGGGAATGTAATCTGGTACAGCCATTGTGGAAATCAGTGTGGAGGTTCTTGAGACAGCTAAAAATAGATTTACCATATGATCCAGCTATAGCACTCATAGGCATATATCCTAATGACTCTTCTCACTACCTTAGAGATACTTGCACAACCATGTTTATTGCTGCTCTATTCACAATAGCAAGGAAATGGAACCAGCCTAGATGTCCATTCACAGATGAATGGATAATAAAGATGTGGTACATTTACACAATGGAGTTCTATTCAATGGTAAAGAAAAGTGAAATTTTCAGGCACAGGGATAGATCTGGAAAAGATTATACTAAGTGAGGTAACCCAGGCCCAGAAATCCAAACATCACATGTTCTCTCTCATATGTGGACCCTAGCTACAAATTTATAGACTTGTATGTGAACTGGAACCAAAAATCAGTATCAGAGGCCCATAAGCTAAAAAAAAGGCTACAAGGGAGGGAGGAAAGGGAAAGTCTTAAGGGGATGGTGTTGTATATATGTAAATAGAAGAATAGATTACAGGGAGGGGAAAGGCCTAAGCAAGGTCAGGGGAAAGATTGTGTACAAAAAAGGGCAGGAGAGGGGGAAGGGTCAATTAAAATTCAAGATATTCTGCATAATACATATGAAAATTTACTTTCTTGAAAAATGGCACACCCAGAAGCCATAGATTGTTATTAGAAAATTTTCAGTGCCAGGGAAGGGATACCTTCCAGTGAGTTGTTGGCAGGGAGGTCCCTGTTGCCTGCAAAACATTACAGGCCAAGGTCCTTGGTTTCCCTTGAGAAAGAGATGGTAAGACCCTATTGCTGAAGACTTCACATGCCTGAGCAGCAAAGTCACTGAGAAATCAAGCTGGTGCTGAGCAGAAAACCTTCTCCCTGTAGCCAACTGAAAGCTGGAAAAAGCTGCACTGTTTGCAGCCTTATGGAAGACCGAAATCGTCAGCTGTGATAACAGTGGACACTGGAAGCCTCAAGTTTGGCCAGACAGGCTAAATGACTGAATGAGTGCAATAGTGGCATGTCTGCCCTGGGGGAAAACAACTGCTCTTTAACTGGACTGAAGGCCTGCTCTATGGGAGGGAATACATACCTGGTACTGAAAACCCAATCAGAAGCCTACGGCAGGGGAGGTCATGAACCTTAGGGGTATCAATCCTGCTCTTCTCTGGATAAATGCATATATTTACTACTCTCACCAAATTGCCCTGCAAACACTACATTTAATGTTCATACTCATATATTAATGCTACTCTCATTTCTGGTTAGAGAAGCTTCTCTTTTCAGATGGCAATGGTCCCTGGGATGACCCAAAAGACAACAGTGTTGAGAAGAAGGGAGGGAGGAGTGTCCAGCACTAAAACATCTCCCACCCTCCAAGGCTCAGGGTCCATTGCAGAAGAGGTAGAGGAAAGAATATGAGATTTAAAGGAAGAGTACCACTCCTTACATACAACTGTCTGGACAGAAACTGGCCTTGATATCTATGACCTCGCAGTGCCTAACAATACCTTCACAAAACCCTCATAATAGGAGAAAAAGATTATGACAATCAATTAAAAGACACTAATGGAGAGAGGGAAGGGATATGATGGAGAGCAGAGTTATGAAGGGGGAAGTGGGGAAGGGGAGGGAAATACCATCATTTGTTGTCTGTAAGTACAGAAGTTGTCAATTATACATATATGATAAATATATGTATATAAAAAATGACAATAAATTCTGGCAAGGATGCAGAAAAAGAGGAACCCTGTTGATGGGAATGTAAACTGGTATATCCATTGTGTGGAAGTTACTGAGACAGGTAAAAGTAGATTTATCATATGTCCCAGCTATACCACTCCTAGGTATACATCCCAAGGACTCTTCTCACTACCTTAGAAATACTTGAACAATCATGTTTATTGTTGCTCTATTCACAGTAGCTAGGAAATGGAACCAGGCTAGATGTCCCTCAACTGATGAATGGATAATGAAGATGTGGTACATTTATAAAACAGAATTCTATTCAGTGGTAAAGAAATATGAAATTTACAGAGAAATGGATGGATGTTTGTACTAAATGAGGTAACTCAGGTCCAGAAAGCCAGACGCCACATGTTCTCTCTCATATGTGGATCCTAGTTACAAATGTTCAGACTTGTGTGTGAACTGGAGTAAAAATCGGTAGCAGAGGCAGTAAGCTAGAAACGGGCTATAAGGGAGGGAGGAGAGGAGCGAACTTAAGGGGATGATATTGTATATATGTAAGTAGATGAGCAGATTACTGAGGGTAGAATGGCCTAACTGAGGTCAGGGGAACAGATTGAGTAAAAGGAGCCTGGGAGAAGGGTTAATAAAAATTCAGGATATTGTGAATAAGCCATATGATAACCTAATATTTTGGATAATGACACACCCAGAAGCCATAGACTCTTACTAGAAAAATGTCAGTACCAGGGATGGGATACTTTCTAGTAAGTTGTCAGCCAGGGAGGTCCCTGATGCCCCCAAAACATTACAGGCCATTGCCAAGGCTCTTGGTTTCTCACCAGGAATAGATAAGACCCTAAGACCCTATTGCTGAAGACTCTCCATGCCTGGGCTACAAGGTCACCAAGAAATCAAACTGGGGCTGAGCTGAAAACCTCCCTGTAGAGAAGCTGACAGGAAGCTGGAAAAAGCTGCACTGCATGCAGCCCTATGGGACAGAAGTCATAAGTGGTAAAAACAGTGGACACTGCAAGCCTCAAGTTTGGCCAGCTAGGCCAAATGAGCCAATGGGTACAATACTGGCATGTCTGTTATGAGGGAAGCCAACTGCTCTCTAATTGGACTTATGCCCACCAAACTGCCCTGTAAGCACTTTACTTAATGTTCATGCTCATATTAATGCTTCTCTCACTTCTCTTTTCAGATGGCAGTGATCACTGGGAAGACCAAAAAGGCACCATGGTTCTGAGAAGATGTGATGAAGGAGTGTTCAGCACTGAAACATCTCTATCACACCTTCCAAGGCTCAGGGTCCATTGAGGAAGAGGTGGCGGAAAGAATGTAAGAGCTGAAGGATGGGTAGGATTGCTTACAATGCAACTGTCCGGACAGAAATTAGTCTTGATATCCATGACCACACAGTCCCTACCACTGCCTTCATAAGACCCTCATAATAGGAGGAAAGGATGACGACATCAAAATCAAAGATAGACTAATGGAGAGAGTGAGTAGATATGATGGAGTGTGGATTTTGGAAAGGGAAAATGGAGGAGGGGAGGGAATTATCATGACCAGTAATAAAATAAATAAAATGACGTACTATTTCCTCCCCACATTAGGTTAGTAAATATTTGAAAAATACATCATACTCATTGGTAAGAATACAGTGAGCGAAGCATTGTTGCTGGGGAAGGGTAATTTGTTAATCATGCAACTGGCTAAAAAGATAAAAGAAGATGTTCTCTAATGCTGTATATCAATATCTAGGAGCATCTCTGAAAATGTAGACAAACATGTTTATTGTCAGGTTATTTATAAAGCAAAGATGACAAAATTATTGAAAGGCATGGGATACAAATCCCATTTTAACAACCAAAAACTTGGAGTGAAAAGTTCCAAAATATTAACAGCAATTATTTGTGGTTGAATAGAAATATGGTTTATCCAGACTTTTCTATAGTTTCAGAAAATTCCATAAGAAACACTTGTTGGTATACACAGATCTCCACCTCTTGTCCCTATAAACGCACGCACGCACGCACGCACACTCATTCACACACCTACCTTCCCTATTTTGTCATCTTCCTACTGCCTGCAGCTGATAGCTAAGGGGAAATTCATATTTGATATACTCATCTTGAGAGTGATAGAAGAAGGAGAAAGAACACGTCCAGGACTGGGTCTGCACACATTCCTCTGTGGCAGTTTCCTTCACTGACTGCACAGTCTAACTATTTGACTCCCTGACACTCTTTAGTAACAAACAGAGCTCAGCAAGAAAGTTTTACTGAAAATAGCTTCAGGAGGGAGGAAAGAGAAACAGTCCCCTTAAAACATTTTGAATCAAACCACAGGTCAACACAACCCAGTTTTGTGCTACAATCTCTGGAGTATTGCACAGAACAAACGTTGTGAGACAAGACTGTCTCATAGCTTCTTTCCTCCCCACATTGCTTCTCTGCTCCTATCCTCTCAATCTACATTAATGGAGCTGTGTTGCAGGCTTCTGACTGGCTGCCCTCCACCCCTGCAAGGTCTGGTCAACCAGGATAAAGCAAGGTCTCTTTCAACCTGCCCAACAAGGTTCCAGACTCCCAGAACAACTGCACAGTTACTATCTCCTTCGGAGGATGTTAGAAATAACCTAGCTCACTCTTCCCATTACAGATGAACAAAGTGGAGGCTAGAAGTACAAGGCAACTTTCCTAACTAACACAGAAAACCAAGTCTCCTACAGCTGGGTCCTCTTCCCAAATAATAATTCTGAGTTTTCTTTGTCAAAAATCCATGTTGGGGGCTGGAGAGATGGCTTAGCGGTTAAGCGCTTGCCTGTGAAGCCTAAGGACCTCAGTTCAAGGCTCGATTCCCCAGGACCCACGTTAGACAGATGCACAAGGGAGCCCATGTGTCTGAAGTTCGTTTGCAGTGGCTAGAAGCCCGGACACGACCATTCTCTTGCTCTATCTGCCTCTTTCTCTCTCTCTGTCACTCTCACATAAATAAATAAAAATGAACAAAAATATTTTTAAAAATCCATGTTGGTTTTGCTTTATGCTGAGAGAAAAGCCAAGTTGGAGAATGATACCATTTAAAAGTAGTGTGCAAAAACATTAAAAAAAATGAAAAAAGAGCTGTGTATAGTCATACTAGAAATGCTAGGAATGAGATGCAAAGGTCCCTGTTTCCAAATTCTTGCCAATTTTTTGCCTATGTTGGGGATTGGGATAAACTCTGGGGTTCAGATCACTTTGCTCTGTATTCACCCTGAAACTTTTCATCCATGAAGAATTCCAGGCTAAGTGAAACATGAAGACCTAGGTCTGGAACTTGGTAGCTCTACATCACATCACATCACATCACATCCTATGTCCTCCTCAGGGCTCCACAGAACAGCACAAGGGAACATTCTATAATCTGGAGATGGGAAGGAAAGCACAAAACAGTTCAAAATAGTGCTTCAGAATTATGTAGCAAGTGCACATTTGCAAACTTTCATTAAAGTTCTTAATTATGTTTTCCCCTCACAGATGCTGGGTTGTGCTTAAGGAAAGAGCCCTTAGCAAAACTTGAGTTTAATAGAAGTACTGATATCATAATTAGAGGAATTTCATTATGAAATCCTGTTTAATTAATACTACATAGTTGGCTATAAATCTTAGTTTTGAGCAGTGCGAGGAAATCAGCTATTAGAGGAGATTAAATGTTCCTGGAACATCCTGAAGATTACAGTTGTGACTGATTTGATGATTTAATTGGAAAAACACAAATCAAGAGAGACAGAATAAAGGGGAAAAGAGAATGAGCAGATTACAGTTGAGATATGAGAGAACATAAAGTATACAGGAGCTCCAGGACAAGAAGTACTACAGCCTATTCAAAAAGGAGAGCTTTGAAACTTTAGAGCAAAAGATGAAAAATTTGCATGACATAAGGGAGAGAACTATAAAGGAAAGATGTCCTTCTCACATACAGTTAATTCACTCCTCGGTATATGTTGTAGATACAGTCTCATTGCAGTTTATGAGAGAAAAGAATTTATTTTGGCTTATAGTATCAAGGGGAAGCTCCTTGATGGCAAGGAAAAGATGGTAGAGCACAGGCTGAACATGGCTCTTTGCCAACATCAGGTGGACAATAGCAATGGAGAGTGAGCTGAATGAACACTGGCAAGCTAGGGGCTAATGAGCCTCAAGGTTCACCTCCAGCAGCACACTTCCTCCAGCAAGGCTCCACCATCCAAATTGCCATCAGCTGGAGATCAAGTATTCAGAAAACATGAGCTTATGGAAGACTTCTGAATCAAACCACCACAGCATGCTTTGTGGGCACCTGTAATCATTTGTATGTTAAGTGTATTAAAGGGAGTTTTGTAAAATAAAACATACATTACAAATTTTTAATTCCTTGAAAAAAATCAAAACAATCCCCTTAGAATAAAAATCCAACACCACTCAATGTAGACAGACAGTAGACGCACGTTTGGTAAAAACAGTGCTGGGGATTAAACACAGAGCCTCATGCATTCTAGGCAAGCACTCTACCACTGAGCTAGATGTCCAGCCCATCCTTTACTTTACTTTTTATTTTGATTCAGGGTCTTGCTAAGTTGCCTTGGAAGACCCTGAAATCTGATCTACCTGCCTCAGCCTCCCAAATAGCAGGCTTGGAAGATATCTTTATCTTGTCTTTTATATGATAAACTGTTAGAGGTCTTTCTATTGCCATTTTACAGGAAAAATAAAATTAATAGGAAGGGAATATCACTATCTACAGGCCAAGCATGTAATACAGTTATGGTTGTATGCTTAGAATTCCTAATATACATAAAATTATGTATATCAGGAAATAAAATAATTAGAAATATATATCATTAATATTTCTTTATATTTTTAAAATTTTTATTTATTTATTTATTTATTTGAGAGCGACAGACACAGAGAGAAAGACAGATAGAGGGAGAGAGAGAGAGAATGGGCACGCCAGGGCTTCCAGCCTCTGCAAACGAACTCCAGACGTGTGCGCCCCCTTGTGCATCTGGCTAACATGGGACCTGGGGAACCGAGCCTCGAACCGGGGTCCTTAGGCTTCACAGGCAAGCGGTTAACCGCTAAGCCATCTCTCCAGCCCTCATCAATATTTCATTAAATAAGAACAATTATTGCTTAATTTCAAAGTTATATTTCATTTATAAAAATAGTCAGGTACAAAGGTTTTTAACATATTGATTGAGTACCTACCTAGTAACTAATTTAAGATTGGCTGTACCTGTCCAATGTAAATGAAGCTACAAGTATTTTATAGAAAAATTAAAATATTACAAACATGGTAATACTTCAAGTTAGTTTATAATTTTAATAATCTTAAATGATATAACAGATTACATAGAAAACTCTAAAATTCACATCAGAGAGATAAATGTTGACAAGAAAGAACTTGCCTTAGAAGACAGTAGAATGAGAAATAAAGGAGCCTACATTAAAAGCATGGTGCCAGATTCAAAACTCTAGACCTATAGTTTAACAAAACAACGATTTAGAACTAGACATAGGTTAAATGAGAATTTGATGTTTGACAATCTCAGTGCACAAAGTAAGGACAATGGGAGCTGGAGAGACTGCTAAGTGGATGGAGAACTTGCTACTCAAGCCAGAGTATCTGGGTTCAGATCCCTCTAGTCTATGTAAGAGCTGGAAGCTGTGGTGGACTTCTGTACTCCTAGAATGCTGACTGTGAGATGGGAGGATACAAAAGAATTTCCTGGAAGCTGGAAGACCAATAGCCTAGTGGACGCAACAGTGAGAATGAGGATGAGGTGGAAAGTGAGGCTCAACATCTGAAAGTTGTCCTCTGACCTTGCTGTGACTCACATATGCCATCACTAATATACATGAACACACACACACACACACACACACACACATACACACCAAGTTTTTAAAAAATGATTTGCAGCCCAAGCTGATCTTGAACTTACTTTCCTTTTGCCTTAGCCTCCCAAGTGTTAGTATTATAGGCATGTACCATTATGCCCAGTGCATATTTTTAATAATATAAAAAACAGAAATTTAGACCCTTACTTTATATCACAAAATATCATAAAGATCATAGTAAAGACTTTCCAAAGCTAGAAGAAAAATATACTTATATGAAGTGGGAACTTAGATGTACTATTGAAAGTACAGAAAATACTGCAAATATCATTCTAGATGGAGTTCGGAGAGACTAAGATAAAAAAGATAAATATGGATATAAAAGTATTTGTGATTATAACTATAAAGGAATTTTGATATCTAAATGTGTGAAAATATCTTACAAATATTAAGAATAAGTCAAAAATTTCAACAATAAATTGTCAAATATTACAAAAAAAATATTTCTAGAATATACCACATTTAGGTAAATGTTCATTCTGCCAGGTAAATGAAGTGTAATGGAAGTATGAAGTAGTACTACACTCACTAGGAGAACAAGTAGAGCAGGTGAAAGACCACACTGCACAAGTACCCAGGGAACACACTGATTCAACACAGTGTTTCATGTTCTTTGGAAGACAGTCTAGAGAACTACACACAACATACACATGGGAGAGGGAGGGAAAGGGGATCATATACTTGGCCTACTAATACTATTTCTTAAATGCCTCTAAAGCAAACACATTTTAGAAACTTTCACCCTTCAAAAGGCATGGTTAAAAGCAATGCAAAGAGAAGGCAATGGCAGAAGAAAATCATTGCAAAGTAGATACCTGACTAAGCCAAGCACAAATAACTCTCAAAAGCATTACAATAAGCAAAGAACAAGAACTCACATAACCAACCAGGAAGTATACATGGATAGAAAATATAACAGACCAACAGACAAGATATATACACAGAAGCAAGCAAATGAAAAGACAGTGATAGCATTATTCAGTGGAAGATGCTGACTAAACCCCAGTGAAAGACCATGACATATGAGCAAAAATGGCTAGATTTTTACAGAGATCAAGCATTGGTCAGCATGCAGAGAAGTCAGAGTTCTCTTAGCCTGGCATGGTCACTCATACTTATAATCCCAGCACTTGGCAAAGGGAGGAGGATCACCATTAGTCTGGGGACAGCCTAGGCTACACAGTAAGCTTCAAGCCAGCCTACACTACAGAGTGAGATCCTATCTAAACAACAATAAACCCCAAAATCAATCTCCCAAGCCCCTAAATAATAACAATAAAATTCTCACTCACTGTTGATAAAAATGAAAAATGGTATGCCCACTTTTGAAAAGCCTGGAAGTTTCTTAAAAAGTCAAACACACATCTACCACATGAATGGCCCACATCTACCTACGCCCAGATATTATTCAAAGAGAAAGAAAATACATATTAATTCCAAGTTGAACTTGAATGCTCATAGCTGATTTGTTTGCAATAACCTCAAACTAAAAACAACCTCAATGTCCATCAATATGTGAATCAGCATACAAACTGAGGTAGATAATATAATGAGATATAACTCAGTAAATCACATGGATAAGGAATTCTGCTGGGTCATGGAAATAAGGCAAATAAGAGTACATATGATTCCATAATAATTATGAAAATATTTTTAAAAAATAGAAAGAAATTTGTAGTGTCAAAACATATTTTAGTGGCTAGAGAGATGGATTAATATTTAAGGCCCTTATCTGTGAATCCTAAGAACCCATGATTGACTCTCCAGGTCCCATGTAAGCCAGGTGCACAAGGGGACATGAGCATGCAAGGGTGCACATGTTCACAAGGCAGCACACACATCTGGAGTTCGATTACAGTGTCTGGAGGCCATGGTAAGCCCACTCTCTTTCTTTTTCTTTCTCTCTCTCTCTCATTAAAAAAAGTAGTTTGGGGCTGGAGAGACTGCTTAGTAGTTAAGGGGTTTGCCTGCAAAGCCAAAGGACTCAGGTTTGATTCCCCAGGACCCACGTAAGCCAGATGCACATGGTGGTACATGCATCTGGAGTTCATTTGCAGCAGCTAGAGGCCCTGACATGCCCAGTCTCTCTCTCTCTATCTGTCTCTTCTTCTCTAGTTTGATGATTACTTGTGAAAGAAAAACAGGGAGGTTGGAAGAAATGAGAGTGGGATTCATTCTAAGTGGATATGAAGACAGTTTTTTTATTGTATGGACTTATTACAAATCGGTCATATTCCCATCAGGTTATACTCTTATATCCTCTCTCCACCTCCATTCTACTGAGGCCTTCCTCAGTGGGGTTATCAGTAATCACTGTGAGATCATGAATGCATCAATCAGTTTCTGTGAGGAGGACAATGCCTCAGAGCATACCTTCCCACATTGTGGCTCTTACCTTCTTTCCATCCCCTCTCCTGCAATGTTCCCTGAAACTTGGAGGGTGTCTTATAAGACTCCTTTAATGTTGAGCTCTCAACAGCCTTTGATTTTTGGCTTTGATGAGTTTGAGTCTCCTCACTGTCTACTGCTACTTCCCTGGAGGAGGTTATCAGGCTAGCACTTAGAGCAGAACTCATATCTAATCCTCCATTTCCTCTGTAATGTTTCCTGGGCCCTGACAGATGTGACAGAGGTGACTTGTCTCATCCTAGGCAGTCAGCTGTCTTTTCTTGTTATTCTAATGATCTTGGGCTTCCCTATTATTTGATGCCACCTGTGAAAGGTGAGAGAGTCTAAATTTATTCTTCCACATGTGCTTATCTAATTTCTCCAGCACCATTTGTTGAAAATGCTATCTTTTCTCCAGTGTGTGTTTTGTCAAAGATCATATGGCTATAGTTACCAAAACTTATACTTGGATCTTCTATCCTATTCCATTGATATAGTGTCTATCTTGTGCTAGTACCATGCTGTTTTTATTACTATGTCTTTGTAGTATATCTTGAAATCAGGTATGATACCACCTGCAGTATTATTATTGCTGAGAACATTTTTGGCTATCCAAGGCCTTCTGTGCTTTCATACATATTTTAAAAAATATTTTATTTTTATTTATTTATTTGACACACACACACACACACACAGAGAGAGAGAGAGAGAGAGAGAGAGAGAGAGAGAGAGAGAGAGAGAGAGAATGTGTGCACCAGGGCTTCCAGCCACTACAGATGAACTCTAGACATGTGTGCCCCTTGTGCATCTGGCTAACATGGGTCCTGCGGAATTGAACCTGAGTCCTTTGGCTTTGCAGGCAAACACCTTAACCACTAAGCAATCCCTCCAGCTCTTTCATATAGATTTTGGGACTTTTTTTGTATTTCTGTGAAGAATGGTGCTGGCATTTTGATTTGCATTGAATCTGTATATTGCTTTTGGTAGAATGGCCACTTTCATGATATTAATTATTCCAAGACATGAGCATGGGGGATTTTAGATATGAAGAAACTTTTGATGGCAATGGATAGTGGAATGTTTAGATATGGTCAGTTCCTCTAAGATTAATGGGCTGGAAATGTTATCCCTAATGCATTGGTATTGAGATGGTGGGCCCTTTAGAAGTGAGGAGCAGTAGGAGATAATGAAATCATGAAAATATCCCTCAGAAGGGATTAATGCTTATCTTAAGAGGCTGGGTGAGGTCCTGTGTAACTGTATTATTTTTGGAGAGGGAAGGCTATTATGAAATGAGGCCACTCTATGTGACTAGTCCCTTCTACATGTGGCCAGTTCCTTTTTCACTTCTCCATCATGTGTTGACACAGCCAGGAGGGCTTCACCAGATGGCAGCACTGTCTGGACTTTTTAGCTACCAGAGTGATGAACCAAATAAAACCCTTAATTTAAGTAGTATCTGCTCCTATAGTAACACAAAGTATTAAAGAGAGCTTCACTGTTGTGGCTATTGTGTTATTTCCATGGGCAGTCAATGCTTAAAATTAGTAAATTGTATTCTTTAAATATGTGCAGTTTATTACATGCCAAGTATAATATATTAAAATGTTAGATACAAAATAATTTACACCATCCTCATTTACATTGGTAAAAATGTGGTTGAAATCCAAATGGCCCACAAAAAGGATATAGCACAGCAAATCATCTCTCATCACCTTAACAGTGGGCATATGTTTTAAGGAGTTCTTTGGCCTTATGAAAAATAATATAAAATGGAATACTAGAGCTATTCAAAGGAAAGCAAAGTACTTAAAAAGGAGAAAAATAAAACAAATGACAAATAGAAGAAACAGGAGCAATGTGTATATGATAGGCTTAAATCCAACCACATTAATAAGTACATTAAACACAGCAATGCTTTGGTACAATGGGATATTAAAAGCTGCTGCAGAGAAAAATCCCTGAGTAAAATCTGGCAATGGAAGAGAAGTTTTATTGAGGAAAGAAGGAAAGGGAGAGCATCAGTAAGCATGAAGGAGGATAGGGTCCTGAAAAGCACTCAGAAACAGAACCCCTATGGAGAGAAAAGCGGGGACCAGCCTTTGCTCCTGGGGCATAGATGGGGAGCCAAAGACAGGGACACAAAGGAAGGCAGGGCAATGCTATGAGAACAGACTAGCAGTCCTAGCCACAGGAGAAGACCTTCTGTGATAAGCACAAACTAAAGTGAGTCATGGCCACTGAGACAACACTGCAGAAGATACCTGAAGGAATCTTGTTTACACAGAAAGAAGGGACAGTAACAAACATGAGAGAAAATGAAAGAATATATTTCCTGAGAGGAATAGATGTACAAGTTGGGAGTTAGGAAAGAATCAAACATATCCAACTCAGAAAATAGCAAGCTACTAAGTAGAGAAAGGGTCAAAGAGAGAGACGCTCAGACAGAAGAAAAGTTAGTGTGGCACGAAGGGCAAAATCTGTTAAAGTTGAGTGGCAGACAGGTATGTGGATGTTTGTTATATCTTCTGTATGCTTAAAATTCCTCATAATTAAAGAAAAATTCTTTCCCAAGATTATTTAATTGATATTTACTGATCATGTATCACGTGGCAGGCTTGCAGCAGGGCCTGGGGTGCTATCCAGAGTGCAGGTCAGTGGAGGAGACAAGAATTAATCACTTTAGTTCATTTCTTTATTACCAATTGAAAATGTGGAACCTGCTAGACAATTTCAAAAGACTGTTCAAATGAATTTACATAACTAGAGTTAGTATGGGATAACTTTTTTGGTGACATCACAAAAATTATATTCAGACCTTTCTTTTGCTCACCCGCTTTTTATGTGTTTGTGTGTTCCATGTGCAGCCCAGTTTTTCTTTATCCTATGTGGCCCAGCGAAGCCAAAAGGTTGGATACCTCTGGACTAGAACATACAGAAGAAAGAAATTCTTTAAGATGAGTTTAGAATGGTTATCCTATCTAGTAGGATGGAATTGGATGTCACTGAAGGTTTTAAGCATAAGAGTTATCTTTGATGTTCTTAAAAATGAATTATAGGTAGGACAGTCTGGGAGCTGGAAGCTGCAGTAAAATTTCAGGTGTGGGCTAGAGAAATGGCTCCGTAGTTAAGGTGCTTGCTTACAAAGTCTGATAGCCTGGATTCGATTCCCCAGTGACCACGTAGAGCCAGATGCACAAAGTAGTGCATGCGTATGGAGTTCACTTGTGGCAGAAGGAGGCCTGGCACATCCCTACTCACACACTCTCTCTCCTTCCAAATAAATACAAATATTAAAAAAGAAATTTCAAGTGGAAAAGGAGAATAGTTGAGAATGGGATGGAAGCAGTGGAGACAAGCAGAGTGGAGTAACTTGAGACTTATTGTACCTGGCTTGAGCTTTTCACTTTTTAAAAAATAATTTTTCAAAAGAGCTGGAACGAGCCACTCCCTGCCCCACTCTTGGACATCACCATTACTACTGGATCTTAAGAACAGCAGCCACTTTTGTCCTGCACATTGCTTGCTTCAGGCACTTCATCACAATCAACCACAGGGGACAGTTTGATTAATCATGATGTCACTGAATGACACAGATTACTAACACTCCAGTTTGCATGGGCAAGCCACTCAGCATGGCATGCAGGGCACAAGATGCAACTAAACTATTTTCAGACCACCTGGTACCACCATGGTGCCATTTATCATATCAGTCAGGATCCAGAAGTCACAGTAGTTGTTTTAAAAGAGAATTTTACATGCAAAATGGGCTAGACAGGTAAGTATTGGAGGGCTAAAAACACAAAGGGGGAAATCTATAGCTAATAAAAGCAAAAGCAGTTAATACATGAAACCTTCATTATCCTTAGGTCTAAAGAAATGAAGAGAATGAGGTTATATGGACCTTCAGGACTGCAGGAAGGCCCCAGGGAGCTAGACCCTTTGGTGAGGGTCTGGAGGCTGAAACTGGCATCTGTACAATGTGGGAAGAGCTGAGAAACTAGAAACTGGCTGTAGACAGCTGGAGCAAGAACTGTTACTGGGGTGACCCTGTCTGTAAACATCACAGAACGGCAGCAGACATGAAGGGGGAAGTGCTTCTCCATGTTCCCATTGTCCTGAATCTGTACCTCAGGGAGAAAGAAACCAATGAGTGGCCTCTGGGTAAAGGAGAAATGTGGTTCCAAGACCATGTCCCTGCCTCCCGTGAAATGTTAGGATAATCTGATGCTGAAAGATGATACCTAATAACCCAACCAGCTGCTTTTCCATGACCGTTTCAGGAACCAAGCTTATTGACTCTTGCCATGAACCTTCATATAAATGTCTCCACCTACCACTGGATCATTTTTTGAAAGCTTTACTCTTTTCCAGGGTACATCTTCATGTGAAAGTTGTCTGGAATATACAACTGTGATTCCATGTCTAGGACTGACACTAGAAACCAAAAGCTACTGCTATGATTTGAATGTGTTTTGTTTTCCAAAGATTCACGGGCTAGAATTTTTGGTCCCTACAACATCATTACTGAGAGGTGATAGAACCTTTAAAAAGGTGGGATCAGGTGGAAAGTAAGTAGGACAGAGAGAACTATGCTCAGAAGGGATTAATAGCCATCTTGAGGGAGTAGGTTACATTTTGTGTGACTGCAAAAGCGGTTTGTTATAAAGTAAGGCAACTGATGAGTTGTACTGATTGACAACCTGACAGGACCTAAAATGCTCTGTGATTAATAATGTAGACTAGGCTGGCCTCTGGGCATGCCTGTGAGGGATTATCTTGATCAGGTCAATTTAGGTGCGCTGGGCAGCACCATTCCATGGTCTGGGATCCTGCACTGTATAAAGGGAGAGAGCAGGCTGAACAGCAGCATTCATTGCTCTACTCTGCTTCCTCACTGTGGACTGAATGTGACCAGTTCCTACCACCATACTTTCCCTGCCATGATGAACTGCAATCTGGAATTGTAAACAGAAATAAACTATTTTGTCTTAGCACTAACAAGGTAACTGATATAGCCATCTACATGTCTGGTCTCTGCAGCATGTACTACTGGCTGCTCTAATACTTATTTGCCTAATTTATTATACAGCATGAGACCCTTGGCTGAACTATAAGCCCAAATAAACCTCCTTTCTTTATATACTACCTATTTTCAGGTATTTTGTTATACCAATGCAAAAGGAACCAAAACAGTCACTTAACAGCAATTTATGTATCATTACAACAGGAATCTTTTAAAAGTTCAATTTGAGATGTGTATTTGTGATCTCTAATATATAATCAGTAACTTACTGCTTTTGCTAATGATTTGTAATGGTTCATGAATATTTGCAATAATGAGTTTATAATACTAGGCTAAGAATAAGAACTAGATCAATGTTAAATGCCTTTGGGGGGACAATTTTGCCAGGTGATGTCTGTAAACATTCAGACTTATTGACTGAGGATATTTCAGGCTCAACCTTTTATTTTCTTGTTTGAAATAAAGTAGCTGAAATAATTTCTTACAATAGGGGATATCATATAAGATATATAATTCTTTCAGAGCAATTGTTTCAAGGAAAGCCTCACTTTATTAGTATGTCAGATAAGGCAATGCTCCTTAACACCTCTGTGGAAAATGACCTCTTCTCATAAATTTTCAATCCAAAGCTCATACTTTGTAAAAATGAATGGAATGGTGAGTTGATAAAAAAAATGAAGCATAACCAGGCATGGTGGCACATGCCTTTAGTCCTTTAGCACTTGGGAGACACAGGTAAGAGGACTGCCATGTGTTCGAGGCCAGCCTGAGACTATATAGTGAATTACAGCCCAGTCTAGGCTAGAGTGAGACCCTACCTTGAAAAATAAACAAAAAATGAAATATCATATATTAAAAGTTACCGTTTTGTGATATCAATTCAACAAATGGGAAATTTTATTGCAACAGATATTTGAAGGGTAAGCACAATGTGGGAAAAATGAGACGCATGAACATATGCATATGACTTAGTCATTGAAAGAAGTCAGGCAGACAGTTAACACATGGGTTCACTATTATACTTTCCAGGTAGACAGTGAACACATGGGTTCACTATTACACTTGTCAGGTAGACAATGAACACATGGGTTCATATTACACTTTTCACTTTTTGGAAAACTAGTGCTCATATTAAAGTTCTATATACACACTGTGAATGAGCACAGTATACAGAAGATTTAAGTTTTTCCTTTTTAATTTTTTATTTACTAGAGACAGAGAGAAGGGGAGAGAGAGAGAGAGAGAATGGGCATGACAGGGCTTCTAGCTACTGCAAACAAACTCCAGATGCATGCACCACCTGGTGCATCTGGCTTATGTGGGACCTGGAAATTTGAACCTGGGTCCTTAGGTTTCATTGGCAAGTGCCTTAACCGCTAAGCCATCTCTCCAGCCCTAAGATTTCTCAGTTGCAGGTTTTTTTTTTTTTGTTTTTTTTTTGATGTAGGGTCTCACTTTAGCCCAGGCTGACCTGGAATTCACCATGTACTCTCAGCCTGCCCTCAAACTCAACAGCAATCCCCCTACCTCTGCCTCCCAAGTGCTGGGATTAAAGGTGTATGCCACCATGCCCAGCTTTAAGTGTGTGTGTGTAAGAGAGAGAGAGAGAGAGAGAGAGAGAGAGAGAGAGAGAGAGAGAGAGAGAGAGAGAGAGAGAGAAAGGAGAGAATGGCATGCCAGGGCCTCCAGTAACCTTGTGCATATGGCTTACATGGGAACTGAGGAGTTGAACCTGGGTCCTTAGACTTCAAAGGCAAGTGCCTTAACTGCTAAGCCATCTCTCCAGCCTGCATACTAAGTTTTTAATGTGACAAATTAACTTGCTTTCTGCTTGACAATTTGTCTAATTTAGGCAGAATAGTCGGTAAGAATACTTGGAAGGAGTAATGTGTACCTAAACCATTTCTGTGCTTTAATAATAATGATATGAAAGAAACCAGCCTCAAGAAGAGATTTTAGAGTAATTACAGTGAATTTAGTTTAAAAAACATTTAAATCTGAAATAGAACAAGTGCTACTACGTTTTCAAGTCCTTCAGTCTTTTCAATAGGAAATCAGTTCCAGTAATATATCTGGTAAGTTACAGTTAAATTTAAATTACCTGTTGATAAAATAAATGGATTCTGAATCCACAAACTTTTGGGGTGTAGATCTTCTTTCAATGGCAAATAAAATTTGAAAAATTTTACCAAACTCCTGATGTTTGGTGACAGCTCTTCACAGGTGTGCTGCCATCACCTGTGTCTGAGAATTGCTATTTTAGAACATGTATCATGACAATCTGTAAAAAATGTCTTTACAAATGCCAGCTTGTTTTTGCCCTTTGATCATAGGTGCCCTTGAAAACTTATGTTGAATTTTTTCCTTGCATGAAAGTAACTAAAAATACCAAAACTATTAGATGAATGAGCAGCATTCCTTTTTGTTTTGTTTGCCACTGCTGAGGATTGACTTTGTGCATTTCAGGTATTGGGGTTACTTTCCTGTTGCTGGACAAACACTTAACCTGAAGCAGTTTATGAGAGGACAGGCTTTATTTCAGGCTTACAGTTTCTGGGGGAAATCATGACAGAAGAAGCTGGCTCACTTCCATAAATCCAGAGCAGAGAGATGCCACCAAACAGCCAGCAAAAACAGACTAGCCAGTGCTCCACTGACTCTTCACATACCTTAGGGCAGGACTAAAAGATCCGCCAGTGACACCTCCTCCAGCAGGCTGCTAGTTGTAAGTAGGAATCTTAACCTTAATCAAAAATCCCTGAGTCTGTGGGGGACATGCATTCACAGTCAAAGCACCACACATGGCAAGTGCTTGACCATTGATGTATACGTCCCCAGCCCCCAAACTGTCTTATCACTGTCTTATCTGCATTACCATCAAACCTCAGTATACTACAACAGCTGTTTATGATCTGCTTCCCTTGGATCATACGACACAAAAGAATATTCTAGAATGGAACACATGGACCTTTACTTAATTTTTAATATTCAGTACAACATTAAGCCTAGTTTATTATCACCAATATTCCTTTCTATAGCAGGATCTTCTCACGAGAGACACGGTATATTCTGGTGTAAGTTCCTGAGGGTAACTGTTCCAGAATGTTGTCTGCACCACAGAACTGACTCCTACACAACACTGAAATTCCGAATTGCAGTTGTTGACAATGTAATCCTTCATTGTGTCATGCAGCTAGGACTTAGTTATGTTTATCAGTAACAAAATTGAAAGAACTCTTCCTTCATATCAACATCATGTTCAAATTGCACATAAACAGGGACATGAGTGAAATTATCATTGTGAAATGAAAAACGATGTTGCTGGCTTTAATTGCTCCATGTGTTAGTCTTACATTTCATGAGCTGATCCCTGAATATGATGAATGATGGTAGCCATAGAAAAGGAGACTTGAGCAGCCATCTTTGCTACAGATTTCCCAACATTTTCAAGCAAATACCTTTGACAGAGTCTTTCATTAATGTCTCCACAAACTGTGTGGATTTCGGTCTTGGCAAACTGAAGTTCCATGTATTAAGAAACTTGTAAAGCCTTAATGTTTATATGTGAAATATTGAACATCTGTTTCAATCAGATTTTAATCCAATATTCTTCCTTTCAAAAAAATTCTTGTGGTTTTTAACTTAATTTTTGTAAGTAAATAGCCCATACGTTTTTCATGGTTTTATTGCTTCATAGCCCCAACATCTCCAAAAATTACTGAACACTATTTGTAATGCGTCAACATCTATTACAGCTATAAAATGAACTCCATCTGTTAGGGATTATGATTCTGAGGACTGTTGGGTCTTAATGTCTCCAGGACCATGTCCATCATCTCCACTTGGCTTATACTTCTGCCACACTCAGCTATGTAAGTATTTTCTCTCTTATCCTCCATCTCCCCAAAGTCAGTGAAGTGCATTTCATCTTCGGAAAATTGAAAGTGTACATAAAAATATAAATTTTGTTGCTCTAATTAACTGTTAATGTTAAACCATAAAAATAAAAAATTTACTTAAAAGTTAAAACAGATTGCTGTTTTCTCCTAGTTTGCAAATAAATAAAAAATGCTACTTTAAAAGGTTAAATCTTAGGTTAGGAGATGGCTCAGTAGCTCAAGACACTTGCTTGCAAGGTCTGCTAGCCCATGGTTCAATATATATATATCAAATAAATAAAAATACTTAAAAAAGTTAAAACTTTAACAAAGAAGTTATAAAATAAATGGTTATATTTTCACAAGTTTTAATACACTTTTAGTGTATCACTGACAAACTAGTCATTAGAATCATTGGTCGTAGGCTGGCAAGATGGCTCAGAGGTTAAAAGTACCTGCTTGCAAAGCCTGCAGGTCCAGGTTCAAATTCCCAGTACCAACATAAAGCCAAATGTACAAAATGTACAAAGTGACACATGTGCCTGGAGTTTGTTTGCAGTGGCAGGAAGCCCTGATGCACCTATTCTTTCTTCCTCTCTCTTTTAAAAATCATAGGTTGTATATGGTTCTATAGTATATAACTATCACAAGACTTGTGCTAGCTAAGTTTAACACTTTAGTTCATCAATGTTAAGGTCTGTACCTGCTCAACAAGGTAAAGCTACCCTTGTGAACTTGGTCATCACACTGCATCAAATTCCTATGACAGCTTCTATGGCTCCCAGTTACTATGGCTGACATGTCCTGCACCAATGACACAGCTCATGGATCAGCAGCATCCTGCAAGTCTATAGTGTGAGTAACACTGTTATGAGGTATTACATGCTATAGGACCAAGGATGCTTGCTGATGGTCTCCCTTAGAGACATGGAAGCTCTCTAGTCAGATTTCCATCACTGTAATAAAATAATACATGAGAAGATCAACTTCAAAGTAAGAAGGTTTAGTTTTGTTCATGGTTTACGTTTCAGTTCATGGTTGGCCCTGCTGCTTTTGGGTCTGCAGTGAGGCAGCATGTCATGTTGAGTAGCACACGGTAGAGCAAGGTTAACCACCTCATTCATGGATGCCAAAGAGAAAAAGGAAAAGAGTTCTGGAATATCTTTTGAGTGCACATCTCCAATGATCTAAAACATCCCATTAGGCCCAACCTGTTCAATTTTCCACCACTTCCCAAATGTCAACCTAGGGCATAAGCCTTAATGCATAAGCCTTTAAGGGGACAGTCCAGATCCAAACTATAGCAGGGTGGATAAAGAAAAGTCTGGTTTCAAGAAAGATCTGAGTGTTTGAAACAATAGGTAGTTGGTGACACACCATTCACTGAGACAGCAGGAAGAAGTTCATTTGATGCTGGGACAGTGTTTGAGGCAATGGGTAGATGGTAACACCATTCACTGAGATGATAGGAAGCAGTTCATTTGGATGAGCTAAATTTGGAATGCTTATGAATTACGTAAGTGGAGGTGTAAGTCTGAATGAGCCTGGAATTTAGGGAGTGATCTGGTCTGAAGGTATAACTGGGGCTGTATTGATTTGACAGAAGCTTTAACAACCACCAGCACACATGACATGTGTAATGTAAATAACAGTAAAGACTGAGAAGTTTAAAAAGTATTTGAAATGATGCCTCATTCATATGCAAACTCTCAACCACAAGCATATTTGGATAACGCTATTCTCTAAAATGAAGTATTAATTTTTATGGCAGCTTTCATGGTAGGTGACAGGCAGCCTGTGATGTGGGGTGGTTGGAAGTGGAAAGAAAGCAGGACAAGTAGAAAGGAAAATGGAGGAAATAAGGCAAGGTCAGGGATAATTGAAAAATCTAAAACTCAGTTCAAGGCAGCACAGAATCTATAGCCATGGCTGTGTGTGCAAGGTATGGGTATATGTGCACCTGTTTGGAGACCAGAAGTTGATGTCAGGTGTCCATCTCAATCCTTCTGCAATTAATTTTTTGAGGTAGATTCTCACAGATTCAGCTAGTCCAGCTAGCCAGCTTGCTCCAAGAATTCTACTTTCTACACTGGGATTACAGAGGGGCCACCACATCTGCCCAGAATTTATACCAGTGCTTGGGATCTAAATTCTGGCCCTCAGTTGGGCAGCAAATGCTTAACCACAGAGCTGTTTCCCTAGCACCCAGGGACTTTTGATTGACTGAGTCTGAAAGTTAGGAAAATACACCTTAGCTGGTAAAACCCATATAAAGTAGCTGGGCCTGGTGGTGCATGCCTTTAATTCCAGCACCTGGGAGGCAGAGGTAGGAGGATCACTGTGAGTTCAAGGCCACCCTTAGACTACATGGGGAATTCCAGGTCAGCCTGGGCTAAAGTGAGACCCTACCTCAAAAACAAACAAACAAACAAAAAAAAAAAATCCAAATCATAGATTATATAAGCTTCTTTTTGGCAGGCATCTTTTTACACATCAAATACTGCTGCTGTAAAATTACATGAGGTAGCTATTCACATAATTACTTGTTTGATAAATAAGCAATGGAGTTCACTATATGCGGTATCTTTGTGTCTCAATGAAAAGAGAGCCTTAACTATATGGATTCTGTATTCAGTGTGGATTTCTGGATCTAATATAGTCGGGATTTGGGGCTGATGTTCTCAATGTGGAACATGGAGCTAAAAGGAACTTTTCTATGAGATACGGAAGGAGAAAGGCCATAATATTTAATCAATAACCTCTAGGACAAAAAAACTTTGAAAATGTTCTATATTCAATAATCACAGAGTACACATTGCCTTTTAAGATTGGTTTCTCAGAACAGCAGACATCATTTAGTCTAGGAGAACATAGTGTGGTTTAATTATGTTTTTTTTTTTAATTTTCTAGATTCTCTGCCAAAAACTATGGAGCAAAATGAAATGGCAGTGTAGGGAGACAGCTGCTAAGAAATCTCTTTATTGTTTTTCTAATAAGAACTACATCATCTCTCTTGCTAACATATAGCCATTTTAGTTCTGAAAAAAACTCTTATGGTCTTCCCCCTCCAGTGGACTCCAGTTGCAATAATCAATTCATCATTTACAATTGGAGATGTGTGTCTCTCAAAAAGATTTGTTCCTTTTCACTTAAACTTTTAAAGACTTTGGAATCTACTGTTGAGTTGGAAATGGGCAGCTGGATTTGCATACATGATTTGATATTGATTGAGCACCTTATTTTTATTTTTATTTATTTATTTAACAGAGGGGAAAAAGAGAGAGAGAGAGGATGAGAATAGGTGTGCCAGGGCCTCCAGCCACTGCAGACAAATTCCAGATGCATGAGCTCCCTTGTGCATCTGGCTAATGTGGGTCCTGGGAATCGAACCTGGGTCCTTTGCAGTCAAACTCCTTAACATCTGAGCCATTCCTCCAGCTCTGATTGAGCACCTTCTATAAGCAAGGCACTGAGAGTTTAATGAGTAAGAAGAGAAGCAGCCCAGGACAGAGCTCTAAGGAAAACAACATTTAAAAGAAGGAGACTTGAAAAGTGTCCAGGAAAACAGAAAGAGGAGGGATGTGAGGGGCAAAAAGCAAGGTCAGAAGGTGGGCTTAGCAATGGCAAGATCGACAGAGGAGCACTGAAGTGCTCACTGGCCTTAGTAGTAAAGAAGTCCTTATCAAGCCGGGTTGGAGCAGCTTCTGCAGAGGTACTGGAGCAGAAATAAGATCACAGTGGATTGAAAGGGATTTGGTTATAAGTAGAAAAATGACTGTTGCTTACATACAGATCTTTAGAGAAGATAATGGACATGGTAGGTCCAGAGGGAGCAGAAAGGGGTAGAATTGAAAGCTATGATGGAAAGATTTGTCTGAGACTGGGGGTGGGAGTGAAAAAGACAGCATGGTTGCTATGGAGACTGGAGGGAAATGGTAAGTCAGTGGTCAGTGCTGCAGAAAATCTCTATCACTCTCATTCACAGCACATGTCAAACAGTACAGCCACACTAGGGAAGAAGACAGGAATTGAGAGACACTTGCTGTTTTGGTGACTTCTATTTTCTTGAGAAATAGAAAGCAAGGTTACTTTCTGAGAACCACAGGAAGATGGTAAGGTAGGAGCCTGGGAAAAGTGGCAAAGGTTTGAGAGTGTTTCTGAGAAAAAAAAGCTGCACGAGAAAAGACAGTGATTCTTGGTGGACAGAGGTCTAGCTGCAATGACATGTTTGACACTATTGATACAGCAACGAACTCAGCAATCCAGCTGTAAAGCAAGAAGGTCCAGGGCTGGGCTGTTACAAGGTTCAGGTAATGGAGTGTCTCATGGCCACGGGGCTGAAGGCATTGCTAGTAGCCTGAGGAATTCTAAGCTCCAGACTAAACGGGAAAGGAAGGAAGTATCATAGAAATGTACAGTCTGAGAAAAACACATGGGTGAGAGGCTGGGAGTCTTGGTGAAAATGATGAAGCTGAAAGCTGTGTATGAGAGCAGTGTTAGACCTATACCTGAGGAAATCCTGTCCTGGGTCTCAAATTTTTGGGGTCTTACTCTTGGTCCTTTGGCTACAATATCCTCTATATAAAGTAAGGAGTCTGTGGGAGTAAGGGCTGTGGCCACCCAAAGCCTATACACCCATCTTTTAGGCAACATTCCAGGTCCTGGGACTTTACAACTACCTCATTTAGTGACTGCTCAGGCATCTTCTTGAGAGGCTGCCCAACAGGGGATGTCTGAAATGAATGTGATGAAGCTTGGGTGTGGGGGCTGGGATCCCCCCAGCATAAAAAGCCTCTTCACCATGTTGGGCAGGGCTTGGAATCAGATGCCTGTGGACACCCATGCCATGGGTAGTCCATGTGTACCTCCAAAAAATTTCTCATCCATCTTTGCCTTCTTGCTCATTAGTAATAATACTTGCTAAGATAGGATGGTGAAGCCAATTTTATTAAATAGTTTACTTTGATTTCTAACTTTTAAAAATACAAACACATAGGAGAAGAATTGTCATTTATACTTTTTTTCCCTGGGCCCTTAAAGTGTTAGAAATATGCCTCAATTGGAGTGTCAGCTGAGTAAGAGGCTACTGGGCATGAGGTAAACATGGTGAACACATCCTAAAAACACACAGCCCTCTGTAATATCTCTATGAGGGTACATACACATGCATACATACATATTCCACATAAGCCTCATTCCATTTATTATTTATTACTTATCCAATCTTTCTCTCTGTTTATTGTATGACCTTCTGGACCACAAGTCCTTACTGACTGGCTCCCTGCTGGGTATGGCTAATAGAAGACACAAGAAGGAGATGAAAGGGTGGGAGGAGAAAGGACAGTACATTTCTTCCTTGTTCCTTCCCAGCATCAGGCCTGCCTTCTAGCACTGGATATGTGTCCTTCTATAGCCAGGATCTCCTAGGTGGCCTTTCTTCATAGTGATGACATCTCTGGGTTCCAACAATAACGCTTATCCTTCCTTTCAGGACTGGTGGTGGGAAAAGCTACCTATTATCCGTAGTTTCTGCATTAGTCAAATGACCTCAAGGGATTCTTTACTCCTGCCCACATTAAATTCTCCTGAATTTAAATGTGAAGGGATGGGAGGAGGATTAGTAAAAATTGAAAGTGTGTGAATAAGCCACATGAAAACCTACTTCTTCACTAGCTAAATAATATATATGTTTAAAAAACAGAGCATTTGGGCAGAGTTAACCTGTGGAGGAAGCCCTAGATTGTTACAAGAAAATTGCAGTGCCAGGGGTGGGATACTTTCTAGGAAGCTGTTAGCCAAGGAGGCCCATGATGCCCCCCAAACACTCTTGGTTACCCACCAGAACTAGACAGTAAGATACTACTGTTGAAGGTACAACATGCTTGGGCTGCAGGTCACTAAGAAATCAAGCTGGAGCTGAGCTGGAAGCATCATTTCTGTTGACTAGTTGTCAGGATGCTGAAAAGAGCTAAGCAACCTGTGTAGGGAGGAAAATTATCAACAGCATTAACCAGCAGTGGACCCTGCAAGCTTTAGGGCTGGCCAGCCAGGCCAAATATACTTACTAGTATAATGGTGGCATGTCTGTTATGGGGGAAACCAACTGTTCTCTGATTGTACCTGAGGCCAGCTCCATGGGAGGGAATCCATGCCTGGTACTGAAAACCTAATCAAAAGCCTGTGGCTGATGAGGTCTTAAGAGCTAAGGAAGAAAGCTCTATTATTTTCTGCCTAAAACAGTATGTCTATAAAACTGTGTTCTAATTATTTATGTTTATGCCTAAATATTAATGCTACTCTCACTTTTGGATAGAAAAGCTTCTCTTCTCAGATGGCAATGATCACTGGAGAGACCCAAAACTCACCAAAGTGCTGAGAAATGACAGTGGGTGTTCAGCACTATGTGATAAATCTCTATCACACCTTTCACAGTTCAGAGATCACTGGGGAAAAGATAACGGAAAGAATGTAAGAGCCACTGGATGGGCAGGAGTACTTTTCAATAAGGTTTTCCAGACAGAAAGTGGCTGTAATAGTCATGACCTCACAGTGGCTTAAGACCTACATAATAGGAAGATAAATGATAACATGAAAATAGAATAGAGACTAGTTAGAAAGAACAGACTCAGTGGATGGGGAGGTATCCTATAGGAGGGAAAGGAAGAGTGGTGGAGGGGATTATGATCATGGTATATTGTCTATATGCATAGAGGTTGTCAATAAAAAGTTAAAGATAAATCTACAAATAATATTCTATATTCTGTTGGAGCCCTAACTAATAAAACCACTTTTAAAAACAAGAAAGTAGCTGGGCATGGTGGCTCATGCCTTTAATCCCAGCACTTGGGAGGCAGAGGTAGGAAGGTCACTGTGAGTTTGAAGCTACCCTGAGATTACAGAGTGAATTCCAAGAAAGTAGAGTGTGTGCCAACAGTGATGACTATGACTCCATGGCTAAGTTATAGCTAAGAAAGCCAATGATTGAAGGAAAATAGAAGAAGGTCACTAGAATTGAAAAAGTTTAAGAACTGAAAATCTGGGCTGAGAAGATGACTTAATGGGTGAAGTACTTGCCACACAAGCACGAGAACTTGACTTGAGCTCTCCTGGACCCATGTAGCTGGATGTGGTAGCACACATCTCTGATCCCAGTGCGGCTGTGATAAGATGGAGGAGGAGACAAGAGAATCCCTGTAAATTTGAGAGCCAGCTAGCCTGGTGTACACAGTGGAAAACAAGAGACACTGTATACTAGTTATTTTCTCATTGCTGTGACAAAATACCTAACAAAAAGCAACTTAATGAGGGAAGAGTTTATTTCAATTTATAGTTGGCAGGGAGGGCATGGTGGCAAGAGCTTCAGGCATCTGCTCACATTCAGTCCCCAGAGAGGAAGCGGAGAGCAGTGAGTGACTGCTGCTCACATTCAGTCCCCAGACAGGAAGCAGAGAGCAGTGACTGCTGCTACTCACATTCAGTCCCCAGACAGGAAGTGGAGACAGTGACTGCTGCTCACATTCAGTCCCCAGACAGGAAGCGGAGACAGTGACTGCTGCTGCTCACATTCAGTCCCCAGACAAGAAGTGGAGACAGTGACTGCTGCTCACATTCAGTCCCCAGACAGGAAGAAGAGAGCAGTGACTGCTGCTGCTCACATTCAGTCCCCAGACAAGAAGTGGAGACAGTGACTGCTGCTCACATTCAGTCCCCAGACAGGAAGCAAAGACAGTGACTGCTGCCCACATTCAGTCCCCAGACAGGAAGTGGAGACAGTGACTGCTCTCACATTCAGTCCTCAGACAGGAAGCAGAGAGCAGTGACTGCTGTTCACATTCAGTCCCCAGACAGGAAGCGGAGAGCAGTGACTGCTGCTCACATTCAGTCCCCAGACAGGAAGTGGAGACAGTGACTGCTGCTCACATTCAGTCCCCAGACAGGAAGCGGAGACAGTGACTGCTGCTCACATTCAGTCCCCAGACAGGAAGCAGAGAGCAGTGACTGCTGCTCACATTCAGTCCCCAGACAAGAAGTGGAGACAGTGACTGCTGCTCACATTCAGTCCCCAGACAGGAAGTGGAGAGCAGTGACTGCTGCTCACATTCAGTCCCCAGACAAGAAGTGGAGACAGTGACTGCTGCTCACATTCAGTCCCCAGACTGGAAGCGGAGACAGTGACTGCTGCTCATATTCAGTCCCCAGACAGGAAGCGGAGACAGTGACTGCTGCTCACATTCAGTCCCCAGACAGGAAGCGGAGAGCAGTGACTGCTGCTCACATTCAGTCCCCAGACAGGAAGCGGAGAGCAGTGACTGCTGCTCACATTCAGTCCTCAGACAGGAAGCGGAGAGCAGTGACTCCTGCTCACATTCAGTCCCCAGACAGGAAGCGGAGAGCAGTGACTGCTGCTCACATTCAGTCCCCAGACAGGAAGTGGAGACAGTGACTGCTGCTCACATTCAGTCCCCAGACAGGAAGTGGAGAGCAGTGACTGCTGCTCACATTCAGTCCCCAGACAGGAAGCGGAGAGCAGTGACTGCTGCTCACATTCAGTCCCCAGACAGGAAGTGGAGAGCAGTGACTGCTGCTCACATTCAGTCCCCAGACAGGAAGCGGAGAGCAGTGACTCCTGCTCACATTCAGTCCCCAGACAAGAAGTGGAGACAGTGACTGCTGCTCACATTCAGTCCCCAGACAGGAAGTGGAGAGCAGTGACTGCTGCTCACATTCAGTCCCCAGACAGGAAGCAGAGAGCAGTGACTGCTGCTCACATTCAGTCCCCAGACTGGAAGCGGAGACAGTGACTGCTGCTCACATTCAGTCCCCAGACAAGAAGTGGAGAGCAGTGACTGCTGCTCACATTCAGTCCCCAGACAGGAAGCGGAGAGCAGTGACTGCTGCTCACATTCAGTCCCCAGACAGGAAGCGGAGACAGTGACTGCTGCTCACATTCAGTCCCCTGACAGGAAGTGGAGAGCAGTGACTCCTGCTCACATTCAGTCCCCAGACAGGAAGCGGAGAGAGTGACTGCTGCTGCTCACATTCAGTCCTCAGACAGGAAGCGGAGAGCAGTGACTGCTGCTCACATTCAGTCCCCAGACAGGAAGCGGAGAGCAGTGACTGCTGCTCACATTCAGTCCCCAGACAGGAAGTGGAGACAGTGACTGCTGCTCACATTCAGTCCCCAGACAGGAAGCAGAGACAGTGACTGCTGCTCACATTCAGTCCCCAGACAGGAAGTGGAGACAGTGACTGCTGCTCACATTCAGTCCCCAGACAGGAAGCAGAGAGCAGTGACTGCTGCTCACATTCAGTCCTCAGACAGGAAGCGGAGACAGTGACTACTGCTCACATTCGGTCCCCAGACTGGAAGCAGAGAGCAGTGACTACTGCTCACATTCAGTCCCCAGACAGGAAGCAGAGAAGAGTGACTGCTGCTCACATTCAGTTCCCAGACAGGAAGCAGAGAGCAGTGACTGCTGCTCACATTCAGTCCCCAGACAGGAAGCGGAGACAGTGACTGCTGCTGCTCACATTCAGTCCCCGACAGGAAGCAGAGAGCAGTGACTACTGCTTACATTCAGTCCCCAGACTGGAAGCAGAGAGCAGTGACTACTGCTCACATTTAGTCCCCAGACAGGAAGCAGAGAAGAGTGACTGCTGCTCACATTCAGTTCCCAGACAGGAAGCAGAGAGCAGTGACTGCTGCTCATATTCAGTCCCCAGACAGGAAGCGGAGACAGTGACTGCTGCTCACATTCAGTCCCCAGACAGGAAGTGGAGAGCAGTGACTGCTGCTTACATTCAGTCCCCAGACAGGAAGCAGAGAGCAGTGACTACTGCTCACATTTAGTCCCCAGACAGGAAGCAGAGAAGAGTGACTGCTGCTCACATTCAGTCCCCAGACAGGAAGCAGAGAGCAGTGACTGCTGCTCACATTCAGTCCCCAGACAGGAAGCGGAGAGCAGTGACTGCTGCTTACATTCAGTCCCCAGACAGGAAGCGGAGAGCAGTGACTGCTGCTCACATTTAGTCCCCAGACAGAAAGCAAACAGCAGTGACTACTGTTGCTCACATTCTCTCCCCAGACAGGAAACAGAGTGACTGCTGCTGCTCAGCCATCTTTCTTTTTTTGATACAGTTCAGGACCCCCTGCCCATGGAAGAGTGCCACCCATAGTTAGGGTGGGTCTTTCTATCTCAATTAACCTAATCTACAGAATCCCTAATAGGCACACCAAGAAATTTGTTTCCATGGTGACTCAAAATCCTGTCAAGCTGAAATCCAGGGATTAACCATCACCCCTTTTCTCAGAAAAGGTAGAAAGTGAGTACTGACACTGGAGGTTGTCCCTTGACCTTTACATGTGCACTGTGGCATTCATAGGCCTGCACTTACAAACATACACTCATTCATTTGTAGACACACAAAAACTGACTAAAAAGAACTGAAAATCTAAAGTACTAAGTGGCTTTGATGGTGGCAGGGCTTTGTGTTTGAAGGAAGGAAATGTGTAACATAGGTGACAGAACAAAAGGAAAAAAGAAATGAAAACTAAATAAGCTCTTTGAATATCAGGGGTTGGTACTGAGGATAATAGTGTTTTCAGTTAGGGCAAAACCCCAAAATAATGATGATTTAAAATGTAGTTTAAACCACTTTGCTAATTCTGGGTAAAGGATGTCTTTACTGTAGTAGGACTCCCAAGCCATTCTTTAAGCTAAGGAACTCATGGGACAGAGGTTGAGGCAATCTCAGACCTTCTTAAGGAGAATTCTTATGGAGTAAATCTGTAAGGACATTAAATTCTTGATAAAAGGAAGTTAGAAAATATAAGTATATGCTGCATGATTAAAGGCAGTCCAATAAGTAGGACTATTCATATCTGAGAAATATGTGTATCAGAACATTTCTGAAGGTGACTATAAAATTTCTCTAAGTCGTAATGGGGGGATTACCAGCTATCAAGAAAGACTATAAAACCAGAAGGTCATGAAAAGGTAACAATGAAAAGGAACCAACTGAAAATCTTGAAATGAAAAAAATATATATACCTGGGCAGTTCTGAAAGAGCTGCAGAGAAATTTAATGATCTGGAAAGCAGAAATGAGGAGATCTCTCAAGATATACTATATGGAGATTTTTTTTTAAAGGTAGGTGCAAGCTAAAAGGAGAATTAGAGACACTGAAGATGTGAGGGAAAAGTGCTGGCTTTAAACTTAAGAAGTTTCATCAGGAGAGAGAATGGAGGAGAGAAAACATTAAGGGCTGCAAATAAATATTAGATCCAGGAGAAAAACGATAGAAATATCACATACATGTAGAAAAAGACAGTCAAAGAAATATAACATGTATTCCTATGGGAAAGTCCAGCATATGGAACATATAGTCTTTTTCCTTCCACCAAAACTCTTAAAGCCACATTATATGAGAAACACATAAGGATATCCACTGTTGCCATTACTTTCTCACTGCCAGGACAAATCCCTGACCAAAGCAATTCAAAGAAGAAAGGGGTTGATTTTGGCTTACAGTTCCAGAGTGTAGAGTCCATCATGGTGGGGTAAGCATGGCAGGAACAGGAAGCCAGGGTCACATTGTTCCATCAGCAGAGAGGGAGGAGACAAGAAGGGAGAGAGAGACAGAAGAGACACACTTCCTCTAGCAAGGTTCTACTTCCTAAAGGTTCTACAACTTTTCCAAACAGTATCACACATGAGTCTGAGGGGGCCTATTTCTATCCTTTCTACTATTCAGTATTTTACAAGAGATACTCATTGAAAAGAGTTATTTGGAAATGAGACTTTTGAGCTGGCATTTCTTGGCAATGGTTTAGAATTTAGAAAATGACAGTATAACAAACAGCCCTGTGCTGGTAGAGCGCTGGTTCTCTCAAAAAGACCAACTGGGAAATGCTCTCAGGTACGGGCCAAATGTCAGTTAAAGCAAGAAGCTGAAGTGTTACAACCCCATACCTAGCTGCAGAAAAGTTTAATATTGAACAGGGTTCCAGGGATGTTTTCTAAAAGTCTGAGAGAGAATAGTGGAAGTTCCACTAGGGGAATGGCGGTGAGACAACCAAAGAGGGTCTTCTGTTTTTCACAGAGATGACAGGGCTGAGCCTAGTGGAATTCCCTGCACTCAGCATGATGGTCTTTCTATTAGTCTGTCACAGCTGCAACACTTCCAGATGAATTCATTATACATGTTAAGAAATGGAACACAGGCCTCCTTGACATTATAATAAAAAGGATAAGAGATAAACAATGCCAAGGGAAACAAGGTATGAGGTGGCTCAGAAAGTAGCTCAAACAGTAGAGTGTTACAGGCAGCAAAGTCAAGTCTGACCTCTAGTTTAGATCCTGTTGCAGTCAGGTTCGCATTGCTAGCAGAAATCATCCGACCAAGAGTAGATTTTGGAAAGAAAAAAAAAAAAAGGCTTATTTTGGCTTACAGACTCAAGAGGACACTCTGCAATGGCAGGGAAAACAATGCCATGAGCAGAAGGTAGACATCACCCCCTGTCCAACATAAGGTGGACAATAGCAACAGAAGAGTGTACCCAACATTGGCATGGGGCAACTGGCTATAGCACCCACAAGCCCACCCCCAACAATACACTGCCTCCAGGAGGCACTAGTTCTCAAATCTCCATCAGCTGGGCATCTAACATTCAGTTCATGGGGGGCACCTGAATCAAACCACCACAGACCCACTATGCATTACTCCTTTACCAGTTGCCTTGTACTGTGCTGTAGTGTCACAGGAATATCAAGATTAACCAGCATCAGAAATCTAGAGAAATAATGATGACATTAAAGCACACATTGAAATCACTCAAGTTTTAAATACAGCAAATATTTACCAGAGGCTATAAAATTCAAGTTGATAAGTATTTAATGGATTAACTTTATATGAAAGCCTTTTGAGAGATTTTTACAACTTCAATGAAGAACCTGATTTAAGCTGTGTGTGGCAGCTTATGCCTTTATTCCTAGTACTCAGAGGGCTGAGGTAGGAGGATGGGTCATCATAAGTTCCAGGGTCAGCTTAGTCTAGAGTGAAAGACTGTCTTCAAAAACACAAAAACAAATAAATAAAAAGAAAGAAGCTAGACAAAAAAAAAAAAATGAACTTCTTCTCTTTTATAAACAAGTTTTCTAGCCGAGTGTGGTGGTGCACACCTTTAATCCCAGCATTTGGGAGGTACAGGTAGAAGGATCACCATGAGTTTGAGGCTACCTGAGACTACATAGTGAATTCCAGGTCAGCCTGGGTTGAGTGAGACCCTACCTTGAAAAACCAAAAACAACAACAAATTTTTTTTTCCTTAGTTTAATCTCACAGAAACAGCTTTTGAAGGAAAATTAACAATTCTCCTACAGCAAATGATCCCATTGCAATTGCTTCACTTTGTCTAATGCAGAACTTGCATGTTCAAGTCTTAGGAAGCATCCCTTTCAATGACCACTGACAAATAAGCATGCAGTAAGCAAGGACTGGCATCTGTTAGCCTGTGAATATGGACTGTTAATTATGTGAGACAAATATCATGTATTCAAAAACAGTACCCACTTATCTGCCTTTTTCAAAATAGAAAAGCATGACATTTAATTTGTGGTTCTCTGTTTTTTAAATAGGCAACTCAATGAAGCAATAAATGTGTTCATAATGAATATATTTTTCTGCATAGGAAACTCTTAATAGTAGTAGCATAATTGTAGAGTAGACCTGGTGAACATAAAAGTAGACAACAGAAACATATGAGGACAATTTGCACTGCCCAGAAAATGATTGTTTTAAAGAATCATTGTTGTTGAGGTTAAATTTTAGATTGTGATGAAAATGCATTGTTGTATAAAAAGATTAGATTGCTGCAATCAAATTGCCAGTATCTACAGTAAGATACAGTCAGTACTCAGTACATCCCTCGGTCTTATGAGATAATCATGCTTGGTCCCTCTAGTGAGCACTTTGGGCCTTCCTGTCTGCCCTGTCTTCTTCCTCCCATTAATCTGGTGCTTTTACTCGTTTGGTCCAAGCCCCTACCTCCCTCCTAGCCTCTTCACTGAGCAACATGGAACTTCTTTTTCTAATTAAACTATAGTACATTTTTAACTTCCCTTAGCTAGCACTCATTTCATGGTATGCCTTCACTGGGACTTGGTTTTCTATTGAAACCAAGGTATCCTTTCACTTCTCCTAAAATCCCTCCCATCCAGGACTTTTCTGGAACAACTTATCCTAATGATCCTCACCTTCTCTTCCTCCCCCACTCTTGTTCCTCACTCTTTCTCCTTAACCATAAAATTATAGTATTCTCAAATCTCTTCAAATAAAAACATATTTTACTATTTATTTGCAGAGAAAGAGAGAACGTGGGCATGCCAGGGCCTCTTGCCACTGCGAATGAACTCCAGACACATGTGCCACTTTGTGCATTAGGCTTTATGTAAGTACTATGGAATCAAACCTGGAAACTACTTGGTACTAACTCAATAAAACCCTCAGAATTCTCATCAACTTTGACAGTTCCATTCACCATTGACCTTTTCCCACCCTTCCTTCTTTCTTGAGACTATTCCCTTGGTTTTGATGATCACATGGCCTCTGGGCTCTGGGCTCTCAGAACTCTGTTGGGTACCTTTTCCAGCCATGATTGCACACTCTCCTTTCTTTGCTGATCTGTTAAGTCCTGGTTCTTCCCAGACTTCACTCCATGGTGGTTGGCACCTCTCATTTAGATCCTTGCTCTGAGAGCTCATTCAGCCCATGGCTTCAGTTATGATATATATTTTATTTGAGGACTCTCACATCTCTGACCTCAGTTCATCTGCTGCTGTTTGGCTTCAGAGCCAGATATCCCCATGGGGAGAGGGCAGCTTCTCCTGGACGGTCATAATAGGGGACTACAACCAACACTTCCTCGATCACATCTGTCTGTGAATATTATCATTATTCTGCTGTTAAACCTGAAAGCTAGGCTTATCCTGATGCCCATCCTTCCTTTTTTTTTTCTCAATTTTTAAAAAAAAAATTTTATTAACATTTTCCATGATTATAAAAAATATATATCCCATGGTAATTCCTCCCTCCCCCCTGACACTTTCCCCTTGGAAATTCCATTCTCCATCATATTACCTCCCTATCTCAATCATTGTACTTACATATATACAATATCAACCTATTAAGTACCCTCCTCCCTTCCTTTCTCTTCCCTTTATGTCTCCTTTTTAACTTACTGGCCTCTGCTCCATCCTTCCTTCTTTAATCATATCCAATTTAATGAGCCAGACCGATAAACTTCTCAACATTAGCATTTCTCCTACCTATGTCTCTCTAGACCCTCAGCCATGCCCTAGTCTAGGCTCAGATCTCTGTATCAGTTTGCCAATGATACCTAATGTGGCTCCATTCTCTACAACTAGAAGGATCTGTCTAAAATTCAAGTAACTGGCCCACATCTCCCCCAAGGGGAGGTCTTAATCCTGAACTCACCAGGTCCATCATGAACTAGCTGTTGTCATCTAGTCCAACTTCATGTCATATGATTGCCCCTTCATCCTGTGCTCCAGCTACATGTCACTTCTCTTAGTTCTGCAATGAAGAAGTACTTTACAGAAGATTCCTGTCACAGAGACCTCTGCACATCTACTTCTGTTTACTCCATAAAATCTTCCTTGCCTACATAAACTCTCATTCATTGTTGCAGTCAGTTCCACAGTGCTGGGATGAACATATAACCAGACACAGCTTATGGAAGGTGGAGATTGATTTCAGGCTTACAGATCCAGCAGAGGTTCCATCAATGGCAGAAGTTGGCTCCCTTTCACAGATGCAAGCAGATAAAAATAGTCAGCACCACAAAATACAAACAGCAAGCATGAACTGCTAGAGCTCAAACTACTCTCTTCATGTCTTTGGGCTAGAATCAAGATCCACCCCCAAACACACTTGGGGCTGAATCCCAGAATCCACCCGCCCCTACCCCCCATGACACCTCCTCCAGTAGGCTGCTGGAGGCTTAAGCAGGAAGCTTAAGCTTAATCAAAAGTACCTGAGGCTATGGGGGACACACATTCAAAACACCACATTCATCCACTCAAGATTCAGGAGAAACATTAATTATTCCTGTAGATCTACCCTAAACAGGGACAGGGGTCCTACATTCATGTGTTTTTCTATCACAATATGTCTCACATTCTGGATATTATCTTTTTAGCTTTAGGTAACTATTTCTTCTATCAGCAAGTACCGCTAACCAGTGTACACCTGCTATTTCTACACTAACCCAGGCCCAGTGCATCATGGGAACTTTCTGTCAGAGCAGTGGTTCTCACACTATGCCTTCAGGATTTCTTTAGGCTCTTAGTAATTGAGAAGTCTCATGAACATCTATTGATGTCGACTATATCTATTAATACTTGTACCATATTAGAAATGATTATAAAAACTGAGAAAATGTTTAAAAAATAAGTCATTTAAAAATAACGAAAATCAAGCAAGGGTGCTGTTTTCTTGGTGAATCTGGTACCAGCACAAGGATGAAGGAGGTAGACACAGAGAACAATCAACTCCTACTAAATCAAATATCCAGACACAGGGGCTCCCAAGACCTTATCACTGAAGCAGACCTAAAATGAACCCAACTTGGCTCAGGGAAATTTGCAGAAGAGGGGGCGGAAAGAATGTTAGAGCCACACATTGGGTCATTATGCACAGAGACATTGCCTCTTACCCATAACTGATGGCTAACCCCACAATGCACAACCCACATTCCCCAACGAAGAGGGTCCCTGCGGAGTGGGGAGGACAGGGAGGAGGCTAACAGTGGTTCTAAGTTGACTGTATTCACTGAGTACAAAACTAATAAAATAAAAAATAACAAAACTGGGCTGGAGAGATGGCTTTGTGGTTAAGCGCTTGCCTATGAAGCCTAAGGACCCAGGTTCAAGGTTCAATTCTCCAGGACCCACATAAGCCAGATACACAAGGTGGCACATGCATCTGGAGTTCATTTGCAGTGGCTGGAGGCCCTGGTACACCCATTCTCTGTCTCTCTGTCTGTGTCACTCTCAAATAAATAAAAATGAACAAAAAAATTTTAAAAATCAAAACCTACTGCATTTAACCTACTTTTATAAAAACTATTTTTTGTTGTTTTGAGGTAGAGTCTCTAGCCCAGGCTGACTTGGAGTTCATTATGGAGTCTCAGGGTGGCCTTGAACTCACGGTGATCCTCCTACCTCTGCCTCAAGAGTGTTGGGATTAAAGGTGTGCGCCACCATGCCTGGCTAAAACTAATTTTTTAAATTAAAAACACTGAGAAGTCTATATTACATTTAAAAATATTTTATTTACTAATTTGAGAGAGAAAGAGGGAAAAAAAGGAATAATAATAATAAGTTATGTATTTTTGCTTTCCTTTGAGGAGACATGGTTTAGTATATAAAAAAGTATAGATTCCTATTAATATGTAAATGAGAAAGGGAGGAATATTTTAGTCGTCATTTGGGTTAGTCAAATATATTCATTTTAAAACTACTATACCCCATAACTCAATTAGTAGTCTTTTCTGAAAAGATAGTTGCAACATGGAATTTGATGCAATATCAATGAACCGTTCATATTTTAATACATTAACTCACATTGGCATCTTGTACTTAAAATGGGTCTTCTACTTAACTATGACATACTGCTAACATACAGTGATCATCAAAATATAGTAATCAAAAAATATTAATGTACTGAGTTACACAATTCCTGGAAATGTTAACACATTTCATTACAGAATATAAAACTTGCATTTTTTAATAGCACTGCTAAACTCATCACAAAAGTCTTTATTGAGAAACTGTCAAGCTCTCGAAGGTGTATACAAGTTTCCAAATTCTAATTTTCACTTGAAAGCTCAAATTCTATCACTGGCAACAAATACCATCAGCTGTTTTTCTTGAAATGACAGGCTCACTTCATTCATTTCTGAGAAAATGTCGACTAAATATCATAGCCTGAATAATGGTAGTTTGTCTGTCAGTCATTCTTCTAAATAAAAATGGTATTCCATTAAAATGGTGGCCAGTTCAGCTCTCCTTAACTAACTGCAAATGCTTTTCCTGGGTACAATCATCAGGCACACAATGGAAACTGTCTATAGATACTTCCTGGAATATTAAAAAGATGCATTTGAGGATTTTAGATTTAGTAAAATATTTTTGTTGCTTCATCATCATATTTTTATGTAAGACATGGTTTTTTTTTAAAAACTGGGCAAAGTAGTGAGTAATTTCTACAGTTTGGAGCTACTGTCATGATTCAGCCAAACACAAGTGAATGAATTCAGGCAATGTCACTGCTATTGCTTTTGCACCATCCATGTGTGTAAATGAACGTCTACATAGGGAGCAAGGCAACCAGTGCCCAGTTATGTGAAAATGGCTTTGACCTCAGATGCCGCTGGGGCTACAGATCACATGGACAGAAGTTCCAGGGGCTGAAAGAACATAAGGCCATTGCAACCCATCTGAATTCCAGAATTTGTAACAATGCTGCCTGGGATCCAGGCTCTTGCCTGGCTGACCTCCTGCACGCACTCGCAGACTTCCCAGTTGCTTCCTCACTCTACCCTCATCCAACACTTGGTTTTGACTCAACCCTGGGTATTAACACTTAGGTCTTCACACAGACTTGCTCGCAACTCAATTTCCTGCCTTCATTTATAGTACTTCCAGGGCTCACCTTTGGGTATCAGCCCTCTGACCTCAAGCTCCCTGCTCAGGAATAAAGTAAATCCTCTTTGGGATTTTTCTGGACCACTATGAGCTAACCTGCCAGGTGAACCTTAGCTGTATCTTCCATTATGTGTGGGTGGGAGGAGGCTAAGGAAATTAGGGATTTGATATAAATTAATATTGTGAAAGAAACATATGTGACTTAGAATGTAAACCTCAACTGTTTTGTTATCTTTCTTCCAGAAAAGGTGAAGCAGTCTTTCACTCCTGCAGAACAAGGTTTCATCTGGTCAGTGAACACAGACAGAAAGAAAAACAACACAATGTATTTTGTTAAATCTCTGCACATCCACTTCTTTCCATCAGTACTTTCTGAATATGCATCAGGAGTTCATTCAAGTATGAAACCTCAATGAATGTGCTGTTTAATTATGAAGTTTGGAGTGCAGCTTGCACAGGACAAGCTAAAGTATCGTTTTCTCAAAATAGCTCTCAGCAAATACAAATTAATTTAGAGCCAAAGTAATATGATGCTCAAATTACCTGCTGGATAAATCATTTTATTATTGCAAAGGAAATGCTTTCTTCTCTTTGCATTCTTCTTAAATTACGTTTCTGAGCAGCTGGAATGAAGATTTCCACCTCAGCACAACTCTCTTGCTCGCCCACGGGTCAGGCTCAATCACAGGACTGTCTGTAAAATAACCTCCCAGAAGTCCAAGAGCAGCAGCAGCATGAAATGCCACACATGTCTTTCCTGAGCTCTTACACGGACAGGCCAGGGGCTTTGGGAAGATGTCTGGTGCACCTTGCCCATGAGGGGAGCTGTCCTGGGAAGAAGTACTGTGCCGGGTGACAGTGAGGAACCACTCTGAGTCTGTGCTCTGGAGAAGAAGGCTGAGCACTGGCAACAGGAAGATGGAGGCTCAGCCAGGAGCCTGCAGTTCCAGTGTGGAGTCTCTGGACAGGGGGTCTGGAGTGGCAAGCCACTCCACTTCCTTTACTAACAGGAATACGCTGGCCTCTGATGGGAGGCAGCCTTCCTACCTTTTTTGGTGTGTGTGATATGCAAGTGTATGCGCATGCACGTGGAGTCCAGAGGTCAGATGTCTTACCATATTTATCTCTCTACCATATTTATCGAGGCACAGGCTCTTGCTGAACCTTGAGCTCACTGACTTGGCTAGACTAGCTAGCCAGCTTTCCTGGGCTATCTATCTGTCTCTGCCTCCTGAGTGCTGGGACTACAGGCATTATGTGGGTACTGGGGATCCAAACTCCAGTCCTCATGTTTGCATAGCACTTACTTTACCAACTGAGACATCTCCTCAACCCAGAGGAAGCTTTTCATAGTCAGGGTCTTGAGTTCTGGAGGCAAGCCACCTGGATTTCAATATGGGCTCTGCCACTTAACAAACTCATGACCTTGGACCTTAATCTTCAGTGGTCTCATCTACAAAACAGAGAAAGAGCCATCTCTTGGAGTTATTAAAAGGCTGGAAAGAGATAATATAAATAAAGTGCTGAGCACAGTGGCTGCCATGTAGTAAGTCCCAACAAATGGCAGGTACTATTATTAACATCAGACATCTCTTACGTAAGCTGAACATCTCTTGGAAGAAGAAATTAACCTAGAAATGAAACTCTAATATCTTTCCCATAATAATCCCAGGAAGAGAATCTTGAGGAAAAAGTGGAAGACTTCATCAGATATCCAGGCACTAACTAGAGAATATGCCACTAAGTACCAGGATATACCTGCCATAATTAGGAGGGAACTCTTCAGACATAGACATTTTATTTACTAACTGCTGTAAAAAGGCACAGTCTTGTTACATACATGTGAACTCAGAAGGGTGCCCATATGAGGTCTTATCCATACTCCATACTCTATACCTGCCTGTCTCAAATAAATAAATAAGTAAAGTGTAAGATAGCTTTTAAAAACTGTTTCAAACACCACTGATGCCCAGCATTGCAACCTGGCCTCTTCTCAGCTCACTCTGGACCCTTCCCCCCAATATACCCCAGACATCGGCTACCCGGTGGACTCATAAACTGATCTCAGCTCAGATGTCTGTTGAATGGAGACCCTTACTAAATGTACACTGGCTAAGAAAGAAGACTCAGAATTTCTATAGGTACCCCAGATCCTGTCTCTGTATTTACCAGATGTCTAGCCATGAGAAAGTTACCTGACTTAAAACCCAGTCTCCAATTAGTAGAGTAGGGGCCATCATATCACTGGTGTCTATCTACATGATTCTTTTGAGGAATAACTGAAGTCATGCACATAGATGCACATAGTAAGTGCTCAAGAATATCAACTGCTGTTACTATAGGATTCTCTATATAAAGCAACCCCAAATTATAAATTAAAAAATCAACCTAATGTCCTCATGCTCCGATTTCACTTTAATAGTAACAATTTCATCATAATTTTTGTTTCTCGTGAATTAATATCTATAATTATCCTGTAAGTTAACTATTAGTGACCCTCATCTCACATATGAGGCCACTGAAACTTAGGAAATAACTCTGCCCAAACTCGTAGCTAGATTTAAACCCTGTTCCTTCTGACTCCACAGTTCATACTACCTAGTACTGACCCAGAGTTTCAGTGTTCAGTTACCAAGCCAAAACCCAGGCCATTTATTTTTGACTTCTTTCCTTTCACTCAGTGTTACCTAGTGGTATGTTGGAGAACTGGTTCTCATGGAACAAACATTCCCAATCTATAGCATTTGCTGGTTGAAGCAACCAAGGTGATGACATTGAAAAGATGATCAGAGCTTACTTGAGAGCCTGTGTGGGCCAGGTCCGACACACTATTGGACCCAGTGAGTCCCCAAATCAAGGTAGTGAGAATTATAATGTGTTAAAAGCAACCTGGCGGAGGAAGAAATCCTGCTCTGTGATGGCCTTTCCTGGCAAAATTTTAACACAGAGGATGGAGAAGGACAAAAGTCATGAGACATCAAAACACAGGAAAAGTTGCTTGGAAAGAGGAGGGTCCTTAGTGGAATGGGGGTGGATGAGAGGGTACAAAAAAAACTCTTGGAACAGTAGTATGGTCAAGTCATAGTATGTTCATGTATTAAATTTCTCAATAAAAATGTATTAAAATTTTTAATTTTGACCAATTATTTCCCAGGCTATCTAACTATAGGTTATTAGTTACTACAGTGTCTTCTCTACACTTGTGTGTAACCAGTTCCCTCAGTCCACAGTGCCCTTTGCTCCTCCCAGTCACCTTTGCCTGGAGACCGCGGTTTCTCAACTTGGAGTTTGGGCATGAGCCACAGGGGGTTACTGGGAACAGATTAGATATAAGCAAGGGGATTAAGCGGAGATCGTGCCTGTCACAGTTACCTTCGCATTGCCGGCCCAACACCAAAGCAGAAGCAGCTTATAGGAGCAAAGGGTTTATTTCAGGCTCACAGACTCCAGGAGAAGCACTATCAGTGCAGGAGAGGCTGCCTACCTTCCATACATCCACACAGAGGGACAACAACCAGGCAGAAACACAGACTGGCAGAGCTCAAACCACTCTGAACACACCTGGTAGGGCTGGACTAAAGATCTCCCCCAGAGACACCAACTCCCACTAGGAAACGAAAGTTTCAAGTTCAATCTTAATAAAAAAAGATTGCTAGGATGGTGGTGCATGCCTTTAATCCAAGCACTCGGGAGGCAGAGGTTGGAGGATCTCTGAGTCTGAGGCCAGCCTGAGACTACACAGTTAATTTAGCCTGGACTAAAGTGAGACCCTACCTCAAACCCCCTCTCCCCGCAAAAAACTGTCTGAGTCTCTGGGTCCACCCCTTCAAATGACCACAGTGCCCAACAACTGAACTGGCACACTGCTTGAGCAGACAATGCTGATTTTCAAAATATATGTGGTGTGACCCTATTTTTTATTGAAATAGGGAAGAATAGCCAGACATGGTGGCACATGCCTGCAACACTCAGGAGGCTGAGATAGGAGGACAGGGAGTTCAAAGACATACTGAGCAATAGGAGACCCTGTGGTGGATTTAATTGGGTGGCCCCATAAACTCATGTGTTCTGAATGCTAGATCCCCAGCTGATAGCAATTTGGGAATTAGATCCTTACTGTAGGAGGTGTGTTGTTGTGGGTGGGCTTATGGGTGTTATAGCCAGCATCCCTTGCAAGTGTTTAGCACACTGTTTTGTTGCTGTTGTTGATCTGCTTTTGGCCAGGAGGTGATGTCCACCCTCTGCTCATACCATGTTTTCTCACCACCATGGAGCTTCCCCTCAAGACTGCAAGTCAAAATGAACCCTTTCCTCCTGCAAGCTGAAGTTAACTGCAACCGTAAAAAAAAAAAAAAAAAAAAAAAAAAGGAAAAGGAAAGAATAAAAACAGGATGTGTGTACACATCTGAATCGCTAGTCTCTAGGGGTCTCAGCAGTGACTTCTAAACTCAATAGGATCATGTGGGGTTTGCTTGTCCATAACTTCTGTAATAAACAAGGATTGCTTTTGCCATAACAAATTTTAAGTTTTGCATTATAATCAATTTTGGACAAGGCTGACTGGCTCACTGAAGAGAAAGAGGACCTGGAAATAATGAAATACAAGTACTTGGAACATGTAAATCATCAATGTGTACAAAAATGAACGGAAATGAAGAAACCAAACACGCAAGAGATTAGATGAACGGAAATGAAGAAAGCAAACATGCAAGAGATTAGCCTTCAACTAAAATGTCACTTCCACAAGATTATTGAGTCAACTCATTGTATTTGGTCAAATTTTTCCTCTCTGAGATACCTTGTGAGTCACTGGTTTTCTCTTTTCGATTCTTCTTAGCAGGTTTAGGAAAATGATCAAATCCCTTGGAGTACACAAGCCCCATAATTATGCTCAGAGCTCTACTTGTTCTTAACAACCCTCCTGCCATAGGCTGCCCCTCTTTGCACCCCTGCTGCCTCATTCCCTGACCGCTGTAGGCTCTTTATTCTAGTAAGGCCAACTCTGTGCCTTGAAGGTATCTCACAGTTTCAGCTTTCTATGTATTTGCAGTTCAGCTGTACAGCTCACATATGTGTATGTGCACGTGATGATGCAGTATGATTAATATCACACTGTACGGTATCGATGAGACCAGTGGAGCCAGGCTCACCTCTCCACAGCACACTGGACAGGTGTTAAACACTGTTGAAATCAGAACTACTTTTAATGATAAGTTCTCCAAGTTTTTATTGTAAGCATTCCTTCTGATGTTCACTTTCCTGTAACTAAGGCATAGGGGTATGGGATAATCTAACTCTCTAATTTGCAACTGTTAAGACTCTCCCTTGCTATCCTGGCTATCTTGAGCAAGCAAAAGGACTGTCAGTCAAACAGTTGTCTGGACAACCCTTATGTCAACACCAGCCATCTTGAACACTCCAGGACAGTCTGAGGAAACTACACAAAGGCTACAGATGGCTGCCTTGGCTCCTGAAGGTGCAGCTCATTCAAACCAGGACTGCTTCATGCACCTTGTATCAGACTCTGCTATTCTAAGCCTCAGTGATGAGGGTTTCTTAAACCTTTTCCACTCATGAGTCCTTTTCACCCAAGATTTTTTTTTAATCCAGCTTGGATATACAGGTATATAAAATAGATCTGTAAATCTAACATTTATTGAAAACAAATCACAAAGAAATTTATTTCAAAGTAATTCTTTAGTGCACATAATTATTTTTAAAAAATATTTTATTTGAGAGAGACACACAGAGAGAGAATAAGAATGGGCATGCCAGGGCCTCCAGCCACTGCAAACGAACTCCAGACACAAGTGTCATCTTGGGCATCTGGCTTTCATGGGTAATGGGGAATTGAACCTAGGTCTTTAGTCTTCACAAACAAGTGCCTTAACCACTAAGCCATTGCTCCACCCTAGTACAAATGATTCTATGATTTGTTAATGATGAAAGAAAGTTTGCATACTAAAAAGATGAATGTGCTTATTTGCATAGAAAGAATTAAATCTTGGTTGAATATTTGATACTGAACATCTTCAACGTTTTTCAGAACTGACTGATTTTTTTTTCAAATTTTTTGTTTATTTTTATTTATTTATTTGAGAGCCACAGACAGACAGAAAGAGGCAGATAGAGAGAGAGAGAGAGAATGGGCGTGCCAGGGCTTCCAGCCACTGCAAACAAACTCCAGATGTGTGTGCCCCCTTGTGCATCTGGCTAACGTGGGTTCCGGGGGAATCGAGCCTCGAACCAGGGTCCTCAGGCTTCACAGGCAAGCGCTTAACCGCTAAACCATCTCTCTAGTCCCTGATTGATATTTTGATTTTATAATCATCAATGCTGAGAATCCCTCCATAAAAATATATAGAAAAAAAAAACGGCATTAGTATGTTTAGGGCCATTTCAGAAATTGATGGAAATTCTATTGTAATCCCAAGCAAAAGTTCATGTAATTTTTTGAAGTGAAACTCAAGTTAGCAATTCAAGCAGCAATTTTTAAAATCAAATATTCTGAGTATAATTCAAAGATTTTCTAGTTTGATAGATGCTGAGAAACTGTAAAATTTCTTTGTTTTCCATAATTAAATCATTATGTTGCTATAACAGCAGAAAATGGCAATCCTGTAATAACACTGTAATTCATACTACACCAGAGTCTTGGATCTAAGCCAGGGTGTTTTGGGTAGCTTCACTGGCACTGCATGGTATGATGGCATGCGCAGTGCAAAGTACGTGTGTTGTGTGCTCAGAATCAAAGCTGCAGTGAAGCCATGCAGTGCAACATGGGCAAGCTTCAGCAGAAGCACCTCGGATGTTCCATGCATTTGATTTTGAATTAATCTATGGCCACTGCATATCCAGAAAACATTTTCTGTTGTGAAATTTTTCACAATCCCTCACATTCAGCTACATATCCCCAAGATGGGGTCACAACCCACAATTTAACAAGCTGGGCTCTAAATGACCCTGCAACCATTTTCACCTAGGCCAGAGGACAAGCAGTCTCCACAGTGGCGTAGCAGACAGACTGCCATGACCGGTCCTGAAGAGGGAGAGAGGCAGGCTGTGATGGGTGCGATGTAAAACCTCCATGTGTTTGTGAAGCATTCTGTCATTGGTGCAAATGCCCCTTCTCGGCTTGTATAAGCACGCTACTCAGGCTGAGCTGGCAAGTGGGCTGGGAGACTCTTGTGCTGACTCTCCTGGTGTGGCTACATTGGGCTGAGGAAAAGGTTTCTCTTGAGAGGTCTTTTCCTGTCTACTTGAGCAGTGTGGGCTGAGCTGGCAGCATGAACAGAGGCAGCAGAGACCATGAAGCAGCCAGTGAGCAGAATCACACAAGTGGCAAGGCGGCTCGCTGGCTGCTGACAGCCAAGGAAGAGGCAGCTGAACAGCTCGAGGGAGCAAATAGGGGAGAAGAGGAATGGCAGACATCGAGAGGAGGGAGAGCTGAGGCTGAAGGAAGACAGAATAGCCAGAGGAAAGAAACTGCAGGCACTAGCTACTAGAAGAGTCCTGATAAGTTGGCAAGCCCTTAGAACCAAGGGTCTCGGGTACAGCAGACTTAGGAGCTGTGACACTGGCTAGTGCAGGGCTGGGGAACTCCAAGGCCTAGACTGACCAGATGCTGCCAATACTAGCTTCAGCCATGGGCTGAGCAATCTTGATTCCTATGCTTGCCTGGAAGCTGCTGCCAAGGGACAAGGAATTCCAATTTCCTGGGCCAATACCAAGGCTCATAACACTTGTAGAGATAAGGGTTCCAATATCTAAGCCCTGCAAAGAGCTGGAACTCTAGCAGGTGCCACCTGCTGCTGCTCCCACCTGCCTGCTTATTACTGCTGCTCATAACTGCCACTTGAAGGGCTTCTCTTTATCTGCCCATGATTTCTACCTGGTAGAGCAAAAGGACCACAGTCAAGCTGGTGGGGTGATGGAAGACATTAATAATCCTAGTTGCCTATGGACACAGATATTGGCTTTAAAAAATATTTATTTTGGTGGGGGGAGACAAAGGGGAAGAAGCAGATATATAGAGAGAATGGGCATGCCAGGGCCTCTAGCCACTGCAAAGGAACTCCAGACACATGTCCCACCTTGTGCATCTATCTTACATGGGTACTGGGGAATTGAAGCTTGGTCCTTAGTCTATGCCAGAAAGCACCTTAACCACTAGGCAATCTCTCCAGTCCAAGGTTGGGTTTTTTTTTTGGCCTTGATATTCTGTCTCAGATTGTGCTACCCAAAGTGTGCTCTATGCATCAGTAGTATCATTACTGAAACTTAGTTTTCAGACCATACCACAATACTCAGTACATCAGAAAGTCTAAGGATGGGTTCCAGGAAGGATATTCTGAAACCCTTGGGGGATTCTTATGAATCTAAAAGCTTAAGGAGCACCAGTCTAGTCAACTGTTAGCAACAATTAAATGAAGTGACAAGTTATTAGAAACACAGGACATTTAAACATTTAGGTCCACTCTGGGCTTTATTTTGTATAAGTACAAGTAATAACACAAATTAGACATAATAACCAAAACTTTCATGATATCCAGCAAAATTTTGGTGACCTGATCACTAAAAGGACATTTAACTTTCTCCTCTATAAGGAGAAGGTAAGAACTAGATTTCACTTGATAGGATTCTATTTATTATTGGATAGTTGTTTATGTATTACAACTCTTAATTCGGGATACAGAAACTGGGCCCAATGAAGTTAAGTGCTCTGTTTCTTGCCGGGCGCACAGAGAGGTCTAGTGGGAGATATGGATTAGGCCTGAGCAGCCTCTGGATTTCAACCTGTTGCTTAGGCTGCTGAGCAGCCAATGTTTCTCTCCTGCAGTTATATTATTGGTATTAATGTGATGCACAGACCTGGGAAGGTTACAGTAAACACTTTATTTTGTAGTCAGACAATTAAATGTGCAAAAGTCCCTACCTTCTACCTGATCATTGCCTGAAGGACATTCTTATTTTGCCAGAAGTGATTTGTTGGCCTTCTAACATAGGCAGCCCTTTTTACGTCTCCCTCTGTAGCTGCTGAAATCTTGGCTCCTACCCAAATGCCCCACTTGGGTTTTGTTCAGGAAAGATTTCTTCCAGCTGCTTTATTTGTTCCACAATTACATGTATGAGCTTCCAGAAAAGTGCAAGATCACAATCAGATGAAAGGCTTCTGTTCCCAGTTTGCATAAAGAGAGAAAATTCGAAACCAAGGAAACAACAAAACTTGGCTCCAAGAGAACTAAGCATAAATGAGACAAGAGTATTTCTACTAAAAGGTCAGTGCATGCTAAAAGGCTCAAGGAAAACAGACACTGTAGAATAATCACAGTTTTCTTTGTGTTATATTTATGGTCACATTTGGAAAGAGATTCAAGCTTCTCCCTTTAACATTTACCATGTGAGGCAAAGCAGGCTGACAAAAATGGAAAGCACTTGTATTGAACAATAAACAAGGGGTAGGAAGATGGCCCATTCACTGCAGTGCTTGCTCTGTCAGCACAAGGACCTGACTTTAGTTCCCCAGCACCTATGTACAATGGCAGGCATGGTTGTGCAAGCCTGCAATCCTAGTGCTAGGGAGGCAGAGACAGGGAATTCCTGGGGCTCACTGGCTAGATAGTTGAGCCAGGAGCACAGACTAAGGTACATGTGTAAGCTAAGTGTTTAATTTTAAACTTCAATATAATTAGACACTTATTCTCTGGTATTCTGATCAATACCAAAACTTTTACCTCTGCAAACTGGTCCACTTATCCACCTGCCTCATTCCTTATCTTGCATAAATGACACAAGAACCCAGTTACAAAATATTCAACATGACGTGGCATCCTCTGGACTGCTTGGTGAGCTTACTTTAATCTGACAAATTGTTTGGAAAGCTTCTGCTGAATAAAAATATTATTAGCATTTAATGAGCAAAAAGCTTATACTGTATAAAAATATAATTAGCATCTAGTAAGCATTTACAATGTACCAAGCAATGTGCTAAGTATGTAATTTGCATAATCCCATAATCCCATGATGCAAATATTATCAGAGGCAAGGTCTTGGTATGCTATTCAGACTGGTCCTAAATACCTGGGCTCAAGTCCTCTCCAGCCTCAGCTTCCCCAGTAGTATTACAAACATGAACTGCTGCACCCAGCCCACTATGTTCACTTCATGTACCAGAATCCTAGGCACAGAGAGGTATCTGGCTAATTTATCCAAAGTTACACCATAAAGAAGGGATGGGCTGAGATTTTTCAAGTCAATGTGACTCCATATTTTATCTTCACTTCACCTGCTACACTGATTCCTAAAATTAATTTAAATAAAAGGCATATTGAGAACTAAAATACTGAAGTCTTTGTTTTCTACTGACATCATATAAAACAACAAAATATGCCACATCTATTTTTCTTTTTTTTTAAAAAAAAGATTAACCTAATAAACAAGGGATGCACTTAAGACCTCACAAAAAAGAACTTAAGTAGTACAGTCTGCAACTGTGATTTGTTTACACAGGAATTATTTCAGCTAATTAAAGACAGAAGAATTAGGCAATATTTATAAGGAAGAGCTGAAGTCAGACATCTTAATTATGCTCTTAGATTAGCACAGGAAGAATAAGCTACAAATAAAAACTGTAATGAAAGCTAAATGTGTTAGATGGATAACTCTGAGGCGAGAGAGTGAGAGGGGAGCACACTTAAAGTGATTCAGAGTCAGATAATAAATGACTAATCAGGGAGGTCTCAAGATAACCATCTGTAGCAACACATGGAAATGCCAAGCTACAGTTTTTATTCAAGTTTTTTTCTAATAGAATTAAGCATGAATTTGTGATTATTTATTTAAAAGAAATATGAGGGCTGGGGGGGGGAGGATAGCTTAGTAGTTAAGGCACTTGCCTGTAAAGCCTAAGGACCCATGTTCTACTCTCCAGACCCACATTTGCCAGACACACAAAGTTGAGGCAAGCGCAAGGTTGCATGTGCCCACTAGGTGGCACAAGTGTCTGGAGTTTGATTGTTGTGGCTGAGGCTTTCCCTGGCATGCCAATTCTCTCTCTCCCTCTGTCTCTCTAAAATAAAAATAATTTAAAAAATAAATATGGATGATATCTCAGAACTGATATGGGCAATATTTTTAAGTAGGTATTAAGATTGTCAAATCATAGCAAGTAGAATTAAATTCCATGGAACAGCCCACAGAAGCCATAGGGTTACACAGGCATAAAAGAGTGGTGGGTGTGGCTTCTCAAGAAACACTTCAAAATAAGATCAAGGATATGGTGATGATAATGAAAGCAAATAACTTCTCACAAATCTGTAATAATTAGGTAAAACAGCATAGTAATCCTAGTCACAACTATTAGGTAACAAACGGTAAGTTGTAAGTTTTACCAGGACTGTTTGGGCACTTCAATAATTTATCTAAAATATAATTTTATATGGATAACATGAATTAGTCTTTAAGAGTCCAAGGTGTTATACTTGCAAACAGGAGTTAAGAGTACCTCCTGTGTAAGCAGGAGGGCTTGGGGTGGGGGGGTGCCAGGGTGATAGTAGCTGAGTTCAATTCTTTATCACCCAGCAGCTGGGCATGGCCACACATACCTGAAACCCCAGTCCTGTTGGGAGTGGGTCCAGGAAATCACTGGGGCAAGCTCTAGAATCAGTGAGAGACTCCATCTCCCAAAAACACAGGGTGAGTGATGGAGGGGAACACCTAGTGTTCTCCTGTGCCTGCACAGAGGGAGTGTGCATCTGTACACAGACACATGCACACACCACACCATACCACACAGACTACACACACATGCAGAAAAGTGTTTTCAGATTCCACATATAAACGAGATTATGCAATCTTTCTGCAGCTGGCTTATTTCACCTAGTATACTGTACCCCCAGGCCTATCCATGTTGTCAAATGAAAGAACAGGACCTTCTTATTTAAGGCTGAGTAGGAGTCCACCATGTGTACACACGTAAGTTTCTCTATCATTGTCCATCAGTGATTTCCACCCTTGGCTCCTGTGAACCGTGCTACAATGAGCATGGCGGGGGGGGGGGGGGTCCCTTCTCTTTACGTGGCAATGATTTCATTTCCTTTGAGTATGGGCCCTATTGTTCATATCTTTAGATACTTTAGATCCTGTTTTCCCTAATGGCTGCACTAGTTTACGCTCTCACCAACATTGTACGAACAAGCGTCACCTCTTCTCTCCACTTTTTGATAATAGCCATTCTAATGACTATGAGGTGGTATCTGATAGTGATTCTGACTTGTACCTGATGACTGATGATGGTGAACATCTTTATATACCTGTTGGCCATTTTATGTTCTTTTTGGAGAAATGTCTATTCAGGCCCTTTGCCTATTTTTAAATTGGGCAATTCAATTTTCTACCGTTGGGTTATAGAAGTTCTTTATGAAGTTTGTTTACCAACCTTTATGATCTATGGTTTGCAGAGGCCAGCTTGTTATTTTCGGGACCTTTACTCCAATCAACAGATTCCCTTCAGACAGTCTCATAAACTACACTGCTTCATGCCGTCAAAACCAGAAACACCTCCTTAGTAATTTCTACCAGCTGAGATCCACACAGATGTGACTTGAACCTTCCAACAGTTTCTTTCTAGTCTTCCTGACAGCATCTAGTTGAAGCAAATACAGACGTGGCTTTGAATCCACAACCTGCCACTCAGTCAATGTGGCGCCACAGTCAAGTTTACCCAATCAGACTAGTGTTAGCTTTCTTGTGGAGAAAAAGAAGGCAATGCTACTCACTTAAGGGGTTGTCAAAATTGACAGACAATAGACATCAACCAAGATCACCACTTTGGGCACCTAGAATTCAAAGATGTAAGTCATACTTCCACCCTTTGGTCACATCTGAAAGTCTAGCAGGACATACAGATGTGGATTAAGATGTAGTTGTGCCAAATGACAGGGTATGTTGACAATCAAGCCGTGTGAAGTAGGAAAGGCTATCTGGTCTGGAGGTGACAAAGAATGAAAAGGAAACAAAGGGAAGAAATCCCCTACGTAATACGGGGTCCACCAACATGTGCTCATGAGTGATGGAGGAGGAAAAAATGACATCAAAATAGAAGAGGGACTAGTTGGGAAGAAAGGGGATTCAGTGGAGGGGGATAAAAAGGACAAGCAGCAGAGGCTAATAGGAGGGGAATATTATCAGGGTACATTCTATATACAGATTTTATTGTATCACTGAGAAAACACAATGCTTAAAGCTAGGCTTGCCTGAAAAATGCTTTTTAAAAAAATCTTCCTTTCTGTGTGGACTTTCAGTTACTAGTGTGCATGTGGAGCTGGTCTTTCTCTTACCTTTCTGAAAGTTATCACCTTATATCAGCAACAAAATACCAGATGGTTCCTAGTTCCATTTCTGGAGCTCTGATGCATCCTGGGAAGGTTTGTCCTCACTGGCACTTGCTCTTAGAATCGTACCTAATTGTCCTCTAGTTGGTGCTCACAAACTCCTCTGGACACTGGGCAAGTTTCTTAAGGGGATTTCTACCTCATTAAGGTTTCTCAGAGAAGAGAGGCACTGAATTGTACTCGAGACAGCGAAGGTGTGGAATGTAGATATAAAAATGACATCTTTTGATTTTAACATCTCATGTTTTTTTTAACCACTGTGCCTCATTATCATATATAAGAGCAGAAAAAGAAATCAGGCACTAGAAATAAAGCAAAACCAGAAACTCTGATATCTGACTTCTGTTAGTGGATGAGAAGCTAAACCCATGACTTTGATCCCAGATGCTTCTAGATTCTGACCCAGACAGGTCAGGCTGTAGACATGTTTTATGTTACGGGTGGTGGCTATTGCATTCCCTCTTCAAGAGTTAGGCTGACCACTGTCTCTTAAATGTGGGTACTCGGGTTTTCTCCAGGTTTCTCCCTTTCCTAGACCACTTGCTCTGGGGAAAGTCATTTGCTACAGTGACTGAAGCACCCCAAATAAGGGCGATCTGTAGCAAGACAACAGTCACCGATTTTCTGTCCATCTGAGGAAGTCACCTCAGAAGCCAGTGCTGCAAGCCTTCAAAGGATCAGTCTCTTGAGTGTAGCCTCCTGAGGACGTGAACCAGGATAGACCAGCTCAGCCACACCCAGATTCCTTTCCACCAGATACAACAGGAATATGAAGTGTTGTTTGTTGGCTTGTATATATGTGCTATTCAGGCATGTGTATGCATGTCATGTGTGTAGGTGCACATGCACATGTGTGAGTGTGCATGTGTAGGCCAACAGTTGATGTTGGGTGTTTTCTTCGATTGCCCTCCATCTTATTTATTGAGACTTGCATCCACAGCCTGACTCAGCTAGCTAGCCAGCTTTCCCTAGAGTCCTTGTTTCTGCCTTCTGAGGGCTGGTGCTAAGTGTCTGAACTCAGGTCCTCACACTTGTGTGGCAAGTGCTTTACTGCCTCAGCCATTTTCTTAGCCCCTCCCCCTCCCTTGTTTTGAAACAAGGTATCATGTAGCCCAGATTGGCCTTGAACTTGGTATGTAGTTGAGGATGACTTTGAACTCCCGATCCCCATGTCTCCACCTTCCAAGGGCTGGGATTGAGTGTGTGTCACCATTCCCAGTTTATGTGGTGCTGGGGATTGAAGCCAGGGATTTGTGCATGCTAGACAGGCAGTCTACCAACTGAACTACATTCCCAGCCCGTAAATGCTTATTGTTTTCATTAGCTAAGTATCAGGGCAACTTGTTCTCAGCAATAGATAACTGAAATGCAGGCCAATATGATACTGTGATAGGTTGTTTGTATTCTGAGGAGCAAAATTTTCTTAGTTGAAACACTTCTTTTAATCTCTTCCTCCTGAGCACAGAAATGCAGCATGTGATGTGGGTGAGAGGCTGCACCAAGAGCTAATGCTGGTTCTACGTTAGTCTACTGTTTTGCATCCCCACCTCTGGCATAAGATGCTAGTGTTACACAGGCAGAAAAGAGTGGTGGGTGTGGCCTCTCAAGAAACACTTCAAAATAAGGTCAAGGATATGATGATGATAATGAAAGCAAATAACTTCTCACAAAATTGTAATAATTAGGTAAAACAGCATAGTAATCCTAGTCACAACTATTAGGTAACAAACAATAAGTTGTAAATTTTACCAGGACTGTTTGGGCACTTAAATAATTTATTTAAAATATAATTTTATATGGATAACATGAATTAGTCCTTATTATACTTGCAAACAGGAGAAAAGGAACCTTATTTTTTTTGTTTTTCCGAGGCAGAATCTCACTCTAGCCCAGACTGACCTGGAATTCACTCTGTAGTCTTAGGCTGGCCTCAAACTCACAACAATCCTCCTGCCTCTTCCTCCCAAGTGCTGGGATTAAAGGCATGCGCCACCACGCCTGGCTCAATCTAACTTGTAAGCAAAGTATCAAATAATAAGTGAGAATAAAATGTCTTTTCTTACTGGGCATGGTGGTGCATGCCTTTAATCCCAGCACTCGGGAGGCAGATGTAGGAGGATTGCCATGAGTTCAAGGCCACCCTGAGATTCCATAGTGAATTCCAGGTCAGCCTCAGCTAGAGTGAGACCCTACCTCCAAAACCAAAAACAAAAACAAAACAAAACAAAAAGTTAGATTGATTTGTAAACATTTCATGTACTTCTAATTTCTGCAGGAAATAGCCCTACAGCCTAGGAATAAAAATAGTTTTTTTTTTTTTAATTAAAAAGGACCTTTAGGTCTCTCAGGTACTCCCAGAGGGTAGCCAGTGCTTCTCACATAAGCATGACCTGCGGATATATGTAAAGATACAGATGCACAGACCTATTTCTAGAAATCCACACAGTAAAGGAGTGGAGTGCCTAATTAACTGAGACTGGTGCACTGTCGTCACTGCAGAGAAGCACCGAGATGGGCAATAATACAACGTGACACATTACTCTATCATCAAATGTTAGCTGAGCCCCTGACCTGTACTAGAGGCACTAGCTGCCGAGGATACTCTGAGGTTAGAAGAGTGAGGGAGTCATCCAAATGAAGGAGGGGGCAGGAGGCTCCGCCACAGGTGGAGGAAGCAGTACCTTTAGGGAACAGGTCGGGGTGCACATTAGAAGCACCCCAATCGTGTTTCTAAATATAGAATCATGTGATGTGAAAGCCTTTAGCACATTTCTCCATCAACTGTAAAAAGCTATGCTGTTAGTATAGGCTACTATCTCAGGTACCATCAATCTGGGGCTTTCTGAAAAGATATAATCAACCAAGAAAAAGTAAGGTAGACATGAAAAATGAAAAATGTCTCTGAAGCTGTTTTAGTTGCTATTGCTGGAAGATGATGTTTGAATTTAAACTCTAGTAGGCATAAAATAGGCTTGTAGAAAACACTGGCTTTGGAATCGGAATCAATGACCTAGAAATAAACACCAGAGAGGGATCAGTAAAAATTTGAAAGAGTAGAATCATAGGACATCAAAATATTATTTCCAAATGGCTTGTAAAAATAATGTTTTTGGACTACAATGTAGAAATAAGTACACTTTAAATCTACAGGTATTAATAATATGCTGACATTCTGGTATATAGCACTAGTCAACTGAGGAGTGATTTTCCTTCAATGGGGCTTATTACCTGAAGTGACTGAGGATTGCGCGTTACAGTCCCACAACACCACTAAGTCTTCTCCTTTCAGTCTTTGCTGCCTGGTGACCACTCCAAAATTCCCCACAGGTCAGCATTTTGTTCAATGCAACAGGAGGACAGGAAGCCGAGAAATCTTACTTGTGTGTGTGTGTGGGGGGGTGCATGTTCATATGGTCATGTCTGTAAGCATGGGTAGACACATGTGTCAAGGCATGCATGACATGGTCAGAGGACAACTTCTGGGTATTGGTCCTCACTTTCCACTTTGTTGAGGGAGGGTTTCTTATTCTTTACCACTCCATTTATCAGGCTAGCTGGTCCACGTATGAGCTTGTAGGAAATTTGGTCTCCTCTTCCTATCCAGCTGTGGGTGGTGCTGGGATTACAAAAGCACTCCACAGCTTCCAGCTTTTATGTGAGGTCTGACAATCTGAACTCAGATACTCACCCACTTTTCCCGCAGAGCTATCTCTCACTGCCCTCTTCTTTCTTGACCTCTTTGTTCTCCCTGTTATCTCGAAAGACCTTCCCTCCATTATTTCCATGAGCCTGAGAGTCCTGGCACTTTAACCATTCCTGGTGTGTGTCTCTCCTCACCACTGACATTTTCTAAAGATTCTGCCTGGTACCCCTCTCCTTTTAACCACTCATTTCTACTAACGTGTCAGGCACTTTAATTCTCTGACTCCCCTATGATGCCATCCTTGGAACTGACCTTGACATTTCTCATCACACTGCTTCCCAATACTGAATGAGCTTTACAAGACATCTGGTTCCCTCCTTGTTAGCACTCCTGAAAGCTGACCATGGTATATGTCTCCTTCTCCCTAGCGACAAGACCTTATTGGTTAGGCCTTGGTCAGCTGCAATAGCTTCCAATGGGTCAGTCTCTTTATTCTCTGCAGAATCCTGCAACCTGGAACCTGATGAAGACCTTCCTGTCATGTTCCTCCCTTACCCCAGAATCAGCACACGCCCTGCTGAATCCAACCCCAGTCTCTTGACTAGAAGAACTTTTCCCTTCACAAGCTGCTGTCCCAAGATTTAGCATGAACTTTGTTTTGGCTGTTGCCGTCCATCCTGCTCCCTTTCCACAGTAACTCCTTGTAGTTATGTCGGGATCACACTGTATGTCACAGTGATAAGGGGTCATCAGAAATATCTCCATAAATGTTTGCTAAATGGAACTGAATTTTACTGCAGATCTGTCCAAGTTTAATTTTATCAACAGAGAGATTACAGAGAGTAGAAAGCACATTTCATTTCAACTGTAAGAATTATTACTTTGATTTCTTAAACTGTAATAACAGAAATGGATACTAAAAGCATTTTTTCTTGAATTAAAAAAATCCCAGAAAAAAAAAAATCCTTGAAGCACTCTTGTTAGGCTTTTCTCATTTACTGCTTTAGATAGATCTTATCATTCAGAATATAAACAGGATTTTTGGCATCTCAGCAGCTGAGGATTGATGACAATGGGAAGGCTCAAATATGTGAAGAATGAATTGTGTCCAGAACTCCGTGGGTCAGAGAGCTCTTTTCTAAATGGGAAATGAATTCTGACAGGAAGCTGCCCGCTGGGAGTGGAGGAAGGCTCTGGAAAGCTAGTCATCATGATCATGTTGCAGTGGTGTGGACTAGTGGACATGCACATTAGTTACATTTCTACAAGTGTAAGTTGTTCTGGAAAGGACATAATTGCATAGAAGAGAAAATTTTATATTTTATATTTACCTTTTTAAAACTTGAGTATCTGTACCATCAAACATGTTACTGCATCACAGATAAATGTCATAAAATAATTGCTGCTCAAGAGAAGTTTTCAGGGCATATCAATTTTACCTACTTCATATCAAGGTTGGCACACACACACACACGCATGCACGCACGCACGCACGCACACACGCACATATACACAGAGAAAATTCCCTTGACCCCCTGGGAGATCTTATCTTCCTTGCCAATGTTAGAGCTTCACTCATCCCCAGTATGCCTTCCCCAGTAGGCCTTCTCCTGGCATAAGGGAAAGAAAATCCAACAATTCAATGTAAAACAAGGAACCTCAGCAATTGTTCCCTTTCCTGAACTCCTTATTATTGTCACACTTGCTGGTACAAGGCAGCAAATCACCTGCGATTTACTTTCCATGTATTTGTTTTTCTTCCCTAACACATCATGTGCCATTCCTTGAGGAAAGGAAGCATGTCTTATTGTTCTGTATCCTCAGCCATCAGATAGTCCCCTAACTATGGTAAATGTCTGTTGTTGAGAAGGTATATGCTCACACTTGGGATACTATTTCTGTGAATATTAATGCATTTGGTTGGCTGAGAAGAAAGGACCAGATGCTCTATATCTTTATATTTTGCTGATTCAGAAATATTTATGAAGACCATAGCTTTGTATTATTTAGACAAGTAAGCACTAAGAAATAAAACTATTGTCATTTAACAAACTGAAAAAAAAAATCATTCATTCCAAGTGTTGAAATTCCTCTAGGCTTTGGTAAGAGATATGGAAAACAAAAGATTGTCAAACCTTTTCATTAACCAATACCCATATTGGCACCATTCTCCCTCTTTTCCCTAAACTCAATGCATCTAATCAGAAACAGTTTAATTTTTAGCAGCAAGTCCTAAATAATGTACATGGATCTACATCTTTATTGAATCCCACTCTCTCCCAATTACTTAGCCTATCCTAAGTGACCCCACTTGCAGCATCAAATGCCCTCCTATGGGAGTTTGAATGAAACATCCATCATAACTTCATGTTTTTAAATATTTGGTCCTCAGTTGGTAGAATTTTGGAGGTAGAGCCTTACTGGAGAAGGTGTGTCACTGGGGACAGACCTTGAGGTTTTTTAGCCCAGCCCTGCTGGGTGCTCATGGGTCAGCTCACTCAGACTACTGCCTTCCTGTTAATGTGGGCATATGGACCAGCTGTCTGCTCTGCCATGCTTTCCCCGCCACGATGAAGCTTCCCCTGGAAACTGTATGCCTGAAATAAACCCTTTCCTCCCAAATGTAGCTTCTGGATAGGTGTTCTCTCCCAGCAACAATAAGGTAACTGCTATGCTTCCCCTTGATGCAGGACCATGTCAGAGACAAAAAAACCACTGGGCAACAAGTCATATGAGCATATCAGTTACTATGGAATGAGTGTCAAGGGCAAGACGGATGTGGGGAGTATAAGTTTTTGGAACTCCCAAATGTTCCACTGTCTATCCTAAAAACAAATCCCTTTCCCAGTTGTTTGCTGCTGCTAGTTTCCTCCCTCAATTCTTTTCTTTCTTCTGTGTACTAGGGATTAAATATAAGGCTTACACATGCTAGGCAAGTACTCTACCATTGAGTGACATCACCAGTCATATGTTTTGTTTTCCGAGGTAGGGTCTCACTCTGGTCCAGGCTGACCTGGAACTCACTATGTAGTCTCAGGTGGCCCAGCTCCCAGTCATATGTTCTTTAAGTATATTTTTATTTATTTATTTGCAAGCAGAATGAGATAGAAAGACAGAGAGAATAAGGTATGACAGGGCCTCCAGCCACTGCAAAAGAATTCCAGACACATAAGTCACTTTGTGCATCTGGCTTTACGTGCAAATGCCTTTACACTGGGGCCATCTCTCCAACTCCCCCATATCTTTACTTTTTATTTTTAGACACTTTCTCACTAAGTTGCTAAGGGTAGTCTTGAACTCACTTTGTAGCCAAGACTGGCCCTGACCTTGTGCTCCTCCTTTTTCTCCCCCTCAGTAGCTGGGATTACAGTTTGTGGCACCAGGGTTAGCTGTTGTCCATTTTTTTCTGAACACTATACAAGAAGACCTAAGGCTAAAATTCTAAGCTTCCCTGTGCTTCCAGCACTGTTTAGAGCTCCCTAGAGCCCACTGGTCCTTGCCCCATTCTTGCCTCTAGGATCCTTGTGATTCGGGAGGTAAGGATCCCACCCAAAACTCCAGCAGTGTGATCTGGCAATCAGTGGGGCACCATGTACCTTGCCCTCAGTGACTACTTCTCAGCTTGCCACACACTCATGGCTGTAAGCACTGGCTTAGAGACACTGCACAATCTTAAAGAGATGCTCATGACTTCTTATGCTGGAGCAGAACATCACTGAGCCCCCAATGGAGAAGTTAGGAATGTGGGGCCTGGAGTTGTTGCAGTCAGTGTGACAAACACTAATGGAGTCAACCAAGATCATAGCCAACACAAGGGTGAGGATAAGCCTGCGAAATGCACCCAAATCCAGTCCCATCTCTACATGGTCCAACTCTGAGAGCCAATAAATACCTTTCATCATCAAATCATTAAATTGGAGACATGTTATATTCTAGAAGGCAAAAGAAGGATTCAAAATGGCAACATAAAGTCCATGTAAGCCATATTGGACAGATCCTATATATTAGAGAATGACACATAAGCATTTGGGTATCTGATGGGGGAAGAGATGCCATGGACAAGGGGACAAGGTACTTGATTGAAAAGAAAGGCTTTTCAATATGACGCTAATGCTTTGATCTTGTTTAAGTCTGCTTGGCTGTTAGGAGACTTGAGTTTTAAAAGATGAAGTTTCAATAATAGGATTTCACATGGTATTAAGAATAATCAGAAACTTATGTGGGGCTGTTGAGATGGCTTAGCAGTTAAGGCACTCACCTGCAAAGCCTAAGGTCCCATGTTCGACTCTCCAGACCCCATGTAAGCCTGATGCACAAGGTGATGCAAGTATGCATGGTCACACATGCCAACTAGGTGGCACAAACATCTGGAGTTTGATTAAAGTGGCTGGAGGCTCTGGTGCACCAATTCTCTCATTAAAATTGGCCAGTTGTTGGGCTTGCCTCAAAAAAAGTCATAAAAAACAGCGGTTTTTTGGGTGCCCTCAAATGACATTGTAGAACAAAGAACCTTTTACTTTTACTTTCCCTGCAGAGCACAGCCACCCCCACTAATAGAGTCTCTTTTGTTTTTAATGAGAGAGAGAGAAAGCAAGAGAGGGAGAGAGAATTGGTGTATCATGGCCTCTAGCCACTGCAATTGAACTCCAGATGCATGCGCCACCTGTGCACATGTGTGACTTGTATGCATGTGTCACCTTGTGCATCTGGATTATGTGGGTCCTGGGGAATCAAACCTGGGTCCTTAGACTTCTCAGGCCAGTGCCCTAATGGCTAAGCCATCTCTCTAAGCCCTAAAGTTCCTTTTATTTATCTATTTACTTATTTGACAGAGAAAAAGGAAGAGGGAGACAGAGAATGGGCATGCCAAGGCCTCCAGCCACTGCAAATGAACTCTAGACACATATTCCCCTTGTGCATATGGCTAACATGGGTCCTGGGGAATCAAACCTGGGTCCTTTAGTTTTTCAGGTAAATGCCTTAACTGCTAAGTCATCCTCCATCCCTAAAGTTACTTTCTAAAGCCCCAGTTATTCCACCAGTGAGGGCCATATAGTACAATGTGTGTCTCTCCAACTTAAAAGTCAAATCCAAAATACTGGGGATAATATCTTTGACAGATCCACGAAGGCAGCAGGACAGAGTTGTGCTGGTCTCCTCTAGGCCTCCCTATTGCTCCCACGCTGCTTCCTCTTCAAGCCTCAACAGCAATTCCTCAAAGGGACAAGGAGGCCGGTCTTCCCCCCAGAGTCACATATGTAACTAATTGTTCCTGACCAGCCCTTTCCATGCCCCATCATTTCCCCAGGCCTGACACAGTCTCCAGACGAAGAAGGCTCCCTGACTTCAGCGCTGTCAGTGCTGTGGCGTACTTAGCTAGGGCAGCCTTCAGTTTTCTAGATGGCTGGCAGAGAGGCTTACAACCACCTAGCTTTAGCATGGCTCCTTACTTCAGGTCTGCATCCTAACTAGACAGTAAACCTGAGTATGAAGGTGGAGATCAGGACTACTTTCCCTTCATACCTCTGGGGCCTACAATGATGAAAGGTTTCCTATTTGGAGTTATACCTTTGCCTCCCTCTTCAGGCCAGCATCTGTGTCTTTCAGGGACAGCTTCTAACTTTATTACTCTGACTTACACAGAATTCAAACCAGTACCCCATCCCTTTCCAAACCTCCTGTCTATCAAGTGCTTCCACCAATGCCACCACATGCTAAGATACAGCCTTCTCTAGAGGCGTCCACCAGCTCAAAAACAGTACAAGGAGAAGGTGATTTAAACAAACAAACAAAAAAAGAGCTAGGTTGGGGAGTGTTACCAAGGCAACAAACATCTCCTATAGCTCCTTCTGTCTCCATCTCCATGGTGACCTTGTGGCCACAAAAAAAAAAGAAAGAAAGAAAGAAAAAAGGAAAAAAAGAAAAAACTTTTCTTGCTTGCTCTGTTTCATTTATTTTGAGGTGGAGGGGTCTCACTATTTAGCACAGGCAACCTAAAACTCATGATCCTCCTGCCTCTGCATCCTGAGCTGTGGGATAAAGCATGTGTGCCTTACTTAGCCTTATTCTTTGAGTTTTACTATTCTGAACAATTTATACTTGCTTGACTTTGTAAATATTTAACTTCCACAATGCACATGCGCCAGGGGTGGGGATTACAGAACTATCAGTTATGTCCATGTTAGTATGACTCAGTTAAATAAAAATGCTGTCCTGACATCTGAGGCCAGCTACACAGGTGTGAGTCTTGGCAGGCTGGGGAAAGGGAAGAAGCGGCCGGGTGCATAGAGGCCACTAGGAGGCTCGAGGGCAGAGCCTGCTGCAGAAAGGGTGACCGCGGAGTCCAGGGAGGCAGAGGAAAGTACCCCTTTCTTTCTCTACTTTAGCCACAGAAATTAGGTTGAGTGAACCATGTGAGGACTTAGCGTAGTGATCTCAATCAGGTGACTCCCATAAACTCACATGGTCTGAATGCCTGGTCCCTCGCTGATGGCAACTCGGTATGTGGAGCCTTGTTGGAGGATGTGTATTGCTGTGGGTGGACCTTGAAGTTTATTAGCCTCTGGCTTGCCAGTGTTGGTTCAGCTCACTCTCCTGCTGCTGTTTTCCACAGAATGTGACAGAGGTGATGTCCAGCCTCTGCTCATGCCATGATTTCCCCTGCCAAGATGGAGCTTCCCCTAGAGACTATAAGCCATCAGCTGCTTTTGTTCAGGTGCTGTGTCTCAGCAACAGTAAGGTAACTTCAGCACCTGGTGAGGAGTCGCTGGCTAGCTTGGGAAACTTAGCACCATTTATAACACTGCTGGCTATTACACTGCAGATTTCAGAGTCAACTTCCCAAACACTTGGAATCCAATTGCTTTGTTGGAGATTATGTTCCCCTTGTTTCTTCCAAAGGGAAAACCCTGAACTAGCCCTTGATAGTAAGCAATAAAAACCTGCTGAACTATTAGACCAGCAGTGTGCAGTCTGTTCACCAAGTCAAAAATGTCCCTCTGGCGGGGGCGGGGGAGGGGGAATTAGTATTTAAAAGCCAGGCGTGGTGGTGCACACCTCTGATTCCAGCACTCGGGAGGCAGATGTAGCAGGATCACCAAGAGTACAAGGCCACCCTGAGACTCCATAGTGAATTCCAGATCAGCCTGCGCCAGAGTGAGACCCTACCTTGAAACAAACAAACAATGTCTCTGAAAAGAAATTCTGACAAGACTAGGATTCAAAGAATCCATTGTGTCTATGTGCCAAGGCCTTGATGTAGTTTACAAGCTGGAGTGACCTGAACTTCAAGTTATGCATTGTATTTCCTATACACAAAGACACTGTGGTCTCTAGGAAGAGTTATAAAGGGTACCAAGCATCCTTACTGACAGGAAAAATATTTGGATTTGGTGTCAAACTCCACTGAAGAAAGGCATTTACAAGAGTACATCAAGAACAATATTCCACAGAGTCAAGGTGGCAAACCGTCTTCTGCAAATGTTTCTCTTGCGTACAAGGTTCACAGGCCCAGCACTGCACGGTGATGCCCCACGATGCTGCCAGCTGGAGGGACCCTGAGGGAGCTTCGCTCTTGCTCCTCTCGCACCGCAGCTCCCTGTTCTAAGTGTTCTAAGTGTCTGCTAGTCAGATTAAAGTTTTTTTTTTTTCCTGCAGTTGAGTAAAGACAAATCTGCAAGCCAGTGATAAATACACTACAGACCCTGCCTTTGAAGCCCATTTCACTTTAAGTAATTGACCTCCCTCACAGGGACCAATTATAAATCAGGAGGAAAATGACATCCATACCTTTCATGAGAATTCCAGAGAGCAAACCCCTGTGCAAACCCTGCCTGCTTTCTTAAGAAGCAAATAGTGTGCCCTAGGATGCGCTCCAGTTATATGTTCAAGAAGTGTAAATATAGTTAAAAATAAAAAAAAATTACCTCTAATGTGCTTATTCCTTCCCCATCATACTTCAGAAACATTAAATTGAGCTTACCAAAGAACAGGAACCATCAGACATAAATGATCCCATCTTGCTGGGAAGAAAAATTTAGATTACATTGTTAGAAAGGGTAAGCGAGAAGATCTCAGTTTTCCCTCCTGCCTCCTATATCCCATAACTTCTGATCACAACAGTATGACATTATAATTTCTGCAAGGCTAGAGAAAAAAATTCTATATACTCACACTATACTATTGGAATTAAAAGATTAAGTGACAAGGAGCTGGCAGGGCTAAAAGCATGAGTGTTAGGATTCACAGAACCGAGTCTGTGTTCTGGTTAAGGGACCATGAAAGTTACTTCACCTCTGAGTCTCTGCTTCCTCAACACAGACGAGGGTGGTGGTAAGAGCCACCCCAGGGTTGCTGTAAATAAAGCACGGAAAGCATTTCAGCTTGTATTATTTATGATGACAACATGCTCAGAGACCTCACAAAGAGCCCAGTGTCTTAACTGGCAAGGTCAGCCTTGCTGAGCAGCAGGCTATCCTCCACAATTGTGAGGGCTGGAGAGCTCCCACAGGCCTTCTTTTGCGCTAAGCTGTCAGCAAGTTGCAGTCATTCTCAGGCGACATAAGCAGCTCAAAATTCTCCTTAGGGCTTCACTATCTGAGAAAGGCTAGAGGAATCCTTCTCTCTGGACTAGATAGGAGATAGAATTGTATGTTAGCTTTCCATTCCTGTGAGGACAAAATGCCTGAGATAACTGACTTGAAAGGAGGAAATACTTAGACTGGCTCAGTTTCAGTCTGCTGTTGCTTGCCTTGCTGGCATGGCCCTGTGCAGGCACAGTAGGAAGTGGGAAGAGTCTGTGATGAACAGGCTGCTCACCTCATGGCAGCTGGGAAGCCAGCAGAGGTGGGAGAGATGGAACAAGCGAGAACAGCTAGCACAACCCAGATGCAGTCTAGCAAGTGTCTGTATATCCGCTGCAACCATTTTCCCTCTGCCTCTTCATTAATAAGGAGTAAGTAGAGGACCATTATCACCAGTTTCCATACAGTGTGGTCAACATATTTGTTACTAACCTCTGTGCGCTTCCCTTAAATCCTGTGGAGGACCAGAATATCCTCACCCTTCTTGGAAAGAGCCATGTTTCTCTGTCAGCATCCCATCCTCGAAAAATCTGTTGACGATTTTAACCACATGGACTACTGGCTCAGAGACAAAGGGCTTCATCACCCACAGAAAGAGCATCAACACATTGTGTCAACAATCCTTGGCCCCGAATGCTATGGAGTGAGGCACATGGGCCCATATAAATGTCTGTTCCATGTATAAGTCAGCTTTCTGTCACTATAACAAAATACCTTAGGCTCAGTTACTTATTGATTTAGCTCTCAATTGTGGAAGCTAAAAGCCCAGACACAAAAGGGTCTAGTCCTTTTGGCTGCATCATATCATGACCAACGGCATAATGGCGACAGCATGTGTAAGAGGGAGAAATGACACTGGGGAGACAGGAAACTAGAGTAAAGGGAGGATCAGCAGTGACCTCACACTAGGCACATCTCCTAACATTGTCATCTAAGGAACCATGTTTTTAACATATGAATGTCATGAATTATGACAATTTCAGTAAGCAAGCCTGCCCTTTGCTCTGGGCAGAGACACTATCTTTATTTCTCCGGGCAGTTTATATGTATACAGACATCCTTGAAAAGATATTCTGGAAGGGAAGTTACTGTCTCACTCACAAGCGAGTAGAAACAAAAGGGGCTCTTGGAGCCTAGTTCCCAACATAGTATATTCAAAATCATTAATAATGTTCAAAATTTTCTTAAGAATAGAAAATTATTTCTTTTTCAAAAAATTATTTCTTGAACAAGCAAGAAATAGCCATAGTTACAGAGCCTCTTGGGAGGAATGAGTGTCTCTGTGTGCAAGAAAGGTTCTCCCAAACGATGCATGTTTATTCATCCATATATGAAACTTGTAAGTTCAGCATTCAGAGGTTTGTTTATTTATTTCACATGTGGGGTGTATTGTGGTGTGTATGGCATATGCCCATGTGAGTGCAGATGTGTGCCATGGGCACATGTATGTGGAGGCCAGAGGAGAACACTGGTTGTATTTCTTTCTCATTCGTTAGCATGTTTGCTTGAGATGGAGTATCTCACTGAACATGGCTGCCATTGTGTGTCAGAATGGCTGACCAGTGAGTCACAGTGATTCTCCAATCTCCATCTTCCACAGAGCTGTTGTTATATTTGGTTTAGCTTTGCCCAGCTATTTAGGTGGGTGTGAGAATCAAACGCTGGAGGTCTCAGGCCCTCTCAGGTCCTCAAGCCTGCATGGCAAGCAAGAGTTCTTACCTGCTCAGCCATCTCTCTAGCTCTGTTCAAAGGTTTTGAGAGAATTATTCTCAGGTTTTTTTTTTCTGTATTAAACAAGCACAATAAATTTCCCTATAATATTAGTTAGAAATTTCATTAAGAGTTGTAAAAGATGAAGACTGCTATGAGATAGAACAGTAAAAATATTAAAAGTTCTAGTCACTGTCTGTAGGGCTTGCAAACCTTCCTGGCATACAAGTTCTGTGTACAACAAAGCCCCTACTTTTCATTATCCTACAATGTGCACCTTTTCCGTCCAAATGGTCAGTTTCCCTGTGTTACTAATGTACTGACCTCCCCTTTACATTACCCTGTAATTTATGTCTTTCTGTATGTCTATCATATACTCTACATTACTAACACACTGGCCTCCCCTTGATATTATCCTGCAATTTATATCTTTTCCTCCAACTCCATCAGAATTCCCATGTCACTACTAATGTACAGCTCACAATTTGTACTGCATTTCTTATAATTTGTACTCTTTTTTTTTTCCAGAAAAGCTGGGGAAAACTGCATTGCTACTATGTGTCTAGGGCACAAGAGCAGAACTAGCTGAGAGGGAAGGCTCTGGACTCCCCTGCAGGCCTGTGGACGTAGCTTTCAGTTTAGGAAAGTGAGGGAGCAAGGGAATGTGATGAGCTAGGCTGATGGCAAAGTAAACAAATTGAAAAATGTGTCCCTTAAATTAAGCTTCAGGACCTCCAAAGAATGAGGAAAGTCTAGCTTAACTTATATCACCCTTTTCTTTTCTTTCTTTTTTTTTTTTAGCTTTTATGCATTAATTTTTTGCATGTGTACATATGTGTGGTAGACATGTATATATGTTCACAGATGTGAGGGCACACATGTGCATGTGTGGCAGCCAGAGGTCAGTGCTGGGTGTCTTTCTCAATCAATCTCTACCTTATTTTGTTTTGAGTTAAAGTCTTTTACTGAACCTGGAACTCACACCAGTAAGGCACAAATAGCGAACCAGCCAGTCCCACGAATACAATGTCTGCCTCCCAGCACTGCCGTGCAGAGTTTTTTTTTTTTTCGAGGTAGGGTCTCACTCTAGCCTAGGCTGACCTGGAATTCACTATGTAGTCTCAGGATGGCCTCGAACTCACAGTGATCCACCTACCTCTGTCTCCTGAGTGCTGGGATTAAAGGCGTGCGCCACCATGCCTGGCCCGTGCACAGTTTTTACGTGGATGCTGGTGATCCAAACTCAGGTCTTCATGCTTGCTTGGCAAGCACATACTAACTGAGCCAACCCCAGCACCCCTCTTTTAATCTAAAGAGATGCTTTTTCATGTATTAATTTAAAATTTTCTAAGCCAGATATGGTATTACATGTCTATAACTCTAACTTAAAGCCAGTCTGAGAAACACAATAAAAAAGCTCTGCCCCCATAAAATTATCATATGTAAAATATAAATCAAATCAGATAAAAATTCCCACAATTTGGGGCTGTAGAGATGGCTTAGTGGTTAAGCACTTGCCTGTGAAGCCTAAGGACACCGGATCAAGGCTTGATTCCCCAGAACCCACATAAGCCAGATGCACAGGGTGGTACATGCATCTGGAGTTTGTTTGCAATGGCTGGAGGCCCTGGAGCACCCATTATCTGTCTCTCTCTCTCTCTCTCTATCTGTAGCTCTCAAATAACTAAATAAAAATAAATTTAAAAATTCCCAAAATGTCCCTCAATTGGTACTATCAATATTTGCTGGACTTCCTCCTGGCACTGAGTGTTAAAACTTCCTGTAGAATGTGATATGTTGAGAGATGGATGGGGTTGGTGAGACAGGGGTGGGAAGGACTAAGAGAATTATAGGTAAAAGCAGTATGAACAAAGGCACAGAGGTGCAGGTCTAAGGCCTTAGGAAACTGCAGCCATCTCAGAATGGTCCGGGCTCAGAATGAGCAGGGTGTAGCTGGCACACACTGTGACACAGCACCATCTGAAGGACTCATCTGGATGCTCTTCTCCACATGACTGGGAGCCACACAGAGCTGTGAGCAGGGGGACAAAATGCCCATATTTGATTTCAGAGTAATCACTCAGACAGTGGCATGAAGGGTACAGAAGACTGTCTCCACACTATGCTACTGGAGTCAGGTAACCAAATTAGCAGCACAAACAGTAAGCTATGAGATGATGAGAGTTGAGTCTGCCAGTTTCAGACACTTAAGTCTTAATCCCTAGTTCCCTAGAATGAGAATGCATTTTCTTCAGAGGCAATTAAGTTGAGGCCATATGGGTGGGCTCTCATCCAGCTGGACTGGTGTCCTTATACGGAGAGATACACGCAGAGGGAAGGCCACGTGAAGGCACAGGGAGAAGGCAAGAGTCTACAAGGCAAGTAAAAAGCTCCCTTTAAAAATGACACTTATGTCAGACATCAAGCATCCAGAACTGAGAGAATAAATTTCTGCTGTTTAAGCTACCCAGCCTGTGCTACTTTGTTATATAGCATGGATCAGTGAAAATAAGGGGCGGGGGGAAATGAGACAGATGGGTGGCAGATTGGATGTAAGTGGTTAAGAAAAGAAGTTGACTTTTAAAGGTTCCTGATATAAATAAATGGTAGATGATAATATCATGAACCAAGAAGTCATATAAGAAAGAGATGGACCAGCAGGTCTGAGGCACAAGGTAGTATAAGGCATTTAGAGCATGAGGAGTTAGAGGAGCCAATGAATAGGATGTGCCCTTTTGGTAGGGGCTGAAGGCAGGGATCTGAAGCCAGGAAACAGGGCCGAGGTAAAGAAGGGAAACTGGGAAGCCCCCCAAGGAACAGGGGCTCGCGAGTACACTGGGGAAGGAGAAAGGCAGTGTTGCTTCCCCCATGAAGATGGACAGGAAAGGCTGTGAAGGGAGGGTCAGGTCCGGGAAGAGCGCAGTCACCAATGCCAAGGCAGTTCAGGGAGGGGGCGCCATCTGTGTTGAACGCTGGAGAAGTCAAAGAGCAGGGAGTGCAGGCTGGCAGCTGGGAGGTTCCTGGCGACCTCAGCAGTCACTTCAGCAGCACTGTTAGAGGGGGAGCTGCAGAGCTTCCCTGAGAAGCGAGGAGGCTGCCTGGGCCCACGCTCCCAACACAGGCGGCTCTGAAGCAGCTCGGCCAGTCAGAGCTGGAGTAACGTGGGCCTGCCATGGATGCTGTCATTCTCAGCAGTGGTGGTGAGGGAGGGGCAGGAAGTGGGCCCCCGAGTGGTCTTGCTGGGGTGGTCACAGCCTAGTGTCTCGGGATGCTGGGCCTCTCTACCATGTTAACTGCAAGACAGTCAGACACATAAAGGAATTGTCCTTGTTTCCAACTGAGGTGGCTGACTAGAATTAAGGCAATTCCTAGCCAAAGCATGCATGGTTTTAGGGAACCCTTTGGGGCAGAACCCTTAAAAAGCTTCTGCGCAGTTTCAGTAAGGTAGGCTACATTCATTTGGAATTATGAAGGGAAATGGTAAGTGAATGAGGAGGTGAAGAGGAATTTAGGCTCCTCGAATGCAACATATACATCTCCTCTGCACTCCTTGCCTGCAGAGACACACCTTGTTTAGTATTGTAGCCTAGAGCACACTGACTATGCCAAGCACCCAGTAGAAGCCCAACCAATGCTGAAGGGCAGGTCCACCAGTGCTGTGTGAAAAGGAGAGCCTAGAAACAGGTCTTCGTGGCCTGATGTTCAGATCGTACTCACATACCCACGGAATACCAGCTGATGTCTCAAATGGCCAGAGCATGTCAAGAAAGGAGGTTAACTGGGATGGCCAAAGGGCAAACTCAGGGGAGATGACCAAAAGTATTTGGGAGCAAAGTTAAGAGTGCATACCGAGATATAGGATAATGGGTCAAGATGCTGCTAAAAAGCAGAAGAAAGCTGCCCAGTGGGATTCGTATCTGTATATGATATCTGAAGGCCATTCAGAACAAGGTGGCTAAATGCCTGTGACCTCACCTCAGAATCCTCAAACAGCTTCTTCCACAGCTCACCATGTTCTCCATGGTGATGCATCTTACACTAGTCAGAGGTTAATGCGCAGAATATTTCTATCACCAATGATATAAATATGCTGGTGCTCCTTAGAAGCATTAGTGTTTTAAACTTAATGAAATATGATATTTTGTTTCTTGAGAGTATGACAGTTGTTTTGATCATCCACTTAAGTTGAAAGCAGTCAGCTTTACTGATGGGTGAATTACAAGTACAAGCCAGAGTATATAAAAGGCACCCTTTCAGACTAAGACATTGGGAACTATTTCGTGAGCTAACTGTGCACTGCCTTTCCCACTCTTGACCTCGAAACACTGAGCAGTGGGGACTCCAAGTGGCAGAAAACACTATTAAGGTAGTCATGAGTAATGACATGTAAGTCCAAAAATATAGTAATGAGACTGATTATTACCTCTTTTGTTAAATAGTTTCTATATCTGTTCCTAATCTATGTCTTTTGTCCAACACTACAAAATGCTGCTTAGTTTCTTAAACAAGTTGGGGTTGGGAAGACTTGAGACTCTACTATTTCAAGAAAAAGTTCCTGGAGAACAATTGTAGCCTGCATATGGACCTGCGAAAAGATGTTCTGGGGAATATTTGAGACAGCAATCTTTTACCAGAGAGAGGAACCCTGAGGTAACTGGTATGCAGGGTCTATGCTGTTTTCCACTTCTACAAGGTCAAATCTAAGTCCATATATTGGAAATGCATTCTATTTTTGACTATGGAATAGGAGATGAATTAATTTACTTATTTTTAAATGCATGTACTGGCCTTTAGAAGCTATAATTTACATGAAAGTACTTTTGAACTTTACAAACAGGTTGGAGGCTAACCACTGTCCAAATATTTAAAACAAGGCATTAAATGTGTAGAAAGCAACAATTCAAATCAAAACAGGGAATAAAAATTATTGTAAAATGCCTTCCTAAATCATATTTTTATAAGTTTAACATATTTTCTTATACCATATTAGAATCTATTTATATTTAAAACATTAAATCATATGTATACATAAATATATTGATACTGCTTTTATAAAAATATGAAGGATATTTTACATAGCAATCAATATCTTTACTTTGAGCAGTTATTTTAATAATTATTATAATTAGGAGTCTGACTTTTAATAAATTGACCTTGGAGACAATAATAAATGTGATCATTTATCTTCAACTTCTTTGAGGTCTAAATTCATTTCCATCTTGGCTTTTCTCATTTTCACCTTGTATTTGATTACTTTACCAGGTATATGTCTCTTCTTCCTTTAATTGCTTTTTGTACTTTTTTTTTCATTTTTGTAGAAACTGCTTGTTGCTAAGCAATGCGCATAACATTAAGACATACATTTACTATCTTTGAACATCGTCTACTGGGCATTATTTCCCTTCATTACTTTACCCATATTTGAACTGACATAAATTGTATTTTCTGTCTTATTTCACTAAAACATATACCCCCATATTCCTATCCATTGATTGATCCTCAATAGCTTTTGTATTCAATACTTAGCTCTATTTCTATCCTTCACTATTTTTTATTTTTAATGATAATTTATACATGTATATAATGTATTTTGATCACAATCCCATCTCATTACCTTCACTTAACCACCTTCTTCTACCACTAATCCCATTCTTCTTTCAACTGACATGTCTTCCACTTTATGCTTTTCTTGTGTGTGGGTGTGACAGAGTTTAGTTAGGTTTGCTTGCGTGAGCATGGGTGGAGGATTATTCACCAGAGTGTATGTGCGGCTCCTAGCAGCCACCATTAACTACACAATACTCCTCATTGTTTTGGTAAGCTCTGCTGGACAGAGTCTCACACCATATGACTACTTTTCTTCTTAGTCTATTTTCTTTGTATTCATTCACTTATAGCTAAAGATACTAGAAAGATACCTCCTCTTTTTTAAAAAGTTAGGTTACTTCCTATTATTTTCTTTTTATTGTGTTTGTTGTTCCAGATGCTGGTTTCTTCCAGGATCATAGCACATGCTATTAGTCTCTCCCTGACACTGCTTATTAACCATAAAAATCACATCCTTCATTCAACTTAAATGTGTTACTTTGAATTATAATGTAACTATTTCTCAGTGTGTCACAATGCATTTAATTTATATTATTATGTTACCCAAAACATGCCCTAGAAAAGCAAAAAGAGAGAGAGACAAAAACCAAATACATCAATTACTGACAAACGTGCATAATTTTCTTTTATATATATCTAGATAAACATTTTTGAAGAGCACTAACAGTATACTTGGCTTTTGCCAAAGTAAATTAGCTTGCAGGAGAACTTGAACAGCTGGGCTCACAGGCTCTTGGTCCTGTTATAACTGGAGACGATAATTTCTGAAGAGTAGATGGGATAGGAATCAAAATTAACTGAAATTTACCTTGCATCACTGCATATAACCTGCTAAGGTCCTAGATTTTCTAGTTATAAAGAGAAAAAAGCAAAGCATCTTCCCCTATCACAACACAGGGTTGTTACAGAATTATAGAACACTTTAAGCAAAATTCATTTTATGTAAGCTCCCTAGGATAATATATATACATATACACACATACATGTGTGTCCATGATAATATCCTCTTAGATTAGACTATTAGAATTTTAACTACAATGTAAATTTAATTTTTATTTATTCTAAATATTGCTTGTAAGCATTTCTTATTATTGTAGGACCCTGCTATGTTCCAAATGAAATTGCTTCCACAATTTAGATGTTGAAACACCCATGTGATGCTGATGGAATTAGTATGTAAGGCTTCCAAAAAGACATTCCTTGTTTTGGGAAGACTATACTAAATAAGACCCAGACAGTGGCTCTGCCATGTGACCAGCAGCAAGAATACACTATGAATCAGAAAGCAAGTCCCTATCAGACTCTGGATCTGCCACTGCCTTGGTCTTGGGAAGTGAACCTGAATAGTTTCTCTAGCTTCCTCCTTGTACAGAAAGCGTGCTTAACTGCTGAGCCACCTCTCCACCCCCATATTATTTATTTATTTATATTTTGTTATTATTTTGGTTTGTCGAGGTAGGGTCTCTAAATCAGGCTGATCTGGAATTCAATATGTAGTCTCAGGGTGGCCTCAAACTCATGGCAATCTTCCTAGCTCTGCCTTCCAAGTGCTGGAATTAAAAGTATGTGCCACCATGCCTGGCCCTACTCCCATCTTTTTTTAAAACTATTTTATTTTTAAATTTATTTTATGTTTTATTTTATTTTATTTTAGAGAGACAGAGACAGAGACAGAAGGAGAGAGAGAATTGGCACACCAGGGCCTCAGCCACTGCCATGGAACTCCAGGTGCTTGTGCCACCTAGTGGGCATGTGCTACCTGACCTGGTGCTTCCCTCACCTTTTGGGCATATGGCTTATGTGAGATCTGGAAAGTTGAACATGGATCCTTAGGCTTTGCAGGCAAGCACCTTAAGTGCTAAGCCATCCCTCCATCCTTTTTTTTTTTCTTTTTGGTCCCTTCCCCCCACCTCCACTCCCATTTTTCAAAAAGATGGTTTGTAATTAGTTAAAAGAAATAAAAATTGGACTGAGGAGATGAGAAGGAGTAATAGCGCTCACTTGTACGCCTGCCTACCCATGTTCAATCTTTAGTGCCTACATGAAGCCAGAGGCAAAGTGGCTCCCACTCCAGTAATCCCAATGAACCTAATGCCATGGAAGGTATAACCAGGAAAATCGAGAGGTGCTCCAGTAGCTATAGCAAGAGACCCTGTCTCAAAAAATAAAGTTGAAGGAGGGAGAAACACCCCAAGGTTGTCCCCTGACCTCAATTATTGCCCGTAAACACACATATACATACACACACAAATAAATAATAAAAATAAAAGTAAATTAAACATGCCAGTTAGCTCTATAACCAGCTCTAAAACTAACTGTGACACAGAGCAGTTCTTAAGACAGAGGCTTTGGGGTGAGTTGGCCTGATTCTTTTCTTAGCTAGTCCACAGAACAGTAGGCCAAATTAGTAAAGAACACAAGCTCCAAGCCAGACCAGCTGGGTCTGCAACCTTACTTGACTACTTCCCTAGTAAACTAAATGTGATGGAACCATGTACACCTTTCTTTTTCCCTCTATAAAATGGGGGAAAAGTAGAATTTATAAACAGGGTAAGGCAAAACCTGTGTCCCTTAGCCCTTGGCAATGCCTTCTTCTAGCACATATCTCCTTACTTAAGCATCACCCATGATCTACAAAGTCCACTGCTAGTAGAAAAAGAAACCACAAATGTGCCTACCACCCCTCCTGTGGTCTTCCCAAGAACACTTTCTAAAGTCTGTACCAGAATGTCTGCTTTCCTATCACCTTGTTTATTTACTTCTTAGTGCTTAGACCAATTGGTGATTATACTGCTGTTATTTAGCATAATTTACTTGATTACTGTTTATTTTGTCATATAGTGTTATACTGCAGATCTGTCTAGTTCACATCACACCTCCACTGGTCTTTCCCACTGTACACAAGTTGATAGACGCCTCAATAAATATTTAGCAAAAGAATGAATAAGTGAAAAGGTGGGTAACTGCTCTCTTTATCAACTTCATTTAGAAATATACAAAAATTTTAGTCTTTCCCAAATCCAATATCTCTCTTTGAGTTTTACCTTAGCTATTTTCAGAACTATTCATATTATTAGTCTATATCTTTGGATGTATGTATTTTGAATTCTATCACCTACACAAACCCTGCCCTGATCCCTCTAAGAAAAGTCAAAGTATGAAGTCTGAGGTTTGCACACCACTTGAACACAGCTTCAAGCCTGCTTACAAGCTGGGTCAGCAGTAGGCTTAAGCTTAGGCACATGTATGCCTGCAGTTAGTACCAGAGTTCAGCTTCTTAGAAGCATTCAAAACCCTGGTGTGCTAAAGAACAGAGTTGTATTGAATACACTGCCCTCCTCGCCTCATTCCCTCTTCTAAGCACATTTTTTCTACTTTACAAAAGAAAGGCACATTTCTTACCCCAAGTCCATTTTATATTCATGTATCTCCCATACATTTAAAGATTCCTGGGCTTCCAGAGGGACAAACAGGGCTGGTTTTTGTGAAGCAGTGCACTATAAACTCCTCACTGAGAGGATGGATAATAAGATGATACCCTACCTTATTATTTGTTTCTGTTAAAAGTGGAGCATGACATGAAATGTAGGTGGAACATACATTGAGATGCTCTGATTTCAAGTGGTGGTTTGATTCAGGTGTCCCCCATAAACCTAGGTGTTCCGAATGCTAGATTCTCAACTGATGGAGATTTGGAAGTCAACACCTCCTGGAGGCAGTGTATTGTTGGGGGTGGGCTTATGGGTGTTATAGCCAGTTTCCCCATGCCAGTGTTGGGCATTCTCTCCTGTTGCTATGGCCCACCTTATGTTGCCCAGGGGTGATGTTCAACCTCTACTCATGCCATTGTTTTCCCAGCCATATGGAGCTTCCCCTCGGGCCTATAAGCCAAAATAAACCTCTTTTTTCCCACAAGCTGCTCTTGGTTGGGTTATTCTACCAGCAATGCGGACCTGACTGCAACAGTAAAGTGGTACTGAGGCATGGGGTTGCTGCTAGACACCTGACTGTGTGGCTTTGGACTTTTGGAGCTGATTTTCAAGAGGAATGTGGAAGAATTTGAAACCTTGGCCTAAGAGATGCCTTGCAGTGCTGTAAGTACAGCTTGATGGACTATTCTGGTCAGAGTTGAAAGTCCTGAATGCAGTAAGAACTGTGCACTGTGAGGTTTAGCTTATGAGGACGAGAAAGAACTTTGCTTGGACTGGGCTAGCAGTTTGTGTGAGGTTTGCTGTTATGCCCATGTCCTGAGAAGTTGTACAGGGTTGCTTTGCGTAGAAATGAACTGCTATGAGCAAAGGGATATGGCAGAGAAAGAAAAATCTTTGGGTGAACTGCTGCCCATTCAGCTGCGATTGAGAGATTACAACCTTTGAGATTACACCACCTGACCAGTCCTGAGACAACAGGAAGAATGTACTCTTTTAAAGGGGCCTGAGTGCTCAAGGAGTCCTGTTCTTCAAAGTCCACTTTATTCCCCCCTGGATTTACGAATTGGCACCCTACCTGGTGTTGTGGAGTATAAGAAATACTGGAAAGAGGGTCACTGAGTTTGCAACATGGTCTTGTGTTTTGGAAATGGCCGTGAGCAGTGTGAAGCAGGTTTTGTTGGTTGCCTGCATGGAGACCCCATGAGGCCATGAGGATGAACCATGGGTTGCAGTAGAGACCCAGTAGAGATGTCAGGACCACGAGATGGCTGCTAAGGAAAGCTGCTGGCTCTGATGAAGTCTTCCAAGACTGTAAGTAGCCTAGCTGGAAGAATGGAATTGAATGCCAGAGTCGTGTTGCTGGTTAGAATGATCAGACTTGGAGATTTGTCACTGGCTAGAGTTGTTGGACTTGAAGCTAGAGTTTGATGTTTGCCATAGTTGTTTTAAATCTTGTATTGGTTGAATATTTCTTTGCTATGCCCAATGCCATCTTTTGCCGTGTATTTATTCTGTGCCATCATGGGTTTTCTGAGGTTACTTTTGGGTATTATGGCTCAATTAAACGATCTTGGACTATAGGGATGTATGAACATCATTGGAATGGATTAAAAAAAAACTATAGGGACTTTTAAAGTTAGATGAATGCATTGTATTTTATATCATGTATGGTTATCAGCTTATGGAGGTCAAGGGTGGAATGTGGTGGTTTGATTCAGGTGTCCCCCATAAACTTAGGTGTTCTGAATTTTAGGTTCCCAGCTGATGGAGATTTGGGAATTTTTAACACCTCTTGGGGGGAGTGTATTGTTGGGAGCGGGCTTATGGGTGTTATAGCCAGATTCCCCATGCCAGTGTTGGGCACACTCTCCTGTTGCTATGGTCCACCTTATGTTGGCCAGATGTTCGCCCTCTGCTCATGCCACTGTTTTCCCTACCATCATGGAGCTTCCCCCTCAAGCTTGTAAGCCAAAATAAACCTCTTTTTTTCCCCACAGTCTGCTCTTGGTTGGGTGATTTCTACCAGCAATGTGGATCTGACTGCATCAGATGGTGATAAGTTTATGTAGTGACCTTGATTCTTTTATTATTATTATTATTATTATTATTAAAACTTTTCATTATTATTAGCAACATATTGCATATGAATACATCATGTATTGGTACCCTCTTTTCCCTCATCCCTGCCCCCATTCCATTGGGGACCCTCCTCAGTAAGGTTGCAGGTATTCCCTATGGGGTTGTGGTTTATGCATTGTGGGAGCAGTGATCCATACCACCTTCAAATTTAAATATGGTATAGTAGGAAATGCCTATTTTCTTTTCTTTTCTTTTTTTTTTTTTTTTTTTTTGGTTTTTCGAGGTAGGGTCTCACTCTGGCTCAGGCTGACCTGGAATTCACTATGTAGTCTCAGGGTGGCCTCGAACTCACGGTGATCCTCCTACCTCTGCCTCCCGAGTACTGGGATTAAAGGCGTGCACCACCACGCCCAGCTGGAAATGCCTATTTTCTACAGAATGTGGCTTCTTTACATTTTCACTGTTCATAGAAATGATAAAAAGGCTTAGTAAATAGTCTTGTATTTCTCTCAGACCAAAGTTCAATTATATTCTACATGATTTAAAGGAGGTAGAGCAAAAGTCCTATGGACACTGTAATATACTATCCATCTAGAAGTGCATTTTTGAATAAAAGGAACTGATATGAGAGGAATATTTTAGCTTCATCAAAATTTGCTAAGAATCAGGAAAAAACATTTCTGAGAACCATTACTAAAAGATGTCTGGATATATCAATACATGTTTACTTTTTATTTAGGCCTAGATGCCTAGTTACCTGTCACTACTGCTTCGTCCAGTATTTATTTTTACCGAGTACTTGTTAAATAGAGATAAATGTGTTGGGATTATACTGTGTCTTCTACTGTGAATAATGATCTTAACAAAAAAATCATTAAGCAATTATAAATATTCTAAATCTTACATTAGCTACTGGTACAGAACATTTTCAAGTTTTGATATTAATGTCTGCAGCATCCATCACATTAGTAAAAAGGGAAAATCATATGATCATGCTAACATATGCAGAAAAGACATTGATAATGTTAGTATGCACTAATGGTTAAATATTTTAGCAAAGCAGAACTCCCTTAAGCTAATGAAGGTTATCTACCCTATCCTTCCCTTCCCTGAAAAAATAAAACAAAACATAAAATATTACTGTAAACCTTATACCTAGTGTGAAGTATAAAAGCACTCTCCTCCTCTGTCAAGATAAGATAAGATGTCTATTGCAAACTTCTTTTCATCACAGTGTAGGAGGCAGTATAGGCAGTATAGGAGCCAGTGTAATAAGAAAAGAAAATCAATCACATAGGAGCTGGAAAAAATAAAGTTATTATTACTCAAAGATGACATGACTATAAAAATAGAAAGAATGAACTACTGCAATTATTAAGATAAGCTATTGGAATTAATGCTAATTCAGTGTTGTATGCTAATTGTGTCTACTTCTATGTTGAAACCCTGACCCCCAATGTGATAGTATTTGGAGAAAGGCCTTTGGAACATAGTTTGGTAAAGAGAGCGTGGGTGGGCCCTTACAATGGGATCGATGTCCTCACAAGAAGAAACAGACAAACCGGCCCATGCTATCTTGTCACTATTGCTCTGTAGGATCTTAGGTCCGGAATCCTGGTTCCTCCAGCAGTGCTCTTCCTGCTTAGGTCTGCTTTGGCTGTGCATGGTCTTCTGTGTCTCCATAGGAATTGCTGGATTTTACAAAGCTCTGAGATCAGTATCAATGGGACTTTGATGGGATTTGCATTGGCTCTGAAGATTACTTTTGGTAATATAGTCATTTTCATAATATTGATTCTGCCAGTCCAGGAACACAGATCTCTCCAACGTCTGTTATCTTCTTTTATCCTTTTTTTAGTGTCTGAAACCATTCCGATCCTTAGGCTTATTCTTAGTTTTCTTTTTTTTTTTAATTTTTTCTTTTATTTTTATTTATTTGTTTGAGAGTGACAGAGAGAAGGAGGCACAGAGAGAGAGAATGGGTGCGCCAGGGATTCCAGCCACTGCAAATGAACTCCAGATGTGTGCGTCCCCTTGTGCATCTGGTTAAAGTGGGTCCTGGGGAATCGAGCCTCGAACCGGGGTCCTTAGGCTTCACAGGCAAGCATTTAACCACTAAGCCATCTCTCCAGCCCTTAGTTTTCTTTTTTAAAACCCTTTTTACTTATTTATTTGTGAGCAGAGAGATAGGAGAGAGAGAGAAAAAAATATGTGAATGAACTGCACAGCAAAATCTCTAAGAGCTGCACTTGAATTGCAGACGCATGTACCGCTGTGCATCTGGCTTCATGTGTGTATGGGGAATCAAACCGGGTTCTTCTGCTTTGCTGGCAAGTGCTTAACAACTAAGCAATCTCTACAGCCCCTTATTCCTAGTTTTTAAAATTTTGTTTGGCCAGGCGTGGTGGCGCACGCCTTTAATCCCAGCACTTGGGAGGCAGAGGTAGGAGGATCACCATGAGTTTGAGACCACCCTAAGACTATGTGAATTCCAGGTCAGCCTGAGCTAGAGTGAGACCCTACTTGGAAAAAAAAAAAATCCACTCTAAAATTTTGTTTGGAGCTACTTTAAATGGGATATTCCTCTTCATTTCTTAGTGAGTTCAATGTTGGAATATATGAAAGCTACTGATTTTGTATGTGTTGATTTTGTATCTTGCATTTTTGCTGAAAGAAGTTTTGTCATAGACTCTGTAAGGTCACTTAAATTAGAATTATGTCTGCAAACAGAGAGAACTTCATTTCTTCCTTTCCTACTTTGACCCATTCACGTCCTTCTCTTGTCTTATTGCTCTATCTAAGTCTTCCAGGACTATATTAAATAAGGGTGGAGATAGTAGGCACCCTTGTCTTGGTCTACATTTTAAAGGAAATTTTTTCAGTTTCATTCATTCAGTGTAATATTAGCCCTAGGTTTGTCATATGTAGCATTTATTATTTTGAGGTATGTTCCATCTATTCCTGATTTCTCCAAAACTTTCAGCATACAGTCATATTAGACTTTGTCAAATGCCTCTTCTTTGTCTACTGAAATAATCATATGACTTCTGTCCTTAAGTTTATTTATATGGTGAATTATGTTTATTGATTTGTGTGAAGTACTTAGTTTTTAAGAACACACAGATAACTACTTCAGACCACAGCTTCCTGACCTGAGCAATGCTGGCTTACAGATGTGACTAGACATTCCATTTGAATATCTCTTGGGCAGGCAAGCAGTGTGCCTTCAGCCAAAAGCAATTTTTCTGTTTACATAGATGTGCTTTATAAGTACTCTCAATATCTGTGAGTGTCATGAGGTGAAAAAGATTGTGAAGCACTGTTCTAGAAAAATTCATGCACAAAAACCGCTTACTATAGCATTAATTAAAATACTGAATAACTGAATATGGAAACATCCTTCCACTAGAGACTGAATAAAATGTAGAACTATGAACCAATGAAATTTTACATAGCAACAAAAATGAATGACTGTAGCAGCCACATGTATTGATATAGATGAATCTAAAAAATGTAATGTTGAGTGAACAAAGTCAAGGTGCTGGTTATGCTAACAACACTACTGTGTATGAAACATCTGAATACATGCCAAGGAAGAGAATACACCATTTATGAGTATCAATGTAGAAATACTAAAACATCTATAAGATTGGTAAATATAACAATATAGACCATGATTTTTCTCTTTTAGGAGAAAAGGAATCAGAGAAAACATAAGGATTTGTAATTTTACTTAAATCTTTTTCATTGAAAACTTTAACATATGAACATATTGGTCATATATCCATTGGATTATACTCATAAGTCCCCTCTCCCTCATCCCCATTCCACTGAGGGCTGTCCTCAGTGGGGCTAGCAGTAATCACTGCGGGGTCATGAATGTACCGGTCAGTGGCTGAGGGGAGGGCAATGCCTCAGAGAACACCTTCACACCCTGTGCCTTTTATGTTCTTTCCTCTTCTTCCCTGAGCATGGAGGGTGTGCTAGTGTTGAGCTTTCAGCTACTTCTAATTCACTGCTTTGGTGAGTTCTGAGTCTCTTCAGGGTCTACTGCCATCTTCTTGGAAGAGGTTCTTAGGCTAGCCACAAGAGCAGCATTCCTAATTAATCCACATTATTTTGTGGGCCCTGGTGGGTGTGATAGAAATGACTTATCTCATGCTAAGCTCTCAGCTTTCTTTTCTTGTCATTCTGAGGGGTCTTGGGTCTCCCTGCTATTCATTGGACCTGTATAAAGCAGATTCTCTAACCAAGAGTGAGAGCAGCATGGATCAAAGTGGATAGACATTTAGAATACTTTTTGATGGATATAACCTCCTAGTGTAAGCTTCCCTCTAGGATCTATGACCTTTTAAGCTACAGGCTTCTGACTTGGTTGTCAGTAGCAGACAAAAATTTGCTACCACTGAGTGAGCCTCATATCCAAAGAGCAATTGATTACCCCTATAACCTATATACCACTTTGCACCGATAGATATATCTTACATGGCTGGTTAATTCTGTAGATTGCAGGATCCACTGCTTGTTCACACTGTTGGTGACTTTTATCCCTAGCAGCTCACAAACTGCCTTCCAGTACTAAGAGAGACAGCCAGCAAGCAGGCGGCTTTTATCTCAGTTTCAGCTTCAATGTCCTGCAACCATAGTCTGTGGTATCTTTAGCAGTAGGGTCTTACTACTTAGCTCTGGGAAGTGACCAAGGGCTTTGTATGACAATGGCCTGCATTGTTTTGGTGCCTCACAGGCCTCCCCAATCAACAGCTCATTATGAGAGGTAACACAATTCTGATACTAGAAATTTTAAAAGTACCTTTATTTATATGAAAGAGAGACAGACAGACAGAACAAGAGGTAGACAGAGGAGTATGGGCCCTCTAGGACCTACTGCAGCTGCAAACAAACTCCAAATGCATGTGCTACTTTGTGCATCTGGCTTTATTTAGGTATTGAGGAATCAACATGAACCTGCAGGCTTTGCAAACATCTTTAACTGCTGACAAGTCTCGCTAGCCCTTGGCACTGGGATTTGTAACTTTATGTGTAATGCTCTATTTCTTTTAAAACATGGTGGAAATAGGTTAAATATTAAGGCTGGATAAAGTTAGATGATTGAAATGTGTTACTCTATACATTTTCTCCATTTAAAGCATTTCAAACAGACACAAAATAATCAAGGTATATACTTATTATTTTCAGATTTGGAAGGAGTTGTGATTTGTTGTATTTTATTTAATAATGTATTTGTGAGTGGGGAGGAGTGAGAGAGAGACAGTAAGTATGAAGTATGGCCCTGCAAGGGCCTCTTGCCACTGCAAATGAACTCCAGATGGATGTGCCACTTTGTGCATCTGGTTTATATGGGTGTTGGGGAATTGAACATGGGCTGGCAGGCTTTTAAAGTAAGCATCTTTAACCACTTAGCAATCTCCCCAGTCCATTTGTTGTATTTTTGATGAATTATGGTAAATACATAATCCTCAGATAAAATATAAAGAATCAGGAAACTGAAGCCTGGATGTTGAATATACCTTTTTTTTTTTTTTTTTTGAGTCAAGCCCAGCAGACTGGACTTTTTTTTTTTTTTTTAGTGGGAGAGAGTTAGAGAGAAAAAGAGTTAGTGCAGCAGGGGCTCCAGCCACTGCAGTCAAACTCCAGACACGCGTGCCCCCTTGTGTGCATGTGCGACATTGCGTGCTTATGTCACTGTGCATCTGGCTCACATGGGACCTGGAGAGTCGAACATGAGTCCTTAGGCTTCTCAGGCCAAGTGCCTTAACTGCTAAACCATCTCTCTAGGCCTCACTGTTATTTTTTTAGTTAGGCAATTACAGGAAAATAAATATAAGGTCAGTCTTAATCCAAGAAAAATCTTACAGGCTTAAGTGAGTAAAGATCAAACCTCATTTCTAACATAAATAGCCCATGTTTTTCTGTAATTTAACAAGCTAATTCATTGACTCACTCAAAAAGAACTAAATGACCATGTGTTCAGTGCTAAGCTGAGCATCTAGAGGCAGCAGACACAGGACAGGAGACCATGGCTGTCAGACAGCTAGAAAGTGAACAAGTTAGACCACAGGCAAAGACAGAAGAGCCTCTCTGAAAGGTGACAAGTACAGCCAATGACATAAAACCAGGCAGCAGAAATTTACTGTGGATGGGAGGCAGGAGAAGTCATGAATAGGGAAAGCCTCTGATGATGCACTGTTTAATCAGGAACCTTCAAATGCAGTGGTCTAATACCAAAGGCAATAATGGTCTTAATTAAGGAGACATGCATGATCACATGTTCATGAAGAATTAGATGTAAACTCTCGAAGAGCCTATAAAGGCATTTGCCATCTTGCAGTAGTTTGAAGTTTTACATTCCTTTTTTAAAAAGTTAATATTCAGCTAGATGTGGTAGCTCACACCTACACCCAGCATTTGAGAGGCTGAGGCAAGAGGATCACTGTGAGTTTGAAGCTGGTTTGGGGCTACACAGCAAGTTCCAGGTCAGCCTAGGTAGAATAATACCCTGACAAAAGAGGGAAAGGAATGAAAGTTGAAACGAGAAATGTTTTTTCCCTATCTATAAACACTTAAGTAAGTATTATAACCCAGTCCATATAACAAGACTCTTTCTGTGGTATCTAAGTAAAAACACTGTCAAGGTCTTGTGTTGAAGTAAAATAGCAAAGAAAATAAAATAATAAAGAAGTAAGAAACCCTAAAGGTATCTACTGAAAGATATCAGTAAAATTTAATCTTTTTTTCTAACATTTGTATGAACCATTTAGAAAAGACAACAGACTGTAAATATATTCTGGGGAACAGGTGGTAGGGAATAAAGAAAGCAAACAGGCAGGGATCAGAGAAGCAGGTGACTATGAACAGTAAAATATTATTACAGCAAGACATTAAACATCTGCATCATATTTCAGCACATGTGTTAACACTCAAACTTTTCTTGAAGCTATAATGTATTTACTTGGGAATGGATAGAGTACATAGTGGATTCTTTCAATTCAATCAGAAAAAAATAAGCTAAAGTACACTTGTGAAGAGGCAAGCTCTTAGTTTGAAGTTTCACTCCAGATGGCCACCTAGAAGCATGAAAGTGCACACTCCCTGAAGTCACTGTCCAGTATACTGAGGAAGACAACTCAGCCGATGCAATGATGAGAATTACAAGGAAGGAAATGAAACAGAAAAGACTACGGCTGGGGACTGAATACTTATGGCTCTCTAAATTCATATGTGAAAACCTAACCACCAGTAGGATGGTATTAGAGGTGGGTCTTTGAGCGGTGGTTAGCTTGGCGGGACTGTGACCGTCTCTAAGGGGTGTGGAGACTGGCACTCTTCCCTTCCTCCATGTGAGAACACAGCCAGAAGGGGTTGGCTATGGCTAGAGTGCAGGCCTTCACTAGACTCTGGCTGGATCTTATGCCCCTTGTTCTTGGACTTTCCAACCTTTAGAGTGTAAGATCTTAATTTCTGTGGCTTATTGCATTAAAAAAGAAAACCTGTATGTGAGTGCATGCATGTGTGTCAGCGTGGGTAGACATGTGGGCGTCAGAGGACAGTTTTCAGGTTGGTCGTTGCCTCCACATTTGAGGA